>NC_090446.1:380084065-381316032 GCF_031143425.1 Pleurodeles waltl
CTAAAATGGCTACACAACACTCTGAATAGTGTTTCAATTAGTGAAACTGTGAGCATGCAGCTCAGCTCAATCACAGTTGGGGTGCAGTTCAGGATGTGTCTGAAGCTGCTTGTTCTACAATATCTGAAAGGACCAGTGTTGGCATTGGCAAAAGGAAGCATTAAGAATGTTTTCGATTTTTGACTTCTTTAGCCTGACTTACAAAAGGATTGTTATATGGCAAAGTTATATGCTTGAAACTAAAAGTGATATTTTTTCTTGCATCAGACCAGATGTTTTGCCTATTTATTTGTTTAAAATGATTACCAATACCTATCCTAAAAATAATGACCAGTAATGTCTGTGCTCTTCCTTCTGGTGCTTTTGATGCATCTTGAGCTTATATACTATATTTAGAGTCTGTAATATCTCTGGGTAGACCTTTTCTTGTCGCTTTACTGTGCAGCACAGCATAAGTATCTATAATTTCACAAGATGTCTCACAACTATATTACAACGCCACAACCACTCCATAAATGTGCTCCATGAAAGTCCAAGTGTACACTCTGCAACAGATCTTGTTCTTTTGTTAGTATTATTGTATATTTGCTCATTTGAGGTGCTTGGATTTAGGCATGGGGTTAAAAGCCAAGGCTGCAAAGCATAAGCACTGTCATTTAAATATACAAAGCATATTCATATTTTTCAATATGATGAATTCATGGTTCATATATGTGACCAAGATTCGACATCCTTACAAAGTAAATATCTATCATCAGAGTCCCCCCAACTAGAAGAATGTGAACCCCACTATGTCTAACATGTATGAGTCATGGGTACTGCTTGAGAAACATGCCACTGGATCTACTATTATACAGCTTGCATCACACACCATATGTATGTTTAGTAAGTGATGATCTTTTTATGTTTTTTAATACGTTCTCATTTGTGAATGGATGGGCATATTGCTGCATGAGTGACATCAGTATCTCCAATACCATGAAGAATGTGTGCTATTTGATAAAATCGTAATTTCGTACATTGCTAAGACCTGTGAGGTGTTAGCAAAAATATGATTGCTAATATTTTAAACCGTGACTGTGAACATTGTGAAAAAACGTTGATGAATCACTTTAAGGAATACCATTAACTACAGCAACAAAGTGAACCTGGTATCTAAACATGGGTTGGTATGACCTTCCTTCTGAACGTGTATTTCATTATGTGTGCGTGTAATGTATTAGTGAGGTCCAAAATGATCTGACTAAAAAATCTATAATTGTATATTCAAATAATGTAAATCTAACCCTAAACATCCTTTCTTGTCTCCATATTCTCCTCTGAAGTCCACCAACTATTCACATCCTCCTCGCCATGACATACAAAGTTGACATTGTGGAAGATGCTAATGGATTTTTGGCCCATTTGTATAGGTTGAACCTGACCTCCTGCTTCCACTTGATGGTAATTTGCACTTGCAAAATTGCAATTCTACTAGTCAAAATTTGTGAATCATTAATACAGTTAAATAATGATTCGTTATTTGAACATTGCAAACAAGAATTCCTACTTGGCGTTCTCAAAATTAAGGTACCACTGTTTATTCGGTTTGCTAAAAATAAAACCGAATTGCCTTTGATGCTTAGGAAAAGTCAATTTTAGTGGCTCGAATCTGTATCTTTTGTATTTTGGGCCCTAATGCTGTGCAATTGTGTCTGTTAGAGATGGCTGTGAACTCGAGAAACTTGTTTTACTGGAATAAATCATCTATTTTTTCATTCCTGAGTGATTCGACCATTCATTCATTTTCCACTCACTTGTAAGTAATAGCAGTGGATGGCTGTCAAGTGATTGCTCAGGGATGTAAAGGTTGATTATGATGTTCTCTCACTATTTCAATGATGCACTGTTTCCAGTGCAAGTGCAAATTCGCACCTGCACTAGGAACACCACTTTAGTAAAAGGCAGACCGGCTGGTTGAAGCAGCCAATCTACCTTTCACTCTGAAACTGTGCAAGCGTTAACACAGTCTACATTTCAAAGTGGCTTAGCAATTTCCTGCAGGTGGGTGCAGTGAGTGACTACAATTGTGGGTGGATTTGAGGGGGCTCCAGGGGGCCATCTTCACCCCCTTACAAGGAGCACCCTTAAGACATGTATTAACTGTGCAGGACCTCTACTTAGTGCACTGTTAATTCACCCCATGACTGCATCACCCGTATCTGAAATGCAGTTTGGGATCAGAAGCATATTTTTCCTTATTTGCATGGGGCTACACTCACATGAAAATGAGGGAATGCACTCTCAAGTCCTTACTGGCACAAAATGGGTGCCAGCACTATCAGTATTATACAACTGGCACACAGTCGCAAATGCCTGTTGTGTCCAATCGCTACTTACTATAGTATGACTCCAGGTGCCCGAGTTCCTATTGCTTTATATGGTGGTGATGAATTTTGGTGACCCCCAGTGCATTCAATGAGTAGGTACTGTTAACTTCTGAGAAGCTGCAAAAGATAGGAACCTTTAATTTTAAGCAGACATCCAATTTTTTAAAGAGAAGTAGAAACTGTGAGAGTGAGTTCTCTGGCTGAGGCTAACAATAATTGACCTTCAGCCAATCAGTGGCTCCTTCGTAATGTTGACCTTTATCTCAACTGTCTGTTGGAAGCGTGACATGTGGCAGTAACTGCAACATTTTTAATGGGTGAGTGTTAGGCAACTGCGCTTTTTCCATCCGGAGAATGAATTGACAGGTTCAGTCACAGAGTGACACATTAAAGGATGAATTAACATTAGCATAATGTATTGTTGGAAGGTCGAAAAGGAGGCATAATTTACTCACACAGTGTCTCACCTTCTCACACCTGCCCTAACAAGCATAACGATTATTTATTACCCAAACATCCGAAATCAACAACAGTTTTTCTAGTGACTTCTGATGATTCTGTTCCTTCTGGCCTGTATTAAGGAAGTTCTTCTTCTAGTGGGACAAGGAAATTGCACACATCTTTAATGCTGTGTTCCCAAGCTCCATGAATCAAGTGGATGTTACCTAAGTAAAACTATATGTAAAGGTCCGAAGCAACAAGAGAGCAAAAACGTTATAAGCTGCTAGAACATGGAGGTATCTCCCTATGTTTTACTGGCAGGCTAAGAAGACCCTGCCCATTGTAACCAGCAATTCAAACCCCATCCTGACGCTTGTCAATCAAAGTCAAATAGAAACTTATGAAGAGTAAGGCAATAAGCTCCTTATGCAATGAACTTGAGTATCCAGCATGACCAGAAAGTGCCTTTGAATATCTTTAGTTAGGTAATCATGATACATAAAGGTAGAGAAACTGTGGTCAGACTTAGGGGCATATTTATACTCTGTTTGCGCTGAATTTGCGCCCAAGTTTTTGATGCAAATTTGGTGCAAACCTAACACCATATTCATACTTTGACGCCTGACCCCACAAACGTCAAAATTCAGCAGTGTGCGTCATTTTCTGGATGCGGGAAAACACCTTGCGTTAATGACATGCAAGGTAGGCGTTCCTGTCCAAAAAATGACTTTAAGGCATGTGCGCCTTATTTATACTCCCACGTCATTTTGACGCACAGGAGGGGGTGGGCCTTAAAAAATGGCACACAGCCTGATTTGCGCTGTTTTTTAACGCCTGGGTGAGGGCAGGCGTTAAGGGACCTGTGGGCTCATTTCCATGGTCTCTGACCATGGAAGCAGTACATAGGTGCCCTTCCCTGCCCCAAGGGACACCCCCTGCCACCCTCGCCCACCCCTGGAGGACACCCGTGGATGGGGGGACCCATCCCAGGTAAGTACAGGTAAGTTGAGGTAAGTATTTTTTTGTATTTTTTTTTAAGTGGCATAGGGGGGCCTAACTTGGGCCCCCCTACATGCCACTGCGCCCAATGACCATGCCCAGGGGACAAAAGTCCCCTGGGCATGGCGATTGGGCAGGGGGGTTTGACTCCGTCTTTCCTAAGACAGGAGTCATTTCAATGGGGGTTGAGCATCCAAAAATGGCACAAGTCTGTTTAGAGCCATGATTTTTTTACTCTAACCTGACTTGCCCCATTTTTTGACGCACAACCCCCATTCTTCCCTATGCCTGTGCTGCCCAGTTAGAGTCATTTTTTTTTTTACTCTTCCTTCTCCCGGAAGCAGTGCTCCAGTACTAACGGGACCATCATTTCTACATGTAACTTTTTACTTGTATGTAGACTTAGGTCTCTGTTACCAGAGAGGAGATCTTCCAATGGGATAGCATAGGAAAATGTATTTTATTAAACTTAAAAAAAAATATTAAACTATGTTAGTATACATATTTGAAATAATTTTAGATACTTATCTAGGATTATTAAAATAAGATGTGAGAGTACATTAACTTTAATGTGTTACTCTATTTATATAAAGTGTACTTAAAATATATGTATCTAATTAAAAATAATACCTCTAATGACTACATATTAAAAATAATACCTACATTCATTTGTTCGTTTAATATGTAGTAAAATCTATCAAAAGATATGTATCAAATTATTTTCAGGTACAAATAATTATTTAACAACCGTTTTAAAGTTTACTACAATTTTAATATTAGAATAACTTTAATAATAATTTTTGCAAAAACTATAAATATTTAATCATTCTAAGTCTTCAAATGAAACTAATATTATATATATTTTTTAAACTGCTGGACTTTTTCAGTGGCTACATCAGAGTACATTTATGACTGTTTTAGAATGTTTTTGCCTTTAATAGTTTTCGAAGGGCACTTTGTGAATATCAATGATCTTACTCTCACGTGGGTAGGTGTTTTGTTTTTTCATGTCTCTAGCTAAGCCTTCCTAAACCTCTCCCAATATGGTGTAGGCATTCCCCATTTCCCAGCCACACCCACACCCCACCCACATTATATCGATGTACTTGTGCATAAATGTTTGCACTATGGAGGGAATCTCCGCATAGAAAAGGTAGGAGAGGCGCAGATCTCCTCACATATGTTGCTGAATTGTATTTTGTAGTACATGAGTATTGCTACTACAAAATGCATTTTATGACTAGGCACTATTGTGTTCTATGTTTGCATCTACTTCTATAATGGTGACTGTTCTGTAAATCTAGAACTGTGCTTAAAAGCAACCTGATTGGTAAAAAAACATGGGCCTGATTTATAAAATTTTTGCGCCACATTTGCGTCATTTTTTGACACAAATCCCAACTGCAGATGCAGAAAGGGGTTATAAACCTCCTCATGACACAGTTCTGCACAATAATTGCCTGGTTTTCAGTCCCAGGTCAAGCAATATCATGGACTTTCAATTCAGCTTGTCAAATGAGACGGTAATGTCGACGTTTCGACTTGTAGTGGCAGTCAGAGGTCCGTCAGACCATCATCAGGACTAAGGGGGTCATTCTGACCCCGGCGGGCGGCGGGAGCCGCCCGCCTGGAGGGAACCGCCAGAATACCGCTGCGCGGTCAAAAGACCGCCGCGGGTATTCTGGGTTTCCCACTGCTGAGCAGACACTGAAATTCAGGGTGGGGCCCTCTTATGGGGGCCCCTGCAGTGCCCATGCCATTGGCCCCCAGGGGCCCCACGACACCACATACCGCCATCCTGTTCCTGGCGGCCGAAGCCGCCAGGAACAGGATGGCGGTATGGGGGTCAGAATCCCCATGGCGGCGCAGCAAGCTGCGCCGCCATGGAGGATTCTACAGGGCAGCGGAAAACCGGAGGGAGACCGCCGGTTTTCCCTTTCTGGCCGCAGCTGAACCGCCGCGGTCAGAATACCCTGTGGAGCACCGCCAGCCTGTTGGCGGTGCTCCCGCCGGCCCCAGCGGTCCTTGACCGCCGGGGACGGAATGACCCCCTAAGTGTTGTTAAATAATACAACAGGTTGCAAAAATAGGCTGGTAGCAACATACCAGGGGACTTCAACCTACAAGCCCAAGTAAACAAATCTTTTAAGTATGGGACTGCTAGCGTCTGTCTCCATCCACATCCGCTCAACACATGCAAGTCAGAATCAAGATTCCTGCTTGATCTGGGACTGAAAACCAGGCAATTATTGTGCTGAACTGTGTCATGAGGAGGGTTATAACCCCTTTCTGGATCTTCAGTTGGGATCAAATTTTATGATCTAGAGGGGTTATATACAGTGTTGTTGTTAATGAAATAGACATTTGTTGGAATTGCTGTATATTGTTTTTAACTTCCTGAATCCTATTGAGTAATATATTGGATTTTACCATACGAAGTTGTCTTATTCATTAACTGAAGACTGGAACATATGTATGCATACTATATCGAAATAATTCCTCTAGAAGCATTTTTAAGTGAGACTTTTCGAAAGTGGGCATGTCTCTGCATTTACTTCCATCTGTGCCTTACAACGTGTCGCAAATCTACATTTGGTCTGTGCTGCTTGACAGAAACTCCTGTGCATTCCACCCAGCCATTACCATAGGACAGTCCGTCACATCTGCATTCATCTGCATACTGAATGGGTCTCCTCAGGCAGGATGAGTGGAGGGGCTCTCTCTTACACTTCAAAGGCCAGTGGCCTGCCCTCACACAAATGATTGATAACCCCCCACACGCAGATCCTGGAAGACAGGACTGGGCTGAAAGGGGAACATGAGCACTTCAAAACCACTCTTTGAAGTGTGCCCCACTTCAAAGGTACTTTTGGGTATATATGCTGGGCCTCTGACCCCATCAAATCAGGCACTCTTGTATCTACACCTGCATTCTGTCAGAGAAGCTGCCTGCCTGGCCAAAGGACTCATCTGGACTGTTTTGCTGAGAAGGACTGCTACCCTGCTTGTTGCCCTGCTGCCTGCTGGCCTCTGACTCTGCTGGAAGGACTCTGCCTTCCACACAAGTGCTCTCCAAGGACTTGGATTGAGCTTGCCTCCTGTTCTGAAGTCTTAGGGCCACAAATACTTCACCCTAGAGAAGAAAATCCCAGTGCGTCGGAAAGTCGATGCAACACCTGCAGAAATCGACGCAGCATCTGCCTTGCCGTGAAAAAATCACTGCATAGCCTACCGTTTCGTTACAGTGCCTGCCCCTTTTACCAGTGCTTCAAGGATTTTCAACACATCATCCCTGTGCGTCAAAATATCCCTGAATCGCAGTGAGGAACCAAGGCTGCTCCTTTGAAAATCGATGCATCATCTTGCAGTGTGGAAAGAAATGACGCATCGTCTGTGCCGCACTAGAAAATCCAACGCAGTGCCTCATTTTCAACGCATCTACTTCTCTACATCCCACATACATCATTATTTTTGACACATCCCAAGTACTGTGTGTTACAAGGATACAACCACTGATTCCTAAGGATTGAGACTCTTTTAAACATTTAAAAAGTGATATCTCAACTTGTGCATATTGGTTTTTGCTGTTTTCATCTTATTTTATTCAGATAAATACTATCTATTTTTCCAAACCTGTGTGGTGTATTTTTGCAGTGTTTTCAATGTGTTACTGTATGAATTATTGCACACATACTATACACATTGCCTTTTAAGTTAAGCCTGCTTGCTCTGTGCCAAGCTCCCAGAGGGTGAGCACAGGATAATTTAGGTTGTGTTATGACTTACCCTGACTAGGATTGTGGTCCCTACTTGGAAAAGGGTATATACCTCTGCCAACTAGAGACCTAATTCCTAAAACCCAGCAACATGTATGCTGAGACCTCACAAGCACAGTGATAGGTATGGCCAACGTACACAGACTTAGCAATGTGTAATGACAGTCTTCACATGCCCATAAACACCTACTGTCAGTTCTGAACAAACCAACATGCCCAGTAAAAGGAATTGACAGCCTCTGTATGCCTTTTATAATGTTCTTCTGCGTATCTGGTAGCGGGAATGACTACCTTCCACATGACCACTAACATTTAGGGCCTCATTACGAGTTTGGCAGTCTTAGGACCGCTATGTTGTCAGTGCCAACAGGCTGGTGATGAAGACCACCAAATTATGACATTGGTGGCATTCAGTACAGAACACAGCCAAAGCACTGTCGGCACCACCACTCTGGTCTGGCCACCATGGATGACAGTAACCACTTTCAGGCCAGCAGAGACCAGGTTTCTGACTGACAGATGATGAGGTTACACACCGCCAAGGTTTCTGCTGTGGTTACACCACCACCAAAACTGAGGCAAAAACCAACTGCATAAAAGGAGACACTCACCTTCAGGAAGCCATCCTCATCCAGAGCCGTCATGGAACCTGAACTAGAAGTCTTCCCGCTGCTCCTGCTCACCCAGCAACTCCGGAATCTGTGACGACGACAGCAATCGTAAGTCCACACACTTACCTGTTGATGTTGTAGATTGTCAATTTTGTACACTCACAAAACATACATTCAGGAAGGGGATGCAAGGGAGACACACGTAACAGCACACAAACAGGCACACTCTCATTTAGCCACACTTGCATATACACTCTACCACCAACTCACACACACAGCACACTCACGTACACACATCAAGGAAAGCTTTTATAGACACACGGGGACTGTAATAGCAAAAGGGTTTGGGTGTCGAAGGAGAGGGAGCGGTTGTCTGAGGTGTTGTTGTGGATGTAATGGGTGCATGTTTGTGTGAGGTATGTTTGATCTGTTGGGTAGGTGAGTGCGGGTGTTTATGTGTCTTGGGGTAAAGGGGTGGAGGTGCTGGGGGATGCCGTGGTGGGTGGGGGACTGTCTGTTGGGGTGGTGACCACAGCCATAGTGTGTGCAGGTGTGAAGACTGGGGTGGATGTCTGAGGGTCTGCTGTTGTGGTCTCTAGGAGTAGGATTAATGTGGAGGTTGGATTAATGAATGTTGGTGTAGTGTATGCAGATATGTCAGGTGTGCTGTCAGTGATGGTAACGTGGTGGGGGTGTTAGGCAGGTTGTGACTGTTGCTGTGTGTGCATCTGAATGTTGCTTGTATGTATGCCCATGGTGTGTCTTGTGGTGCTTGTGTTTGTCTGAGCTACCCTTGGATGTTGAAGTGCATGCATACCTGTCTGTCTGTGTGCTTTGGCTAGGTTCGGAAAGAGGGGGTTGGAATTGGGAAGAGGAAGGTGGAGGGGGGCCTGGAGACAAAGGGTGACTGGCTGCCCTCCCGGAATGCATTACTCTGTTGGATCTCAGTTGTTGGTTCCTGGATGGCATTCATGAAGGTCAACTGACCCACAGAGATGGACCTCAGGAGGTTAATAGCCACCTCACTGAGGGCAACAGGGCTGACAGGTACAGAGGTGCCTGCAGCAAAGGAGATGTCCACCCTCTGGGGGGAGTGGGCACAACCAACTGGGTGGCAAGCTACAGGGAAGGTGGTGGTAGTGAGGGGGGTGGTAGACTTAGATGGTCCTGGGGGATCCAAGTTGGGTCCACCACCTCCAGGGAGTGTCTACTGGAGGAGGATTCCAAAGAATAAGACGTGGATCCGGTCTCCCCGTGGCACTCCCCTCGCCCTCTGGGCCACTGGGTCCCTCGGTGTCAGTGGTATCAGCACTCTGGCCAGCAGCTTGCGCACTTGGCTGCGCCCCATCTCCTTCGCCTACCGATGCTGAGAAACAGAGAGAGAGGTAGGGTCACCACATTCCTTACATACACATACATTTCACCATACACCACAGTGACATAACATCTATGTGCAAAACACCCCATTTTGAGCCAACATCATGTCAGAACAATGTACTTCCCACAACCCTATATGACAACAATGTCACACCCAACATAAGCCTACTATCTGACCACTACAATACAATCCTATCAGTACAGCTAAAACACAAACTATTGCTGCACAAGATGATTTGTCAATATTAACCGGTTCTGTGCCGAGGACGTAGTGGTTACGTCCTGCGGCACAGTGCTGCTGGGCCTAGGACGTAACCATTACGTCCTCGGCACACAGCCCAGAGGGAGCGCTCTCGCTCCCTCTGTGTGCTTCCCCCCACTCCCCCGAAGGCAGGGATGGAAGGGGAAGCCCCTCCCCTTCCACCCCGACCCCCCCACACCCCCGTGACATCAGTGCGAGAGCGCACGCTGTTTGTCACAGAGCCTCCCCCATAGCGCGCGATCGAAACAGCGCTCTTTCGATCACTTGGGGGAGGCCCGGAGAGGCATCAAAGGGAAGGAAATGTATTTCCTTCCCTTTGAAGTCTCTCTGAGCATTTCAAAAGCCGGATTGCTTGCAATCCGGCTTTTGAAACGCCCACTAGACACCAGGGATTTTTTTGGGCAAGGGTTGCTCCCAGGGGGGGGGGCATTTCTTGGGAAGGCCTTTTCTGCCCACCCTGGGGGCAGATCGGCCTATTATTACCCATTTTGGCCTTTGAAGTAGGCCTACTTCAAAGGAAAGTCTCTCTTGTTTGTAAAATCCTGCCTTGCCTAGGCCCCCGACACACACCAGAGGGTTGGAGATGGCATTGTGTGAGGGCAGGCACAGCCTTTCAGGTGTAAGTGACCACTCCTAGCACAGATGGCTCATCATGATTTGCAGGCTACTCCCCAGCTCCCTTTGTGTCACTGTCTAGAGAGAGGTGCAAACAGCCCAACAGTCAAACTGACCTAGACAGGGAATCCACAAACAGGCAGAGTCACAGAATGGTTTAAGCAAGAAAATGGCCACTTTCTAAAAGTGCCATTTTCAAACACACAATCTCAAAAGTATCTTTACGAAAAGATGTATTTTTAAATTGTGACCTCGGAGATCCCAAACTTTACATGTTTATCTGCTCCCAAATGTAATCTACGCTTTAATCATTCTTAAAGGCAGCCCCCATGTTAACCTATGCGAAAGATAGACCTTGCAACAGTGAAAACCGAATTTGGCAGTATTTCACTGTCAAGACATAGAGAACACATTAGTATATGTCCTACCTTAAACATACACTGCACCCTGCCCATGGGGCTACATAGGGCCTACCTTAAGGGTGTCTTAGATGTAAGAAAAGAGAAGATGTAGGCCTGGCAAGTGGGTACACTTGCCAAGTTGAATTGGCTGTTAAAATCTGCACAGACACTGCAGTGGCAGGTCTGAGCCTTGTTTACAGGGCTACTAATGTGGGTGGCACAACCAGTGATGCAGGCCCACTAGTAGCATTTGATTTACAGGCCCTGGGCACCTCTACTGCACTGTACTAGGGACTTACCAGTAAATCAAATATGCCAAACATGGAAATCCAATTACACATACATTTTACATAGGAGCACTTGCACCATAGCAGAGGTAAAGTGCCCAGAGTAAAAGAAACACCAAAAACAGAGTCCAGCACACATCAGCAACCTGGGAAACAGAGGCAAAAGGTTAGGGGAGACCATGCCAAGGATGCCAAGTCTAACAGGTATTGTGTATAAAACAGCGTGGTATACAGTGTCCTGAATTGTTACTGCACATGCAAAGTCACACTTGTACAAGGATGAAACCAGGTACTGATTGGCATGAGTATGTGGAGTGTAACTAATATGGCAAGACTGTCAGGACACTGGGATGAAAGTATGTTTTTCCACCAAGAAAACCTGTTTGGTACTGGAGGTGGTCAAATGGTGTCATGTGTGTGTCCATATGTGTCTGAGACATGTGAAAATGTTGAACCAGAGCCCCTATCATTTTAATGGTTTCTGTTGTATGTGACCTACCTATAACATAGCTGTCATTGTGTTCCTACTTTGCAGACCAATGTCTATGACTCTGTGGACAGACATAGGTGAGTGGCAATACTACAGGTATGTGAACAATGTAAGTGAAAGGTCTCTTGACTGGGGACATCAGTACTGATCTTTGTCTATATCATTGGGTATGATTATTAGGAAGCTAAGGTATGGGCTTCACATGGTGTTACAAAGGACCAATCTGTGCTCCTCCTGGCTAATAGGAAGACTGACATGTCCCTAACTTCTCTATCCTGTGGGTTAGTAAGTCACTATCCGTACTATTATACCTGCTGTTTGCAGCTCTAGGAATGAATGTGTGGAGATGTAGAATACAGCTGTATTGGCTTCTGTCTATGTTATAATCCCAATGTAATGTGTCTTCTTGTGATAGAGTACACGTGTGATATTCATAACAAAGGTTGCACAATACATTGGGACATATTGATACTATAGTTGGCATACAACAGTTGCACATGGTTGATGAATGACACTTACACAGGACCATCGTTAAAGTGTTATTTATTGGGGAGTGCACAACAAACAGTGAAGAGTTCAGTCATGGTAGCTGAAATCATCAGGGTAGCTACTACACTATTATGAAACACAACCCCAGTGTCATTGTACCACAGGAAAATGGAGTTAGGTTTCAGGACAGTCAACAGGGTGTATCTGTAGCACACAAGGGAAACCAGTCAGGAGAGGTTTACTTCCTGGCAGTGGGTCTGATCTTGGCATCTGCTCCTCCTGGAAATCTGGGTGGACATCTACATTTTCAGGGAGTTCCTCTGCTACAGAGGGTGGGGTGTCTGAGGCATGTCCTTCCCCTGACAGGGCCACCATTCCACTAGCAACCACAGATGTTGAAGGGCCTGAAGAGTCATTACTAGTAGAAGAGGCCTGATGTTGTGTGCCAGACCTATTCAGGGTAGTATTAATGCCCCTCAGCATCCTAGCAATGGGAGTCAGGATGGCATTTTGTGCCTGCCACTGCTGCCTGACTTCCTGGTGGTTGTCCCTCTGAAGCGGTTGGATTTCCCCCATCATGGTGACTACCTGGCCCATCATGCCTTAGGAATTTTGGTAGGCTCCAAAGACTTGGGAGATGGATTCCTGGTCAGTAATGTCCCTTGGAGCCCACATCCTCTGGCCCACAGCATCCTTCCACGCACCCTACCCCCACATGCCTTTGCCCTTGGCACAATGTGCCTACTCTCAGTGGTGTCAGGACCATCATTGTCAGGGGTGACAGGATAAGACTCAAGTACCTGTACTGGGGGTACACAACAAATGAAACAGTCCTTGGGACTCAGGTTTGGGGGCAAATGGTTGCCTGTGATGTTGATGCAATAGGCCTGGGAGGAGTCTCTGTGGGCAGGATGAGGCTGACAGTTGTTGACTCACCAGGTGTCTAGGATGGGCCAGCTTTGTTCCTTAGCGTCTCCACATCTAGGGGTGTCATCCTCGCTGGGGCCTTCATCCAGAGGATTAGTGGCAGTTTCTGGTATGCTCTCCATGGTGGCAACGGCAAGGTTACCTGTGGGAGAAGTGGAACACAGAGTTGCAGTAAGTGATACAACAAGTGATGTTCCATTTAGAGTATTAGTGATGTTGTGAGAGATGCACACAGTGCCTTAACATGATCCCCAGAAATGACAATGACAGCTGCATCAAAATCTTACTTAGTACAACATGAGACTCTGTGATTTCTATACCATACATCATGATTAAAGATGTTAAACTATGTTGGTAGTCAATAGGCTGCTGATAGCATCTTATGTTGTCTGGCTATTGACATGGGTGTTCACCTTTGTTGCCTAGTGAAGTGTCTGGCATGATACGTTGCAAAAAAAAGCTGGACACTGCACAATAGAGTTAGAGTAGGGACACAGTATGGGAGTAAACAATAGGCATTGACCTCTATCTGGATGTACTGCATGTGCATCCACTTTGGCATCTAGATTTCTAGCCCAGATAAGTATATTTCAATCTTAGGTATGTTTGTTCTAAGGGCAGTTTGATGGGGCACTCAATTGAAGCTGTGTTTTGCTCCAATTATAGTGGGAGTGTGCCTATGCATTGCTGTAATTGCCATAAACTGTTTTACAGTTGGCCATTCATGATGGTTTGATTGGTAGTTAGTTTCACATGAATGACAACCCACTTTTCGTGCACTGTTTAGGTTATCATAATGGTGGTATATTTCCTTCTGGGAGTTGTAGTGCTATCAGTTCCCAGTACTTCACACGCCAGTCCCAAGGGCTGTGGTGCCAGATAAGTTTAGTGGACATGTGTTATGCCAATGAGTGGTATTTGAACATTTGGACATACAGTGGTGGGTTGTTTATTAATTGAGGTGAGGTTAGCTGGTGAGGGAGCATGCAGGACAAAACAATTGGGTGACATGAATATTGTGGGGACTTACCAGACTTCACTCCCCAGGTGTCCCTGTCAGGCCCTTAGGATGCAGTATGTCAAAGACCTTCTCCTCCCAAGATGTGAAAGTAGGGGGAGGAGGTGGGGTCCCACCACCAGTCTTCAGTACTGCCAGCTTGTGCCTCGATGCCATGGAACACACCTTCCCCTGGAGGTTGTTCCACCTTTTCTTGATGTACTCCCTTGTGCGTACATTGGTGCCTACAGCATTGACCCTGTTGACTATTCTTTGCCACAACTCCATTTTCCTGGCTATTGATGTTTGCTGGACTTGTGCTCCGACCAGGTGTGGCTGTACCCTGACAATTTCGTCCACCATGACTGTCAACTCATCATCAGTGAAACGTGGGTGCTTTTGGGGGGACATGGTGGATTGTGGTAATGACGGTGAGCTAGTATTAAAGGAAAAAAGCTGAAGAAAACAGACGTGATGAGGTGTAGGTGCTGATGTGTGAGTGGGTGACGGTTGTTGTGTATTGTGTGTGATTGTAAATTGTGTGTTGTGTACATTGTGAAGGTGTGAGTTGTATGCATGGTGAAATGTGTATGGGTGCCTATAGTACTTATTGATAAATCTGTGATAGTTGTTCCTCCTTTGTGGCTGTGAGGGGCGTTCTGTTTGCAAAGGATAGTGGGTTATGTAGGGGTGTGTTATATAGTGGAGTGTGTAAATGTGTTGAGTGTATGGATGTGTGTCAGGTGTGGGGTATTTAAACTATTCAATGTGGTGTTGTGTTCAGCGTAATTTGAGTTGAGACTGCCATGGATCGCACAGAAACCTGTATATACTGGGTAAATGACGCTAGTCCAGGTCTATGATGTGAGGACGAGAGCATAATATATTAGATACTGCAATCCCTGTATAAAAGCCTGTCGCATATATCCTTATTCGAGGCAACTTGTGACATCTGTAATCGCCTTCAATAAAGCAATGAAGTAGTTGTTCAGTTGCAAAGTTTTTACAGTTATTTTCTAGCATCAAAATGCCTGCTGCCAGAGCCAGACGACAGGGTAAAAGGCATGTCAATGAGCATAATTATTTCTTCATTTTTATTTTACTGTATTTAAAGCAATCAAATAAAATATAGTCCATTCAAATGCAGTGAACTTAAACATGTCTCTGTGACATCAGTCTTTGAATACACATCAATGAATAGGGAGCAACAGGCCCATCCATTTATTATAGATCTCCCTCCTACATCAGCAAGGATTGACAACAGTATATATAATGAAAGTATGAAAATGCACCATTTCTGACCCAGGGAGCACCAAGGTGCTCTGAACCACTGCTGATTACATATCTTAAGGGTTATTTAAGTTAGCTTGCTAGGTCTTTTGTTGAGCCCAATAGTATTTTGGACATGACATATTTGAAAGAGTAGAGGAATATACTTCAGCCATTCCTTCACACAAAACCATATCCTTGAGCCAATCATTAAAGCGGGGTGGGCAAATTCCTCCCCATGTCATTGAACTCTTCATTTACCTGGCACCATGGTCATTGCTCTCAGTTTTTTATAGCCCTTCCTGGCACTTTTACCTAAGCTCAGCAAGGCTGCAGTTGGAGTGATAGTGAAAGTTTTCTTAGTCATAGCCCCCACTTCATCAATCACCTTACCCCCAAAACACAGCCAAGGGGGGTAAAATGTATACAGTCAGCATCTTGACTGAGACATTGTCGATAGCTAGAGCTACATGATCTACCATAGTTGGCCATGCCAAATCGCATATAATACTCCATGCAGGAATTTATAATGGATTAACCTATACTTCCTATTGGGAGATACTTCTTCTGTCTGTTCGCAGCAGAAAGTCCATTGAGCATATGTTATCTTGGAACCCAGATCTTGTGACTACTGAACCCTTGTGAATGGGTCCTCAACTCCCACCCTGCTCATCACCATGTTGTACACTTTTGCAATTCATTTTGTTAGTTGGCGGTTTTACAGCGGAAGTGAATGTAGCTCTCCTTCTGCAGGTTCCGCTAGGAAGAATAGGAACATATTGTGTGCAGCCGACATGTATTATAGTATGTTAGTGTACCTAGCGAGGAACTAGGGTCAGTACCTAAGTACCATTGCAATTATTTAATCTTATGTTCCAGGGACAGGGCCCCCATCATAATTATGTTGATTTTGGTTCGTGGTGTGGATGATTTGTATCAGTTAGCTATGAATAATTGGGATTTGATGAGAATAGAGCAATGACACCTCGCATAGTGAAGCTAATCTCAACCACGTCTTTGTTGTACACTTTACAATGAACATCTCTCCAATGGGCTTTGTTGCCTTATGATGTAAGGCATCCAGCAGAGGCAGCAGGCATACCAGTCCCTTTTCAATATCCAATGTGCTGCCCTCTTGCTGTAGTGTGTCCAGTGATGTGCAAACTAAGCCTGTACGACCAAGTAGTCAAGTCCAGAGTAGAGGGATTAAAGCATGGTTGTAGCTTGCTTTTAATCAAATCCCATCTGAATGATCCCTAATTTGTCTTTCAATCTGTGAGATAACGTCCCTTTCTTCCCTGGATCCTGTCTCTCTCTTTTCTTATGTTTCGAAGCTGGAGATTGTAGGTCTTTCCCTGGTACTGTCCCAGAAGTACCTAGGGTCGAATCTTCAGCTGGAGCCAGGTCCTCTCGATGAACCTGAGCTACCACCTTAATAGGGTTTTTGATTATCCCGCCAGTTGCAGACCTGGGGCCGTCAATAACTATAGATGTTACGGATTCCCTTCCACATGATTCTAGTTCATCCTCAATATGAGTAAAAAAAAAATCCAGCACCCCCACGCTCGAGGACAGATAAGATAAAATACTTGGTTTCTCTTGTCGCTGTATTGTAACGATAGGGGCCGCCCCATCCATGGCTCTGCCTGCTACCTTGTGTTTTCCCAAAAGCATGCTGGACAACAACAAAGGAGCATACACAAAACCTCCTTATTTTTGATCAAGTATTCGTAACAGTACAGAAGCCAAAAGCCCCTCCTCAAACAGATTGTGGTTACAGTTACCTACTCGATAGCCTTGTCGGCCAGAAACCCCACCAGGCTTCACTTGGGTCCAGTTCTCCCAGTATATGAAACCAACCACATTATATGAGGAACACCTGGCCTCACAGATAGCAAATGGCGGCCACCAATGAACAACTGAACCAAGAAGGGTGACCCAGCCCTGCCTCGGTCAGTCGCAGATGGGCACAGATGGGCCCGCCTTGCCCTGGGCTTTTCCCAGGCGAGGCCTGCACAGCGGGTCGCTTTCCCAGCTTTAATGTGCCTCCTGACATGGTCAGGCTCTCATAGGCGGCTCCAGCCACGAAGGAAGATGGGGGTTGTGGTTTTAGTGCCCCTACCACAAATCACTGTCCTCCCGTTCAGGGGGTGGCTTTGCCAGCTTTAATGTGCCTTCTGGCACGGTCAGGCCCAGCACGTGGATCCAGCCGCAAAGGAAGATGGAGGTTGTGGTCTGTGATCTGATTTAATATTTGGCAAATGGCCCTTCCTCTGCCAAAATTTTAAATGTTCCTTGATCTAATGGATATTTCAAGCAGTGATAGGAGCAACTGTCACACCATCTACAGTTTGAGGTACACTGTAATGAGAGTTATAATTATCTTTTATTTGAAAGAGAAATTCCCAAAGCGTGATTTCCTTTCTGAAAATACAATTTAAAAAAAAACGCAATATCCCCTTGCCTTGGGAGTTTCCTTCCATGGAGAGGGAACTATTGAGCACTTTTGAGTACTTCGTACTGCTAGGTTTTTCATGTTGGTGATGGGCAATGAAAAACAGCTGTATGTTGTCCCATCAAATTTAGATGGACAGACATACAGCCAAACCTCTAACGGCTCTTACTCTGTCAGACTGTCAGAGGAGTTTGACCATGGGCGAGACGGAGTAGTCTCCGCTGTCATCAAATTATGGTACCCCCAAATTCAAATCGGTGTAAGGGCGGACCATTATGTTGGCAGGGAGGAAACTCAGTTGCACCTGCAACATAATTCCGTCTTCAACAACATATAAATAGAGCCCTTAATCATACAGTATATCAGTCTAGTGAAGAATGCTTTATTAGGGGATTGAAGATGTTTTTTTTTATGGGTATAAGAGCTTTTGCCAAAACCATCCTCATCATCAATGTTATTCTGCTGGCAACTGATAAATAAAATAATTTATTTTGAGTTATTAAAAATGAATATATTTGTATCTTAATGTTACAAAAAGAATATACTTGTAAAATATGATCCTATTGTAAAATGTTTTGATCACGTTTTTCAAATTACAAATAAATGTAATTTAATTTTAAAAGGCAACCCATTCATTTAAGTTAATGCTGCACATAACATTCTGTATTTTTTTATACATTAAACATGAGTATACACATTTTATTTCAAGTGAGCATTTTTAAACAAAAAATATTTTAAATTTAAATTAATTAAATATTTAATTCAAAATTATGTTAATAGTATAGCATTTTTATTTTGTTTTACGTTGGACTATTAACTTACTTTTGAATCACATATTTATATCATTTAAATATCTCAAATTGAATTAAAAATATTTTTAAAGATCTGTTTGAAAGCATCCTACCTAAAGTAGTTTGTTTATATTTACCTATAATGTATTAACTTGTTATGTATTGAAAATTACAAATAAGTATGTATACAATCAATCAGTCAGTCAGAGAATCTTTATTCGGCAATATGCCATAAAAGCTCAAAACATTTCAAGCTAAAAATTTAAATAGTTAAAATACAATACATTTTTTTTTTAAACAGTGATAACAAAACATTTTCAATCAGAAGTATCACAAAAGTCTATACATTGCCATTATCAATCAATCTGACAACCCGAAAATGTAATCATATACAGTGCAAAGAAAAAAAAACCAACATCAGAATAAAATCATATGTTGCCAGTGTATGATAATGTGTAACTGCTTCAATCAATTCATATCTCTTCCTAATGGCCATAGTCGATTTAATAAAACGTAAAACAGAATGGCACAATTGTAATGAAGAGAGTCTTTGGATGTTAATCAATGCTTCCTTATGAGATGTAGTTTGCAATTTGTGCAAAATCGGCAGTATAAAAATTTGTCTAGGAGCAGAATAAAGGGGACAAAATAAGAAAAAGTGACATGTACTTTGCTTGGAAAAATTGTCACAAGGACAATTTGGGAGCATTTTATGCCATGTACATTTCTTCTGAAAAGCCATTCTAAAATGTATCAAATTTAATCTAAATAACACAAGGAGAGCATATGATGAAGAACTCAAAAACCAAGTTAAATATGGTTCTAACACTGTGGAGGTAGAGATTTGAACATAGGTTTCAAAAGTTTTCAAATTTAATGCCCCTTGGTATCTGAAATTCGCAGAGTGCTCTATATATTGTGTTTTGAGTAATTCCTTAGTATTAATGGGTATAGACCCTGGATTAGTAAACATGTTCCCCAACCCTAAGTTCCAAAAGGAATTTTGAACATGAGTAAGCCACAGAATTTTAGCTGATTGAATACAATCTGTAATGCAATCT
The DNA here is from genome assembly GCF_031143425.1 of Pleurodeles waltl. Lineage (NCBI taxonomy): Eukaryota > Metazoa > Chordata > Amphibia > Caudata > Salamandridae > Pleurodeles > Pleurodeles waltl. The sequence goes on from NC_090446.1 coordinate 380,103,683, forward strand.
TGTACCAAGCTGGCCGCAGGATTTGACCAAACATTTAGCCATTATAAAAGTGGGGCAATACCAACAGAATCCTCAATATGCCGTACTCCCAGCTCTTCATGGCAAATAATAATTGCTAAATTCTTAGGTATCAGGAGCAGCCTATGCAAAAGTTTATTCTCACTGCGTTGTAAACGGGCTGGTTTGATGTAACCCCAAAGACCCACCCCGTACAAAGCTGCAGTAATGCATTTAGATTTATAGAGTGTAATGATCTGGTGAACTGGCCTATGACCCAATTTACGGGCGAAGCGAAACATCACCTCCATATTTCTCTCCATTTGTTGGATCTTGAAATTAAGATGGGGGTTCATGACAGGGAGGAGCTTAAATGAAGTCCTAAATAACAAAAATCTTTCACTTTAGTCAAAATATTTCAATCCATAGTAAAACATTTAGTGTGTGTGTTTCGGGGACCACATGTCATAATCTATGACTTTGCAAAATTGACTTTCAAGTCAAGATCCTGCACAAAGGTAAAAAAAAAGATCCAATAAATTCTGAAGACCATTTGCTGTGCGGGCAATCAAAACAGCATTGTCAGCATACAGTACAACCGTGAGTTGTCTGGATCCCATCCTAGGGAAGTCCTTACCATTTGTTACTAAAAAGCTATAAAGACCATTATTATATAATAAGAATAAAAATGGTGCTAAAATACAACCCTGCCTAACTCCTCGTAAGGATGGAAAGGGAGGAGACCTCTCTCCACGTTGGCCATATTGTACTGAGATTGTAAGGTCAGTGTATAGACGTTTAATTAATTCAAGTACATCCTGGTCAACCCCCATTATGTCCATAAGTTGCCACAATGTCTCTCTATTCACCAAATCAAACACACTAGAATACAATCAAATTCAATTCATTTATTTTTAAAATTATTATAATCAAATTTACATTTATTTTTTAATTAAAATAAATAATTTATAATTTTTTCCTACGGCATTCGATTCAAGTCCCTGCCTAGCTACGCACCTTAGAGAGGCACTTGATGCCTGGCCAATAATACAAGGAGACATTGTTAGTGCCAGAGGAATTTACGGTTCGGCCTTAAAGTTTAGGAAACATACTCTGAACGGAAGAGGCATGGGAACAAATTATGGCTACCTGTGTCAGAAAATCAACCATTAAATCAAACTTCCACAGGAGCAGATGCCTTTTACCCAACTTCCTCCAACAGATGCATGCTCAGACTTTATTCCAGATCCAGTTCCAGCCTGTTTCCCACTTGAAGATAGGATATTCAGTGTGTGTCTCTGAAAACCTGCACCTGTCCCCTTATTGGGATTTCCTTAAAGGAAGGACCTGCAGTTGGGTGATGAGAGCATAGATAAGTACATTCCTACTGCGCATTCAACTGTTCAGCCATTCACATTCCCCCATTTCTATAGTTCTCCTAACCTGGATCTTTTGAGAGACTGGCCTCTCTCTAAGAGAACAATGTTAACTTAATATCTTTTTTTCTCCAGGAGTCAGAGGTTTCCAGGGTTCTCTGGAGAACAGTTTGAAAGTTCACAAATATACAAACTACTAATTACTAATGTCTTTTACAGGAAACGAAAACTCCTTCTCAAGGTTCAGTTTTCTCAATCACAGTCTCTAGGAATTAGTCTGAGCACTGAGGTTTGTCTCTAAGACTGACAAGTCTGCAAAGCAAAGAGTTCTTGAATATACCTTTACATATATATTGGCAAATCTGAAAATCACACAAAAGGATTCCTTACAGAGTTGCTTGAAGTTCTGTTAAGCCAAAATAAATTCTCCCCAGAAAGCTGATAGCCAGTTGTTGAAGAAGGAAAAAAATCAGCTTTTGCAAAAGGGAAAAAAGTAGCTGGTGTGCACACCATAACAAGAAAAATAATTAATTACTCAAAATTGGAAGAATTCTCTATGAAACGAAGTGCCTCAGGAACACTGCTCATTCTCCTCAGGATGACAGTTGAAGTGCAGGGCTCCCAGAAAGAAACAGCTGGAGGGAACCTTTAGCACGACACTAAGATAGAAACACTGGAGCGCTGACCTCACTAGGATTTGCGGCCACCCTCTTGAGTGGCTGTTGAACCTGAAGAAGCCAGTTCTAAGAACAGCCTCCGCAAGAGCTACTGGGCGTGAGGACACCACTGCAGCCAACGTGGGTACAAAGAAAAGGGGAATCGTTTTTGCTGAGGGAAGAACTTACCAACGCTGGCAATAGTTTTCCTGACAACCTGTACCAAGGGTGACTCACAGGATTATGGGAGATAGTTGAAGGTAAGAACTTGTTTTTAGATGTCCCTGCGGAGCAGTGGTTAACTAATTTCTCTGCAATTTACTCTGTCTATATGAGTAGACTTTTCTTATAGCACTGAGGAAACACTTAGGCTCCCCCTTGATATTAGATTTGTGATAGAGGAGGTTTGGGAGGCTATTAGGGCCAGTCCTAGCATTAAGGTGCCCGGTCTCAATGGGGTTCCCATGGATTTATACAAAACAAACATCCCTTTCTGGGCTCCACTTATTACTAGCACCCCCAATGCAGCTACAGTGAGGGAGACTCCAATAGAGTGAAAAGCTGCCACTATAGTCCATGATTCAAAAAAATTGGATCGCCAGAGTCTTAGCTGCTGCTAAAGGTCAATCTCCTTGCCAAATTCAATCATGAAAGTGTCAGGATGAATTATTTTGAATCAGATTGAGAAGAGAGTGGGCTCAGACTAATAATATTCTGACTCCTGTGCAGTATGGTTTTAGGGAGGGCAAGGGAACTATGGAACAGTGCCTCAATCTCAATGTGTTGATAAGGAAATATGTGGTGGCAAAGAAAAGCACAATACATTTAGCATTCATGGATCTAAGCAATGCCTTTGAACGCGTAAATAAATCTAAGATGTGGTCCCTATTGCCCAATCTGGGATTGTCCACACTCCTACTGGACTTTTTACATGCTATGCACATTGATATAGCTTCTGCTGTTAGATATGGTCAGGGTAGGGAGTGTACGGACTCAAAAAATCATCCAAGAGGGTTCAGACAGGGGTGCGTTTTGCCGGCCCTTTTGTTTCTATTGTGTATTAATGGACTGAATGAATATCTGATATCCAATGGAAGGGGTATGCCCACGGTCAACTTTACTCCTGTTCTGACTCTGCTTTGCGAAGACAACGCTGTTCTTATATCTCGAACATCCAATGGTCTAAGGGGTCTGGTGGACCTGTTAGTAAATTTTATGAATGATATAGATTTAGATACCAATATTTCCAAAATCTATATAACGGTATGTGGGAAGCTGTCTTCCAAAACTAGGCCTTTGATTAATAAGAGTAGGTCTGTTATGCAAGTTAGGACTTTCATTACTTGGGAGTCACCTTTGATCAGCACTCTAGTTGGACCCCCTGTCTGGCTGTTAGATGCCAACTCTTTAATCAAGCATGTGGCTCCCTTTTTCATGTTTTCTGCAACTATTGGTGGCAAACCTGTTGTTCCCCTACTGCAAATATATAGAATGAAATGCTTGTGGGTACCTACCCATGGTGGTGCCATTTGGGGATATCAGAATTGTATGAAGATGCAATGGCAAGAGAACCAATTCTGTCAAAGATTACTTGGAGTTGGTCCTTCCAGTCCTAGCTCTTTTGTCCATAATGAGTTATGTTTGGGATTTGTTGAAGATCATATTAAACTAGCCCTTATTCTCTTATGGATCTCTGTCTGGTGTGGGGACCATACCTCTTTTAATAGGGAAGTAATGCAGGACTGTCTTAACTGTGACATGGGGCACAAAAGTCTGATGTTATCTTATGTTACAGATTTATCTATTTGGGTCATAAGGAATTGTACTATGTCCCCCATGCTATTTGTAAAGCTGACTGAAAAAGGGTGAAAGAGCCGTTTCTTAAATTAACCATGGAAACAAGGAAAATTAGGACCTTGGAGAAATCTATCATGAGAGCCTGTAAGAACATTAAAAGCAACCCTGCTCTGGAGGCCCACCTTACCCTGGTTGAAAACCTTTGGGAGAGGTGTTTGCTTACCAGGTTGGTTTGGGCTCCATACAGTATAGTCTTTGTTTTTCCACTTGCCAGTTTGATCCCAATTTTATTTTACCTTGTTCTTATGATGGTATTACTCTTCAGACGTTGAACCATCTGGCGTTGTTCTGTTCTATGTGCAATTATCCATGAAGTAGTTATTTTCTCCCCATATCAAGATCGAGGGGTTGCCATCATTTCAGACCCGCTGCGTGATTCAGCAACTACAGATGCAGTTGTCTCTTTTTTTTTAAAGTGCTTTGTATTTGAATGCTGCTATGAATTTGTAATTATTCTTTTTGTCTTCTTATTTTTTGGTTTTAGATATTTATTGTACAATCTAATGGACATGTCTTTTTTCTTTTTTTTTGTAGGTGTTTATCAGTGATTTTATTTGTACTTTTATGATTGTTTATTAACAATCAAATAAAAGTTTTCAATCAAGTCCCTGCCTTCCTTATTTTTGATGGGAGGGTGTTGCAGTATCAATGGTTTCATATGTGCCACTACACTTGCTCTATGTCTGAGCTAGAGTACCTTTACTTCTATATTGGGTCCTTTCTGGGTGTAGTAGCTTTACAAGTGTTGTTTGTGAATAGCAATGATCTTAATCTTTTGGTGAAAGGGTCTCTGTCACTCCCTAAATCCTTATGAAGCCCTCCTTAGACCCATTGTTACCCCCACATTTACTACTAAGAAGTAAACTTACATGCATGAGTATCTCCAAAAAAAGGTAGGGGAGGTGAAGGTGGGGCTAACATTTGTAGGTTTGAGAACTGCATTTTGTAGTAAGTAGTATTACTGTAGTACTTCTTTACGCACTATAAAATGCAGTTTGTGAATCGGACATGTGTGTTCTTGGACTGTGTGTTTGTTTGAGGGGGCCTACAGTTAAAAGAAAATACATTATTAGAACCAGCAACATTTGAAACAAAGTGAACACATCATTGAGACAGAGGGAATGACCTTTGCACAATTCCACTTATGAGGAAAAGGTTGGTGGATCCCTCTGCTGAGGACATGGCTTAATAATTCTGAAAGTAACTTCAGGAAGAAGTTGAAAACATATCTATTCTAGCCTTACCTCATCAGCATAGACATTCTTGGACCAGGGCACGGGTTGTTACTAGCACTGTGAGCAAAGTGCTTTACAAATCTCTCAGAACAGAATGGAATAGAAAATGCCTTAGTTACCCAGGCCTTAATGGATGCTCCATAAACCCACTTGTGGCATGGGTGCAAAAATAAATGTATAGTATAAATAACATAATTTAATTGTATATTATAATTATATTGCAATTGCATTTATATATTACCTGCTAACATTGGCAAGGCGTTGAAGTGCTTCTACCAACAAGTAGTAAGTTACTCTGGAGGCCCAGTGTTAGTGGTTAATACCGTGTTTATTTAGTAGTTTAAGTATTCATACTGGAGCCCTTCATAAACATGTGGAGCAGAAACATTATGCTTTTGGACTGGTGTACAGATATTTGTCCTGTGTTCTGGGCATGCTTATGTCTTTCTCTAGGGGTTATTGTTATAGAGATGAATTGGCAATTAGAAAGCCAGGGGTTAGCTATTTTTTGTTTTAATAATGCAAAGGCATGCAAGGTGAAATAGACAGGAAGGTAATACAAGGGGATGGTCTGATGCATTAATCTGCAGGGTTGGATGTGTTGTTTTGTTTGTTTTATTTATGAATGTAGAACTAGTTGGGGTAGATTTTCATTCTTAGTAGATTTTGATTGGGAGGTGTTTGTCAGGCTTGTGGTTGCAAGGGTCTCTCTTGGGACTTTGGCGCTATGAGGTGTTGCATGGGCATTTGAAGTGACCATTGTCTACAGGCCTGAACTTCAGTCCTGAACTTTTTATCTACAAAAGTGTTTTCAGGTGAGTTAGTTTAATTAATTCAATACAAGCAGAATTACAAGTCTACAATACCCCTAACGTACTAGTCTATCACATTAATGCCCAGAAATGGAAGCAGTGATCACGATATCCTTCAGGGAAGTGGTCACTCTGGTGGAACTTGTTGGTAGACATGATTGCATGTAATTGGAATTCATTCTCCTTATTGTGTGTAGGTATTACTTATATTCTTTAGTCTTCACATCAGGGTAAGGAAAGTTATTGCTGTTCTTCTGTGGTCCCATGTCTTGAATGGCTTTTGTCTTTGCTGGAGGGAGTTCAATAATTGAATCACCGGAACAAGCATAACCTGTGTCTATCGTCACAATTCACTTGCTTGTTCTGCAGTTTCAGGATATTCCACATTAATGTCAACTCCAGAATATAGTGAACAAAACATTGTCTCATAAAAAATATATATATATATATATATTTCGTACACAGGTCCCGGAATGCAGGTGCTCCACACAGCGGTCCTGGGTGGGCTCCGAGAGGCCCTAATATAACGTTCAACACTCCCTTCCATATCAGGAGAACCAGGACACCTCCAATATGAAAATTCAATTTATTTCAGCACAGAAATCCAACGCGTTTCGGCAACAGCCTTACTCATCCATGAGTAAGGCTGTTGCCGAAACGCGTTGGATTTCTGTGCTGAAATAAATTGAATTTTCATATTGGAGGTGTCCTGGTTCTCCTGATATGGAAGGGAGTGTTGAACGTTATATATATATATATATATATACATATATATATATATATATATATATATATATATATATATATATATATATACACATATATATACACCGAGAAAAAACAAAGGTTACAGGCTCTGAATATACACATGCAAAGCCATAGAAATTTAGCAGTTATAGTTAGAGTTCTTTCAAGTAATTAAAACTTGCACCCTAAGATAACTGTAACTCTCAACCTCGCCATGTATAGTTGTCTCATAAATAAGTTTATTGTAAATGTTGCATTGAGAGTATGAAAGGTGGCATAGAATGTGTCATCAATGGTATAATGCATGAAGTAATTAGCTGTGCATTGCGAAGGCACAAGTTATAGTTACCTTAGGGCGCAAGTTTTAGCTACTTGTTAGAACTCTAGCTACAACTGCTGAATTTCTATGGTTTTGTATGAGTAAATTCAGAACCTAACTATATCATCTCTGTAACTTTTGTATATTTTAGTGAATTTCTATGTTTTTTTTAACGTATAGTAATTTTATTTGCTATACGTGAATCCAATCACTGCCACAGGCGGCGGTTGGCCACATGGCCTGGCCTGTGGCTGGCCCTGAAGCAAATCCTCTATAAGCACCCAACCTTGCACTGTGCACTGCCTTCTCCTGTAAGCAGTAGGGGGCTTCCCCGCAAGGACTGACCTGCAACCAGTCCCTGCGGCCAACCCCTCGTAACCACCCAACCCGATGTTGGGCACTGCCCTTTGCACATGCACATTGGAAGTTAGCCACGGCCTCTGTGAATGTTAAAATCGGTGTGAAAGGCTTATGTGGGGGAAAGAGTGGCTGTCAGAGTGTCTGTCTGGGTGTGAGAGTGCGTGTATCAGTGTTTTAGTGGGGCATCAGTATGTGCGTGGCTCAGTGAGTGGGTGCATCAGGGTGTCAGTGGGTGTGTGAGTGGATGTGTGATGTTTGAGTGGGTGAATGAGTGAAGGAGGGTCTGACCGAGGCTGTGAGTGAGTGCATGAGGTTCTGAGTGGGTGTGTGAACGTCTGAGTGGGTCTGTGAGTGGGTGTGTGAGTGTCTGAGTATATAGAAATTTTAAGGCTTTGATGTCTGATATACTTGGAATGAATTAAGTCTCCAATTTAAAATAACAAAAATGTATACTTTTTAAATATAATCATTTATTTTTTCAGCTGGACTCAAATCCCCATAGCTCAGTGTGAAAGTCTGTCCTAGCCATTTATGGGCTTTAATATCATTTATTTAAATTATAAAAATCAGTCAAAAGCCGTTTATGGGCAACCTGGCATCATGAGGAAAGCCTTAAGGGCTCCCCTGCCGTTCCTATATATATGTTTCATTTACATTTAAAACATACAAATAAAATAAAATGCCCTTTATGGGCTACTTGACACAGCAGGGGAAGCCTTAAGCATTCCCTTGAAGTGCCATTGCTTCAACAAGCACAGAGCTGCTTTGACAGGAGCTCTCTGCTTGCTGAAGCATTTAATCTCTGCCCCCTGCATGCAGGCAGGGAGCAGAGATGAAAGATCTGCTGTTTTACAACGGGACCTGTTTTAAACGTTCTGCTGTCAAACAGCAGAGTATTTGTTGTGATTTGGCTTGGCTGCAGTGCCCCTCCCCAACAGGACATAGCCCTGGGGGTGGCGATCCCTGGGATGTGGAGGTCCTATAGGGACCCCCTTTCTTTTTTTAAACTTTGCCCCAGGGCACCGGAGCCCCTGCAAGTATTTAATTAGAAGCCCCGGAGGGGTTGTCCCCACCTGTACTTTCAGCAATCCTTGGGGGGGCAGCCCCCTGTTATCATACAATAGAAGGCCCGGGTGGCTGGTCGCCCATATATACAAATTGAAGCCATGGGGAGGTGGCAGTCCCCAGGAGAACACGGGGGCCACGGGCCCACCTCGCATATATAAAAAAAATGAAGGCTCCAGGGAGGTGGTGGTTCCTGGAGCTATGGGGGGGGGGAGCTGGCAGGCCCCTGCCGCAAATTTTTGAATCTTGCGAACTTGCAGCAGAAAAGAATTTAAAAAAACGTTGTTTTGCTCCGGGGGGGGGGGGGGGGTTCATCTGGGACCCTCCCACCAGTACTAAGGGGTGTAGGTGGCTGGCCTGGCTTACAGTGGGTACCTTGTGGTACTTACACCTTGTGCCAGGTCCAGTTATCCCTTATTAGTAGAATAGAGGTGTTCTAGCAGCTTAGGCTGATAGAGGTAGCTATAGCAGAGCAGCTTAGGCTGAACTAGGAGATATGCAAAGCTCCTACTATACCACTTATATCATATAGCACTATATCATAAGAAAACACAATACTTAGAGTTACTAAAAAAAAAAGTACTTTATTTTAGTGTTGTTGTGTAGCCATTTTTAGTATAGCTTCATGCACTTTAGTTTAACATACTAGGCCGCTGTGCACTTTGCCCTAGATATATTTTATTCAGCTTCGCACTGTTATTTTACAATAACCAGTTTTTACGGTCTTGTTTTAATTTCTTCTATCACACTGTTTAGCTTAGTTCAGCACTGTGTTCTCAAATAATGCATTCTTGATCGCCCTGTGCTTCAGTCAAGGCTACAGTCTGGTACATTGCCGGTAACCGTTGTAGAAGTTTAGTCTTCAGCATTCCTAGAAAATACACATCCTTACGTAGAGACATTTTCTTCGAACATCTGCGTGTTAGTTATAAAAATACTTTCCAGTCCTAGTACATATCAAGAGGGATATTCCAGCCAGGGAACCACAACTGTATGCTGAATTCCCCGTTGCAGATGCTGATGCAGATTACAGGCCTTTGCTCAGGTATGAGGGTTGATGTCCTCCTGGGGGAACCTGAAAGGCAGGCTTAGATCTTAACATGCTGTGCTCGAAATTTAGCTTAGAGAGAGAATAATCTAGCAGCACTTTGATAGCCTTATTCTTGTGCTTCACTCTCATTGTTACTAATTTAATGTTATTGTGTTGTGTAGTTATGGTTATTGCAGCTCACGCTTTGATATCCAAAATGCAGTTGCTTTATTAAACCAATCTTTAAAACTTAGACTGCTTCTATTGTCATTTATATATGAGACGGCACTGTGTATGAGAGAACCCGTTGTGACCTGAGTGAGCACGGCTTCCCTGAGAAGTACTGAGATGACATGAGCTCGGCTGCCCAATTGTCTCTACCATTTGGGAGAGATGAGGCACTGCTAGTTAGCCGGAGCAAAACCTGGATTTGGAGTGACAAGCGTCATCTACCGTGGGCCAGACTCAGTCCCCCACATCGTGGACGATCTTGTTGCTCAAAATCCAGTAGTCTCATTAAGATCATGAGAGCCTACGCAACAGTGACAATATGCCAAAAGTATCTCAGAGGATATACTCCCTTAGGAGGTAAGTAATATATACAAATTATATGCGCAAAAAACTAAATCAGGTAAGTAACAGTTAGAAAAATAGTGCAAACAATGTAGAATCACAATAGAATGCAACAGGGAGAAATAGGCCTAGGGGCAACACAAACCATATACTCCAAAAGTGTAATGCGAACCACAAATGGACCCCAGGCCTAGTGTAGTGTGTGAAGGGTCACTGGGAGTGTGAGAAAACACTAAGGGGGTCATTCCGACCCCGGCGGGCGGCGGAAGCCGCCCGCCTGGCGGGAACCGACAAAAGACCGTACTGCGGTCAAATGACCGCGGCGGTCATCTTGACTTTCCCGCTGGGCAGGCAGACGACCGCCAAAAGGCCGCCCGCCCGCCCAGCGGGAAAGCCCCAGCAACGATGAAGCCGGATCCGAATGGAGCCGGCGGAGTTGCTGGTGTGCGACGGGTGCAGTGGCACCCGTCGCGATTTTCAGTTTCTGCTTTGCAGACACTGAAAATCCTAATGGGGCCCTGTTAGGGGGCCCCTGCAGTGCCCATGCCAGTGGCATGGGCACTGCAGGGGCCCCCAGGGGCCCCACGACACCCATTCCCGCCATCCTGTTCCTGGCGGTATTTACCAAGATGGCAGAGGTCTGGGACACACTGGAGGAGCTCTGGGCACCTCCCCTAGGAGGTGCTGGTCAGGGGAGTAGTCACTCCCCTTTCCTTTGTCCAGTTTCACACCAGAGCAGGGCTGGGGGGTCCCTGAACCGGTGTAGACTGGCTTATGCAGAGAGAGCACCATCTGTGCCCATCAAAGCATTTCCTGAGGCTGGGGAAGGCTACTCCTCCCCAGCCCTTCACACCTATTTCCAAAGAGAGAGGGTGTAACACCCTCTCTCAGAGGAAATCCTTTGTTCTGCCTTCCTGGGACCAGGCTGCCCAGGCCCCAGGGAGGCAGAAACCTGTCTGAGGGGTTGGCAGCAGCAGTAGCTGCAGTGGAGTACCCGGAAAGTTAGTTCGGCAGTACCCTGGCTCTGTGCTGGAGACCCGGGGATGCATGGAATTGTCCCCCCAATACCAAAATGGTATTGGGGTGACAATTCCATGATCCTAGACATGTTACATGGCCATGTTCGGAGTTACCATGGTGACGCTACATATAGGTGTTGCCCTATATGTAGTGCACGTGTGTAATGGTGTCCCCACAGTCACAAATTCTGGGGAAATTGTCCAGAACAATGTGGGGGCACCTTGGCTAGTGCCAGGGTGCCCACACACTAAGGCCCGTATTTATACTTTTTGACGCTAAACTGCGCTAACGCAGTTTAGCGTCAAAAAGTTTAGCGCCGGCTAACGCCATTCTGAAGCACCATGCGGGCGCCGTATTTATTGAATGGCGTTAGCCGGCGCTAGCAGACCGGCGCTGCCTGGTGTGCGTGGAAAAAAACCACGTACACCAGGCAGCGCCGGCGTTGGGGAAAATGGCGTTAGGGCGTCTTAAAAATGGTGCAAGTCAGGTTGACGCAAAAAAATCGCCTCCACCCGATTTGCGCCATTTTTAACGACGCCCAGACGCCATTTACATGACTCCTGTCTTAGTAAAGACAGGAGTCATGCCCCCTTGCCCAATGGCCATGCCCAGGGGACTTATGTCCCCTGGGCATGGTCATTGGGCATTGAGGCATGTAGGGGGGCACAAATCAGGCCCCCCTATGCCCAAAAAAAATATAAAAAAAATAAACATTTATACTTACCTGAACTTACCTGAATGTCCCTGGGATGGGTCCCTCCATCCTTGGGTGTCCTCCTGGGGTGGGCAAGGGTGGCAGGGGTGGTCCCTGGGGGCATGGGAGGGCAGCTGTGGGCTCATTTTGAGCCCACAGGTCCCTTAACCTCTGCCCTGACCCAGGCGTTAAAAAGAGGCGCAAATGCGGGGTTTTTTGCCCCGCCTACTCCCGGGCGTGATTTTTGCCCGGGAGTATAAATACGACGCATTTGTGTCGCAGTAATTTTTTTGGACGGGAACGCCTACCTTGCATCTCATTAACGCAAGGAAGGCGTTCACGCAAAAAAATGACGCTCTTTCCTCATACTTTGGCGCTAGACGCGTCTAACGCCAAAGTGTAAATATGGTGTTAGTTTTGCGCCGAATTTGCGTCGAAAAAAACGACGCTAATTCGGCGCAAACGGAGTATAAATATGCCCCTAAGTAACTTTGCACCTAACCTTCACCAAGTGAGGGTTAGACATATAGGTGACTTATAAGTTACTTAAGTGCAGTGTGAAATGGCTGTGAAGTAATGTGGACGTTATTTCACTCAGGCTGCAGTGGCAGTCCTGTGTAAGAATTGTCTGAGCTCCCTATGGGTGGCAAAAGAAGTGCTGCAGCCCATAGGGATCTCCTGGAACCCCAATACCCTGGGTACCTAGGTACCATATACAAGGGAATTATAAGGGTGTTCCAGTGTGCCAATGAGAATTGTTAAAATTAGTCACTAGCCTGCAGTGACAATTTTAAAAGCAGAGAGAGCATAAACACTGAGGTTCTGGTTAGCAGAGCCTCAGTGATATAGTTAGGCACCACACAGGGAACACATACAGGGCATACTTTATGAGCACTGGGGTCCTGGCTAGCAGGAACCCTGGGACACATAGGCAAAAACAAACATACATACAGTAAAAATGGGGGTAAAATGCGAGGCAAGATGGCACTTTCCTACAAGGGGTCAGGGTGTCCCTGACCCGGCCCCTTTTATTTTATTGTCACTTTTTTAATGGGTCTTTGCTCAAGCTGAGTCTCAAAATGGCTGCCAACATTTCCTGGTTTGAAGTGTTGGCAGCCAATCAGAGCTGTGCATTTTCCTGAACGAGCGCATCTTTGCTCACAAATACTTTGCGGCCAGAGTTGAACAAATTTGAATTTCCCTAAATTTCTCAAAAAATAGTGAAGGGATTTACTCCATATAAACGAAAACGCAATCTCAGTACCAACAGCTAGCTTTCTGCCACTTTTACTGTAATTCCGTCCAGTGGTTTGGCCTGTAGTCATGTCTAAAGAATCCTATGGAAATTAACATGGGAAACGCAACATGTTTTGAGCCCCTTTTTTCTCGGCTCCCGCTTGACGGATCACCCCAAAGCTTTCAGTGTGCAGCACGAATCACCCCAACACTTTTTGAGAACATTTCGTGAAGATTCTTCAAACGGTGCCAAAGATATAGGTTAGTCAAAAAACGCTTTCCCTAGGGAAATAAGGTCCAAATTATAACTACCTATTGGTGACCGCCAGTAGGGTTATATGTAGATATATAAATGTATCTATATATATATATATATATATATATATATATATATATATATATATATATATCAAACTCCAAAGGTCGGTCCTGACAGCAATGTGCCTAACTGCCGGTGCTGCGTTGGGGCAAAGGACCAAGCCCCTAATATAAAGTTGAAAGAGAAACGCTGCACTCCCGGAGATTACATCAGCTGAATATTTATTCCAATCAGTAAAGCATTTTGGCACCACAACGCGTTTCGACATCCGTCTTTATCAAGTAGTTTCCGCCATCAAGAGTAACAGGCGGCATGCTGGTACTTATAGTTCTCCCTATTGGCTGCAGCTGAAACGTTGGCAAGGGGATTGCGGTTACACCATCATTTCATTAATTTAACTCATGTGAGTAATTTACTTGAAATAAAAAAGTCACCAGGGTAGTCTCACGTTCAAATTATGTGTGTTAACAAAATTTATATCACCAAAGTCCGCATGGTAGCTTAATCAAAAAAACGAACGTGCAGCAATAGAAATCCACCTGATGAAATCACTTTGTTCTTTTTGCCAAATAGTTATGACAGCGTTCCAGAACACCCTCTCCTAAAGAATTTCTATTGCTGCACGTTCGTTTTTTTGATTAAGCTACCATGCGGACTTTGGTGATATAAATTTTGTGTGTAACCGCAATCCCCTTGCCAACGTTTCAGGGAAGGGGGTCGGAATCCCCATGGCGGTGCTCAAGCAGCGCCGCCATGGCGGATTCCTTGGGCCAGGGGAAAACCGGCGGGAAACCGCTGGTTGTCCTTTTCTGACCGCGGCTTTACCGCCGCGGTCAGAATGGCCCTGGAAGCACCGCCAGCCTGTTGGCGGTGCTTCCGCGGTCCCCGGCCCTGGCGGTCGGAATGACCCCCTAAGGGTGTCCAAGAAACCCCACCTAAATACCCTGAAAAGTAGGAGTAAAGTTACCCTACTACCCCAGAAAGACAGTAATGTCGAGGTAGGGGATTCTGCAAGGACAACAAATGACTGAAAAACACTGAAGACGGATTGCTGGACCTGAGGACCTGTAAAGGAAGTGGACCAAGTCCAAGAGTCACGCAAATGTCCAGGGGGGCAGGAGCCCACTAAACCCTGGATGAAGGTGCAAAAGGGCTACATCCGGGTGGAAGAAGCCAAAGATTCTGCAACAACAGAAGGTGCCAGGAACTTTTCCTTTGGTCAGAAGATGTCCCACGGCATGCAGGAGGATGCAGAGTTGTTTCCACACAGAAAGACTCAAACAAGCCTTGCTAACTGCAAGAGTCACAGTTAAGGATTTTGGGTGCTGCTAGGGCCCAGGAAGGACCAGGAGGTCGCCCCTTGGAGGAGGAGACAGAGGGGGCGCACAGCAACTCAGAGAGCCCACGCAAAAGCAGGCAGCACCCACAGAAGCACCTGAACAGGCACTTAGAAGATCTGAGGACAATGGTCGACTCAGAGTCACAAAGGAGGGTCCCACGACGTCGGAGTCCAACTCAGCAAGTTGGGCAATGTAGGACAGAGTGCTGGGGACCTGGGCTAGGATGTGCACAAAGGAAGTCTTGCAAAAGTGCACAGAAGCCCAAGCAGCTGCAGTTCATGCAGTACACAGGATTATTGTCTGGTATGGGTAGGCAAGGACTTACCTCCACCAAATTTGGACAGAAGGGCCAATGGACTGTCGAAGACACTTGGACCCAGCTACTGTGTTCCAGGGACCATGGTCGTCAGGATGAGAGGTGACCCAGAGGACTGGTGATGCAGCAGTTTGGTGCCTGCGTTAGCAGGTGGAAGATGCCATTGACCCACAGGAGATTTCTTCTTGGCTTCCAGTGCAGGGTGAAGGCAGACAGCCCTCAGAGCATGCACCACCAGGAAACAGTCAAGAAAAGCCGGCAGGATGAGGCACTACAATGTTGCTGGTAGTCTTCTTGCTACTTTGTTGAGGTTATGCAGGTGTCCTGAAGCAGTCAGCGGTCGATCCTTGGAAGAAGTCGAAGAGGGAAGTGCAGAGGAACTCTGGTGAGCTCTTGCATTCGTTATCTGGTGAGATGCCCACAGGAGAGACCCTAAATAGCCCACAGAGGAGGATTGGCTACTGAGAAAGGTAAGCACCTATCAGGAGGGGTCTCTGACGTCACCTGCTGGCACTGGCCACTCAGAGCTGTCCATTGTGCCCTCACACCTCTGCATCCAAGATGGCAGAGGTCTGGGACACACTGGAGGAGCTCTGGGCACCTCCCCTAGGAGGTGCTGGTCAGGGGAGTAGTCACTCCCCTTTCCTTTGTCCAGTTTCACACCAGAGCAGGGCTGGGGGGTCCCTGAACCGGTGTAGACTGGCTTATGCAGAGAGAGCACCATCTGTGCCCATCAAAGCATTTCCTGAGGCTGGGGAAGGCTACTCCTCCCCAGCCCTTCACACCTATTTCCAAAGAGAGAGGGTGTAACACCCTCTCTCAGAGGAAATCCTTTGTTCTGCCTTCCTGGGACCAGGCTGCCCAGGCCCCAGGGAGGCAGAAACCTGTCTGAGGGGTTGGCAGCAGCAGTAGCTGCAGTGGAGTACCCGGAAAGTTAGTTCGGCAGTACCCTGGCTCTGTGCTGGAGACCCGGGGATGCATGGAATTGTCCCCCCAATACCAAAATGGTATTGGGGTGACAATTCCATGATCCTAGACATGTTACATGGCCATGTTCGGAGTTACCATGGTGACGCTACATATAGGTGTTGCCCTATATGTAGTGCACGTGTGTAATGGTGTCCCCACAGTCACAAATTCTGGGGAAATTGTCCAGAACAATGTGGGGGCACCTTGGCTAGTGCCAGGGTGCCCACACACTAAGGCCCGTATTTATACTTTTTGACGCTAAACTGCGCTAACGCAGTTTAGCGTCAAAAAGTTTAGCGCCGGCTAACGCCATTCTGAAGCACCATGCGGGCGCCGTATTTATTGAATGGCGTTAGCCGGCGCTAGCAGACCGGCGCTGCCTGGTGTGCGTGGAAAAAAACCACGTACACCAGGCAGCGCCGGCGTTGGGGAAAATGGCGTTAGGGCGTCTTAAAAATGGTGCAAGTCAGGTTGACGCAAAAAAATCGCCTCCACCCGATTTGCGCCATTTTTAACGACGCCCAGACGCCATTTACATGACTCCTGTCTTAGTAAAGACAGGAGTCATGCCCCCTTGCCCAATGGCCATGCCCAGGGGACTTATGTCCCCTGGGCATGGTCATTGGGCATTGAGGCATGTAGGGGGGCACAAATCAGGCCCCCCTATGCCAAAAAAAAATATAAAAAAAATAAACATTTATACTTACCTGAACTTACCTGAATGTCCCTGGGATGGGTCCCTCCATCCTTGGGTGTCCTCCTGGGGTGGGCAAGGGTGGCAGGGGTGGTCCCTGGGGGCATGGGAGGGCAGCTGTGGGCTCATTTTGAGCCCACAGGTCCCTTAACCTCTGCCCTGACCCAGGCGTTAAAAAGAGGCGCAAATGCGGGGTTTTTTGCCCCGCCTACTCCCGGGCGTGATTTTTGCCCGGGAGTATAAATACGACGCATTTGTGTCGCAGTAATTTTTTTGGACGGGAACGCCTACCTTGCATCTCATTAACGCAAGGAAGGCGTTCACGCAAAAAAATGACGCTCTTTCCTCATACTTTGGCGCTAGACGCGTCTAACGCCAAAGTGTAAATATGGCGTTAGTTTTGCGCCGAATTTGCGTCGAAAAAAACGACGCTAATTCGGCGCAAACGGAGTATAAATATGCCCCTAAGTAACTTTGCACCTAACCTTCACCAAGTGAGGGTTAGACATATAGGTGACTTATAAGTTACTTAAGTGCAGTGTGAAATGGCTGTGAAGTAATGTGGACGTTATTTCACTCAGGCTGCAGTGGCAGTCCTGTGTAAGAATTGTCTGAGCTCCCTATGGGTGGCAAAAGAAGTGCTGCAGCCCATAGGGATCTCCTGGAACCCCAATACCCTGGGTACCTAGGTACCATATACAAGGGAATTATAAGGGTGTTCCAGTGTGCCAATGAGAATTGTTAAAATTAGTCACTAGCCTGCAGTGACAATTTTAAAAGCAGAGAGAGCATAAACACTGAGGTTCTGGTTAGCAGAGCCTCAGTGATATAGTTAGGCACCACACAGGGAACACATACAGGGCATACTTTATGAGCACTGGGGTCCTGGCTAGCAGGAACCCTGGGACACATAGGCAAAAACAAACATACATACAGTAAAAATGGGGGTAAAATGCGAGGCAAGATGGCACTTTCCTACAAGGGGTCAGGGTGTCCCTGACCCGGCCCCTTTTATTTTATTGTCACTTTTTTAATGGGTCTTTGCTCAAGCTGAGTCTCAAAATGGCTGCCAACATTTCCTGGTTTGAAGTGTTGGCAGCCAATCAGAGCTGTGCATTTTCCTGAACGAGCGCATCTTTGCTCACAAATACTTTGCGGCCAGAGTTGAACAAATTTGAATTTCCCTAAATTTCTCAAAAAATAGTGAAGGGATTTACTCCATATAAACGAAAACGCAATCTCAGTACCAACAGCTAGCTTTCTGCCACTTTTACTGTAATTCCGTCCAGTGGTTTGGCCTGTAGTCATGTCTAAAGAATCCTATGGAAATTAACATGGGAAACGCAACATGTTTTGAGCCCCTTTTTTCTCGGCTCCCGCTTGACGGATCACCCCAAAGCTTTCAGTGTGCAGCACGAATCACCCCAACACTTTTTGAGAACATTTCGTGAAGATTCTTCAAACGGTGCCAAAGATATAGGTTAGTCAAAAAACGCTTTCCCTAGGGAAATAAGGTCCAAATTATAACTACCTATTGGTGACCGCCAGTAGGGTTATATGTAGATATATAAATGTATCTATATATATATATATATATATATATATATATATATATATATATCAAACTCCAAAGGTCGGTCCTGACAGCAATGTGCCTAACTGCCGGTGCTGCGTTGGGGCAAAGGACCAAGCCCCTAATATAAAGTTGAAAGAGAAACGCTGCACTCCCGGAGATTACATCAGCTGAATATTTATTCCAATCAGTAAAGCATTTTGGCACCACAACGCGTTTCGACATCCGTCTTTATCAAGTAGTTTCCGCCATCAAGAGTAACAGGCGGCATGCTGGTACTTATAGTTCTCCCTATTGGCTGCAGCTGAAACGTTGGCAAGGGGATTGCGGTTACACCATCATTTCATTAATTTAACTCATGTGAGTAATTTACTTGAAATAAAAAAGTCACCAGGGTAGTCTCACGTTCAAATTATGTGTGTTAACAAAATTTATATCACCAAAGTCCGCATGGTAGCTTAATCAAAAAAACGAACGTGCAGCAATAGAAATCCACCTGATGAAATCACTTTGTTCTTTTTGCCAAATAGTTATGACAGCGTTCCAGAACACCCTCTCCTAAAGAATTTCTATTGCTGCACGTTCGTTTTTTTGATTAAGCTACCATGCGGACTTTGGTGATATAAATTTTGTGTGTAACCGCAATCCCCTTGCCAACGTTTCAGCTGCAGCCAATAGGGAGAACTATAAGTACCAGCATGCCGCCTGTTACTCTTGATGGCGTAAACTACTTGATAAAGACGGATGTCGAAACGCGTTGTGGTGTCAAAATGCTTTACTGATTGGAATAAATATTCAGCTGATGTAATCTCCGGGAGTGCAGCGTTTCTCTTTAAAAAAAAAAAATATATATATACCTATATGTATATATATGTATAAATATATATGTATATATATATATATATATATATATATATATATATATATATATATATATTCACTCAATGCTCAAAGTTAAGGGATGTTACAGTTAGGTTCTGAATTTACTCACACAAAACCATAGAAATTCAGCAGTTCAAATTCAGAACCTAACTATAAATTCCCTGTAACCCATGATTTCTTAAGGGAATTTATATAGCTTTTTAAATTATATTTACTAAATAGAACGTCCCTCTAACCTTTGTTTTTTTAGTGAATTTCTATGTTCAAGTAATGTTAATTACTATAACTTAATCCAACCCAGGGTGCTCCCTGGGGCTACATTTTAAAAACTATGTGGGGAGGTCGTGTGGACCCTCCAGATCCTGGGGACTACCACCTCCTGGGACAACGTGGAAAAATATATAGGGTGGCTGCACAGACACCCTGTGCCCTGGGGACACCCCTTCCCCGGGGCTACATTTTAAAAATAATGGGGCAGGTCGTGAGGACCCCTCCCTCGGCCCGGGGACCACCACCTCCCAAGGGCTACTTCTACATTTTTTTTAAAAGGGGGCGACATGGACTTCCTCAGTTTCCAGGGACCACCACCTTTCCTGGGCCAAAAAACATAATTTAAAAAGGGAGGGGGCGTGGCCTTCCCTCCCTTGGTCATTTTTGGTCCCCGGGTCTAGGCCACATATTTAAGGGTGCCCTGGCTTCATCAGGGCACCCTTCAAATAGTCATGAGGACTACAGGGAGCCTCAAGGAGCAATGTTTTCAGCTGTTGGACAGCTCCTACTTGCCTGCGGAGCTATGTTTGCTTTTGCTTGGTGGGAGCTTTCAGCTCCCACCAGGCAAAAGCAAACAGCTACCTCCTGAGGGTGATCACCTTGGAAGTTAGGAGGAGCTGTCCTTGGCAGGGTGGTGGTCCCCAGGGATATCTAGGGCTCCAGAAAGGGGGCCAGTGGTCCCTAGGGCCATCTATGGTTCCAGGAAGGGGACCACACAGCCACCTCCATTTTTTTAACTTAGCCCCGGGGAGGTGGTGGTCCCCGGGGCTGGAGGTCCGCAATGGAGTCACTACATTAACGTATTAGAACCCCAATGAGGTGGAGCCCCCAAATATATTTTGCACTGGGTAGATGGCATTCCCAGGGCTGCAGGGGGGGCAGCAGGGGCCATGCGGCCCACCATGCAGTTACATATATATATATATATATATATATATATATATATATATATATATATATATATAAGTAATACAAAAGGATGATGGACGGAGTGCTGAACAATGCAAACACTCACCCCCAGTCACAGATCTGGGTTTAATCCATTGTTCTTTTGTTCACCATGCCGCTTTGGACTCAGCCATATGCAAATCAGTCTTGACCCTGTTCCTCATGGGAACAGTCCAGCTCGAGCTGACAAGCCAAGTCCTCCCTGGACCGGAAACAAGCATCCTGGGTCTGGTTTCAGGGTATCACCCTTCATCAGCCAGGCTAGCTTGAATCCAGTGGCACAGTGAGCAAGGGACCCACATCTGGGCATACCCTTCCCACTTAGGGCAACTTTAGCAACACAAAAGTATGATGGACGGAGTGCTGTACAATGCAAACACTCGCCCCCAGTCACAGATCTGGGTTTAGTCCATTGTTCTTTTGCTCACCATGCCACCCCAGTTTGGACCCAGCCATATGCAAATCAGTTTTTACCCTGTTCCTCATAGGAACAGTCCAGCCTGAACTGCCAAGCCAGGTCCTCCCTGGACCTAAAACAAGCATCCCGGGACAGGTTTCAGGATATCACCCTTCATCAGCCAGGGTAGCTTGAATCCAGTGGCAGAGTAAGCAAGGGACTCACGTCTGGGCATATCCTTCCCACTTAGGGCAACTTTAGCAACACAAAAGGATGATGGACGGAGTGCTGAACAATGCAAACACTCACCCCCAGTCACAGATCTGGGTTTAATCCATCGTTCTTTTGCTCACCATGCCACCCCAGTTTGGACCCAGCCATATGCAAATCATTTTTGACCCTGTTCCTCATAGGAGCAGTCCAGCCCGAACTGCCAAGCCCGGTCCTCCGTGGACCGGAAACAAGCATCCTTGGACAGGTTTCAGGGTATCACCCTTCATTATCCAGGGTAGCTAGAATGCAGTGGCACAGTGAGCAAGGGACCCACGTCTGGGCATACCCTTCCCACTTAAGGCAACTTTAGCAACACAAAAGAATGATGGACGGAGTGCTGAACAATAAAAACACTCACCCCCAGTCACAGATCGGGGTTTAATCCACTGTTCTTTTGCTCACCAGCCCAGATTGGACCCAGCCACATGCAAATAAGTCTTGACCCTGTTCCTCATGGGGACAGTCCAGCTTGGACTGCCATGCCAGTTCCTCCCTGGACCGGAAACAAGCATCTGGTACCGGTTTTAGAATATCATCCTTCATCGGCCAGGCTAGCTTGAATCCAGTGGCACAGTGAGCAAGGAACCCACGTCTGGGCATACCCTTCCCACTTAGGGCAACTTTAGCAACACAAAAGGATGATGGATGGAGTGCGCAACAATGCAAACACTGACCCCCAGTCACTGATTTGGGGGCTAATCCATCGTTCTTTTGCTCACCATGCCACCCCAGTTTGGACCCAGCCATTGCAAATCAGTCTTGACCCTGTTCCTCATGGGAACAGTCCAGCCCGAACTGCCAAGCCAGGTCCTCCCTGGACTGGAAACAAGCATCCTGGGACCGGTTTCAGGGTATCACCCGTCATGGCTGGGTCCAAACTGGAATGGCATGGGCAGCAAAAAATCTATGGATTTAGGGCCAGATCTCTGTACTGGGGGTGAATGTTTGACATTGTTCTCCCTTGCGTCCATCACTTGTTCTTTTTCCATTTATATATATGTATATATACATATATATATATGTATATCTGTATGTATGAATATATATATATATATATACCTACAGATGGTCAGCCCTAGTTTCCATAGAAAAAGCTTTTTTTGTCTTGCCTATATCTTTTAAACTGTATGACAAATCTTCACAAAATTTTCTGGAAACAGTGCCTTCTAGAATCTTGTGCATGAAAAGAGCTGGGTGATCAGTCAAGCGGGGGCCGAGAAAGAGGGTGGTAAAAAACAAGTGCTTTTCCCATGTGAATTCCCACAGACTCGTTAGACACGCCTGCAGCCCGAACGGCGGACCAGAATTTCACCAAATTTGTCAGAAAGGTAGCTTTAAAACTGCAGATGAGCATTTTTTTAATGTGGTGTAAATGTGTTCATTAGATTAGGAGAAATTAAAAGAAAACCAAATTTGTGTATACTTTGCAAATACTTCTGATCTTGTGCAGGGATCTGATTGCCTGCCAACACTCCAACTGAGTCTCAAACATAAATTTAAAAGAAAAGTCTCCCCACCCCAGGTCCGAAAAGCATTTTTTTTAAAAGAAAATTGCGATGAAAATTGTGACTATTTTCTCATTTCACTGTAAAAAAGCAAAGCCAGTCTGCCACACTTGCTTTTATTTTTGCCCCCAGTTGGGCAAGGTCCTGGGGTCATACTATTTGAAGAAGGGGGTGCAATGGCCCCCCTTCTATGCCTTACTGAACCCCCGGATACTGCCACTTCCCGTTGGCTTTGCATATAAAGTATGTGGGGGGCCCACAGATCACCACCTCCCTGAGTCAAACTTATAAATAAATGTACCTCCTTTAAACTTAAAGCCCCTTATTTTGAGTTTTGTGGCGGAAAAGGCCGCCCGCCAAACTCCCATGGTCGGGTTACCGCCAGTGTGGTTCCCTTCCCGCTGCCAACATGAAGAGATTCTTGCAAAGCAGACAGTGAAAAGCGCAACGGGCCAGCCATGGGGGCCCCTGCGCTGCCCATGGCAAGTGCATTGGCAGTGCAGGGTCCCCCATGCGGCCCCCTGCACCCTGTCTTCACCAGCATTTACATGGCGGGGCAACGGCCATGTAAACGCTGACGGAGAGAAGGGTCATAATCCCCAAGGCAGAAATGCTTGCAGCGCTGCCCTGGTGGATTGAGACCGCCAGCATTGCCAGGCCTTCAGCCGGCAGAAAAGTGGCAGTGGCAGTGATCCAACCGTGGCACGTTTGCCATGGTTGTAATGTTGGAGGCTGGACCACCACATTGGGGGTGGTCTGACTGACAGCGCGACCCTGGCAGTCTCAAGACCACCAGGGTCGTAATTTGGGCCTAAATTGTGTGGGGAGGATGCATGACCTTCCCACGTCCTGGAGACCACCACCTCCCCATGGCAAATAATAGATCATTCATGTGGGGACCCCCCCCCAGGCCCTGGGGACAACCATCTTCCCAGTTCAACAATTATTTGAGAGTGGGGGGAGCTCAGAGCCCCCTCGGTCCCCAGGGACAACCACCTCCCTGGGGCCAATGTACTGAATTACATGGAGGGGCGTACAGCCCTCCCAAGCCCCTGCGACCGCCACCTCCCTAGGCCTACAATATTTAATAAAGAGGGGATCCATCATGAACCCCGGGCCATGAGAACCACCACAGCCCCGGGGCCAAATTGAATAAAGGAGGGGGGCTGCACACTCCCCTCGTGAAGCCATGCATGGCCCTTGGGACCGCCACATGCCAGGGCCAGCTCCTTTTACCTATAGAGGTGCCCACCCTTAGGAGGAAGCTGTTTGTTTTTGCTTGATGGGAGCTGACAGTTTCCACCAAGTAAAAGCAAACATAACTCTGCTTTCAGCAAACGGGAGCTGTCAACAACACCTGCTTGCTGAAAGTGGAGTTTTCATCTCTTTCACTGCATGCAAATGTGGATGCAGGGAAAGAGATGAAAACATTACACCCGCAAGCAATGAGCTACTATTTACAAAAGCCCCCTGCTTGTGGAGCAATGCCGGGTCCAGCAGGACGTGGGGAGCAGGCTAGGACCACGGGGGCTTTCAGGCACCCACGGAAGTCATGTGCTGTCACCAAGCATCTTGCTTGTGTGCCGATTTGAAGTCATTCTATAGAGAGACCATAGCAGTAACAACAGCAATGGTCTCTCCATAGAATGACTTCAAAGCGAGACACAAGCAAGATGTTTTGTGCGAATGTTATAGTTATATGTTGATGCACAGCAGAACAGAGTGACATCTGGCCTACTGGTAATGCTCTGGGACTGTCACTCAGTAGGCTGAATGTTTAAATCCTGATTATCTCTTGGCAGTGTGTCTGTTTACTTATTTTTTTTATTTAGTAGGCATTTCTGACAATGGGCCAGTATACATGATGCATGTTTATAAAAGCGTTTCAGTGTTTATTTACAGAATTAAAAGCAGTAAATCACAAAACGTGTGATCATGAGGGCAAAGTGAAACAAAGTAACGTAAAAGGGTTATTAGTGTATATGCTTAGCTGAAATTAAAGACAAAAAGGATGCACTTCCTAAGCAAAGAAATGAAAACAAGTAATGCAAATGTCACTAGATGACCATAATAAATATATGAAAGATTCTGAATTACAATGTATAAATCATGTAGTTCTGTAGTATAATAAAGGACTTGAGCTTATCGCTAACACCTAATAGGAACAAAAATGGGGCAATTAAACCATCCACAAAATCTCATGCCTTTTATGGACAGTGCATTTTTATTAATGGCAGGCATTGAAAAGCCCAGGAAAGCCATGAGCTGTAGTGAGCTGACCAAAATCCCTCTCTCATCACTGTCTCACTGTAGACTATGCTAGATGCAGTTGTTTTAAAATACTGGTAACATATATATATATATATATATATATTTACTAACAGGCTGACATCTCTGTGATTTTAAACATGTTTCGGGCTTTCACCTTTTTCAATACTCGCAAAATAACATCTCGTGTCACAGTTGTGCTTTTAAATTAAATGGTCACATTCCCATTGGACAATTACTAGTAGCGCACAAAAGAGGATAACTGATGTTCTATTTATTATTCAGCATCCGTGGCAGCCATATCATTGTGTCTGGCTCTTAATAATGCCAAATGGCAGTCCTTAAGCTGTACTTTTTATTCCCCACATCATTTCAATTAACTCATATAGTTCATCATGCTTCACACAGATCTATATTAGCGCAAGTACTTACCCATAACATATCACACTGATGCCACAGTTAACAGGGTCCTCTTCATTTCATATGCCCACTATTACGTGCATGACAAGAGGGGAATGGTCCATGAAGTTTCACAGATCAATACACTGTCAGAATAAACCCTCGCCACAGCCAAAATGTCCAATTACTCTGGCACACCACTCAATGGAGTTGAACCAATAAACGTTGTCTCCAACAATTTGAATAATTGTTGATTAAGTCAATATATTCACTAAAAAAAACAAAGGTTACAGGGACGTTATAGTTAGGAAATAGAATGAAAAAACCCCATAGAAACTCACTTAAAAAACAAAGGTTACAAGGACGTTATAGTTAGGTTCTGAATTTACTTGCAACAACCATAGAAATACAGCAGTTATAGTAGAGTTATTTCAAGTAACTATAACTCGTGCCCTTGCCATGCACTGCTAAGTACCCTTGATATTACAGCATTCATGGCAACTTTCAGAATGTCTTTAAAAATATCAATGAAACAGCAGTCAAATTATTGAAAAAAAACTGTGTATGGAGGGGGCAAGAGTTATAGTTAGCTTAGGGCGCGAGTTATAGTTACTTGGAATAACTCTATAACTGCTGAATGTTTTTGCGCAAATAAATTCAGAATATATATTTAAACCAATATTTAAAGTAACGTTATGCTGGCGAATTGTAATTTTATCTTACTTTACATTAATAAAACCTTAGAAATTCACTGAAGAAACAAAGGTAATGTTACAGTTAGGAGAAAATTTCAGTGAGGACATGAAGTTTTAAACTAAAAAAACACTTAAACTCACCAGTTATCTTTATTTCTAGTTACCATAACTCATGCCTTAAAATAATTTAACTCGCCCCTGAAATGCACAGTCCTCGATGATGTAATTTTTAGATGTTGCAGTAATGTTATTAGTTATATCATAGATTATGTCATCAGTAATGTAATATGTGGGTTAATTAGCATGGCGAGAGTGCGTCCCCTGGGCATGTGTTATTTTATGGGAAAGGGGGAATAAGCCATTACGGCCCCAGGGGTTCCTTCCCCCAGGGCCTGACATGGTGCCAAACCGGGGCACTCACATCTAACAACTCTTGGGGCCATGGGGTAAGGTCCAGGGACCCAGTGGTCCTGCTGGCTCCCTACATACACTCATCCTGGGTGTAGCAGGAGATGGCCCTCGAGAGAGTGGGCTGGGAAACAAATGTGTACTTCTACCTAGCGGGAGCATTTTTGAAGCTCCCGCAGAGTGGGATCAAATACGCTTTCTGGACCCGTGCTTTACCATGCAGAGCAACAGTGTCCCAAGGATGGGCCCCCTGGCACACAGTGAGTGAGCCTGCCCAGGTGATGGGGTCCCTGCTGCCTTTGCTGGCTCAGGGAGGGTGAGTGAACACCTCTTTCCCTTTGAAAATAGTGGACCCAGGTGATGGGGGCCTTTCCAGGCTCAGGGAGAGGGTCTGTGCACCCCTCCCCTTTTTTAAAAAATAATTGACCACGGAAATGGACTCTGCTGGGCCTTAAGTGGGTCAAGGAGGGGAGCCGTGTGATTCTCTACCCGTGAATATTTTTTCTGGGCCTGAGAGGATTGGGTCTTCAGGGCCTTATGAGACTCGGGGTGAGAGTCCATGAGTCCCTCCTCTTTCAGAGATGGGGTCTCTGGGACAGTAATCACCTTGCGGAAGTGGCTGTGTCTCCCCATCCCCTTTGATTTACATGACTGGCCCCCAAATTGACTTATGGAGAGAGTCGCGCACAGTCCCTCCCCAAACAATGATATATTGACCCCCAGGCCCTGACCCTCTGCTGGCGTAATTTTTCACAACAATCCCACTGGAACAACTTATTATTATTATTTTTTTACATTTTGGTCCTGAGGGGACTCACCCTGAAGGAATAGGAGGCAGGGTATCCCTATCCTGCCCCCTTATATATTTTTTCTTTTACATACTTTCAGGACCACAACATTTTTGTTCATGTTGCTGTCAGCCAATCAAAGTGATTGCACCCACTTGTCCTTCACTTTCACAGGACTGAGATGGCCACAGGAAAAAGCCCATCTGCCACTCAGAATACTCTGTTCTTTTGCAGTTGTGCTTGAAGAACTCGTAAGAATCCTTCAAACTTACCATCCAGATATGCAAATATTTTAATATCTTAATGTCTCAAAAATTACTGAACTGATTTACACCTAGTCACAAAAACACACTCGCTGGACCAAGATCTAGCTTTCTGACAAATTTGGTGTAATGCCATTGAGCAGCTTATGAGGTGTCATGTTCCAAAAGTCTATGGAAACTGCATAGAGATTTTCCATTTTGGTGCCTCCCTTTTTCTTGGCGCCCAATGTACCGATCAACCCAAAACTTTTAATGAAAGAGCTGAGGAAACAAAACCACCTTTTTGGAAGGTTTCAAGAAGATTCGTCAAACAGTGGCAAAGTTATTAGCAAACCAAAAAGGGCATGTCCTATGGAAATGCAGACCTCACTATAACTACCCAGAGATTTTCTTTACTTCACTCATCATATATGTCCCTTGACGATCTATATATTTTCCAGGTACATAGATGTGGAATTAGAATAATATGATTTTTAGTAGCACAATCTTTCTGTAGTTTATATTTCAACATACTGACATAGAACTTGTTTAAAATTGGGTATCTTGTTGCCAGAGGTATGCACCCTGTCCAAGTAGGGACACAATCGGATTTGGAGTATGATACACAACCTGCACTAACCTGTGCTTACTCATTCATAGCTTTGAACAGAGAACTCAGGCTGAACCTAAGAGGCAATATATAAAGTATTCGTGTAACACTTAACACAGTGAAAACACCACAAGAAAGACTCCACACCAGTTTAGAAAAATAGGATCTATTTTACTCTTTAAAACAAGATAAAAACAATGAGAATCCAATTAAAGTTTCTCCAGTTGCGAATACTTCAAGAATGTGAGGTGCTGAAAGAGCCCGTGCACTTTCCATAGGTATTTTAAAGTTACACTGGGGAAATGAGAGAGATCCCCAAGTCAGCTTGAGGCATTACTTTTAAAGTTATTAAAGTTGGAAATGCAATGTTAGGTTTGTGGGAGACTGATCTTCACACTCCATTTGGGGCCACTGGTGAGAGCGCTGGTGGACAGTGAGAACCTCGTAAGTCCCATAGTGCATAGTACCTTTCTCAGGGGTTTGCAGTGGTGCTGCCAGCCACGGGATTGGGACACTTGTTTTCTGGAGTGTTGCCTTTCTCATTATGATGCGATTATTGGGGTCATGTGGGTCTGACACCCGTCTTTCCTTAATACTTGCAGAGAGCACCAGGTCCTGCT
Source organism: Pleurodeles waltl (assembly GCF_031143425.1). Taxonomy (NCBI): domain Eukaryota; kingdom Metazoa; phylum Chordata; class Amphibia; order Caudata; family Salamandridae; genus Pleurodeles; species Pleurodeles waltl. The sequence goes on from NC_090446.1 coordinate 380,132,176, forward strand.
GGACTGACCTGAGGTGCTGCAGCTTGGGCAAAGTCTACAAACATCATGGTCTGCACTAAAGGAGGCAGAGGTGTTGGTTCTTGATCGGCACACTGTGCTGTTGTGTATGGGTACCAAAAGTGACTGCTGTCGTCACTCTGCAAATGCCTAGACTGGTTGCGGGCAAGTTAGGTGGAGTCAGACTCCGGATTAGCAGAGTCTAGCAGTAGTCGTTTGTGCAAATTAACTCATTGATGGCCCTGAGATTTCCTGAACAGGTAGCAAGTCAACATGCCCTTGGAAAACTCAGGTTTAAGAATGTGGAGAACAGATCCAGTCTGTCTCAATCAAAGCAAGAAGCAGCAGGCCAAAACAGCATGGCTTGAACCACAGTGGCAGCACCTCCTACAGCCCAGCACACAGCAAGCTGTGGGCCAACACAGGAATGCAGTTAGCAGAGTGGCAGTCCCTCCTGGCAGCACAGCAGTCCTTCTTCCTGGCAAGATGTTCTTGGTTCCAGTAGAGTTGTTCTTTGGAGGGGTTTGGGTTCCATTACTCATACCCAATTAAGCCTTTAACGAGGGGGAGACTTCAAAGAGAGTCCTTTGAAGTGCACAAGTCCCCACCCTTTCTTTCCTGGCTCCAGACACTCTTCAGGGGGTTATTCAGCCCTCTGTGTGAGGAGAGGCACGACCCTATTCATATAGTGTCAGTTCCACCCTCCCATCTAGCCTAGGAAGACCCATGAGCCTGGTGATGGTCTGTCAGGATGCAAATGTCATATCCAAGCTCCCCATGTGTTTGACTGTCTAGAGTGAATGCACAAAGCCCAGTTGTCTTCTGCCCCAGGTGTGTATTCAGTGACAGGCAGAGACACAGAATGGTTAAAGTAAGAAAATGACAACTTTCTAAAAGTGGCATTTTCAGAACAGGTTGTCGGAACTTGCGGAGTTCTACTCTGCTGAATACCACTGAGTTATCTTAAAACTCAGTGAAATTCCACGGAGTTCCACGTATGGCAGAATGACGCTGCCTTTGCAATCGATATTGCTCACTGTGGAATACCAGTAGCAGAGGGAGCAGCGGCTGGGAATCACTGTGAGCCAAGAGCAGCACCACATTGAACCTCGAATGAAACAAGCCTCCCAGGTCTCACTGTAGAGCATCCAGGGCTCTGGGTAATGAATGCATGTGCCTGTTCCTGCTGGCTGATCCAGAGGATGCATTTAATTTTCTCTTTTTTTCCGGACACAATCTTCAATCTATCGGCTGCCACTGCGGCTCATGCAGGAATCCCCAGAAAGTACTAAAGAATATGTCAAGAAGCAATAAGCCTCATATGTTTTTTACAGCCTTCATCAGAACTTTTCCTTTTTGCTTAAAGGTGTATAATAGAATCTGCTGACTAGAATCAAGGCCATAGCAGATTATTGGTATGAGAGCCCCTCTTTGAAGGTGAATGGGGTACTGAAGGGCATGCGGTACCCATTCAAGACTTTCAAATCACGGTGAAGCATCCCAAAACATTAATTATACTCCTTGCTCATCTTCAGTGAAAGAAGCCTAGACATATGCATTGTTTCCTTAAATAAGACAACAGAATAGGTTAACAGGTAATAAACAGCATCTACGCTAGCATATCTGGTGACCTAAAGCGCATCCAACACTTCATTTTGTAAAGCTGTTCTCTCGCAGCATATGTACCCACATGAACCCCTTGATATGTCCCACCACTATTCTCACCAATTACCTTCATGTCCCCTGCAGGGGCCGCCGGAGTCAGGCCGGACTTGATCCTCAGAGCCTCAGGCTGCTGCTGGGTGTCAGCCATACTGGTGTTGGCTGTGGTGACTTGACTCCTTCTTCCAGGGTTGATTGTATCAGGCCATCGTGGCAGCTGCCTTCGGCCTCCCTGGCATCCGCTCCTGCTGCTGATCAAACTTCCAGCAGTGGCCGAGTGAACTCCTGTAGACAAAACACCTACTCACTGACCCACAATTGGACCTGAGGCCAATCAATGGGTGAATTCTGTTGCAATTCAACAAGCATTATATCAATCAGCACTCATCATGCAATGGTTGATTTCATTGGATGGAGTGACAACGCTACCATGTCATATGGGGAGTCTCACACGGTATGATGTACAGTGACCATTGGATGATGGTGAGTGACACTGAGAGCCGTAAACTCTAACACGTGGCGCAGGCAGAGTTTTGGCCAAACTTCACGCTCTCAGCAGAGCATGGAGTAAGCAAAACTTTGTGATCTCCCGCAGAGTGGAGTTTACCTATCAGGCCTAATTATCAGACTTACAATTTAAAATCCAACTTTACCATAAGTTGTGATTTTAAATTGTGAGTCCAGAGACACCAAACTCCAAATTTCAATCTTTACCCAATTGGAAGTTAAACTTAAAGGTTGCTTCAAGGTAACCCCAATGTTAACCTATGAGAGACATATGCCTTAAAGTGGTGAAAAACTAATTTTATAGTTTTACACTACCTGGACATGTTAAACTTAAAAGTCTAACTTTTCAAATACACTGCACCCTGCCCTTGCCCTTGGGGCTAAGCATGGTCTTCCTTAGGGGGTGACCTATATGTACTAAAAAGGAAGGTTTGGGCCTGGCAAGTGAGTATATTTGATAGGTTTAAATGGCAGTTTAAAACTGTACACACAGGCTCAGCAGTGGCAGGCCTGAGACATATCTGAAGGGCTAAGGTAGTGGGTGGAACAATCAATACTGCAGGCCCACTAGTAGCAATCAATGTATAGGCTCTGGGCACATACAGTGTGTTTTACTAGGGAATTACCTCAATTGTGGATAAGCTATTGTTACCATGTTTAGAGTACAGAGTACCTGCACTTTCACACTGGTCAGCAGTGGTAAAGTGCATGGAATTCTAAAGCCAGCAAAATTGAAGTAAGGCAAATGGGAGGTCAAAGGGCAAAAAGTTAGGGAAAACTATACCAAGGATGCCAAATCTAACCCATTTCCCGCCAGCTGAAAGTGGGGACAGCTTCCGACCCCTTGGGAGTTCTCTTCAGGCGGAAGAACCTGGAGAGACCATCAGCAGGATGGTACTCCACCGTAAAGACTATCCCCTGTACATAAATGGACTACCTCAACAGTTTGGGATTCATACCCTCATGTGCATTAACCATCTGAGGAGTCTGTCTGAGGCCAGAAATGATTGACAAGCAGGTATGGCCTTAGCTTCTTCAGGGCCCAGACCACAGCAAAGGCTTTCCTTTCTATCTCACCCCACCTCTGTTCCCTGGGAAGTAGCCTCCCACTGATGAAGGCTATAGGCTGAGCCAGTCCCTCTTCATTTAGCCATGAAAGAACAGCCTCTATGCCATGCTCTGAGGTGTCTGTCTGCACAACAAACTCTTTGGAGAAATTGGGGACCTTGAGCATGGCTCCCGTGTACATGGCTTCCTTCAGGGTGTCAAAAGCTTCCTGGCACGCCTCTTTCAAGATCACCTCACATGGCTGCTTCTTGGAAGTCAGCTCAGTCAAGGGGCAACAATGTTGCCATATCCATTGATGAGTCTCCTGTAATATCCAGCGAGGCATAGGAAGGCTCTAAAGTCTGTCTGCGTCTTGGCGTATTCTCAAGCCAGAATGGTTTCAATTTTGGGTTACAAGGGCTGCACCTTGCCATCCCCTACTTGGTGTCTCAAGTATACCATATAACTCTGCCCTATCTGGCACTTACTGGTCTTGATAGTCAGTCCTGAGTTCTGCAGGTCCTGAAGCACTTCCTGGAGGTGGTTGAAGAGGTCCTGTTAGCTAGAGCTGAAGAATGCAAAGTTGTCTGAGTAGGAGGCATTGAAGTTCTCCTACCACGCCAGGACCTGACTGACCAGCCTCTGGAAGGTGGCAGGAGCATTCTTCAAACCAAAAGGCATTACTCTGAATTAGAATTGCCCTTCTGGTGTGGAGAACGCTGACCTCTCTTTAGCCCCCTTGGTCAGGGCAATTTGCTAGTACCCAGACTTTAGGTCATATGTGTTGAGGAAATTGGCAGCTCCAAGCTGGTCTATGAGCTAATCAGCTCGGGCGATGGGTTATACATTAGTATTGGTGACCACATTGATAGTAATCTAGACAGAACCTAAACTCAGGTGTGACACCACGCAGGGCAGCGTTGGGAACAACACCATTGAGCTCGACCATGGGCTGTTTGAGAGTTAAATAACCCCTAACGCTAACATCTTGCCTCCATCCTCCTTGATCCTAGCCCACAACTTATTAGATAGCCTGTAAACTTTGTTCTTTACAGATGTGCTGTCCCCAGTATTAGTATCATGGGTACACCATCTAGTGAGTCCTGGGGTAAGGGAGAAAAAAGAGGCAAACTGCTCTAGCAATGTGGACAGTCTCTCTGTTAATGCAGGGTCAGAGTGGGGGAGGGACTGACACCCCCTACTGTTGCATAGCTATTTAACCATGTTTTAGGCACATAATTTTAGCAAACTAGAGTGCCATTGTACACTTTATCCCAGTTACGTTTTATTTGCCATCACCTTGTTTTTCTACCATTAGCCACATTTGTGGTATTGTTTTATTTTCTCTATCTGGTTGTTCTTTCACTTAAGAAAACATTACATTCTTAGCATAGTATTAATTTCACTATGTGCTTTCCTCAAGGCTGCAGTCAGATAGGGTTGCCGGCAAAAGTGGTACGCTATGTCTCCGATATTCACAGAAACATACATATTCTTACTTGGGGACCTTTTCTTAGAACGTCAACTGTTTTACTATAAAAACACTTCTCTGTCTCATACACGTTAGAGTGAGATTTCAGCCAGATGACCACAACTGCATGCTGACTGATGAGCGTCTTTGCTGTAGCTGCTTGCGTAGACAGCTGAATCCCTGGCCTATATGAGAATGGTGTCATTATAGACAACAGGCTTCCTTGTTCAGGTATGGGGGATGCCGTCTTCCCAGGGGGTAAACCTGAATGGCAGATTAGGGCTTATCATGCTGTGCTCTAACATAGTTTAGGTAGGAAATATATATTTATATTACTCCTAGTGACAGTATGGTGGGACTATTTTTGTGTTTCACAATTCTTGTCACAATTTTGATCCTAGCATGCTTTATCATCCTAGTTATTGCAATACATGCCATTTTATCTAAGATGCAGTTACTTTAATAAACCTTATTGAACTACACTCTGCCTCTGTTTGTCTTTGCCTGTGTGAGAGTAATGTAACTGAGAGAAAAGGGTGGGATCTGATTGACCACGATTCCCCTGAGTAGTCCTCTCTGTCATGCACTCCATTGCCACAATCATCCCCGCTCTCGGGTGGAGGTGAAGCACTGCTATTTGGTCAGAAAACCCAGATTGGGGTGACAGATATCACATGGTGTGCGATTGTACTTAGTACCCCATAGTTCAGGTGATTCTGCCACCCAAATCCAGTAGTCTCATTAGGATAATGAGAACCTATGCAAAACCACCCACCCATCCTGCTCCTTGAAAGATCGGAGGTCAGGGACAGGTTCACTCTACTCTTCCAACCAATCATCAGTAACCAAGAACATGGTATTCTGAAACCTAAAGTGGGACTTGAAGTGGTTCACATGCAGGACACCTAAAGGTGACATCACTTTTGCAGTCCTTCACCTCATAAGGCCCAGAAAAATGGTCTTGCAGGGCATGGGACTCAATTGGCTCCATTGACCACACTTTTTGACAGGGCTGAAACTCAACTAAAGTAGTATCTAGTCGTACCATAGTTTCATGTCCTCCTGGCTAGGTTATATGTGCTGCTGTGTGAGCTTCCAGAAGCAGAAAATCTGGATGTTCAACGCCAGCATGTAGATAATTATTTCCTTGGGTAGCTTCTTGGGAGCTTGTTCCTAGCCTTCCTTAACCAAAGTTAGAGGTCCTTTCACAGGGTGTCCGTATAGAAGTTCAAAAGGGCTGAAAGCAACCCCCTTCTGTGGAACCTCCCTGAAGGTGAGCAAAAGGCATAATGGATGATGTCCAACATTTGCCTCACTGGTTCGGGTAGACTTATAATCATGCCTTTAAGGATACAGATGAACCTCTCAACGAACGCATTGGTTTGGGGGTGGTAAGAAGTGGGGAACTTATAGGTCACTCCACACTCCTTCCACATGGCCTTCATGTAGTTGGACAGGAAGTTGATGCCCCAGTCAGATACCACCTCCTTGGGAAAACCCACACAAGTAAAGCTCCCCATCAGTGCGCTGGCCATGATGGGCACAGTCACTGTCCTCAGAGGGATTACCTCAGAGTAGCGGGTGGCATGGTCCATCAAGACAATAACAAATCTGTTGCCCATGGCTGTCCTGGGATGCAGAGGCTGTACAATGATGATGCCTGCCAACTTAAAAGGGGTGCCAATGACAGGAAAAGGTTTCAGAGGACCTTGCACTTCCCCCTGACTTGCCACTTGCCTATCAGTTAGGACAGGACCTACACTACCCAGCTGAGGCCTTCCTCATTTGAGGTCAACAAAAGTGGGTAACAAGTCTGCCAAAGCTCATGCCCCAAATGCCCTTCCAGTGGCACGTCATGAGCCAGACCCAGTAGAAAGGTCCTGAAGCACTAGGGAACCATCAACACACCATCATTCTCCCAATAAAGCAGGTGAGAGCCAGAGGCAACACCAGCTGCCTGGTCCTCGGTCTGCTTCTGAAGAAGAAAAGGAGGAGGGCTATCTTTCTGTTCGTGGCAGAACTCCTCCCTAGTGGGACCTTCTTCCTGCTGCCAGTTGGTCAGCTCAGGTAGGTTCCCCAGTTCAGCTAGCTCTTGCCCTGTATGTACCGGGGCATCCACCTCAGGGTCAGCCTCCTCCTGGACCACGGTCCTCTGTGCCACCCTTTTGGGACCTTCTTAAGGACCAGGTTGCTAACCCAGTGTTCTGCCTCATTAGCAAACTCTCTGGGGTCAGTGAACTTACTGTCAACAAGGTACTGGTGCAGGTCTGGAAAACATGTGTTTAGGCACACCCACTCAGACAACCTCATTATCTACAAGTGTGACCTGAGCTCTATCTCCTTCCAGGTGGTGTGCTTCATGTCATTTCTCAGTGGGCAATAGGCAGCAATGGATGAGCTCACAGGAACTTTCAGCAGACCTGGGCCCCCCACTCAAAGGGAAACAGGGTCACTGGGTAGTGGCTCTCATGGTTGTCAGCAGCAACAACCTGGTGGAATGTGCTGTGGACTACATGCTTAGAAGACACCAGAATATACCTGACAGTTGTCATGATACCTCCTGTGTCTCTCAGAGCCTCTACCCTCTGCCTATTGAAGGACACCCCCTGACTATCCTTCCCAGTATTGTCAGGTGTGTCAGTTCTCTGCACCGTCTCTCCATCACCCAGGGACACTAGAGTCAATTCTAGACTCCCCTCCAGAGCTATTTGGGGTACTCTCCTCCCCAAGCACTACACTAGCCAGGCTTGGTGACTGTCCACCTGTGGAGGACTGTGCCCACTTGGGACACTTGGATGCATAGTTATACTCCGTCTGCGCCTAATGTGCGTCAAAAAGTTTGACGCACATTCGGCGCAAAACTTGCCCCATATTTAAACTTTGATACCCGAGCCCGCAGACGTCAAAATCCCACTGTGTGCGTCATTTTCTGGATGCGGGAAACCGCCTTGCGTTAATGATATGAAAGGTAGGCATTCCCGTCCAAAAAATGACTTAAACGGGCGTGCGTTGTATTTATGCTTCCGGGCAAAAATGCTGCACGGCCCGGAGGCAGAGTCAGAAAATGACGCACAGCCCGGTTTGCGTAAAAAATTAACACCTGGGTCAGGGCAGGCATTAAAATGGGGTAAACACACCTGTATTTAATCAGAACACACAGAAGCAACAGCACCGCAGCAAAAGGGAGACATGGAGGTGCTTCTCATCCAGCGTGCACACAGACGCAGAGCCCAGCAACAACAACAGCAGCTACCACAACACCAGCAGGGACCCCAAAGGCAAAGCAGAAGGCAGGAGAGGATATTCCGCACCAGAACATCCATTCATGGCCTCAGGGAACATGATATCATCCAGTGGTACAGGTTGAACTGGCAGGCCATTCAGCAGCTGCTGCGCAATATAGAGCCACAGTTGGCACCCACCTTGCTGACACCCCACACCATCCCAACTGAAACCAAGCTGCTAGCTGTACTTCACATGTTGGCAAGTGGCTCCCTTCAAAGCACTGGCGCCCTGGTTGCCGGAATATCACAGCCATCATTCTCTGCCTTCTTGCTCAAAGTACTGCATGCCATCATTGGACTCACACCCTGCTACATCTGCTTCCCAAATACACTGCAGATGCAGCAGGAGACAAAACAGGGGTTTTACCTCATTAATGGATTCCCACACGTCCTTGGTGCAATCGACTGGACACATGTATGCCTTGTGCCACCTGCTGCAACTGAACACCTCTACAGCAACAGGAAGCACACACACTCCATCAATGTGCAGGTCATTGTGGATCACCAAGGATTGTTCACCAACATCGTGGCAACATATCCTGGGAGTGTCCATGACTCATTCATCTTCCGTCACTCTACCATCAATCAACACTTCCAGGATGGACAATATGGCAATGGACTACTTGTTGGTAAGTACAAAAACCTACTTATATACACACACTGAACAGCAACCCTCTAAGACACACAACACATACACTACAACAGCAACATGTGGACAGGAACACACTGAGGTCATGACATCGCAAGCCATGTTTGATAGGTCTGCAGTGAACATGTCACACATCTGAAATTAGTGTACAGTCAAATGTTAAGACTTCAATGATCACAACGTGTGGAGAGGTTTGGCTAATTGTCACCTTGCAAAATGTAAGCGTCTCACGGATGTTTAAATTAATCCATTGCATATGTCTAAAGGTATGGGATGTCCAGGGTACATAGATGCCAACGTGTTACCACCACTGTCAATTTGAATCTGTGTATGGAACTATCATCTCACCCCCAGTGAAGACACAGGGTCACCTGTATCACACGTCACAATGCTAGTAAGTGCACACTGTACTGCAAATACCCAAACATACTGCTGACAACCGGTCAGCAGGCAAACACTCGTTCAGCCAAGGAAACAACACAATGCAGAGGGTACATCCTACAAGCCTAGGAAGGAACAAAATAACACAAAAGAGTCACAGACAACACAAGACAACTACTGCCATGCAAGGGGATAATATTGGGGTAAGCTACATCAACATGATCCCATTCATTTTCTTTTTCAGCTGATCAGGGGTATGGGATACAGCCATGGATTATGACACCATTTGGCAACCCAAGCAGTGAAGCAGAGCGTGTCTACAATGAGGCAAATAGGAGGACACGCACCATAGTGGAGAGGACCTTCGGCATCCTCAAGTCGAGATTCAGGTGCCTCGACATCACTGGTGGCAGCCTCCTATATTCACCAGAAATGGTCTGTAAGATGATTTTAACATGTGCCATCCTGTACAACATTTGCATACAACGGAACATTCCCCTCTTAGAACCAGAGCCACAAATGCCTGAAGAGTAGGAAGAGGAGGATGCTGGCCTGCAACATGAGGGGAACAACAAAACACAGCTGCTGGATTGCGTAGGCGCCAACATATTCTGAACAATTTATTTTAAAACAACTCACCATCACCACTCTATTAACTAATGTAAATAAACACTGATAATAATCACCATATCATGGTCTGGCTAATCATTTTTGCTCACCTTTATCTCTAACCATCAGAATAACAGTGTAGCCTCATGGAGCATTGCTGATATACCGATCAGGACATAGAAATTTCCAAAGCAATTGTGATGCGTATTATACAACAGTCACATACACACACACTGTCAATGACATATATCCTGTACATTTCACCTTTGAAGGGCAATAGCAGAGGACCACACCTATTTTACACATACATGTTGGCAACATGGTTCATAGCAGCATATGCCACACAACTAAGACACCATCAGTCTATAAGTGAAAAAAATGCCTCATACATGAGGCAGTGGATGTGGTATTGCATTGGTAACAGGAATGTATGTCCAGACCCTTGACAGCAGTAAGTCGTACCGCACCTATCTTTGCAAGGACTATCTGTGACTAGAGTTCCATAGAAGCAGAACATAGACAGCACAAGTGCCACACCTATGACAAGCATTGCGCACATGACATTCCATGTACATGTCAGCCCATTTCCTAACTCCTGACACACCCATGCTCCTGGTCTCAACCCACCTGTCTGAAGAGGTCCCTGGAATGGTAATATGTGTACCCCGATATTCCCTCCTCTACACACAAAGTTAACAATAGTAATCCAGTGTGCTACACCCTTTCCTATGGTATGCCATTGTCATAGTACATCTGACTGCATGGACGTCAGGTCAATAATTACACTGGCTTGTAGTTTCTAAGCCTTGTTATCACTTGTAGATTGCTTCCCGTGTGAAAGGTACTGTTGGCCATTTGAACTGGAATCTCACCTACAGGACTTGTGATAAACTGATGCAGCACACACCTGTGATCACCTCCATGCACACCACGCATTTGAACATGCACTGCCCCTGCAGATGCTTGGAACAGCATAGAAGTTGCCATTTTGGCACATACACTGTTATGCATTGCTAGTAATTAAGCTGTGTAACACAGCCCTTGGGTTTATGTGTCACCTTCCAAAACACAGTACAAACATAGTTTCCCATATCAACTGTCTTGTTCTTCCTCCGACCAGTCTTAGTCAGACCATTGAGTATTTACCATGTGAAATTGCTGGATCCTGACTGACCCTGCATCCTGTCAGCCAGACTGGCACCTGTCTGTGCTTCACCCTAAAGGTTCCTTGTGGCTACATATGTACCACACGTGCTTTACCAAACCTCACATTCCTCAGGGGGTATTTTGTCAGGTGCTTCCTCAATGCATACCCAAATACATAGTATAGCATCATCTGCTTTTTAATTGTACCATATTTGTAAAAATTGTCTTGGAATACCAAAATCATGGCATATCCCCTGTCTGGGTCTCATGTATGTATGAAGGACAAAGTGTGACAGTGTACCAGGGCCGTATGCAGGGAATAGGCATCGTGCCTCCAGCAGAACCAGCTACCTCTGATAATGTGCATGAAAAGTCCACACAGGTTAGGACCCTGACAGTTCACAAGCTGAATCACATTGCTCACAACATATTGATGGGCTGTGCGTGCTGAATAGCTGCAAGATTAATCAACACAGAGGCTTTGATGTTCCCAGATGCAGTTGGAACTTTACATGCCAACCTGTGTACAAATGTTGTAATGACACCTGCCGGAACATGACTCCTGAGATGTCATCTCACTCAGCACACCAAGGTTGACCTGTTGACAGTCTCATAACACGTCTGCAGTGACAGGGTGGGACCATCCCCATGCAGGTTCTCATGTCCTCATCGACTTTACTTCCATTGATCTCAGAAGGATACTCAGTAGATACAGGAATAGCCGCCACTGACTCATGAGAGACCTGGACATAACTGTGACAACATAACCCTAAAAATATACAGGATCAACATTGTACCACACACATGAACCAGACACCTCAGTGCAATTGATCACTGGAAATATGTGGCCACGTGCTGCCTCGTCTGCTGGTCTACCACTGCCACAGGAGAGTTGTGGCTCAGTCATATGACCACAACTGTGGTGTGATATTACAGTTGTGGGTCACCTTTGGCTGTCTGTGCCAATAACATGGAACCCACTTAGTCTGTACATGTGCCTGACTCACAGTGGGTTCACCAACAAGTGCCTAGGAAGCAGTTTCCAAATTTCCAGGACATGGGATGGGCATCTTTTGGACCATTGACATGAACAAGCGTCTGCCATCTATACGGTGCATGCTTTGTCATTTGTGGTGTCTATGTCACCCAAAATCTTGGAAGTGCACACAACATATATTGCTACATGTATGACTAACAAATGTCCTCTCTCATTTCCACACTGACTTGCATCTAAGGTTTGGACACATTGACTTCACATTCATACAAGCATATTTTCACTAATGCATCTTGTGATGCACACACACGTGGTCAACAACTACATCAGTAGTCAATGCACACACTTTGAGCCATAGGCATTGAGGTATTGAACTTATGTGCGTCACCTTGCTATCCTCTCTTGATGCCAAACATGCCCAATTTGTGCAATACATATATGTAGGCCACACATATGGCCATCTAGTGCGTCAGCCAAGAGTGAAAATCCTGTTAAGGACGTAGTAGATCATGGTCCGCAGCAGTATGTCTCACATGTGACCCACACTGTCAAGACCAAAGTGGGTGCAATCAGCCTATCTCAGTTGTGTCACAAATGTAACATTACATTAAAATGGCAAAATGACCTGCGTACTTCTGCCACACTGTTAATCTTGTCAACAATTGGTTGCCATATTGCCTCTCTCCTACTGATTGGCAACTTTGAGGTGACAAACAGTTGGTGCTGGTGTTCTGTCACCTCTTTCACCAGAATTTCCTGTTCCTCTGCACTGAAGCAACACTTTCTCCTCTTCTTAAAACTGTCCTGGTTCTTGTGTGGGTCCTCCTGGCTGGTTCCTGGTCTGTTGTCATCTTCCTGGCGTCTGTACAGGTATCTGGGATCCATTTTGGCTCTCCTCTGCTGAAATGGCTGTGTTTGCAGTGAATTTTGACACTATTGCGTCAAAAAACGCCGCATATCCGGTTTGCAGTGTCGTAAATTGACCCACAGTCATTTCCGCCGCGTTAACGTCGTTTTGCTTTACGACTTCACGCTGTGGTGTGCGTAAAAACAAATGACTTACACCTGTGGTTTGTGCCGCCGTGTGTCAAAGTATAAATTTGACACCGAACGGCGCACCGAAATGGCGTTAGCCGGCGGTAATCTTTTTGACGCAAAACTGCACCGGTGCAGTTTTGCGTCAAAAAGTACAAATATGTGCCTTAGGGCCTTATTTATACTTTTTGGTGCAAAACTGCACTAACGCAGTTTTGCACCAAAAAGTTTTGCACAGGCTTGCACCATTTTTTAGCACCAGCTGGGTACGATATTTATGGAATGGTGCAAGCTGGTGCAAAGGGTAGACTAGCGTAAAAATAAATGACGTTAGGCAGGTTAGAGTCAAAATAAATGACTCTAACAAGATTAGCATCATTTTTTGATGCTAAAGGGCATATTTATACTCTGTTTGCACTGAATTAGCATAATTTTTTTTAACTCTAATTCAGTGCAAAACTAACTCCATTTTTAAAATTTCGTGCTAGACCCGTCTAGTGCCAAAGTTATGGAGTTAAAGTAATTTTTGGGAAGTGGAAACCTACCTTGCCTTAATGAGATGCAAGGTAGGCATTCCCGTGCAAAAAATGACTCTATGGCCTTAATGCCATATTTATACTCCCATGCAAAAATGGTGCAAGGGAGGGAGGAGGGGTCAAAAATGGCGCAAAGCTTGCTTTGGCCCATAGTTTAAAGTCTGGGTCAGGGCAGGCAATAGGGGACCTGTGGGCCTATTTCCATGGTGGAACACCATGGAATAAGCCCACAGGTGCCCTCCCCAGGCTCCAGGGGCACTCCCACCCACACCAGAGGGACTGCGGAGGATGGGGGACCCCATCCCAGGTAAGTACAGGTGAGATTGCATTTTATTTTTGAAAGTGCCATGGGGGGCCCTGAAATGGGCCCCCATACATGGCACAGGGTGCAATGGCCATACCCAGGGGACCCTTGTCCTCTGTGCTGGCCATTGGGGTGGTGCGCGTGACTCCTGCCTTTTCTAAGGTAGGAGTCATGTGGCATGGTAGGTTTAGCACCATAAAATGACGCTAATCTGGTTAGAGTCATTTTCTTTTACTCCAACCTGCCTAAAGTCATTTTTTAGTGCTAAATCCTCTTCTATGCTGCCAGCCCCGCCCAACTAAAGTCTTTTTTTTTTACTCTAGCCTTCCCTTTGCGCCGGCTTGCACCATTCCATAAATATGGCGCCCAGCTGGTGCACAGAAATGGTGCAAGCCGGTGCTAAACATTTGGTGCAAAACTGAGTTAATGCAGTTTTGCAGTAAAAAGTATAATTAAGGGCCAATATTTTGTAAGTTTGTGCCACATTTTGCATCAAAAAATGACGTTAATGCGGCGCAGAAAAAGTATAAATCAGGGCCTTGGTGCTAGACGGGTCTAGCACCAAAGTATAAATATGGAGTTAGTTTTGCACTGAATTAGAGTTAAAACAATTACGCTAATTCGGTGCAAACAGAGTATAAATATGCTGCAGAGCATAAATATGCCCCTAAACATAGTGTTAAGGCCATGGAGACATTTTTTGCACAGGATCGCCTACCTTGCATCTCATTAAGGTAAGGTAGGTCTCCACTTCCAAAAAATGACTTTAACTCCATAAATTTGGCGCTAGACGGGTCTAGCACCAAAGTATAAATATGGAGTTAGTTTTGCACCGAATAAGAGTAAAAAAAATTACACTAATTCAGTGCAGAGTATAAATATGCCCATTAGCATCTCCCTTGTAGTGCTCTTCCTGCTGACACTCATAGGACTTCACAGGAGTCTTCCCTGCAGACGTGTTCCCCGGGAACCATTCCTTCTTTTTCTCAGAGGGAGGGTGGGAACCATGGACCACAGAACTAGTTTGAGCCCCTTTAGAGAACTCCCTACTTTTTTGTCCCTCCCCCCCTCCTTCCTCTGGTGAGGACCCTGTCCACCGTTCGTGTGATTCCTCCAGATACCTTCTTAGGGACCTGTTTGCTAACCCAGTGACTTGCCTCCTTAGTAAGCTCTCTGGGGTCAGTGAGCTTACTGTCAGCAAGGTATTCGTGCAGATCTGGAAAACAAAGATTGAGCAAACCCGTGGTAATCCTTTACTGACTGACCTTCACCCAACCATCCAGTCCCTTGCAAAAAGAATTCACTAAATCCACCCAGCTTTGTATTTAATCTTCTGGCCATCCTTGAATTTCTGTCTATATTTCTCTTGGGATCAAACCCAACTTTCCGATTAGGATTTTTTTCAAGGAGGGATACCTCCTCCTGTCGCTCTCTTCTAGGGCAAGTAGAGTGTCCCTCTCCTCACTAGGGATAGGTCTCTACAAACTAGCTCCTTAATCTGCCTCAGGAGCATTGTGCATTTGCAGAGCAATTTCATAGGCATCAAATCATATGTCTATGTCATCTCCCATCACAAAATCAGACACCAGGCCCTTGGGTGTGTAGATCCATTGGTCAAAAGGCACAGAAGAATTGCTGCCACCATCACTGCTGGACTCCAATTGTCTGACCTTGATGTCCAGCTCTCTCAAGCTCAGTTCCTTAGTCAACATCATGTTCTCCTCTTCCACTGTCACTTTTCTCCTCCAAAGCCTGTTCCTTTTCTCCAAGGCCTTCTCCCTCTCCAATCTGAGCTTAGCCAGCTCCAATTTACATTTTCTCTCATTCCTCCTGTCCTCCAGCTCCACTGGGGTCAGGCCTTTAGAGAACACACTGGTTCCTGCTCTGTGGAGACCATTTCTCCTTGCAAGCTGGTTACCCCCTGTCCTACAGACAGTCCCAGACTCTCCACTGAATCCTGGTCCAGCTCATCAGCATCCTCTATTTCATCATCCTCTCCTCTGGGGTCTGATGTGAGGCATCCCTTGATTCCAACCAGGCCTTTAGCACCTTTTGCAGCTCCACCTTCTTAGTGAAGCCTTGAGTAGAAACCCCAAACTCCTTGGAAAAACTCCTTGAGTTGTTGCACTGTATGCTTCTCCAATTTGAACAATTCATACTCCAGGTATGCAGGTGAAGATGGAGTTATGGGAACTCCAATCAGAGACAAGATTTAGAAGCAAAAGCAAAAGTGCCAACAAGGGAGAGCTGAAAAATGAAAAATACCAATTAAAAAAGAGCACGGAGAAAATGCCAAAAGATAATTGATTCGAGTTGTTCTGGATATGAGTAATAGTGTACACCAAATTACTGTAAGGTACTGTACAAACACAAGTCCTATCCTCACCGCTGATCACCAATGTTAGAAAGTGGGTGTCTAGTTAGCAGAGGTATATACCCTGTCCAAGTAAGGACCACAGTCCAAGTCAGGGTAAGTCAGACACACAGCCTAAATTAACCTGTGCTCACCCTCTGGTAGCTTGGCATGGAGCAATCAGGCTTAACCTAACAGGCAATGTGTAAAGTATTTGTGCAACCTTTAAGCACAGTAACAGTGAAAACAACACAAAAAGACTCCACACCAGTTTAGAAAAATAGTATCTCTTTTACTCTTTAAAACAAGAAAAAAACATTAGTGTTTCTCCAGTTATGGATACTTCAAGAGTGTATAGTGCTGAAAGAGCCCTTGTGCTTTCCATAGGTTCCTCACAGTTACACTGGGGAAATGACAGTAAACCCCGCTGTGGATCCAAAACTGACTTTCTCCCCAAATCAGCACGAGGTAGTGCTTCTAAAGTTATTAAAGTTAGAAATACAATATCAAGTTTGAGGGATACTGGTCTCCTCACTTCATTCAGGGCTGTCCGCAAGATCTCTGATTTGCAGTGGGAACCTTGTACGTCCCAGAGTGTGCAGTACCTTTCTTGGGGGTTTGAAGCTGTGCTGTTGGCCATGATTGGGACCTGTGTTGCTGGAGTCTCCCCTGTCTAGATGTGATGCGATAAATGAGGTCATGGATGGCAGACAGCTGTCTTTCTTTGATGCATGCAGAGTGTGCTGGGTTATGCTGGACTGCCCTCAGGGTGCTGCGGCTTCAGCAAAGTTGATAAACATGAAGGTCTGCGCTCGAGCAGGCAGACATGGCAGTTCTTGATTGGCACACCAAGCTGATGCATGTGCGTGCCCAAAAGTGGCTATCGACACTCTGTGAAGCCCAAGGACTGGTTGCAGGCAAGTAGGACAAAGTTGGATTCCAAATTTGCAGTCTAGCAGCGGTTGTTTGTGCAAATGAAATCTTTGATGGTCCTGAGTTTTCCTGAACAGGGGCCAAGCAAACAAGTTCTTGGGGAACTTGGGTTTTAGGATGTAGGGAACAAGTCCAGTTTGCCTCACTCCAACCAAGAATCAGCGGTCAGTATGCCAACACAGCATAGCCACTAGCAGAATGGCAGTCCCACCTACAGCACTGCACAGCACACAGCAATCAGTAGGCCAACACAGCAATGCAGTTAGCAGAGAGGCAGTCCCTCCTGGTAGCAAAGCAATACTTCTTCCTGTCCTTGATTCCAGTAGAGTTCTCCTTTGGTGGGGTTTGGGGGTCCATTACTTTTACCAAATTGAGCCTTTTAAGTGGGTGAGACTTCAAAGAGAGGCCTTGAAGTGCACCATATCATTGTTCTTTCTTTTCTGGCTTCAGGCACTCTACAGGGGGGTAGGCAGCCCTTTGTGTAGGGAGACGCACAACCCTATTCAGCCATGTCAACTCCTTCCTCCCATCTAGCCCAGGAAGACCCATCAGCCTGCTGATGGGTCATCAGGATGCAAATGTCACACCCAAGCTCCCTTGGTATGTGGCTGTCTAGAGCAAATGCACATCCTCTCTCCCTGCCCCATTGTCCCAGGCAGCACTCACTAAGGACGCAGTAGATCAATTAAGAATGATCGCTGTAAGTCACTTTTAAATGCCATCTAGGAGCTGGTTGGCCAGAACACACAGATGCTGGCTTACCTGCATTGCATTCACTGTGCCCTCTCTGGCCTACAGCGGATATTTCAGGGTCTGGCCTCCTTATTGGCTGCAGTTTCCCACCCGCCCCAACCCAATGGCCCAACTCCTACCCCACCCACATCCCAAATCCCTCAACCCAGCCCTGTCCAAAGCAAACACAAACATATGCACACACCCACAACAGCCGCATGCAGCACATCCCAACACAAATACATCAAGAAATATAACCACAGACAGATACAGGCAGCCAAAATACATACCACCACCACACAGTCCCACCCCCAGACACTACACCTACCACTACAGAACCACACACACACATACCCACACATGACACCCACTACTACATCAACATTCACAGACACAACCACTACACCCCCAGTCATTGCAACCACCACATCCCCAACACACACCACAGATGCAGCACCAATCATTACACCCATCCCCAAACATGCATGCTCCCACACACCTACAGATACCACAGCAGCACATGCCACAGCAGACACATTGACACATACACACATACTCAGGACAAATGCCACTCTCACCCACCAAACAGACCAACAGTCATTGAAGCTTGCATCTAAGAACATGCCACCATAATTTAACACCTCAACAGCTTGGAGCCTTTAGCATATATGGTTGTCTGAGCAATTACCCTGGACTTAAAGAAAAATTCTTAGTGATATGCCGTCAATCTGTCCAAATAGCACACAGAAGAATTGATAAGACTTCTGCAAGACCATAAGCTATTAAACAGTAGCATTCTGGGCATATAGCTAGCAATGAAACAAGCGTGTTGAGAATTATTATTCCCATATTTGATGCACTGAGAAATGGAATTCAATGGATAGGATCCAGACAAAGATTATATCTAACAGTTGCAGATGGTAAAAAGTAAAGGCTGAGCACTTTCCTGCCTTGTGTTTTCAAGGACAGCGTATGGCCAGTTGTCTATTCAAGATTATGTACTGCCTTGAGCAGGTTGAGGAGAGGTTTCTTTGCTGTATGCAATAATTTGGAATCCCAGATTAGTCAAGGACACGTCAACTTTTTTCATATTGAGCATTAGTAAGTTCATCAACACTAATTATCAGGTCATGGATGCACACAACTTAAACATGGTGCTAGGATTTGTAGTCAGTGACCACTTGCCAGTATCTTTGAGACTAATTATCAGAGTGACACCCATGTACATATAAAAACATTTATCATAACCATGGATTAGCTCTGGCAGTGGCTTCCTATAATAGTTAAATAAAAGAGGTGATATTGCAGATTATGGGATACACACAAAGACAGCACCAATGTCTGCTCTCTATCAGAGACAAAACATTTAATCCATTCCAACATACTTTCCTGGATGACATATGATAAGCATTGTTGAATATGGAGGTGATAGTCAACAGTGTCAGAAGCCATCAACAGAACTATCAAAATCAGTGCATCAACACTTCTGCCAGCCACTTCCATTCTTTAGTGATGTAAAACTGATAATACCACAAGTTCAGAGCTCAAACACAAAACCTAGACTGAAAAGAATCAAATGGCAAATTGTCTACCACCTATGTAACTATGTAGCTGACACTCAACAGTTCTCAAAGTAGTTTAGTCGATAAAATGTATTTAATAGATGAAATAGACATTTCTCAGATCAGCATGCTCCCAGGTAGACTTTTTAATCAAGAATATGATTACAGCTGATTTATGCTATATTTAGACCTCCATTACATCAGAGGTCAGTTTAGGACATTCATTACATTTGTTCCTACAGTGGGTATCAATTGTTTCATCAACTTAGATGGAAAAAAAATCAAGTGGAAATATTGTCAGCTGGTTAAAAGCATATGAGAATATTTAAAGGTAGATAAAAGAATGTTAATCAGAATTATCCTAACAATGACAGTTGCTTAGAAGTTATCTGTGATGCTATTAATTGTGTTTGACTAATGACTTTGTGTTTCACCACTGCGCATATTAGTTGCTCAATGTTCACCAATAGAACATTATATGTTTCGTTCAGTTTAGCTGCCTATTGGCTTTGACATGGCGTTAGCCATTACATTTTGTATTCAGTTTAACTGCCTATTGACTTTGACATGGCATTAGACATTACATTCTGTATTCAGTTTAGCTGCCTATTGGCTTTGACATGGCATTAGACATTACATTCTGTATTCAGTTTAGCTGCCTTTTGGCTTTGACATGACATTAGACATTACATTTTATATCTAGGTTAGCTGCCTATTGGCTTTAATTTGGGGTTAGACATTGCAGTTGAGACATTGCAGATGAGCTGTGTTTTTCCAAGCTGTGTTTTCCCACAAGATGGACCAAGCTGTTTTCTTCACACCAGACCTTAGCTGATAAGAGCACGTAGATTTTGTGTTTACCTCGCAATCCAGTCTGAGAACGAGGAGCTCGGGAGAATTGGCCACTCTCCAGGGTTCTTCGGTTCTCACACTGAGTTTGCTTTTAAGGATGACTCTGGGCTACAGCAGGGGTAGATTGAATCTGCTTGACTTCAGACAGGAACGTAGACGTCAGTTGCCTGTCTCCCGTTTGGGTAGAAAATCTCTTTCTCGCAGTTGACCAACTTGCAGACCCCAGAAAGATGAAGCTGAATAAAGGCCCTATAGCCTTGCCCATACAGTGATGAATTTTGATTTTATGCTTTGCTTTGAAGTTATGCTATAATATAATCACATATATTTGCTGTGTACATTGCAACTGAGAAGTACTTTGATATATTTTGCTTTCATTGCTGCGACTAGTTTTGAATGTGTGATTCCAATCTACTAATTTCGTCTCTCAAGAACCTTCCGGTGAAGAAATAATAACAATAAATGTCTTCTTTAATTTCAGAAGTGCATTCCAGAGAGGTTCTGTAAGCTCGTTATGAGATAAGGGAAGGAAAGCAGAACATTATCTAACTCAGTAGCTGCTCTAAAGGTGCCCAAATAGCCAATAACATGAGAGAAAAGTTCTTCACATAAAGAGAGCTTTTGACTTTCTGTGGCACATTCAGGAAGCATCGTTGTTGTCATGGGTTGAATAAAATGAATGTATCACTGATGTGATGTCACTAATGAGTATAATATTTGAGTTTTGGAAAAAAGTCACATGTAAGACATATGGATTGCAAACCTATTGATTGACTATTCTGCTTTGATCCATGCAGGGAACATTTGGTAACACTGTGTTTTGGTAACACTGCCCACTCAGTAGTAGAGTCCTAGTAGGATTATCTTGCACAAAAGAAGAGCCCCTGATCATGAGCCTACAAGCCCTGAAAAAGATGTGTTAGACCTGGAATCCTTTCCATGGGGTTCCCAAACCTTTAACCCCCTGACTTTCGGTTTCCCTGACTTAATTGACTAACTTTTTGCTGGCATTGGGATTCTGTGCACTTTACCACTGATGACCAGTGCTAAAGTGCAGGTGCTCTGTACTCTAAACAGGGTAACAATGGCTTATCCACAACTGGCATACCTAATTTACTTGTCAGTCACTAGTAAAGTGCACTGTATGTGCCCAGGGCCTGTAAATTAAATACTTCTAGTGGACCTGCAGTACTGATCGTGTCACCCACTACAGTAGCCCTTAACTATGTCTCAGACCTGCCACTGCAGAGCCTGTGTGGGCAGTGCTAAACTGTATTTCGACCTGGCAAGTACATCCACTTGCCAGGCCCAACCCTTTCTTTTTAGTTCATATAAGTCATCCCTAAGGTAGGCCCTAGTTGTCCCTCAGGGAAGGTGCAGTGTATTTAAAAAGTTGGACATGTGCTTTTAAGTTTAACATGTCCAGGTAGCGAAAAACTATTATATTCGTTTTTCACTACTGCAGGGTCTATCTCACCCATACGTTAACATTTGGGGTTACCTTGAAGCAACCTTTAAGTGTAACATCCAATTGGGTAAAGTTAGAAATTTGGAGTTTGGTGTCTCTGGGCACAATTTAAAATCTAAACTTATGGTGAGGTTTGGTTTAAAATTGTGGGTCTTCAAGAAGCCCTTTTAAGAAAGTTGGCATTTTCTTACTTTAAGCATTCTGTGCCTCTTCCTGTCTCTGAATACACGTCCGGGGTGGATGATATCTGGGCTTTATGCATTTGCTCTAGACAGCCGCACACAAAAGGAGCTTGGGTGTGACATTTGCATCCTGATGACCCATCACCAGGCTGATGGGTCTTCCTGGGTTTGCCCCCACTAGGGACAGATCTTTATTGGAGGCCTCTGAGAAAGAGGTTGAGTCACTCCTGGCCCCCTTGGCAGTTCCCTCACCCTCCGTGCCACTGGGTCCCTCTGTGTCAGTGGTCTCAGCACCTGATCCCCCGTGGCCAGCTTCATCCCCGCCGATGTCGACATTGTCACCTTTGCCTTGCCCAGTTAGTGCTGAAAACAAGATACAACAATTATAGTGTATCTGTGAGAACACAATTGGACATCAATGTTCATCACAAAACATTTGCAACAAGTTTAGTTGTCCTCCATATCTGCTCCCATATCATGAATGCCTTTGTCACTTATACACTTGTAGTAATTCACTTGGTAATATAGGGCTCCAAGAGCATGAGTGAACACATAGGCCTGGCCACATCTCTGAACCACTGCAGTACAGAGATAATATTGATTCCCTTGTCCCAAAGGCTAACATCTTTGGATGGAATTTGCCTGCCTACATGAAAATGTCCCTTTCAAGATCACATTGCTCATCATCACCAAATTACCCTCTGGGCAGGGGTAAGGACACCTAAATGTTGTCTGTGGGATGCACAAATGTCTCACCAATGTGGACACATTCCTGTCTGTTGCTTACAAGACATTTTCTGTAAAGAAATTAATGTTGCTATTCACATGCACAATTGTGATGGGCTAAGGACTCAGGTCCACCAGTGACTGTTAACATAAAGTATCATAATTTTGCCGGGGAAACTGCTGTCAAATTATGTCAGGTAAGGTAGGATGTCACTGTACACAGAATATCAAAACTGTCAGTGCATATCCATATTCTCACATTGTCATAGCACCAACTTACCAATGTAAAGACAGAAATGTCAGCTGCTTCACAATTGTGCAGTTTGCCACAGTCACCAGAAAGGAAGCCTACATCCACTACACACATGTGTGACATACCATCACATCTAACCCAATCATGAGCTGGTGCATATTTATTTAAACTGTCACTCATGTCATTGTGTAAATGCTGGCATTCTCTTGTGTGCATGCAGCCATTTGTCTGCCCACAACAGAAATTGCCTTGGGATGAGGAATTTAGTGGCATGAGACAGCACAAAGCAACACAACATACACAGTATCACATACAGACAAACTTACATCTCCAGATACCATCATGGGCTTTGGATGTGTGCCTTCCTTGCAGTTGTTGGCATAAAACATGTCTGGAAAGTTAGGAGGTTGAACCACAAAAATGTCTCAATACAATCACTTACCCTCTTCTTGCTGCTGTTTGGTCCTTAACTGGCTATCCAGCTCCGGGAAGCCACCACAAGGATGCAGGCCATTCGGGAGATTGGGGTGCGGCACAAACGCCTGGATTGCTAGGAGGACTTGCTGACTTGGCTATCTGCAGATTTTCTAGTTTCCTGACTCAGGTCCTCCCACCTCTTCCGACAGTGCAGGCTACGCCGCTTGTGAATCCCTCGGGTCCACACTTTCTTCCCCATGGCCTTCCAGATATCCTGCTGATGATATCCAGTATAGATGACCTAAAAGTCAATGTCAATGTAGGGGACACTCCATTGACATCATATATTCCCAATGATTATGTACATAAACAAAACAGTCATAGGTAGAGTAGAAATACTGATTTGCAGTGATCTCATGGGTAAAATCAATACTTACTAGATACTCATTTTACCTACTCAGGCCTACAGCATCATCTTGATTAGAAGTATACAACAAATTCTGTTGTGAGAGTCACCCCTTATCACTCACAATCATTGTGAGCCATGGTAAGCCAAACCACCTGTACAATCTTTGCACATAATCATACTCAAATGCTAAATTGACTCCCTGCCTAAACTCCAAAGAGTCAGAATCCATGTCCTACATCACATACTCTGACTGAAGGCACTAGAGGAGGGTTGCTATGTGTCAATGAGAGCAGAGATTTATAGGTTGTTTGGAAATGTGTGGATTCTTATGGGAGAGGCAGGGATTAATGATGGTGAGCCACTGTCATCTGAACTTGCTACACCTAAAATAAGTCTAACTATATGTGGCTTCATGACATGTTGAAATCATACAAAGCTAAATGATCAACAATATGTACTGGACTCCCATGTGGCAGTACAGCATCATACAATTCTAGACCCCCACATTTTTCAAACATAATCACTGTTGTTTCATCATTGGCTGTATGGTGTCGGTCATACAACCGGCACACTGTCTACTGGCCATTGTTAGTCAGTGGCCATCAGTTTGTGTAAGGAACTAGGATTTGTGTGATACATAGCCACATATTGCAGCTTCTACTGTTAGGTGGCTGAACATTGTCATTCACAGAACACTCATACATTGGTCATAAAAATCAGTCTCAGATACATCATTCTTTCAACTAAAGCACAACAACAATCATGTTACAAAAAGGGAACCAAATATCCTGTGAACCACAAAGGAAGAGGTTATTCAGACAGATATTCCCCAATCAGACCTGTACCTGTTCTTCTGGGGTCCCATAGAGGTGGCTGTGCAGGGACAAAACTTCCTGGTAAGGATCTCCAGCACCTCAGGGGAGAAGGCAGGGACCCTGTCACCTGCGTTGCCTAGCATCCTGGCTCCCAAAGGTCAGTAGCAGCAGCAAAAATCAGTGAGGTCTTGATGGCTGCAGTGTTAAGAGGCAAGTGACTTTTTTTCATACAACACAGTGCACAAGTACACGGTAGACATGGTCTGTGATGGAGGCAGACACAGCGATTAGCTTTTGTGCGTAGCCACAACACACATTAGCCTATGGGAGGGACCCTCATGGAGGTTTCCACCTACTACATGGTCAACGTCTGCTGTCAGCTATCAGCTATGCAATGTCCTGAGGAGAAGCTGCCATTTTAGGGTGTTTATCTGCACATTTTACGTTTGTTTATGCATCACCAGCACTCAAAATGGGGGTAAGTGCATTTCTAACAGTCAAATACAAATGACACTTTGCTGGGCAAGGTATAACATATAAAAATGTGTACCGTGATTATGTTTGTCAATGATAGTGCCACAGGGGTACTATTACCCCCCGTCAGTGGTATTTAAAAAAATAAAACAATTATATAGATGCAAATAATATAGGTCAAATGTATTATTTGCACATAGTGATGAAAAAAACATAAATGTGTATTACTTACATATTTGGGGCCATATATTTGATTTTAGTGTCTACATGTATCATGTAATGAAATTTGTACTTTTACCCAGTAGTCAGATGTGCTTTGACATTAGTAGTATGGTGTCACCATTTCATGTGACATTTTCCTTTCCATACATACAGATACCTGAACCCAGCCATGGGTAAGAGGCAACAGCCGCAGGTGTTCCGACCCTTTCCGGAGATTCCACCTGAGTGCAAACAAAAGATACTACCCATAACTTACCTTTGTGAATACCAAAACGTCGTAAAATTTGACTTTTGGTCTAAACTTAGAACAAACGTCTAAGTTTACCTTTGTGAATAAGGCCCGATGTTGGTATATGGAAATGACAATGGAAAGGCCACAAATAATTAAACAAGACTCTTGTACTCAGTGCCCCATAAATTTACTGTGTAGAAACAAAAATATGTGTGAAGCAAATCAAATAATTCATTTTTTAACAACAAAGGGCCTGTCATGGTGGATGGAAGCATGGTAGGAGAACCAAATAAATTTTTGAGTCCAATGTCCAAAATACTACAGTCCTCAGAAAAGGTAAATGTGTCCATGGAACAGTCCACAGGGTGAATGGTATACTCATAGGGGGAGATTAGGTATGGCATTTCTTGGAGGCGTGGTGTTGGTCTTGCCATCCTCTGCTACTGGTCCAGATGATTGACCCCTCTGGGGAGAAACGGGGACACGGATGCAGGGACTGGGGTGGTAGGCTCAAGCTCTTCCTATGGAAGGGCCTCACTGGTTGTGGCTGGCAGAGCTATAGTCTGCCAGATGCTGAGGGACCATAGACAGGAGCAGTTGGACCAGGAAGAGCCCTGCCCAGGAGCAGGTGGATGTCATACATCACCGAGTCAAGGAGCCCAAAGTGGAATTGATGTGCTGGAGATCCGCATTGTTCTACCTGTCCACCTGATTCAGCTTCCTGATCTCAACTAGGACCTGGCTCACCACGTCTTGGGCCTGTTGGACTTAGTCAAGGGTGGTCTGGCTCACCAAAACCCCAGTAGTCTTCCTTGGCTATCCCACAGATTCCTTTCCATGACCACTAACAGCACTAGCTTGTGCCATTGAGACAGGTTCCTTTCAGATATGTTGCCAGAGTTCTTGGTGGCTCAACAGTAGCCAGGACTGGGGGGCACAGGACGTGCTGAGTTTTGGTGCACTTGTAGTGGAGGTGTCCTCCTGCTGAGGTGCTCTTGCAGCAGTGGTGGGAGATGTTGCTGTGGGCTGGGTCTGACTTACTGGATCAGTGTAGAAAGACAAACTAGATGGGCCACCTTGCTCCTCTTCATCTTGACTTGCAGAACTGGGGTCATCACTAAAGGCTTGCTCATGGGCTACTGTGGAGGTCTCCCGGCTGCCAGCTGGTAGTACTCTAGTTCGGGTGGTTGGACCTGTGAATGATACAGAGGATATGTGAATTAAATGTTGTTTGTATATTTCATGTGTCTTTATCTACATGAGGACCAACCTAAAACCTAAAAACTGAGAGATTGACTGATTAGGCCTTTGTGTGATTTTCACTGTTTAACCCATGCAGCCTGATTTACACAGATGGAAACTCCAGTCCTGACCTCATAGAAATGTCCTCAAATGTAAAAGTGAAAGTTCAGATTTGTGGCTTACATGTGGCAGACATTGGGGCCAACCAGTGGTGGGTACATTGGAGTCCTGAACCCTTTCAAGGCCCAACAGGCTACAAAATATTGGATACACAATGGCTCATAACGCACATGATACTGCAATTGAGCATCATAGAAACAGTGAAATTGTACTTGTGTGTGGCTTCTAACTTTGTGCTGCATGCCACTACAATTCTTCATATGTCTTGAATTCAGAAAACAATTAATTACCTAACTATTTTCAACAATTCAATGTAGCTATAGCAAGTATCTACATGGTTGAGATGCACAAGAGGTGATATTTAATTCCTAAGCATTACATGGTGACTGACAAATGCATCAGTTTTTGAGATGTGTGTGTCTATTAAAGCAGTTGACAGTGTTGTAACATTATACTTTTGATTGTCAGATCCAGGAATAGAGCACCGTGGTAGGTGTAATCTTCTGTTGACGCCATGGACAATGCTTGTTTAAAAAGTATCTTCCACATATCACTTTCAATGACTACATTAGATATGAAAACACATTTGCAAATGTTATACACATATGACTGTCATGTGACTGGGAGACAATGCAACTTTGGAACACCGTACTCTCCTTGTAGTTTTGGACCTTGTTCCGGGTATGACAACAACCTACATTGATTGTCAGTAATGGGCACAGCCCATGCAAGGGGTGATCTATGGGGAACTGCACACAATCTGGCTAGTCATTTAGCATTCTGTTAGGGTGAGAACCACACACATGCTGCTGGCAACTTGTATGACAAAACATATTTTGTTTAGTCACAAATAGCTACATCTGTTTTGCTAAGGTTGTTGCAGCATTCTAACAGTCTACCTTAAAGGCACGACTCCATTAGTGGTTAAGAAGACATACACCGGTCTGACTTACCAGTCTGCACTCCACCAGGGATTCCAGTCAAGCCTTCAGGATGGAGGATTTGCTAGACCTTCTCCTCCTAGGGAAAGAGCTTTAATGAGGGAGAGGAGAACCACCACCAGTCCTCTGCCTCTACAGGTCACGCTTAGAGGCCAGTGAACGAACCTTCTCCTGCTGGTCATTTCACCTATTCCTAATCTCCTCCTGTGTGCTCACGTTGTTAGCTACTGCATTCACTCTGTCAAATATTCTGGACCACATTTGCCTTTTCTGGGAAACTGTAGTATTTTGGACTTGTGCTCCGAACAATAGTGGCTCTATTCTAATGATTTAACTGACCATGACAGACAATTTTTCCTCTGTGAAATGGGGATTTCTTCTCCTTGACATTGTGAAATTTTTCTTAAATACAACTATGCTAAAAAAAGAAGGGTACAGCAAATATTAAATTTGACAAAAAGGACGCAGGCGGAGAGGTAATCAGAGTCACAAAAACTGTCTCCTTTGTTGTAGATTTGGCTGGCTTTCTGATCTTCTGCAGTGGAATGGCAAACGTTCATGGTCTGAAATGGAGTGAGTTTTATAGTGTGTTTTGCAGGTGTTCACAATTGTCCAATTTGCAACAGATGTGGGCTACTAGCATTCAACCAATGGTTCCCCCATGGTACTATACTGAGCGAGTCCCACCACGGACTCCCACTGTCATGGGCCCGCTGCTGACACACCGCCAGCACTACTATGTGATCTAAATAGGCTTGACTGTATGCTGCCATCGAGACAGTGATGAAGTACTAATCGTCTGCATTGGAGTCTGCCGCCTCGGCTGCAGGGTGCAGCTGACGTGACAGAGTACACTTAGTTGCAATACATCTAAATGTGGTGGGCGGGAGACAGCCGATGTGACAATCTTTTCAGGCCCACCTCCAACTCTGCTTAGTGGTAAAACCACCAACATCTAATTCAGGCTCTAAGTGAAGTGTAACTATGAAAAGGAATATTATGTTTTTTTTCTCATATGGATATACTAAAAATGCAAACATACAAGTTTACTCTGTACTCATATTTCCTTAACCACTATATCTTAAATCCTTAAATCTTAACCTCACACCTCAAGCCCTATTCCTGTTCAATATAACTTTAACGCCTATCCTCATACCGCAAAACCAATGGCCTGAACCACTGTACCTTTTACCAATACTGATCACCCTTATAACTTAAACATATTACTCTTAATCTTGTATCCCAAAATGTTAGTGATAAACCACAACCTAATCCTTTACTGCTAACCATTTACCCTATATCCTAAATCTTGACTCCATACTTTTAACCCCTGTACCCTTAACCCTCTCCCCAAGCTTTGATCCATATACCACAACCCTTTTTCCTACACTCTAAAGCACACACCCTTATTCTCAGTAAACTTAGACCTATATCTGTATCCCTATATACCTTAATCCTTCTACCCCAAACCCTTAAACATTAAACCTGTACCCCAGATCCTCAGTGCTATTCCAGAAACCTTTAACTGTGTACCACAAATCTTTAATCTTATTCCTCAAACCTTACCCTCAATTCTCCAAATCCTCAACTCTATACCCCTAACGATTAGTTCAGAACAATTAACATTTAACCCCTTATTGCCTATACCTTAAACCTGATATCCCAAACACATACTATATGCTCTACATTGATATTCCCTATCACCAAATCTATAATCATATACCCTTATCCCCAAGCTCTTAACCCCTTTCATAATGTCCCAATTTCAATATATTTTGGCAGCAAACATTTTACGGAGTAGTTAGTTTTCATTTTTTTTTTTTTATTCAATGGAGAAATGTTATTTTTTAAAAGGTTGCTTTCAACGTTTTGAAGAAAAATCCTCTGCCTCGTAGTGAAGTCACTGATCAAATTCAAAACTCTTTGCAACCTGCAGATTGCTACTATTTTGGAATGTAATGTATTATGTAATTTATACAATGACCACATCATAAAGCACTCCAACTGCAAAAGGATCATGAATGTCCTTGAAATACAGGGTTCGGTATGGTTTTGGTTTCAGACAGACTTATCTGGCAGGTGTTGGGTAATATGCATTAAATTTAGTTATGTGTTTTTAATATGGTGGAGTGGCGTGGCATTGCTATGCTAAGACATGAAGTGACATAGAGATGTTGGCAAACATGGTACTTTATACATCAGTGTCTCTTGCTACTTGTATGATCTAGCTTCCAACTACTCTCCTGCCAACAGCCTTTGTTTGTCAAAGTGTACCTGCTCCCGCAGTGCACATTCATGAAGGCAGATCACTGGGCAAACAGAGCCACCGTTTCTGGAATGAATCCAATCATAGCGTGAGTGCCAGGTCCAACTACTTCAACATAAAACAACTCTTGAAGACCTGCAACCACAGGCAATGAATGAGGAATGCAGAACATATGGGAACACTTCTCATCCTGTTCAATTCTATCAGTTTCTTTGGCTCTCAAGTCCCTTGCTGTTTTCTCTAGAGGTCAGTAGTAGCATTGAACTGATGTTCACCACTTTACAAAGATTCAACTATAGTCAATAGCTGTCAGGACTCACTAAATGCTAGCACCTTCAGGTTGAATTAAAAAGCTGAATCTACTTGTGTATGAATTAGAATTGGACTTACCATCCTGGATTTGGTTGCCTATGAAACTGCATATGGTTGTA
The DNA here is from genome assembly GCF_031143425.1 of Pleurodeles waltl. Taxonomy (NCBI): domain Eukaryota; kingdom Metazoa; phylum Chordata; class Amphibia; order Caudata; family Salamandridae; genus Pleurodeles; species Pleurodeles waltl. Next base: position 380,162,428 of record NC_090446.1, read on the forward strand.
TATGAAATCATTTAGGAGTGCTTGTCAACCACTATGGAGGCCTAGACCTTGAACTATGGCAAACCTAAAGACAAGACAAAATGCAAGGTGTGCCTTTATTATGGGACTAGCTTTCGAACTGTATTGTTCGCAACCTACAATAAACTGCACAACACATATTGCTATCACTCATGGACTACATATCCCAGAATCCTAAACTTGACCACCTGGGCAGGGTTCACTTAGAAAGGAGCCCCATCTTGAGCTGGGCGTTATCCTGTAGATTTTTTGAAGAGAAGTAAGACCCAGGGCATCTCCTTTATTTGCTCTGGAGAATCATTTTTGGAGAAAGTCGAGCGGTTGAACAGTGAGACCAGGTTGGTCTCCAGGTAAAGAATTCAGCTGTGCTCTTTTTTGTTCTTTTTTTGTTTTATGTCAAAGTTAACTAGTAATATGTTGTAATTTAGACTGATGCATTGGTTTGATGCATCATTCTGTATTTGGAACAACTCCGGGTTATTGAATCCCTAGGCAACTAGAACTTTACCTATGTCAATGACTACATCACAATGCACTGCATACTGGCATCAAGTAAAGGTTTGAACTGATCAGTTGATCTAGCTGCCATTAGAGTTTGGTGGTCTGTGAAATGTACTGTAAATAAACAGTATAAATACCATAGGAATTGTTGTGGTATTATTTGGACACAGATCTTAACAATTGGTGACGAGGGCTTGCGGGGACAGGCACGTGACCGCTAACTTCCCGACAACCCGTGTGGATTTCTATGCTTAATTACTGCTTGCCGTAAGAGCACTATCAGCAGGACAAGATTTATTGACACTGCTTGAGGAGCACAACTACTGTGGAAAATGTACATGTATGCATAATTATGATGAAGATCAATTGAGGTAACGTTATTGCCAAGGGACGGGTGACCGCTGTTATTTGAGTGCTGAGTTGTTGTTGTGGAGATGTTTAAGGCAGACTGATGACAAAATGAAATGCAAAGAGGCAGTGCTCTGAGTGTTCTGTGTTTGGAATGCATGGAATACAACAGAAACATCACAACGCTTGCCTTTACTGTGTGTGAGTTTCCTAAAAAACATTTCAACAATGGTGAAAACACCAATTCCAGCACGAATGGTGGCATGAAATGCTTTAGGTCTGACATTGAAGGACATCTTTCAAATAGTCTAGGATGCTTTGCAAGATTTGCTAGATGTAAATAAAATGTGGAAATAAGGACATCATGCTCATGTGTGTTGAGGGGCTAAAGCTCAAGGGGTACATTGTGTAGAAGAGGGAGAAAAGTTTTGTTGAGTGTGAGGAACAATGGATTAGTGGATGGAAATCCACTGGAAATGCCAGAATGTGAGATTATAGTTGGTGGAAAAAGTTGTCACTATTAGCTGAATCAGGGTCACAATATTCTATGGTGGGTGACAAGCATTGGAGCATGATATTTGGTTTGGACAAAAACTACTTCCACCTGACATTACCCGGTGGGATATGGAGGAGTGAAAATGTATGCCTTGGGCTATGTAGTAATGAAAATTGAATTTGCTGATCTGGAAACAGTAGGAAAAGAATATGTGGCCAAGAGAGGAGACAATCTGTTAGGGTGAAGACATCAAAGGAACATGTGAAAAATGTTAAATCCTAATACACCAGAAAAAGTACTGTTTCCCTCAAGGGAAGAATTATCTGATGATGTATATTCTGAATTTCCTAAGGTTTTTGGTAGTGACTTAGGCTTGTTGAAGAATTTTGGACATTAAATTGTTCTGAAAAAAAGAAGTTGTATCATTTGTGGGCAGAGTGAGAAATATTCCTCATGTGATGATGCATTCACTTGAATGAGAATTGAAAAAACTGTTAGGATTTGGCATGATTGAGGAGATAGAATGGTCAGAATGGTTGGCTCTATTGGTTTTGGCCCCGAAGGATGGTGGGAAAGACATAAGAATGCGTGTGGACTTATGCAGTATAAACAAGCACATTGGGTAGACAGGTAGCCTCTAGCTAATATTTAAGAAAGATTAGCCTTGATAAGAGATGCAAATGTTTTTAGTTTTATTGATTTATCCTTGGCTCACTACAAGGTTTTACTCCATCCTGATTCCAAACTCTCAACATCCTTCATAGCCCCTTTAGGTCCCTGTAGGTTTATTCACATGCCTTTTGGGCTGGCATCTGCATGTTTCCAAAGGGTAATCAAGAAAGTTCTGGAAGGCCTTCAAAAAGTATTGTTTTTTCAAGATGATATTTTAGTGTATGGGAAAAATCAACAAGAGCAATATGAGAAATTGTCTCAAGTATTAAGCTGTTTGCAAATGGGAGGATTAATCATAAAGAAAGAGGAGTGCAAGTTTTGTGTGACTTCAGTAACCTATTAGGTCACACAATCTCAGGTGAGTCCAAAGCTAGATTTGGCCAACAGTATTGTGCAGGCACCTTCTTCAGAGAACAAATATCAAGTGCATTCTTTCCTGGGGTTAGCAGAATTTTTTTCTAAATTAAGTCCAAATTTTACTAGCTTAGCCCAACCTTTGAGATTGTTGCTAAAGAAGAATTCCAGATTTGAGTGGATGGAAGAATGTGGAGCAACACTTTGTGAAATTAAGAACAGCATAGGAAAGTTACCTACTCTGGGACATTTTGATGTTTATAAGAGAACAGTCTTATCAGCTAAAGCCAGCATTCGTAGGTTGGGTATGGTGTTGTCCCAAATGGTGGATGGTGAATTGAAGGTGGTGGCATTTGCTTCTCGATCATTAGGAGGTGCTGAAGAGAAATACTTGGTGATCGAGCAGGAAGTGTTAGCCATGTATTGGGCTATTCATCATTTTAAGATCATTTGCGGGACACAGCTTTTGTAATCAAGTCTGATCACCGACCTCTGTCTCAGGTTTTCACATGTAGAGAAGTGGAGAATTTGTCCCCAGGATCAGACAATGAATGGAAGGGTTATCAGCATTTAATTTCAATATAGAGTATGTTCCAGGACCTAAGAAGAGTGTGGCAGACTGTTTGTCAAGGTTACTGATGGATCAAGAAGTAGGTTTTTATGACAGTTCTTTGGTTGGCTGGGTATGTGAGACGGCTGTTAATGACCCAGATTGGGCTGAAGCCAAATCTAAAGATAATGATTTTGTGATAATGAAGGGGCACATAATCAATGGATGGCGATAGAATAAAGATATTTTCTGTTGTTTTAAGGGATTTTTAAATGTGAAAGATGAGCTCTGCGTTTTGGAGGAAAAATGTCTGAGTGTTACCACCAACTCATAAATTTAGCACATGTAGGACACCTGGGAAGGAATTTGACTAAGGCTAGATTCCAATAGTGGTATTGGTGGCCAGGTATGGATCGCCAGGTTGAGGAAGTTGTGAAGGATTGTTGGCAGTATGCAAACAATGACAAATGCAGGAAGACCCAAACAGTTCCCTTATCTCCTGTAGACATCACTGGACCAAGCTAAGAATAGATATGGCAGGACCTTTTGAATTGCTGGTGTGTGATGAGTGGTATTTCTTGTTGTTAGTTGACCACACTTCTAAAGGGATACTCACTAAGGCCCTCATTATGACATTGGTGGTAAATGCCACTCACCGCTGTTCTGATGGCCACCAACTTACCTCCACGCTGGTGAATATCCTTTCACCATATTATGACACCCTCACACCAATCCGACAGGATACAGCCACATACACAAATCCACCAGACCAAAGGTCAGTCATAAAGTGGCGGTCCCAAAACCCACACCGTTACACCAACAGAACAACGCCCATCACATTATGACCCACAAATCACCACGGCGGACATTCAATGGCGGTAAACCATTCGCGGTACATACCACTGCGCTCACAATGGACACCCACATACAAAACAACACTACATTGGCCAATTCAAACAACAAACATGTGACACCCATACACACACCACACACCCACACCACTATAAAGCACCCACCCACATTACCCACAACCCTTTATCAACAATTATTGCCACCACGAGACTGAGAAGAGCACAGAGACAACTAGACACATACACCACTCACACCCATACACGCCTCACGCATTCCATATCACACACCCAACCACATTACCCAACAGACCCTCACCAACACACATCACACAACACCATGGCACCACAAAGGCACACCCGTTTCACTGAGGAGGAGTTAAGCGTCATGGTGGAGGAAATCATCAGTTTAGAGCCACAGCTCTTTGGAGCACAGGTGCAGCAGATATCAAAAGAAAGGAAGATGGAGCTATGGCGGAGAATCATGGACAGGGTCAACGCTGTGGGACAGCATCAAAGCACAAGGGACGACATCAGCAAGAGGTGGAACGACCTACGAGGGAAGGTACGTTCCATTGCAGCAAGACACCAGCTCGTCATACAGAGGACTGGCGGTGGAGACCCACCTCCTCCCCCACAACCCACAGCATGGGAGGAGCAAGTCTTGACATTACTGCATCCTGAGGGACTCGCAGGATTTGGAGGAGGATTGGACACTGGTAAGTTTACTTTTAACAATTATCACCCCCCATACCTGCATGCCATCACATACCCTCACTCCCATCACTCCACCACATCCCACACACTCCACCATCACATCTCACTAATCCCAATGCCAAGCCCTGCATGCTGTACCAATGCATGGACACCCCTCCCAGTCCTGCATGGACACTCCTCACCAAAGCATGCAGAGCATAGGGAAACTAACATAACCACAATACACAAACATACACAAGCAAAATCTGGCAGGGGAACAACAACCATAGAGGGGAATCTACACAGGTACAAATGTCAGACACCTGAAGCATAATGCATCATTTACATCCCCACAGGTACCCCAGCCAATGTCACTGGAGAGGAGGTGCCACCACTATCCAGTCCCCCAACAGAAGAGGCCCACATTGATGACAGTAACTCTGGACTTCAGGATCTGAATGATCTACCTGGCCCATCAGGGACCACTGGACAGCCGGTCACCCAAGCCCACTAACAGACCACCACCGGGCCTCCCCCATCAGGATCCAATACCATAGCACCCACCCTGCGTACCCACACCTCTGTCCCCAGGACACGTCAATCAGTAGTGTGCCCACCTGTACAGGGACCCCAGGCCACACCTCGCACAGAAGACAATCAGGGACCTGGGGTGGGTCGGTGGCAGTGAGCACACTGGTTAGGGGACAAAGGCACAGGCCAACCGAGACACTGGGAGGACTGGTGTACACCAGGGGGAGGACAGCAGCAGGGAACCGACTCTCCAGGAGGCACTCTCCGCGATCCTGGGAACCTTTTAACATTCCCAGGACACAATGGGCCAGATCCTAGACAACATGCAGGAGAACTGGCGGCTGCAGGAGGGACTGTATCAGGGGATCAGGGAGGACTTGCAGGCCATTAACAACACCCTGATCTCCATAGCAGGGGTGCTGGCAGACATGACCAACATCATGAGGGAGGCAACAGCACACCAGCGAGCCCCTGCCACTAGCCAGTCATCTGAACAGCCCTCCACTTCCACTAGTGGCCAGAAGGCCCCGCCACAGGACCAACAGGCCACCGGCACCCCTCCCCTGCAGAAGGTGAACCACCCCGCAAACATTCCCTGTGAACTAGACAGAAGCCAGAGACACTTGCCAAGACCACCGCCAGGAAATGAGACTCTCTTGATTGTCCCCCCTCTGTCCCACTCAGTCACCTTGTCCACCTTTTATTGCCATTGCTCCCCTTCCTATGTCTCCATGGACAATGCCTCTGTGCAACAAACAGACTGGAACAATACCCTGGACTTTCCTCCATCATCACCCCATTCCATTGTACTTTCCTCTCTATATTTTAGCACAACAATAAACACCCTTGGTTAACTCTGACTACTAGTATTTAATGTATTGCAAATTTGGATTGGCTGAAACAACTACAACCATTGCAAATGAACTGTAAGTAGTATGAGCATAGAATTAATGACCAGTAGCTGGCTGTTGTGATTGCACCAGGAGAATGTTATCATATCACCAACATCTGCAAAATGAATATCCATAGGTAACAGTGAGTAGGGCAAAGAAGTGGGCAATGCCAGAATGCCAATGCCACATAGAATATACCACTACTCACAGAAATGTGAAGTTGCACCATCTCACCTGTGTGTCATTAGAAGTACTGACGTATCACTGATGTTCTGTTGTCAACATCCTCATCCTCTGCCTCTTCATCCTCACTGTCCTCAGAGTACACTGCTGCCACAGGGGCATTTCCAGTCTCTGCCTCCTACAGAAAAGGCGCATGGTGTTTGAGGGCCAGGTTCTGCAACATACAGCATGCCACTACTACCTGGTAGACCTTCTTGGGTGAGTAGCACAGGGATCCACCTGTCAGAAGGAGGTAACTGAACCTGGCCTTCAGGAGGCCACAGGTCCTTTCAATGATCCTTCTGGTTTGCACTTGTGCCTCATTATAACGTTCTTCAGCCCTTGTCCTGGAACACCTCACAGGGGTCAGCAGCCATGATAGGTTTGGGTAATATTGAGGGACAACATTTAGCCACACACTATCCTATATAGCCAACACCATAGGCATACACCAACATATACTGGGTGGGAATCAGGGCTCACCTATTAGCCACACCCTGTGCCTCTGTAGTTGGAACATCACATTTGGGATGCTGCTATTCCTTAGGACAAAGGCATCATGCACCATCCCATGATACTTAGCATTGACGTGGAGGATGTAATGGTCCGCCAAGCACACCATCTGCACATTCATGGAGTGGAAACTCTTACGATTCCTGAACACCTGTTCATTCTGACAGGGGGGTACAAATGCAATATGTGTTTCATCAATTGCCCCGATTATATTGGGGATATGTCCCATTGCAAAAAAAAACAGCCTTCACAGTGGCCAAATCCTCAACCTGGGGGAAAGCAATGTAGCTGCACATGTGCTTTATCAGGGCAGACAAGACTCTTGCTTGCACAATTGAGAACATTGGCTGTGATATTCCTGCTGCCAAGCCCACTGTCACTTGAAAAGAACCAGTTGCCAGGAAATGGAGTACTGATCGAACTTGCACAAGAGGGGGATCCCAGTGGGATGACGGATAGCTGATATCAGGTCATTTTCCACAGCTCTGTGATTGTGGCCCTGTCCAGTCTACAGGTGAGTATTATGTGCCTGTCCTCCAGCATAGCCAAGTCCACCAGGGGTCTGTACACGGGGTATGTCTCCATCTCCTTTTCATCCGCAGTGGTAGGTATCTAAGAGACACAAGAGTGAGTAGGCTGTCACAAACTGAACAATGGAGCCACAACAGCAGTCCACATCGAGCAAACATGTTACGGGTCAGTGTAATTTATAAAGTATGTGCCTATTGATCCTGTGATGCAGCAATTATCGATATGCCTGTTCACCCTCCCTGAAATGGTGACCGCCTGTCCTGTGTGGAGGGACAGGTGGAAGTGAGGCACTGCTGCCGACGTTGTGAGCAATGGCGGTAGGCGGTCGTGAATCGTTGTGCAATTCCTCATTGGTTAATATTGGGCCCTATGGGGTACAGTGGACAATGGGGATTTATGCCGGAAGTGACGGTATGCACTGCCACGGACGTGACTGCCATTTTCCATCTGATTCCTCACTTGTTTCCTGACCTTTCATAGGAGAGGACCTACACTGCATGTGCTGCTGTGACCTTTGTCCGGAACCTACCATGGCCCATGTGACTGGGGAAAGGGCTCCAGCCTTTACTTCTGAGGAGTTGGAGCAACTGGTGGATGGGGTCCTACCCCAGTACCGACTGCTGTATGTCCTCCAGATCAACTGGTATCTGGGTGGTGGCTGTGTGTCCTTTGGTGGCTGTGTGTCCTTGGGTGCCCCTTTGGACAGGGCAGACATAGCAGCGTAGGTCCGCTTGTGACTAAGGGTTTGAATGTAGAATACTGCTTACCTAGCTTGTTACTATTCACTTCTGGGCAGGGCTGCGTGGGTCCCAGTTGTGCTGCAATTGGCGGTGTGTTTCTCTCCTCATTCCTTGCTGACTAGACATTTCACATGTAGTGCCATACATAGTGCGTAGACCTGTTCCCTGTGTGTGAGGGTGCTGTGTACGTTAACAGTGGTGTTGGTGCAGTCACTGGCCCTGTGTATCCTTTCACTCTCTCCCACTCTTTCTTTTTTCATCATCCTCTTCTTATGTGCATTAGCATCATCTGGCAGAGGAGCAGAGGTGCCGGCGACAGAGGGAGCTGCATTCCACAGGACACTGGAGGCAGAGTCCACCGACGCTAAGGGCACCAGTGTGATGGAGGGCAAGGAGAGCACCACAGGGGAGACTGGAGGGGACAACACAGACTCAGATACCTCCTCCGATGGGAGCTCCCTGGTGGTGGCGGACACCTCTGTGACCATCCCAGCTGCAGGTAAAGCCACCACCTCCATAGCAGCACCGCCGTCCCAGTAGCCCCTCAGCGAGTTGCCCGTGCCCGCTCACCCAGGAGAGTGGGCATCTCCTTCGACCCAGGCACCTCAGGTCCTGCCCCAGTGAGCCCTGCTGCTCTGAGTGAGGAAGCTATTGACCTCCTGAGATCCCTCTCTGTAGGGCAATCAACCATTGTGAATGCCATCCAGGGGCTTGCATCCCAGATGCAGCAATGCAATGCATTCCTGGAGGGCATTCACAGTGGATTGGCGGTCCAACAGAGATCGATTCAGGCTCTGGTTTCCTCTCTGATGGCAGCCATTGTCCCTGTTTCAGCCATCCCCCTCCAACTTCCACTTCCCAGTCCCATTCTCCTCAACCCCAATCCATCCCAAACACACATACAGACGAGCATGCACACAAGACAACACCCAAGAGTGGCACAGGCAAAGACAAGCACCACACTTCATCCCACAGGCACTCAGACAAACATCATTCAGTTGCAGAAACGACAACATCCACTGTCTCCACTGTCTCCCCCTCCTCCTCCTCTTCCACCTCTCACCCAGGTACATCTGCACTCACACCTACATGCGCTACATCAATATCTACTACCAACATCATCACCACAGCAAGCAGAACACACACCTCGCTGGCAGACACCTCCACAACATCCATGCACAAGTCCCCTGTGTCCTCTCCCACCGTGTCTGTCCCCCCCTCCTAAAGGACACAAACGCCAGCACTCAGACATCCAACAGCCATCCACCTCACAACAGTGTACAGCCCATGCACCTGCACCCTAATCCAGCAGACATACACTTCCGACGACCACTCCCTCATCCTCAATTTCCATTACTTCTCCCTCTTCCTGCCCAAACGTCCCTGAAAAGCTTTTCAATTCCACAACCGACCTCTTCCCTAACCCTACCCCCGTCCTGCACGAATGGGCAGGGTAGCAAGGACCCAGTCCAGTACCTCAGCCAAACAGTCCACGGGACAGTGGTAGCACCACCTGCTCATGGTGGTAGGGATACCAGACCAACAACACTGAAGGGGAAGGAGGCAGCATAACCTGGGATGAAAGGGAAGAATCCGGCACCAGCTGTGAAGAAAGGGAAGGAGCCTGCACCAGCTGCAAAGAAGGTGAAGGAGCCTGCATCAGCTGGAAAGAAGGGAAAGGAGCCTGCACCAGCTGGAAAGAAGAGGGAGAAGCCTGCACCAACAGGCAGAGGGGGGAAGGGCCCATCCACCCCTGCCAGGAAGGGTAAGGGATCCCCAATCCATGACCAGGAGGAGAGGAGGCAATCTACGCCAGTGAAAGCTGTCAGCCAAACACTGCCACCACCAGCAGCTGTCACAGGGCCCCCACCGCCAGCCATGGTTGAGCAGCCATCACAGAGTGCAGGGGCTGACCAGGAGCCTCACCCAACCACCACAGTGCAGCCATCACAGAGTGCAAGGGCTGACCAGGAGCCTCCCTAAACACCACCACAGTACAGCCACCAGAGAGTGCAGGGGCTCACCAGGAGCCTCCCCTAACCACCACCACAGTGCAGCCATCACAGAGTGCAAGGGCTGACCAGGAGCCTCCCCAGGCTCCACAGACGGCTGTACTCACCATTGTCCTCTTCGCCAGCGTTGGTGTTCCAGGTGGAGCATAACGTAGAAGATCATCTGGAAGACTTGCAGTTCGGGTTCCATGGCGGTGTGGTTCTTCCCTGTGTCTCCAATGGTGAGTCCTTTGACTTTGTGCGCTGTTTCCGCCAGGCTTTTGATGATGTTGGTACCGCCACGGAAAAGGTGTCAAAATATGGGAGGCGGTACTTTGTCTCCCATCTTGCTGTAGGCAGCTACTGCCATGGTGACTGTTGTTTCCGCCCTGGTGGTCGGTGTGGTACATTGGCTCTCTATGGAAGATATCACCACCATGGTCATAATTTGGTGGTACTTACTGACAGCCTGTTGGTGGTATTACCGCCACTTTATCACCCACAGCCAAGGTTGGAATGAGGGCCTAAGTGTGTAGCTTCTGTCAACACAAGAATGGTGATTGCATTTCTCACTAAAGACTTTTCTTGGGAAGGTGTTCCCAAGTGTATAATCATAGACAATGTGATACAATTTTTCTCAAAGAATTGTCTATAGTACATATTTAAACAGCTTTGTACTCACTGCAACCCAGTGGTTTAGCAGAGAGTATGAACAAGATAGTAAACAGTTATTCACCAAGAGTCTTACTAACAAAAATTCCCTGACAAATGTTTTCAGAGAAACATGGTGGGCTCATTGCAATACACCAAATAGTGTCACTTCTGTGTCTCCCTTTTCTGCAGTAAGAGATAGGAAACCATGCAATAAACTTAACCCAGCATGGTTGAATTTAAATGGTGGGTGGAAAGAAGTAGCTCCATCTGAGGAAGATCTAAATTCTCATAGAACTTCTCACCAAGAAATGTATACAACTCAAATGATAGCAAACATCAATTATCTAAACAAAACTGGAGTGCTGGTGAGGAAACCTGTGATTCTGAGAAAAGGATGTTCTAAATTTATGGGACATTTCATTATTTCAGAAGTATGTAAGAATGTGGTAATGTTGGATTTGGGGGATGTATGGAACATGTCATGGTTGACAAAAATTGAGGTTGACAGGCCTAAATTGAATTGTGAATACTCTAAGAAGAAGGACTCAAGTGTTGAACAGGAAAGAGCCTGCAAGAAGCCTGTTGATGATACCTGTGAAAAGCCAGTTGATGATAATTCTGTTAAGAGGGCAAGAATCAGACCTGCCTGCTTCAATGATTACGTTGTCAATTAGGCCTCCATTATTTATAACTAATCTAATTTCTCTAATATGTTATTCTTTCAATTGTCTTGTTGGTTGAATATATATTTTGTATCCAGTTTAACCATCATGATTTCCCATGGAATCCTCATATTTTCCATTTCTATAAATATTGTATGGGGCAAAGATGTGTTCTCATTTAGACTGATGCATTGGTTTGATGCATCATTCTTCATTCGGAACTAGTCTGGTCATTAATTACCTAGACAACTAGAACTTTGCCTATGTCAATGATAACATCACAATGCACTGCCTACTGGCATCAATTGAAGGATGGAATTGATCAGTTGATCGAGCATTCAGTATGGGTTGGTGGTCTGTGAACTTTACTGTAAATAAACAGCATAAATACTATAGGAATTGTTGTGGTAGTATTTGGTAACAGAACTTAACACAGTAATAAGACTTTTGAAGCTTTATTGTTGGCACTCCCTTGTTCCTGCTATGTCATGGGTCCTGGGCCAAATGCTGGACGATAATGACACATATGCGGATGGTAATTGTACTCAACCAGCTGTGAGCATATGCATTTCGGTTCTTTTATTTGCAGGTTCATCTGACTGGTTAAGCCTGTGGTGAATGGGTGTGGGGTGGGAGTTAAGATTCAGCCCTCTGGGAGTGACTGGCAAACTAGTGTGTGCAGAAGGCCACATGTGTGTCCAGCAGGGCACTACAGTTTACACACAACGCAAGATCATTTTTTCAAATTGGAAAAAGACCTTTCACTAGGAGCTACTAAACTCCTGAAGTAAGTAAGTTTTGAACTTTGTAAATTTTCTGTTTTGAACAAAGACTCTGACGTAAGAATTTAAATAAGTTAAACAGTCATGATGGAAAGAGAAAGAAAATACTGTTTAGAATTCTGGCATTTTAAGCTGTAATTAAAGTTATGATGGATACAGTGTGGGCATGATTCCTATGTAAACAAAGTCTCATAATATTCTCAATTAATCATCTGAGGTAGAGAAGTAGTAGATGTGAGAAAAAAGACAAAGGTGGTCATAACAACCTCGGCGGTCTTTTTACGAGACCGCTGAGGGACTGCCGTGCGGAAGACCGCCAGTAGTGGTGGTTTGCCGTTCGGCGTATTATGACTGTTGGCTGCTCTCCGTCCTTTTTCCGATGGAGAGCCGCCAACAGCCATACTGGCGGGCGGCGGGGAAGTGGATGTTGCTCCACCTCCACCGCCACGCCAACAGAACACTGCCCACCGAATCACGTCCTGTGATTCGGCGTGGCGGTGTTCTGTTGGCGGTGTGGTGGCGGCAGAGCAGCCCCCATGGCTCCCGTCCCCTCCTGGAGGATCGACGGAACAGGTAAGTCGATCGTCCGTTAAGGGAGGGGTGTTGTGTGGGTGCATGGGAGTGTGCGTCTGTGTATGTAGAGGGCGTGTGTGAGTGCGTGTCTGCTTGCGGGGGTGTTGCGTGTTTTGGGAATGAGTGCGTGTATGTCTGTGGGTATGTCTGTATGGATGTGTGCGTGTATGTTTGTATGTGGGTGTGCGTGTCTGTGTGTGTGGATGTTGGCATGCATGTCGGTGTGTGTGCATGTGTGTGTTGGTGGTGCCTGCATGCATGTCGTGTGAGTTATGTGATGTTGGGGGTCGGGGTGGGGAGGGGGGCCCTGCCACCTTTGGGGGGTGGCAGGGGTGGTGGGGGGTGTAGGGGAGGGAGTCAGGGTGGGGGCGGGCGTGGGGGAGACCCCTATCAGTGCCAGGGAAGGAATTCCCTGGCACTGATAGTGCTTACCTCCATGGATTTCATGGCGGTTTCAAACCGCATGAAATCCATGGCGGTCAGCCGGGTCAAAATACCGCCGCCGGTATAGTGACGGCCGCCGGGCTGGAGACCCAGGTCTCCAGCCTGGCGGTTATCTCCGCCTTGGCGGGCGGAACGGAGAACCGGCTGATGACCATGGCGGTAACCGCCATGGTCATAATACCAAAAAAAAGACCGCCAGCCTGTTGGCGGTCTTACCGCTGCTTCTCCGCCTTCCTCCAGGGTCATAATGACCCCCAAAATCTTTTTCTTTCAGGCATAACTATGGAACCTCTAAAAAGTTAATAAATGTTACAAGCAAGGTTCTCAATAAATCAAAGTACTGATCCATCTCTCCTTTTTATTGCAGATCTACTTTCCTGCTGTTCCGCATGCAAACTTCTGTGTCAATAATACAAGCAGAATTGCTTCTGCTGGGAGGTGGACCTTTTAGGCATCACACTGATCCCAAGGACTGGAGACGCTGACATAATAGTGCATCCACACATTTTAGCTCTGTGCATGCTAAAGGTGGCCTCTTTTGATGACATTTTAGGAACCTTAATCTTGGTTCAGCAGGAGTTGGCTGCATCCGCGGCAGAAATTGCTGCACTTAAAGAGACAGTAGAAAAATGCAGGGTAACCCATTTGATGTACCTTCTGAAAGCTCCACAACAGGGCCAACATAGACAGCTGGTACCCCAAGTGGGCTACTCCTTAAATGTTTGTGATGTTCCCAGCACCCATTCCGTTAGCTGCACCAGAATTCTATTCAGGGGACCCTAATAAGGTTCAAATCTTTCTGACTCAGATTATGTATATTTTTCTAATGATCATGCTCGTGTGGCCATTACCATCTCATACCTAATTAGTGATGCAGCTTCTTGGGCAGTTCTATTGATGAAGAATCAATAGCCTATCCTAACTGACTGGGATGAGTTTAGAAATTATTTGAGTGGGTCTTTGATAGAAGTGTTGCACCCCTTTCTGCAGATAGGGAACTACTAGAATTAAAACAGGAGAAAAAAGATTTAGGGCCTGATTTCAATCTTGGCAGATGAGTTATCCCGTCACAATAGTGACGGATATCATGTTCACTTAAATATAAAACCCATTATATCCTATGGGGTTTATATTTAGGCAAACAGGATATCTGTCACTGTTGTGGCAGAGTTACTTGTCCTTCAAGATCTAAATCAGACCCTTAGTTTCTTTCTTTTTTTCCTCCTTACTTTAAAACATTTAGAAAATTGGAAACTGAAATTTCATGGTTAGAACAGAAAATGGTGACCTTGTTTTATCAAGATCTGAAAGATGACTTAAAAGATATTCTGGTCCAAATAAATACACAGCCCAAAATGTGCACTGATTTGCTAAACTTAACCTTAGGTCTCGATAACAAATTATCAGAAAGGACTGATGACATAAAAAGTGAAAGACCATACCCTCCTTTCAACAAAACAAAAATTTGCAATTCAAATTTACATTCAGAAATAAAACCTATGGAAGTACAACCAATTAGGTCACTTCTTTCCAAAAAACAGAAAGACGTATGCCGACAAAAAGAGAAATGACTTTAGTGGGGGAAGAAAGGACATTTCCTGAAAGAATGGTCCACTAAAGCCAAAAGAAAATCTTCAACTAGTATTGTTAGAAAGTAGCTTTTATTTCTGATGAAGTAACAGAAAACTATCAAGCACAGGCCAGAGCTCTTGATTAGTCCCCTCTGTTCATTCCAGATTCAAGAATAAGGTTTCTAATCATGTGAACCTTGGAATGATCTGAGAGGCTTACAAGATCCAACATCAATCCGAGGCCAGGTTTAAGTCAGGAGTCACTGGAAATCTTGTTTATTATGGTATGGTCAAAAGGTTAGTAATTCCCAAGATCAAAAAGACAACACCAAAGGCCGTACAAGTCACTGATAGGAAGACATTGTCCTCAGGGCCCATAACCAAACATACTATTCCCTTGAAGCTAGAATTCAATCATGAACAACAAAGTCATGTAGAGAAAATCCAATTTAACATTATATATGCCCCTCAGTAAGGCTTCATTTTGAGAATGCCATGGTTAATTTGACATAATCCATTCATAGGCTGGAAAGACAAAAGCATTCAATTGTAATCCTCACAATGCAGAGAACAGCGCTAGCATCATTACTCCACACATGAAAAAGCCTTGACAATTACAGTATGGTTAGCCACAGATGCAGAGAAGGAAATTCCTCTTCCAGAAATGTATAAACACTTTAGTGACATCTTCAGTTAAAAGCAAGCAGAGGAACTCTCACTGCATAGGCCCTACGATTGTTAAACAGACCTCATCTCTGGTACCATTGTCATTAGTTGCACAAAATAAGTATTGCCCAAGAAGAAAACTTGATAGAGTACCTTTATAAGTACTTTGCTAAAGGGTGACTCAGATCAACCTGTTCTCTTTCTGCCTCACCTTTGTTTTTTTATCCCAAAGACCAATGGTGAACTACATTCTTACATAGATTACATGGTCTTCATCAAGAACACAGTTAAAAAGAGATATCTGCCACTCATTCCCGTATTACTGGATCAGAGAAAAAAGGCTCAGATTTATACAAAGAAAGATCTGCTTGGGGCATACGAAACTGATTAGGATGCTGGAAGGAGGTGAATGGGGTACTACCTTCAAGACGCTGACTTGATTATTCAAATACACTGTTAGGCACACTGTTATGCTTTTGGACTATGTTTCAGTGTTGCCTAAACTATGTCTCGAAGGAGTACTTGAATCACTCTGTAGTGTATTTTGATGACATTTTGATCTATTCTGAGACTATGCATGTTAAGAAGGTCTCCACTGTATTAATGTCTCCACTGTGTTAATGTTCCTATGAAACACCATGCAAACTATGCAAGTGTGAATTCCATGTTACTGAAGTTGAGTTTCTAGGGGTGATCCTACCCCATCAGGCTTGACAATGGCAGAAAGAAAAGTAAAGTTGGTACAGGAATGGCCAACTCCTAGAAATGTTCAAGATGTACAATGTTTCTTAGGGTTTCCAAAGTATTACAGAACAGTAATTGACCATTTTTTTCACGTCACAGCACCAATTAACTGCTTATTAAGAATTTTTTTGCCTTGAAATGGACTAAGAATGCTGAAGGAGCATTTACTTTTTCTGAAACAAGCTTTTTTCTCACTTCAGTGCTTGCTCATCCTAACACAAAAGAACCAATCATCATAGAAGCTGATGTTTCTGATGTGGCCATTGGTGCCATTTTGTCTCAGCTGGATATGACAAATGGCTAACTTAATCCTGTAGCCTTTATGTCTAGGAAATTGATGGAAGCAAAGGTTAACTACACTACTACACTATTGCCGAAAAGGAACTTTTGTCAATCAAGGGATCCTTTGAAGATTAGAGACAGTATTAGAGACAGTGGTTGGGCCAAGTACACAGTGACTGTGGATTCAGATCATAGAAATCTTTAATTTATGAAGTCAGTGCAACAAATTTCTCCTCGTGAACTTAATTTGGATGCAATTCTTTGCTGACTTTTACTTCAAAATAACTTTTAAACCAGGGAATGATAGCCGAGAGGCTCATGCCTCAACTTGTCAAGACTCCACAATTCTGATGGTGGAAAAGCCTATGCATGGAATCATTGACCCTCCAAAGGTAGTCTTTATCATCAAGCGGAAGAGTTTTATGGAATTTATTAGAACTACTTTTCAACTTTCCAAGTGTAAGCCTGGATTTCCTTAGACCCTTGTTGAACCTTGAGGAAAGGTTTACATTTTCATGGTTCAAGCCTTTTTTACCCTCAAGAGAATTATTAAAATAGGCTTATTAATGGTATCATGCACTACAACTATAGAACTTCTTGAACGAAAATCTTGGTGGCTTTTATTTTGAAAATATTTCCAAGCATGGATCAAAAGGTGTGACAATTCTTCACGGGTCAAATCTGACCATTCTGGAAGTAAAGGGCTGTTACAACCTTTGCTAGATCCAATGACTCCCTAGGAACATCATTTTAGATTTTATTACTGGAATCCCTAAGAACCAAGGTTGCACAATAATTCTAGTGGTCTTTGATAGCTTAACCAAGTAAGGGCATTTCATTCACTGTAAACAATTACAAACTTCTGGTCAATTCCCACAGGTTCTCCTAACTAATGTGATCAAGCTACCTGCTGTACCCAACACATTTCCTTCTGATAGAGGATCACAGTTTATGACCCTATTAGGGAAAGTCTGGCAAGCCTTTGAAATTTCGTCCAGTGTGTGTACCAGTTATCATCTACAATCAGAAGGACAGTCTGAGTAACTAAACCAAACCTTAAAGCACAGCCTCGTTGTTATGCTAACAAAGCTTCAGAATCTTGGGTCAACTTACTTTGGTAGGCCAACCTAGACCACAATACCTTGATTCACAGATCTACTGAAAAATCTTCATCAATTTTATACCACCTATGGATTCCATTCCTTGGGTTTTGCCCATTCCCATACCGATGTGCATGAAATTCCAAGAGTGTACAAACATGTCAAACAAATCCAAAGTATTGGCATACAGTTCTTCAAACACCTGGGATCAGCAGAAAAAGTTGTACAAACGATTTGCTGATCTTCACCACAAACCAGGACCTACAGATCTTCCAGGAGGCAAGATGTGCCATTCCACAAAAAATATACATTTCAGAGCCAAAAGTATATACAATCAAAAGTTATTTGGTTCTTTTCTGGTTCTTTGTGAGGTTTCTCCTCGTACTTAAAAGCTATGACTCCCTCCCACCTTGACAATCCATCTGGTGTTCTACGCGGCTTTGCTAAAGCCTGGATTTAAGGCTCGATTCAAACATCCACCACAAATCTGGGTGGAAGACCATTGGAAAAATAGAGTCCAATGCATATTGGATTTCAAGATGAAAGACGGGCACCTTTGGTTTTTAATGTCCTGGAAAGGTTATGGCTCTAAATATGACTCTTGGGAACCTGCTTGCAATATTCATGCTCCATGTTTCTTATGGACATTTCATCACTAATTTCCCCTCAAACCTGGTCGTGAGAGCCTCATGGGATGGGGGAATACTGTCAGTACTCAATAAATGCAAGTGCCTTCTGATTGAACTAAAAATCTGAATCTGGTTGTGTACGAAGTCAAATGAGACCTAAAGTCCTAGATTTGGTTGCCTATAAGATTGCATCTACTTGTATATGAAATCATTAAGGAATCCTTAGTAACCACTATGGAAACTTAATGCTTCAACTATGGCAAACCAAAAGACAAGACGAACTTCTATAGGTTTGCGCTCAGCATATTCTAAAGAGAGCTCTTACTATTAGCAATGTCAGAATGATTCAGTGTGGTAGTGTCTGCACCATGCATATATCAAGTCCATCCTCATCAGGTATGAACTGGAGAGGCTTTTGTCGTCTTTTCCATTGTTAACAATAAGAATGAGCTTGGCAGCTAGTAGCAAGATCCAATCCATGAGTGATGAGTCAGTGTGACTCAGATATGACAGGACAAAATAGAATGTATATCAAAATAGTCCACTGCTCTATATTGTATTGTATTGTAATCGTATTTATATAACGCTTACTACCCCTGACGAGGCGTCGAAGCGCTTTTCGATGAGTAGCACGCTACTCCGGTACCCAACAAGAATTAGTGATGGATTAGTATAATTTAATAAGGAGTACAGTTTTAGTATTATTATGAGTTAATTTGAGTTGCGGATATGAGAGTTTGTTAGTTAGATTGACTGGAGTAATGGAGGGGTGGAGGAGGAAAGAAATCCAGAAGTGTTAATTGGGAGTTTATCCTTTATTTACTCAATCCAAAGGCTTGAGATGAATAAAAGGGGAGCGGAGGGGAAAGAGGATGTGGAAGGGTTAGGGAGAGCATAGTAGCAGGGTGAGATGAATGCAGGAGAATTTAGTAGGGTTGTGTGGGAGGTCACAGAGGTAGAGTGAGGTTTGGTGAGTTAGATGTGGAGGTGGAGGGAAGAGCTTAGGCAGAGATATTTAGCAGATGAAAGTGGTCGAAGGGATTTCGGATGAGTCCGAGTGAGAATGGAGGATAGTTTGATGGAGACATGACATAAGAGTGATGAGAAGATAAGTGTGATAAAAAGAGAGCAGAAATTCGTAGATATCTAGTATAACAACCCAAAAAACCAGGAGCCATGCAATGATCCACAAACATGCCAGGCACAGAAACAACATATACACATACATACACATATATATATATATTTGTACACACACACACATGAATACACACACATATGCACATAGAATACATAATTAGAATCATGGGTAAAAAATACTTAGTCAGACAGGTTTAAAAGAGTGTGTGTGTATTTTATTGTTATTGGTTTAGTTTCTGTAAAATGAGCATCGTGGCCTACCCAACCGGAGTATTTTCTACGAGTATGTCAGTAAGCGTTACCTAGCATGTTTTATACGCCCCGTATATATTGTACACTAAGGGTACGTGATGGGCCACGGGGTAAACGTCTCCAGCAACCTTGTGTGCCTTTGGCAATGTGATTGTTACTAGTGCGTCTTTGGGGAGATGTCATTGTGCTTCTGAGCATCAACAACGCACCACCGGAATCGGCGGTAAAACGCATTGGGGTCGTTTTGGAAAGCTGTCCATCATCCTGGTAAAAAGCGGGAATTCCTTTACCTACTTCGAGGTGGACGGGGGCGTGGCTCAGCGGGCGGAGCTTACAGGTGCTTTATAAAGTGAGAACCTTCTACTCTGTGTCTCCAGCAGAGGAAGATAGAACCCGCGCGTCTCAGTCAGATACAGATTACGCTCCAGTACATCATCAGTTCACCTCCAGGATGGATTGTAGATCTTTTTCTGCTATGGGATCTCTGAGCGCACAGCCTTGCTTTATCTTAGCCAAGCCCAAGAGTTAGGGTGGCTTGTCCTTTCCAGAAGCTGAGCTTTAACTGCGGCACCTGCTACGATTGTATTTTGTAAGTGCTTCCTTTGAGGTTTAGTTTCTGTAAAATGAGCATCGTGGCCTACCCAACCGGAGTATTTTCTACGAGTATGTCAGTAAGCGTAACCTAGCATGTTTTATATGCCCCGTTTATATTGTACACTAAGGGTACGTGATGGGCCACGGGGTAAACGTCTCCAGCAACCTTGTGTGCCTTTGGCAATGTTATTGTTACTAGTGCGTCTTTGTGGAGATGTCATTGTGCTTCTGAGCATCAACAACGTACCACCGGAATCGGCGGTAAAACGCATTGGGGTCGTTTTGGAAAGCTGTCCATCATCCTGGTAAAAAGCGGGAATTCCTTTACCTACTTCGAGGTGGACGGGGCGTGGCTCAGTAGGCGGAGCTTACAGGTACTTTATAAAGGGAGAACCTTCTTCTCTGTGTCTCCAGCAGAGGAAGATAGAACCCGCGCGTCTCAGTCAGATACAGATTACGCTCCAGTACATCATCAGTTCACCTCCAGGATGGATTCTAGATCTTTTTCTGCTATGGGATCTCTGAGCGCACAGCCTTGCTTTATCTTTGCCAAGCCCAAGAGTTAGGGTGGCTTGTCCTTTCCAGAAGCTGAGCTTTAACTGCGGCACCTGCTACGATTATATTTTGTAAGTGCTTCCTTTGAGGTTTAGTTTCTGTAAAATGAGCATCGTGGCCTACCCAACCGGAGTATTTTCTACGAGTATGTCAGTAAGCGTGACCTAGCATGTTTTATACGCCCCGTTTATACAGTATTGTACACTAAGGGTACGTGATGGGCCACGGGGTAAACGTCTCCAGCAACCTTGTGTGCCTTTGGCAATGTGATTGTTACTAGTGCGTCTTTGTGGAGATGTCCTCGTGCTTCTGAGCATCAACAACGTACCACCGGAATCGGCGGTAAACGCAGTGGGGTCGTTTTGGAAAGCTGTCCATCATCCTGGTAAGAGGCGGGAATTCCTTTACCTACTTCGAGGGTGGACGGGGCGTGGCTCAGCAGGCGGAGCTTACAGGTGCTTTATAAAGGGAGAAAACCTTCTACTCTGTGTCTCCAGCAGAGGAAGATAGAACCCGCGCGTCACCGTCAGATACAGATTACGCTCCAGTACATCATCAGTTCACCTCCAGGATGGATTCTAGATCTTTTTCTGCTATGGGATCTCTGAGCGCACAGCCTTGCTTTATCTTTGCCAAGCCCAAGAGTTAGGGTGGCTTGTCCTTTCCAGAAGCTGAGCTTCAACTGCGGCACCTGCTACGTTTATATTTCTAAGTGCTTCCTGTTGAGGTTTAGTTTCTGTAAAATGAGCATCGTGGTCTACCCAACCGGAGTATTTCTACGAGTATGTCAGTAAGCGTTACCTATCATGTTTTATACGCCCTGTTTATATTGTACACTAGGGGTACGTGATGGGCCACGTGGTAAACGTCTCCAGCAACCTTGTGTGCCTTTGGCAATGTTATTGTTACTAGTGCGTCTTTGTAGAGATGTCCTTGTGCTTCTGCGCATCAACAACGCACCACCTGAATCGGCGGTAAAAACGCAGTGGGGTCGTTTTGGAAAGCTGTCCATCATTCTCGTAAAAGGCGGGAAATTCCTTTACCTACTTCGAGGGTGGACGGGGCGTGGCTCAGCGGGCGGAGCTAACAGGTGCTTTATGAAGGGAGAAACCTTCTATTCTGTGTCTCCAGGAGAGGAAGATAGAAACCGCGCTAGAAATATTGCCTTCCACCTTCCCAAATGGAGCAGGTCATATAAAGATAGGCTGATAAACATAGTCTGGAACAGACAGATCTTCCTTTGAAAAACCACAATGCCAACAAAAATACGAGTTAATATGTCTAAGCTTATGGAGTCTAAATAGAGCCCAAAATGACCGGGGTATCATCAGATGTCAGTTTGAACAAAATGGGGCATACTTTAGTTATGAAAGATGAAGTCCACTTTGCGGCCATTGCCCCGCTGTCCGTAGTGTTCCTCCCATCTACACCATTAGATCTTCCCATTTAGCCTGTAATTTGTAATTTAGTTTGGAAGACTGTGCTGACTGAAATTTGTGTATCTTAGTGACCAAATGGTCCTGCTTAGAAGAGATTGTTATAAGACATAACATTTTTGGTTTTGTGAGAGCACTGAGCTTTGGAATGGTCAACTTCAAATTCAAGAATTTGAAACAGCCTAAGGCCCTCTTTATGACCCCGGCGGTCGGCAGCAATATGGTGGAAAGTACTGCCAGCAGGCTGGTGGTACTTTCTACCATATTATGACATTGGCGGTTTGGCTGGAGCCAAACCGTCAATGTACCACAACGACCGCCACAGCGGTAACAGCCGCCGGACTAGAGATATCAGTTTCCAGCCCAGAGGCCGTCACTGTACCACCTGCAGGATAATGATCCCCCCCTACTGCCATGGTTTCCGTGGCTTCCTTACCGCCACGAAAACCATGGCGGTAGTCACTGATAGAGGTCTCCCCCACCCCCTCTCCTGATACCCCACCCCACTGCCAGGCCAGGCCTTCCCTGGACTAGAAACAAGCATCCTGGGACCGGTTTCGGGGTTTCACCCCTCATCAGCCAGGCTAGCTTGAATCCAATGGCATGGGAAGCACGGAACCCACGTCTGGACATACCCTTCCCACTTAGAGCGACAAATGCAAAAAGAACAAGTGATGGATGGAATGCTGAACAATGTCAAACATTCACCCCCAGTACAGAGATCTGGGCCTAAATCCATCGTTTTTTTGCTGCCCATGCCATTCCAGTTTGGACCCAGTCATATGCAAATCAGTCTTGACCCTGTTCCCCATGGGAACAATCTAGCCCGAATTGCCAGGCCAGGTCTTCCTTGACTGGAAACAAGCATCCTGGGACCGGTTTCGGGGTTTCACCCTTCATCAGCCAGGCTAGCTTGAATCCAGTGGCATGGGAAGCACAGGACCCACATTTGGGCATACCCTTCCCACTTAGAGCGACAAATGCAAAAAGAACAAGTGATGGACAGAATGCTGAACAATGTCAAACATTCACCCCCAGTACAGAGCTCTGGGCCTAAATTCATCCTTTTTTACCTGCCCATACCATTCCAGTTTGGACCCAGCCATATACAAACCAGTCTTGACTCTGTTCCCCATGGGAACAGTCCAGCCCAAACTGCCAGGCCAGGTCTTCCCTGGACTAGAAACAAGCCTCTTAGGACCGTTTTTGGGGTTTCACTCCTCATCAACCAGGCTAGCTGGCATCCAGTGGCATGGGAAGCACAGGGCATACCCTTCCCATGTAGGGCGACAAATGCAAAAAGAACAAGTGATGGACGGAATGCTGAACAATGTCAAACATTCACCCCCAGTACAGAGATCTGATCCTAAATCCATTGTTTTGTTTGCTGCCCATGCCATTCTGGTTTGGACCCAGCCATATGCAAATCATTCTTGACCCTGTTCCCCATGGGAACAGTCAAGCCCGTACAGCCATCATCCTTTTGTGTTGCTAAAGTTCGGGCTGGACTGTTCCCATGAGGAACAGGGTCAAGACTGATTTGCATATGGCTGGGTCCAAACTGGGGTGGCATGGTGAGCAAAAGAACAATGGATTAAACCCAGATCTGTGACTAAGGGTGAGTGTTTGCATTGTTCAGCACTCTGTCCATCATCCTTTTGTGTTGCTAAAGTTGCCCTAAGTGGGAAGGGTATGCCCAGACGTGGGTCCCTTTCTCACTGTGCCACTGGATTCAAGCTAGCCAGGCTGATGGAGGGTGAAATTCTGAAACTTGTCCCAGGATGTTTGTTTTAGGTCCAGTGGGGACCTTGTTGTGGGTGTTCCAACGCATACACCCATGAAATTTGGCGCATTCCCAGATTTCCTAAGACTAGTAAAACTGGGAATGTGCCAAAATGCTACGTCTTTCCAAGTGAGGCCTGATGAGAAAGAATTTGTACACCTAGAAAGAGGAAAATGCCTCTGACGACTGTTTTGTGCAGGATGGTGCTCCTTCTTGCCATAAAACAATCCTGCCTGTAATTCAGGTACCCTAGCACCATGGTGCAAGAGTACGTGTGTTGGCACTTGGCAGACTCAAGTTGGCCAGGGCAGACAGAGAGAGTAGGAATGCACCATAATTATTAACATACCTCTCCATTTGATGTAGCTCTTGCGACATTGCACTGCTGTTCTGCTTTGCTTCAGACTGAGAGGGAATGAAGTGAAAGGAATGCAAAGAATGCACCACTCTTAGTCTGAGTAATGAATTTATTAAGGCACTTCCAGAGTTACAGGAAGATAATAACATGAGCACTTAATGTGAATGCAACAACACACATGCAACTCTTAAAATAATCAGAGCAGTAGAATAATAATAATCAAAGAAAATGCAATACATTAACAGTGGATATAATAGATATGCAGTGACTATGTATTCATGCATGCACTCAACAAAGCTAGATATAGGAATTAAAAATGCATCACCATGGGGCCTGAATCGAACATCATCCTTTGTCTGCCACCGTGAAGTTGTAAAACCAGTGACAAATGACACAAAAGAGATAAAACCCAAAAGGGATTTACTCTGAACAATGCATCCACCCTCAGAGATGAGTTCCTTCTCCCTCAGTGTCAAGCTTCCCCATCTTATATACTTTAAACAAACTTAAGAGGAAGGTTCTTGAAGCCCCCTCCCTTTGTGTAAGTTGTGAAATTCACGCGCTGGCCGTACCTGGTCAGTGTCGGGAAAATACGCTAGAGACTGGCCAAATCTCAGGGTGTATTTCCAAGACTGAGCTGCCCCCTGCTCTACAATAAACATTCTCAGCTTGGTATATCCTTAGCATTAATGCCTCCCCCATGTTATGTTCTGTTCCCTGGTGAGAAAAGCAAAAACAGGTTAACAGACTGTATGCAGAAAAATGCCTGCACCACCAATGTGACAGCTTTTGAAGCTAAGCTAAGCACAAAATGGAGTCAATGGTCAAGATGGAGTCGGTGGTTAAATACAGATAGCATTACAACTACGTCAAATCTTAGTCAATCTGAGCAAGATGTGGAAAGACCATACAAATCTGCTGCACCCTACAGCCATTATTGTACAAATGGCCGTCATTCCCAACTGACTCCATTATTTTCCAGATTTAAGTGTGCCATTACTTAACAACTGGGAAATGTAGATAAACAGGTAAAGGTGTGCACAAGGGATTTTAAATTCTATTAAAGATTTATTGTTACAAATATTTAGTGATGCAACTAACTCACATCTGAAATTAAATATCAGAAGAAATTTCACACATTTATTCAGAGAAAGAACACACCAAGGACTGCAGATCTAAATGTTTAATTATATTTGACATATTGTTTCAACATTAAATCTGTGTATTTCTAAAGTGTAACATAAATACGCCAATAGATAATAGGTGTTGGAAAAAAGGTTTCAAGTACATAAACAGTGCCCTATTTGATTTCTATTGTTTTCAAACATGTGTCTATGTACTGGGTACCCATTCTCTGATGTTTTACGGGTTGTATGTTGAATTCACATAACAGAAAGCCTGTATATAAAGAATTTCTGAAGAAAGATGGGGAGTGTGTCAACGTTTCAGCCTCTAAGCATCTTCGTCCATGAGACCATTCTCAGGACAGCGATGTTAATTAAAACAGTAACAGCCCCGTTGATGTGTGTACGTTTAAGTGCCTAAGCCTACAAGGCTATATTGGGTAGCCCTTTTGAGCATTCCTGGGAAGTAGACATGGCAAAATTGATGCCTTCTCAAGACAAACTGAGGACTCAGAAACAATCACTTCCTCGCCTTGCATCCTTTCTGTATAGATGAAAGACCTTTCTAGTTTTTTTGATCCAGCCAAGACGATGCAACAAGAAATTGAGATTGAGCAATGGATTTTAAAGAATCTAACAACCCTACAGAGAACATTACTATACCAAGGAAAAATTATTTTTTCCCCTGCTCTTGTGTCATAACTGGCTAGTAGTTAGACATCCAGAAAAGAGAAATATGTTAAAGATGCCAGTATTTCTGGTACCCTTGTCACAAATCATCAAATAACACATGCAAACGTATTTTTTGCATGAAAGCCCAGAGCTAACAAACAGCAACATTAGGATTACTGCACCCTCCACCAATTCCGACTCAGCATGATTTTAATGGATGCCATTGTAGCCCCATCTAACAGATATTCAACACTACTGATGATAGTATACTATTTCACCAAAATGGGACATTTCAATATCCTGAAGAAATTAGCTGGTATGTTGTTCGTACTGTATTCCATCGTCATGATGTTCCAGAAATGAACTCACTTAGAGAGGAACTCAATTTACTGGTATTTTAAAAAAAAAGAACTGATGTAAAAAAAAAAAGTTGATGCAGACATTTTAAATCCATTAACTAACATCTGCAAATGGATGGGCAGACAGAATATCAAAATCAGTAATCGTTATCGTGAATGCTTATTGATAAACCATCAGAATGCCTGGTACTGATAGATTGCACAGGCAGAGTTTGCTTGTAATAGCTTATTCCACTCTTTATTTTGAGGTCTTGCTTTCATCTGTTATTTAATATGCCATATTATCCCATACTATCCTCCTGTTCATTGGGTGGTTCAAGCCCTTATTGTAAAGAGATCAAATTTGCATCAATGCCATCATACTTGAAATAGGCATGTTACTAAACCAGCGAGATACAGCAAGCTATAAAGATCGATCCTATAAAAAAAGTGATAGGCTACAGAAAATGTACCAATTAATATATGTAAGCAAAACTAACTTAAAACATGACTTAACACACCTGTTCTCCACATAAGAGTACTAAGGTGAACCTTTGAATCTGCATATATGAGAAAAATAAAAGGAATCAGCCAAACAACACCAATAAATAGAATCAAACTTCCCAACCCACCCCAAAAGTAAACTGTGATTGTGGACTTTGCTTCACATACCCTGAAAGGTGCATAAACCAGTAATCAGCTATGAAGAAATATACCCTGTACTTGGTCTGTGCAAAAATAAATAGGCTGTTTATGTGGGGAGTCAGTTTCCAATTAAAAATGAGTCACAAACCACTAGTGCATATCTTGGGAGGTACAAATGTGAATTCCAGTAAAACTACTGCTTTTTTATTGAGGTTTGATTCCCAGTTGTTGGAGTTGGATTTCATCGTGGAACAAATGCCTGGTGTCAGAAACAAGAAAGAGGACTATTTTGCTAGATTGCCTGTTGATGAATATTATGAAAATAACTGCTGTGAGACAGATGAAGAAAACTATTTTTTTTGGTGTTAATGGGTGACAGTGGTATGTGTTGTGTGGAGGAGAAAGGATGGAGGAAGGAGTCATAGGCAAATACGGTCTTGAATTATGTGGCCGAAAGAACATTGCCTTAAGACTGAATTGCAGTTGTTTGCAAACATTTCTTTGAATTGGCATTAGACAATGGTATTCTGATGAGAGGATAATAATTGGTGATAGCATCATGTCTCAGATCCAAGCTAGCTAAACTGGTTCACATCAGACATTTGAGGATGATTCTTAGTAAGAAATCACTTAGAAAAGCATATGGTAACTCAACAAGGACAACAATGAGGAGTTAATGGTTGAGAGGTGTGGAGTTGCTGAAAAGAACTTTGTAGCAAACAAATCACTAATAGTAGTAGTTGAATTGCTAGACAATGTATGGGGGGGCTAGGTATGGGTTTCATGTGACCATTTAGTGTTCTCCCACAGGATCTGAGGTATGTTATAGTTATGATAGATTTGAAGTCTAAGTGGAACAAGTGGAACATGAGGTATGATTATGTCTCAGATGCTAATATAGTGATTATTATTTTCACAGTTGTTTTTTTCTAGGGAATAATTCCCAAAGCCAGTGGTTGCTGTTATGGTGTGCGCTGTTTCTCTGAGGAAATGTAAACATTTTTTAAGGAAACTGATATACAGCACAGAAGCTGTAGTGTTTATCATACCCATAGAAGTGGATTGCTGGAAAGATGGCAAATGGTTTGCCAGTAATGGACTCATTGAGAGAGATGTTTTGGGCTTACTGGTGCACACCTCATAACTCTATCAGAGTGTACTATTTGAGGCACAGAGAGGTTAGAAAGGTGTCAGTGGTTTGGAACTAGGCTAGTAGAGTAGAAGATATAGTAATGGAAAGTGTTGTGATGAGGTTGCCATGCATAGGTGACCCATAAGAGATTGGTCACAATTAAAATATTTCCGCTCCCCATGTCAAAGGAGATACAGACTGGAAACATAAACCTATAAACAAAAATAATATATCTAAGGTCCCTTGAAGTACCTTTGATACAAGTCAGAGTTAGTGAGTAGCCAGGCAACTTGGCCATCTCCGATTCTGCCATGTTAAAAAACAAAAACATTTCAGGTCTGCCAGTCATGAAACACCTGAGTCTTGACAATATAAATTTAATTCTAAAGCGTGATTGACCATTAAAGAGTAAGTAATGTTAATATTTCTATGGGGCCTCTTTAGCCCTTGGCAGGCTGAACTCCCTTTTGTTAAGGAAGCCAAGAGATGTTCTTAATGGCCCTGAAAGTCTGTGTTACAAGCATGATTGTTTATGCATAGGGAGGGCTACCTTACTGCACAAATTAATACGAAAAGGCATTTTCTTTTTCCTTTGTGTGATGAAGAATGCATCACACATAGAAAAAGATATCAATGAGGAGAGATATATTTCTTCTTGTCATGCCTGGATCTGGGAGGAATAACATTTTGGCACATTCCTAGGTTTACAACTCTTTGTAAATCTCAGAATGTGACAAAATCTGTGTCTGGATGCATAGGAACGCCCACATGCTACCCATGAAACCCCTCCCTGCAGCAAGGTAAATCAAGGCTGTGAAATGCAGTGCTTTGTGTTACCTTTGATTTACTAAACCACACAGAGCCATGTGGCTTGATAAATTCCAGTTAAGGGCTTGAGTCACCTCGCGTGGAGCACGGGCAATGCAAGCCCTTTGTAAATCTGTGCCAAAGTATTTTTTAGTAGCTCTCCTCACCCTCGGCTGGCTTATTCTTTATTTAGTGTCTGAAACTCTGGTTGCAAGCACTTTGAAGACATTTGTGATTGTGCCGCGGGAAAATGTATCTTACGCCGGAGTAACCTCATGCAATTTCGGAAATTTACGTTTATGCTTGTTACACTATTACACCATGTTGCATTATTATGTGCGTTTGTAGCAAAAAGTTAGTGCAAGCGCACAGTAACAATGCAAATGACCAGAACATGAAAAGAGGCTTTTGACCTCTCTTGCGTTTGTTGCACTAATTTATTAGTGAGAAATGTGTCCATGTCCAAAATGAACACAATGTCACAATTCACAGTACAATATGCCAGTTTAACATTACACGTAATCACTCATATTTTTGTGCCATTGTTCCAATACTTCCAGGGAGCTCAAAGAGGTTATGAAAAGTGATATTTGTTTGAGCGTATTCCTGATATATTTGATTTTTTAGAGTATTGCTGCTTTCAAAACAAAATCTAAGTTATGATTATTTCAGCAGTGAGTGTGTTGGAAAGGTAACGTCTCCTGCTTGGTGTACGGGTGAATACCCCTGTTCTGAGTGCCCAACTGCAAGTAAATCTGGTATATTGACTCTTATTGTGGCTGTGATGTCACGCGAACCTAATGTGTGCAGAGGCTTATCCTGTCCCTGACAATGCAAAGTTAAGGAGCTGTCCTTTGACCTTGAGGGGCACACCAAGTGTGCTGTCATAGTAGGCAAACAAAAAATGTCTGTTTCCTGCAAATAGCACATAAACCAGTAGAGGCATTGTACCATGTTTTCCGATTTATAGAGGACCACTCCTTTTCATCTGTGTCAGTGACAGCATGGCCCCTCTAGTGCAAAATTCTGCTCTTATATGATACCCAGAACCTTGTTCTGCAACCTATCTTTATGTTAGTTGTGTGGTCATGTACAGTTAGCCTGTGAGACATGCACGGTAGAAGAACTCTGTGCAAATGGAATCCATTTTGGATGCCCCTGATTTACCACAATACAATAAGTAGGATGAGGACAGTGATGACGCTCTGTCACTTTTTTACATTTTTGCTGAACAACATGCTAATTCACATTATATCTGACCATTAAATACAAATATCTACGATGGATTTTATGTTACGTTTGATCATAGTTAGTGATTCTCACATTATAGTTGGTCATAGTTAAAGTGAACTCAGCAAGCTAGCTATAGTTAAGGTAGGCCTTAGTCTGACAATTCCTACTAACACTGAAACTGTGCTTTTGGCTGCTGTGTGTTATCTTACTCTTTCTTTTAATTTCAGAAGCTAAGCTAACTGCAGTAGTGTAATCTAATGAATTTTATGAAGAGCCTTAGTTGTTTAATTTCATAAAAAAGTAGTATAATTGTTAGTTTCACTGTAACTCAGTAATGTGTTTCATGCACCTGTGCCCAGGACAGTCAGACCGTGATATTGTATCCAATACGAGATAGCTACTTAAAGCCATGCAGTTGTGAGCTTTCGTTGTATGATGCCTGGAAAGGGCGAAAAAAAAACATCTTGCATTGAAATGTTTCATTTTAATTGGTTCCCGATCTTGGTGACCTTAGGGAGTTGTACTTCATTTTAGAAATTTTGGGGGTCATTACAACCCTGGCGGACGGTGTTAAAGCGGCGGTAAGACCGCCAACAGGCTGGCGGTCTTATTTTTGGAATTATGACCATGGCGGTTACCGCCATGGTCATCCGCCGCTTCTCTGTTCTGCCCGCTGGGCTGGAGACCTGGGTCTCCAGCCCGGCGGCCGTGACAATACCGCCGCCAGTATTTTGACCCGGCTTACCGCCGTGGATTTACAGCGGTAGGAACCGCCATGAAATCCATGGCGGTAAGCACTATCAGTGCCAGGGAATTCCTTCCCTGGCACTGATAGGGGTCTCCCCCGCAACCCACCCCCACCCCGACTCCCTCCCCTATAACCCCTACCGCCCCCCAAAGCTGGCAGGACCCCCCTCCCCACCCCGACCCCCGACATTACCTTACACACACACACCCGACACGCACGCAGGCACCACCAACACACATACATGCACACACACGACACACATGCCAATATCCACACACACAGTCAGACACATACACCCACATTCACACATTCACGCACACATCCACACAGACATACCTACTGACATACAAGCACTCATTCCCAAAACACGCAACACCCCCGCAAGCATAGACGCACTCACACCTCCCCACATACACAGACGCACACCCCCATGCACCCACACAACACCCCCCAACCCCCTCCCCTAACGGACGATCGACTTACCTGTTCCGTCGATCCGCAGGGACGGGACCGGAGCCATGGGGGTAGCTCCGCCGACACCACACCGCCAACAGAACACCGCCGCGCAGAATCACAGGACGTGATTAGCTGGGCGGTGTTCTGTTGGTGTGGCGGTGGAGGTGGAGCAACCTCCACTTCCCCGCCGTCCGCAAGTATGGCTGTTGGCGCCTCTCCGTTGGAAAAACGACGGAGGGCAGCCAACGGTCATAATACGCTGAGCGGCAAACCGCCACTACTGGCGGTCTCCCACACGCCGGTCCCTCGGTGGTCTTGTTAAAAGACCGCCGAGGTTGTAATGACCACCTATATTTTTTGTTGTGCATTGCTGAGTTAGTTAGATTCAGAGTAATTCTGTCCACCTTTAAATACAGAACCTCATATCAACTCTTTCTGAAAACGATAGCCCTTTCCACGCTCTTGAGAACTCATCATGCTTATTTAGCCCTGCTCACACAGTTTAACTGTGGAGCAAATTTTAATTTCCTTTGATTTATCGAACCTTCATTTGGTTCTGACTTTACTTGCTGACAACGCTGCCTAGAATTTCCCCTGACATCATGTGAATTCGCAGCTTAGCATTAGGGAAGTTCCCTTTATGGTAGGGTGACCAGATATGAATAAAAATATACAATGGGGCATTTCACTAAAATAGAAAAAGGACTATAATTTTTCTTCAGGCAGGAGGCACAGAATGACAGCGCGCATCAAACTAAAAAAGACAGATGAGGCACTGAGGAAATGAAGTGCAATATTTAGACCCATTATCACACCCATTAATTTAATTGCTTTCCGAGAACAGCTGCTAACTAGTCCTGCTTTGGAACAAATAAAAACTTGCCTCCCTCGGTTTTCTGTCAAACCTCTGTGAAAACCAGGTCATGAGCTAAATTTGATCAAATCTACAGAGACAGCTGTTGAATAATCCGGACTGTCCCGGCAAATCCGAGGTGCCTGGTCATCCTATTTTAGGGCAACCAAATCTCATTGTAATGGCAAATGACTATCTTTAAATAACTTGCCTTTGTATTTACTATCTTTGAGCTTTGGATTATACCAAACCATGCTGTAACAAGGTGATTTGTATTCATGATTAATCTGACAGACGAGTTTGTAATTTAGCTAATCTGTTAATAAAACTTTAAGGTATGAAATCTACTACTCTATATCCTCCTTTTGGGGCAAACTATAATTCACTATCATTGATATATTGTTGAACTGTTGATGTTAAGCCGCAGTTCACTACAAAGGTCCATCTACTCAAGTTCAGCTTGTGCTTGATTTTTCACCAAAGATTTCCACAGTGCACACCCATCCACCGCTGCTTTTGATGGGAGTAGAGGATGGTTCTCATTGAGGTTCAGAAAGTTAGAAGTTTTACTAGAGACAATTAGGCCCGTATTTATACTCCGTTTGCGCCGAATTAGCGTCGTTTTTTTCGACGCAAATTCGGCGCAAAACTAACGCCATATTTATACTTTGGCGTTAGACGCGTTTAGCGCCAAAGTATGGGCAAATAGCCTAATTTTTTTGCGTGAACGCCTTCCTTGCGTTAATGAGATGCAAGGAAGGCATTCCCGTCTAAAAAAATGACGGCGACGCAAATACGTCGTATTTATACTCCCGGGCAAAAATCACGCCCGGGAGTGGTCGGGTCAAAAAACCCTGCATTTGCGCCACTTTTTAACGCCTGGGTCAGGGTAGGCGTTAAGGGGCCTGTGGGCTCAAAATGAGCCCACAGGTGCCCTCCCATGCCCCCAGGGACCCCCCCTGCCACCCTTGCCCACCCCAGGAGGACACCCAAGGATGGAGGGACCCATCCCAGGGACATTCAGGTAAGTTCAGGTAAGTATAATTTTTTATTTTTTTTAATTTTTTTTGGTGGCATAGGGGGGCCTTATTTGTGCCCCCCTACATGCCACTATGCCCAATGACCATGCCCAGGGGACATAAGTCCCCTGGGCATGGCCATTGGGCAAGGGGGCATGACTCCTGTCTTTACTAAGACAGGAGTCATTTAAATGGCGTCTGGGCGTCGAAAAAAATGGCGCAAATCGGGTTGAGGCGATTTTTTTGCCTCAACCTGACTTGCCCCATTTTAAGACGCCCTAACGCCATTTTCCCCCTACGCCGGCGCTGCCTGGTCTACGTGGTTTTTTTCCACGCACACCAGGCAGCGCCGGTCTGCTAGCGCCGGCTAACACCATTCCATAAATACGGCGCCCGCATGGCGCTTCAGAATGGCGTTAGACGTCGCTACATTTTTTGAAGCTAAACTGCGTTAGCGCAGTTTAGCATCAAAAAGTATGAATATGGGCCTTAGAATCTTATCCAGCCATGTCCATGTCACCAAAATTACATGTTTCTGTTTGGAGAACTGGCAGTCTTCTGAAGCAGTTGTAGTGTCTCAGATGTGAATATAGGTAGGTCTGAATTAGTTAGTGTGTTTTGCGATGTGATGTCCATTGGAGTCCAGAAGTGCGCAGGTTTGAAGTAAGACTTGTGATGCTATTATATATCTACTGCTTGTACTTATGAAGAGAAACATGCTTGCTGAAAGAGTTGAAGTTTTAGGTATTGGGCTTGTCATCGTCGTTTTAGGATAGATATTGAGTATATTAAGTCGTTACTTGTCTGTTAAGGTTTGTGGTGTCTGATCATGAAGGGCTAACAACACACAAAAGATAGAGATTTATTAAACCTCTGTTGTGAGGGTGTGTTAACTGATGGTGTTTGGTTAATCCTTTTGCACAGAGGAGCATACCCCACTAATCGGGATAACTGCCTGCTGGTCGAGAAATCACTGTGTGTGTGTTCTACTGCCAGGAGGAAGGTCCTAAAAATGACCCCACCCTGACCTAAAAACAACTGCAACCTCATCCCTAAACCCGAAAACCTACCCTGTCCTAAAAACTACTCTACCCTGTCCTAAAGACTACCACAGACCCCACCCCTGTTCTGAACCCTAAAACCTATTCTGCCCTGTCCTAAAAACGACCCCAACTCTCTGCCCTAAACCCTAAAACCTTTCCTATCCTAAAAACTACCCCGTCCTGCACTAATAACTACAACGTCCCCTGCACCTGCCTTAAACCCTAAACCCTAAAACCTACCCTGTCCTGTCCTGAAAACTACCCTGACCCTGACCCCCACCCTAAACCCTAAAACCTACCCTGTCCTAAAAGCTACCCCACTCTGTCCTAAAAACTACCCCAACCCCGCCCTCACCCTAAACCCTAAAACGTACCCTGCCTTGTCCTACAAAACGAACCCACCCCTGCCCTAAACCCTAAATGCTAACCTGCCCTGTCCTAAAAACTACACCAGCCTGTCCTAAAAACTACCCCACCTGTATTAAAATCTACCCAGACCCCCTTCCCTGCCCTCAACCCTAAAACCTACCCTGTCCTAAAAGCTACCCCAACCCATCCTAAAAACTAACCAAACCTCACACCCTAAGCCTTAAAACCTACCGTCTCCTACAAACTATCCCACTCTGTCCTAAAAACGACCCCACCTTCACCCCACCCGTAACCATAATACCAACCCTGCCTTGTTCTAAACACTACCCTGACCCCACCTTAAACCCTAAAATCTACCCCACACTGTCCTAAAAGCTAACCTACCCTGTCCTAAAAACAAACCCACCCTGTCCTAAAAACTACCCTGACCCCCGCCCTAAACCCTAAAACCTACTGTGTCCTAAAAGCTACCCCACCCTGTCCTAAAAACTACCCCAACCCACTGCCCCAACACTAAACCCAAAAACCTACCCTGCCCTGTTCTACAAACCTACCCTGACCCCCGCCCTAAACCTTAAAAGTTACCTACCCTTTCCTAAAAAATACCCCACTCTGTCCTAAAATCTAACTAGACCCCACCCCTTCCCTAAACCTTAAAACCTACCCTGTCCTAAAAACTACCCCACTCTGTCCTAAAATGTGCCCCACCCCTACCACCACCCTTAATCATAATACCTACCCTGTCCTGTTTTAAAAACGACCCCACCCCCCACCCTGAACTCTAAAACCTACCACACCATGTCCTAAAAACTACCCCAACCCACCATGAACCCTAAACCCTACACTATCCTAAAAACTACCCTGACCCCACCTCGAACCCTGAAACCTACCCCCGTCCTAAAAACTACATCTTCCCCTGCCCCTGCCATAAACCCTAAAAACTACCCTGTTCTAAAAACAACACCGCCCTGTCCTAAAAATGACCCCACCCCCTTCCCTCAACCCTAAAACTTACCCTGTCCTGTCATAAAAGCTATCCTGACCCCTGCACCACCCTAAACCCTAAAACCTACCCCGCCATGTCCTAAAAACTACCACAACCCCATGTTGAACCCTGAAACCTACCCAGTCCTGTTCTACAAACTACCCTGACCTGCTGCCATGAAACCTAAAACCTACTCTGTCCTTAAAACTACCTTGCCATGTCTTAAAAAGTCCCCTGACACCCCACCCCTGCCCTGAACCCTATCCTGTCCCAAAAACTACCCCAAACTGTCCTAAAAACTACCTGACCCCCTCCCCTGCCCTAAACCCTAAAATGTACCTTGCCCTGTCCTAACAACAAACCTAATCCTCAACCTAAACCCTAAAACCGATCCCACCCAGTCCTAAAAACTACTCTGACCCCCCGCCCCAGTCCTGACCCCTAAAACCTACCTCAACTCCCCTGGCACCACCCTGAACTCTAAAACCTACCCCACCCTGTCCTTAAAATTATCTCCACCTGCCCCAGCCCCACTTACCCAGCAGCGGCGTTCCTCTCCCAGCTATTCTTGCTGTGTGCCTGAGCCATGCATAAGCACAGTGCCTTAACCACGCATTTGCATGGTTCAGGCACATGTCTGGTTTAAGCAAGCAACCTAAACCTAACCATAGTCTGCCATATATTCTTCCTTTCCCAGGCACACATACATCCCCTGTTTAACATACATGCACTGCACAGCAAGACATCCTTTATGTACAGTACCACTCACAGGCCACATACACCCAGCACATGCATTTAATATGCACACACTGCACAGCACTATTGGCCAGGTGTATCAAAGGATTTTGCATTTGCAAACGGTGTGAAACAGTAAATTCTGCCGTTTGGGAATGCAAAATCGCTTTTTACGATGTGTGAAAGGCATTCGCAGTTCAAATTAAAGGAATCACAAAAATAGCGATTTCTTGCAACTGCGATGAGATAATGCGAATCACGTAATGCGATTCACAAACAGTTACATGAATTTGCGAATCGCATTCTGTGATTCGCAAATCCTGTATCGCAATGCAATGCATCAACAAATCACAAATTTGCGAATATTCGCAGAATGGCTTTTTGCACGTGCAATTTACCACAAATTTAAATCAGGTGGTAAAGAGGTGCAACCTATATAAAGAGGCCCAGACCGACTCAGCCTCTTTTCCACAATGGCTGCACTCCACGTCATGGTGAGGAGGATGAGGATCCTGGCAGGTTTGAGGAGAGGGAGGAGGAGACAGGAGTGCATTTTCAGAGTGCGCATTACCCTTTTTGACCAGACAGAGGAGGAGATACATGATAAGTACAGGTTAAGCTCAGCCATGATACTTGACCTGACAGCTGATGTACAACCCCTGCTGCAGCAAAACACACACAAAACCAATAGCATACCCACCCATGTGAAGGTATTATGCTACCTGCACCTCTTAGCCTCAGTGAGCTATCAAGGGGTCAAAGCAGCAGCTGGAGGTGTCTCACAGAGTACGCTTTCACGCTTCCTCAATATATTTCTCAATGCCATGCTTAGCAAAATCCATCAGCACATAAGATTCCCCAACACCCCACGGGAATTGGTACACACAAAATACAATTTCTACCAGATTGCCCAATTCCCACATGTCATTGGCTGCATCGATGGGACACATGTAGCTATCTGTCCACCATCGGCCACAGAATATGTTCATCGGAACAGAAATAGTACACATTCCATGAACATACAAGTCATAAGCCTTTAATGTTATAACGGATCTTGTGGCCAGATACCCAGGTACCATACACGACTCCTACATCTTCAGGCACAGTGGAATACACACAAGACTACTTGCTGGGGAGTTTGGCGATGAATACTTACTTGGTATTGTATTAGTTGACAATGTTGCCTTGATGTATATGTGATGTCATGGATAACAAATACTAATTTTACTCTCCTGTCATTCTAGGAGACAGTGCCTATGCAGTGCGCTCATTCATACTTACACCCTATCTGAATCCTGCCATGCCAGGTGAAAGGAGGTATAATGCAGCACACAGACACCCAGAATGAATTGTAGAGAGGACCCTGGGCCTACTGAAGAGCCATTTCGAATGCCTGCACAAGAGTGGTGGTGCACTGCAATACAGCCCCAAAAACACCTTCAAAATCGTGGCTACATGTGCTATGTTATACAACAACGGGGGACATACCAGTGGAATCCACAGAGCCTGACTCAGATGAGGATGACGATCCCTTGCCATCCCTTCAGCCAGCAGACAGAATCAGTGCAGCAGAGGGCAGACAAAGACGTGCTGACATCACGCGCAACTATTTTTGATGTAAGTAATGACAACACCACGTCAACATTTATGCATTGCTGTAGGTAGCATCTTTATTGCCTTGACTTCAGGTAATATATGTATTATTAGGACATGGGTAAGCACTATACACAAACAGGTGGTAGTTACAGTGTCACACTATTAGCATCATAGTATCACTGC
The DNA here is from genome assembly GCF_031143425.1 of Pleurodeles waltl. Lineage (NCBI taxonomy): Eukaryota > Metazoa > Chordata > Amphibia > Caudata > Salamandridae > Pleurodeles > Pleurodeles waltl. The sequence continues at coordinate 380,200,495 of NC_090446.1, forward strand.
ATTGCTACATGATATGCAAGTCCCCTGTACCTCTCAACGTTACTTCCTACGTTCACGCACTGCACTTGAGTGCTCAGTTGTCTCGGTGGCACCTCTTGTTGCGGGTACCAAGACAGTATTTTGACTGGTATTGTGATGCCTAGGATCCATCACAGGGGCTGTAAGACTGCTGAGGCTAGAGAGCACCTCACTATCCCCACCACCCAGTTCGCTGTTTGTAGGACTCCATGCTGTCTGCATTGTCTCCAAAACATTGGTGATTTGCACCAATCCTTGTGCAACATCCCAACTGCAATGTGCCATCTCCACTTGCATGCCCACAGCAAGTTGTGATACCAAAGCAGTTGTGGTAGTGAGCCAATTGATAGATCTGCAGAACCCATCCAACCTGCCCATCAATTGGTGATGGCGCCTACGGTGGCTGACATGCTCCTGCTGCATCACAGTGCAGAGTTCCCTAATGGCATTTGTCATCTCCTTTGCATGTTCTGCTGCTGTTTGCTGTCCCTCATGCAGCTTGCACATGTTTTCATTGAGAGACTCCAACTGCTTGTGCATTGATCCCATGTTTTCATTGAGTGACTCCGACTGCTTGTGCATTGATCCCATGTTGTCATTGTGAGACTCATACTGCCTGTGCATTGCTCCCATGTTATGATCGATTGACACCAACTGACTTTCCATTGACCTTGTGTGTTTAAATTGAAGGTGCTGCACTTTCAGCATGGAAGCCTCAAGGCCACCAAACAGTGATGGGCCCTCACCTTCCTCTGTACACTGTCTGCCTTCTTCACGACGCCTTCTGAGGGGAGTGGACTGACGCGGGGTCAGGGACTGCTGTCTGTCGGTGCATCTAGCCTCTCAGGGTGGTGTGGGTACTTCATCCGCCATTTTATCAAAGTCCACTGTGTCTAGTTGGTGCTTGTCTGAAGGACTCACTGGTGTTTGAGTCGGACTATGTCGGACTTTCGCTGTTCCACACAATTCCACCTTCTGCTGCGTCAGGGCCTGGAACATCTGCAACAACAATGTGCAGCATGTCATTCTTGGATATGTACTCACACAGTTGCATATTAGGATTAAATGTACCCTAGCATAGTATCTCTGAGAGTCTTTTGTGTCGTGTATGTGTTTGGTTTTACTCTATCTTGCTATTTATTTGGTATTGGCACTTTAGGGGTGTGGACTTCCACTCCCATAATGCATTGTTGTATTGTCTGTAAAATGTGGCATGGACTACTTATCACACTGCATAGTGCCATAGCTATTTTATAAGAGCCATTTACACATGCATATATGGGTAAACACATCATGACTGCCCTTACCTTTGCTGGTGCTGGGTGTGTCTGAGGTGTCAATGTCAGTGACACCTCTGACAGCTTCAGGAAGCAGTGTGGACTCCACCATGTCTTCCATTGGTGTAGACGGTGTCTGGGTGGGTGGTCCTTCTCCGGTGCTCCTTGTCTCCTTCAGCCTGCTTGCTACCCTCTCTTTGGCATGTGAACACAAGTCGTACCATCGCTTGTGTATCTCCTCGACGGAGCACTGCGCAACACCCACTGCATATCTTTTGGTCTGGATGTCTGACCACAGTTTTCTCTTCTCACTTTTAGGTACCTGTAGTGAATGTTTTCCAAATACTTGGTCGTGGTTCCTGACCACCTCCTCGGTGAGCACCTCAATTCCTGCTCACTGAGGGACATATTTATACTCTGTCTGCGCCGAATTTGCGTAAATTCGGCGCAAACCTAACACCGTATTTATACTTTGACGTCTGTGAACGCCAAAATTCCGCCATGTGCGTCATTTTCTGGATGCGTGAAACTGCTTTGCGTTGATGACATGCAAGGTAGACATTCCCATCCAAAATATGACTTAAACACCTGTGCGCCATATTTATCCTACCGCGTGGAGTCGGGAAATGATGCACAGCCCGATTTTCATAAAAAAATAACGCCTGGGTCAGGGCAGGCGTTAAAATGAGGAAAACACGCCACTACTTAAGGAAAACAAACAGAAGCAACATCAGAGCTCATAAAGGAAGACATGGGGGTGCTATTCATCCAGCATGCACAAAGACGCAGAGCACAGGACCAACAGCAGCAGCTTCCACCACACACACAGGGACTCCAAAGGCAACACAGAAGGCAGGAGAGGATATTCGGGACCAGGACAACCCTTCTGGGCCTAAAGGAACATGACATCATCCAGAGGTACAGAATAAACTGACAAGCCATTCAGCAGCTGCTGCGCCACATTGAGCCACAGTTGGCACCCAGCTTGCAGACACCCCACATCATTCCACCAGAGACCAAGCTGCTAGCTGTCTTCCACATGTTTGCAAGTGGCTCATTTCAAACCACTGGTGCCATGGTTGCCGGGATTTCACAGCCCTGATTCTCTGCCTTCCTACTCAAGGTTTTGGATGCCATCATCTCCCTCACACCACACCACATCAGCTTCCCCAACACACAGCAGAAGCAGCAGGAGACCAAACAGGGCTTTTACCACATCAACAGCTTCCCACACGTGCTTGGTGCCATTGACTGCACACATGTACGGATTGTGCTACCTACTGCAACTGAGCATCTATACCGCAACAGGAAGCACACACACTCCATCAATGTGCAGGCCATTGTGGATCACCAGGGTTTGATCACCAACATCGTGGCAAAGTATCCTGGGAGTGTACATGATTCATTCATCTTCTGCCACTGCACCGTCAATCAACACTTCCAGGATGGACGATATGGAAATGGCCTATTTGTTGGTAAGTGCAGCAACCCAGTTATATACACACAGCACAGCAACCCTGTTGGACACACAACACATACACAACTACATTGACACGTGGCCAGGAAACCACTGAGGTTGTGACACTGATAGTCATGTGTGATATCCTGACCCAATGGGATACACACCTATAGACAAATGACAGATGCAAATAACAACAGATGCCACTCCTCAGACACAAGGGAGCAATTTAAAACCACACAGTGACAATGACATGGCCTTAACTACCAGTACAACTTGGGAGATGAATCTTCCAACATCACATCAATAACACTCAATCACACACCCTTCCAAACAATATGTACTGTGTAAGGGGTATGCAATGTGTTTCACTGCAGGTCTAACACCATGACACACATAGCATGATGATGATGACTCCAATGAATGGGACATGGAATCATTGAGGCTGTACCAACATCTCACATCACTCCTGGTCTGACATTGCCCACCACCAATAAGCAAGTGGATTGTGCTAAGAACACATATTGATGTTACAATATTGCAAAGTGCACATTGCTACACATACGGATTGAGACAATTACACATATACACAACAGATGTACAGGCATATGGACATTCTGACACTTAAACCTTCACTCCCACAACCAAGTTAGCCAGCTTACCTGGACCAGGTTCAGCAGTGTAGTTACACGTTTGAACATAAGCCAACTCGGTGAGGGCAGATAAATAGGTTTGCATAGAACTTGTCACACATGGGATATTTGTGCATTGTCAATTGTCAACACTTCAGTGCTGCCAACTTATGGAGATGTGTTGTACATTGTCACCTAGCCAAATCAAAGGGCCTCACTGATGTTGAACAAATTCTATTGCATATGTTAAATTAGATGCGATGTCCAGGCCATATAGATGAAACCGTGTTACCACCACTGTGGAATTGATTTTGTGAATGGAAGTATCATGTCACCCCCAGTTAAAGCACATGGACACCTCCTTCACATGACATAATGCATGGGAGTGCACAATGTACTGCAAGTCTACAAAAAGTCTCCAAAAATACCGCTGAAGTCCGGTCAATCAGGCAAACACCAGTTCAGATAATGAAACATCCCAATGCTGATGATACATCCTACAAGCCTAGGATTCCACACAATAACACAAACACAGATGAGTCACAGACAACACAAGATAACAACTGCCATGCAAAGTGATAATCATGGTGCAAGCTCCATCAAACATTTTCTCTCATTTTCTCTTTCAGCTGATCAGGGGTATGGGATCCAGCCATTGATCATGACCCCATTTGCAATCCCAAGCACTGCAGCAGACCGTGCCTATAATGAGGCACATCGGAGAACACGCACCATAGTAGAGAGGACCTTTGGCATCCTGAAGTCAAGATTCAGGTGCCTCGACATCACCGGAGGCAGCCTCCTATACTCACCTGAAATAATGTGCAAGATTATTTTGACCTGTAACATCCTGCACAACATTTGTGTAAGGAGGAACATTCTCCTCTATGAACCAGACCCACAAATGCCTGAAGGGGATGAAGAGGAAGATGTTGTCATCAACATGAGGGGGACCATCCAAACACTGCAGCAGGATTTCATCGGAGACAACACATTGTACAAAACTTATTTTAACTCTAGTCACCATCATCACTGCCTTACCATATGTCATTAAACACCCCACTTCATCACTAAATCATGGTCTGGGTAATTATTTATGCATCACATAATCCCTAGGAATCATAATCAGAGTTTAGCCTCATAGAGCATTGCAGATATACAGATTAGGATACTGAAAAAGCCACATCACATTTGATGGGTATGAATGTACACCCAACTTCACACACAGTGTAAATGACATATATCATGTCCATTTGAACATTTGAAGGGGAACATTAGAGTAGCACAGCTGTGGCACACATCCATGTTGGCAACCTTGGTTCATTGCAGCATTTGGCACACAACTAAGACACCATCAATCATAAGTTAAAAAACTGCTTCATACATGAGGCAGTGGATGTGCAATTGCATTGGTAACAGGAATGTATGACCAGACCCTTCTCAGCAGTAAGTGTGACATCAGCTATCTCTGCAAGGAGCATGTGTGACGAGAAGTCCATGTAAGCTGTAAATGGATAGCATGAGTGCCCCAGGTATGATAAGGATTGCTCACAAGACATGCTCTGCACATGCCATCCCAGGTTATAAGTCACAGGCATGTTTTCAGTCTCTCCCCACCCTTCTCTAGGGGCCCCTGTAACTAAACTATTTGTACCCTGATAATCCTTCATCTACACACACCCAGACTCACATTCTGACTCCAGTGTGCTTCCCTCTTTAGTATGGCATGCCATAGTCCTAGTTCATCTGACTGCATGGACTTCAGGTCCAATAATGCACTGCCTGGTAGTCTGGTAGTCTGTAGGACCTGTAATCACCTGTCTATTGCTTCCCATGTGAAAGGTACTGTTGGCCCTTTGAACTTGATTCTCACCTACAGGACTTGTGAGAGACTGATGCCACACACACCTGTGAGCACTTCCATGCAGACCAGCCATTAGAACCTGCACTACCCTTGCTGCTGCCTGGAAAGGCTTAGAAGCTGCCATTTTATGTATATCCTTGTTGTACATTGCAGTATAAATTACGTGTGTAACACAGGCCTTGGGTTATTGTGTAACGTTGCAGCCCACAGCACAAATACAGTTTTCTATTTTCCACAGTGTTGTTCCAGCTTTTCCCAGTCAGAGTCTGCTTACTGTGTATTTGCCCTGTTCATGTTAGTTCCTGACAGAGCCTCCATCCTGTTAGCCTGATTGGTTCCTGTCTTTGTGTTACCATAAAGGTTCCCTGTGGCTACATTTGTCTCATAATTGCTTTCCATGCCCTAACTTTCCTCCTGGGGTATTGTGCCTGGTAGGTCTATGATGAATCCTCAAATATATTGTATAGTGTAATCAGTTAACTTATCGTATCATGATCTGGGACATGTATTCAAATACCCTAATCCCGGCCCTATCCCTTGTCTGGCTTTCATGTATTCATGAGTGACAAACAGTGACAGTGTACCATGGCTGTATGCATGAATTGGGTATGGTGCCTCCAGCACAACAAACAATGTTTGCTAATGTGCATGAAAGGACAAAACATATTTGTGCCTTGATGGTCCACACACAGATTCACATTGGCTGCAACCCAATGATGGTGCTTGCGTGGTGAGTAGCTGTGAGATTAATCAGCACAGAGGCACTGATGTTCCCGGTTACAGTGGGAATTTTAGAGGCCACACTGTGTACAAATATTGTGATGAAACCTGCTGGTTTCTAATTACTGATCCATTAACTTTGTGAGCACACCAAGGCTGCCCTGTTTTCAGTCTCATAAAACTTCTGCAGTGCCATAGCTGGACTATCCCCATGTGTGTTGTCAATTCCTCTGTGGCTTTCAGTCAATTCTGCTTTGAAGGATACTCTTTTAATGCAGGGAATGGCTCCACAGACTCATAACTAGACCAGCACGTAACTGTGACAAAATGGAGGCCAATAATGACACGGGGTACACATGGCCACACACTTGAACTGGACACCTTTGTGCAACTAACCATTGGAAATATGTGAACACATGCAGCTTGGTCTGCTTGTCCTCCACTGCCACAAGAGTAACAGAAGTCCTTTATATGACCAGGAAGTGGTATCCAACATTCCAGTACATGTGATGGCTTACTCTTGTAACATTGCCATTATCAACCATCCTCTATCTATCCTGTGCATAGTTTGTCATGGGAGATGTTATGTCCCAAAAGTCAGGGAAGTTCACACAGCGTGTATGACAAACACATATCCTGTCTCATTTCCACACTGAATAGCATCTGATGGTTATCCACATTTACAACACATGCATACAAGCACATTAATGAAAGCACAGCTTGTGACGTTCACACAGAGGTCCAACTAAAATTGAAATAGCCAATTCACAGACATTGACACACAGGCAATGAGTTAATGTATTAAGTTGCATAGCCTTGCTATCCTCTATTGACACACAACCTGCTCAAACTGGGCAATACTAATTTGTATTAAAAAAGTTTGGGTATCTATTGCCTCAGTGAAGAGTGTTCATCCGGTACAACAACTGGAGTATCATGGTCCACAATAGTGTGATCTGCCACATGTGCCCAAACACTGGAATACACAATGCAGGTGCAAACAGCCTATCTCTGTACAGTTGCAGCTGTCATTTACTTATAAAATGTGAGAAATGACACAAACCCAGTAAAAGACATAAATTTGTACGCAAACGCGTCAAAAAAGACACCTATGCATCCTAGATTGCCGCATATGCGTAGAAAAATGACCCTCACAGCCATTATACATCCATTGGCCCCAAGCGGTAATTCCTACACTGTACCCCATGAAATTGGTTACCAATGCTAAATATTCTGAACTATGGATGCGGGGTAATTTTTAAGCATTTGCAAAAAAAAAATTGACGCACAGACTGTAAGCGTCATAAAATTTTGGCGCATCATAATAAAAATGCACTGCGTGTGAGGCAGGAAGTGATGTAATAGGATATCCTGTTAACAAAATTGGTGCAGTGGATGTACTTTCACTTTGCAGTCTGTGATTTTTCTAGACTGTGTGGCTGTGCTTAGAGTTTTGTCTGTCCCAATTGTGCTTTTGTCTCCTGTGTGCCATCCTGTTTGTCATCTGTTTTATTTGTTATTGTCTCAGTTGTTCATTGTGTTTATTTGTCATATTTGGTGTCTAATTTTGTCTTTGCAGTGTTGGGAGTCTGTTGTGGGTATTGTTAGTTTGGGGATAGATGGGCTGTTTGAGGGTTACTTTTCTTTCATTTTCCTCCCTCCTTTCCCTTTATTTTCCTCCATACCCTTTCTTTTTCCTATTATTTCTGTCATGTTGGGTAGGCCACATCTGGGGAGAATGGGTGAGGAGGAGCTGGAGGCATTCATTTGGCTGGTGTGCCACTTCCTCCCCTTGATGATTGAAGCAGGTGGCAGGGTGATACAGGGGTATCACACGGAGGCGAGGAGGTTCAGGTTTTCCAAGGTGTTGTACCATCTGCATCGCATTTTCAAAACACCGTGCAACGACCACCAACTGAAGCACCGCTGGGCTGACCTTGTTGCCAGAGAGCAAGACCTGCTGGACCACCTGGGTATTGTGATTGGTGGCCCTGTTGGGGAGTACAATTCAGAGTAATGTGCACATTTAAATGCTCTGTAGTGACAGTAGCAGATTTGTTGATATGCTGCAGGCAATGTTTTTGGACATGTGGAATGCAAGTTAAACATACAGTGGCCCTGAGTTATACAATAATTGCTACACATTACCCTCATTTGTTGATGCAACAGCTGCACTAACTTACAAAACACAACTTGATCTTTTAAATTAGTGCTGCCTTCATGTCAATAGATGATGGTAATGCGGCTCAAACATATGTTTTATCCATGGTCTGTGAGTGTACCAGGAAAGAGATGTTTTCACAAGCTAAAGCAAAGAATTGATGTGTTCCCCAATGATTTTGAATACATGTTTGAACTATATTCTGGCCCTTACGTACCAATTTCTTTCTAACCTCCGGTAATATCTTAGGCTCATAGTTTGACTTTGTTGTGCCGCAATTAAATTAGGAATGGATGCCAAAGTAATGCACATGGGTTCATATCTAAATGTTTGGTGCTACTTTCCATCTCTGTAGCGTAAAACATGAAGCAAATGATACAAATTGAGGGATAACAACTATCCCTGGACCTCTGTTCATTATACCTGTGTGTTTTAAATTGGTCTTGGGCACAATAGCTGGAACAGAGCTGATGCATTTCCCATCTGTGTTACTCTATAGCCATGCACTTCTCATAAGTTATTGGGTCATCATGGGATACCTGACGTTGGGGAATGCATGGTCACAATGTATTACTTGCATGATGTTGTGCAAGGGACCCCTGACCAATTCCATCATACATATAAAGTTCCCTAATACTTTGCTAGTTTACGTTTGGTACACCCCTGCTGATCTAGTGTATCATATGTAAAATAGCTAACTTCCCAGTATGGAGGCTACCACAGACACGGGTGTATGCTAAGATCAGAAGACCAGCATTCCTGTGACTGCTGCCATTCCGAAGGTACATACAAATTGAAACCTATATCATCATGGTTGACACAGTAGGACATTTGCTAAATCATGTTTCAATAATGGACAGTGTCAGTTTGCTGTATACCCGCTGATCTCCCAACTTGGCAAATGTAAGATGATGAATGTGGCTAACTGTGAATTCCAGAACCCAATATGGGTACACAGGGCAATGAGTGACACATTTCAGGTGCAATGACTACACCTGTGCAAATGCATTCTGTCAGGATGACCACCATATACACTGTCAGCATATATTTATTTGTTGTATTACATTTTTATAAATGGCCAATCCATGTTTTGTGTCAGATTGTCATCAAGTAACGCACAGGATCCCTGCCATTATAGTTTCATAGGGGGCATATGTGGCTCAGGGTACACTGTCAATGTAACATATGTAACCTACACACAACACAGGCCTTACATGTAAGGGACCATAGAAAGCATGATAAATCATGAGCTTCACTCAACCCACATGAGCATCACACAGTAACTGATTGTCCTTTGATACACAAGACACAATACCTGAGTGACTGATATTGCAGTGGTCCAAGAATGTGGCTTTGTATGTCTCTCATTACAACAAATGATGAAAGGAGAACACTCCATAAATGAGTCTGCAACCAATTGAGGGATCATGTTTGTCACCACATGATAGTTAGGGCCACTGCATGTGTGCAGATGTGTGTGTATCACTCACTGGAGTGACAGGGTCTATACATGTTTGCAGTGCTATGTATGTTGGAGTATCATCATGCCTGAGGGTCTGGACCTTCAGATATAATGTCACACACAGTAATTTTATTTGAAAGTGTTGTACAGTGCACAGACATTGAGCACATTTCACCCTTACTTTACAGGTGGACCTGCCCCTTACACAATTGGCGAAGTGGCTTGATTTGCGGACCCAGACATATCCAGTAAGTGTTGATATTTCAGTTCTGTGTTATGTTTCCAGCTGTTGTGTGATTGACTCCTGTGTGTTGGACACATAAAAAGGTATGATGCGCTGGCACATGATATGTAACTTGACTGGAGTTTCACTTTTTTTTCTCCATATTTGAGTTGGACAATCAGTGGCGTAGAGTCATATTTTGGGATTGTAGTGCAGCCCTGTAGGCATGGCCATGTGAATAGGGTGACATTTGTTAAATTTCTTGTAAAGAAAAGTTTGCAGAGGGACATTTTCATGATTTAGTCAGCAAGTCATACCCTGAATCTCACAGAATAGGGATGCCAAAGTATTACCCACAAACTTGAGCCTCCCTGTTCACTAATTGACATGTTTCACTGTATGTTTGACTTCCTAGCATCATCTAGCTCCACATGTTGTGCTACGTGTACGTGGCACTTGAGTACAATATCATAAGTGTGCATGCAGCTCATGCCCAGATGTGCGCTTGCATCTATCTGCTTGTCGTAGGACAGGTAATGGTGGTATCAAATGATGCTGACCATTGTCTGGAATTACAAACATAAATGTGGATGGGATTGTCCAAGGTTTGTGTCTATCCTAGTTGGACACCCTCCTTACCTGTGGTGGACTGACTCAACCCATGTACAGCTGTCCAAAGCTTCCTGGCTGTCTTTGATGTTTAAAAGTATGTGTTGCTTGTCCATCCCCCCCTGAGGCACAGGCTTAGGGTTATGATATATGTGTACCTAGGTGTGGTGATCCAAGTGTGGTACACAGACATGTAAATCTGTAAATCATTTGTCCGAACCTAGGATACCCACTCTTGATTAGCAACTGCATACCATTCTGGCAATTCCATTTACAAATCACACATCTTGTGGCCCTTGATTGTCATCCAGAAGATAGTCATTAGTTGGCCTGTCACATGTGGAGGACTTGCAGCATTTGTTATGTGACTAATGGCAGAACAATGATGCTTAGATCATTTAAGTTGGTACACATCTTTTAGAGCATTGCTGTGCTGTTAGATAGGACATATCTTGGCTGCGTTGGCGTGTAGTTCCTCAGGGAGATTCTGTCATCTGTACGATGATATGGCCTGTTTCAGCTACATTAGATGTATTGTCTGATTATCATCAGTAGCTGTATCACACGATGAGGTACCTAATGTTTGGCTTTATCTTTTTTAACAGCAGCCAATATAGATGCCAACCAGATCCGTGAATTTCAGCGGAGGGTGATGCGTTACCGCCACATTCTGGATGTAGAGTCTGGGTTCTGTCACATGGCACAGCAATATCGACATGAAAGAGCCTCAGGGGTGTGGAGGGCATTTGCTCAAGGGCGCCCTTCTGTGTCCACAACAGCCGCCACCACCAGCACCACCACTACGACCCAGGGGGCACCAAGGATGACAGCCACTACTGCAGGTCCATCAACTTCCTCAGCTCCTGGACCACTGACAGCAGCCCCTGCACCTTCCCCTCCAAGCATGGCACCACCAACTGGACAACCCTCGACTACTGGCACTCAGACCACCCCTGCTGCAGTCATTGACACTGGTGATTTTTGTGCTATGCAACGTGACATGCAACGGATGTTGCGCAGACTGGACAGGCTGCAGCAGGAGGTGTCACAGATAAAAAAGAGAGTGGGTGCTATTAAGAAGTCCCTGCGGAGGGCGAACTTGTGAATTTGATACCCTCACCCATGATTCCCTCCCCTCCCTCCTCTTTCCTGGTTCTTTTAATTAGTGGGTTTAGGGGGATTAGTGTTTGGTTAGAATAGCCTGTTAGTTTAGTTAGTATTAGTGGGTTGGGGGTGGAGGGTAGGATATTTTTACATGGTTTTTTTTGTGGGTGGGTGGGTTCGGGATGATGTTGTGGGTTTTGTGTATTAACCCCTTCTGTGCCCAGGACGTAATGGTTACGTCCTGAGGCACAGTGCTGCTGTGCCCAGGACGTAACCATTACGTCCTGTGCACAGAGCCCAGAGGGAGCGCTCTCGCTCCCTCTGTGGGGTTCCCCCCCACCCCCCCAAGTCAGGGATGGAAGGGGAAGCCCTTCCCCTCCCACCCCCGACCCCCCCAACCCCCCCTGTGACGTCAGCGCGCGAGCGCGCGCTGATTAGTCACAGGGTCTCCCCCATCGCGCTGGAAGCAGAGCTTCCAGCGCGATTGAAAACGAAATGCTTATGCATTTCTTTTTCAATCCCATGGGGGAGGCCCCGAGAGGCTTCAAAGGGAAGCTAATGTATTTCCTTCCCTTTGAAGTCTCTCACAGGTTTCAAAAGCCGGATTGCTTGCAATCCGGCTTTTGAAACCCCACTAGACACCAGGGATTTTTTTTTTTTTCTTGAAATTGGCAAAAGGGAGCGACCCCTTGGGCAAGGGTCGCTCCCAGGGGGGCATTTTTTTAGGAAGGCCTTTTCTGCCCCCCCTGGGGGCAGATTGGCCTATTATTAGGCCGATCTGCCCCCAGGGGGGGAAGAAACCTCTAGGCGCCAGGGCAATTTTTTTTTTTTGTTTTTTTTTTTTGTTCTTTTTTTTTTTTTAGAGATGGGGAGCGACCCATCAGGCAAGGGTCGCTCCCCTGGGGGGGCAAGTTGTATTTAGACCATTTCTGCCCCCCTGGGGGCAGATTGGCTAATTTTAGGTCAATCTGCCCCCAAGGGGGCAGAAACCACTAGGCACCAGGGATTTGTTTTTTGGCGCCAATGTCACGCAGGGGGAGCGACCCCGTAGGCAAGGGTCGCTCCCGGGGGGTGGTGGGGGTTGGGGGGGCAAATTTATTTTAGGCCATTTCTGCCCCCCCGGGGGACAGATCGGCCTATTATTAGGCCGAACTGCCCCCGGGGGGGGGGGGGCAGAACACTCTAGGCACCAGGGCAATTTTGTTTTGTGTGTTTTTTTTTTTTTGTTGTTTCTTTTTTTAGAGATGGGGAGCGACCCATCAGGCAAGGGTCGCTCCCCTGGGGGGGCAAATTGTATTTAGACCATTTCTGCCCCCCTGGGGGCAGATTGGCCAATTTTAGGTCAATCTGCCCCCAAGGGGGCAGAAACCACTAGGCACCGGGGATTTGTTTTTTGGCGCCAATGTCACGCAGGGGGAGCGACCCCGTAGGCAAGGGTCGCTCCCGGGGGGGGGGGTGGGGGTTGGGGGGGCAAATTTATTTTAGGCCATTTCTGCCCCCCCGGGGGACAGATCGGCCTATTACTAGGCCGAACTGCCCCCGGGGGGGGGGGGGGGCAGAACACTCTAGGCACCAGGGCAATTTTTTTTTTGTGTTTTTTTTTTTTTGTTGTTTCTTTTTTTAGAGATGGGGAGCGACCCATCAGGCAAGGGTCACTCCCCTGGGGGGGCAAATTGTATTTAGACCATTTCTGCCCCTTGGGGGCAGATTGGGAAATTTTAGGTCAATCTGCCCCCAAGGGGGCAGAAACCACTAGGCACCGGGGATTTGTTTTTTGGCGCCAATGTCACGCAGGGGGAGCGACCCCGTAGGCAAGGGTCGCTCCCGGGGGGGGGTGGGTGTTGGGGGGGCAAATTTATTTTAGGGCATTTCTGCCCCCCCCCCCTGGGGCCGGCTGAGCTACAGGCCAAACACCACAGGTAGGCACCTTGCAAAAAACACCTCTGTTTTCTGTGAAAAAATATGTTGTGTCCACGTTGTGTTTTGGGCCATTTCCTTTTGTGGGCGCTAGGCCTACCCACAGAAATGATGTACCATTTTTATCGAGAGACTTAGGGGAACGCTGGGTGGAAGGAAATTTGTGGCTCCTCTCAGATTCCAGAACTTTCTGTCACCGAAATGAGAGGAAAAAGTGTTTTTTGGGCCAAATTTTGATGTTTGCAAAGGATTCTGGGTAACATAACCTGGTCAGAGCCCCGCAAGTCACCCCATCTTGGATTCCCCTGGGTTTCTAGTTTTCAAAAATGCACTGGTTTGCTAGGTTTCCTCAGGTGTCGGCTGAGCTACAGGCCAAAATCCACAGGTAGGCACTGCTTTTTATAAAAAAAATTGATGTGTCCACGTTGTGTTTTGGGCCCTTTCCTTTCGTGGGCGCTAGTCCTACCCACACAAGTGAGGTATCATTTTTATCGGGAGACTTGGGGGAACGCTGGGTAGAAGGAAATTTGTGGCTCCTCTCAGATTCCAGAACTTTCTGCCACAGAAATGTGAGTAACATGTGTATTTTTAGCCAAATTTTGAGGTTTGCAAAGGATTCTGGGTAACAGAACCTGGTCTGAGCCCCGCAAGTCACCCCTCATTGGATTCCCCTAGGTCTCTAGTTTTCAGAAATGCACAGGTTTGGTAGGTTTCCCTAGGTGCCGGCTGAGCTAGAGGCCAAAATCTACAGGTAGGCACTTCGCAAAAAACACCTCTGTTTTTTTCCAAAATTTAGAATGTGTCCACGTTGCGCTTTGGGGTGTTTCCTGTCGCCGGTGCTAGGCCTACCCACGCAAGTGAGGTATCATTTTTATCGGGAGACTTGTGGGAACGCTGGGTGGAAGGAAATTTGTAGCTCCTCTCAGATTCCAGAACTTTCTGCACAGAAATGTGAGGGACATGTGTTTTTTTAGCCAAATTTTGAGGTTTGCAAAGGATTCTGGGTAACAGAACCTGGTCCGAGCCCCGCAAGTCACCCCTCCTTGGATTCCCCTAGGTCTCTAGTTTTCAGAAATGCACAGGTTTGGTAGGTTTCCCTAGGTGCCGGCTGAGCTAGAGGCCAAAATCTACAGGTAGGCACTTCGCAAAAAACACCTCTGTTTTTTTCCAAAATTTAGGATGTGTCCACGTTGCGCTTTGGGGTGTTTCCTGTCGCCGGCGCTAGGCCTACCCACGCAAGTGAGGTATCATTTTTATCGGGAGACTTGGGGGAACGCTGGGTGGAAGGAAATTTGTAGCTCCTCTCAGATTCCAGAACCTTCTGCCACAGAAATGTGAGGGACATGTGATTTTTTAGCCAAATTTTGAGGTTTGCAAAGGATTCTGGGTAACAGAACCTGGTCCGAGCCCCGCAAGTCACCCCTCCTTGGATTCCCCTAGGTCTCTAGTTTTCAGAAATGCACAGGTTTGGTAGGTTTCCCTAGGTGCCGGCTGAGCTAGAGGCCAAAATCTACAGGTAGGCACTTCGCAAAAAACACCTCTGTTTTTTTCCAAAATTTAGGATGTGTCCACGTTGCGCTTTGGGGTGTTTCCTGTCGCCGGCGCTAGGCCTACCCACGCAAGTGAGGTATCATTTTTATCGGGAGACTTGGGGGAACGCTGGGTAGAAGGAAATTCGTGGCTCCTCTCAGATTCCAGAACTTTCTGCCACAGAAATTTGAGTAACATGTGTATTTTTAGCCAAATTTTGAGGTTTGCAAAGGATTCTGGGTAACAGAACCTGGTCCGAGCCCCGCAAGTCACCCCTCCTTGGATTCCCCTAGGTCTCTAGTTTTCAGAAATGCACAGGTTTGGTAGGTTTCCCTAGGTGCCGGCTGAGCTAGAGGCCAAAATCTACAGGTAGGCACTTTGCAAAAAACACCTCTGTTTTTTCCCAAAATTTAGGATGTGTCCACGTTGCGCTTTGGGGTGTTTCCTGTCGCCGGCGCTAGGCCTACCCACGCAAGTGAGGTATCATTTTTATCGGGAGACTTGGGGGAACGCTGGGTGGAAGGAAATTTGTAGCTCCTTTCAGATTCCAGAACTTTCTGCCACAGAAATGTGAGGGACATGTGTTTTTTTAGCCAAATTTTGAGGTTTGCAAAGGATTCTGGGTAACAGAACCTGGTCCGAGCCACACAAGTCACCCCTCCTTGGATTCCCCTAGGTCTCTAGTTTTCAGAAATGTACAGGTTTGGTAGGTTTCCCTAGGTGGCGGCTGAGCTAGAGGCCAAAATCTCCAGGTAGTCACTTTGCTAAAAACAGCTCTGTTTTCTGTGATGTGTCCACGTTGTGTTTTGGGGCATATCCTGTCGCGGGCGCTAGGCCTACCCACACAAGTGAGGTATCATTTTTATCGGGAGACGTGGGGGAACGCTGGGTGAAAGGAAATTTGTGGCTCCTCTCAGATTCCAGAACTTTCTGCCACAGAAATGTGAGGAACATGTGTTTTTTTAGCCAAATTTTGAGGTTTGCAAAGGATTCTGGGTAACAGAACCTGGTCCGAGCCACACAAGTCACCCCTCCTTGGATTCCCCTAGGTCTCTAGTTTTCAGAAATGTACAGGTTTGGTAGGTTTCCCTAGGTGGCGGCTGAGCTAGAGGCCAAAATCTCCAGGTAGTCACTTTGCTAAAAACAGCTCTGTTTTCTGTGATGTGTCCACGTTGTGTTTTGGGGCATATCCTGTCGCGGGCGCTAGGCCTACCCACACAAGTGAGGTATCATTTTTATCAGGAGACGTGGGGGAACGCTGGGTGGAAGGAAATTTGTGGCTCCTCTCAGATTCCAGAACTTTCTGCCACAGAAATGTGAGGAACATGTGTTTTTTTAGCCAAATTTTGAGGTTTGCAAAGGATTCTGGGTAACAGAACCTGGTCCGAGCCACACAAGTCACCCCTCCTTGGATTCCCCTAGGTCTCTAGTTTTCAGAAATGTACAGGTTTGGTAGGTTTCCCTAGGTGCCGGCTGAGCTAGAGGCCAAAATCTACAGGTAGTCACTTTGCTAAAAACAGCTCTGTTTTCTGTGATATGTCCACGTTGTGTTTTGGGGCATATCCTGTCGCGGGCGCTAGGCCTACCCACACAAGTGAGGTATCATTTTTATCGGGAGACGTGGGGGAACGCTGGGTGGAAGGAAATTTGTGGCTCCTCTCAGATTCCAGAACTTTCTGCCACAGAAATGTGAGGAACATGTGTTTTTTTAGCCAAATTTTGAGATTTGCAAAGGATTCTGGGTAACAGAACCTGGTCCGAGCCCTGCAAGTCACCCCTCCTTGGATTCCCCTAGGTCTCTAGTTTTCAGAAATGCACAGGTTTGGTAGGTTTCCCTAGGTGGCGGCTGAGCTAGAGGCCAAAATCTACAGGTAGTCACTTTGCTAAAAACAGCTCTGTTTTCTGTGATATGTCCACGTTGTGTTTTGGGGCATATCCTGTCGCGGCCGCTAGGCCTACCCACACAAGTGAGGTATCATTTTTATCGGGAGACGTGGGGGAACGCTGGGTGGAAGGAAATTTGTGGCTCCTCTCAGATTCCAGAACTTTCTGCCACAGAAATGTGAGGAACATGTGTTTTTTTAGCCAAATTTTGAGGTTTGCAAAGGATTCTGGGTAACAGAACCTGGTCCGAGCCCCGCAAGTCACCCCTCCTTGGATTCCCCTAGGTCTCTAGTTTTCAGAAATGCACAGGTTTGGTAGGTTTCCCTAGGTGGCGGCTGAGCTAGAGGCCAAAATCTACAGGTAGTCACTTTGCTAAAAACAGCTCTGTTTTCTGTGATATGTCCACGTTGTGTTTTGGGGCATATCCTGTCGCGGGCGCTAGGCCTACCCACACAAGTGAGGTATCATTTTTATCGGGAGACGTGGGGGAACGCTGGGTGGAAGGAAATTTGTGGCTCCTCTCAGATTCCAGAACTTTCTGCCACAGAAATGGGAGGAACATGTGTTTTTTTAGCCAAATTTTGAGATTTGCAAAGGATTCTGGGCAACAGAACCTGGTCCGAGCCCCGCAAGTCACCCCTCCTTGGATTCCCCTAGGTCTCTAGTTTTCAGAAATGCACAGGTTTGGTAGGTTTCCCTAGGTGGCGGCTGAGCTAGAGGCCAAAATCTACAGGTAGTCACTTTGCTAAAAACAGCTCTGTTTTCTGTGATATGTCCACGTTGTGTTTTGGGGCATATCCTGTCGCGGGCGCTAGGCCTACCCACACAAGTGAGGTATCATTTTTATTGGGAGACGTGGGGGAACGCTGGGTGGAAGGAAATTTGTGGCTCCTCTCAGATTCCAGAACTTTCTGCCACAGAAATGTGAGGAACATGTGTTTTTTTAGCCAAATTTTGAGATTTGCAAAGGATTCTGGGTAACAGAACCTGGTCCGAGCCCTGCAAGTCACCCCTCCTTGGATTCCCCTAGGTCTCTAGTTTTCAGAAATGCACAGGTTTGGTAGGTTTCCCTAGGTGGCGGCTGAGCTAGAGGCCAAAATCTACAGGTAGTCACTTTGCTAAAAACAGCTCTGTTTTCTGTGATATGTCCACGTTGTGTTTTGGGGCATATCCTGTCGCGGCCGCTAGGCCTACCCACACAAGTGAGGTATCATTTTTATCGGGAGACGTGGGGGAACGCTGGGTGGAAGGAAATTTGTGGCTCCTCTCAGATTCCAGAACTTTCTGCCACAGAAATGTGAGGAACATGTGTTTTTTTAGCCAAATTTTGAGGTTTGCAAAGGATTCTGGGTAACAGAACCTGGTCCGAGCCCCGCAAGTCACCCCTCCTTGGATTCCCCTAGGTCTCTAGTTTTCAGAAATGCACAGGTTTGGTAGGTTTCCCTAGGTGGCGGCTGAGCTAGAGGCCAAAATCTACAGGTAGTCACTTTGCTAAAAACAGCTCTGTTTTCTGTGATATGTCCACGTTGTGTTTTGGGGCATATCCTGTCGCGGGCGCTAGGCCTACCCACACAAGTGAGGTATCATTTTTATCGGGAGACGTGGGGGAACGCTGGGTGGAAGGAAATTTGTGGCTCCTCTCAGATTCCAGAACTTTCTGCCACAGAAATGTGAGGAACATGTGTTTTTTTAGCCAAATTTTGAGATTTGCAAAGGATTCTGGGCAACAGAACCTGGTCCGAGCCCCGCAAGTCACCCCTCCTTGGATTCCCCTAGGTCTCTAGTTTTCAGAAATGCACAGGTTTGGTAGGTTTCCCTAGGTGGCGGCTGAGCTAGAGGCCAAAATCTACAGGTAGTCACTTTGCTAAAAACAGCTCTGTTTTCTGTGATATGTCCACGTTGTGTTTTGGGGCATATCCTGTCGCGGGCGCTAGGCCTACCCACACAAGTGAGGTATCATTTTTATTGGGAGACGTGGGGGAACGCTGGGTGGAAGGAAATTTGTGGCTCCTCTCAGATTCCAGAACTTTCTGCCACAGAAATGTGAGGAACATGTGTTTTTTTAGCCAAATTTTGAGGTTTGCAAAGGATTCTGGGTAACAGAACCTGGTCCGAGCCCCGCAAGTCACCCCTCCTTGGATTCCCCTAGGTCTCTAGTTTTCAGAAATGCACAGGTTTGGTAGGTTTCCCTAGGTGGCGGCTGAGCTAGAGGCCAAAATCTACAGGTAGTCACTTTGCTAAAAACAGCTCTGTTTTCTGTGATATGTCCACGTTGTGTTTTGGGGCATATCCTGTCGCGGGCGCTAGGCCTACCCACACAAGTGAGGTATCATTTTTATCGGGTGACGTGGGGGAACGCTGGGTGGAAGGAAATTTGTGGCTCCTCTCAGATTCCAGAACTTTCTGCCACAGAAATGTGAGGAACATGTGTTTTTTTAGCCAAATTTTGAGGTTTGCAAAGGATTCTGGGTAACAGAACCTGGTCCGAGCCCCGCAAGTCACCCCTCCTTGGATTCCCCTAGGTCTCTAGTTTTCAGAAATGCACAGGTTTGGTAGGTTTCCCTAGGTGGCGGCTGAGCTAGAGGCCAAAATCTACAGGTAGTCACTTTGCTAAAAACAGCTCTGTTTTCTGTGATATGTCCACGTTGTGTTTTGGGGCATATCCTGTCGCGGGCGCTAGGCCTACCCACACAAGTGAGGTATCATTTTTATCGGGAGACTTGGGGGAACGCTGGGTGGAAGGAAATTTGTGGCTCCTCTCAGATTCCAGAACTTTCTGCCACAGAAATGTGAGGAACATGTGTTTTTTTAGCCAAATTTTGAGGTTTGCAAAGGATTCTGGGTAACAGAACCTGGTCCGAGCCACACAAGTCACCCCTCCTTGGATTCCCCTAGGTCTCTAGTTTTCAGAAATGCACAGGTTTGGTAGGTTTCCCTAGGTGGCGGCTGAGCTAGAGGCCAAAATCTACAGGTAGTCACTTTGCTAAAAACAGCTCTGTTTTCTGTGATGTGTCCACGTTGTGTTTTGGGGCATATCCTGTCGCGGGTGCTAGGCCTACCCACACAAGTGAGGTATCATTTTTATCGGGAGACGTGGGGGAACGCTGGGTGGAAGGAAATTTGTGGTTCCTCTCAGATTCCAGAACTTTCTGCCACAGAAATGTGAGGAACATGTGTTTTTTTAGCCAAATTTTGAGGTTTGCAAAGGATTCTGGGTAACAGAACCTGGTCCGAGCCACACAAGTCACCCCTCCTTGGATTCCCCTAGGTCTCTAGTTTTCAGAAATGCACAGGTTTGGTAGGTTTCCCAAGGTGGCGGCTGAGCTAGAGGCCAAAATCTACAGGTAGTCACTTTGCTAAAAACAGCTCTGTTTTCTGTGATGTGTCCACGTTGTGTTTTGGGGCATATCCTGTCGCGGGTGCTAGGCCTACCCACACAAGTGAGGTACCATTTTTATCGGAAGACTTGGGGGAACATAGATTAGCAAAACAAGTACTATTGCCCCTTGTCTTTCTCTACATTTTTTCCTTCCAAATATAGGAGTGTGTGTAAAAAAGACATCTATTTGAGAAATTCCCTGTAATTCACGTGCTACTATGGTCACCCCGGAATTCAGAGATGTGCAAATAACCACTGCTCCTCAACACCTTATCTTGTGCCCTTTTTGGAAATGCAAAGGTTTTCTTGATAGCAATTTCTTACTCCTTATATTTCAGCAAATGAATTGCTGTATACCCGGTATAGAATGAAAACGCACTGCAGGGTGCAGCTCATTTATTGGCTCTGGGTTCCTCGGGTTCTTGATGAACCTACAAGCCCTATATATCCCCGCAACCAGAGGAGTCCAGCAGACGTAACGGTATATTGCTTTCGATAATCTGACATTGCAGGGAAAAGTTACAGAGTAAAACGTAGAGAAAAATTGATGGTTTTTTCACCTCAATTTCAATATTTTTCTTTTTCAGCTGTTATTTTCTGTAGGAAACCCTTGTAGGATCTACACAAATGACCCCTTGCTGAATTCAGAATTGTGTCTACTTTTCAGAAATGTTTAGGTTTCTGGGATCCAGCATTGGTTTCATGACCATTCCTGTCACTGACTGGAAGGAGGCTGAAAGCACAAAAAATTGCACAAATGGGGTATGCCCCAGTAAAATGCCAAAATTGTGTTGAAAAATTGGGGTTTCTGATTCAAGTCTGCCTGTTCCTGAAAGCTGGGAAGCTGCTGAGTTTAGCACCGCAAACCCTTTGTTGATGCCATTTTCAGGGGAAAAACCACAAGCCTTCTTCTGCAGCCACTTTTTCCAATTTTTTTGAAAAAAACGAAATTTTCACTGTATTTTGGCCAATTTCTTGGCCTCCTTCAAGGGAACCCACAAAGTCTGGGTACCTCTAGAATCCCTAGGATGTTGGAAAAAAAGGACGCAAATTTGGCTTGGTTAGCTTATGTGGACAAAAAGTTATGAGGGCCTAAGCGCAAACTGCCCCAAATAGGCAAAAAAAGGCCCGGCACAGGAGGGGGAAAAGGCCTGGCAGCGAAGGGGTTAAATAAAACATAATTTAAAAACAATATATATATATATATATATATATATATAAAATATATATATATATATATTTGTTTAGTATAAGATAGTATGTGTTTAGGTTAGTATGTGTTGTCCTCCATGTGTCCCGTCATATAAGGGTGGGGGGGGCTAATGTTTAGAGTGTTTAGTTAAGTGTGATAAGTAAGTTTAGCTTAGGGTAGTTAGGGCCAGTTGTGGGTAATGTGTAGTTGGATAGGTGAGGTTAATTAAGGTGTTTCCCCTAGTTTTAGCATCCTATTTTTACATTTTTAATAAATATGTAGGTACTCCTTTACGGTATGTATCATATGCTTGGGGATCAGGGCCTTGGTATGGGTGAACAGTCTCAATTTTGTATTTGCATTTCTGTTCCATCCTGCATCCAAATCCCAATTGAGCTGTCATACTGGCAGCTACACCAAAGCTACTTAGCTAGGAATCTGCCATCCATTGCATCCACCACTCAAGGTTACTATGGTTACCAATCTGTTGTTAAGTTTGGATGTATGTTTTCAATCTGTCATACTTTGAGACCAGATTGGGTATTGAGGACACTGTGTTACGTCTGCCTGCAGCCTGATGTTCATGTGAACCCTGATGAGGTGAGTGATGGTATAATCTCATGTAGTATAGTATACATAACTCATACCTATCATTTGCTGCATTGTACAACCAGGTTACTTATTTGTACGTACACTCATACACATCTATTCCTGCTGTATGGGGTGTGTGATGAACAATTTGAGTCAAATGTCACATATGTAAAGATGGTCTGGAAGAAAAATTTGAAGACAATGATTTTCTGCTTAGACATTCCTTGAAGAAGACTTAGGTGGTCATTACAACCCTGGTGGACGGTGTTAAAGCGGCGGTAAAACCGCCAACAGGCCAGCGGTAAAAAAATTGGAATTATGACTGTGGCGGAAACCGCCAACAAAGACAGCCACTTTAACACTCCGACCGCCACGGTGGTACAGACAAACAGCGCGGCGGTCACCGCCAACAGACAGGCGGAGGACAATGTACCACCCACAGTATCACAACCTACCAATCTGCCACCTTTTCCGGGGCGGATTCACCGCAGATAAAAATATGGCGGAAACAGGAATTTCAAAGGAAAAACTGTCACCTCTACACACTCCACGAGGAAGGAGGGCACCA
This sequence comes from Pleurodeles waltl, assembly GCF_031143425.1. NCBI lineage: Eukaryota > Metazoa > Chordata > Amphibia > Caudata > Salamandridae > Pleurodeles > Pleurodeles waltl. The sequence continues at coordinate 380,223,085 of NC_090446.1, forward strand.
TGGAGCCGGAACTCCATATTCTCCCTGCGATAGTCTTCCTGCTCCTATACGAGGATCATCAACACCGGCGGCGAAGACCACGGTGAGTACTGCACCTACGACATAGGGGAGGGGGGAGGCAAAAACACAGGGACACACACAACCAACATCCCAACCCCCACCCCAACCCTCACCCACTACAACACACACACCAATGCATATCTATACATTACAGTAACACCCCCTACCTGCCCCGGAAGAATGCAAAGACAAAAGAAAATTAGTTGAACCATTGAAATATATCAAAATACAGTAAGCAAATATATACATATATATATATACACAAAATATACACCACGATTAGTAGTGCAGGTAATGCACCATTCATTGTCCATGGACCACTGGGCCCAAAATGCATGGGCGAGGCCCACACAAGATACCTGATCAAAACGGAGGTAACACTGCAGGGGCATCAGATAGAAATACAACAGGCAACTCAGGGGGAAGGGAAGGGGAGGCACCTCAGCCGGATGAGTGCACCACGCCAGATCCACGAAGGGGCTCCATGCCCATTGATGTATCCTGAGGAGTGCAAAGCCACAGTCTCTCAAGTCTCTACGGTGGGTGGTTTGCCCACTGTTCAATCCTGGGGAGTGCAAAGCCACAGTCTCTCAAGTCTCTACAGTGGGTGGGTTGCCCACTGTTCAATCCTGGGGAGTGCAAAGCCACAGTCTCTCAAGTCTCTGCAGTGGGTGGGTTGCCCACTGTACCATCCTGGGGAGTGCAAAGCCACAGTCTCTCCAGTGGGTGGTTTGCCCACTGTTCAATCCTGGGGAGTCAAAGCCACAGTCTCTCAAGTCTCTACAGTGGGTGGTTTGCCCACTGTACCATCCTGGGGAGTGCAAAGCCACAGTCTCTCAAGTCTCTGCAGTGGGTGGGTTGCCCACTGTACCATCCTAGGGAGTGCAAAGCCACAGTCTCTCAAGTCTCTACAGTGGGTGGTTTGCCCACTGTTCAATCCTGGGGAGTGCAAAGCCACAGTCTCTCAAGTCTCTGCAGTGGGTGGGTTGCCCACTGTACCATCCTGGGGAGTGCAAAGCCACAGCCTCTCAAGTGGATAACAGTCTCCACTGGGGGACTGGTGCACAGAGTGCAGCACACACCCCGTGACGGTACCAGTTGCGTCACTGCCCCTGCCGCAAATGGCTAGTGGTGCATTCCATGGCGGTCTTTGCCCTGTTCAGCGGTCCCTGACCTGTTCAGCGGTGCTTGCGTTGCCAGTGTCAGACCTGTTCAGCGATGCATTCCATGGCGGTCTTTGCCCTGTTCAGCGGTCCCTGGCCTATTCAGCAGTGCTTGCGTTGCCAATGTCAGACCTGTTCAGCGGTGCATGCCTTGGCTGTCTTTGCCCTGTTCAGCGATCCCTGGGCTGTTCAGCGGTGCTTGCCAAGGCGTCCTTCATTGCTCAGCAGGGCTGTGGCTGGCGGTCCTTCATGGGTCAGCTGGGCTGTGGCTTGCGGGGTCCTCCTGGCCAGCTGGGCTGTGGCTGGCGGTGGCCTCCTGGCCAGTGACGATGGGGCTGGCCTCCTGGGCAGTGACTCTGGCAGTGGCCTCCTGGCCAGTGACAATGGGGCTGGCGGTGGCCTCCTGGGTAGCGGGGATGATGGCGGTCCTCTCCGCCGTGCTGCTCCTCCCAGACTTTGGAGATTTCTTCTGCCCCTTCCCCACCTTGGGAGGAGTCACAGCTGAGTCGACACTCCCCCCGGGACCCTTGTGAGCGGCTTTGCTGGCTGGAGTCTTCCCCCATTCCCGCTGGGCACTGTCCAACTTCTGGTGCTTCACAGGGGGGGGACTGGCTGGGCTGTGGCTCCGTGCCACACTGGCTGTCCTGGTGGCCGGTGCACTCCACATACCTGTAACAACAGGCACCATTGGTCCCAGAGATTTTTTGGCTGAGGTGCTAGTACGGGACCTATGAGTTGGACGGGGGTGGGAAATAGGTTGAGGGGGGGCCAGGAAAAGTTTTTGGGAGACACTGGGACGGGTAGATGGAGGGGGTTTGGGAGTGGAGGAAGAGGTGGTGGGTGTAGGAGATGTAAGTTTTGTGGATTTGGGTGCAGGTGCATGGGCTGGAGGCTGTCGTGAGGTGGATGGCTGTTGGGTGGGTGTATGCCTGTGTTTGTGTATCTTCGGAGGGGGCATCACAGACACACTGGGAGAGGACACAGGGGACGTGTAAATGGGAGTGGGGGTGGTCAGTGCACGTGAGCGGGGTGTGGTGGTGGGTGTGCTGGTGCGGGACGTAGTGGCTGTAGTGGTAGTGCATGCAGGTGTGAGTGTAGACGAGACTGGGAGGGAAGAGGGAGACGACGAGGAGGGGAACACAGTGGAGGCAGTGGATGTTGGTGTGTCTGTATGTGTGTGATGCTTTCGTGAGTGCCTGTGGGATGTGTGGTGCTTATGTTTGCCTGAGCTTCCCTTGTGTGTTGACATGTGTGCATGCTGGTCTGTAGGTGTGCTTGGGATAGGCTGAGGTACAGGAGATTGGGTCGGGGTGGAGAAAGTTGGAGGGGGGGAGGCTAGACACAGGGACAATGGCTGCCATCAGTGCTGAGGCCAGAGTTTGCAGGGTTCGATGAAGGGCAGCCTGACCAGAATGAATGCCCTCCAGGAATGCATTTGTGTGTTACAATTCCCTTTCTACACCCTGGATGGCATTCAAAATGGTAGACTGCCCAACAGTGAGGGACCTGAGGAGGTCGATGGCCTCCTCACTGAGGGCAGCAGAGGTCACAGGGGCAGGGGCTGAGGTGCCTGGGGCGAATGTGATGCCCACCCTCCTGGGTGAGCGGGCACGGGGCGAAGGCTGAGGGGCTGCTGGGAAGGCGGTGCTGGTAGGGGGGCTGGCGGCTGTACCTGTAGAAGTGGGGGGCACAGATTTTGCCGCCATCACAAGGGAGCTCCCATCGGAGGACGAGTCCGTGTCGCTGGTTGCAGATCCTGTGACCGGCGTGGTACTCCCCTCGCCCTCCGTCCCACTGGTGTATTCTGAATCCGTGGTGTGGGCCTCCCTGGCCATGTGGGATGCAGCTCCCTCGTGCTCCGGTGCCACTGTAGCTCCGCCTGATGATGCTGATGCACACATGAACAGGGAGACCACAAAAAGGGGGGGGAACGACAGAAGAAAGACAGTGCATGGCTTACCGCTACCGTTGGCGGACAATACAGACACAGCAGCCCCCTGCACTACGTCGCGCTGTTGGGCTCTACAGATGCAATTCCTGGGATATGGCCTACATGGCTATGGTCAACATCTGCACACATAGATGACACAGGTACATGAATACCTATACTTGGCACTCTACAGAGGTGGGGTGGGGTGCCACATGGCCTGCATTACGGAGGGGCCTAGCCTACGGAACTCGCCCTGGCCTATGGAAACCCACAGCCCTCCTCCCCCACCCAAACACCTTCACTGCACGCAAAGTCTGCTGAATGATGTTGTACTCACCCCCTTGTGTCTGCTGTGTTGCCCTCAAGCGCCCATCCGACTCAGGGTAGGCCACCGCCAGGGTCCAGAACATCAGGGGGGTCATGGTTCGACGGGCACCCCTCCCACGTTGGGAGGCCATCCCCAGCTGAGCCTCCGCCATCTTCTTGCTCCAGCAGCGAATGTCCTCCCATCTTTTCCGGCAGTGGGTGCTCCGTCTGTGGTGGACCCCCAGGGTCCGGACGTCCTTGGCGATGGCACGCCAAATATCCTTCTTCTGGTGGGCGCTGACCTACATGACATGTACGGGGAAGAAGAGAAGTCATTAACAACTGCACCGTCTAAGTGAGTGGCCCACATCCCTACCCTTGCCATGTGGCACAGGCATTTACATCCATTCATGCACGCAGAACTGTGCCCCCTTCATTCTTACAACCAGCCCTCTTCACACAGGCATAGCCCATACAACATGCTCCCTGTGTACTTACCTGTTGGTCTGGAGGACCGTAGAGTAGCGTGTACTGGGGGGAGGACCCCGTCCACAAGCTTCTCCAACTCCTCGGCAGTGAAGGCAGGGGCCCTGTCCCCAGACGCACGAGCCATTGTCTCTTCCAGACCTTTGTCACAGCAGCACTTGCAGTGTAGGTCCTCTCCTGTCGAAGATCAGGCATCGAGTGATTGAACAGATAGAAAATGGCAGTCACGTCCACGGCGGTGACGTCCGCAGCAGTGCGTACCATCACCGCCGGCGTACATCGTCATTGGCTCCTGGGACCCACAGGGTCCAATGTTAACCAATGCAGCATTGCGCCGCGGTCTTCGACGGCCTACCGCGACGGTGTGCAACGCCAGCGCAGTTACCTCACATCCCATTGTCCCACTTTAGAGGTCAGGCAGCTGCCATTTCAGGGGCCCACATGCCCTAATTACCAACTGCGTCACACAGACCTAGGCCTTGTCGCACAACACAAATACAGGCCACATTTTGTGTATGAACGGTGTTCTGTGTAGACTGTGGGTACATACCTCTGAGTTGTTTGACTCTATGGTCGCTGTTGTCATTCCTAGGCACCGTCTGCTGGGACATGTGAGGAGATGGCGGAATCCTCTGGTGTACCGACCGCTGGTGGACCTGTCGACAATGGAGGAAAGACATTTGATCATCACCTACAGGTTTGACCGTGCCACAATCCAGGAACTGTGTGCCCAGTTGGAGCCTGACCTGATGTCAGCAATCTGCCATCCCACAGGGATCCCCCCTCAAGTGCAGGTGCTATCAGTGCTCCATTTCCTTGCAAGTGGGTCATTTCAAACAACGGTTGCCATGGCATCAGGGATGTCCCAGCCTATGTTTTCCAACGTGTTGTCCAGCGTGTTGTCTGCCCTTCTGAAACACATGCGGAGCTACATCGTTTTCCCTCAGGTGGAGGATTTGCCTACAGTTAAAGGTGACTTCTATGCCCTTGGACATATCCCCAACATCATAGGTGCCATTGATGGGACCCATGTAGCTCTGGTCAGCTCCCACAGGAGTGAACAGGTGTACAGGAACCGGAAGAGTTATCATTCGATGAATGTACAGATGGTATGTTTGGCAGACCAGTACATCTCCCAGGTAAATGCTATGTTCCCTTGCTCTGTGCATGACGCCTACATCCTGCGGAATAGCAGCATCCCTTATGTGATGGGTCAACTCCAGAGGCACCGGGTGTGGCTATTAGGGGACTCTGGTTACCCCAACCTGTCATGGCTACTGACCCCAGTGAGGAGTCCCAGGACCAGGGCAGAGGAACGCTTCAATGAGGCCCATTGGCGGACTAGGAGGGTGATCCTGAAGGCCAGGTTCAGGTGCCTGCATATGACAGGTGGATCCCTACTCTACTTACCAAAGAAGGTGTGCCAGATCATCGTGGCCTGCTGTATGCTTCACAACTTGGATTTGGGACGACAGGTGCCTTTTCTGCAGGAGGATGGTCCAGATGACGGTGTTGTGGCAGCTGTGGAGCCTGTGGACAGTGATGAGGAGGAAGCAGAGGAAGAAGACATTGACAACAGGGACTCAGTTATCCAGCAATATTTCCAGTGAAACACAGGTGAGAACACATTCCTGCCTACTACAAGTACTTTCACACTTCTACCTCTATCCTGTCTGTCGATTTCGACTAGTATATGGTAACTGAGTTGTACAATTCCCTTACGGTTTCACAGGTGTGGTTTCCAACGTGTGTCATCTGCTTAGATTCCTCATGGACTTGAGATGTATGACATAGGTATGTTGACATTACATTTTAAAACGCATTTTGTCACTGTCATTGCTAATACACATTTTCAAAATCACACACTGACTCCAGATTGTTTTGTGCTTCAAGGGTGTTTATTGAAGTGCTCAATATTGGAGGGGGGTTGCAATATGGTGAGGGGTGATGGTGGAGGAATGTCCATGGCAGAGTCCAGTCTATTAGTCTCACAGGTGCATTGCCCATATGGGCATGGGAAGTGGAGCTGGGGCAGTTTAAATATGGACAGGGTGACAAAGTGGGACAGTGGGATGACAATCAGGGTGGTCTCATTTCTTGGCGGGGGTCTTGGCATCGTGCTCTGTCTTGTTCCTGTATCTCAGGGACCGCTTGCGGGTGGTTCTCCGTCTGCAGGGGGTGGGGTGCTGGTATGGTGGTCCTGTGGCGGTGCCTCCTGTCCACTAGCGACCGCGGAGGTGGTGGGCAGTTCATCATCCAGGCTAGTGTCAGGGGCCCCTTGTAGTGCCACAGTGTCCCTCCTGGTGTTGAGTATTTCCTTCAGCACCCCTACAATGGTGCCCAGGGCGGAGCTGATGGTTCTGAGTTCCTCCCTAAACCCCAAATACTGTTCCTCCTGCATGCGCTGGGTCTCCTGAAACTTGGCCAGTACCATTGCCAACGCCTCCTGGGGGTGGTGGTATGCTCCCATGATGGAGGAGAGGGCCTCGTGGAGAGTGGGTTCCCTAGGCCTGTCCGCCCCCTGTCGCACAGCAGCCCTCCCAGTTCCCCTGTGTTCCTGAGCCTCCGTCCCCTGGACCGTGTGCCCACTACCACTGCCCCCAGGTCCCTGTTGTTGTTGGGGTGGTGGGTTATCCTGGGTTCCTTGTAGTGGTGGACACACAGCTGATTGACGTGTACTGGGGACGGAGGTATGGGCCTGCTGGGTGGGTGCTGTGCTGGTGTCACCAGAGGGTGGAAGCTCTGTGGTGGCCTGTGACTGGGTATGGGGAACCGACTGTCCCGAGGCCCACGATGGTCCGGGCTGGTCATCTTGATCCAGTTGGACAGAGCTGCTGTCATCACTGTGGGCCTCTTCTGTGGGTGAGGTGGAGATGTCTGGACCCTCCTGTCTGGTGACGTTGGGTAGGGGTCCTGCAGGGGTGTAAAAGCATGATTATTGCATCTGTGTGTGTCATGGTGTGCAATGGGTGGGTGACCGTGTACCCCAGTGCTAGCATTCCTGTGTGGGGGCTTGTGTGATGATGGTTGAGGGGGTGTTATGGGTATGTGCAGTGGGCATGCTTTAGTGATGGATGTCCACGCTTTGTTGTGTCATGCAGGGCTTGGTGATGGGATGGGTGGTTTGTGTTATTAGTACATTTGTGAGGAGTTGGAGTGATAGGGGAGGGGGCGAGGGTTGGGGTCTGTGATAGGTAGGGTGGGGGATATGATAGTTAAGATTTGACTTACCAGAGTCCCTTCCTCCACCGACTCCTGCGAGGCACTCAGGATGCAGAATCGCCAAGACCTGCTCCTCCCATGTTGTTAGTTGTGCGGGAGGAGGTGGGGGTCCGCTGCCAGTCTGCTGTACCACGATGTGGTGTCTTGAGACCACGGAACGCACCTTCCCCGGTAGGTTGTTCCACCTCTTCCTGATGTCGTCCCGATTTCTTGGGTGCTGTCCCACTGTGTTGACCCTCTCGACTATTCTTCGCCATAGCTCCTTCTTCCTTGCAATTGAGAAGTGCTGCACCTGTGCTCCAAATAGCTGTGGCTCTACCCGGATGATTTCCTCCACCATGACCCTGAGCTCCTCCTCCGAGAACCTGGGGAGTCTTTGCCGTGCCATGGGGTGGTGTAGGTGATATGTGGGGTGGTGTATGTGGTGATAAGTGTGGTGATATGTAGTGGTGTGTGGTGTTTTGTGCGTGGAAGTAGTGTGGGTGATGGTCTGGTGTGCCTGTGGATGCTTGGTAGTAGTTTGTAGTGTCTCTCTCTGGCCTTCTTTCTGTGTTTTTGTCGTAGGGGTTTGTGGGTGATGTGTGTGTGTGTGTATGTGTATCAGGTGTGTGCATTTCGAATTGTCCAATGTGGATGTGTTTTGTAAATGTGTGTGTATTTTGAGCGCAGCGGTGTGTACCGCCAATGGAATACCGCGATTGAAAGACCACCGTGTGAATTCGTGTTTCGTGATAGTGTGGGCGTATTTCTGTTGGCGTGACGGTGGAGGTTTTTTTTCGCCAGTTTATCACTGACCTTTGGTGTGGCGGACTTGTGTGGGTGTCTGGATTTTGTCGGATTTCGAGATGTGGGTCGTAATAGCTGTGGCAGAATTCCGCAGCCGTGGCGGTGTGTTGGCGGTCTTCTGCACGGCGGTAAGCGGCTTTTACCGCCAATGTTGTAATGACCGCCTTATTCTGTCCAACACAGCATTATACTGTAATGTTTATATTTACTTCAGAATTAACCCTCAGGAAGGATGGATGATGCTACAATCCAGACCACAGTGCATAGTTATCAGCCCACAATCTTTCAGGGCAGTTGTATTGACATTCGATGGGCAATGACATGAGGCAAACATCACTAATCTCCCTCACGGTTGATGTGTCACATTACACAGAGACAAAGTGGTTGTGTAAGTGCTGTTTGTTTTAAAGTGCTGTAGTGCTATATTTACATAGTCCAGGATTGTGAGTCCATTAGTGTGACACCTTCCATTGTGATCCTACACAAGTGCAAAAGGACATGTCATTGGACATGCTGGGGTGAAGTGTCATACAGTGCAGAGGGATGTGAATTGCCAATGAGGTAGTGAGAGACAATCACAGGGCATAGTGACAAGGTAAACAGTGGGCTGGAGAACAGTGCTTGTGAGCAGCTGTTGCAAGACTGGCATGTTACAAAGCACAGGACCTCGGTTATAAGTGCCCATGTGGCAGGGACTAGTGCTACCGGGTACTCCTACAGGTGAAGGTGATCTGTTCCACGTCTTCATCTTCTGATGTGTGTGTTGTCTCCTCTGCCCTTGGTGGTGGTGGGTTTGAAGGGGCAACACACACTTCAGTGTTTGAAGATGTGGAGTCAGAAATCCCAGTAGCTGCCAACTATGGGGCTATTAATGGCAGCACTGCAGCAAGGAGGAGCTGCTGGTTCTTAAGGATAGCAGCTACATCACTGTGGTAGGCAGCCAGGTCGGCCCTGAGGGGGTCACTATTGTATTCATGCATGCGTTGAAAGGTTTGTTGTTGGAGGTGTAGTGTCAATTCTCTTACTGCTGTGCTGATTTCCTTCACACTTTGTAGACGTTCTTGCAAGATTGATGTTCGCCCTTGCATGGCTGCTGCCTGTTCTGCAGTTGACATCATGCACGAACGCACCCCCTCTAGGCTGGCTGCCATATTTTGCATCCCCACCCGCACCTCCTTGGCCAGCTCCTGCTGTACTCCAACTATAGTCCTCTCAAAGCTGGTGCCAGTGTCGTCAGAGTCCTCAGCTGGGTTGGAGCTGGCAGGTCGTACAATTGTTCCTCTGTGATGGCTGCTGTATCTGTGCTCCTCCTTGCAACCGAAGGGTGGGTCTGGAGGGTTCCAAGGACATCTTGGAGGGTCTGCTGGCTGATGTTTGTCAGCTCGTCATCCATGTCATCAGGGAAGTCCAGGACAGGCATATCCCCAGGAGAACCATCGTCCGCTGCAATGAGATATAGTACAATTAGTGTGTCTGTGTTGTGGCATTTGTAATGTGACGTGCCTGAATTCATATTAGTTGCACATTGTAATATTGGTACCTGTTCATTGTTCCTGTCTTTAATACTAGCATTCTCCCAGGCCTATGCCCCACCTGCATGTCACATGTAGTGTGGGCAGTTTGGGGAATTGTCTGCGTCACATTCTCTAGGTGTAGGTTCTACCCAAATTGTATGTTGCCACCTTCTTGTCCTACTCAACCCTCCGTCTACTTCCATTCTCATGTTGTGGCCGTGCACTGGCTGTGGGTGTTCTGATGGCACTTGCGCTACACTTGACAATGTGGAACTACCCCAGACTCTGATATTTCACATCCAGCTATGTGTTGCTGAGACCTAGCATATACTATGTATAGCATTGGCATGGCACACTACAGATGTCAGCATTAGTAGTGTGTAAGGTTGATGTTGGGGAATGTGTGCTACATTGGATTGCACTGATGGCCCTAGCAGTGTTCCATTTCCTCGTCTGACTGTGCGAGTGTATTTCACTAGCCGGTAACATATGTCCTCCCCCTCAATGCTGTTGTCTGAGCTGTATAACAGTTGGGATGTTGCAAGGTGTCATTGCAGCTATTGTGACCCAGGCACAGGGTGGACCCTGACATATGCAGCATGGGTATGACATTACTGCTGTTTAACTCATAATGTTTATGACAATGGCTGATGTTTGTAGCGACTATGGACATTCACATTTGACAGGTTTAGTACATTTTTATTGATTACAGGGGATTGATGACGTTGTCATCCTAAACCCTCTAATTTCGGTGTGTTTGACCATGGGCACGTAACTGCCATTAGCTACTTGACCTGCACACACAGCAGAGGTGGTAATGGCAACTGTTGTCAATGTTAAGTTCCACTTGTAGATATGGCCTGAGACTGTTAATTGAGCCCTAGTTCATGTAGGGAGAATACCAGTTGCCGTGTGACAGCAGGCCAGTTTTACGTTGTACCCTACCCTCCTGGACTGGCTTTACCTTTCCATCATCCTTGGCATGGCAGCATATTCCAATGCAAAGGTTGTTGGTGTAGTGTAGTACAGTGTCCTAGGTTTGCCCTGCACAGCACATGATTCTGTGCCATGACCCTTTGCCCATTCCACTCCCTGAAAATCATGACTTCCATGTAATGTGTGGGTTTACATATAGGCATTTTAGTTCCACATGCCACTTACCCTGCATCTGTGTTGTTTCCTGGTAGTCTGCGTTGTCCTGTCCTTGAATCCCTGTGACGATCTCCTCAGGGATGATGGCTGCCACCATCTCCTCCTTGTGGTCCAGGGCCCCTGCGGTGCTGGACTCCCACCTCCAGTCTGCAGTGCTGCCTTCCTGTTCCTGGCCATCTTTTCCTTGGTCCTGCGCTTGCAGTCATACCAGTGTTTCTTGCACTCTATGACTGTTCTCTGTACTTCTGCCACACTGTTTATCTTGTCAACAATTTGTAGCCAAATTGCCTCTCTCCTACTAATTGGCAATTTAGAGGTGACAAAAAGTTGGTTCTGGTGTTCCGTCACCTCTTTCACTAACATTTCCTGCTCCTCTGCACTGAACTGACCCTTCCTTTTCTTCTTCTCCCTCTCCTGGGTCTTGTGTGGGTCCTCCTGGCTGGTTCCTGGTCAGTTGTCATCTTCCTGGGGTCTCTCAAAGCTTCTGGGATGCATTTTGCCTCTCCTTTGCACATTTTGCTGTGTTTGTGCCAATTTTTGATGCAATTGCGTCAAAAAATTGCACCTATCTGGTTTGTTACGCCGTAAACCGGTTCAAAGTCATTTTCGCTGCATTAACGTCATTTTTCTTTGCGATGTGACGCATTGGTTTGAGTAAAAAAAAAATACTCACACCAGTGGGTTGTGCCACCTTGCGTCAAAGTATAAATTTGACGCCCGAGTGGCGCTAAGAAATGGCGTTAGCTGGCATTAAAATTTTTGACACAAAACTGCGTTGGTGCAGTTTTGTGTCAAAAAGTATAAATATGGGCCTGAATTTGAGTTTGTGCTTCCTCTCTCCTTTCTCCTTCACATTCCCCTCATTAGCCATTATCCTGTTTGGTCCTGGCTGGCTCTCAAGATTTCTTCCCTGGTGCTCGGCTGGGTCTCTGTGCCTGCGCCTGTGGGTGGGGCTTCTGGACACAGCATGGACTCACTCACTTCCTGGTTGTGATGTCATCAGGCTGTTCCAGAGTAGTGCTTTGGGTGGCCATCTTGAGCCAACAAGACCACAATTTGTGAGACAGGCCTGTGTCATGGCACGCATACATGATCCATGTTTGCCTATCGCAACAAAAACTCAACATTAGAGATCCAGACATTAGAACAGTTAAGGCAGGGGTGCATGTCTGTTACCATGCGGAGGACCTTTTCATCCCAACAGATGCCTCTTTCAATTTAGAAGACCATTTTAGCAACTTGGGATTCTCTCCCTTGATCGACTTCAACCATTTTGGTGGCTCAATGTCTGCCTTCTCCTGATACTTAGGGCCTGATTACAACTTTGGAGGAAGGTGTTAATCCGTCCCAAATACGACGGATATACCACCAGCCGTATTACGAGTCCATTATATCCTATGGAACTCGTAATACGGCTGGTGGTATATCCATCACATTTGGGACGGATTAACACCTCCTCCAAAGTTGTAATCTGGCCCTTAGTGCCAAACAAATAAGAGTGGAACTTATGCAAGGCCTACCCTATGGCAAAGCACTCCTCAGTATCCATCCAGTTCTGTTCTCTGGGTAGTAACCTCTTACTAATAAAGACTACCAGATGCTTTCTACTTTTGTTATCCATTTGAGATACCACCACTCCAACTCCATTGTCAGAGGCATCTCTCTATAATGAAAGGCTGGCTGTACTCAGATGTTTTCAGTACAGGTGCAGTGCATAATGTATTCTTCAGTTCCTCAAATGCTTTCTGACACTCCTCAGTCCATATCACTTTGTTGAGGTGCTACTTAGAAGTCAAACCAACTATTCTTTCATAGTTCTTCACAAAGTTCCTGTAATTCTAATTGAGTCCTAAAAAGGCCTAATTCATTTGGGTAGTAGACATTATTTACTCAATCACAGACTGAATCTTGGTATCTAATGGCTGAATCTTCCCATTCCCCATCTCATGCCCAAGGTAAACTACAGAGGACTGCCCCACCTGATACTTTGTCACCTTGATGGTCAGTTTCAACTCTTGTATCCTAATCACCACCTTTCTTAGGTGTTTCAGGTAGTCCTGCCATGAATTGCTGAATACCGCAATGTTTGCCAGGTAGGACTCCCAGAATTCTTTCAGCCCTGCAATAACATAATTCACCAGGCTCTGAAAGGTAGAAGAGACATTCTTCAACTGAAAAGGCATCACCTTAAACTGATTCAGCCTCTCCGGCATAGAAAATGCAGTTTTCTGCTTGGCATTTGGTGCCATAGCAATCTACCAATATCCACTGGTCAGATCCAAGGTGCTCAAGTACTTTGCAGCACTGAACCAAGAAGCTCATCCGCTCTTGGAATTGGATGGACATCAGTTTTGGTTGCCCCATTTAGGCTTTTATAGTCCACACAGAACTGCAGGTCAGTAGACCCTTGTTTTGGTCCTAAAACCACATTTCTAGACCACAATCTAAAACATCTCTCAATCACTACCAAGCCCAGCATTTTGGCAACTTCTACCTTATTGTATCCCTGAACCCAGTCAGACATTCTGTACATGCTGCCCTTCACTGGAAGGCTGTCACTTGTGTCTGTCAAGCACGCAGAAAGGTGTCATCCCTGGAGTCAGAGAGAAGAGGTTGGCAAACCATCCCAACACCTCTTTACATTTTTCCTCTGTTGCGCTGGTGTTAACACAGGGAATAACTGAACCCCATCCACAGTGCCATTCTTAATGTCAGTATGCAGTGAGTCAGGAAGAGGATCATTGCCTTCCTTTACCTCCGCTGCCATAGCTATGACACTCACTGTATAATCTCTCCAGATATAAGGCTTCAGCCTATTCACAGGGAACACCCTCTTATGTACCTATGTTCAGCAAGTAGTTAACCTCAAAAACCTTCTGAACTACCTTATAATGCCCACACCATTTGCCCCCTAAAGCCCTGGGACAAAGAGGCTTTAGCACCAAAACTTCCTAACCTTTCTGATACCCAGTAAGCATAGCTTTCTGGTTGTTCCATTCCTTCATCAGGCTTGGCTGGCCTGAAGGTTTTGCTTTGCATGAATAATGTTTTACTCCATCATGTGCCTGAGACCATTCACATAGTCCACCACATACTTCTTTGGAGACTCTGAAGTTCCTTTCCAACCGTCTATGACTAGTGAGTACTCCCTGGAGTGGGTGTCCATAAAGAAGGTCAAGGGGCCTGAACCTTACCCACTTCAGAAGAATCTCTCACTAGGCAAACAAAAGACATGGCAAGATAAGATCCCACTTCCTCTTGAGGTTCACTGGCAGACTTCTCATCATGCTCTTCTGTGCCTTGTGAAACCATTCCACCAAACCATTGGTTATGGTGGAATGCTGTGGAGATGGGTATGCAAAAAGAACAGATGACGGACGGAATGCTGAACAATGCAAACATTCACCCCCAGTCACAAAGATCTGGGTTTAATCCATAATTCTTTTACTCACCACACCACCCCAGTTTGGACCTAGCCATATACAAATCTTTTCTGACCCTGTTCCTCATGGGAACAGTCCAGCCCAAACTACCAACCCAGGTCCTTTCTGGACGGAAATAAGCCTCCTCTGATTGGTTTCAGGGTATCACCCTTCATCAGCCAGGCCATTTTGAATCCATTGGTGCAGTGAGCATGGGACCCACGTCTGGGCATACCCTTCTGACTTGGGGTGACAAATGCAAAAAGAACAGATGATGGACGGAATGCTGAACAATATAAACATTCACCTCCAGTCACAAAGATCTGGGTTTAATCCATTGTTTTTTTGCTCACCACGCCACTCCAGTTTGAACCTAGTCATATACAAATCAGTCTTGACCGTGTGCCTCATGGAAACAGTCCAGCCCAATCTGCCAAGCCAGGTGCCCCCTGGACCAGAAACAAGCATCCAAGGACTGGTTTCAGGGTATCACCCTTCTTCAGCTAGGCTAGCTTGAATCCAGTGGCACAGTGAGCAAGGGACCCACGTCTGGGCATACCCTTTCCACTTGGGGCGACAAATGCAAAAAGAACAGATGAAGGACGGAATTCTGAACAATGCAAACATTCACCCCCAGTCACAATGATCTGGGTTCAATCCATTGTTTTTTTGTTCACCACACCACCCCAGTTTGGACCCAGCCATATACAAATTGGAACAGTCCAGCCCGAACTGCCAAGCCAGGTCCTCTCTGGACTAGAAACAAGCATCCTAGGACCAGTTTCAGGGTATTGCCCTTCATCAGCTAAGCCAGCTGGAGAAGGGTATGTCACACTAACTTGCTCCCACATCTCTCTTAGGTAAGAGGAGATGAAGTTGGTACCCCAGTCCAAATTTACCATCCTTGGAACCTTGAACCCAGAAAAGATCCCCAGTAGTGCTTTTGCTACTGCCTGTGCAGTTGTGCTCCTCAGACGTACAGCTTCTGGGTATCCGGTGGCAAAATCCATCACAATTAAGATATACCTGTTGCCTGATTTTTGGGGGAAATTACATGGACCAAATATGTCTATTCCCATCTGCTCAAATGGAATACTTACAACTGGTAGTAGCACAAATGGGGCCTTAGTCCTCCCTCCTGTTTTACTACTCGTTTGGCATGCAGGGCAGGTTCTATAAAATCCCTGTTTGTCTCTGTGCACCCTTGGAAAATAGAACAGAGGGTCCAAACTATTTTGGGTTTTTCTAATCCCTAACTGACCTGCTAAGGGCACTTAAAGGGCCAGTGGCAACAGGAAGTTCCTGTGCACTACCTGAACCACTAGCCTCTTGCTAGCTTCTGCCTCAGGATTTACCAGCTCACTATTGAGTAGACAGTCCTCCCAGTTAACATGTTTCCCAGCCACTCCTTTGCTGAACTGCTCCTGGGCTTCCTTCTGAAGTCCCACAAGTGTAGGGTACTCCTCCTGTGCCTTGTAGAATTCTTTCCGGGTAGGCCCACAAGCAACTAGCAAACCTTGCAACTCTGGATGTGACCTAGACTCCTGCTACTGGTTCTCATCTTCCTCCCCTTCTGGAACAGAAGCAAGGTCCTCCCCGGATATTGCCTTCCTGGAATCTGTCCTTTCCTGAAAACTATCTTGTCCTGGTCCATTCAAATCAGGACTGATCCCAGTTCCACTTTCTGAGGCTGATGTGCAGCCTGTGCTCTAATCAACACGGCTGACGTTGTTCAGGCCAAAAAGGCTTCTGGCAGTGGAACCAAGCCAGGGCAATTAAATCATTGCCCATGAGACATCCAGCACCTTGCTTTTCCCTTCCTCTGACATCAGTCCTAGCCGCCTTGCCATTGGGCTCAATCTCCACCCTGGCAAGTGGTACTCAGGCCCATATTTATTCTTTTTTAGCGCTGCATTTGTGTAATTTTTTTACGCAAAAGCGGCGCAAACTTACAAAATACAATTGTATTTTGTAAGTTTGCGTCGCTTTTGCGTCTAAAAGCGGTGCAAATGCGGCACTATAAAAGTATAAACATGGGCCTTAATGTCCTCTTTACTGCCTATCAAACCTGTATAGTTCCAGGGAGTATCTCCTCAGGCTTAAGGTACTTCTTCTGAACCACAGCGTGTAAGGCTCCAGTATCTCTGAGGGCAGGCACTGCCATTGAGTGATACTAATTGTAGTGGTAGTTATCTTAACTTTCTTCTTAGTATGCCTTTTAGTGGGCCTAAATTCTCCTGTTGAGCATGGTTCCAGCATATTGAAGTGTGGGAAAGTAGCCTCTTTCTAGCCTGGTTACCCCCACTTTGGTCCTGTTTGTCAGTGTGTTTGAATGTGTCTACTGGAATCCTGCTACCCAGGACCTCAGTAGTTATGCTCTTTCCCTTAAAATTAGTTGTCGATAACTGTTAGCACTCTGTATTTCATCCACAATTGGCACACTGGTTTCCCATTATAAGTGCCTAGTATATGGTACCTAGGTACTCAGGACATTGGGGTTCCAGGGGATCCTAATGGGCTGCAGCATATATTTTGCCGCCCATAGGGAGCTCAAGCAAAGGGTTCTTCAGGCCTACCATTGCAACCTGCGTGAAAAGGTGCAATCACCCTTTCATTGCCACTCTTCACCACACCGGGTTACTTATAAGTGACCCCTATAGTAGGCCTTCTAGCCAAAGGGCAGGGTGCAGAGTACCTGGGGGTGAGGGCACCCC
The DNA here is from genome assembly GCF_031143425.1 of Pleurodeles waltl. NCBI lineage: Eukaryota > Metazoa > Chordata > Amphibia > Caudata > Salamandridae > Pleurodeles > Pleurodeles waltl. The sequence continues at coordinate 380,239,840 of NC_090446.1, forward strand.
TGCACTAGTGGAGATGCTCCCACAAACTCCAGGCCCATTTCCCCGGACTTTGTGAGTGTGGGGATGCCATTTTACGTGTGTACTGGACATAGGTCACTACCTATGTCCAGCTACATAATGCTAACTCCAAACATAGGCATGTTTGGTATCTAACATATTGGAATCATACTCCAAGGCTTTTGCAAGCATTGGTTGTATGATTCCATGGACTCTGGGGGCTCCTTAGAGGACCCCCAGTATTGCCATTACTGCCTTATCAGGATTTCCAGGCAGCCTAAGCTGCTGCCACCTCTCAGACAGGTTTCTGCCCTCCTGTTGCTTGAGAAGCTCGAGCTCAGGAAGGCAGAACAAAGGATTATGTTTGGGAGAGGGGTGTTACACCCTCTCCCTTTGAAAAATAGGTGTTATAGGCTTGGAAGGGGTGGCCTCCACAAGCCACTGGAAATGCTTTAAAGGGCACATTTGGTGTCCTCCTTGTATAAACCAGTCTACACCAGTTCAGAGTCCCCCAGTCCCTGCTCTGGCGCAAAACTGGACAAAGGAAAGTGGAGTGACAACTCCCCTGTCCATCAGTACCCCAGGGGTGCTGCTCAGAGCTCCTCCAGAAGGTCCCTGGGATTTGCTATTTTGGATTCAATGTTGGCAGGAAACTCTGGGAGCATCTGAGTGGCCAGTGCCAGCAGGTGACGTCAGAGCCCCCTCCTAATAGGTGGTCACCCAGCTAAGTGACCAATCCCCCCCTTTCAGTGCTATTTAGGGTCTCTCCTTTGGGTGGTTCCTCAGATTCAGATTGCAGGACTCCAGCAAGAATCCTCTGCACTGTCTACTTCGACCTCTGACCGAAGAAACTGCACCTGGACTCTTCAGGACCCTACAAGCTGCAACAAAGAAGCAAGATGCCTTCTGCAACATTGTACCTCCGGCTCCTTACAGCAACTGCAACCTTTCCCCGATCATGAATCCTTTGAGGAGAGTCCGTCTTCAGCCTGCATCAGAAGAAAGAAGGAATCTCCCTTGGAGTGAAGGAGTCACTCCCCTGCTTCTGCAGGCACCAACTGCAACAGCTGGCTGTGTGGATCCCCTCTCCTGCTGAGCTGCGTAGATCCTGTATCAAGGGTGGTGGACTGAAGTGGTCCCAATGGTCCTCTCTTCCAACTGTCCAACTTGGGTGAAGGTAAGTCCTTGCCTGCCCACGCAGGACAATACCCCCATGGACCACGTAATTTGCAGCTGCCAAGGCTTGTTGCTAAAGTTACCCTAAGTGGGAAGGGTAAGCCCAGATGTGGGTCCCTTGATCACGGTGCCACTGGGTTCAAGCAAGCCTGATAGATAAAGGGTGATGTCCTGAAACCGGTTTCAGGAAGCCTGTTTCTGGTTCATAAAGGACCTGACCTGGCAGTTTAGGCTGGACTGTTCCAAATGGGAATGGGGTCAAGACTGATTTGCATATTGCTAGGTCCAAACTGGGGTGGCATGGTGAGCAAAAGAATGAAGGATTAAACCCAGATCTGTGACTGGGGTGAATGGTTGAAATGTTTTGGAACTCCATTCCTCACCCTTTTGTGTTGCTAAAGTTGCCCTAGCAGGGAAGGGTATACCCAGACATGAGTCCCTTGCTCAATGTGCCACTGGGTTTAGGTTAGTCTGGCTAGTGAAGGGTGATATCCTAAAACTGGTCCCAGGATGCTTGTCTCTGGTCTAATGAGGACCTGGCCTGGCAGTGCAGGCTGAACTGTTCTCATGGGGAACAGGATCAAGACTGATTTGTATATGGCTGGCCCCAATGTGGGATGGTTTTTTGAACAAAAGAACAATAGATTAAACCCAGATCTGTGACTGGGGGTGAGTGGTTGAAAAGTTTCAGCACTCCACCCATCCTCCTTATGTGTTGCTGACGTTGCCCATAGTGGGAATAGTATGTCCAACCTGGGTCCCTTGCTCACTGGGTTCAAGCTAGCTTGGATGATGAAGGATGATACCCTGGAACTGGTTCCAGGATGCTTGTTTCTAGTCCAGGGGGGACCAGCCTCCCACTTCAGGCTGGAATGCTCCCATAGGGAACAGGGTCAGGACTGATTTGTAGATGACTGGACTATAGTGGCTTCGACAGCCCGAACGTTCAGCCGTTCAACTTTGGTGGAGGTAAGGGCCTGCCTCTCCGCGCAAGACATTACCCCCATGCACTGCTTGACTTGTAGTTGCCAAGGCTTATGTGAAACCTTCCATGATGTTCTTCATGCAAAGCACAGCTTAGGTCCCCAGCAGTGCATACTGCAATGCACAGCTTCCTGAGTGTTTCTTCAGCGGCGTGGTAATCCTTTGTGTTGTGCACCATGGGCATCCATTTGCACTTTCTTTGTCCCCATGCTGTGGGACTCCTCTGCATGCTGCCTGGTCTTCTGAGGGCTCTCTGAGTTGCTGAGAGCCCTCTCTGTCTCCCCCTCTTGGGTAGAGGCTACCAGGTCCCTCCTGGTCCCGGGCAGCGCTATTTTCTGCTAATCGTGAGCTTTGCATGTGCCAAGGCTTGTTGGCGAAATCCAGTGATGCAAACCAGACTGCATTCATCCATCCAGCGTGGGACATCTTCTGCACCAACCAGGAACCTGCATCTATCTTCTTTGGTGCAACAATGACTTTGTCTTCTCACCAGTGGTTCTTCTTTTGCACCTTCATCCAGGTTAGCAGGGGCTCATGTTCTCCCTGCACTCTTCAGTGCTTCTTGGACTTGGTTCCCTTCTTCCACAGGTTTCCGGGTCCAGGAATCCATTGTTGGTGACTTGTAGTCTCTTCTGGTTCTTGCATAATCTTCTATCACAACTTCTTGTGTGTTTCAGGAAACTTACTGTGATTTACTCCTGTTTTCCTGCCCTCTGGGGTGGGGGTCTATTACTTACCTTTGGTGTTTTCCGACACTCCCAGCGCCCCTCTACACACTACACTTGCCTAGGTGGGAAACCGACTTTTGCATTCCACTATTTTAGTATATGGTTTCTGTTACCCCTAAGCCCATTGCAACCTATTGTGATTTTTACTGTTTGCACTATTTTCTGACTAGTTACTTACCTGTTTTTGGTTACTAGTGCATATATTGTGTATATTACTTACCTCTTAAGGGAGTATAGGGCCACATGTATCAAGCCTTTTTGCATTTGCAAGCGGTGTGAATGCCCGTTTGTGAATGCAAAAGTGCCTTTCAGTATGTATGAAAGGCAATTCCTTAAAATTGCGAGCCCGTTTAGAGAATCGCAATTTGCAATTCACTAAATAAGAAATCACTAGCACATGTATGAAGCTTTTCCTTAATGTGAATTGGGCATTAAGGAATCTCAACTTCCACCAAGTAAAACTTGGTGGTAACCATGTGCAAATTTTAAAAATGCATTTTTAAAATTGACATGTAACACACACATACCCCTTTGGCATGTGTGTGCCTTACATGTCCTAAAATATTTTTTGGGGTGTAGCAGAGGGGGCCTTAGGCCCCCAGCACCCTGGGGTTTTGCATTTCCTAAACTGCAAATTCCAGTTAGGAATTCGCCATTTGAGAAATGCAAAAAAATCGCAAATATGGGCCTATAGGCCCATAGGTGTGAATGGGGCCTGTATCGCAATTTTGCGATTCGGTAATAGCATTTGCGATTTTTAAGAAATCGCTATTACCGAAACGCTAATATGATACATACCATTTTGCGAATCAGAAATAGCGATTTCTTAAAAATCGCTATTACCAATTTGCAAAAGGGTTAGATGATGCATCTGGCCCATAGTCTCTAAGGTATTTATTTTTGGCATTGTGTAACTAAAATAAAGTACTTTATTTTTGTAACACTGAATATTGTCTTTCATGTGTGTGAGTACTGTGTGACCACAGTAGTATTGCAAGAGCTTTGCATGTCTCTTAGTTCAGCCTGGACTGCTCTGCCCACAGCTACCTCTAGACAGTCTGGCTTCTAGACACTGACTACATTTCACTAATAAGGAATAACTGGACTTGGTATAAGGTGTAAGTACCTTTGGTACCCAATACAAACCAGGCCAGCCTCCTACAGAAGGGTATGCCCAGGCGTGGGTCCCTTGCTCACTGTGCCACTGGGTTCATACTAGCTTGGCTGATGAAGGGTGATACCTTGAAACTGGGCCCAGGATGTTTGTCTTTGGTCCAAGGAGGACCTGGTCTGGCAGTTCAGGCTGGACTGTTCCAATGGGGAACAGGGTCAACACTGATTTGCATATGGCTGGGTCCAAACTGGGGTGGTATGTTGAGGAAAAGAACGATGGATTAAACCCTGATCTGCGACTGGGGTGAGTGGGTGAAAAGTTTTGACACTCCGTCCATAATCCTTTTGTGTTGCTACTGTTAAAGCTAAGCCTACTTCTACTGTGGAGGGACGGACTTACCATGACTTATGTATTCTCTTTCTTGCAGTATCATGTTTAGCCTTCTTTATCATTAGGATCTCAATAAATTTTATTTCTCAAACTTTCACATGGTCCTTAAACAGGTGGCTATGTGCAAACATTTAAATCCTCACTAGAGAGCTACAAGGTGGGCAGTGGGATTAGACAAGGATATCCCCTTTGCTCTTTGTATTGGCAGTGGAGCAACTGACTGGCTAAACCAGGACTGGGAATAGCTATCAAGGCATACAGGTCTCTGGGTAGATCCATCACATGACCTTATATGAGGATAACCTCTTTGGGAACACAACAACAGTTCTGGTGGGTGCTAGGAAGTTCTTGGAGAAGTTTGGCACCCTATCTTGATTAATGGCCCACTGGCAGAAATCGTGACTGTTCCCAATTCTTGCGACTCGAGGCACCCCAGAGGGACTAGAGCTACTACTGTTGGAACCCAGATGCAGACAATACATGGGAGTACAAATAAAAAAAATAAAAAAAACCGTCCGGCTTGTTGGATGAGAATGTTGGGACGGTTATTAGGGCATGAGCGCTGAAATTGAAAGTTGCATCCCCTCTGTGTGACGGGATGGGTGGCACTGCTTCAAATTACTGTGCTCCCCCGCTTGCTGTATTTCTTTGTAGTACCTCTGGTGTATATTCCCAGTGAGCTATTCAGAGAACTTGATTCGCTCCTCATTTCATTAATATGGGGTCAGACCATAGACCATGTAGCAAGGGGCCTTTGGGAGAGGGATGACTGCCTGTGCTTGAATTTGAATCCTACTACCTAGCAGCGTAGCTCCAGTGGCTGACACAGCGGGTAGCCGGCAATCTGATACCTGGGCTAACATTGACAACGTCTATACCTGATCTTCACCAACTGATCAGAGTACTGCTGAGACTGGGATATCCACTTGGGAATGACACCACTGAATTCCAAGTGCTGCGGCAATGTTAAGCTTGTTGTTTGTAAAGGATTTGGGTGCAAGTTCCGTACTCGCCTGACATACCTTGGAATATGCTGGAGGTACTGCCTCATGGGGGATGGCGGGCCTAATGGAATGGATGGATGCAGTTGTCTCAAGAGTGGGAGATTTATTCAGAGAGGAAGCACTTCTTCCACTCAAGGGGTTTCACTTGTCATTCGATTTGCCCCAGGTTCACTTCTTACTACTTGGAGCAGTGGCGGCTGCGATGCACAGGCACTGGGAGGTGGGCCTATCAGAATCACACCATCAAAGGAGCTGTCAATATATAGGCCCTCATTACAACCATGGGGGCTGGTGTAAAAGTGGCGGTAATACCGTCAACAGGCTGGTGGTAATTACCACCAAATTATGACCATGGGGGATAGATCTGATATAGACAGCCACTTTACCACACTAACCGCCAGGGTGGAAACAACAGCCTCAACAGCGGTAGCTGCCTACAGCCAAGCGGAAGTCAATGTTCCACCCACCATATTAAGACCCTGGAAACCGCCACCTTTTCCGAAGCGGTACCAACGACATCAAAAGCCTGGCGGAAACAACCTCAGAAGTGAAAGGACTCACCATTGGAGACACAGGGAACAACCATGCCACCATGGAGCCCGAGCTGCATGTCTTCCCCATGCTCTTCTACATGTTGCTCCACCACAAACACCAACAACAGCGAAGACGACTACGGTGAGTACAGCTGCCTAGCACACAAGGGAGGAGGGGAGAAAAAAGAGAGTGACACACATACACACAACACACACACCCCACAACACCATACACACAACCAGATGCACAAGAAAACAAGTTATTTCCCCTAAATTGGCTGAATAATGCAAGGACAAAATGAATTCACTAAAGTGAGTGTAATAATATCAACACAGTATAAAAATAACTTAGCCAATTTTACAGATATTTACAATTGTACTGTTCAAGGGACACTGCCCAGTCCTCAGTTTGCGTGGGCCACATGGCAAAGTCCAAGGTCCCACTTGTCACCTGCATCAACACGGAGAGAACACTGCAGAGGCATCGGTTGGTAAATAGGCAGGCACCTCAGGGGGATGGGAGTTGGGGGGGGCACCTCAGCCAGTGGATGGAACAAGACCACTGGTTCTGGAGGGGGCAACATGCCCTATGCTTGATCCTGGGGAGTGCAAGGCCACAGTCTCTCAAATGGGTGACTTGCCCACATGCTATGGAGGGGGCAACATGCCCTGTGCTTGATCCTGGGGAGTGCAAGGCCACAGTCTCTCAAGTGGGTGACTTGCCCACATGCTATGGAGGGGGCAATATGCCCTGTGCTTGATTCTTGGGAGTCCAAGCCACAGTCTCTCAAGTGGGTGACTTGCCCACATGCTCTTGAGGGGGCAACATGCCCTGTGCTTGGTCCTGGTGAGTGCAAGGCCACAGTCTCTCAAGTGGGTGAGTTGCCCACATGCTTTGGAGGGGCAACATACCCTGTGCTCTTGATTCTGGGGAGTGCAAGGCCACAGTCTCTCAAATGAGTAACTTGACCACATGCTCTGAAGGGGGCAACATGCTGTGCTCTTGATCCTGAGGAGGCTGGGGTTGGTGGGTGTCTTACCCACTGGTTCTGGAGGGGGCATTGTGCCCTGTGCTCTTGATCCTAGGGAGGCTGGGGTTGGTGGGTGTCTTACCCACTGGGTCTGCAGGGGGCATCGTGCCCTGTGCTCTTGATCCTGGTGAGGCTGGGATTAGTGGGTGTCTTACCCACTGGTTCTGGAGGGGGCATCGTGCCCCTTGTTCTTGATCCTGGGGAGCGCAAGGTCACAGTCTCTCAGGTGGATGTCATATCCACAGGATTTGCAGGGGCAGGCAGCACTGCAGCCCATGGAGGCTGCTCAGTGGTGGAAGTGGTGTTGTTGCAGTCGCTGGTGGGGGGAAGCTCCAGCCCATCCCCTGCAGTCTCGGATGGCTGCCGACTGGTGGTGGTGGTGCTGCTGCTGCTGGTGGGGTGAAGCTCCAGCCTATCTTCTGCAGCCTTGGATGGCTGCCCACTGGTGGTGGTGGTGTTGCTGCTGGTGGAGGGAGGCTCCAACCCATCCCCTGGAGCCTCGGATGGCTGCCCACTGGTGGTGGTGGTGCTGCTGCTGTTGGGTGGAAGCTCCAGCCCATCCCCTGAAGCCTCAGATGGCTGCCCACTGGTGGTGATGCTGGTGCTGCTGCTGCTGGGGGGTAGCTTAAGCCCATCCCCTGCAGCCTCGGATGGCTGCACAACCATGGTTGGTGGTGGGGGTGTCCGTCAGAGTTCCTGTCCCAAGCCCCTTGCCCTTCCTGCCTGCTGGTGCTGGTCCCTTGGTCTTCTTGGCAGCAGCTGGGGTAGGCTCCTTGCTCTTCCTGGCAGCAGCTGGGGCAGGCTCCTTACCCTTGAGGCTGCCTGGTGCAAGCTCCTTCACCCTTAGGACATGTGCCCTGGATCCTTTCCCACCACGGGTGGGTGTGGCGACTTCTGGGCCCGTGGACTGGATGGCCGCCAAGCCAGTGTGAATGCCCTTCAGGAATGCATTAGTCTGTTGCATCTCGGCTGCCAGCGCCTGGATGGCATTCACAATAGTTGACTGCCCTACAGAGATGGATCTCAGGAGGTCAATAGCCTCCTCACTCAGGGCAGCAGGGCTAGCTGTGGCAGGGCCTGAGGTGCCTGGAGCGAAGGAGATGCCCACCCTCTGGGGTGAGCGGGCATGGGCAACTCAATGAGAGGCTGCTGGGAGGGCGGTGCTGGTATGGGGGTGGTGGATGTACCTGTAGCTGGGGGGGGGGGGTCACAGAGGTGTCCACCACCACCAGGGAGCTTCCATCGGAGGAGGTATCTGTGTCTGATCTGTCCCCTCCAGTCTCCGCCATGGTGCTCCCCTCACCCTCCGTCCTACTGGTGCCCTCACCATCTGTGGACTCCACCTCCTGGGTCCTATGGGATACAGCTCCCTCCATTGCCAGTGCCTCTGCTCCTCCACCAGATGATGCTAATGCACATAAGGAAAGGGTGACAAAACAAAAGGGGGGGGAAGAGACAAAGGATACACTTGGTAAATGGCTGCAAAAACACCACCGTTGGCGTACACAACTCTGGATAGGCCACTGCCTGAATGGGGGCCATCATGGGGGATCAGGGTTTGATGGGCACCCCTTCCTCGTTGGGAGGCCATCCCCATATGGGCCTCCACCATCTTCCATGCCCAGCATCTCAGGTCCTCCCACAGTTTTCGACAGTGGGTGCTCTGCCTGCCATAGACCCCTAGAATCCACACTTCCTTGGTGATGGCAAACCATATACCCTTCTTCGATGCGCGCTGACCTGCAGAGGGAATCCACACAGGAAAAAAGTATTAGTGAGCCAGTCCTGCTTGTTACACTTATGTCCCACCATACCCCTTCAAATCACCATTTACATACACATAGCCTAGCACACAACCTGTACACCGCCCAGGAGACATCCACCCATCCCCCTTAAACGATGCCTTCACACCCCACTCCATGTATTCATACCACATGCAGTGTCCCAACAGTGTACTCACCTGTTGGTCAAGAGGCCCATACATTAGTCTGTACTGGGGTAGGACCCCATCCACCAGTCTCTCAAACTCTGCTGAAGTGACAGCAGGGGCCCTTTTCCCAGTCACACTTGCAATGGTAGGTTCTAGACACAGGTCACAGCAGCACATGCAGTGTAGATTCTCTCCTGTTGAAGGTCAGATAGCAAGTGAGAAATATGATAGAAAATGGCAGTCACGTTCGCGGCGGTGCATACCGTCACCGCTGGTGTACATCACCATTGGCCACTAAAACCCATAGGGCCCAATTATAACCAATGAGGAGTTGCACCGCGGTTCCCGACTGCTTCTCGCAACTGAGCACAAAGTCTGTGGAATAACCTCACTTACACCTGTCCCTCCACACAGGACAGGCAGACGCCATTTCAGGGGGGGGCAGGTCCTGGATAATTACTGCATCACTGTTTAATTTTGAACATACAGGACAATTCTCACTGACCCATTACAATTTGACAGCATGCATTGTACTGCTGTAGCCCCATTGTTCTGTTTGTGACCGTCTCCTCACTCTTTTGTCCCTCGGATTGCTACTGCTGCGGATGAATAGGAGATGAAGACATACCCCCGTTTACAGACCCCTGGTGGACTTGGCAACAATGGAAGACAGGCATATCATCCTCACCTATATACTTGACAGGGCCACAATCACAGAGCTGTGTGCCCAATTGGAGCCTGAGCTGATATCTGCTATCCGTCACCCCACTGGGATTCCCCCCTCTTGTGCAAGTTCTATCAGTTCCCCCTTTCCTGGCAACTGGTTCTTTCCAACTGACAGTGGGCTTGGCAGCAGGAATGTCACAGCCAATGTTCTCAATTGTGCTGACCAGAGTGTTGTCTGCCCTGATTAAACACATGTGCAGCTACATTGTATTTCCCAGGTGGAGGATTTGGCCACAGTGAAGGCTGACTTCTATGCAATGGGACATATCACCAACATAATTGGTCCGATTTATGGAACACATATTGCATTTGTCCACCCGTCAAAATGAACAGGTGTACAGAAGTCGCAAGAGTTTTCACTCAATGAATGTACAAATGGTGAGTTGGTGGACCAGTATATCTCCCATGTCAATGCTAAGTATCCTGGGTCTGTGCATGATGCCTTTGTCCTGAGGAATAGCAGCATCCCAAATGTGGTGGGCCAACTACAGAGGCGCAGGGTGTGGCTAATAGGTGATCCCTGGTTCCCACCCAGTAGATGTTGGGGTATGGATATGGTGTGGGCCAAATGGGATAGTGTGTGGCTAAATTTTGTCCCTCAATATTTGCAGGTGACTCTGGTTACCCCAAACTATCCTGGCTACTGCCCCCTGTGAGGAATGCCAGGACAAAGGCAGAAGAACATTATAATGAGGCACATGGATGAACCAGAATCATCATAGAAAGCACCTTTGGCCTCCTGAAGGCCAGGTTTCGGTGCCTCCATCTGACAGGTGGATCCCTGTGCTACTCACCCAAGAAGGTCTGCCAGATAATAGTGGCATGCTCCATGTTGTACAACCTAGCCCTGAGATGCCATGTCCCTTTTCTGCAGGAGGAGGAGGCTTGAGATACCCGTATGGCGGCAGTGAACCCTGTGGACAGTGAGGATGAGGAAGCAGAGGATGAGGATGAGGACAACAGTACAGCAATAATCAGACAAAATTTCCAATGACACACAGGTAAGACAGTGTTACTTCACATTTCATTGTCATTATGTTGAAATTCTTTGGCACTGGCATGCTGTTATTTCCCACTTCTATGCCCACTTACTGTACCCTTTAGCAATTCATTTTACAGATATTGGTGCCTCACAATAGCTCCTGCTGTGATCACTGCAGCCAACTACAGGTCTTTCACATATGTTCATTTTCTGTACAGTTAAATTGCAATGTTTGTACATGGTTAAACGTATACATACTTAGAAAATGTGACATAGTCCATACGTCTGCTAAGATATTGAGGGGCAAGTGCAATGGGATGGAGTGATGATACAGGAAATTACAAGGTATAGTTCCAGTCTGTAGCACAGGTGCATTGTTCATGGGGACATAGGAAGGGGAGCAATGGCAGTTCAAGGTGGACAGGGTGACAGAGTGGGACACAAGGTTGACAATCAGGAGAGTCTCATTTCCTGGCGGGAATTGGACAACAGTCTCTGGCTTCTGCCTGGATTGCAGGGAACATTTGCGGGGTGGTTCATCTTCTGCAGGGGGAGGTGTGCTGGTGGACGGCAGTTCAGATGTCTGGCTAGTGGCAGGGGCCGGCTGGTGTGAGACTGCCTCCCTCATAATATTGGCCATGGCTGCCAGCACCCCTGCTATGGAGACCAGGGTGGTGTTGATGGCTTGCAAGTCCTCCCTGATCCCCTGGTAATGTCCTCCTGCAGATGCCTGTTCTCCTGCACATTGTCCAGGATCTGGCCCATCGTGACCTGGGAATGTCGGTATGCTCTCAGGATCTCTGCAAGTGCCTTCTGGAGAATCGGTTCCCTGGGCCTGTCCTCCCCCTGGCACACAGCACTCCTCCCAGTTTCCCTGTTGTACTGTGCCTCTGTCCCCAGAACCGTGTGCCCACTGCCACTGACCCCAGGTCCTTGATTGTCATGGGTTTGAGGTGTGCCCTGGGGTGGCTGTAGTTGCGGACACACTGCTGATTGACGTTTCCTGGAGACAGAAGTGTGGGTACGCTGGGAGGGTGCTGTGGTGGTGTTTCCAGATGTGGGAGGCTCTGTGGTTGTCTGTGACAGGGCTTGGGAAACTAACTGTCCAGAGGTCCCTGATGGGCCAGGTTGGTCATCCAGATCCAGGCAACCAGAGTTGGTGTTATCACTGTGGGCCTCATCAGTTGGGGGACTGAATAGTGCTGGCACCTCCTCTCCGCTGACATTGGCTGTGATACCTGTGGGAATGTAAATGCTGTGTTATTGTTTCTGTGTTCGCCATATTGTGCATCGGTGGCTTGCCCTCTTTGGTTGGATTTGCCCTGGCAGCTTTCACTTGTGTAAGTTAGTATGTGGTGGGCTAGCTGATTCTCTCTAGTGTGCATGCTTTAGTGATAGGTGTCCATGCAGGTCTGTGAGTGGTGTCCATGCATTGGTATGGCATGCAGGGCTTGGCATTGGGATGAGTGAGATGTGATGTTGGGGTGTGTGGGATGGAATGGAGTGATGAGAGTGAGGGTGAGGATAGGGGTAGGTGATGGCATGCAGGTAGGGTGGTAGTAGTAGAATAGAGTTGACTTACCAGAGTCCAGTCCTCCTCCTACTCCGGCCAGGCCCTCATGATGCATGTTTGGCAAGATTTGCTCCTCCCATGTTGTTAGTTGTGGGGTAGGATGTGGGGGTCCACCACCAGTCCTCTGTACAGCAAGTTGGTATCTTGCTGCAATGGAACGCACCTTCCCCATAGGTCATTCGACCTCTTCCTGATGTCATCCATGGTTCTTGGGTGCTGTCCCATGGCTTTGACCCTGTCCATGATTCTCCGTCAGAGCTCCATCTTCCTAGATATCGATATCTGCTGCACCTGTGCTCCAAAGAGCTGTGGGTCTACCCTGATGATTTCCTCCACCATGACACTCAGCTCCTCCTCTGAGTATCTGGGGTGTCTTTGTGGTGCCATGGGTGTTGTGTGAGTTGTGCAGGTGAGGGTGTGTAAGGTGATGTGTTGGGTGTATGATGTGGGGTGCGTGGGTGGTGGATAGGTGTAGGTAGTGTGTGGCTCTTCTTTGGTCAGTGGTCGTGGTGTCTGTGGTGTGCCAATGGTTTGTAGTCATAAAGGGTTGTGGGTAATGTGGGTGTGTGTTTTATAGTGGTGTGGGTGTGTGGGTGTGGTGTGTGTATGGGTGTCAGGTGTGTGTTGGTTGAATTTTCCATTGTGGTGTTGTTTTGTGTGAGTGTGTGTATTTTGAGCGCGGCGGTATGTATCGCTAACAGTTTACTGCCATTGAATGTCCGCCATGGTGATTCATGGGTCATAATGTGGTGGGCGTTGTTCTGTTGGCATAGCGGGGTGGGCTTTGATACTGCCAGTTTATCACTGACCTTTGGTGTGGTGGATTTGTGTCTGTGGCTGAATAGTGACGGATTGGTGTGTGTGTGTGTGTGTCATAATATGGTGAACGGATATCTGCCGCTGCGGTGGTATGTTGGCGGCAGTAGAGTGGCAATAAGTGGGATTTACTGCCAATGTCATAATGAGGGCCATAGTCCTGTCCCTGGACACTTATCAGGCAGTCACCTGCTTATATAGGGCTATAAGAGAAGACATACTGCCGCCCCTTAACGCTTTACAGACCCGATGGGAGGACGGCCAGGGGGTCTCCATACCTGAGGGTGACTGTGCAACTATATTGGAAAGGATCTCTAAAGCCCATAAAATGCCTGTTTCAAGCTTATTAACTTCTAAGTATTACAAAGGGCATACCTCACCCCAAAGAATCAATAGTTACTTTCACACAGTAGGTGGAGCATGCCTAAAATGTGGGGAGGTGGGGGGAGTTCTTACACATGATGTGAAGTTGCCCATTACTTACAGCGTATTGGGGAGAAGTTACAAACACAGTCACTGATATTACCTCAAAAGATGTCCTTCCACTCTCGGACACTGCTTATTAAGTTGGTTTCCGCACACTGTTAAGACAAAGACCACAAGTAGATTTCAAATGTGGCCTTTATCCTGGCAAAAAGAGAAATCACCAGGAATTGGAAGACTGCTGAGGGCCCTGAGCAGAGACATGGCAATGAAAGCTTGAGAGATGGGAAAGGTATGAGAGTGAAGTGCTGCCCTGGGAAGCTAGACATGGACCTGGTTCATTGGACATGGCCAGGGCCTGGGAGGCAGTAGTAGACAGTACGAAAGATCCTGATACCTCATTGCCAGCAACATCACCAGGAAGTCCCTAAGAGATGACCCCTTCTTAGAATGGGACACTTATGTGCCTGATCATTGTCAATCGAATTACAAGAGGCTGATTCAAGACCACAAACTCTGATTGGCAACTGCCCTATAATCGTTGTAGTGAGATGACTGCACATGGGATGGAGATGATTGATATACGCACATATGGACGCGAATAGGGAGGTGGGTGGATAATTATTGGGGGAGAATTATGAGTCAATACAGATGATATAACAATGCTGAGCATATATATGATTCCTATGTTCATGTTATTCTTGCTGATCATCAGCTGATGATATTTGAAAATCAATAAAACTTGTTTACAAAAGAAACACATTTCAATCCTCATTTTAGATACTAGGTACAAGAATACTGTGTGCCATTTCTTTAAATCAGTGACAAAAACTGATGTTTCAGTTGCACAGAAGAAAGAATCGACATGTAAGATGTCAAAGGCTGAGAAGGGGCTTAATGAAGAGTTGGACGGATGAAAGCATGAAGTTGAACTCAAAGGTATGGAACCCCAGGGTTAGCAGGATATGATAAAAGAGAGAGTAATTGAGGGTGAGTGTCAGAGTATGTACCCTGTAGAAGTAGGATCCACCACTTCTTGTCAGGGTAAGCTAGATACACACTTAGGGACAAGCTGTACGCACCCTCTTGTAGCTTGGCACAGAACAGTCATGCTTATCTAAAGAGGCAATGTGTATAGTATTAATACAACACACATACTAAAACACAGTGAAAAGATCCACAAACAGAACACCACTGAGGGTCAGAAAAAAGATTATGGCCCTCATTACAACCCTGGCGGTAAAGTCCGCTGACCGCCGTGCTGACGGCCGCCAACATACCATGTCCACGGCGGAAATCCGCTAAGGGTATTATGACCCACACTGAGAAATCCTCCACAATACAGACACCCACACAAGTCCGCCACAGCAAAGGTCAGTGATAAACTGGCAGTGCCAAAACCCACACCGTCACGCCAACAGGAATACGCCCACAATATCACGACCCACGAATCAACACGGCGGTCATTCAACCGTGGTAAACCATTCACGGTACACACCGCCGCGCTCAAAATACACACACATTTACAAAACACAACCAAATTGGACAATTCAAAATACAAACACCTGACACACATACACACACCACACACTACACACTCACACCACTATAAAACACATACCCACATTACCCACAACGCCTTACAATGACATTTTTGGAAGAACCAGAGAGAGAGAAAAGCAAAGATAACACCAGCATCCAGAGGCACACAACACCATCACTCATACACCATCCACGCACAAAACACCACACACCCCAACACTTCACCCCACACATCACATCAACCATCACCTCACACATCACCCACACCACATCATGGCACCTCAAAGACACCCCAGGTTTTCTGAGGAGGAGCTCAGGGTCATGGTGGAGGAAATCATCCGGGTAGAGCCACAGCTATTTGGATCACATGTGCAGCAGACATCCACTGCAAGGAAGATGGAGCTATGACAGAGAATTGTCGACAGGGTCAACGCAGTGGGACAGCATCCAAGAACATGGGATGACATCAGGAAGAGGTGGAACGACCTACGGGGGAAGGTATGTTCTGTGGTATCCAGACACCAGTTAGACGTACAGAGGACTGGCGGTGGACCCCCACTTCCTCCCCCACAACTAACAACATGGGAGAAGCAGGTCTTGGCAATAATGCATCCTGAGGGCCTCGCAGGAGTAGCAGGAGGACTTGACTCTGGTAAGTCATATCTCTACTATTATATCCCCCTACCCTACCTGCATGCCATCACAAACCCCAACCCCTACCCTCATACCCAACACCCCAACACCTCACATATACCCCACTATCACAACCCACATATCCCAATACGAAGCCCTGCATGTGACAACAATACATGGACACCCATCACAGACCTGCATGGACACCCATCACCAAAGCATGTCAAGGGAGAGACTCACCCAGGGCACACAATCACCATTCACACAAGGGCCAAGGTGATATTGCAAGAACAGTAGTAGAGGATAACACACCCATTGCACAAGATAGCACACACAGATACAATAACAATGCATTTACACCCCAACAGGACCCATACACAACGTCACTGGACAGGAGGTGCCAGCCATATCCAGTCCCCCCACAGAAGAGGCCCACAGTGACGACAGCAGCTCTGCACGCCTAGATCAAGATGACCAGCCCATCAGGGACTCAGGACAGTTGGTTCCCCTACCACAGTCTCAAACCACTGCTGAACCTCCCCCCTCAGGCAACACCACCACAGCACCCACCCAGTGGGCCCACGCCACTGTCCCCAGGACATGTCAACCAGCAGTGTGTCCACCACAACAGGTCCCCAGGCGACCCCACTAACACAGGACGATCAGGGACCTGGGGTCAGTGGCAGTGGGCACACGGTTCAGGGGACAGAGGCCCAGGATAACAGGGAAGCTGGGAGGACTGCTATGCGACAGGAGGAGGACAGGCCCAGGGAACCCACTCTCCACAAGGCACTCTCAAACATCATGGGAGCATACCACCATTCCCAGGAGACCATGGGCACGGTACTGGCCAAGTTTCAGGAGACCCAGCGGCTGAAGGAGGAATAGTACCTGGGGATCAGGCAGGACTTGAAGTCCATTAACACCACCCTGGTCACCATTGCAGCGGTGCTGGCAGACATGGCCAACACCATGAGGGAGACAGTGGCATCCCACCTGGCTCCTGACACCAGCCCAACCGATAGACAGCCTTCCACGTTCGCCGGCGCTAGTGGACAGGAGGTCCCGCCACAGCACCAACAGGCCACCAGCACCCCACCCCCTGCAGAAGGAGAACCACCCCGCAAACGGTCCCTGTGATCCAGGCACAAGACAGAGAACATTACCAAGACCCTGCCAGGAAATAGGACTCTACTGATTGTCACCCTTCTGTCCCACTCTGTCACCCTGTCCACCTTGAACTGCCATTGCTCCACTTCCCATGCCCCCTGGGACAATGCACCTGTGATACAAATAGATTGGACTCTATCCTGGACATTCCTCCACCATCCCCCAGCCCATTGCACATCCCCCTCTATTTATTAGCACAGAAGTAAATGCCCTTGAATCACAAAACAATCTGGAGTCAGTCTGTACTTTCACAAATGTATTATTACAACTTCTTTGACAAATATCAATGTCAATGTTCATTTGCACATACCTATGTATGACAGTTGTTGGGCAGCAGTAAACATAGCAGAAGACAGAATGAGGTACCCCGATCTGTGAAAAGGAAAGCCAAAGTGAACTGTCAGGGTCCATACACAGAGGTTAAAAGGCTGACTTATACAATGTCCTACAGTAGTCAGATATGAGATGAGCAGTGCCAGTCTCTTACCTGTGTCTAAGTACTGCATGATGATGTTGTTTCAGTTGTCAATATCTTCTTCCTCTGCCTCCTCTTCTTCCCTGTCCACAGGCTCCACAGAAGCCACAAGACCATTGTCAGGCCCATCCTCCTGCAGAAAAGACACCTGGCGTCGCAAAGCCAGGTTGTGCAGCATACAGCATGCCACAATGATCTGGCACACCTTCTTCGGTGAGTAGTATAGGGAGTCACCTGTTAGATGGAGGCACCGGAATCTGGCCTTCAGGAGGCCAAATATCCACTCAATTATACGCCTAGTTCGCCCATGTGCCTCATTGTAGCGGTCCTCTGCCCTTGTCCTGGCATTCTTCACTGGGGTCAGTAGCCATGAGAAGCTGGAGTAACCAGAGTCACCTGCAAATGTCGATGGATATCTGTTAGACACACACCAACCCTTAGGGACTACCCCATACCCAGACACCTATTCATACTGTGTGGGGACCTTGGGCTCACCTCTTAGCCACACCCGGTGCCTCTGGAGTTGCCCCATCACATAAGGGATGCTGATATTCCTCAAAATGCAAGCATCGTGCACAGAGCCAGGATACTTGGCATTCACTGGCGAGATGGACTGGTCTGCCAAACTCACCATCTGCACATTCATTGAATGGTAGCTTTTTTGATTTCTATACACCTGTAAATTCTTGCGGGGGGACAAATGCCACATGTGCACCATCAATGGCACCAATGATGTTGGGGATATATCCCAGGGCATAGAAGTCAGCTTTCACTGTGGCCAAATCCTCCACCTGGGGGAAAACAATGTAGCTGTGCATGTGTTTCAGCAGGGCAGATAACACTCTGGTCAACAGGTTAGAGAACATTGGCTGAGACATCCCTGATGCCATGGCCACTGTTGTTTGAAAGGAAACACTTGCCAGGAAATGGAGCACTGACAGGACCTGCACTATAGGGGGGGTACCTGTGGGATGGTGGATAGCTGACATCAGGTCTGGCTCCAATTGGGCACACAGTTCTTGGATTGTGGCACAATCAAGTCTGTAGGTGATAATGATGTGTCAGTCTTCCATTGTCGACAGGTCCACCAGGGGTCTGTACACTGGAGGATGACGCCATCTCATCATCTGCCCCAGCGGATGTGCCCTATGGAGAAGAATGGTGCACAAGTGTTTTTGCAGTAATGTGAGTAAATCCGTGTGTGGCGTTGTATGTCCGTATTTCTGCCCAAATGTGCTGTCACACAGTTAGGTGCCATGCCATGTCCCACCCTGAAATGGCGGTTGCCTGACCTGTAAGGAGGGACCAGGAGAAATGAGGTAACTGCGCTGGCGTTGTGCAGCATCGCAGTAGGCGGTCGAAGACCGCCGCGCAATTCAGCATTGGTTATCATTGGGCCCTATGGGTTCCAAGAGCGAATGACGATGTACGCTGGCGGTGACGGTACCCACCGCCGCGGACGTGACCGCCATTTTCTATCTGTTCACTCACTTGATATCTGATCTTCAACAGGAGAGGACCTATACTGCAAGTGCTGCTGTGACCTGTGTCTGGAAGCGACAATGGCTCGAGTATCTGGGGAAAAGGGCCCCTGCCTTCATTTCAGTGGAGTTGGAGAGACTAGTGGATGGGGTCATCCCCCAGTACACGCTACTCTACGGTCCTCCTGACAAACAAGTGAGTACACTGTGAGCATGATGTGTGGGACATGAATGTATGGAGTGGTGTGGATGGAATATACATGTGGGGTTGAGGGCTGAGGCCTGCATGAGAGGATGGTGAGTATATGTATGTCAGGGCATGGGTGGGAAGTGGGGGGCAATGAGTCTGACGAACCGGACGGGGGAGTAATTTCCTATCATCCTATACCTTTCCTCTAGGTCAGCGCCCACCAGAAGAAGGGCATTTGGCATGCCATCGCCAAGGAAGTGTGGACCCTGGGGGCCTATCATAGATGGCGCACCCACTGCCGCAAGAGATGGGAGGACCTGCGCCGCTGGAGCAAGAATATGGCTGAGGCCCAGCTGGGGCTGGCCTCCCAACGTGGAAGGGGTGCCCGTTGCACCATGACCCCCCTGATGTTCCGGATCCTGGCGGTGGCAAATCCGGAGTTGGATTAGCGCTTGAGGGAATCACAGCAGCCACAAGGGGGTGAGTATAGTCTCATTCAGGTGAGTCAGCGCACTTTACGAGGTGTCTGGGTGGGGGATGTGGGCTGTGGTTTTCCCCTAGGCCAGAGTGAACTTGGTAGGGTAGGTCCCTTGTTAGGCAGGGTCTGTGGCACTCCAACCCCAATAGTGGTAGTGGCCATCTACAGCTAGTCAGCCTCCTGTGGGTTCCAGGTGTGCAGCAAATGGGGTTGAGCATAGTCCCCCATGGGCAGGTGTTTTTCCTACTAACTGCTAGTGCATGGCCTAGTGCATAGGGCTGCTCCCTGTGTGTTGTGTCTGTCAACGATAGAGGTGTTGCTGGCATTGACCATGTGTCTCCTCTGTCTTTCTCCCCATCTTGTTTTGTCACCCTGTTCTTGTGTGCATTAGCATCATCTGGCGGAGGCACAGGAGACGGAGGGAGCTACATTCCACATGGTCCAGGAGGGTGAAGCTATGGAGTCTGAAGGCACCAGTGGGAAGGAGAGTGAGGGGAGCTCCACGACGGGGACAGGAGGGGACACCAGCCACAGCGGCTCCTCCTCTGATGAGAGCTCCCTTGCGGTGGCAGGCACCTCTGTGCCCACCGCAACAACAGGTACAGCCACCACCCCCCCTACCAGCACCGCCCTCCCAGCAGCCCCTCAGCATGTTTCCCGTGCCCCCTCACCCAAGAGGTTGGGCATCTCCTTCACCCCTGGCACCTCAGGCCCTGCCCCTGTCAGCCCTGATGCCCTCAGTGAGGAGGCTATTTACCTCCTGAGATCCCTCACTGTTGGACAGTCAACCATTTTGAATGCCAAACAGGGTGTCGAGAGGCATGTGCAACAAACAAATGTATACCTGGAGGGCATTCATTCTGGTGGGGCAACAGAGATCATTTCAGGCTCTGGCCTCAGCACTGATGGCAGCCATTGTCCCTGTGTCCAGCCTCCCCTCTCCAACTTCCACTACCCAGACCCAATGCCCTCTACTTCAGTCTATCCCGAGCACACCATCAGACCAGCATGCACACACATCAACACGCAGAAGTGGCTCATGCAAACATAAGCACCACACATCCCACAGGCACTCACACAAGCACCATACCCATGCAGACACACCAACATCCACTGCCTCCACTGTGTCCCCTTCCTCCACGCCCTTCACCTCCCTCCCAGTCTCGTCTCCACTCACACCTGCATGCACTACATCTTCAGCCACTACCTCCATCACCAGCACGCCCATCACTACACACCGCTCACGTGCAATCACCATCCCACTACCATTCACACGTCCACTGTGTCCTCTCCTAGTGTGTCTGTGAGACTTCCTCCCAAAGTACACAAACTCCGGCACACACCCACTCAACACCCATCCACCTCACAACAGCCTCCAACCCATGCACCTTCACCCAAACTCAGCAGACGTACACCTCCTACAACCACTACCTGTTCCTCCACTCCCAAACCCCCTCCATCTTCCCATCCCAGTGTGTCTAAAAAACTTTTCCTGGCTAACAATGACCTTTTCCCTACACCAATCGTCATCCACTGTGGTCCCTGCAAGTCCGGGAGGATCCAAGGGGGCACCCATCAGGGCTGCCAGTGTGCCACCTACTGAAGCTAAGAACCACCCGATTCCACCACCTGCCAAGGTAAAGAAGGGGCCAGCATGCAGAAGGGGAAAGACGCACCACCCACCCAGCAAGGCCTCATCCAGAACCAAAGAGGACAGTGCCAAGGTCCCAGCAGCGGCTACCAAGGTGGGGAAGGGAGACAAAGGCAAAGGAATGTCACCTCAGGGCACAGAGCCTCCTGGTGAGGGACTGGTGACCCCCATTTCTCATGACAGGCCAGCAAACTGTACCACAGTGAGCACCGCCGCAGCGACCGACACCTGCACCGCCACCTGCACCGCCACCTGCACGGCAGCTGCCACAACTACAGTCATCAGCAGCATCCCCAGTGGGCAGCCGTCCAAGGCTGCTGGAGACTTCCTGGACCCTGCACACACTACATGAGGCACCAACACCAGCACTGGCACTACTAGCAGTTTGCAGCCTAAGTCACCGCAAGGTGGAGTGTGGCTCTGCCTCCATGGATTATCATGCTACCTGTTCCCTGAAAATCTTGTGGCTCAGACACCCAGGTGAGGGAATGGGAACTGCCACACCCCAGGTGCAGTATCACTGGGCACCAAGCCCCCTCCAGAACCAGTGGAGAAAAGCATCCACTAACACAGTTCTTGGCAGGATGAAGCACTCTGGGCACCAAGCCCCCTCCAGAACCAGTGGAGAACAGCATCCACTAACACAGTCCTTGGCAGGATGAAGCAATCTGGCACCAAGCCCCCTACAGAACCAGTGGAGAGAAGCATCCACTAACATAGTCCTTTGCAGGATGAAGCTCTCTGGGCACAAAACCCCCTCCAGAACCAGTGGAGAAAAGCATCCACTAACACAGTCCTTGGCAGGATGAAGCACTCTGGGCACAAAGCCCCCTCCAGAACCAGTGGAACATGTCACCGACTTGAGTGACTGTGGCTTTGCACTCCCCAGGACCAAGCAGTGGGCAAGCCACCCACTTGAGAGACTGTGGCTTTGTACTCCCCAGGACCAAGCAGTGGGCAAACCACCCACTTGAGAGACTGTGGTTTGCACTCCCCAGGACCAGACAGTGGGCATGGAGCCCCATCCAGGAGCAGTGGCGTCGTCCCATCATCCGGCTGAGGTGCCCCCTTCCCCTTCTCCCTGAGGTGCCTGTTTTTTTATCGACCTGATGCCCCTGCAGTGTTCTCTCCATTTTGAGGCAGTTGTCATGTATGGGCTTCGCCCATGCTTTTTGGGACCACTGGTCCACGGACATTTCTTGGGACAGTGTACGGACTTGTGTACTTGCTGTAAATATTTGTATATACTGATTATTTACTGTTCTCTTGGGCTATCTAATTGTTCGAACATTACACTAATTAAACTCATTTTGTTTGGTCCTAGCGTTCCTCCAGGGGGTGATGGGCTGTATCTGTGATTGGATATGTGTGTGTGTGTTGTTGTGGGTGGGGGTGTTGTGTGTGTGTGTCACTCTCTTTTCCCTCCTCCCCTCCCCTCCCCTGTGTGCTTTGTGCAGTACTCACCGTGGTCGGCGCCGCCGTCCTTCGTACTCCTGGTAGATGAGAAGATACACCAACATTGGTAACAGCTGTAGTTCAGGCTCCATGGCGTCCTGGTTCTTCGTTGGGTGTCGAGAGGTGAGTGGGTTCCCTTCCAAAGACTGTTTTTGCCATGCTTTTGATGGCGTTGGTACCGCCCAAGAAAAGCTGGCGGATTGGTGCCTTGCAATAGTGTGGGCAGTACATTGTGTTCCACCTGTCTGTTGGCGGTTACCACCGCAGTGTTTGTTTCTATCGCCGTGGTGGTCGGTGTGTTAAAGTGGCTGTCTGTGTTGGCAGTTTCCCCCATGGTCGTAATTCCATTTTTTGACTGCCGGCCTGTTAGCGGTATTACTGCCGCTTTATCACCGACCGCCAGGGTTGTGATGAGGGCCTATATTTGTATGTAAAATAAGATAAAAATGATAAAAATCCAATCAGTAAAGGTCAAAATTTGAATTTTTTAAGAATAAACCAAAAATAGTGCTTAGAAGTCAATAGCGCCAAAATATTACTTGAGGTCGCACTAGACCACGGTAAATCCAAAGTATAGGCTGATTGCAATGGAGGGCTGGCCGACTACAGAACCCACACAGGGTCCATTGAAAAAGTACCTTTAATAGAAGAAGCGCCGACGTCGTGGGCTTGATGCGTGGAGCAGAGGAGGAAATGTGTCGCTATCGATCAAGGAGATGTAGGTGATGTGTCAGTTCTGTGCTGCACAGTTTCGAGGCTGCATCAAAGATCAGTCAGTATTAGGGGTTGAGGCAATGCCTTGCTGTCAAGCCTCTGGGTTGGAGTGATACTTTGGCACCAAGCTGTGCAGGGTCAAAGATGTGTCGGAATGGAGGGACAATGTGTTGCTCAGTCAGCAATGCAGTGTCCATGATTTGGGCAGCAGTGGCGATGCAGTGGTGTTGAGAGGAAAAGTGTTGGTTCCAATTGGCGCAACATTATCAATGGGTGTATTTTCTTGGGTTGCAGCACATATACTCACCTCCAAGGGCCCACAACTGGATTGGCACCACTTGGCTGAACAGGAATCACAGCAGCTGGTTGCAGGCAGTCTTTGATGTCCCTGAGACTGCAGGAGAACAGGGAGAAGCCATCAATCCTTTTGAATCACTTTGCGTTCAGGTGAGAGGGGTCCAGACCTTCCTCAGCAGGGCAGAGATTAGCAAGCAGCAGGGTAACTCATCAAAGCAGAGAGCAATCCTTCTTGGAAAGCAGCCCAGCAGAGGGGCACTCCTTGCAGTACAGCAGTCCTTACTCCTGGCAGAGTTCTTCACAGATCCAGTACTTTACTGATTTAGTAGGGTTCTGAGACCCAAATGTGCCTTTGAGGTGGGGTGATTTCAAAGAAGGGTCTTTGACATGCACAGGGGTCCTTTCTTCCTCAGCCCTAGCTCCAGACTATCATTAGAGGGTAATCAGCCCTTTGTGTGGAGACGGGCACTCCCTATTAAGGTGTAAATATCAGCTCTCCTCCACGCTTCCTACCCGGGAAGAGCTATCAGAATGCAGATGACTACAGATGAGTGCTCAGACACACCTTACCTTCCTGTATTTCTGGCTGTCTAGCGGGAATGCACAAAGTGGAGCTATCACTCACCCCAGACGTGTATTGGAGACAGGTTGCAGACACACAGAACTATAAGAGCAGAGAAATGGCCACTTTCGAAAAGTCGCATTTCTAAAATAATAATGTTAAATCTGGCTTTACTACTAAAGAGGATTTATAATACCATTCCATTGATATGAAACTTGATGCAGCTACTTCTTTATGATCAGGATACAGCTTAAAAGTATACTAAGGAAGTCCCAATGCTGGCCTCTGAGAGAAGTAGGCCTCATAGGTGTGAAACACAACTTTGGGAGTTTTCATTACCAGGACATGTAAAACTTAAAAGTACATATCCTACCTTTTAGTAATAAAAAGCGAGTTTAAGGCTTATCAAAGGGTTTTAAATGCCAAGTCAAAGTGGCAGCAAAACTGCACACACAGGCTCTCAGGTGTCAGGCCTTAGACATGTTTAACTGGCTACTTAAGCAGGTGGCACAATCAGTGCTGCAGGTCCACTGGTAGCATTTAATTTACAGGCCTGGGTCTATAGTATACCACTTTACAAGGGAAGTACAAGTAAATTAAATATGCAAATTGTGGATACACCAATGTTACTATGTTTAAGGGAGAAGCACACACGCTATAGCACTGGTCAGCAGTGGTTAAGTTCTCAGAGTCCTAGGGCCAACAACATGATTTAGCAAAAATGAGAGGCAAACAGGCAAAAGGTTTTTGGGAAGGCCACCCTAATGCCGACAGGTCTAACAGTGAGGTACACCCAAAGTTGAGTTTAGATTGGCAAAAGGAAGAAAAACATTGGCCCACATCTAAGATGGCTTACGCCTCCTTGTGCCACATTACCGTCATTTTTTTTTTACAGTAATGTGGCCCACCAAGACCAAAATCACTATGCAGATTTACAATGTGGTGCAATGCTTGCATTGCACCACTCTGTAACCTCTTTCGCCACATTATTCCTGTTCCAGGCATAATGTATGCAAGGAGGGCATTCCCTCATTAGGGGGAGAGATAAAATGGCACAAAGAAATTTTCAGCATTTTTAACACCTTCTCAGAGCAGGCGTTAAAAGGGGGCACATCATTGGTTACAACGGGCCCCTATGTACTGTTCAGGATTAACACCAATATTTTTCACGCTATCCCTGAACAGTACATCAACAGCGTAAAAACGTTTGATGCTATTGCCCCCCTACCCTGTGCCATGGTGTGCCATATTTTAAATACTGTGCACACAAGGTGACAGTAGGGGGGCTCTAAGAGGCTCAAGAAAAGTGGCGCTGCACTGGGTGCAACTCCACCTTTATTACATCTGCCCATTTGTTTTATGAGAAGAAAAGAAAAGATTAGCTAGCCTTTGACGATGGGTTGGAATTAATGCTCACAAAGGTTTGATGTACAGAGAGAACAGGTGCTTAGTGGAAACAATCCTGTCATTTCTGGAATTCATTATGTGTGTGTGAAGAATGCTTTTTTTCAGCTTCCTCTTAATTGGATTGGAAGCTGTTATTTAGCTTTAGTTTCCTAAGGTGTGTCCTGTAAATAAGTTAGATGATAAGGAAATTTCATGGAAGACCCTAGCGTAGTGCTTCACAAATGTTAGGTGACCTCTTTGGCACTGTGAATCTCTGTTTAGAAGTAGTTTTAAATGACCTGAAGATTAAGACGCGACCTACTTTGGTTGACCGTTTGGCCTCCAACACTGCAGGAGTGTTGTCTGCTATTTATTCAGATGTTGTGGTTATTACGTCTATTGTTCTCCAGAATATGCTGCTTTCTATACCTTACCAACAAAAGAGGGTGGAATGTTTTGTATGTTAATGTCAAAAGTGCTGCAACATATATGCAGGATAAGAGCAAAGAGATTAACCAGTTTGCAAACAACCTTACTGTAGTTTAAAAGGAGTTGAAGGAGATGGAAGCAACAGGTGCCTGGGAGACAAATGGGAAAGGATTTTCCACAAAAGGTAGCTGGCTTTGTGGCATAGGTAATGGGATTTTGGGGACCATTTTAACCCTCATATTAATTGTTGCTGTCATAGCTATTTGTTCATTGCGGTGTATGAGATGGGTTAGAGGGATAACTAGAAGGAGTATTTTCATGAGGAAAGGAGGATAAACTGAGAATAAAAGGAAGTAGAAGAAAATGAAAGAGGGAAAAAATAGAGCTTGAATGCCTGCAATCCCATATTTATGATGAGTTCAAGCATTTAAGGAGTCGAGATGTAAGCAGCAACAGTCAACAGATATTTGAAATCAGTCATGAGAGACTTATTTTTGAAATTACTCTATGAGAGGGGGAAATTGGTGATGCTCTGTCACTTTTTTAAATGCTTGCTTAACATGCTAATGCACATTATATATAACCATAACAATAAATTATGTTTTTTTGGGATTAAACACATCCATACAAAATGGCGTACATCTAAAAAACATAGAAAAAGAATATCTAAAACATTCAGAAGCAACAATTGTCATGTCAGTTATAACATCTCAGCTGGTAGGGGGCATTCACTGGGTAAAAGCAAATACAATTGAATATTATTAGTATAACAAAAACAGTTTGAATACAGAACATTCTCGAATTGAGGAATCCATATTATCTACAAGCACTAAGAAAAATCAGTCAACAGATTAAAGCATAGCTCATGATTAACCAGAAAAACACACATTATTGGCCCTCTGGAAGTTCACAGGTACCATAAACTGAAATAATCAACACAGATTGGCCCGTCTCATATAAAGTGCAACTTGAACTAATTACTAACAACAGCTCAGAGATAAAAAACAAACCAGGGGGGCAATTAAATGCAGTATAGCAACTGCAAGGCGAATCGCCAGAACAGTTACTATTTACATTGTGGGAGCTTTGCACCTTATTGTCCACATCCAGCCCAGAAACTTTGCAACAGCACATTCATAAAGAGGTCTAGAACCAGACCTTAGAATTCTTAATGCTATTGCATAGTTCCTTACACCTAGTAGAAGGCAGACTGGTTTGATCCAGGCCTGTGTCAGGCGTGAGTATGCCGTACAAGCACACAAAACATGAGCAACACTTTTGTTTGGAATTTTATAGCTCTGGCAGATTAGTGAGGACCCTACATGGCTTGCCCATTTGGCAGTAAATGCCTTGACTGGTAGGGAGCTTCTCCTAAATAGTATGTATAATTTCCTTTCAACATGATTGGTAAAGTATTGTTACTACAGTGGACTTGACTTAAATAGGGCAAAATCCATAGAAGGATACTCCCTCTTGTTGCTATTTTGGGAGTCCTTCTAGGCCACCAGTTAGACTTTTCATTCTTGGCGTGGTCTCCCCTAACTTTTTGCCTCTGTTTCCCAGGTTGTTGGTGTGTGCTGGACATTTGTTTTTGGCTGTTTTTGTTACTCTGGGGACTTTACCACTGCTATCCAGTGCTAAAGTGCACGTGCTCCTGTATAAAATGTGTATGTAATTGGCTTTCCATGATTGGCATATTTAATTTATTGGTAAGTACCTAGTACAGAGCAATAAAGGTACTCAGGGCCTGTAAATCAAATGCTTCTAGTGGGCCTGCAGCACTGGTTGTGCCACTGACATTAGTAGCCTTGTAAACATGGCTATGACCTGCCACTGCAGTGTCTGTGTGTGCAGATTTTAACTGCCATTTCGACTTTGCAGGTGTACCCACTTGCCAGGCCTAAATATTCCCTTTCCTTACATAGAAGACACCCCTAAGGTAGGCCCTAGGTAGCCCCATGGACAGGGTGCAGTGTATGTTTAAAGTAGGACATATCCTAATATGTTTTATATGTCCTGACAGTGAAATACTGCCAAATTAGTTTTTTCACTGTTGCAAGGCCTATCTCTCTCATAGGTTACCATGAGTGCTACCTTTAAAAAAGATTAAAGCATAGATTCCCTTTGGGAGCAGATAGAGATGTGGAGTTTGGGGTCTCTGAGCCTACACTTTTAAAATACATCTTTTAGTAGAGTTGCTTTTAAGACTTTTAGAAAGTGGGCATTTTCTTGCTTAAACTATTCTGTGATTCTGCCTGTTTGTGGATTCCCTGTCTGGGTAAGTTTGACAGTTGGGTTGTTTGCACCTCTCTCTAGACAGTGACACAAAGGGAGCTGGGGAGTAGCCTGCATATCATGATGAGCCATCTGTGTTATGAGTGGTCACTTACACCTGAAAGGAAGTGCCTGGCCTCACACAATGCAGTCTCCAACCCTCTGGTGTGTGCCTGGGGCCTGGCCTGGGCAAGGCAGGATTTCACAAACAAGAGAGACTTTCCTTTAAAGTAAGCCTACTTCAAAGGCCAAAATAGGTATAAGAAGGGCACCCAAAACCATAGACTTTAGATCACTTCTGGACATCAAGAGGAACCTCTGCCTGGAGAAGAGCTGAAGAGCTGAGAAGTGCTGCCCAGCCTGAGACTGTGCTTTGTGGAGCTATCCTGCAGTTGCTGCTTCTGTCTGTGCAAAAGGACAAAGACTGGACTTTGTGTGCCTTCTGCTTGTGAAGAAATCTCCAAGGGCTTGTCCTGAGCTTGCCTCCTGTTGCTGAAGTCTCAGGGCCATCAAAGACTTCTACTTCTCCTGCCAGCACCTGGACTCTCTGCTGAGACTCCTGCCCAGCCAAGTGGTGCCCTATCTAGTTCCTGAGGCCTTGGAAGGTGAAGCTGGCAGACCAAGACTGAAAATCCACACACAGACTGCTGTGCAGGGAAAATATCTACGCACCTTCCGAGCTGCAGGTGACACACCGCTAGCTTCACTGCAGAAATCGACGCTCCACCGGCATCGCAGCCGGAAAATCGACGCACGGAGCTGGAAGAACGACGGGCAACACCCGCTGACGGAGACTGTTAACATCACAACCCACTTTGTGCGGTTTTGCTGATACCGTGCAGCAGGATTTTCGTCGCATACCTTACTGGACTCAGAAAAATGACACAACGCCTGCCCGGACCCGAGTGCTGCCCGGATCGACACATCGCTCCCCTACAGGAAGGAAAAACAACACATGCCGACCCGACTGGAGAAGGAGAAACAAAGCACGGCCCCGCTTGTGAGTGAGAAATCAATGCACTGCTTACCTTTTTCGACACACACTCTCCCATGCGTGTTATTTTGTAGATACCCAGGTACTTTTCAAAGCTAACAGTGTTTACCTGTTTTCTCAATGATTTGAGACTCTTTTTGCTTTTTAATTGAAAACTTGACTTGTGTATGTTGGATTTTTGTCGTTCTGGTCTTGTTTTGTTTAGATAAATATTTTCTATTTTTCTAAACCTGTGTTGTGTCATTTTGTAGTGTTTTCCTTAAGCTACTGTGTGTGTTGGTACAAATACTTTATACCTAGCACTCTGAAGTTAAGCCTGCCTGCTCGTGCCAAGCTACCAAGGGGGTGAGCGGGGGTTAGCTGAGGGTGATTCTCCTTTACTCTGACTTGAATAAGGGTCCTTGCTTGGACAGGGGGTAAACTGACTGGCAACCAAAGACCCCATTTCAAACACCACCCAACACCAGTATAATTTCTTCGGCATATATGTATACTTTTACACGCAAAACTGTGTTAGCACAGTTTTGCGTGTAAAAGTATAGTGCCGGCTAGTGCCATTCCTGGACACTGGCAGGGCGCCATATTTATGGAATGGTGTTAGCAGGCGGTAATCCCTGGTTAGCGTCATTGTAAATTACGCTAACCGGGTGGGGGAGGAGTAGGGGGAACCGGAGGTTGTGTGCTGAATTATGGCGCTACACTGTTTAGAGGCAAAAAAATGCCTCTAATCAGAGTAACGCCATTTTCTGGTGCACAACCCCCATGGACATGGCTCCTGTCCTAGTAAAGACAGGAGTAAGGCCCACCACCCCAATGGCCATGCCCAGGGGACAAATGTTTCGTGGTCATGGCCATTGGGGCAAGTGCCATGCAGGGGGCCACAGGTTAGGGCCCCTGAGAAGGAAAAAAATTGTTATACTTACCGGGACCTACCTGGGATGGGTTCCTCTCTGGTGTGGGTGGGGGTGTCCCTGGGGCTAGGGAAGGGCACTCCGTGGGCTCTTTCCATGGTGTCTGATCACAGAAACATGCCCACAGATCCCCTAATGCCTGCCCAAGCCCAGGCGTTGAATAAGTAAGCTCAGCACCATTATTTAAGGCCCCCATCCCCCGTGCTTGAATTTAGCACGGGGGATAAATATGGCGTTAAGGCTGTATTGTCATTTTCTGCACAGGAGTGCTTATCTTGCATCTCATTGATGCAAAGTAGGTTTCCACATCCAGAAAATGATGTTAACTTCATAACTTTGGTGCTAGACGTGTCTAGCGCCAAATATAAATATGGAGTTAGGGTTGCGTTGAATTAGCATCATACAAAATAACACTAATTCAGAGTAAATTGAGTACAAATATGTCCCAACTTTTTTCTTTGGATGAAAGTGACTCAAGGACTGTGGACTCCCAAAACCTCATCAAACCCAAAGAAGACAGCACCTTTTAGAGTTTTTAAACAAATTGATTTTGTGGACTCTATCTAGCCTAGTTACATCTTGGAAGCCCTCTGCATAGTTAGCTCATTCAGAGGTAGTTCTCAGATACCGCCAAAATAAGAGTGACCTTAACCTTGCTTTATCAGAAATTAACCTTCTACCCATGTCAAGGTTAAATACTTATATAGTGTGATTTTATGTTAATGTGTATCATAGTGATTATAAGGTTATATGTGATCATAGTTGAAGTGTACTCATTATATGAGAACCATAGTTAATGTAGGCCTCAGTCTGAAAATTCCAGCCAACATCAACTTTTAGCTACACTGTGTTATCTCACTGTTGCTTCTCGTTGCAGGAGCCAAGCTAGCTGCAGTAGTTTAAACTAATGAATAGCCTTAGTTGTTTAGTTTAATGGGAAAATATTACTATTGTTAGTTTCACTATAACCGAATAATTGGTTTTATGCACATGTGCTAAGGATGGCCTGACTATTGTTTTCCATCCAGTAGGAGACATCAACAGAAGGCTGTGCAGCTGGGAGCTTCCTTTGTGTGATACCTGGGAAGGGAGTACAAAGACTTCTTATCATAAAATGCTAGATTTTGATTTGTTTCTGGTTCTTGGGAAATATGGGGAGTTGTACTTTACTTTAGAAATCATATGTTTGATTGTACATTGCTGAGCTAGTTAGATTCAGATTCCTTCTGTCCATCTTTGATTCCAGGTGCTCCTAGCTACTCTTATGGGGGCAGATGCCTTTTTCTACTCTCTTGAGACCCCATGCTTAATTTGCCCTGCTCATAGTGTTTAACTCTCAAGCAAATCTAAATTTCTTTTCCTCATCAACCTTCATTTGGTTCTGCCTTTGGAGACTTTCCTTGCTGACACCTGCTACTTGAAATTCCACCAAGCACCAACTGAATCCACAGCTTAATATTAGAGCAGTTCCCTCTAGAGGAATATAATCTCATTCCATTTGCATTAGACTATCTTTCAATAACGTCCTTGTATTTGCTTTCAGCTTCCTTTGTATTATACTGAACCATGTGGTAACAAGGTGATTTTGATTTATGATTGATTCAACCGACTGGAGTTTGTAACTTTGCTAATCTGCAAATAAACCTTAATGGTTTGCTAAACTAAAACTCTCTGTTGGGACGGAATGTGCTTCACTGTCATTGATATATTATTGAACAGTTGATGTTAAACCTAATGTCGTGACTAAGGACAAGGCAATTGAGTGCAGCTTGTACTTGAAGTTGCACCAAAGATTTGCATGGTGCAAGCTTGATCCCTACTGCTTCAACAGCTTCCCAGAAAGCAGACGTATATTACCTACCTTGCTGTGGCTGGAGTGTGGAGATCCAGACATTGAAATAAGGAGGATGGAGTCAGGTCTACCCCTAGAAATTCCATGAAGATTGTGTTAGTAAGAGACTCTTGAATTAGTTCTTCTTGAGCAGTGACATTTAGTAGGTTGTAGGGGTAAAGGGTGGGATTTCTGTTTCTGTTGTTCAAGGTATAGAGGTTTGCATGTGTGGCCTTCCCTTTAGTCTGTCCCTGATTAGTTACTCAAAAAGGCTGGTGACAGCCATGTGTAAAGTACTCGCACTTAATTGTGCCCATTTAATGTGTGCTACTGCTTGGAGACACCCTCAGTGCTGCTGATGTGAGAAGCATCACTTTACATAAATGCAATGCCTGGAGAGTAGCCTGAGAAGAAAACTTGACAGGAGAAACAATCCTGTCTCTCTACAGGGTTCTTGCTTAGAACTTCCTCTAAGACTTAATGAAAGTGAGTGTGGCTGTGACTGCTGACCACAAGCTGATGCTGCTGCTTTAAACAATGGAAGGAAGAGACGTCCCTGCTAAGTGCAACCCCATCATCCTCAGAGACAAAAACTAAGGGGCATATTTATACTTGTTTTGAGCCAAATTTGCATCATTTGTTTACGCAAATTTGGTGCAAAACTAACTCCATAAGTTATGGAGTTAAAGTCATTTTTTGGACATGGAAACCTACCTTGCGTTCATGAGATGCAAGGTAGGTGTTCCCGTGCTAAAAATGACTCTATGGACTTAGCACCATATTTATCCCCCCGTGCTAAAATCACACAAGGGGGAGGAGGGGTCAAATAATGGTGCAAAGCTTGCCTTGCACCATTATTTAACGCCTGGGACAGGGCAGGCATTAGAAGACCTGCGGGCCTATTTCCATGGGGAACACCATGGAATAAGCCCACAGGTGCCCTTCTCCAGGCCCCAGGGACACCCAAACCCACACTAGGGGGACAGCGGAGGATGGGGGACCCAATCCCAGGTAAGTATAAATAAGTACAGGAAAGCATTTTTCTTTTTTCTTTTAAAGTGCCATTCGGGGACCTGAAATGGGCCCCCCTACATGGCACTGAGTGCAATGGCCATACCCAGGGGACTCTGGTCCCCTCTGCCGGCCACTGGGGTGGTGGGCATGACTACTGTATTTTCTAAGACAGGAGTCATGTGGTATTGATGGTTTTGCATCAGAAAATGATGCTAGGCTGGGTAGAGTCATTTTTGTTTTTACTCTAACCTGCTTAACGTCATTTTTTGGTGCAAAACCCTCCTCTCCCATACAGCTACCGCCAGCCCCACCCAGCTAACGTAATTTTTTGGATGCTAGCCTACCCTTTGCACCGGCTTGAACCATTCCATAAATATGGTGGCCAGCTGGCGCTCAAGAATGGTGCAAGCCGGTGCAAAACTTTTTGATGTTCCCAAAAGTATAAATATGCCCCTAACTATCACCACTGAGGCAAGCTGGTCAGCCTGGGAGGCTGCAACTGTTAGTGAAGCAATGTGATGACCTCCAGACCTCTCCTGCTCTGATCATCCAACAAAGCTGATACTTTACCACTGGGTGGAGCTGGACAGCCGGGGTGGCTGCTACTGATGGGGAAGCTGTGCCATAAACCCTGGACCTTCTGTGCAACAATCATCAAGCTGTGTGGGTTCTGAGTAGATGTTTCCATTAAGACTGAAGACGTGGGTCACGCCCGTCCCATCAACTGACCTGCGAGATCACTGCACAGGCACAGCAAGGCTTCAACTGCAACCAAAGTAAAGGAACAAGATGTACTCAGAGGAAGCACAGGCTTCCAGACAAACTGAAACTAGGGGTAGGAGCTATTTACTTAACTGCACAATGAAACCTACTAGTAGTTAACAAGGACTTAGGCCCTCATTGCAACCTCGGCGGTCTTTTGAAAAGACTGTCAAGGCTGCGGGAGCCAGAATACTGCTAGTGCCTGCGGTATTTCTGGCTCCCTATTATAACTTTTCCGCTGGGCCAGCAGACGATAACAGTGTTACCGTCCGCTGGCCCAGAGGAAAAGTCACATCAACATTGCTGCTGGCTCGTAAAAGAGCCGGCGGCAATGCTGATGTGCAGTGGGTGCAGTAGCACCCGTCGCACATTTCAATGCCCGAAATGTGGGCAGTGAAATGCACGACAGGGCTATGCCTGGGGGCCCCTGCACTGCCCGTGCCAAGTGCATGGGCGGTGCAGGGGCCCCAAGGGGCACCCCAAGTCCCCCTTACCTCCAGCCTTTCCATGGCGGTGTTTACTGCCGTGGCCAGGCTGGCGGTCGGGGCCTCTTAATCCCCAGGGCATTGGTGCTTGCACCGCTGCCCTGGGGATTATGACATCCAGACGAAAGCCTGGCGGTATAGTGGAGGGGCCGGTGGTATGGCCGTGGCTATTGGCCATTGTCATAATAGCTGGTGGAACACCGCCAGCCTGTTGGCGGTGTTACTGCCAGTTTACCGCCAGCCGCCAGGGTCATAATGAGGCCCTTAATCTGCACCTTTGCCTAATTCATGCCTCTTCCATAGAATATGGGTGACTGTAACTGCTGGTGTCACATGGGTGAAGAGAGAATGTTGGAATGGAAGGTTGTAGTGAACTAAGAATGCAACCAGGGATACAGTCCTTAAGCTAACTTAACTGCATTGTGTAATATTTTGTTTTGTTGCATTATTAAAGTGCTTGTTTTTACAAAAAGACATGCAATAGGCTAGGCTTTAAATTATTCTATCTGTTGGTTGACTGTTGAATTCTGAGCTGTTGCCCCCCACACTACGGCCTTAAGAATTCTTGGACGGTTCACCCTCGATAATCTGAGGCTCAGTGCAAAAAGGGCTATACCTATCATAACTTGTGGATTCAGAGTACGGTGTTCCTATGGACACCAAAGGCAAATTAACTTAACCACCACACATTTGGGCCCAGTACACACTGTCTGCCATTTGGCCCCCCAAATGTGTTCGGGAAGCAGCAATTTCTTACTGCGCATGCATCTCTCTGCTCTTTTGTCAAAATGAGAACAATACAACAGTCCCTTATGCAAAATATTGTAAGAATGAAACCATAGAATTGCAATGACTCCTATATTCAAACAAAATGAAAATAATTGATTATGAATAGACATTTAAGATATGCATTCCATTTAAAATACTAGACAATCAGAACTGAAAACTTTAGTTTCCAAACAGGCTGTTTTTTGAAAGAGCCATATCACAACTTTGAAAACCTAACTTTAAGTACATGATTTTTCATAGTGACCAGTGACAACAATGCATCACTCCATAGTCACAATGACTCAGGCTACTCTGTTTCAGTACAATAACTTTCAAAATGGACAGTGACAACAATGCAACACTGCATAGTAAAATGAATCAGGCTATTAATCAAAGACACAGGAATACACATTAAATGTGTCAATAGAAGGTACCCATAATCCTACACAAAAACTAAGATTGTGAGTACAGCTGTCAACGTAATGTTTTGATCCCCAGACCAAAAATGGACAGGATCAGCATCAGGACAAGAAAGATGAGCCTCTAGAGTGGGTAGATATGTCCCCACATCAGGTAATTCGCACAGGTACTACTGGTTCTCTGGATCTATGTCTAGGCTATAGTGACCGACTGTTGGTGATTGACTCAATGTGACAGCTTGCTATAGTTGGATGGACAGTCTTGGCCTCGGTTTGATGCTGTATGGCATACCATTATAATTCTCTCTCAGGCTCATCTTTCTTTTCCTGCTGATGTAAGTAAGGGTGATGTTCGGCGGTGTAGGAGCTCGGTGGCAATTTGGGGGAAGGAGCATCCTCTGGAGTGTTGGCAGTGAGTAATAGTCTGTCTGAGGGTGAGGTGAGTGAGGCAGAGGTGTCTAGTTGGTTGGTGGATGTTCAGGTGGTGGTTCATGTAAGCAGGTTCACGGTCATGGAGGTCTTTGTAGGCATGGGTCAGTAGCTTGAACTAGCATCTCATCTGAA
This sequence comes from Pleurodeles waltl, assembly GCF_031143425.1. Lineage (NCBI taxonomy): Eukaryota > Metazoa > Chordata > Amphibia > Caudata > Salamandridae > Pleurodeles > Pleurodeles waltl. The sequence goes on from NC_090446.1 coordinate 380,275,732, forward strand.
TGGGGAGCCAGTGGAGGCCTCTGAGATGCTCGGTGATGTGGGTCCTCTAGGGCAGTTTGAGGATCAGCCTGCCTGCTGAGTTCTGTAACATCTGGAGTCTTCTCATGAGTTCGCTGGTGGTGCCTGCATAGAATGTGTTGCTGTAGTCTAGACGGCTAGTGATGAGGGCCTGGACACTGTTTTTCTGGTGCTGATGGGGAGCCATTTGAAGATTCGGCAGAGCATACAGAGAGTGTGGAAACATGCTGAGGAGACCATGTTGACATTTTGCTTCATGGAGAGTTTGCTGTCCAGGATGATGCTGAGGTTCTGGGCATAGTCTTTCTGTGTGTGGGTGGGTCTGAATTCCAATGGCCACCAGGTGTCATTCCAAGATGAGCTGTGGCTGCCAAAAAATCAGCACGGTTTTGTCCGTATTGAACTTCAGGCAGCTGCCCTTCATCCAGGTGGGGACTTTTTTTATGCAACTGTGGATATTGGACTTCATGGTGGTGGGGTCAACTGAGAGCATGAGGATGAACTGGGTGTCGTCAGAAATTATGTTGATGTTGTGAGCTCTGGTGATGTCTTCTAGCAGCGTCATGTGGATGATGAAGAGGGTAAGATTGAGGGATGAATCTTAAGGGACAGCGCAGATGGTGCGTTTGGGTTGGGAGGTAAAAGAGGGAGACGGATTCTCTGGTGCGCCGCATGAGGAAAGATGCCATCCACCTTAGGTCATTGTCTTCAATTCCGATCTGGTGTAGTCGTTTGATGAGTGCGTGGTGGGAGACAGTGTTGAAGGCTGCAAAGAGATCAAGCAGGATCAGGGTGGCAGATTCTCCTCTTTTGAGTAGGGAACGTGTTAGAAATGGGGTCTCTAGTTGGAAGAGGTATACACCCTAATCCAAATAGGGACCACAATCCATCCTAGTCAGGTTAAGTCACACACAATCCAAATTATCCTGTGCCCACCCTCTGGTAGCTAGGATCTGAGCAGTCAGGCTTAACGTAGAAGGCAATGTGTAAAGCATTTGTGCAAAAAATCATGCAATGACACAGTGAAAACACCACAAAAATACACCAAACAAGTTTAGAAAATGAGAGAATATTTATTTGACTAGTTTAAGGTCAAAACGATCAAGATTTGATAAATAAATGTTGAAATATCACTTTTGTAATGATGAGATGAGTTTTAGGTTCTTAACCCCTTGGGAGCCTTGCACAAGCTGGTCTCCCTCTCGGCCACGGTCACCGAGTGCCGAGGACGAGACCAGCTTGTCTTGCACCCAGCTAATGCCACCTTCCCCAGGGCAGGGATGGAAGGAGAATTGCTTCTCCTTCCACCCCCTGACCCCACCATCCCCCAGTGACATCTGATGACGTCAGCGCACAAATCATGCACTGACATCATCAGAGGTCACCTCCCATCACGCTGGAAGCATGTTTCCAGCACGATGCGGGGGAGAAAGGCAAAGCATTTCTCTTCCGACCAGGAGGTGAGGGCAGGCAGAGGCATAAAAGGAAAAGAAAGGCCTTTCCTTTCACGTCTCTGCGATCGGGCTGTAGAAATGCTCACAAGGCACCAGGGAATTTGTTTTGTTTTTTTGTTTATATGTGTTTAGACATAAAGGGAGCGGTCCCGTGGGCAAGGGCCTCTCCCCAGGAGGGGTAATTAATTAGTAGGCCTTTTCTGCCCCACCTGGGGGGAGATCGGCCTATTTAAATTAGGCTAATCTGCCCCTGGGGGTGGGGGGGCAGAATCCACTAGACACCAGGGATAAAACAAATTTAAACTTTTTTTAGACGTGGGGAGCAAGCCTTAGGCAAGGGTCACTCCCCTGGGGGCAAATTGTATTTAGGCCATTTCTGCCCCCTTTGGGGGCTGATCGGACTATTTTTCTCAGGCCAATCTGCCCCCAAGGGGGGCAGAAATCACTAGACACCAGGGATTTCTTATTTGAACGTCAATTTCATGCAAGGGGAGCGACCCCTTTGGCAAGGATCTTCTCCCCGTGGGGGCTAATTTATTTTAGGGGCCAATCTGCCCCCAGGAGGGGCAGAAATCACTAGATACCAAGGATTTTTTTTTTTTTTTTTAACAGATGGGGAGCGACCCTTGCCAGGAGGGCAATTTTATTTTAGGCCATTTATGCCCCCCTTGGAAGCAGATCAGCCTATTTTCATTAGGCCAATCTGCCCCCAAAGGGGTTAAAAACCACTAGACACCTGGATTTTTTTTTTACCCCAATTTCACGCAAGGGGAGTGACCCCTTAGGCAAGGGCCGCTACCCTGTGGGGCAAATTTATTTTAGGCCATTTATACCCCCTTGGGGGCAGGTCAGCTTATTTTTATTCAGCCTATCTGCCCACAATGGGGGGCAGAAACCACTAGGCACCAGAATTTTTTTTTATTTTATTTTTTTACAGATGGGGAGTGATCCCTTAGGCAAGGATCGCTCCCCTGGGGGCAAATTTATTTGAGGCCATTTCTGCCCCCCTTGGGAGGGCAGCCCCTTGGGCAAGCGTCGCTCCCCATGGGGGCACATTACTGTTGGCCATTTCTGCCCCCCCCCCCTTGAGGGCAGATTGGCCTATTTTTAGAAGGCCCGTCTGCCCCAAATGGGGGCAGAAAGCCCAGTAGAGACCAGGGAAGATTTTTTTTTTTTAAAGAGGGTGGGGGTATGGCCATACCCCGATCCCAAATAAATGGGGGCAAGGTTGTTCTGTTCACCGGTGGGCAGATAGGGCAATTATCCCTGATTTACTCCCCAGGGGGTGGGGGGCAGAAAACCTATTAGATGCTAGGATTTTTATTTTCAAATAAAAATATAGTGGGGTGGTGGCTACCAACGAGTATGGGCATAGTTATGCTCCCATCCCAACTGAAGGTGGTAACAGTGTTTCAGCTCTCGCCCCACAAACTAAAACATCTTATCTCATCTTATCTCACGGCAAGCAGGAGGACATTTGATTTTTGGGGGTTTTGGTTTTACATGTGGGCCATGAAAGCTTGTCTAACTCTCAAAATCGTCCCACTTGGAATGGTGAGGGCTGTACTTTTTGGACTTTGGGACGCTGCCATGTAGAAAAATCTATGAGACCTAGACACATCTGAAAACTAAGCATCTGGGTGAGTCCAGGGTGGTGTGCTTCACATGCACCCGCACCATTTTCTTACCCACAATGCCCTGCAAACCTCCATCTTTGCTGGAAATCACAATTTTTTCCCAGATTTTTGTGTGGGAACCTGCAGGAATCCACTAAATTCCTACCACCCAGCATTGTTAAAAAACCTATAAAAATTCTGCCCCACTTGTAAGCCTAAAAACGATTTTTTTTCAAACTGCCCTTTTGGACCTGCTTTGGTTCCCCCTCATTTTCAACATATTTTTGGCTCTTCCCTATCACAGGCACTTGGCCCACCTAAACATGTGAGGTATCATTTTCACCGAGAGACTGAAGGAAATGTTGGGTGGTTGAAATATGAGCCAGTGCGGTGATCCTGCACAGAAATGTGGGAAATGTTTTATTTTTTAGCTAAATTTGAGGCTTGCTGAGTATTCTGGGTAAGAAAACACTGGGGGATCCACTCAAGCCACACCTCCCTGGACTCCCTTGGGCATCTAGTTTTCAGAAATGTTTGGGTTTGGCAGGTTTCCCTATTTGGCTGCTGAGCTCAGGACCAAAAACGCAGGTACCCCACCCCCCAAAAAAGGTAGTTTTGTATTTGATAATTTTGATGTGTCCACATAGTGTTTTGGGGCATTTTGTTTCGCGGGCACTGGCCTACCCACACAAGTGCGGTACCATTTTTATCCAGAGACTTGAGAAAATGCTGGGTGGAAGGAGCTTTGTGGCTCCTCTCAGATTCTTGAAATTTCTATCACTGAAATGTGAGGAAAAAGTGTTTTTGCCAAATGTTGAGGTTTGCAAAGGATTCTGGGTAACAGAACCATGTGAGAACCCCACATGTCACCTCATCTTGGATCCCATAGATATCTAGTTTTCAAAAATTCACAAGTTTGGTAGGTTTTCCTAGGTGCCGACTAAGCTAGAGGGTAAAATCCACAGCTTGGCACTTTGCAAAAAACAGGTCGGTTTTCTTTAGGAAAATGTGATGTGTCCACATTGTGTTTTGGGGTATTTCCTTTTGCGAGCAATTGGCCTACCCACACAAGTGAGGTGCCATTTTCATTAGGAGACATGGGGGAATGCTGGGTGGAAGGAAATTTGTGGCTCCTCTTAAATTCCAGAACTTTCCATCACCGAAATATGTGGAAAAAAGTGTTTTTTTGTCAAAGTTTGAGGTTTGCAAAGAATTCTGGGTAACAGAAGCTGGTGAGAGCCCCACATGTCACCCCATCTTGTATTCCCCTAGGAGTCTAGTTTTAAAAAAATGCACAAGTTTGGTAGATTTCCCTAGGTGCAAACTGAGCTAGAGATCAAAACCCACAGCTAGGCACTTACCAAAAAACACATCAGTTTTCAATGTGAAAATGTGATGTGTCCATGCTGCAGTTCCTGTCGCAGGCATTAGGCCGACCCATGCAAGTGAAGTACCACTTTTATCTGGAGACTTGGAAGAACACAGAATAGCAGAACAAGTGTTATTGCCCCTTCTGTTTCTCTGCACTTTTTCCTTCCAAATGTAAGACAGTGTGTAAAAAAGACGTCTATTTGAGAAATGCCCTGTAATTCACATGCTAGTATGGGTCCCCCGGATTTCAGAGATGTGCAAATAACCACTGCTTCTCAACACCTTATCTTGTGCTCATTTTGGAAATACAGAGGTTTCAATGATACCTATTTTTCACTCTTTATATTTCACCAAATGATTTGCTATGTACCAGGTATACAACGAAAACCAATTGCAAGGTGCAGCTCTTTATTGGCTCTGGGTACCTAGGGTTCTTGATGAACCTACAAGCCCAATATATCCCCACAATCAGAAGAATCCAGCAGACGTAATGGTATATTACTTTTGAAAAACCTGACATTGCAGGGAAAAGTTACAGAGGTAAACGTGGAAAAAAATAGCTTTTTTACCTCAATTTCAATATTTGTTTTTCCAGCTGTTATTTTCTGTAGGAAAACCTTGTAGGATCTACAAAAATGACTCCTTGCCCAATTCAGAGCTTTGTCTACTTTTCAGAAATGTTTAGATCTCTGGGATCCAGCATTGGTTTCACATACATTTCTGTCACTAACTGGAAGGAGGCAAAAAACACAAAAAATAGTAAAATTAGGGTTTGTCCTAGTAAAATGCCAAAATTGTGTTGAAAACTGTGGTTTTCTGATCCAAGTCTGCCTGTTCCTGAAAGCTGGGAAGATTGTGATTTTAGCACGCTTTCTTGATGCCATTTTCAGGGAAAAAAACAATAAGCCTTCTTCTGCAGCCCTTTTTTCCCATTTGTTTAAAAAACAAAATTGTTGCTGTATTTTGGCTAATTTCTTGGTCTCCCCCAGGGCAACCCACAAACTCTGGGTAGCTCTAGAATCCCTAGGATGTTGGAAAAGAAGGATGTGAATTTGGCCTGGGTAGCTTATGTGGACAAAAGGTTATGAGGGCCTAAGGACAAACTGCCCCAAATAGCCAAAAAAAGGTCTGGGGCCTGAGGGGGAAAGGCCTGAAAGAGAAGGGCTGAAAAGCAACAATTGTCTCTTGCAAGCACAAACTACCTGGTTTGTGTCAAAATTACACGCACAAAGACTGCAGAGGAGGAAATGCGTTGAAAAAAGTAGGTGTGAGACGGGTTTTCTGGCGCACACAGACGATGGGTCGATTCTTTTCCACATGGCAAGGGCTTTGCAATGAATTCCGGCGTGCAGGCTTGAATACTCTTTGCAATGCGGGGTCTTTTGAGGCCCAGGGATGATGCGTGGAAATCCTGGGCATGCAGGATGAAGTCACAGCTGCTGCATCGAACCAATGGGTGATGTGTCGGAGTTTCTGTCGCACGGCAGGCGCTGTGTCGATTCCTCTCACAGGAAGTCAGGCTGAGTCATTCCGGTTCAGCAATGCATCGATCCAGTGGGCTGTGCATCGAAGTTAAGATCGCAACACTAGCGATCTGACAGAAATTAGTCAATCTCCACTCAGGGAGCTGGGCTGTGTCGTTCCAGTTTGGCGATGCAGGGATTATTCCACTGCTAAACAGGCTGTGCGTCATTTCCGGCAGGCTGTGTGCTGATTTTTCGCCACCAATGACTTCTTTGCGGAGGTGAAGTCTTTTTGGCCTTGAGACTTCAGGGAACAGAAGGCAAGCTCAATCCAAGCCTTTGGAGAGCACTTCTCAGCAGAGCGAGAGGCCAGCAAGGCAGCAGGGCAACCGCAAGGCAGCAGTCCTTTACAGCAAAGCAGTCCAGGTGAGTCATTTGGGCAGCCAGGCAGCTTTTCTTGGCAGGTTGCAGGTTCTGGTTCAGAGTTTCTTTCCCAGGAAGTGTCTAAATTGGTAGGGTCAGGGACCCAGTTTATATACCCAAAAGTGCCTTTGAATTGGGGTAGACTTCAAAGAGTGGTTTTGAAGTGCACAAGATCTCCTTTTAGTACACCCCTGTCTGCCAGGGTCCCAGTAAGGGGTTTGGCAGTCCATTGTGTGAGGGCAGGCCACTGTCCTTTGAAATGTAAGCATCAGGCCCTCTAGCCCAGGAAGACCCATTCAATATTCAAATGTGTGCAGGTGTGACTGAGCATCCAGTGTTTGTGGTTGTCTGGGTGAGATGCACAAGGGTGTTGTCGCCCAGCCCAGATGTGGATTGTAAGGCACAGAAGGATTTAAGTGCAGAGAAATTTTCACTTTCTAAAAGTGGCATTTCTAAAATAGTAATGTAAAATCCAACTTCACCAGTCGTCAGGATTTTGTATTGCCATTCTGGCCATACTAAATATGGCCGATTTACCCCTTTCTAATCAGAATCTATTGGTATTCTTAGTGTTAGCCTATAAAAGAAGCAGGGCATTTAAAACACACCGATATATGTCCTGCCTTTTACCCACACAAGACACTGCCCTCTGCGGTACCTAGAGCCTACCTTAGGGGTGGCGTATATGTAGCAAAGGGGGAGTTTAAGGCTTTGCAAGTGCTTTTAAATGCAATGTTGGAGTGCCAGTGAAACTGAACACACAGACCTTGCAATGGCAGGCCTGAGACATGGTTAAGGGGCTACTTATGTGAATGGGACAACCAGTGCTACAGGCCCACTAGTAGCATTCAATCTACAGGCCCTGGGCACTTGTGGTGCACTTTACTAGGGACTTACTAGGAGATCAAATATACCAATTGGGTATGAACCAATGTTACCATGATTTAAGGGAGAGGGCATATACACTTTAGCACTGGTTAGTAGTGGTAAAGTGTGCAGAGTCTTAAAAACAGCAAAAACAGTGTCAAAAAGTGGACGGGGTGTAGGAAAGTACCATCTTTCTTGGCATGTTACCCCCATTTTTACCTGTATGTCAGTATGTTTTTTGCCTGTCTCACTAGGATCCTGCTGGTTAGGACCCCAGTGCTCATAGTTTGGCCTAATGTGTGTGTTGTGAATAGTGCTTACCAGTGTCACTGAGGCTCTGCTAATCAGAACCTCAGTGCTTATGCTCTCTCTGCTTTTTGTCACTATAGGCTAGTGACTTCATTTACCATTTTCGATTGCCACACTGGACCCCACCTATAAGTCCCTAGTATATGGTACCAAGCTACCCAGGACATTGAGGTTCCAGGAGATCTTTATGGGCTGCAGCATTTACTGAAGGCTAGGTGCAAAGATACTAAGTGTGAGGGTACCCTTGCACTAGCAAAGGTGCCCCCACGCAGTCCAGGGCCAATTCCCCGGACTTTGTGAGTGCGGGAACGTCATTATACATGTGCACTACATATAGGTCAATACCTATATGTAGCTTCACAATGGTAACTCCGAATATGGGCATGTAAGGTGTCTAAGATCATGGAATTGTCCCCCCATTCCAAATCTGGTATTGGGGAGCCAATTCCGTGCGTCCTGGGGGCTCCACCATAGACCCCAGTACTGGCAAACCAGCTCTCTGAGGCTTGTACTGCAGCTACAGCTGCTGCCACCTCACAGACAGGGGTCTGCCCTCCTGGGGTCTGAGCAGAACAAATTATTTCCTTACACTCTCTCCCTTTGGAAATAGGTGTTACAGGCTGGGGAGGAGTAGTCTCCCCCAGCCTCTGGAAAAGCTTTGATGGCACAGATGGTGCCCTCCTTGCATAATCCAGTCTACACTGGTTCAGAGACCCCAGTTCCTGCTCTGGCGTAAAACTGGACAAAGGAAAGGGGAGTGACCACTCCCCTGTCTATCACCACCCCAGGGGTGGTGCCCGGAGCTCCTCCAGTGTGTTCCAGACTTCAGCCATCTTGTTTTCTAAGGTGTGGGGACACTTTGGAGGCCTCTGAGTGGCTAGTGCCAGCAGGTGACGTCAGAGACCCCTCCTGATAGGTACATACCTGATAAGGTAGCCAATCCCCCTCTCAGGACTATTTAGGGTCTCTCCTGTGGGTTTCTCTTGAGATTCTACTTTCACGTTTCCAGCAGGAATCCTCTGCAACTACTACTTCCTCCTCTGACCTCGGATCGACCGCAGACTGCCTCAGGAATCACTGTAACAGCAACAAAGCATCCAGAAGGGCTACTTTTCCTCTGCAACTTCAGCTCCGGACAGTAACTGCAACAGTTTCCACTGTGTGCACGCTCTGAGGACTCCCTGTCTTCACCCTGCACCAGAAGGACCGAAGAAATCTCCAGTGGAGTGACGGAGTCACTTCCCTGCTCTTGCAGGCACCTTCTTAGTTGATGACCAGTTCTCTTGGACTCCTCTCCTGGTGATGAGCGTGCTCCTAGGAACTCAGGTGGTAGACCCCTTCAACAGAGACTTTCCTAAGGTCCTGCTGTCCAAATTTGGAGGAGGTAAGAGCTTTCCTTCCCTATTTGCGACAGTACCCCTGTGCACTATGTCATGTTCACCTCCTGAGGCCTCTGTGCACTATTTGCAAGAATCCTTTGTGCGCAGCCTGGCCCAGGTCCCCAGCACCCTATCCTGTGATGCTCAACTCACTGAGTTGACCTCCGGCGATGTGGGAACTTCTTTTGTAGTGCTGCACCAACCGCAATTTGCATCTTCTTTGTCCCCATGTCCTGGGACCTCCATGGGTGCTGCCTGGTCATTTGTGGGTTCCCTCCAGTGTTGGGAGCCCCCTTTGCCTCCCCATTCTGAATTGAGGCCCCTAGGTCCCTCCTGCGTCCATGCAGCACCACTTTGACGCAATCTGTAATTTTTCTTGAACCAAGGCTTGTTGGAGGAATCCAGCAACAAAACGTGCCTGCATCCAACATCTCTTCGCAGGACATCCATTGCATAATGCAGTAACCTACAGCTGTCTTCCTTTGGTGCATTTCTGCAGTCTTCGTCCAACCGGGGACTCTTCTTTTGCACCCTCTTCTAGGTTGGCAGGGGATCCTATCCTTCCTGGAACTTCTTCCGACGTCTGGACTTGTTCTCCTCTCTTTGCAGGTTTTCAGGTCCAGGAATCCACCATTTGTTGCTTGGTTCTTGAAATAACTCTAATCAAGATTTGTAGTGTTTCCTAAGGAAACTTGCAGTACTTTACTCCTACTTTCCTGGGCTCTGTGGTGGGGTATTTTTCTCACCTTTGTGGTTTTCTAACTCTCCCAGCGATTCTCTACACACTACACTTGTCTAGGGGAGAATTTGTGATTCGCATTCCACTTTCTTAGTATCTGGTTTGTCTTGCCCCTAGACCTATTTTCTCCCATTGCATTCTATAGCATTTCCCATTGTTTGCACTATCCTATGTCTAATCAATTACCTTATTTTGGTGTCTAGTGTATATATTGTGTATAATACTTACCTCCAGAAGGAGTATGGCCACTAAGATATTTTTGGCCTTGTGTCACCCAAATAAACTACCTTTATTTTTGGTAACACTGAGTAATGTCTTTACTTGTGTGTAAGTACTGTGTAACTATAGTGGTATTGCAGGAGCTTTGTATGTCTCCTAGTTCAGCCTAAGCTGCTCTGCTATAGCTACCTCTATCAGCCTAAGCTGCTAGAACACTACTAATTCACTAATAAAGGATAACTGGAGCTGGTATAACGTGTAAGTACCCAAGGTACCCACTACAAACCAGCCTCCAACATTGGTTGTGCAGCGGTGGGATAAGTACTTGCAATTGCTTTACCACTTTGTTACCTGTGCTTTTCACAAGAAAAGCTTGCCCCAATACTTAGAGCTATACATAATTATACCTAGAAGTAATTTCTAACTTTCTAAAAAGTACTTTAAACTTTGCAAAAGTTTTACAAAGTTTCTGAAAAGTTATTTTTTTCCCTAAAAGTTAGGCCTGCTAGTCTACTAACTTTTTACTCTTTTTCCTAAACTCTTTTTCTTTCAACATGCCTACTGTAGAAGCTACCGCTAGAGTTGTGAAAACAACCTATGAGAGTCTTAACTTTCAAAGTTTGAGGGGTCTCTGAATTGAAAGGAGCTTAGGGATTGGGAAAAACCCCAATAAGGAATTCCTTTCAAATCTTATCCTGAAGGATGAGCAGGGACTTAGCACTGGTCAGGATCAACCAGATGGGGAAGTTGAGGAAGATTCCAATCAGGCAGGCTCATAGGAGCACACTGATAATCCTGGGGAGGGTCCTTCCACTTGTCTTTCTGTCATCAAACCCCCTAGTGTAGCTGGGAGTTGGAAGGCTTCACACACTAGCAGGGCTCCACTCACACCTAGAGGCCAGGTCACTAGGGTGGCTCATGTTAGGGAAAGATCAGCCTCTGCAAATTCCAATGTTACTTCTGTTTCAGAAGCATCCCACACTTCTAACCCTGAGGACCAGTCCCTAGACAGGGAACTCAGAAAGCTGAGGTAAGAAGAGGTCAGACTGAGGCTACAACAGCAACAGCTGGCCTTAGACAGGGAATCCCTGGCTGTGGGAAGGGAAAGGCAAGGGTTGGGGTTAGTTCCCCATGGTGGCAACAGCAGTTTCAGGAATTCTAATGTTCGGGAACCTACATTTGATTCAAGAAATCTGCACAAAGTTGTCCCTCCTTACAAGGATGGAAATGACATATACAAGTGGTTGGCTGCACTTGAGAGGGCCTGTAAAGTTTAGAGAGTCCCTCAAGTTCAGTGGGCAGCTATCCTGTGGCTATCTTTCACTGGCAAAGGGAGAGGAATACTCCTTATTGTCAGGAAGGGTGATGCAGATAACTACCATATACTCAAAAGTGCACTCTTAGATGGTCTGGGCTTAACCCCTGAACAATACGGATAAAGTTCAGAGTGACCAGAAAGGTGTCATCACAGGATTGGACAGATGTTGTAGACTGTTCAGTGAAGGCCCTAGAAGGTTGGTTGAATGGCAGTAAGGTGACTGACTATGAAAGCCTATATAATGTAATTCTGAGAGAGCAAATATTGAATAATTGTGTGTCTGATTTGTTGCATCAGTATCTTGTGGACTCCAATCTGACCTCGCCCCAATAATTGGGAAAGAAGGCAGACAAACAGGTCAGAACAAGGGTGAGCAGAAAAGCTCATACATGGGGTGAGAAAGACAGCAAGAAAAAGGATGGTAGGGTGGGGACAAAGAAAACAAAGCTTCTGAGTCTTCATCAGGCCCACAAAAATCCTCTGGGGGTGGTGGGCACAAATCCTCTTCACACAATCAGAAAAAGCAAATGGTGTTATCTCTGTAAAGCCAAAAGTCATTGGGCAAGTGACTCCACTTTCCATTGCAGTGATCAATGGGCCCAAACACATGAGTTATAATACTCTACCTCTCATTGTAACTAATGTACCAGTTGCTATGGACCATTTAATTGATTCCCATGATACGAATGCGCACCCTGAAATGCCTGGTACGGAATGTATGGCTTTGGCATGCCCACAGAACTCCTTAAGAACCCCTCACTTGGTAGACTTCCCTGATGCTTATTGACTGTGCCCTCTTCCAAATTCTTCCCCCAATGACACATACTTTAATGGGGGCAGAACCTCGAATAAATTACAAATGTATACCAATCAGCTCCCTTCCATGACTTCTTCTCTTGGAGAAGACCGTAATTTGTCTGGTAGCCACGGGCACCCAATTCCACTTCTTAATTTAAAGATATCTTTGTCAGAGCCCGGGCCTTCAAGGTCTACCAACTAAGTATTTATTACATGGAATGCAGCAGGTATACGCAACAAGATCATTGACGAGGAGTTGGAGCAGTTTATAGACAATTTTAACATCTGTCTATTTCAGGAAACTTGGGTTACTTGAAATGTCCATAGAGAATGATTTGTCTCATTTTATACGAAGGCTATTCCATTCCAGTCAGGGCGAGCAGGTGGGGGTCTCCTCACCTGGATAAAAATTTCACTAGAGGTTGAAGTAAAATAAATATTTGTTGATTCATGTGACATTTTGGCAATTTCAATTAATCTTAAGCAAGGACCTACCCTTTTATGTGCTAATATTTATAATAGAACTGGTGTCCCGAGCCAAATGTCCAATACTATTAGCATGCTGAATGTCCTGGTTTCAGAACTTTCCCTTTCATATTTTATAGTCATAGCAGGGGATTTAAATATGTCTCTGGAACCCAATTCTCTTTTTTTTTAGTTAACCCAGATAGAAGATTTTGCGTGGGGAATTCCAAATTTTCTATAGCTAAGTAATGGATCCAAAGCCAGTACCAGGAGCCTCCAAGTCATTGATCTAATGACAACGCATGTTCTCTGGCCAGGCAATGACCATTTCCCCTCAGATTCTCTGGCAAAACCTACGTCTTTTAAAGGGTCTTACAGTAGCTTTATTTGTTATGTGCTTATCGATGTGAGAATTTGGTACAAATTTAAAGATCTTAGAGTGGGGGAACAAAGTAATAGTGATCACTCTCCTAATCTGGTGGAGTGCTTTATGTGGTTTTCTACAGGCAATTATACCCAACGAGACCATGAGGATATGCCCTCTATTATGGTGTTGAACAACAAACGTGCTAAAAAATGCGAGTCTTTTATACATTCTAAAACCTTAGTGGATAAACTGTATAATCTTTTCGCCTCTAATAATTTACTTGTTCCATCCTCTATGTGTAGCTCTAATCAAATTATGATTTATCATGCAGACTTTTTTTCTTCTCTCAAAGACCTATTTTCAGAGCAATCAAGAAAGTGGCACACTCGAGAGAAGGCAAATGTAAGTGGTATAAAAAGCATGTAGATTGGCTAAGAGCAGGTTATAGGAAGCAATATTTTCAAAAATTAAAGAGAGGATAGTTCCTTGCTAGGCGTGAGTACACTCACACTATAAAGACCAGCAAGAACAATGGGGTGGGGTCAATTTGGCAGGAACTACAATCCGTGGCAAACCAAAATAATTCAAAAGGGTTTTGGTCTTTAATTGCACATGAAGCCTGGAATGTAAATCCCAAACCAGACTGTCATATCTCTTCTGATGTATGGTTGCATTACTATTCCAACCTTTTTAAACAGGAGATTGTGCCTTCTCATAGTCCAACGGGCACAATGAAAGTAGCCAGTCAGGGCGTTGGGACATTTGTCCCTTTCACCTTAGAAGAGACTATGGCAGCTATCAGAGCACAAAAGTCAGGTAAGGCACCTGGACTAGATTGAATGTCTGCAGACTTGTATAAGTCTGATGTATGTTTTTGGGGGCCATTTATTAATAATGTATCAAATGCAGTTGTGGCGAGTTGCACACCCCCTCGTTCTTGGAAGGGTGCGATAATTGTGCCAATTTATAAAAAAAGGAGATAGATCAGTCCTGGGAAACTGCAGACCAATAAGTCTTTTAGATAATCTGCCCAAAAAATTTTTATCAAGTCCTGTGTAGGCTCCAGGATTGTCTGGAGGAAAATGCCTACAGGCGGGTTTCAGACACAAGACTAGCACAGTAGACCAGGTCTTCCGCTTTCTTTAATTAAATGAAAACTGTCGACCTGGACACCTGAAGACTTTTTGCTGCTTTCATGGATCTGAAGTCTGCTTTTGATTTGGTCCCCCATGATACATTATGGGAGATTATGGATAGGGCTGGTATTCTGGGTTCTTTGCTGGCTTTGATTCAGGAATTATACTCTGGTAGTTTTGCTAGAGTAAGGTGGGGTATGAATGGTGAACTGACGGGGGAACTCCTATTACAGAAGGGGGTAAGACAGGGCTGTGTGTTGGCTACCACACTATTTTTACTTTTTATAAATGCTTGCATCCCTTATCTTTATGACTGCGAAAACGATGCCACAAAATTGAGTGGTGGCAAGTCCCCATGTCTCCTGTTTGCGGATGACACCCTCCTCCTTTCCCAAACTGCTTCAGGTCTCAATAGACTCCTTGTGAGGTTCTCAAGTTTTTTTAGGGGTTTTGATATACAAATTAATGCAATTAAAACCAAATATATGGTTTTTGGTGACCCTAAATGCAGAGCGAAGACAAAGATTCTACTGGATGGAAATACTCTAGAAAGAGTACCAGACTTTGATTACTTGGGAATAAGGATGGCGGACTCGCATAAGTGGGAGGCTCAATCTCTGAAAAGTATTATGTCCTTAAAAGATAAACCAGGAGGCATTTGGAGATTTTCTGGCAGATCCACCAGCTTTCCATTACACCAGCAATGGAGATATACAAAAGCCAAGCCAGAGGGGGAATACTCCATGGTGCAGAGTTGTGGGGCCATTGCAATTTACTAGCATTAGAGAGAGTGGAAAATTATTTCTGTAAAGCTTTGTTAAAAGTACCCTTGAGTTCTCCCACACTCCCTATTCAGATGGACTTGAACCTATACTCAATTGCAGATGTAGCCGCATTGAGACCTCTACAGTATTGGATAAGATTATGGTCAACAGATTCCTTGGACCCAAATACAGTATGGCTTCGAGCAGTGCTGGCCGATCTGCAAAGTGAGGATATTCCTTGGTGCAGATACGTGAAGAAGGCCTTTTATGCAATAGGGCTAGGATCATTTTGGATAGATCCCCTGCACCTTCCTAAGAGTGCTAATCAAACCTTGAAGGATACCTATTGGATGAAGCGGATAGATGCTCAGTTGGCCGCAACCTCCTCCTTAAGCTTAACTGATAGCTTTTTATGAACCAAATGCCATTATGAATTTGAGCCATATCTTGATAGGATTTTGGTACCTTGTGTATGTGTACTTTATATTAGGTTTAGAATTGGCTACTTACCCCTCTGGGCTTTCACTTCTAGAAAGGAGCAGTCTCAGTGTCGAGTAGAATTATGCCCGATGGGATGCACGACCGTAGAGAATATATCCCATGTCCTATTTCATTGTCCGGGGTATAAGAGGCAGAGTATGCTCTGGATTAGTCCTCTTTGCAAATCATTGGGTTTTAGGGATCGGCACACGGCACTTAGAATTTGCAGAACAAACCCGAATGGGATTGTGGCATGTGTGGCGGTAACATTTTTAGAGTCAATATGGAGTATTAGATCTAAATTTTTAAATACAAAGGTATAAAATATTTGTCTATTAAGATGTTTATATTGGTGTTTTCATATTCTATTTTCTGTACAATTATTTATATATATATACACATTTATTTTTTATGTAGGAGACTTTTAACTTTTAAATCATTTTTGCTTCTTGTGTAGATTGTATTTACAGCTTGTTGCCATTCGTACTTGCAAACAATTTTAAGTTTGCATGTACTGCTTCTGGTAGTACGGGACTCAGTGTGATGGACTAATTTCAAGCCACTCCTCCTTGTGAATAATTGTATATGCAAATTGTATTTAATTAGTTTTCGTTTTTCTGATTCATTTTCTTTTGCTTTGAATGCAATTATTTTAACCCAATCTACGTTTTATATTTTGTTAGTCATGATTAACCCTTGTACAATGAGATTTTTATAACTTGTTTTAAGAAAGTAATGATTCTCTACTAGTATGAATTCTTGTTTAATATCGTATTTTTATTGAGCTTTAAGGGCATGTTTTTGCCAAAATAAAGCTGAAATTGAGATTGACTCCGCTTGTCCAAAAAGAAACACCAAACCTCCCACCACCACAAACCCCACTGCTTTCACTAGTGCCCCTAGTAATAGCAGTGGTGGTGGGAAGAACACTACAAATAGTCAGTCAAAGGGTGTAGCTGAGTTCACTTTTGGTAACTTAGTGGGGGTTGGTCTAGTTAGGGAGACCACTGAGGCTGTTTTAGTCTCTGATGTTGGCATTGACCTTGCCACCTTAGTTGTTTGTCCCTTTAATATGGATAAGTACAAGCAACTACCCGTAATAAATGGTGTCCAGGTTTAGGCCTACAGTGACACAGGGGCCAGTTTCACTATGGTGATGGAGAAACTGGTTGCCCTTGAGCAACACCTACTTGCTCATCAGTACAAAGTGACAGACACCCATAACAACACTGTTAGCCACCCCATGGTTGTTGTGAATCTCAACTGGGGGGGGGGGGTTACTGGTCCAAAGAAAGTTGTGGTATCCACTGACTTACAGGTAAAGTGTCCATTAGGAAATTATTTGGAGACTTCAGCTTGGGCTGAAGTGGAGTTGGAGGACCATGCAGCAATGCTGGGTATTCCTGGGCATATCTTTGCTCTTACTAGGGCTCAGGCCAAGGAGCAAAGAGGACAAGGAAACTTGGATCCCGGAATAATGGACCAAGTGCTCCCAAAAACTAGAGGTATAAAGGGCAAACCCTTGTCCACTATCCCTCCCTCTGCAGATTATTCTCCTTTTGATGTGGAGGAGTATTCTCCCTGTGAAGAACCTACACCAGAGGAGCTTGAAGCTGACACAGCTGAGCTTTGGGTGCAGGGGGGGCCTGCCAGGGAGGCACTGAGTGTGGCACAGCAGACCTGTCCCAAACTAGAGGGTTTCAGACAGCAATCAGTCAAACAGCCAAAGGGGGATGTCAATGACAGCCACAGAGCTTCCAGGGACAATAATCTCTTCTATACTGAAGCAAGGGACCCTAAACCTGGTGCCACCAGGAAACTGGTCATCCCCCTCCAGTATAGGGAATTCCTCCTAACTCTAGCTCGTGACATTCCCTTGGCTGGGCATTTGGGCCAAAGTAATACATGGGATAGACTTGTTTCCCATTTTCACTGGCCTCATATCTCAGAAGACACAAAGGAGTTTTGTCGCTCCTGTGTCACGTGCCACACCAATGGCAAGATTGGTGGCACCCCAAAAGCCCCCTTAATCCCACAGCTAGTGGCTGGGGTGCCCTTTGAGAGGGTAGGGGTTGACATTGTTCGCCCCGACCCTCCAAAAGCTTCTGGCAGTAGATTCATTCTTGTGGTAGTGGACCATGCCACAAGGTATCCTGAAGTTATCCCCTTAAGGACCACTACAGCACCTGCAGTGGCAAAGGCCCTCTTGGGAAAAATTTCCAGGGTGGGCTTCTCTAAGGAAGTTGTATCAGACAGAGGTAGTAACTTCATGTCTGCATACCTCAAGGCAATGTGGAAGGAGTGTGGTGTAACTCACAAATTCACCCCCCCCTTATCATCCACAAACAAATGGATTGGTTGAGAGGTTTAATAAAACTCTCAAAGGCATGATCATGGGACTCTCTGAGAAACTCAGAAGGAGATGGGATGTCCTCTTGCCATGCCTCCTTTTTGGCTACTGGGAGGTACCCCAAAAAGGAGTGGGCTAAAGCCCCTTTGAGCTCCTCTTTGGTCACCCTGTTAGGGGTCCCCTTGCTCTTGTGAAGGAGGGTTGGGAGCTACCTCTAAAGTCCCCTAAACAAGACATTGTGGGCTATGTACTTGGCCTGAGATCAAGAATGGCTTAGTACATGAAAAAGGGCAATAAAAACCTTCAGGCCAGCCAAGAGCTCCAAAAGCAATGGCATGACCAGAAGGCTGTCCTGACAGAATACCAACCAGGACAGAAGGTGTGGGTTTTGAAGCCTGTGGCCCCAAGAGCACTCCAGGACAAATGGAATGGACCCTATCTCATTGTAGAGAAGAAAGGTGAGGTCCCCTATCTGGTGGACCTGGGCACTGCCAGAAGTCCCCTTAGGGTGCTTCATGTCAATCACCTTAAGCCTTATTATGACAGGGCTGACTTAACCCTGCTCATGGTCGCAGAGGAGGGGCAGAAATAGAGAGTGACCCTCTCAGTGACCTATTCGCCAACACTGAAGCTGATGGCTTAGTGGAAGGAGTGGTGCTTGCAGACTGCTTCACTGCTGAGCAGAGAGAGGACCGCAAAAATCTCCTAGGACAATTTTCTGACTTCTTTTCTCTCATACCTGGTACAACTACCTGGTGTGAACATTCAGTTGATACTGGAGACAGTTTACCTGTTAAAAGTAAAACTTACAGGCAGCCTGACCATGTCAGAGATTGCATTAAAACAGAGGTACAACTTTTTTGTATCTAGGAGTTATTGAGCCCTCTGATAGGCCCTGGGCCAGCCCAGTGGTGCTTGTCCCCAAACTGAATAGCAAAGAAGGAAAGATAAATATTTGGTTTTGTGTGGACTATAAGGGTCTTAATGCTGTAACCAAAACTGATGCTCACCCTATAACCAGGACAGATGAGCTAATAGATACACTGGCTTCTGCCAAGTATCTAAGCACCTTTGGTTTGACTGCAAGGTAATGGCAGATCAAGTTATTAGAGGATGCTAAAGCAAAAACTACATTTTCTACCATAGGAGGGCATTATCAATTCACTGTCATGCCCTTTGGTTTGAAAAATTTACCTGCCACTTTCCAGAGGCTGGTGAATACAGTCCTCCAAGGTTTGGAAGCTTTTAGTGCAGCATACTTATTTAATATAGCTGTATTTAGCTGCACCTGGGATGACCACCTGGTCCACCTATGGAAAGTTTTGGAGGCCCTGCAAAAAGCAAGCCTAACTATCAAGGCTTCTAAGGGCCAGATAGGTCAGGGAAAAGTGGTGTATCTGGGCCACTTGGAAGATGGAGAACATATTGAACTACTACAGGGGAAGACCCAGACCATTGTGGACTGGGCTCCCCTTATTACACAGATCAAGGTCAGAGCCTTCTTAGATCTCACTGGGTATTACAGGAGGATCATTAAGAACTATGGCTCCATTGTTGCCTCTCTGAATGACCTCACCAGTAAGAAAATGCCTAAAACATGCCTAAAAAGGTATTGTGGACAGCTAGCTATCAGTAAGCTTTTGAGGAGTCTAAGCAGGCCATGTGCACTGCACCTGTCTTGAAAAGCCAAAACTACTCCAAAAAGTAATTGTCTAAACAGAGGCTTCTGAATTAGGGGGAGGGGCAGTACTGTCACAACTTAACTCAGAGGGCCAGGATCAATCTGTTGCTGTTATCAGCAGGGGGTTGACCCCCAGAAAAAAGGGTTGGTCTGCCATAGAGAGGGAGGCCTTTTCTGTGTGCTGGGCCTTGAAGAAGCTGAGACCCTACTTGTTTGGGACTCACTTCATTATTCAAACAGACCACAAACCTCTATTATGGCTGAAACAAATGAAAGGTGAAAACAATAAATTGTTGAGGTGGTCCATTTCCCTACAAGATATGGAATTTACAGTGGAACATACTCCTGGAAGTACACACTTCAATGCAGATGGACTCTCCAGATATTTCCACTTAGACAATGAAGACATATCTGGGCAAGGTTAGCCTCACTGTCCCTCGTTTGGGGGGAGGATTGTGTAGGAAGTACTATCTTTCTTGGCATGTTACTCCCCTTTTTATCTGTATGGCAGTATGTTTTTGCCTGTCTCACTGGGATCCTGCTGGTCAGGATCCCAGTGCTGATAGTTTGTGGCCTAATGTGTGAGTTGTGAATAGCGCTTAACTGTGTCACTGAGGCTCTGCTAATCAGAACCTCAGTGCTAATGCTCTCTCTGCTTTTACCTTTGTCACTATAGGTTAGTGACTTCATTTACAAATTTCAATTGGCACACTGGACCCCCCTTATAAGTCCCTAGTATGTGGTACCTAGGTACCCAGGGCACTGGGGTTCCAGGAGATCCTTATGGGCTGCAGCTTTTTTTTTGCCACCCATAAGGAGCTCAGACAAACCCTTTCACAGGACTGCCACTGCAGCCTGACTGAGATAGTGCACACATTATTTCACAGCCATTTTCACTGCACCTAAGTAACTCATAAGTCACCTATATGAATATGGCCATGTAAGGTTTCTAAGATCATGGAATTGTCCCCCCATTCCAAATCTGGTATTGGGGAGCCAATTCCATGCATCCTGGGGGCTCCACCATGGACCCCCAGTACTACTAAACTAGCTCTATGAGGCTTGCACTGCAGCTACAGCTGCTGCCACCTCACAGACAGGGTTCAGCCCTCCTGGGGTCTGAGCAGCTCAGTCCCAGGAAGGCAGAACAAAGCATTTCTGTTGGGAGGAGGGTGTTACACCCTCTCCCTTTGGAAATAGGTGTTACAGGCTGGGGAGGGGTAGCCTCCCACAGCCTCTGGAAATGCTTTGAAGGGCACAGATGGTGCCCTCCTTGCATAAGACAGTCTGCACCAGTTCAGGGGGGTCCCTGCTCTGGTGTGAAACTGCACAAAGGAAAGGGGAGTGACCACTCCCCTGTCCATCACCACCCCAGGGGTGGTGCCAAGATCTCCTCCAGTGTTTCCCAGACTTCAGCCATCTGGTTTTTCAAGGTGTGGGGACACTCTGGAGGCCTCTGAGTGGCCAGTGCCAGCAGGTGACGTCAGAGACCCCTCCAGATAGCTCCAAACCTGAAAAGGTAGCCAATCTCCCTCTCAGGGCAATTTAGTTTCTCTCCTGTGGGTTTCTCCTCAGATTCTACTTGCAAGTTTCCAGCATGAATCCTCTCCAACTACTACTTCATCCTCTGACCTCGGATCGACCGCTGACTGCTCCAGGAACTGCTGTAACAGCAACAAAGTATCCAGAAAGGGCTACTTTTCCTTTGCAACTTCAGCTTCAGCCAGCAACTGCATCAGTTTCCACGGTGTGCACACTCTGGGGACTCCCGGTCTTCACCCTGCAACAGAAGGACCGAAGAAATCTCCAGTGGAGTGACAGAGTGACTTCCCTGTTCTTGCAGGCACCTTCTAAGTTGATGACCAGTTCTTTTGAACTCCTCTCCTGGTGACGAGCGTGTTCCTTGGAACACAGGTGGTAGACCCCTTCGACACAGACTGTCCTAAGTTACTGATGTCCAAATTTGTAGGAGGTAAGAGCTTGCCTTCCCCGTTTGCAACAGTATCCATGTGCATTGCGTCATCTTTACCTCCTATGGCCTCTGCGCACTATTTGCAAACATTCTTCATGCACAGCCTGGCCCAAGTCCCCAGCACTCTATCCTGTGATGCTAAACTTGCTGAGTTGACCTCCTGCAGCGTGGGACCTTCTTTTATAGTGCTGCACCAACCACAATTTGCACCTTCTTTGTCCCCATGTCCTGGAACATCCGTGGGTGTTGCCTGGTCATCTGTGGGTTCCCTCCAGTGTTGGGAGATCCCTCTGCCTCCTCAGTCCGAGATGAGGCCCCCAGGTCCCTCCTGGGTCTAGGCAGCACCACTTTGATGCAATCTTCAACTTTACTTCAACCAAGGCTTGTTGGACGAATCCAGTGCCGAAACTTGCCTGTATCCAACATCTTTTCGTGGGACATCCATTGCATCATGCAGGAACCCACAGCCATCTTCCTTTGGTACATTTCTGCAGTCTTCGTCCAACCGGGGACTCTTCTTTTGCAACCTCTTCTAGGTTGGCATGGGCTCCTGTCCTTCCTGGAACCTCTTCCGACTTCTGGACTTGGTCTCCTCTCTTTGCAGGTCTTCAGGTCCAGGAATCCACCATTTGTTGTTTGCAGTCTGCAGGAAAGTACCATCTTGCCTGGCATGTTACCCCCATATTTCACTGTATATATGTTGTTTTAGTGTATGTGTCACTGGGACCCTGCCAGCCAGGGCCCCAGTGCTCATAAGTGTGCCCTGGCTTTGCTAACCAGAACCTCAGTGGTTATGCTCTCTCTGCTTTCCAAATTGTCACTAACAGGCTAGTGACCAATTTCACCAATTCACATTGGCATACTGGAACACCCTTATAATTCCCTAGTACATGGTACTGAGGTACCCAGGGTATTGGGGTTCCAGGAGATCCCTATGGGCTGCAGCATTAATTTTGCCACCCATAGGGAGCTCTGACAATTCTTACACAGGCCTGCCACTGCAGCCTGAGTGAAATAACGTCCACGTTATTTCACAGCCATTTACCACTGCACTTA
Organism: Pleurodeles waltl; assembly: GCF_031143425.1. NCBI lineage: Eukaryota > Metazoa > Chordata > Amphibia > Caudata > Salamandridae > Pleurodeles > Pleurodeles waltl. Next base: position 380,297,977 of record NC_090446.1, read on the forward strand.
AGTAACTTATAAGTCACCTATATATCTGTCTAACCTTCACCTGGTGAAGGTTGGGTGCAAAGTTATTTAGTGTGTGGGCATCCTGGCACTAGCCAAGGTGCCCCCACATCGTTCAGGGCAAATTCCCCGGACTTTGTGAGTGCGGGGACACCATTTCACGCGTGCACTATACATAGGTCACTACCTATGTATAGCGTCACAATGGTAACTCTGAACATGGCCATGTAACATGTCTAAGATCATGGAATTGTCACCCCAATGCCATTCTGGCATTGGAGAGACAATTCCATGATTCCCCGAGTCTCTAGCACAGACCCGGGTACTGCCAAACTGCCTTTCCCGGGGTTTCGCTGCTGCCAACCCCTCAGACAGGTTTCTGCCCTCCTGGGGTCCAGCCAGGCCTGGCCCAGGAACTGCAAAGAAACAGGGGGAACCCTATCACCCTACCCTGTCTAGGGTTAATACAACATCAAAAAAGAGAAAACGACAGGTAGGGACAAATTTAATCCTGAATTAAATTAACAGTCATTAATTCTGTTAATCCTGAGTTTAATTTATTTCTCTTATTTATTTCAAAAAATTAGCGTGTAAAGGAAAGAAGAACACAGGTAGTGGGTGGGCTTTATGAGCCTCAATGGTTTCTTCGGCCAAATATAAGCAATAATAGCTTGTCCCACTGCTCTAGAACGAGAGATAATTAATGAGCGTCTCCGGGCTTTCTTTCACAAAATCACTTGTGCCCTTATCCAGTCCTGATGAGGCCCTAAATCAGCAGGCCAAAACGCGTTGACTTCATTCTCCTTACAAGTGCATTGGGTTCGCCGAACAAATGGACTATATTGTAAAAATTTAAAAATGCACTAGTTCACGCTTGTGTGAAAGAAATACACAATGCGGTGATAGTTAAGTGCATGAAAAGCCCATTGCCTTAGTTTATAGAAGTGGATCACATTGGGAGTTGTATAATAGTGACCACTATTTAAATGTGTAGGGTATGACTTTTTTCACTGTGTGTTTTATTGTGTTTTACTTGAGAGTATTGTAAATAATAGCTTAGTAATTGATGTATTGTGTATTAGGTTTTGGATTACACAACCATAGTTTCGTTTTTTACTACATAATTTTTTGAAATAAATAAGAGAAAGAAATTAAACTCAGGATTAACAGAATTAATGACTGTTAATTTAATTCAGGATTAAATTTGTCCCTACCTGTCGTTTTCTCTTTTTTGATGTTGTATTAGGCCTGGCCCAGGAAGGCAGAACAAAGGACTTCCTCAGAGAGAGGGTGTTACACCCTCTCCCTTTGGAAAAAGGTGTCAGGGCTAGGGAGAAGTAGCCTCCCCCAGCCTCTGGAAATGCTTTGATGGGCACAGATGTGCCCATCTCTGCATAAGCCAGTCTACACCTGTTCAGGGATCCCCCAGCCCTGCTCTGGCGCAAAACTGGACAAAGGAAAGGGGAGTGACCACTCCCCTGACCTGCACCTCCCAGGGGAGGTGCCCAGAGCTCCTACAGCGTGCCCCAGACCTCTGCCATCTTGGATTCAGAGGTGTGCTGGCACACTGGACTGCTTTGAGTGGCCAGGGCCAGCAGGTGACATCAGAGACTCCTTCTGATAGGCTCTTACCTGTGTTACTAGCCTATCCTCCTTCCTAGGTAGCCAAACATCCTTTTCTGGCTATTTAGGGTCTCTGCTTTGGGGAATTCTTCAGATACCGAATGCAAGTGCTCACCAGAGTTCCTCTGCATCTCCCTCTTCACCTTCTGCCAAAGGATCGACCGCTGACTTCTCAGGACGCCTGCAAAACCGCAACAAAGTATCAAAGACGACTACTGCAACCTTGTATCGCTTCATCCTGCCGGCTTTCTCGCCTGTTTCCTGGTGGTGCATGCTCTGGGGGTAGCCTGCCTCCTTCTTGCACCAGGAGCTCTGAAGAAATCTCCTGTGGGTCGACGGAATCTTCCCCCTGCAACCGCAGGCAACAAAAGACTGCATCACCGGTCCTCTAGGTCCCCTCTCAGCACGACGAGCGTGGTCCCTGGAACTCAGCAACTCTGTCCAAGTGACTCCCACAGTCCAGTGACTCTTCAGTCCAAGTTTGGTGGAGGTAAGTCCTTGCCTCCCCACGCTAGACTGCATTGCTGGGTACCGTGTGATTTGCAGCTGCTCCGGCTCCTGTGCACTCTTCCAAGATTTCCTTCATGCACAGCCAAGCCTGGGTCCCGACACTCTAACCTGCAGTGCACAACCTTCTGAGTTGTCCTCCGGTGTCGTGGGACTCCCTTTTGTGACTTCGTGTGGACTCCGGTTCACTCCTCTTCTAAGTGCCTGTTCTGGTACTTCTGTGGGTGCTGCCTGCTTCTGTGAGGGCTCCCTGACTTGCTGGGCACCCCCTCTGTCTCCTCATCCAAGTGGCGACATCCTGGTCCCTCCTGGGCCACAGCAGCATCCAAAAACCCTAACCGTGACCCTTGCAGCTAGCAAGGCTTGTTTGTGGTCTTTCTGCGTCTGCAAGCTTCTTCACGACGTGTGACATCCATCCTCCAAAGGGGAAGTTCCTAGTCCTCTTCGTTCTTGCAAAACACCAAGCTTCTTCCATCCAGTCGCAGCTCCTTTGCACCCTCAGCTGGTATTTCCTGGGCATCTGCCCACTCTCGACACTGTTGCGACTCTTGGACTTGGTCCCCTTGTTTCACAGGTACTCAGGTCCGGAAATCCACTGTTGTTGCTTTGCTGGTGTTGGTTTTCCTTGCAGAATCCCCCTATCACGACTTCTGTGCTCTCTGGGGGTTGTAGGTGCACTTTACACCTACCTTACAGGGTCTTGGGGTGGGCTATTTTTCTAACCCTCACTGTTTTCTTACAGTCCCAGCGACCCTCTACAAGCTCACATAGGTTTGGGGTCCATTCGTGGTTCGCTTTCCACTTTTGGAGTATATGGTTTGTGTTGCCCCTATACCTATGTGCTCCTATTGCAATCTATTGTAACTTTACACTGCTTGCATTACTTCCTTTTGCTATTACTGCATATTTGTTGTATTGTGTACATATATCTTGTGTATAGTTGGCATCCTCATACTGAGGGTACTCACTGAGATACTTTTGGCATATTGTCATAAAAATAAAGTACCTTTATTTTTAGTATAACTGTGTATTGTGTTTTCTTATGATATTGTGCATATGACACCAGTGGTATAGTAGGAGCTTTGCATGTCTCCTAGTTCAGCCTAAGCTGCTCTGCTATAGCTACCTTCTATCAGCCTAAGCTGCTAGAAACACCTCTTCTACACTAATAAGAGATAACTGGACCTGGTACAGAGTGTAAGTACCCCTTGGTACCCACTACAAGCCAGGCCAGCCTCCTACACAGTCTTGCTTGGTTCTTGCAAGAACTCTAATCACCACTTGTAGTTTGTCCTAAGGAAACTTGCAGTACTTTACTCCTACTTTCCTGGGCTCTGGTGTGGGGCATTTTACTCACGTTTGTGGTTTTCTTACTCTCCCAGCGATTCTCTACACACTACACTTGTCTATGGGGGAATTCGTGATTCACATTCCACTTTCTTAGTATATGGTTTGTGTTGCCCCTAGACCTTTTTTCTCCCTTTGCATTCTATAGCATTTCCTATTGTTTGCACTATCCTATGTCTAATTACTTGCCTTATTTTGGTGTCTAGTGTATATATTGTGTATAATACTTACCTCCAGAAGGAGTATTGCCTCTAAGATATTTTTGGCCTTCTATCACTCAAATAAACTACCTTTATTTTTGGTAACACTGAGTATTGGCTTTACTTGTGTATAAGTACTGTGTAACTATAGTGGTATTGCAGAAGATTTTCATGTCTCCCAGTTCAGCCTAAGCTGCTCTGCTGTAGCTACCTCTATAAGCCTAAGCTGCTAGAACATTTCAATAATAAGGGATAACTGGACCTTGTATAAGGTGTAGGTACCCAAGGTACCTACTACACACTGGGCCAGCCTCCTGCAGGGAGGCAGGCAAAAGGTTGGCGGTGACCACCCTAATGGTGTCAGTTCTAGCATGTGTCCCCCCAGCTGAAAGTGGGGAGAGCTACCCAACCCCTTTGGAGCTTTCATCGTTAGGGCGGAAATATCTGGAGAGACCATCAGCATTGGTGTGGTCAATCCCCAGGTGATGCTCCACTGTAAATTCCATCCCCTGTATGGAAATGGACCACCTCAAGAGTTTAGGACTTTCCGCCCTCATTTGCATAAACCATCTGAGGGACCTGTGGTCTGTCTGAACTTGGAAGTGAGTCCCAAACAGGTATGGTCTTAGCTTCTTCAGAGCCCAGACACCAGAAAATGCTTCTCTTTCAATAGCACTCCACCTCTGTTCTCGTGGTAATAGTCTTCTACTAATAAAGACTACCGGTTGGTCTAGGCCCTCCTCATTCAGCTGTGCCAGGACCGCCCCTACGCCATGCTCTGAAGCATCTGTCTTCACAATGAATTCCCTGGAGAAGTCAGGGGCCTTGAACTATGGGTGCCGTGCACATGGCTTCCTTCAGGGAGTCAAAGGCTTTCTGACAAGCCTCTGTCCAATCCACCAACCTGTGTTGCTTCTTGGATGTTAGTTCTGTTAAGGGGGCCACTATGGAGCCATAACCCTTAACACATCTTCAATATTATCTGGTGAGACCTAAGAAGGCTTTCACCTCTGTCTGGGTTCTAGGTGGTTGCAGCCCTTGATTGTTTCAATCTTGGCCTGGAGGGGCTATACCTTGCCACCACCGACTAGGTGTCCCAAGTACACCACAGAACCCTGCCCAATTTGGCACTTACTGGCCTTGATGGCCAGGCCTGCCTGTTGCAGGGCCTGAAGCACCTCCTTGAGTTAGGGCAGGTGTTCCTCCCAGCTGGCACTGTAGATAGCGATGTTGTCTAGATAGGCTGCACAACAGGCATCCTTGACAGCGAGGTCCCCATTAACCAACCTTTGGAAGGTAGCGGGGGCAATTTTCAGTCCAAAGGGCATGACCCAGAACTCATAGGGACCCTCAGGAGTAGAAAAAGCTGATCTCTCTTTTGCCCCTTCAGTCAAGGCGATCTGCCAGTACCCTGACGTGAGGTCAAAGGTACTAAGGAACTTGGCAGCACCTAGCCTGTCTACGAGCTCATCAGCTCAGGGGATGGGGTGAGCATCTGTCTTTGTGACAGAGTTGAGACTCTGATAATCCACGCAGAACCTAAGCTCTGGTTTGGCACCGGGAGCAGCAGCCTTGGGAGCCAACACCACTGGGCTGGGCCAGGGACTGCTGGACTTCTCTTTCACCCCAAGAGCCATCATCTTGGCAACCTCCTCCTTGATTCTGGACCTCACCTTATCTGACACTCTGTAAATGTTTTTCTTTACGGGGGACTGTCTACTTTGTCAATGTCGTGGACACACAAGTGTGTGAGTCCAGGGGTGAGGGACAACAGGGAAGAGAACTGCTCCAATAACTCATAGCAGTCCCCTCTCGGATCTAGGGTCAAGGAGTCAGAGAGATTGACACCCTCCACTGACCCATCACCTTCTTTGGCAAAGAAGAGGTCGGGAAGAGGCTCACTTTCCTCTTCCACACCCTCATCTGTCACGAGAAGCATGCTGAGTTCAGACCTCTCAAAATGAGGCTTCAGTCTGTTTTGATGGAGCACCCTCATGGGGTTACTAGGGGACTTGAGGTCCACTGAGTATGTGGGTTCTCCCTTACGCTCCTTGATTTCAAATGGGCCAGTCCAGCAGTCCTGGAGTGCTCTAGGCTCTACTGGCTCCATTACCCAAACTTTATCTCCAGGTGAGAATTCTACCAGGGTGGCCTTCTGGTCATACCATTGCTTCCTCACCTCTTGACTGGCCTTGAGGTTTCTCTTGGCCTGTTTCGAGAAGCGTTGCATCTGGTTGCAGAGGGCCAGCATGTAACTGACCACATCCTGGAGGGGGTTCCTGGGAGCTATCTCCTACCCCTCTTTCACAGTGTTTAGGGTCCCCAAACAGGGTACCCATAGAGAAGTTCAAAGGGGCTGAACCCCCGCCCTTTCTGGGGCAACTCTCTATAAACAAAGAGAAGGCATGGCAAGAGGATGTCCCACTTACACCTCATGGCCTCAGGATGTCCTTTTAGGGTCTTATTTAATCTCTCCACAAGCCCATTGGATTGAGGATGGTAAGGGTTGGTGAACCGGTACGTCACCCCACACTCATCCCACATGGACTTCATGTATGCAGACATGAAGTTTGTGCCTCTGTTAGACACAACCTCCTTTGGGAATCCCACACGGGTAAATAGTCCCATTAGAGCTCTGGTCATTACCGGTGCAGTCTCTGTCCATAGAGGGTCCACCAACACCAGGATAAACCTGTTGCCTATGGCGGTTTTGGGGCCCAAGGGACCAGTGATGTCGAAGCTCATCCTTTCAAAGGGGGTGCTAATGACAGGGAGTGGGATCGGGGGGGCTTGAGCCTTTTCCCTGTCTTCCCACTAGCCTGGAAAGTTGGGCATGACCTACAGATGAGAATCTGAGGCCATTCACATTTGGGCCAATGGAAATGGGTAACAAGCCTAGCGGACGACTTGTCTTACCCCATATGTCTCGTCAGGGGGATGGCGTGAGCCAACCCCAGTAGAAAGGCCCAGTAGCACTGGTGGACCACCAGCACACGTGCTGCTCCAGCTTCCAGTACCTTGGGCTCACTGTTAGGGGGATCATTCTCCCAGTCGATATGGTGAACAACAGAGGCTTCACCTGCTGCCTGTGCTGCGGCCTCTCACCTCAAACCCTCAAGAGTGGGGCACTCTTTCTGCGCTTTGCAGAACTCCTCCCTGGCCGGCCAATCCTCAACTTGCAAGTCAGCAACTCAGGTAGGTTACCATTGTCCTCCCCAGTTGGCTAAGGGGCCTCCTCCTCTGGGACCCCGTCAACCACAGTGGAAACATTTGGGACCGGCTTCCCACTCCACTTTCTTTTTCTCTTTGCAGCTGTCTGGGCTATTGTTCCAGGCTCCAGACGCCCTTGACTCTCTTCCCAGGCAGCCACGGACAGTGTGGTAATGCAGACCCATTCAGGCAAACCTAACATCTCCAGGTGAGACCTGAGCTCCACCTCCTTCCAGGCAGAATGCTCAAAGTCGTTGCCTAGCAGACAATCTATAGGCATGGCAGGACTCACAGCTACTTTTAGAAGACCAGAGACCCCCCCCACTCAAAGGGAACAAGACCACTGGTAGGAGACTCTCAGGATTGTCAGCTACTATGACCTGGTGGAATGTATTGGGGATGACCTGCTCTGCTGACACTAGCTGACCCCTGACAGTGGTCATGCTGGGTCCTGTGTCACACAGAGCCTCCACCATTTGTCCATTAATGGTGACCCACTGTCTATACTTGGAAGTATTGGCAGGCATGTGGACTTTTGGCACAATTTCCTTCAATCCCAGGAACACTAGGGTTACCTCTGTCTGTTCCCTAAAACTATCTGGGACTACCTCCTCCCGAAGCGCTATGCTAGACAACCCAGGTGTCTGCCCTCCAGTGGGGGACTGTGCCCGCATTGGACACTGGGAGTCGCACTTGTAGTGTCCAAACTTGGTGCACTCTAAGCATTTGGGTATAAACTTTCCTTTCTTTTTATCAAAGAACCCTGGCCTCTTTTCAGGTTTGGCCTGGTTACCACCACCCTTCTGGGAATTATTTTGGGGGCCTTTTGAGAACTCCTTATTTTTAAGTTTTTCTCCCCCCTCTATCTTCTGCTGGGAACACAGACCACCTTTGTGCGTGTCCCTGCTAGATACCTTTTTTGACACTCTGGTGCTAACCCAGAGGTCAACCTCCTTAGCAAGTTTCCTAGGGTCAGTCAGCTTACTGTCAACTAGGTGCCGGTGCAACTCTGTAAGGCAAACACTGAGCATATGCTCTCATAATCAAATTATACAACTCCACATATTCATCTACTTTACTGCCCTGCACCCATCCATTCAGTGGCTTACTGGACAAATCAAAAACATCTACCCAAGTTTATGTGGAGAGCTTGGTGCTGTCCCTGAACCTCTGACGGTACTTCTCGGGGGTCAGCCCAACCTTGGCAAGCAAAGCGGTTTTCATGGGTGAGTATGTGGTCTGATCCTTTGGATCTAATGTGAGAACTGTGTCCCTCCCAACAACTGGTACATACCCCTACAAGCCTGCCCCTCATTGCTCTTCAGGAACCCCATGAGCCCTTAGTACAACTTCATAAGCATCCAACCACTTATCAATGTCATCTCCCACCACATAACTTGGCACCATATTTTGGGGTACACTAACCTTCTTGTCCCCAGCAGGTTCTGCATGTACACTGCCACCACCACTACTGGACTCAGATTGCCTAGACTTGAGGTCCAGCTCTTTGAGACTCAATTCATGAGCCAGAAGAAGTTTCTTCTCAGCCAAGGCCCTTTCAGTCTCAGCTTGCTTGGCTTCTCTCTCAGCCTTCCTCTCCTCTGCCTCCATGTTTAACCTTGCCATTTGCAATTGAAATTCTCTCTCCTCCCTTATTTCCTCTGCGGTCAGGTCATGGCTAGAGACACTGCTCCCTGGTTTACCGGGGGGCACAATTCCAGGGATAACATTCCCCACTGGTGGTGGCAAATCCTCTGAGGGGACATTCTCTGGCTCTTCCACCTCAACATTCTCTTGTGAACGAGTTTCTGTGGAGGCCCTCAGCACCTTTTGGTACTCCTCCTTCCTGGAGGCACCACGGGTAGGTACTCCCATCGCCTTGAAGAATCCTTTCAGCCGCCTGACAGTGTATGTCTCCAGCTTGGCTAGGTCAAACTCCCCAGCTTCTACTTGAGATCCAGCCAGAGACAAGTTGTATGAGGATTGAGTTAAAATGTCAAGCAGAAAAACGAAATTGCAGAAAAAAGAGAAAAGAGAAAAATCAAGTTGACCTTTAACTGTGGGTAGTTGTGTACGTGCAGCTATTGCATGTTACTGCACAAATACAAGTCCTATCCTCACCGCCGATCACCAATGTTAGAAATGGGGTCTCTAGTTGGTAGAGGTATACACCCTAGTCCAAATAGGGACAACAATCCTAGTCAAGGTAATTCACACACAATCCAAATTATCCTATACCCAACCTCTGGTAGCTTAGCACTGAGCAGTCAGGCTTAACTCAGAAGGCAATGTGTAAAGTATTTGTAAATAAATCATGCAATAACACAGTGAAAACACCACAAAAATACACCACACAAGTTTAGAAAAATATGGAATATTTATCTGAGTAGATTAAGGTCAAAACGATCAAGATTTGATAAATACAAGTTGAAATATCACTTATGTAATGATAAGATGAGTTTTAAGTTCTTAAAAGCAACAATTGTCTCTTGCAAGCACAAAGTACCTGATTTGCGTTAAAATTACATGCACGAACACTGCAGAGGAGGAGATGCATTGAAAAAGGTAGGTGTGCAGCGGGTTTCGGGGCACACACAGACAAAACGTAGATTCTTTTCCACACGGCAAGGGCTTTGCGTCGAATTCCGGTGCGCAGGCTTGAATCCTTTTTTCGATGCAGCGTCTTTAGATGCCCAGGGCCGATCGGGTGGGTGATGTGTCAAAGTTTCTGTCACATGGCAGGCGCTGCTTTGATTCCTCTCACAGGAACTCGGACTGCATCATTCCCGCTCAGCGATGCATTGATCCAGTGGGCTGTGCGTCGAAGTTCCGGTAGCAGCGCTGGCGCTGCGTTGATCTCCACTCGGGGAGCTGGGATGCGTCATTCCTGTTTGGCGATGTAGGGATTCTTTCCCCGCTAAGCAGGGTGTGCATTGTTTCCAGCAAGCTGTGCGTCGATTTTTCACCTCATAGGAGTTCTTTGCAGAGATTAAGGGGGTCATTCTGACCCCGGCGGGCGGCACGAGCCGCCCGCCTGGAGGGAACCGCCGAATGACCGCACCGCGGTCAAAAGACCGCGGCGGCCATTCTGGCTTTCCCGCTGGGCCGGCGGGCGACCGCCAGAAGGCCGCCCGCCGGCCCAGCAGGAAACCCCCTTCAACAATGAAGCCGGCTCCGAATGGAGCGGCGGATTTGTAGGGGTGCGACGGGTGCAGTGGCACCCGTCGCGATTTTCAGTGTCTGCTTTGCAGACACTGAAAATCTTTATGGGGCCCTGTTAGGGGGCCCCTGCACTGCCCATGCCAGTGGCATGGGCAGTGCAGGGGCCCCCAGGGGCCCCACGACACCCGTTCCCGCCATCCTGTTCCTGGCGGTGAAAACCGCCAGGAACAGGGTGGCGGGAAGGGGGTCGGAATCCCCATGGCGGCGCTGCAAGCAGCGCCGCCATGGAGGATTCCTTGGGCCAGCGGTAAACCGGCGGGAAACCGCCGGTTGCCCTTTTCTGACCGCGGCTTTACCGCCGCGGTCAGAATGGCCCAGGAAGCACTGCCAGCCTGTTGGCGGTGCTTCCGCGGTCGTTGGCCCTGGCGGTCGATGACCGCCAGGGTCAGAATGACCCCCTAAGTCTTTTTGGCCCTGAGACTTCAGGGCACAGAAGGCAAGCTCAATCCAAGCCTTTGGAGAGCACTTCTCAGCAGAGCCAGAGGTAAGCAAGGCAGCAGGGCAACAGCAAGGCAGCAGTCCTTTACAGCAAAGCAGTCCAGGTGAGTCCTTTGGGCAGCCAGGCAGCTTCTCTTGGCAGGTTGCAGGTTCTGGTTCAGAGTTTCTTTCCAAGGAAGTGTCTGAATTGGTAGGGTCAAGGATCCAGTTTATATACCCATAAGCGCCTTTGAAGTGGGGGAGACTTCAAAGAGTGGTTTTGAAGTGCACAAGGTCCCCTTTCAGTACAACCCTGTCTGCCAAGGTCCCAGTAGGGGCTTTGGCAGTCCATTGTGTGAGGGCAGGCTACTGTCCTTTAAAATGTAAGTTTCAGGCACTCCACCCCTCCAGCCCAGGAAGACCCATTCAGTATGCAGATGTGTGCAGGTGTGACTGAGCATCCTGTGTTTGTGGTTGTCTGGGTGAAATGCACAAGGGAGCTGTCAACCAGCCCAGCCCAGACTTGGATTGTAAGCACAGAAGGATTTAAGTGCAGAGAAATGCTCACTTTCTAAAAGTGGCATTTCTAAAATAGTAATATAAAATCTAACTTCACCAGTCAGCAGGATTTTGTATTACCATTCTGGCCATACTAAATATGACCTGTTTACCCCTTTCTAATCAGAATCTACCACTCAACAGTTTATGGGGGTAGCCTTAGTGTTAGCCTATGAAAGGAGCAGGACATATAAAACACACAGATATATGTCGTGCCTTTTACCCACAGCACCCTGCCCTCTGGGTTACTTATGGCCTACCTTAGAGCTGACTTATATGTAGAAAAAGGGGAGCTTAAGGCTTGGCAAGTGAAACTGCACACACATGCCTTGCAACGGCAGACCTGAGACATGGTTAAGGGGCTACTTATGTGGGTGGCACAACCAGTGCTGCAGGCCCACTTGTAGCATTCAATCTACAGGCCCTGGTGCACTTTACTAGGGACTTCTCAGTATATCAAATATGCCAATTGAGTATAGACCAATGTTACCACGATGTAAGGGAGACAGCATATGCACTTTAGCACTGGTAAGCAGTGGTAAAGTGTGCAGAGTCCTAAACCCAGCAATAAACAGTGTCAAAAAGTGGAGTGAGGCAGGCAAAAAGTTGGGGGTGACCACCCTAAGGCTGTCAGGTCTAACAGAAAGGATGTCATCTGTAACGGTCATTAGGACCATCCTGGTGCTGTGGTTGCCTCTGAGTCCTGATTGGGAGGAGTCTAGCAATTTTTTTATTTCCAGGTGTTTGGTGAGTTGGAAGTTGATGGCTTTCTCCAGGACTTTGGCAGGAAAAAGGAGCAGTGAGATGTGGGTGTAGTTCTGGAGAACGCTGGGGTCTGCAGAGGGTTATTGAAGAGGGGTCTGAGTGTTTACAGGCATCGGGAAGGCTGTCTGTGATGATGGAGGCATTGAGTATGGTAGTGAGCTGGTGGCTGATCTTGTCACTTCCGAGTTTGGAAAGGTGATTGGGGCATGGCTCGAAGGGTGCTCCTGAATAGATGGAGTTCATTAGGGCTGTACTGTTCAGTGTGCTGAGCTGTTCCCATGAGGTGAGCGAGTGATTGCTGGTGATCTTCATGGGGGTGGGGTGGATGAGGAGGTTGGAGGGTTGGGGATCGAAGTTTTGGTATATACTGGCTATCTTGTTGTGGAAGTGGTCTGCTAGAGTGTTGCACAGTTTCTGTGAGGCGTGGATTGAGTTCTCGGTGACTGATGGGCAGGTGAACTGCCTCACAATGATGGAGTTCATAATTCTGGTTAGAGCTGGGCCCAGTGCGGTCTGCCGCGGCCTCTCTTTTTGTTTCTCCAAGTTGGTAGTGGTAGGTGTTGATGGCTGACTTGAAGGTGACTCGATCAGTGTCACTTCCGCTGATGCGCCATCTTCTTTCTAGGAGTTTCCAACTGCCTTTCAACATCCTGAGTTCTAGACTGTACCAACTGGCTTGTTTGGTGGGTCTTGTGTGTTTTGGCTGGTATGGTCGGGGCGACCCGGCTGGCAGCGCAAGTGATCCACTTATTGAAATTCTCTACTGCTCGACCCAGGTTAATAGAGACGTCAGGCTGGGTGATGTTGAGGGTGTTGGTCAATTGCTGCTGAGTAACTTTGGCACAGCTGCAGAAAGGGGTGCTGTGATGGTCAGAGGGCTGCAGAGTGGTCCAACAATGGTGAAGTGGACGATGAAGTGATCGGACCAGGTGAGTTCCATGGTGTGGCTGTATCTGACTCTGTTGCTGGACATGGAGATGGGGTCTAGTGTGAGTATTTCTTATCGCAAAATGCATCCTCACATCCATTTTGGACGATGTAAGAAATTGCTCTAAACACAGAATTACTCTTCTTGAATAAATCAAGTGTAATCTTTTAGAATTCCTATGTAATTACACATGAATATGCATCACAGAAATATGTGATACACCGACCCCTAGTATTTATGGCCGGTGGTAAATACTTAACTGCTGTGCCAGCCACTTGTAATCATGCCGCAGTCATCTGTACTGTTTAAGAACATTCTGCGAGTGCTGGTGACATTTTTCTATCCCTAATAACAGAAGCAGTTCACAGCAAGTAGAAAGGGCAGGGCGGCATGCGGGAAGAATTAAAATAAATTTAAAACTAACATTAAAAAATTATTTATTTTTTTAAACTTACCTTAACTGCTGCTTGCCACTCCTGCTTCTTCTTGCTGCAGGCACAAACTCCCGGCTTCTCAAAGCAATGTCAGGATTGGCTGGGCGCACCCAGTCTGGGCACTCCCACGTAGAAGAGAGCCTACAGCGTAAGTGTGTTTGGCGGCCGGAGACAGCCAGCCAAACACACATGCACTCTGAGGGGAGTGCACTGTGCACTCCCCTCAAGTGCTCGTCACCCCCGTGGCCCTGTCCTTTTACCAAACAACATAATAAACACAGTTTATTAACATTGTTTGGTAAAGGTTTTGCACTGTCACTGCTGGCAGGGGGGGGAGGGAGCGAGCGAGGCTCCTCCACCGTGTTGGAGGAGCCGCCCCTGCCTAATAATCATTATTAACTTAGTTCAGTATCTTGGCTAACCCTGTAATTGCAAATGGCAACCACAACATTGTTGCAGAAACTGATTCGCAAACCTTAAGTTGATTATGGAACACAGCATAAGAATTTGAGAGTTTCCTACTTCACAATCCAGGCCCTTCAACTGAGGAATGTTGCTAGTATCAACTTTCCAGGATGCCTGAATAGAACGAACTTGGGGCCATATGTACCAACGCATTTTCCCATAGACACAGAATGGGTAAAACCCTTTGATACATATGGCCCTTGGAGTATTACTCGGCACTTGGTCGGAGCCCTGCAGATAACACAGTTTCTCTCCGAGTCCTCATCACGCTCCTCTCTCAAGCTCATCAACTTCTCTTTCTCCTATTTCTGTAAATGTAATCTTACACTTCCGGTTTCTTCCCGTTTTATATATCATCAAGAGCGGCTGGGCCGATCACTTAAGAAGTTCACTCGTTTTTACGTTACTTCATGTTCACACCAGTTCGCTTGCGAGTTGCATTACGTGTGTTTAACCTGCCTTTTATTTCACCTTGCGCAGTATTTCTTTCTGATTTTATCTGGTATTTGTGGTGTGCAGTGTTTAAAGGAACTGGCATGTTCGCAGCGGTATGAGAAAAAACAGGTTCACAAAATAAATGGCGATACTCATGAGCTGCTGCTGCTGTGCTGGAGTAGTTAGGGAAGTCCCAGAGCAGGCCAAATCTGATTGGTCGGAGGAGCACGTTAGGTATGTGTAGTGATATGATTATGTCACCTTCAGGCAGAGTTTCCAATTCTTTTAAAACAAACTCAGTTTCCATTACCTTACGAAACGGATTGCATAATTTCAGAATGAGGAAAGGAAAAGCTCACGGATGATTTCGCCTTTATTTGCGTTTGTCTGCAAATGTTGTGTCTATTAACTCATTTGAGTTCCGGCACAGGTTTACATTTCCGCAGTATGTATGTTGTGTTATACGCAAGTATTTCGGATTCCTTTTTAAACATTGTACTACAGACTTGTGTTTCTGTTGTAGGCATTTTGATTTGCTTCGGATATGGCGTCAGGTGCTGTGGACACCTTTTCATGACATGGATGCATTATTTGGGTGTTCTTGGGTGTGCTACTGACATCAGGGCGTGCTTTATGTATAGTCTCACTGGTCTGGACTGCAGAGCATCTTTTGGTGTGTGGGACGCAGATGGTACGGTGCGCTCTATTACAGTTTAATGCTCTGCCTTCAGAACAGCCTCAAACTCGCAGCTACCACTGTTTCACAGTGCAGGCGGCAAGACAACCTGCATTTCTAAGATGTAGCAGAAATCATGGGTGTCTGCAGAAATGTTTTCACGAGGGCGCATAATTTTAATGGGGGCCGCCGCCATGGGCAATGTGACATTATGGCAGCCGTAGTGTTATTTTGCACTGTGAGCCTGCAAACCAGGCTCTTCCTAAATCCAAAGGGTGGGGGGAGGCAAGCACCTCCTCTTGACCCTGCACAGACACCATGGCAGAAATTCTCCTGCAAGTGGGTGCAGTGAGCGTCTGTATCTACCTGCAGGAGGATACCTGGGGAATTCCCTGGAAACCTACACCTTTTTCTGTCAAAGGGTACCCTTAGGAGACCTCTTTGTGGAGCACAGACATTGAGCCTCCTGACAGCTGCTTTTTCTCTGTACCCACATCTATAATATGACGCAGGCACAGAGGAAAGGTGTTCCCACATTTTCATTAGGTCCAAGCCCACATGCAAATTCAGCATAGGATCGCACCAGCTCTACATTGCATGAGTGCCCTCTGTATTAAAGAACGGTCTGTGTAAGCGTCCGAAGCCTCTTCTATAATACCAAAGTGCCTCAGGGGTGCAGAAAGTGGCACACACACACCTGTTGTGCCAAGGCACATTGTGTAATATGCCCCAAAAAGTGCTTCTTAAAACTGGTGTGGGATTGAGAGCCATATATAAAGCCAAGACTTAGAGATTCCCTGCATGCACATGCTGGTTCTGTCTCTGTATAAGCCAATTATACTGTCATTTTGGTACAACTTTATGTTCTCTGCCCTGTCTCAGTTATTGCTTTTGAAATGGTTTGTCCTTTATTCATTTTGTGTAGGGTCCTGTTCTATTGTACTGGACGAGGAAGATGTTGCAATGGCTTGCTGTGCTTAATGTGAGCTAGTGCTTGAGGGTGGGGCCCACAGGCAATTGTGTTAATTGTGTTTAGGGGCTGGTACTTATTTTCCCTCATCAGACTTGACCCAGAGTAAGAGAGAAAAATAAACACAAGGGAGAAAGAAGGAAGAGAAAGATGAAAAACCATGACAAAGGCAGTAAGCAAGTAACTGCAAGTGTAAGATAAGGCTCAAGCAGTGTCTTGTAGATTAAAGAGGCATGAGGTGGATTCAAGACTATGTAGTCTGAGTATTTGTCATACCGAGAACTAATAGCCATCGGCTTCTGAGCAAAACTTTGGACACCAGCACTTATACTTTTACAGATTAAGCACTGACGGCTTGGCAGGTATATATAAGGGTGCCCATGCACACTTCTGGACTGAAGCAGGTGCCTTGATTGCTAACTACCAGGGAAGCCTTGTGTTTGTGTTGAAGGTCTGAAAAGGAACAAACAGTGCATCTCTTCCAGGAACAAAGGATGACGCATGAGCTGCTGAGGTAATGCTTTGATTGCTAACCAGTCATCCTATTTGTCTGATTTTACTTCCTCGTCCCAATCCTTATATCATGAAATGTGTCCACACGCCGGAGTAAGGCATCACACTGCCTGTCTAAGACAAAAACATATAAACTCCTCTGTCGAAATCTGTTAGTTTTAAGTGCTACCCAAACAGCTCAGCAGACTGTGATGAAACAAGGCATACATAAGAGTGGGTGTGAGGCTCGTAAAAACTGGGATAAGGAAGTAAAGTTAAAGTAATGGGATTTATGGGAAGTAATTGAAGCATTACCTTCTCGTCACTTCTTCATCCTTGTGCCTGTGCAACGAGGGTATACCAAAGGAGGTGGGACCAACATTGATCACCCAAACAAGGTTGCCAGACATAAAGGAGGAAGTATTAGACCCAGAACAATAAAGCATCAAATGCTACTGCCAAAGCAAGGAAATGAGCACTAAAATCCTAAAAGTCAGAGGTTACAATTTGGGCAGGCGGAGGAGCAGGAGCGCACATTTAGGTAACACCAACAATAGGCAACAAGAAAGCCAAGAGGCCAAAGGCACCAGCACTAACCCAAACTCAGCAATATAGGGAAAGGGCCAAAAAGGATCAAAAGACGCAACATGAAGACCCTCTAGCAGGGTGCATTAGCCTGAGCAAGTTCTGAAGACAAACCAAAGAGGAGGGCTGAATCAGAGCCCGCATTCACCAACAAGGCAGCACATTAGTGTTCGATCAGCAGAAGGAAAAGATAAGGGGTATAGCTTTCGGGGGTGGGGATGTTTGGGGATGTTACACCCTCCTAGTACATATATTTTCTGATAAACAGTTGGGTACCAGTGCTTTCAGACGGGTATGGTGAGGTGTCTGTCGGTTTTCACCACAGATAAAAACATACACTCTCTTCCTTTCTCTGTTTTGAAAGTAAGTCTTCAAAAATGTCGGTTGTTTTTACAAACTCTAGTTTTCTGTTACTTAGTAACCATAACAATCTGTACTCGTTCCCCTTTCCACTGCTCCTTCACCCCTTTTCATGCACCTTAACATTAAATGGCAGCATGATTGTTGGAAAATCTGAAGCTCGCACCCACAATATCACTGACCAAATTACTCCCCTGGAGAAGGTACAGCCCAAAAGAACATGGATGTTAGCATAAATGCCCCAAGAGCACCTCAGGTGAAGTACCACACTGCACAAAAGCTAGGACCCAGCATGTCAATGAAAGACAGAAGCAAAGAAGATGAGATCTGCACACCAAACACAAAGACACATCAATCCACACCAGTGCATTGGAGAGGTGTGGCAAGCGCAGGAACCCCAGAATACAAGGAACTCAGGCGGAGAAACTCTGATTAACCTGAATCAAGAAACCAAATATCCAAGAGCTGATACGGCCCCTGCCCAGTGCCTACCTGGGAACACCAGGCAAACAGCATGACCATTTCTCAGACCCAACAAGCATTTTCAATGCAATGGGTCTTGCATTTGCTCGAGTTAAAGCTATAAGCATTGTAAACTCCCAACCAGACTTTTCTTGCCACATAAACTGAAAATGAAAAGTAAAGCAGTTTCACATAACAAACTTTTCTTGCCACATAAACTGAAAATGAAAAGTAAAACAGTTTCACATAAGCGAGCCTCATATGCTTTCAGTAGTTGGCCACAGTGCTCGAGGCGGGCTAAACACTGGAAAAGGCATGACATATGTAAGCCTTTCACTAATTAAATCAAGAAAATTTTAAAAGGCAAGCCCACAAACAAACCAAACTGATGGGTGTGACGTGGGCGTGGTTAAAAGCCCACAGAGAGATTACACCAGGGACAGAGCGCTTTGCGCTCAACCCTAAAAAGGGTGAGGGAGCCAAAGGTCCCAGCAAGAAGGCACAAAGCAGGCACAGAAGAAGTAAACTCCAGCTCCATTAAGGAGCACAGTTGATGGAACCTACAGAATTTAGACCCAATAGGTCATTCAAAAAAGTGTGGAGCAACCAGAAGAAAAAGCTCAGGCCATTTCATGTCCTAAGCCTGAAGGCACTTAGGCACCTAGGATCATAAAATTCCAGAGTAGTCATCACAGGCACAAAAAACAGGACCCATCAGAATAAGAACAGTGGTGCAGAGGTAGAAGTCACTCCGCACAGCAAAGACAAAGAAAACATGTTTGACCTGGAACACCAGGACCATGAAAGAAGGTATTAACCCTACAGACACAGGACACTGCAAGAGTTTGGGCACACCACAAAAAGTACAAATCCCAGACAAGGACCACCAAGCGTAGCATACCCTTTTTGAAAGACTCACAATGCATATGATGCAGTAGTGTTGAAAGAGCAGGAAGTAAAAGACCAATTAAAAGCAGCCCACACCATCCCACACATTTAAGGGTAAACATAAATGAGAGAAAGAGGGAGACCAGCAAGAAGCGATCACCAACCAGGGCGCCCATAGGATCGAAGATCTAAGCCCCAAATAAAGCAGGCAAGAACCCAAAGCACAAGTGAAGCAAGTATCAGCCAAACAAATGATAAAAGTGCCCAGCACCATGAACAAGAACACAAATACACAAGCCAGCAGAGAGCAAGAAGAGAGGCTAAGCATAAATCCCACAGCCGAGACCCAGGCTGTGGGACCCAGTCTTACCCTGTAAGACAGTTAGGTGCACACCACAAGTCCAAAACACCCCAAGTGTGGCTGTGAGGGCAGGGAATAAATCAGAGGAAACATGCCAAGGGGAAAATAGGACCTGCTAGCCCACCAGGGAGTGACGAGATCGCCAGCAAAATGACTGAAGTACGCTGCTTTCACATTAAGTCAAGTCTCAACAAGAAATACATTTGACAGCCCACCTCCAAACTACATGTCAAAAAAGAAGGATGATTACACTTTGTACTATGCATGCATGGAACTGGCACTCGCACTGGAATGGAATTTATAAAGGGCAATAAACCCAAAGGTATCAAACGCTAGTGCATACTGGAAAACAACCAAAGGAGATCAAGGAGCCACACTCATGGAATAGAGAAATGGCAGCAGCAAACAAGCATGATACAAGCTCCATGCAATAGAGTTCCCTAACCTAACAGTGACTTTTTCCTCACTTTGACTTCCACATTGCTATACATCACTTCATGCAATAATTTGGAAGGTGCCTTGGTGGATAAAAATCAGCTACTGTTACAACTAGGCCTGAGCCTCGTAGTTCTCTCTTTGCGCTGTTCGCTTTGGAACACCTATAAATGCAGGTTGCCAGAAGAAAAGAGAAACCTGCAATCTCACTTCACAGATTTTATTCTGGTTAATGAGGGTTCTGATTCTTCCGTCTAAGCATTGTGTGCTGCCAGTACGTTATATGTAAGTGGTCCTATGACAAAGGACTTAACTTTGTGGAATAAGAAGAACCAGGGTGGCCAATTGGCTTGCCAGTCTACAATCAGAGAAGTTATGAGACGAAACAATGCCGCTCCCTCTGACCATTTTGTGCAGAATCTAACTTGGGCTAAATGTGAATTGAATACTTTTTCAAATCTCAGGCACAATATGCTTTGCATGATCTAAAAAAGAAACAACATGAGCACAGAGAACACAGACTTTTAGCAGTCGAGTCATGGCAGAGTGAAGCGATGTCTGCCATCCCTGCCCTTCACAGTGAAAGAAGGGTGCTTTTAATGCACCTGTAGGACATACTTGCAGAATTCTTTACCATTTTTTACAGACTTTTATGACTTCACACACACATCATCCTCGCACCTAGAAGTTTCTTGGAGGGAATATTTCTTCCATGGCTAAATACACAACATAGGACATCATAGTATCTCAAAAGTTGAAATTGTAAAAGCAATTGATCATATGCACAACTGGGACAGCACCAAGTAATTACAGAAAACATGTGGTGGCTTTGTGTAGTAGTTGAATCTTCAACTCGTACGGTAGGGAAGCGTTTAAGCTAACAAAAAAATGGTGGCTCTAAGGTTAAATTATGGGTTTATAATGCTCTCCCTGCCATGTTATGGGGAAACAATTGTGTTATTAAAAATGTGTATGGGGCTCAGCGAGGCTAAAGCTTAAACAGTCTAAACTTCATTCAACCACAGTGAGCGGGGCCTGCCCTTACGTCATATATAATCAGACTGCCATGCAAACCAACAAGCTTTCATCTCTGCTTATTGCCAGCGTTTGGAAACGAAGCCATATGGGTTCCCTGAGATATGCCTCATAGGCCCATATTTATACTTTCTTAGTGCCGCATTTGCGCCACTTTTTGATGCAAAAGCGGCGCAAACTTACAAAATACAATTGTAAGCAAACTTACAAAATACAATTGTATTTTGTAAGTTTGCGCCGCTTTTGTGTCAAAAAGTGGCACAAATGCAGCACTAAAAAAGTATAAATATGGGCCCTAGGGCCATATTTATGCTTTTTGACGCAAAACTGCGCTGACGCAGTTTTGCGTCAAAAGGTTTAACACAGGCTAACGCCATTTCTCTGCACCACCCTGGCGTCAATTTATACTTTGACGCTCAGTGGCGCAAACCACGGGTTAGAGTCATTTTATTTACTCAAACCATTGCGCCACGTCGTAAAGAAAAACAACGTTAATGCGGCAAAAATGACTTTAATACGGTTTACGATGTCAGAAACTGGATACGTGCCTTTTTCCCCCACAATAGCATCAAAAAGTGGCGCAAACACAGCAAAATGTGCAAACGAGCCCCAAAATGGATCCCAGAAGCCATGAGAGACCCCTGGAAGACTACAACCGACCAGGAACCAGCCAGGAGGACCCAGACCAGACCCAGGAGAGGGAGAAGAAGAAAAGGGAGTGCCGGTTCAGTGCAGAGGAGCATGAAATACTGGTGAAAGAGGTGATAGAACACCAGCATCAACTTTTTGTCACCTAAAAATTGCCTATTGGGAGGAGAGAGGAAATTTGGCAACAAATTGTCTACAAGATAAACAGTGTATCAGAAGTTCGGAGAACAGTCACTGAGTGCAAAAAACGCTGGCATGACTGCAAGCGCAGGACCAAGGAAAATATGGCAAGGAACAGGAATGCAGCACTACAGACTGGAGGTGGGAGTCCAGCACCGCAGGAGGCCCTGGACCAGATGGAGGAGATGGTGGCAGCTGTCATCCCAGAGGAGATCGTCACAGGGATTCAAGGACAGGACAGCGCAGATTACCAGGAAACTACACAGATGCAAGGTAAGTTACATGGGGGACAAAAATGCCTAAATATTAACTGTAAGCGGGGGAGACATACCTACTACACAATACATGTCAGCCATGATAATCAGGTAGTGGAAGGGACAAAGGGGCACGGCACGGGTGCATGGGCTGTGCAGGGGAAATGGGCACAGCACAACACTAAACCAACAATGTTTGCATGGTGGTACTTTGCCATGCCAAGGCTGTTAGAAAGGAAAAGGCAGTCCAGGTATTGTTACTTCCATTATGAAGTACACAGCAGTAATGTCATACCCATGCTGCACATGTCAGGGTCTACCCCGCGCCTGTGTTACAATAGCTGCAATGGCACCTTGCAACATCCCAACTGTCATACTGCTAAGACAACAGCATTGAGGGTGAGGACATATGTGTCTAGCTAGTTAAACACACCAGCACAGTCATAAGAGGAAATGGAACTCTGCCAGGACAATCACTGCAATCCAATATAACACACATTCCCCAACATCAACATTACACACTACCAATGCTGACACCTGTATTGTGCCATGCCAATGCTATACATAGTATATGCTAAGTCTCAGCAACATATAGGTGGATGTGAAATATCTGAGACTTGATCAGTTTCAGATTGTTAAGTGTGGTGCAAGTGGCATCAGAACACCCACAGCCAGTGCAAGGCCTCACCATGATAATGGAAGTAGACGGAGGGTTGAGTAGGACAATAAGGTGGCAACATACAATTTGGACAGAACCTACACCTAGAGGATGTGATGCAGACAAGTCCCCAAACTTCCCACACTACATGTGACCTGCAGGTGGGGCATAGGCCTGGGAAAATGCTAATATTAATGACAGGAACAACGAACAGGAACCAAGATTACTATGTCTCACTGATAGGACGTCAGTAACATCACATTACAAATGCCACACCCCAGACACACTAATTGTACAGTATTTCATTGCAGAGGAGGATTGCTCTCCTGGGGATATGCCTGTCCTGGACTTCCCTGATGACATGGATGAAAAGCTGACAAACATTAGCCAGCAGACCCTCCAAGATGTCCTTGGAACCCTCCAGACCCCACCTTCAGTCGCAAGGAGGAGCATAGAAGTAGCAGCCATCACAGAGGACCCACCCACCACCCCAACCTGCCAGCTCCAACCCAGCTGATGACTCTGAGGACACTGGTGCCACCTTTGAGAGGACTGTAGTGGGAGTACAGCGGGAGCTGCCCAAGGAGGTGAGGGTAGGGATGCAAAAGATGGCAGCCATACTTGAGGGGATGCGCACGTGCATGATGTCATCTGCAGAACAGGCAGCAGCCATGCAAGTGCTACCATCCATCCTGCAAGGACTACAACAATGTGTAAGGGAATTCACCACAGCAGTAAGGGAGACTGTGTAGGAGATTAGTGATGTATGTCACATGTCAATGGCCATAGAATGTCAATACAACTGCATTGAAAGATTGCAGGCTGATAACTATGCACTGGGGTCTGGATTGTATCATCATCTGTGCTTCCTGAGGCTTATTTCTGAAGTAAATTGAAAACAAACAGTATAATGCTGCGTTGGACAGAAAAAGTCCGCTTCAAGGTATGTGTAAGCTGAAACTCAATGTGGCCAACATTCCCTTCAAGACAATCTTTATGTATGTGAATCTGACTATAAACTTTCATCACACACACACACCATACAGCAGGAATGGATGTGTACGAGTGTATGGACAAATATGTAACCTGGGAGTACAAAGTAAGAAATGATAGGTGGGATTACTGTATACAATACTACATAAGATTATAACATCACTCAGCTTATCAGGGTTCAAATGAACATCAGGCTGCAGGCAGAGGTACCACAGTGCCCAAGATTCCGAATCAGGACTCAAACGATGACAGATTTAAAAACACATCCAAACTTCACAACACATTGGGAACCATAGTAACCTGGAGTGGTGGGTGCAATGGATGGCAGATGCATAGAGAAGTAGCTTTGGTGTAGCTGCCAATGTGACAGCACATTAGGAATTGGGAATAACCATGTCAATAATGGGATTCTGATGCAGGATGGAACACAAATGCAAATACTAAGTTGACACTGTTCACCCATGCCAAGGCCCTGATCCCCAAGCATATGACACATACTGTAAAGGAGTACCTAAAATGTTATTTCACAGTAATAAAGGATACTAAAACTAGGGGAAACACCTTAACTAACCTAACCTATCCTAACTACACATTACCCACAACTCGCCCTAACTATCCTAAGCTAAAATTACCTATCACATTTAACTAAACAATCTAAACATCAACCCGCCACCCCCCTTATATGATGGGACACATGTAGGACAATATATATTAACCTAAACACATACTAACTTATCCTAAACAAATATATATATATATTTTTTAAATGTAGATATTTTTTTTAATATATATTTTTTTACACATAAACCCCAACATCATCACCAAAAAACATGTAACAATATAACCCCCTCTACCCCCAACCCACTTATACTAACTAAACTAACAGCCTACTCTAACCTAACACTAAGCCCCCTAAACCCACTAAAGATAAGAACCAGGAAAGAGGAGGAAGGGGAGGGAACCATGGGTGAGGATCCAAAAGTCACAAATTGGCCCTCCGCAGGATCTTCTTAATACCCCGCAGTCTCCTGCTATTGCGGGACACCTCCTGCCGCAGCCTGTCCATTCTGCGCAACATCCGTTGCATGTCATGTCTCATGTTCTGAAATTGAACATTGTCGATCACAGCAGCTGGGGTTGTCTGTGTTCCACTTGTTGAAGCCACTGCTGGTGCTGGTGCCGTGCTTGGAGGGGGAGGTGCAGAAGCTGCTGCCTGTGGGCCTAGAGCAGATGAGGTTGATGGACCTGCACCAGTGGGTGTCATCCTTTGGGTGACTGTCGTCTGAGCTGTAGTGGTGGTGGTGGCTGTTGTGGGCAAGGCCAGCCTCCCTTGGGCAAATGCCCTCCAGGCCCCTGTGGCTCTCTCATGGCGATACCGGCGTGCCATATTGCGGAACCCAGACTCCACATCTAGTATGTAGCGGTAATGCATTGCCCGCCTCTGGAATTCCCTGATCTCATGGGCATTCATGTTGGCAGCTGTAAAAATAGAAAAAGCCAAACATTAGTGACATCATTATGTGATACATATACAGATGATATTGTAACACTTCCTCAAAAATAGCTGTTACAGTCCAAATCACAGTACAGAATGTCCCTGAGGAATGACAGGCAAATGCAGCCTATACATTTACTCTCTAACACCACAGCAATGCACAACAAGGTGTGTACCTACTTAAATGATCTGTGCATCACTGTACTGCTACTAATCACATAACAAATGCTGCAAGTACCCAACATGTGTCAGGCCAACTAATGGCTATCTTCTGGATGACAATCAGGGCCCACAAGACCTGTGATTTGTAAATGGAATTGCATGGACGGTATGCAGTTGCTAATCATGAGGGGGCATCCTAAGTTGGAACAAATGAATGTTTGAATTACATGTCTTTCTTCTACACTGGGATCCTAAACACCTAGGTACATATATTTCCTCACCCTAACCCTGTGCCTCAGGGGGGGATGGACATGCAACACATACTTTCAAACATCAAGGACAGGCAGGAAGCTTTAGACAGCTGTCCGTGGGTTTAGTCAGTCCACCACAGGTAAGAAGGGCTGCCAACTAGGATTGACTCAAACATTGGACAATCACATCCACATTTATGTTTCTAATTGCAGACAATTGTCAACATTATTAGATCTCACTGGTACCTTTCCAAAAATAAGCACATAGATGCAAGCACTCATCTGGGCTACAGCTGCATGCACACCTATGACATTTCACTCAAGTGCCACATAAACGGAGGACAACATGTGGAGCTAGATTTTGCTAGGAAGTCAAACATACAGTCCTACATGTTCATTACTTAACAAGGATGCTCAAGTCTGTGGGTAATACTTCGGCATCACTGGTCTGTGTGAATCAGGGTACGACCTGCTGACTAAATCATGAAACTGGCCACCTCCAAATTAATCATTGGCATACATGTAGCAAAAAATCAACCTGTTTACCTGTCCATGCCTATAGCGCAGCACTCAACTCCACCACAGAATGTCCATCTCAAACATGGAACAAAATGTCAACCTCCAGTCAAGTCACATATCAGATCATGTGCCAGCACATCATACCTTGCAATGAGTCCAACACCCAGGAGTCAATCACACAACAGCTGCAAACACAACACAGGACAAACATATCAACACTTACTGGATACACCTGGGCCTGTAAATCGAGCCACTTCACCAATTGTGTAGGGGGCTGGTCCATCTGTAAAACATGGAAGGGTGAAATGTGCTCAATGTCTGCTCCCTGTACAAAACCTTGATTAACAAATTACTGTGTGTGACATTTTATATGATAGAGCAACACATCAGGCATGTAGACACCCCAACAGAAATACTACTGCAAACATGCATTGACACTGTCACTCCAGTGAGTGATAGACACACATATGCACACGTGCACTGGCCCTAACAATCATGTGGTGCCAAACATGATTACTCAATTTAGTGCAGATTTATTTCTAGAGGGTACTCCATTTCATCATTTGTTATTAATTTGTTATTATGGGAGACATGCAAAGACACATTCCTGGTGCACTGCAATACCAGTGACTCAGGTATTGTTGCTTGTGTATCAAGGGACAATGAATTACTGTGTGATGCTCATGTGGGTTGAGTTTAGTTCTGGAATTATTGTGCTTTCAATGGTCCATTATATGTGTGCCTGTGTTGTATGTAGGTTACATATGCCACATTGACAGTGTACCCAGAGCCGTATATTCCCCCTATGACACCATGATGGCAGGGATCCTGTGTGTTACTTGATAACAATGTTACGTTAAACATGGGTTGGCCATTTATCTAAATCAAAACAACAAACAAATATATGCTGACAGTGTCTAATTTGATCATCCGTGACAGAATGCATGGGCACAGGTGTAGACATTGCCCCTGAAATATGTTACTCTGTGCCCTGTGTACCTATATCAGATATTGTAGATCACAGTTTGCCACATTCAATAGCTTACATTTGCCAAGTTGGTTGATCTGTGGTTATACAACAGAACTGACACTGTCCCCTAATTGAAACATGGTTTAGCAACTGCCCTACTTCTGCAATCTTGATGACGTAGGTCACTATTTGTAAGCACCTTGGGAATGGCGGCACTCACAGGAATGCTGGCCTGCTGATCATAGCATACAACCATGTCTGTGATAGCCTTCATACTGAGAAGTGAACAATTGTACATGTGCTGCACTAGATCAGCAGGGGTGTACCAAATGTAAATTAGCAAACTATTTTGTGACTTTAAATGTATGATGGAAGCAGTCAGTGATCCCTTGCACAACATCATGCAAATAAATATTTTCTGACCATGCATTCACAAAGTTCAGGGATCCCATGATGACCCATTAACTTTAGAACATTGTTTGGATATAAAGTGACACAGATGGCAAATGCACCAGCTCTGTACCAGCAATTGTGCCCAAGGCAAAAATGTTGTTGGGCCATGCTACTCAATGATAGGAATACTCTGCCTATGCCGAAAAGCCACAAGAGGAACCTGTGTACTGCTACTGCAATCTGGTAGAATCCGGGCACAATTACGTTTGGCCATATGAAAGATTATCTGTCCAGACATAAACACACAGAAACAATGAACTTTGGGCCAGATGTTATTTTTCTTTTTAATGTGTAGCATTTGCTTCACTTGTTTATGCTACAGCTATGGAAAGTAGCACGAAAAAATGTGATATTATCAAGTGTGCATTACATTGGCATCCAATATTAAATTACATGCTGCATAAACCAAGTTGAAATATCAGCCTAAGACATTAACAGAGGTTAGGAAGATATTTGTACATAGGGCCATGAATACTGTGCAGACATGTATTAAAAAATTTGGGAACGACTTTGGTTACTTGCATTAGCATGTGAAATACATCTCATTCCTGGTACACTCACAGGCCCTGAATAATACTTTTGTTTGTGACGCATTGCCATCATCTATTGACATCAAAGCAGCACTTATTAACAAGATAAAGTTGTCTTATGTAAGTTTGTGCAGCTTTTGCGTCAACAAATGTTGGTAATGTGTAGCAAAAGTAGTATTCATCAGTGCCACAGTTTGTTCAACTTGCATTTCAAATGTCCACAAACATTGCATGCAACATGTCACAAAATCTGCTACTGTCACTGCAGAGCATTTAACTGTACACATTAGTCTAATTTGTACTCACCAACAGGGCCACCAATCACCACACCCAGGTGGTCCAGCAGGTCTTGCTCTCTGGCCACCAGGTCAGCCCAGCGATGTTTCAGTTGGTGGGCGTTGCACTGGCTGTTGAACAGTCTTTTTAGGTGGACCAGCACCTTTGACCACCTGAGCCTCCTAGCCTCGGTGTGATACCCCTGTATCACCCTGCCACCAGCCTCCAACATCAGGGAGAGGAAGTGGCACACCAGCCAAATAAAAGCCCCCAGCACCTCCTCACCCATTCTCCCCAGACGTGGCCTTCCCAACATATCAGAATTAACAGGGATAAGAAAAGGCAAAGAGGGAAATAAAGGGAAAAGAGGTATGGATAGGAAACTTAAAGAACCCACAAACAGCCCAACAATACCCCAACTAACAACACCCAGTAACACACTTCCAACAGTACAAAGACAAATCTAATCTAAACAAATGACAACAACACACTTACACTGATTTACACAGACACTTACAAAAACAACAGATGACAATGGAAATGGCACACAGGAGACAAAAGCACAATGTGGATAGACACAACTCTCTACACAGCCTAGAAGAATCACAGACTGCAAAGTGAAAGTGAAAGTACACCCACTGTACCATTTCTGTAAACAGGATATCCTATTACATTACTTCCTGTCTCAAATGCAGTGCGTTTTTATAATGATGTGTGAAATTTTATGACGCTTACGGGCTTTGCGTCAATATTTTTGACGCATATGGTTAAAAATTCCCCCGCATTCAAGGATCAATATTTCTTTAATGGATAACCGCTTTCATGGGGTGCAGTGATGGAATTAACGCTAGGGACCAATTGATGTATAATGGGTGTGAGCGGCATTTTTTAACACATATGCATCATATTTTGATGCATATGCGTCTTTTTTGACGCTTATGCGTCAAAATATCTGTCTATAACTGTGTTCGTGTCATTTTTCTTTTTTTAACATACATGAAGGCTATAACTATACAAGGATAGGATGTTATGACCTGCTCTGTGTGTTCTAGTGTTTGGGCACATGTGTCAGACCACACCACTGCGGACCATAATACTCATGTTGTTGTGCCGGATTAGTTCTCTTAACCGGTTCTGTGCCTTGGACGAGATGATCTCGTCCAAGGCTACAGTTCCCCTGTGCCTTGGACGAGATCATCTCGTCCATGGCACAGGGGAACTTGGGGGCGCGCTAGCGCGCCCCCGTGCACCCCCCTCCCCCCCAAGTCATGATGGAAGGGGAAGACCTTCCCCTTCCACCCCCGACCCCCGCCACCCCCCCTGTGATGTCAGCGCGCGAGCGCGCGCTGATTTGTCACAGGGGCCTCCCTAGTCGCGCTGGAAGCTCTGCTTCCAGCGCGATTGAAAAAGAAATGCAAAAGCATTTCTTTTTCAATCACTTGGGAGGCCCGGAGGGGCTTCAAAGGGAAGGAAAAGTATTTCCTTCCCTTTGAAGTCCCTCCGAGGGTTTCAAAAGCCGGATTGCTTGCAATCCAGCTTTTGAAACCCCACTAGACACCAGGGATTTTTTTTTTTTATTGAAACTGACATAAGGGAGCGACCCCTTGGGCAAGGGTCGCTCCCAGGGGGGGCATATTTTCGGGAAGGCCTTTTCTGGCCTACTATTAGGCCGATCTGCCCCCAGGGGGGGCAGAAACCTCTAGGCACCAGGGACCATTTTTTTTTTTTTATGTTTCATTTTTTTTTTTTTTGTGGGGAGCGACCCCTTAGGCAAGGGTCGCTCCCCTTGGGGGAAAATTATATTTTGGATTTTTCTGCCCCCCTTGGGGGCAGATTGGCCTATTTTGATGAGGCCAATCTGCCCCCAAGGGGGGTAGAAACCATTAGACACCAGGGAGTTTTTTCTTTGCGTGAATTTCACGCGAAGGGAGTGACCCCTTAGGCAAGGGTCGCTCCCTGGGGGGGAGGGCAATTTATTTTAGGCCATTTCTGCCCCCCCTGGGGGCAGTTCGGCCTATTATTAGGCTGAACTGCCCCCAGGGGGGGGGCAGAACCCTCTAGGCGCCAGGGCAATTTTTTTTTGTGTGTTTTTTTTTTTGTTGTTGTTTCTTTTTTTAGAGATGGGGAGCGACCCATCAGGCAAGGGTCGCTCCCCTGGGGGGCAAATTGTATTTAGACCATTTCTGCCCCCCTGGGGGCAGATTGGCCGATTTTAGGTCAATCTGCCCCCCAGGGGGCAGAAACCACTAGGCACCGGGGATTTGTTTTTTGGTGCCAATGTCACGCAGGGGAAGCGACCCCGTAGGCAAGGGTCGCTCCCGGGGGCGGGGGTGGAGCCTGGGGGGGGCAAATTTATTTTAGGCCATTTCTGCCCCCCCTGGGGGCAGTTCGGCCTATTATTAGGCCGAACTGCCCCCAGGGGGGGGGGGGGCAGAACCCTCAGGGCACCAGGGCAAATTTTTTTGTTG
Source organism: Pleurodeles waltl (assembly GCF_031143425.1). Taxonomy (NCBI): domain Eukaryota; kingdom Metazoa; phylum Chordata; class Amphibia; order Caudata; family Salamandridae; genus Pleurodeles; species Pleurodeles waltl. Next base: position 380,328,206 of record NC_090446.1, read on the forward strand.
TTTTTTTTTTTGTTTGTTTGATTTTTCCAGATGGGGAGCGACCCATCAGGCAAGGGTCGCTCCCCTGGGGGGCAAATTGTATTTAGGCCATTTCTGCCCCCCTTGGGGCAGATTGGCCGATTTTAGGTCAATCTGCCCCCAAGGGGGCAGAAACCACTAGGCGCCTGGGATTTGTTTTTTGGCGCCAATGTCACGCAGGGGGAGCGACCCCGTAGGCAAGGGTCGCTCCTGGGGGGGGGCTGGGGGGGGGCAAATTTATTTTAGGCCATTTCTGCCCCCCCTGGGGGCAGATCGGCCTATTATTAGGCCGATCTGCCCCCAGGGGAGGCAGAAACCTCTAGGCGCCAGGGCACATTTTTTTTTTGTGTTTTTTTTTTTTGTTCTTTCTTTTTTTAGAGATGGGGAGCGACCCATCAGGCAAGGGTCGCTCCCCTGGGGGGCAAATTGTATTTAGACCATTTCTGCCCCCGTGGGGGCATATTGGCCGATTTTAGGTCAATCTGCCCCCAAGGGGGCAGAAACCACTAGGCACCGGGGATTTGTTTTTTGGCGCCAATGTCACGCAGGTGGAGCGACCCCGTAGGCAAGGGTCGCTCCCGGGGGCGGGGGTGGGGGCTGGGGGGGACAAATTTATTTTAGGCCATTTCTGCCCCCCCTGGGGGCAGTTCGGCCTATTATTAGGCCGAACTGCCCCCAGGGGGGGGGCAGAACCCTCAGGGCACCAGGGCAAATTTTTTTGTTGTGTTTTTTTTTTTGTTTGTTTGTTTTTTTCGAGATGGGGAGCGACCCATCAGGCAAGGGTCGCTCCCCTGGGGGGCAAATTGTATTTAGGCCATTTCTGCCCCCCTTGGGGCAGATTGGCTGATTTTAGGTCAATCTGCCCCCAAGGGGGCAGAAACCACTAGGCACCGGGGATTTGTTTTTTGGCGCCAATGTCACGCAGGGGGAGCGACCCCGTAGGCAAGGGTCGCTCCCGGGGGCGGGGTTGGGGGCTGGGGGGGAACATTTATTTTAGGCCATTTCTGCCCCCCGCGGGCACATCGGCCTATTATTAGGCCGAACTGCCCCAGGGGGGGGGCAGAACCCTGAGGGCACCAGGGCAAATTTTTTTGTTGTGTTTTTTTTTTTGTTTGTTTGTTTTTTTCGAGATGGGGAGCGACCCATCAGGCAAGGGTCGCTCCCCTGGGGGGCAAATTGTATTGAGGCCATTTCTGCCCCCCTTGGGGCAGATTGGCCGATTTTAAGTCAATCTGCCCCCGAGGGGGCAGAAACCACTAGGCACCTGGGATTTGTTTTTTGGCGCCAATGTCACGCAGGGGGAGCGAGCCCGTAGGCAAGGGTCGCTCCCGGGGGCGGGGGTGGGGCCTGGGGGGGGCAAATTTATTTTAGGCCATTTCTGCCCCCCCTGGGGGCAGTTCAGCCTATTATTAGGCCGAACTGCACCCAGGGGGGGGGGGGCAGAACCCTCAGGGCACCAGGGCAAATTTTTTTGTTGTGTTTTTTTTTTTGTTTGTTTGTTTTTTTCGAGATGGGGAGCGACCCATCAGGCAAGGGTCGCTCCCCTGGGGGGCAAATTGTATTTAGGCCATTTCTGCCCCCCTTGGGGCAGATTGGCTGATTTTAGGTCAATCTGCCCCCAAGGGGGCAGAAACCAATAGGCACCTGGGATTTGTTTTTTGGCGCCAATGTCACGCAGGGGGAGCGACCCCGTAGGCAAGGGTCGCTCCCGGGGGCGGGGGTGGGGGCTGGGGGGGGGGGAAATTTATTTTATGCCATTTCTGCCCCCGGGGGGGGGGCAGAACCCTCAGGGCACCAGGGCAAATTGTTTTGTTGTGGTTTTTTTTTTTTTTTCGAGATGGGGAGCGACCCATCAGGCAAGGGTCGCTCCCCTGGGGGGCAAATTGTATTTAGGCCATTTCTGCCCCCCTTGGGGGCAGATTGGCCGATTTTAGGTCAATCTGCCCCCAAGGGGGCAGAAACCACTAGGCACCTGGGATTTGTTTTTTGGCGCCAATGTCATGCAGGGAGAGCGACCCCGTAGGCAGGGGTTGTTCCCGGGCAGGGGCAGGGGGGGTTTGGGGGGTCAAATTTATTTTAGGGCATTTCTGCCCACCCCCCTCCCGGGGCCGGCTGAGCTAGAGGCCAAACTCCACAGGTAGGCACTTTGCAAAAAACACCTCTGTTTTCTGTGAAAAAATATATTCTGTCCACGTTGTGTTTTGGGCCATTTCCTTTCGTGGGCGCTAGGCCTACCCACAGAAGTGAGGTACCATTTTTATCGAGAGACTTAGGGGAATGCTGGGTGGAAGGAAATTTGTGGCTCCTCTCAGATTCCAGAACTTTCTGCCACAGAAATGTGAGGAACATGTGTTTTTTTAGCCAAATTTTGAGGTTTGCAAAGGATTCTGGGTAACAGAACCTGGTCCGAGCCACGCAAGTCACCCCTCCTTGAGTTCCCCTAGGTCTCTAGTTTTCAGAAATGCACAGGTTTGGTAGGTTTCCCTAGGTGCCGGCTGAGCTAGAGGCCAAAATCTCTAGGTAGGCACTTCGCAAAAAACACCTCTGTTTTCTTCCAAAATTTTGGATGTGTCCACGTTGCGCTTTGGGGTGTTTCCTGTCGTGTGCGCTAGGCCTACCCACACAAGTGAGGTATCATTTTTATTGGGAGACTTGGGGGAACGCTGGGTGGCAGGAAATTCGTAGCTCCTCCCAGATTCCAGAACTTTCTGCCACAGAAATGTGAGGAACATGTGTTTTTTAGCCAAATTTTGAGGTTTGCAAAGGATTCTGGGTAACAGAACCTGGTCCGAGCCCTGCAAATCACCCCATCTTGGATTCCCCTAGGTCTCTAGTTTTCAGAAATGCACAGGTTTGGTAGGTTTCCCTAGGTGCCGGCTGAGCTAGAGGCCAAAATCTACAGGTAGGCACTTCGCAAAAAACACATCTGTTTTCTTCCAAAATTTTTGATGTGTCCACGTTGCACTTTGGGGTGTTTCCTGTCGTCGGCGCTAGGCCTACCCACACAAGTGAGGTATCATTTTTATCGGGAGACTTGGGGTAAAGCTGGGTGGAAGGAAATTTGTGGCTCCTCTCAGATTCCAGAACTTTCTGCCACAGAAATGTGAGGAACATGTGTTTTTTTAGCCAAATTTTGAGGTTTGCAAAGGATTCTGGGTAACAGAACCTGGTCCGAGCCCCGCAAGTCACCCCTCCTTGGATTCCCCTAGGTCTCTAGTTTTCAGAAATGCACAGGTTTGGTAGGTTTCCCTAGGTGCCGGCTGAGCTAGAGGCCAAAATCTACAGGTAGGCACTTCGCAAAAAACACCTCTGTTTTCTTCCAAAATTTTGGATGTGTCCACGTTGCGCTTTGGGGTGTTTCCTGTTGCGGGCGCTAGGCCTACCCACACCCGTGAGGTATCATTTTTATCGGGAGACTTGGGGGAACGCTGGGTGGAAGGAAATTTGTGGCTCCTCTCAGATTCCAGAACTTTCTGCCACAGAAATGTGAGGAACATGTGTTTTTTTAGCCAAATTTTGAGGTTTGCAAAGAATTCTGGGTAACAGAACCTGGTCCGAGCCCCGCAAGTCACCCCTCCTTGGATTCCCCTAGGTCTCTAGTTTTCAGAAATGCACAGGTTTGGTAGGTTTCCCTAGGTGCCAGCTGAGCTAGAGGCCAAAATCTACAGGTAGGCACTTCGCAAAAAACACCTCTGTTTTCTTCCAAAATTTTGGATGTGTCCACGTTGCGCTTTGGGGTGTTTCCTGTCGCTGGTGCTAGGCCTACCCACACAAGTGAGGTATCATTTTTATCGGGAGACTTGGGGGAATGCTGAGTGGAAGGAAATTTGTGGCTCCTCTCAGATTCCAGAACTTTCTGCCACAGAAATGTGAGGAACATGTGTTTTTTTAGCCAAATTTTGAGGTTTGCAAAGGATTCTGGGTAACAGAACCTGGTCCGAGCCCCGCAAGTCACCCCTCCTTGGATTCCCCTAGGTCTCTAGTTTTCAGAAATGCACAGGTTTGGTAGGTTTCCCTAGGTGCCGGCTGAGCTAGAGGCCAAAATCTACAGGTAGGCACTTCGCAAAAAACACCTCTGTTTTCTTCCAAAACTTTTGATGTGTCCACGTTGCGCTTTGGGGTGTTTCCTATCGTGGGCGCTAGGCCTACCCACGCAAGTGAGGTATCATTTTTATCGGGAGACTTGTGGGAACGCTGGGTGGAAGGAAATTTGTGGCTCCTCTCAGATTCCAGAACTTTCTGCCACAGAAATGTGAGGAACATGTGTTTTTTTTGCCAAATTTTGAGGTTTGCAAAGGATTCTGGGTAACAGAACCTGGTCCGAGCCCCGCAAGTCACCCCTCCTTGGATTCCCCTAGGTCTCTAGTTTTCAGAAATGCACAGGTTTGGTAGGTTTCCCTAGGTGCCGGCTGAGCTAGAGGCCAAAATCTACAGGTAGGCACTTCGCAAAAAACATCTCTGTTTTCTTCCCAAATTTTTGATGTGTCCACGTTGCGCTTTGGGGTGTTTCCTGTCGCCCGCGCTAGGCCTACCCACACAAGTGAGGTATCATTTTTATCGGAAGACTTGGGGGAACGCTGGGTGGAAGGAAATTTGTGGCTCCTCTCAGATTCCAGAACTTTCTGCCACAGAAATGTGAGGAACATGTGTTTTTTTAGCCAAATTTTGAGGTTTGCAAAGGATTCTGGGTAACAGAACCTTGTCCGAGCCCCGCAAGTTACCCCTCCTTGGTATCCCCTAGGTCTCTAGTTTTCAGAAATGCACAGGTTTGGTAGGTTTCCCTAGGTGCCGGCTGAGCTAGAGGCCAAAATCTACAGGTAGGCACTTCGCAAAAAACACCTCTGTTTTCTTCCAAAATGTTTGATGTGTCCACGTTGCGCTTTGGGGTGTTTCATGTCGCCGGCGCTAGGCCTACCCACACAAGTGAGGTATCATTTTTGTCGGGAGACTTGGGGGAACGCTGGGTGGAAGGAAATTTGTGGCTCCTCTCAGATTCCAGAACTTTCTGCCACAGAAATGTGAGGAACATGTGTTTTTTTAGCCAAATTTTGAGGTTTGCAAAGGATTCTGGGTAACAGAACCTGGTCCGAGCCCCGCAAGTCACCCCTCCTTGGATTCTCCTAGGACTCTAGTTTTCAGAAATGCACAGGTTTGGTAGGTTTCCCTAGGTGCCGGCTGAGCTAGAGGCCAAAATCTACAGGTAGGCACTTCGCAAAAAACACCTCTGTTTTCTTCCAAAATTTTGGATGTGTCCACGTTGCGCTTTGGGGTGTCTCCTGTCGCGGGCGCTAGGCCTACCCACACAAGTGAGGTATCATTTTTATCGGGAGACTTGGGGGAACGCTGGGTGGAAGGAAATTTGTGGCTCCTCTCAGATTCCAGAACTTTCTGCCACAGAAATGTGAGGAACATGTGTTTTTTTAGCCAAATTTTGAGGTTTGCAAAGGATTCTGGGTAACAGAACCTGGTCCGAGCCCCGCAAGTCACCCCTCCTTGGATTCCCCTAGGTCTCTAGTTTTCAGAAATGCACAGGTTTGGTAGGTTTCCCTAGGTGCCGGCTGAGCTAGAGGCCAAAATCTACAGGTAGGCACTTCGCAAAAAACACCTCTGTTTTCTTCCCAAATTTTTGATGTGTCCACGTTGCGCTTTGGGGTGTTTCCTGTCGCCGGCGCTAGGCCTACCCACACAAGTGAGGTATAATTTTTATCGGGAGACTTGGGGGAACACTGGGTGGCAGGAAATTCATAGCTCCTCCCAGATTCCAGAACTTTCTGCCACAGAAATGTGAGGAACATGTGTTTTTTTAGCCAAATTTTGAGGTTTGCAAAGGATTCTGGGTAACAGAACCTGGTCCGAGCCCCGTAAGTCACCCCTCCTTGGATTCCCCTAGGTCTCTAGTGTTCAGAAATGCACAGGTTTGGTAGGTTTCCCTAGGTGCCGGCTGAGCTAGAGGCCAAAATCTACAGGTAGGCACTTCGCAAAAAACACCTCTGTTTTCTTCCCAAATTTTTGATGTGTCCACGTTGCGCATTGGGGTGTTTCCTGTCGCCGGCGCTAGGCCTACCCACACAAGTGAGGTATCATTTTTATCAGGAGACTTGGGGGAATGCTGGGAGGAAGGAAATTTGTGGCTCCTCTCAGATTCCAGAACTTTCTGCCACAGAAATGTGAGGAACATGTGTTTTTTTAGCCAAATTTTGAGGTTTGCAAAGGATTCTGGGTAACAGAACCTGGTCCGAGCCCCGCAAGTCACCCCATCTTGGATTCCCCTACGTCTCTAGTTTTCAGAAATGCACAGGTTTGGTAGGTTTCCCTTGGTGCCGGCTGAGCTAGAGGCCAAAATCTGCAGGTAGGCACTTCGCAAAAAACACCTCTGTTTTGTTTAAAAAAAATGGGATGTGTCCACGTTGCATTTTGGGGCGTTTCCTGTCGCGGGCGCTAGGCCTACCCACACAAGTGAGGTATCATTTTTATCGGGAGACTTGGGGGAACATAGATTAGCAAAACAAGTGCTATTGCCCCTTGTCTTTCTCTACATTTTTTCCTTCCAAATATAGGAGAGTGTGTAAAAAAGACATCTATTTGAGAAATTCCCTATAATTCACATGCTAGTATGGTCACCCCAGAATTCAGAGATGTGCAAATAACCACTGCTCCTCAGCACCTTATCTTGTGCCCTTTTTGGAAATGCAAAGGTTTTCTTGATAGCAATTTTTTACTCTTTATATTTCAGCAAATGAATTGCTGTATACCCGGTATAGAATGAAAACGCACTGCAGGGTGCAGCTCATTTATTGGCTCTGGGTTCCTCGGGTTTTTGATGAACCTACAAGCCCTATATATCCCCGCAACCAGAGGAGTCCAGCAGACGTAACGGTATATTGCTTTCCATAATCTGACATTGCAGGGAAAAATTACAGAGTAAAATGTAGAGAAAAATTGATGGTTTTTTCACCTCAATTTCAATATTTTTCTTTTTCAGCTGTTATTTTCTGTAGGAAACCCTTGTAGGATCTACACAAATGACCCCTTGCTGAATTCAGAATTTTGTCTACTTTTCAGAAATGGTTAGGTGTCTGGGATCCAGCATTGGTTTCATGCCCATTCCTGTCACTGACTGGAAGGAGGCTGAAAGCACAAAAAATTGCAAAAATGGGGTATGCCCCAGTAAAATGCCAAAATTGTGTTGAAAAATTGGGTTTTCTGATTCAGGTCTGCCTGTTCCTGAAAGCTAGGAAGCTGGTGAGTTTAGCACTGCAAACCCTTTGTTGATGCCATTTTCAGGGGGAAATCCACAAGCCTTCTTCTGCAGCCACTTTTTCCAATTTTTTTGAAAAAAACGAAATTTTCACTGTATTTTGGCCAATTTCTTGGCCTCCTTCAAGGGAACCCACAAAGTCTGGGTACCTCTAGAATCCCTAGGATGTTGGAAAAAAAGGACGCAAATTTGGCTTGGTTAGCTTATGTGGACAAAAGGTTATGAGGGCCTAAGCGCGAACTGCCCCAAATAGGCAAAAAAAGGCCTGGCACAGGAGGGGGAAAAGGCCTGGCAGCGAAGGGGTTAACTGACCCAACAGTAACACAAACTTTTGGAATAAAATTGGTATTTCCTAGTTTGAGCAGGTGTTGCATCAATAGAGGATAGCAAGGCTACACAAGTTAAAAAATTCACTCTTGGCTTGTGTGTTTATGTCTGTGAATTGCCTATTTCAATTGTTGTTGTGCCTCTGTGTGAACATCACAAGAAGTGTTTTGCATAATGTGCTTGTATGAATGTGTTGTAATTGTGGATAACCATCCGATGCCATTCATTGAGGTACATCAGTCATGATATGTGTTTGTTATTTCTGTTGCGTCTTATGCCGTGTGAACTTCCCTGACTTTGTGTACAAAACATCTCCCATGACATACTATACGCAGGATAGATAGAGGACGTTTGATAATGGCAATATCAGAAATGTGACCCATCACATGTAATGAAATGTTGGATACCACTTCATGGTCATTTGTGTGTATACTACCCATGAGTCAGGCATTTGAACATGCTAGGTAGGTACAGTGTTTGTGACACAGAGTCACAAATCCAATGCAATAATGTGTCGGTACACCACAGTTTGACTAATGTAAATGACCTATGTTTCTCCTGTGGCTGTGGAGGACCAGCAGACCATGTTGCATGTGTTTACTTATTTCCAGTGGTTCATTACACAAATGTGTCCAGTTCAAGTGTGTGTTCATGTGTACCCTGTGTCAGTATTGGTCTCCATGTTGTCATAGTTACATGCAGGTCTAGTCATGAGTCTGTGGAGCCATTCCCTCAATTAACCGAGTTTCCTTCAAAGCAGATTTGCTCTAAAGCCAAAGATCAACTAACGACACACATGGTAATAGCCCAGCTATGGCACTGCAGAACTTTCTTAAGGCTGATGACAGGGCAACCTTGGTTTACCCAAAAACTTAATGCATGAGTAATAGGTAACAGGCAGCTTTCAACACAACATGTGTACACCGAGTGGTCTTGAAAATTCCCACTGCCCCTGTGCTAATTAATCTCACAGCTAGTCACCACGCAAGCACCATCAAAAGGTGGCGGATGAAGTGATTCTGTGTGTGGACCGTCAGGGCACAAACATGTTTTGTCCTCACATACACATTGGCCAGCCTTTTTTGTTGTGCTGGAGGCACCTTACCAAATCCATGCATACAGCCATAGCACACTGTTACTGTTTGGCAAACATAATTACAGGCAATACCAGACAAGGGATGGGGGCTGGATTAGGCAATTTGAATACATGTCCCAGAACAGATTACGATGAGTATTAAAATATACTATCTATTTGAGGATTCATTGTAGACTTACCACACACAATAACCCATGAGGCAAGAGAGGGCATGGAAAGCAACTATGAGACATATGTAGCCACAGGAAACCTCTATGTTTAACGCAAAGACTGGTACCAGTCTGGCTACCATGATCCAGGATCTGTCAGGAAAAAACATGAACAAGGCAACTACACAGTGAGCAGACTCAGATTGGGACAAGCAGGAACTACACTGTGGGAACTAAAAACAGTTTGTGCTGTGGTCTGCAACGTTACACAATCCCCCAAGGGCTCTGGTATACAAGTGATTTGTATGCCAATGTACAACAAGGAAATTCTGAAACTGGCAGCTTCTATGCAGTTCCAGGCAGCAGCAAGGGCAGGGCAGATTCAAATGGCTGGTCTGCATGGTAGTGCTCACAGGTGTGTGCAGCTTCAGTCTCTCACAAATCGTGGAGTTGAGAATCAAGTTCAAAGGGCCAAGTGGACCTTTCACATGGGAAGCAATAGACAGCAGATTACAGGTCTTACCGACTACCAGGCAGTGCATTATTTGACCTGAAGTCCATGCAGACTGAAGAACTATGACTATGGCATGCCATCCTAAAGTGGGAAGCAGATAGGAGTCAGAATGGGAGTCTGGGTGTGTGTAGCTGAGGAATCTCAGGGTACGTATAGTCCATTTACAGGGCCCCTTAGAGAAGGGTGGGGAGAGTCTTAAAACATGGCAATGGCAGGACTTATTACCTGGGATGGACTGCGCAGGGCATGTTTTGTGAGCAATGCTTGTCATACCTGGGGCACTTGTGCTATCCATTTTCAGGTTTGATGCACTTCTTGTCACACATGCTCCTTGCAGAGATAGATGATGTCACACTTACTGCTGTCAAGGGTCTGGTCATGCATTCCTGTTACCAATGCAATAGCACATCCACTGCCTCATATATTAGACACTTTTTTTCATTATGATTGATGGTGTCTTAGTTTTGTGTCATGTGCTGCTATGGACCATGTTGGCAACATGGATGTGTTTCATAGCTGTGGTCCTCTGATATTGCCCTTTATATTTAATAGAGACAGGATATATGTCATTTACTCTGTGCATGATGTTGGCTGTACATTCTTACCCATCAAATGTGATGGGGCTTTTTCAGTATCCTAATCTGTATTTCTGCAATGCTCCATGAGGCGAAACTCTGATTATGTTTCCTAGGGATCGTGTGATGCATAAACAATTACCCAGAGTATGATTGAGTGATGAAGGTAGGTGTTTAATGACATATGATAACAAAGTGGTGATGGTGACTATAGTAAGAAGAAGTTTTGTACGATGTGTTGTGTGCAACGCAATCCTGCAGCAGTGTTTGGATGTTCCCCCTCATTTTCACGGACAGCATCCTCCTCGTCCTCCTCTTCATGCACTTGTGGGTCTGGTTCATAGAGGGGAATGCTCCTCCTTACACAAATGTTGTGCAGGATGGCACAGGTCAAAATGATCTTGCAGACCATTTCAGGTGAATATAGGAGGCTGTCTCCAGTGATGTCAAGGCACCTGAATCTGGACTTCAGTTTGCCAGAAGTCCTCTCAACTATGGTGCGTGTCCTACGATGTGCCTCATTATAGGCACGCTCTGCTGCTGTGCTTGGATTGGCAAATGGGGTCATGATCCATGGCTGGATCCCGTAACCCTGATCAGCTGCAAGAGAAAATGAGGGTAAATATTTGGTTGTTGGTTGCACCTTGATTTTCACTTTGCATGGCAGTAGTTATCTTGTGTTGTCTGCGACTCATCTGTGTTTGTGGTATTGTGTGGGATCCTAGGCTTCTAAGATTTTCTTTCTGCATTGGGTTGTTTAACTATCAAAACTGGGGTTTGGCTGATTGACCTGATATCAGCCGTATATATCTAGACTTGCAGTTCATTGTGTATCTCCCATGCATTATGTAATGTGAAAGAAGTGTCCATGTGCCTTTACTGGAGGTGACATGATACTTCCACACACACAGTCGATTCCACTGTGGTGGTAACATGGTTGCACTATATGGCCTGAACATCCCATCCAATTCAACATATATAATTGCAGGTGAAATGCAACAGTGAGGCCCTTTGATTTGGCTAGGTGACAATGCCCAACATATCTCCATAAGTTTGCAGCACTGAAGTGTTCACAATTGATAATGCACAAGTATCCCATGTGTGACAAGTTCTATGCAAACCTATTTTTGTGCCCTTACAAGTTGGCTCATGTGCAATCATGTACCTACACTACTGAACTTGCTCCAGGTAAGCTGGCTACCTTGGTTGTGGGGGTGAAGGTTTTAGTGTCAGAAGATCCATGTGCCTGTACATCTCTTATGTATATGTGGAATTATCTCAATCCGTATGTGTAACAGTGTGCACTTTGCATTAGTGTCACATCCACTTGTTTTCATAGCACAGTCCACTTCCTTATTGCTAGCGGGCAATGTCACCCCAGGAGTGATGTGAGATGTTGAAACTGCTTCCATGATTCCATGTCACCTTCATTAGAGTCAGCATCACCATGCTATGTGTCTCATGGTGTTTGGCCTGCAGCGAAACACATTACACACCCCTTACACAGTACGTATTGCTTGGAAGGGTGTGTGAATAAGTGTTATTGATGTGATATTGGAAGATTCATCTTCCAAGTTGTACTGCCAGTTAAGGTCATGTCATTGTCACTGTGTGGTTTTAAATGGGTCCCATGTGGCTCCGGCGTGGCATCTGTTGTTATTTGCATCTGTCATTTGTCCATAGGCGTGTATCCCATTGGCTCAGGACATCAAACATGACTACCAGTGTCACAACATCAGTGTCTTCCTGGCCATGTGTCAATGTAGTGGTGTATGTGTTGGGTGTCCAACAGGGTTGCTGTGCTCTGTGTAAATTCCTAGGTTTCTGTACTTACCAACAAGTAGGCCATTGCCATATCGTCCATCCTGGAAGTGTTGATTGATGGTGCAGTGGCGGAAGATGAATGAATCACGTACACTTTGAGGATACTTTGCCACAATGTTGGTGATCAATCTTTAGGTGATCCACATTGGCCTGCACATTGATGGAGTGTGTGTGCTTCCTGTTGCGGTATAGATGCTCCGTTGCAGCAGGTGGCACAACGCGTACATGTGTGCAGTCAATGGCACCAAGCATGTGCAGGAAGCCATTGATTTGATAGAACCCCTGTTTGGTCTCCTGCTGCTTCTGCTGTGTGTTGGGGAATCTGATGTGGCAGGTGTGAGGGAGATGATAGCATCCAGTACCTTGGGAAGGAAGCAGAGAATCAGGGCTGTGAGATCCTGGCAACCAGGGCACAAGTGGTTTGAAAAGAGCCACTTGCCATCATGTGCAGGACAGCTAGCAGCATGGTCTCTGGTGGGATGATGTGGGGTGTCTGCAAGCTGGGTGCCAACTGTGGCTCAATGTGGCGCAGCAGCTGCTGAATGGCTTGCCAGTTCAGTCTGTACCTCTGGATGATGTCATGTTCCCTCAGGCCCAGAAGGGTTGTCCTGGTCCTGAATTTCCTCTTCTGCCTTCTGTGTTGCCTTTGGGGTCCATGTGGGTGTGGTGGAAGCTGCTGCTGTTGGTCCTGTGCTCTGCATCTTCGTGCATGCTGGATGAATAGCACCTCCATGTCTTCCTTTTTGAGCTCGGATGTTGCTTCTGTGGGTTTTCCTTAAGTACTGGTGTGTTTGCCCCATTTTAACACCTGCCCTGACCCAAGCGTTAAATTTTAGTGCAAATCGGATTTGTGTAATTTTCCAGCTCCGCCTCCCAGCTGTGCGCCATTTTGCCGCGGTTGGATATATATGGCGCACAGGTGTTTAAGTCATTTTTTGGACAGGAATGCTTACCTTGCATCTCATTAAGGCAAGGCGGTTTCATGTATCCAGAAAATCACATACACTGGGATATTTTGACGTTAGACGGCTCTAGCGTCAAAGTATAAATATGGTGTTAGCTTTGCACCGAATGCACGTAAAACAATTTAGGCAAATCCGGCGCAAACAGAGTATAAATATGCCCCTTAGTTTCTGCAAACAACTTAGATGTGGTGAATGAAGCACCGTCAAAACTGATGGAGGAGAGTAATTGTTTAATGCATGCCAAAACTAGTTTGCTGCACCTCTCACAAACCCTCTCAAATCCTTAAATTTCTTTAAAACTGATTGTTGCATTCACGCTTGTGAGGCTCTTAAGGGGAAGGCAGGGCTTTGTATAGAGCGGAAGTTATACATTGGTACCATGGGTTTGTGACTAGTATCTAAACCCATGACTATATATTGGACGATCACCTTTTAAAACCATTAGCAGGCCTCTTTGCATAGTTGGGTCTACCTCCTCCCAGCCAGGAAGGTATGTTAACCTGTTATACCTGACAGCCTTAGTGTGGCCTTCTCCCCCAATATTTTGCCTTCCTCCTCCACTTTCCTGACCTCGTTTTTGCTGGTATTAGGATTCTGTGCACTTTACTACTGCTAATCAGCGCTAAAGTGGTTGTGCTCTCTCCCCTTAAACATGGTAATAATATTTTATCCCCAATTGGATATTGAATTTACTCATGAGTCCCTAGTAAAGTGGTTCTACATGTGCACAGGGCCTGTAGAGTAAATGTTACTAGTGGGCCTGCAGCACTGATTGTGCCACCCACTTAAGTAGTCCTTTAACCCTAGCTCAGGCCTGCCAGTGCAGAGCCTGTATGTGCAGTGTTGCACTACCATGTCAACCTGGCAAAATAACCCTTGTGCCAGGACACATGTCACCCCTAAGGCAGGCTCCGGACAATCCAAAGGGTGGGGTGCAATGTATTTAAAAGGCATGGCATATTTTTAAGTGCTGCATATCCTGGTAGTGAAAAACTCCAAAAGTAGTTATTCTCTACTGCAAGGCTTATCTCTCCCATAGGATAAGATTGGGATTGCCTTATTACATATTATAAAGTATAATTCACAATCTGGAAGAGATAAACTTTTTGAGTTTGATGTCTCTGTAATCACTATTTAAACTCCCAGGTATGGTGAAGTTGGATTTTAAATTGCAATTCTGAAAATGACACTTTTAGAAAGTTGGCACTTTCTTACTGTAGCCTTTTGTTGTCTGCTGCCTGTCGCTGATCACATGTCTGGGGTGGGTGACAGGTGGCCTTGGTGTATCCCCATTAGACAGCCACACACAATGGGAGTTTAGGTGTGACTGGAGAGGCCATCCTGGCAGAATAGTAGGGAGCAGCTAGGCACAGCCTTACTTACACCTGAATAGCCTGTGTCCTATCTCCACACAAAGGGCTCATAACCACCTGTAGTGAGTCTAAATCCCCACTTCAAAGGCCCAACTGAGTACAAGTACTGGACCTCTGACACCACCACTTCAGTACACCTCTGGACCTGTGAATACTCTGGCAGAAAGAAAGACTGCTGTGCTGCTGAAGGACAGCTATTCTGCTGGTCTGCTGCTTTGCTGGACGTCTGCATTGCTGTGCTGCCCTGCTGCTTGCTATTCCACTGCCTGGGTGAGAAGAACCCAGAGTGACTGTAAGGGCTAGCTGGCTGGCCTACTGATCTGAAGTCTCAGGGGCATAAAAGACTTCCAGCCGCCCTGCTTCTGCACCTGGACTCTGCCATGTGTGAGGCTACCCTGCCAAGTGGTTGCACCACAGTTCTGGACCCTTGGAAGTGGGCCTATGGTGTATTCTCAGCAGAACCAATGCATCATGTGCTGAGCAACGCATCCCAGAGCAGAACCAATACATATCCTCAACTGAGTAGCACATCTTCAAGCAGAACTGATGCATCACTGCTGTTGCGGGGATTAGACCCGTGGCTACAGATTCGCATTGCCACAGCAGTCCAAATGTGGGTTGCATCTATCACAACAGCAGCCTTGACGACTCAGCTAAAACTCTGCATCGCAGCTTGACTGCTCATTGTACCGATTTATCACCTCAACTGCATAACAGATCCTTGTCACAGACCTTCTCTTTGCAAGCTCCATAGATAGGATCCTCAATGTTGACACAACAGGACCTCACACTGCAGCTTTGCCGCATCTCAGAAACAATGCATTGTTCCAGCTGCGGGACACATCTTTCATGCAGATCCAAGCAACGCTCCGCACCCAGGATTCAGGTACTTTGGTTCAGTGGGCCTTGCTGGGTCCCTGAAGATGGCCTGCACTCCATCATGCTCAGCCTAAACCTTTGACTTTGTCCCAGCCTGAGGCGACCAGTTATCTCCAATAGCACTTCTTTCTTCTTGGTGCTATTTTTACTTAAATCTTTGACATTCAATATCTTCAAATCCATGTATTGGAGTTTTGTCATTTTCTTCTTCTTTTACCTATTCAATTCAGATCTATTTTTCTAACCTGGTGTGGAAGCTTTTTGTGTGGTATTTTCATTGTTTTACTGTTTGAAGTGTTGCACAAATAATTTACACACTGCCTCTAAATTAAGCCTGACTGATCTGTGCCAAGCTAGCAGAAAGTGAGAACAGGTTCATTTAGGGTTTGCCTAACATTTGCCCTGACTAGGATTGTGGTTGCTGCTTGACCAGGGCCCACGCCCTAGTCAACCAAGCAACCCAGTTTCTAAAACCAACCATCCATCTAGGCTGGGGGCCTGCCTGTCGTTCCTTGGCACATCTCACATCCAAAAAGTTAGGGGTAGCTCAGGGTAGTGGTCTTGTGCTTATATGCCACAACCATTAATATCCTTTTCTTGAAGTCAGCAGAAAAGGCACTTATGCTCATAGTTATACTTTTTTTGCACCGCATTTACTTAATTGTTTTATGCAAAAGCAGCGCAAACTTACAAAATTAAATTATATTTTGTAAGTTTGCGTCACTTTTGCATAAAACAATTACACAAATGCGGCACAAAAAGTACAAATATGGGCCTAAGTGCCAGATCTACAAAGGCATTTTGCATTTGCAAACTGTCTGATTCTCTAAATCAGCCTGATTACAAATGCGAACATGTTTTTTACTATTTACTATAGGCATTTACTTCATTATTTTTGTGAATGAATGATTGCTGAATCAGTAAACTTGCAACTCCAAATTAGGAATTACATTTAGCAATTTCCTATTACTGATTCACTATTTCAAACAGCAAAGCATTCGCAAACTGCAGCTAGTCACAACATGCATGTGAAATTTACCACCAAATCAAACCAGGCAGTAACCAGGTGCAGCATATATAGACAGCCCTCTAATGCATCTCTACTTTCCACAAGAGCTGCTCTTTAAGAGAGGGCAAGGAGGGCGAAGAAACTGGCTAGTTTGCAGAGGAGAAAGAGGAGACAGGAAAAGTTATTTAGAGTTAGAGTTACTATTTTTGATCACACAGAAAAGTGCAAGCTAAGTAGCACACCATTATTAGATTTAGTAGCTGAAATTAAACCTCAGTTAGAGGGAACACTCGCAGGAGCAATTCAGTCCCCACCCATGTGCAGCTATTATGCTTGCTGCACTTCTTAGTCTCTGGGACTACCAAGATAATTACAGCATGTGGGGTTAAACAAAGTACACTTACACACGTTTTCAAGTTATTTCTGGATGCAGTGCTATCCAGTCGCTATTTTGAAATGCTGGTTGCCAGTGGGGCCTACTGGCACTCATTTTGGGGTAAGCACTTATTTCTCCTCATCAGACATTGACCATAATTAAGAGAGGGAAAAACAAACATGGGAAAGACAGAAGAAAAAAAGATGGCAAAACCGCTCTAAAAGATAAAAGCAGGTACCTGTAAGAGTGAGATGAAAGGGCAAGGAGTATCTTGTGTTGGTTTAGAGAGGCACTCTTTGTTTTACAAAGTAAGCACTGATGCTACATAAACTCAGAATAGACTACATTTTCTACAACAGCGCAGGAATTTTAGAAAACAAAATTATATTTTTAGCCAATAGCTCAATTTCCTAATGTCATTGGCTTTATTGATGGGACTCATGTTCCAATCAACCCTCCATGTGAGAGTGAGTTTATAGTTAGAAATCATAGAAATACTAATTCTTTAACTCCTTCGCTGCCAGGCCTTTTCCCCTCCTGTGAGGAGCCTTTTTTTGGCTATTTGGGGCAGTTCACGCTAGGCCCTCATAATGTTTTCTCCACATAAGCTACCCATGTCAAATTTGCGTCATTTTTTTTCCAACATCCTAGGGATTCTAGAGGTACACAGACTTTGTGGGTTCCCCTGAAGGAGACCAAGAAATTAGCCAAAATACAGCAAACATTTCGTTTTTTTCAGAAAAATGGGAAAAAGGGCTGCAGGAGAAGGCTTGTGTTTTATTTCCCTAAAAATGGCATCAACAAAGGGTTTGCGGTGCTAAAATCACTATCTTTCCAGCTTTCAGGAACAGGCCGACTTGAATTAGAAAACCCCATCTTCCACACTATGTTGACAGTTACTGGGACATACCCCATTTTTACTATTTTTTGTGCTTTCCGCCTCCTTCCAGTTAGTGACAGTAATGGGTGTGAAACCAATGCTGGATCCCAGAAAGCTAAACAGTTCTGAAAAGTAGACAAAATTCTGAATTCAGCAAGGGGTCACTTGTGTAGATCCTACAAGTGTTTCCTACAGAAAATAACAGCTGAAATTAAAGAATATTGAAATTGAGGTGAAAGAAACAGCCCTTTTTCTCCGTGTTTTACTCCGTAACTTTTTCCTGCAAAGTCAGATTTTTGAAAGCAATATACCGTTACGTCCGCTGGACTCTTCTGGTTGCGGGGAAATATAGGGCCTGTAGGTTGATCAAGAACCCTAGGTACCCAGAGCCAATAAATGAGCTGCACCTTACAATTGGTTTTCATTCTATACCTGGTATACCGCAATTAATTTGCTGAAATATAAAAAGTTAAAAATAGGTATCAAGAAAACCTTTGTATGGGCACAAGATAAGGTGTTGAGAAGCAGTCGTTATTTGTACATCTCTGAATTCTGGGGTGCCCATACTAGCATGTCAATTACAAAGCATTTCTCAAATAGACGTCTTTTTTACACACTGTCTTACATTTGGAAGGAAAATTGTAGAGAAAGGAAAGGGGCAATAACACTTCTTTTGCTATTCTGTGTTCCCCCAAGTTTCCCGATAAAAATGGTACCTCACCTGCATGGGTAGGCCTAATGCTCGCGACAGGAAACACAACATGGACACATCACATTTTTAAATTGAAATCTGATCGGTTTTTTGCAAAGTGCCCAGCTGTAGATTTTGGCTTCTAGCTCAGCCGGCACCTAGGGAAACCTAGCAAACCTGCACATTTTTTAAAACAAGACACCTAGGGGAATCCAATATGGGGTGACTTGTGGGGCTCTCACCAGGTTCTGTTACCCAGAATCCATTGCAAACCTCAAAATGTGGCTAAAACATACTTTTTCCTCACATAAAGTTCTGAAATCTGAGAGGAGCAACAAATTTCCTTCCACCCAGCAGTCCCCCAAGAATCCTGAGAAAAATGGTACCTCACTTGTGTGGGTAGTCCTAGTGCCCGTGACAGGAAATGCCCCAAAACACTATGTGGACACATCAAAATCATCAAATACAAAACTAAGGCCCTCATTACAACCCTGGCGGTGAAGTCCGCTGACCGCCGTGCTGAACGCCGCCAACATACTGTGTCCGCAGTGGAAATCCGCTACGGGTATTATGACCCACACTGAGAAATCCTCTACAATACAGACACCCACACAAGTCCGCCACACCAAAGGTCAGTGATAAATTGGCGGTACCAAAACCCACACCATCACGCCAACAGGAATACGCCCACACTATCACGACCCATGAATCAACATGGCGGTCATTCAACCATGCTAAACCATTGGTGGTACACACCGCTGCGCCCAAAATACACACACACTTATAAAACTACACCACATTGGGCAATTCAAACTACACACACCTGACACACATACACACACCATACCCACACACCCAATCCAATATAAAACACACACCCACATTACCCGTAACCCCTTACAATTAAATTTTTTGAAGAAGCAGAGAGAGAGAAAAGCAAAGACCACAAGAGCATCCAGAGGCATACAACACCATCACTCATACACCATCCATGCACAAAACACCACACACCCCAAAACATCACCCCACACATCACATCACACATCACTTCACTCACACCACATCATGGCACCTCAAAGGCACCCCAGGATTTCTGAGGAGGAGCTCAGGGTCATGGTGGAGGAAATCATCCGGGTAGAGCCACAGCTGTTCGGATCACAGGTGCAGCAGACATCCATTGCTAGGAAGATGGAGCTATGGCGGAGAATTGTCGACAGGGTCAACGCCGTGGGACAGCATCCAAGAACACGGGATGACATCAGGAAGAGGTGGAACGACCTACGCGGGAAGGTACGTTCCGTGGTATCCAGACACCAGGTAACCGTACAGAGGACTGGCGGTGGACCCCAACCTCCTCCTTCACAACTACCAACATGGGAGGAGCAAGTCTTGGTGATCATGCATCCTGAGGGCCTCGCAGGAGTAGCAGGAGCACTGGGCTCTGGTAAGGCAAATCTTTACTATTATATCCCCCACCCTACCTGCATGCCATCACAAACTCCTACCCCTACCCTCACACCCATCACTCCAGCACCTCACATATACCCCACTATCACAACCCACCCATCCCAATACCAAGCCCTGCATGTTACACCAACGCATGGACACCCATCACAGACCTGCATGGACACCCATCACCAAAGCATATCCAAGAGAGAGACTCAAGTAGGGCACACAACCACCACTCACACAAGGGCCTAGGTGATATTGCAAGCACAGTAATAGAGGGAAACACACCCCTTGCACAATATGGCACACACAGATAAAATAACAATGCACGTACACCCCAAAAGGACCCCTACCCAACGTCACCGGACAGAAGGTGCCAGCCATATCCAGTCCCCCCACAGAAGAGGCCCACAGTGATGACAGCAGCTCTGCATGCCTGGATCAAGATGACCAGCCTGGCCCATCAGGGACCTCTAGACAGTTGGTTCCCCTTCCACAGTCCCAAGCCACCACAAAACCTCTCCCCTTAGGAAACACCACCAGAGCACCCACCCAGCGGGCCCATGCCACTGTCCCCAGGACACGTCAATCAGCAGTGTGTCCACCACTACAGGGACCCCAGGCAAACCCACCAACCCAAGCAAATCAGGGACCTGGGGTCAGTGGCAGTGGGCACACGGTTCAGGGGACAGGGCACAGGACAACAGGGAAGCTGGGAGGATTACTGTGCGACAGGGGGAGGACAGGCCCAGGGAACCCACTCTCCACGAGGCACTCTCAAACATCAGGGGATCATACCACCATTCCCAGGAGACCATGGGCATGGTTCTGGTCAAGTTTCAGGAGACCCAGCAGCTGCAGGAGGGACAGTACCTAGGGATCAGGGAGGACTTGAAGTCCATTAACACCACCCTGGTCACCATTGCAGGGGTGCTGGCAGACATGGCCAACACCATGAGGGAGACAGTGGCATACCACCGGGCCCCTGACACCAGCCCAACCGATGAACAGCCTTCCACGTCTGCCGGCGCTAGTGGACAGGAGGCCCCGCCACAGGACCAACTGGCCACCAGCACCCCACCCCCTACAGAAGGAGGACCACCCCACAAACAGTCCCTGCGATTCAGACAGAAGACAGAGAACATTGCCAAGACCCCCGCCAGGAAATAAGACTCTCCTGATTGTCACCCTTCTGTCCCACTCTGTTACCCTGTCCACCTTGAACTGCTATTGCTCCCCTTCCTATGCCCCCCTGGACAATGCACCTGTGATACCAAGAGACTGGACTCTACTATGGACCTTCCTCCACCATCACCACAGCCCCTTTCACATACCCCTATACACATTAGCCCATAAATAAACACCCTTGAATCACAAACCAATCTGGAGTCAGTCTGTTCTTTCACAAATGTATAATTACAACATCATCCACACATATCAATGTAAGTGTTCATTTGCTCATACCAATGTATGAGAGTTGTTAGGCAGCAGTAAATATAGCAGAAGGTAGAATGAGGTACCCAGAACTGTGAAATGGAAAGCCAAAGTGAACTGTCAGTGTCCATAGACAGAGGTTAAGATGCTGACTTATACAATGTCCTACAGTAGTCAGATATGAGATGAGCAGTGCCAGTCTCTTACCTTTGTGTCACTGGAAGTACTGCATGATGATGTTTGTTTGGTTGTCAATTTCTTCTTCCTCTGCCTCCTCTTCCTCACTGTCCACAGGCTCCACAGCTGCCACAAGACCATCATCAGGCCCATCCTCCTGCAGAAAGGCACCTGGTGTTGCAATGCCAGGTTGTGCAACATGCAGCATGCCATGATTATCTGGCACACCTTCTTCGGTGATTAGTATAGGGAGCCACCTGTTACCGGAACCTGGCCTTCAAGAGGCCGAAGGTCCTTTCTATAATGCTCCTTGTTTGCCCATGTGCCTCATTGTACCATTCCTCTGCCCTTGTCCTGGCATTCCGCACTGCGGTCAGTAGCCATAAGAGGTTGGGGTAACCAGAGTCACCTGCAGATTTTGAGGGAAAGCTCTGAGACACACTAACCCTTAGTGGCAATCCCATACCCATACATCAACATATACTCAGATGGGGACCTTTGGCTCACCTAATAGCCACACCCGGTGCCTCTGGAGTTGGCCCATCACATAAGGGATACTGCTATTCCTCAAAATGTAAGCGTCATGCACAGAGCTAGGATACTTGGCATTCACATGAGAGATGTACTGGTCTGCCAAACACACCATCTGCACATTCATAGAATGGTAGCTTTTTCGATTTCTGTACACTCGTTCATTTCTGCGGGGGAGACAAATGTCACATGTGTACCATCAATGGCACCAATGATGTTGGGGATATGTCCCAGGGCATAAAAGTCAGCTTTCACTGTGTGCAAATCCTCCACCTGGGGGAAAACGATGTAGCTGCGCATGTGTTTCAGCAGGGCTGGCAACACTCTGGTCAACACGTTAGAAAACATTGGCTGAGACATCCCTGATGCAATGGCCACTGTAGTTTGAAAGGTGCCACTTGCCAGGAAATAGAGCACTGACAGGACCTGCACTAGAGGAGGTATTCCTGTGGGATGGCAGATAGCTGACATCAGGTTTGGCTCCAATTGTGAACACAGTTCTTGGATTGTGGAACAATAAAGTCTGTAGGTGATAATGATGTGACTATTAAAGCAATACACTGTTCCTAAGAGACCAGGGTGAGCTATGGAAAGTACTCTGGGATCCTAATTAATAGGAGCAAGAGTCCTCACACACCCAAATGGGTGTCATGCTTCATCATCGGACAAGCTCCTCGTCAGACCGGCGCTGCAATGTCTGACGGGCACCACCCAGTGAGGGGCTCTTTGCCAGAGATCTTTTTCTCGATGATGCCTCACTGTCCCGCAAATGAGTAGGGAGGAAGAAACGGGGAGAGTTCAAAGGATGAAATAGAAATAAAATTGGCTCAGGACCCTTGATAAATGCTGACTTTATTCTGTTTGTGTAGGGTGAAGGCCAAGATTAAAATATCAATAGAGAAAGTGAGATAGAGATGATGCTCAACCACTTTCAAACTATGGGGGTTATTCTAACTTTGGAGGAGGTGTTAATCCGTCCCAAAAGTGACGGAAAAGTGACGGATTTGCCACCAGCCATATTACGAGTCCATTATATCCTATGGAACTCGTAATACGGCTGGTGGTATATCCGTCACTTTACCGTCACTTTTGGGACGGATTAACACTCCTCCAAAGTTAGAATAACCCCCTATATGTCTAATGGTGGGAGGGTCAGGAAACTGCGAGACCCACCTCAAAATTGGGTCGACATGTTTCGCGTCTCGGTGGTCCAGAACGGATCCAATGACGCTTCTTCAGGACCTAGTATAAAAGAACTTCTCCAATTTTGAAGCTAAGTTAGCTGTTATGTAGTGTTGCTGATAGTCAAAAAAGGTAATCGTCAGTCACTTACACAAGTCTATTGTGACCAAGTGTTTAGTTCCTAATCGTCACCCTGGAAAATATCAAAACATAAGTTATATCTCAAGAAATTTTCTTGAGGCAAACGAAGCAGAATGAACAACAAACTGTGTGGCACACGGTGACAGTGTAGGTGATCGCACAGCCATGCTTAAGTACACAAAAATTATGCTTACCCTCCCAGATTGAGTAGGGGCTTCATGGGATCACGCGGGCCATAAACCAGATCAGCACAACATACTCTTTGTCATGTCAGAAATATAATGGGGGAACAAACATAAGCGTTAAAAGAGAAATGTCCTGCCCTTCACCAAATGGAGAGAATACACAGAATATTTGTGAATATCAAAAACCAGATAAGGAGGGAATTCCCTCTGCAGAAAAACATATTGTTCATTTGATTGTAATGTATAAGAAAAACATTCATTGATGGTGAGCATACCTCAAATGCACGAATTTTCTGTGGAGTAGAAACAGTTACTAAGTGTCCATAAGTGGTGTTCCTACATGTGTTTGGACCAAGCAGCTAACTGATCCACTGTACCGTTGGTCTAATGACTGTGCATTTGCCTGTTTACTGCCGGTTTATAAAAGACAAAAATCCCTTGATAAACGAAAGCCCGACAGGAGTACGGGCTAGGGGAGCCTGCTGCCAAACAAGGACCAGGGTATCGCTCAGACAAAGCGTGACAGTACACTTACTTGTTTACGGACCTGGTGGAGGGCGGCTCAACCTACCCTTTGGACGCGCTCCCGGATGTGAGCGGGAAGCGCGAGCCCAGGGGTACAAATACAACGTCCAGCGCGCGTGATCGGCGACCGCTGTGTGCGTTGCTAGGGGACACGAGTGCGTCCCGAGAGCGGCGTTCATAAAAAATCGCTGACGGACTCATAGGGGGCCCGGCCATAATACGGCGGCCATCTTAGAGTGAACTGATGGAAAACATTATCTATCAAAACAAATAACCGAGATGGCTTCAATGTGCCTCATTAATTCCTTTATTCAGACACCAGAGAAAGAGATATATTCCCAGTTCATCGTCTGTGGCCAATAGTCATCTAATGTTTCTCATGATGGTTGGTAATTACATAATGTGGTAAAGACATTGTCTATCAGAAGAACTCGTAGGGATGGCTATAATGTGCCTCATTTATTCCTTTACTCAAACACAAAGGAAAGAAATAGATTCCCAATTCATCGTCTGTCGACAGTTATTAGCTAATGTTTCTCATGCTGGTTAATAATTACATAATGTCAAGATAAGATAGTGATAAAGACCGATTAGTGCAGAGGCGCTTGCCTGATCAATCAGCCACTGGGACTATCATGTGTTGGTACCTGGATCAAGGGGAGAGACTCATCCAGGGGATGTCATCATTCAGTCCCCTGTGATGGGTCCCAAGTCTGAACACCCAGCGCTGCTCTAGTTCAAAGAGGGGCCTAGTCTCCTTTTGAGCACATGTCTGTAATACAACCCACCACATATCATCAGGGCTGTGTTGTGCTTCAATATAATGAATGCTAAGTTTAGTAGAAGCTCGACCGCAGCAGATTTGACTGCGGTGTTCATTAATTCTGAGTTTAACCGCTCTTGTGGTCATCCCAACATATTGTAAGTTACATGGGCAAGTTATTAAATATACACAATATTTAGTGTTGCAGTTGGTGTGTTTAAATAAACGCCAGTTGCCAATGGGTGCTAAATCTAATGAATCCAGTTGTTTCGTGAGTGAGCATACATTGCAGCTACCACAAGGGTAATGGCCAATCACTGGTGGTAATCCCCAGAGGGTCCCTTGCTTGTTGGGCGGCGCCCGAGGTTTGGGTCGTGTGTGGACCAGTATATCTTTAAGATTTGTAGTCCTTTTAAAGGCAAATAAAGGTTTCAAGACATTTTCACCACCACTGCAAAGGATATCCCATCTGTGGTTAATAATTTTCTTAATGGTATTAGACAGTGGTGTGAAGGTGGTAACACAGGTCAGTTTATTTTCTGCATATCGGGGTACCGGATGTAATAGTGAATCTCTGTCACTATATTTGGCTCGCTTGTAGGCGGTATGTACCACTCTGGTGGGGTAGTGACGGTCGCTTAGTTTATGTCTTAATTCAGTAGCTTGTATATCAAACGAACTGATGCTACTGCAATTACGACGTAGCAGTAAAAACTGGCCATAGGGTAAATTGTCTCTAAGTGCTTTAGGATGATAACTATCATACAATAATAAACTGTTGCGATCTGTCATTTTTTTATATGTATAGGTCTCCAATTTCCCTCCAACGATACTGATCACCAGATCTAAAAACGGGATCGTAGTCGTTGAAACCGATGAGGTGAACTGCAGAAAAGGATTCAACTTGTTGACCCAAGTTGTAAAGGCTGCTACCTCCTCGGTAGGGCCCTGCCAGATGACCAGGATATCGTCAATATAACGGCGCCATAATTTAATATTGTCAAAAAAAGGGTTCGACTTAGGCAGTATGAATTGTTTTTCAAAATCATACATGTAGAGACACGCTAAGCTGGGAGCAAAAGTACTACCCATCGAAGTACCTCGAATCTGGTGGAATAGCAGGTCTTCGAACTGAAAGAAATTTTCTGTCATAGCTAAATTGGCACAGTGCATAATAAAATGCACGGGGGTAGCTAAATCAAGTGTGGCTGAAAGCAGGGCTGTCTCTATTACTCCCAAGGTGGCTTGTTGTGGAATATTAGTGTATAAGGATTCGACATCCAAGGTAATTAAAGCTTGGACGTCACCTGTAGCATTGATGGACTCTATAAGGTTTAAGACATCTCTCGTATCTTTTAAATATGTAGAGGATTGCTGCACAAGAGGTTGCAAAAAATGATCACAGAATGCAGATAGGGGTTCCAGGATAGAACCAATTCCTGACACTATCGGGCGACCTGGTGGAGGTGTCTTCCCTTTGTGAATCTTGGGGAGGCAATAAAAGTAAGGTATTCTCGGATTTGCAGTGTCTAGAAATTCTGCTTCTTTCTGTGAAATCCAAGCATTGTGGGAAGCCTCACTAATCATTCCTCTAATCTCAGTTTGAATTCTGGTTGTCGGGTCACTCGTGATTTGTGCATAGTAGGTGGAGTCACTCAGGAGACAAAGGCATTCTTGTCTATAGTCTGCTGAGTTCAATATGACTATGGCACCACCTTTATCTGCTGGTTTGATGATGATGCTATCATCGGTTGCCAACCTTCTCAGAGCCTCATTCTCATTTTTAGGTATATTAATGAAGCTCTGTTTGGGTCGTAATTTATTTAGATCAGTGTTAACGGCCTTTTCAAATGCCAGGATCTCACATGGCATGGCAGATGAAGGTGGCATAAATTTGGATGGTTTCTTGAGGCCTGAATCAGCAGGTGTAGTATCTGTGGTTTTATCTTGGAAAAAGGCCTGTAGTCGAATCTTCCTAAAGAATTGTGCAAGCTCACATTGAAGGCGAAAGAAATCTTCCCTAGGGGTTGGTACAAACCCCAAACCCCTATTAAGAACCATGGTTTCCTCAGGGGAGAGGGGTCTCGCAGACAAGTTGACAACTAAGTCTTTGGTTGTTGGACTCTGCCCTGGCTCCGTGTGACCATCTGAGGTTCCTCCTGTGCCCAGTGAACTCTTCTGCCTCTTCCTCGCCTTCTGACTCTTCTGTGATAATGATGTGTCTGTCTTCCATTGTCAACAAGTCCACCAGGGGTCTGTACACTGGAGGATGATGCCATCTCATCATCTGCCCCAGCGGATGTGCCCTATGGAGGAGAATGGTGAGCAGAGGGTCATGTACCACATAGGTTGGACAAGTGTGTTTGCAGTAATGTGAGTAAATCGGTGTGTGGCGTTGTTTGTCCGTATTTCTGCCAAAATGTGCTGTGACGCAGTTAGGTGCCATGCCGTGTGCCCCCCTGAAATGGCGGCTGCCTGACCTGTAAGGAGGGACAAGGGGAAATGAAGTAAATGTGCTGGTGTTGTGCAGCGTTGCGGTAGGCGGTCGCAGACCGCCGCGCAATTTAGCATTGGTTATCATTGGGCCTTATGGGTTCCAGGAGCCAATGACGATGTACGCCGGCGGTGACGGTACGCACCGCCACAGATGTGACCGCCATTTTCTATCTGTTCACTCACTTGATACCTGACCTTCAACAGGGGAGGACCTACATTGCAAGTGCTGCTGTGACCTCAGTCTGTAAGCGACAATGGCTCATGTGTCTGGGGAAAAGGACCCTGCCTTCACCACGGAGGAGTCGGACAAACTGGTGGATGGGGTCCTCCCCAGTACACGCTACTCTACGGTCCTCCAGACAAACAGGTGAGTACACTGTGAGCATGATGCATGGGCAATGCCTGTTTGGATTGGTGTGGATGGAAGATACATGGGGGGGGTGCTGAGGCCTGCATGTGAGGATGGTGAGTGTATGTGTGTCAGGGCATGGGTGGGAACTGGTGGACAATGAGTATGACGGCCCGGACGGGAGAGCAATTTCCTTTCATCCTGTACCTTTCCTCTAGGTCAGCGCCCACCAGAAGAAGGGTATTTGGTGTGCCGTCGCCAAGGAAGTGCGGACCCTTGGGGTTTATCATAGACGGAGCACCCACTACCGCAAGAGATGGGAGGACCTGCGCCGCTGGAGCAAGAAGATGGCGGAGGCCCAGCTGGAACGTGGAAGGGGTGCCCGTCTCACCATGACCCCTCTGATATTCCGGATCCTGGAGTTGGCATATCCGGAGTTGGATGGGCGCTTGAAGGCACAACAGCAGCCACAGAGTAGAGTGTCATTCAGCTGACTGTGCGCGCTTTACGAAGTGTCTTGGTGGGGTATGTGGGCTGTGGGTTCCCCTTGGTAGGGTAGGTCCCTTGTTAAGCAGGCTCTGAGGCACTCCAACCCCAATAGTGCTAGTGGGCATCTACAACCTGTCAGGCTCCTGTGGGTTCCAGGTGTGCAGCAAATGGTGTTAGGCATAGTACCCCATGGGCAGGTGATTTTCCTACTAACTGCTAGTACATGGCCTACTGCATAGGGCTGCTCCCTGTGTGTTGTGTCTGCCAACGGTAGTGGTGTTGCTGGCATTGACCATGCATCTCCTCTATCTTTCCCACCCTTCTTGTTTTGTCACCCTGTCCTTGTGTGCATTAGCATCATCTGGCGGAGGAACAGAGGCACCGGCGACGGAGGGAGCTGCATCTCACATGGTCCAAGAGGGTGAATCTACGGAGTCTGAAGGCACCAGTGGGACGGACGGCGAGAGGAGCTCCACGACGGGGCAGGAAAGGACACCAGCAACAGCGACTCCTCCCCTGATGGGAGCTCCCTTGCGGTGGCAGCCAGCCCCCCCCCACCAGCACTGCCCTCCCAGCAGCCCCTCAGAGTGTTTCCCGTGCCCGCTCACCCATGAGGGTGGGCATCTCCTTTGCCCCAGGCACCTCAAGCCCTGCCCCAGTCAGCCCTGCTGCCCTCAGTGAGGCGGCTATTGACCTCTTGAGATCCCTCACTATTGGGCAGTCAACCATTCTGAATGCCATCCAGGGTGTTGAGAGGCATTTGCAGCAAACAAATGTATACCTAGAGGGCATTCATTCTGGCATGGTGGCCCAACAGAGAGCATTTCAGGCTCTGGCCTCAGCACTGATGGCAGTCATTGTCCCTATCTCCAGCCTCCCCACTCCAACTTCCACTACCCAGACCCAATCCCCTCTACCTCAGCCTATTTCAAGCGCACCATCAGACCAGCATGCACACACATCAACACACAAAAGTGGCTCAGGAAAACATAGGCACCACACATCCCACAGGCACTCACACAAGCACCATACCCATGCAGACACACCAACATCCACTGCCTCCACTGTGTCCCCCTCCTCCACGTCCTCCACCTTCCTCCCAGTCTCGTCTCCACTCACACCTGCATGCACTACATCCTCAGCCACTACCTCCATCACCAGCACGCCCATCACTACACACCGCTCACGTTCATTCACCACCCACACTACCCCAGTGTGTCTGTGAGCCCTCCTCCCAAAGTACACAAACGCAGGCACACACCCACTCAACAGCCGTCCACCTCACAACAGCCTCCAACCCATGCACCTTCACCCAAACTCAGCAGATGTACACCTCCTACAACCACTACCTCTTCTTCTGCTCCCAAACCCCCTCCATCTTCCCGTCCCACTATGTCAAAAAAACTTTTCCTAGATAATTTGAACCTCTTCCCTACACCTCCCCCCCATCCTTCCCCTCGGGCCAGGATGTCTAGTTCCCAGCCCAGCACCTCAGCCACCAAATCTGCATCTGCTGTCGTCCCTGCTACTCCAGTACAATCTAAGGGGGCACCCATCAGAGCTGCCAGTGTGCCACCAACAGAAAAGAAGGACCACCCTATTCCACCACCTGCAAAGGTCAAAAAGGCACCTGCTTCCAGCAGGGGACAGTCATACCACTCACCCAGCAAGGCCTCGCACAAACACCGAGTGGACAGTGCCAAGGTCCCTGCAGCGACTGTCAAGATGAGGAAGGGCCACAAGCCAAAGGGTACATCACCTCTGGGCACGATGTCACATGGTGAGGGGCTGGTGGCCACATGCACCACAGTCACCACCGCCGCTCCAACCGCCACCTGCACCGCCACCTGCACCGCCGCTGCCACAACATCAGTCGGCAGCATCCTCCCCAAGGATCAGCCATCCAAGGCTGCCAGAGACGGTATGGTGTCTCCATCCACCTCAACAGTCACTTGCACCACGGCCAGCACTGGCAGCATCTCCGCCGCAGCCACCGCCACCTGCACCACCATCAGCACCGCCATGTGCACAGCCGATGCCACTCTGTCGGATGTCAGCCCCATCCCCAGTGTGCAGCTGTCAGAGTCTGCAGGTGACATCCTAGACCCTGGACACGCCACTTGAGACACCACCTCCAGCACTGACACGAACCAGCAATTGGCAGCCTAAGTCGCCGCAGGATGGAGTGTGGGTCTGCCTCCATGGAGTATCATGCTACCTGTTCCAGGTACATCGTGTGGCTGAGACATCCAGGTGAGACGAAGTCAACTGCCACACCCCTGGCGCAGCATCACTGGGCACAAAGCCCCCTCCAGAACCAGTGGAGAAAAGCATCCACTAACACAGTCCTTGGCAGGATGAAGCACTCTGGGCACAAAGCCCCCTCCAGAACCAGTGGAGAAAAGCATCCACTAACACAGTCCTTGGCAGGATGAAGCACTCTGGGCACAAAGCCCAATCCAGAACCAGTGGAGAAAAGCATCCACTAACACAGTCCTTGGCAGGATGCGGCACTTTGGGCACAAAGCCCCCTCCAGAACCAGTGGAGAAAAGCATCCACTAACACAGTCCTTGGCAGGATGCGGCACTTTGGGCACAAAGCCCCCTCCAGCACCAGTGGAGAAGGCATCCACTGAAGAGACTGTGGCCTTGCACTCCCCAGGACCAAGCAGTGGGCAAATCACCCACTAGAGAGACTTGAGAGACTGTGGCTTTGCACTCCCCAGGACCAAGCAGTGGGCAACCCACCCACTAGACAGACTTGAGAGACTGTGGCTTTGCACTCCCCAGGACCAAGCAGTGGGCATGGAGCCCCCTCGAGGAGCATTGGCGTTGTACCATGATCCGGCTGAGGTTCCCCCCTCCCCTTCCCCCTGAGGTGCCTGTTTTTTTTTCCGACGTGAGGCAGAAATGGCCTAAAATAAATTTGCTCCCCCAGGGGAACGACCCTTGCTTTAGGGGTCGCTCCCCTTGCTTGAAATTGACGCAAAAAAATAAAGACCCCTGGTGTCTAGTGGTTTCTGCCCCCCTTGGGGGCAGATTGGCCTTATAAAAATAGACCGATCTGCCCCCAAGTGGGGCAGAAATAGCCTAAATACAATTTGCCCCCTAAGGGAGTGACCCTTGCCTAAGGGGTCACCCCCACCTCTAAAAAATAAATTTAAAAAAAAAGATCCCTGGCACCTAGAGGTTTCTGCCCCCGGGAGCGACCCTTGCCTATGGGGTGGCTCGCCTTGCGTGAAATTCGCCTTAAACAAAAAAAACTCCCTGGTGTCTAGTGGTGTCTGCACCCCTTGGGGGCAGATTGGCCTAATAAAAATAGGGGGGCAGAAATGGCCTAAATACAATTTGCCCCCACGGGGCGCGACCCTTGCATAAGAGGTCGCTCCCCACATCTAAAAACAAAAACAAACAAAAAAAAGATCCCTGGCGGCAAGAGGTTTCTGCCCCCTGGGGGAAGATCGGCCTAATAACAATAGGCCAATCTGCCCCCGGGGGGACAGAAATGGCCTAAAATAAATTTGCTACCCAGGAGAGTGACCCTTGCCTAAGGGGTCGCTTCCCTTGCGTCAAATTCAACTTAAAAAAACAACTCCCTGGTGTCTAGTGGTTTCTGACCCTCTTGGTTGCAGATTGGCCTCATAAAAAATTGGCTGATCTTCCCCCATGGGGAGCAGACATGGCCTAAATATAATTTGCCCCCTAGGGGAGCGACCCTTGCCCAAGGGGTCGCTCCTCTTATGACAATTTCTGTTTACAATAAAATCCCTGGTGTCCAGTGCCCATTTCAGCAGCCAGATCACTTCACGATCTGGCTTATGAAATGCTCTGGGAGATTTCAAAGGGAAGGAAATTCCTTTCCTTCCCTTTGAAGCCTCTCAGGCCCCCATCACATGATCAGAAGAGAAATGCTTCGGAAGAAAAATGCTTTGCATTTCTCTTCCGATTGCATGGGAAGTGGCCTCTGATGAGGTCAGCGCGCAATCGTGCGCTGATGTCATCAGATGTCACTGGAGGGTTGGGGGGATCGGGGGTGGAAGGGCTTCCCCTTACATCCCTGCCTTGGGTGGGTGGGAGGGACGCCCGCGGAGGGCTCCCTCCAAGCTCATGTGCCAGGACGTAATGGTTACGTCCCCAGCACAGAAGCGGTTAAACATTCAAGTTGTTTGCAATGCCTCAAACATAACTACTGAACTTACGGTCAGATTCCAAGGAAGTACACATGATTCCTTCATTTTTTAACACAGTGAGATTTACACATATCTTCTCAGAGGAGAATTTAATAAAGGATATTTACTTAGTAATTATTTACATTTTTGCACAAGTATATGCTGAAGATGCCATTTTGTTACCATAATAAGTTTTACTTTGACACTGTAGGAGTTAGTGCTTATGCTTTGTGCTCCTGGATTTTAACACGTTTTTCGGACCTGGCATCTCAAAGTTTGCACTGCTACAAAGTTGCTCAAAAGTCAACCAGAAGTGTAATCAAGAGGACTTTTGAACTGCATAAAAGTACTTTTCTCTGCCTTCATAAAAGCAGTGGGCCACTGCAAAATAGAGGTCCCACCAGCTGAAGATAGTGTTAACGTGCTATATTGCACAAAATCACAACACTAAGGGGAATACCTGTCATCTTGTCAGGTGGACATGATCTGCGAATACTTTTGACAATTGCAGATTATTTTTAACTGTAAATAATTGAAACAATAGCTGCAGAAACATGTTGTTCCCGCTACTTTCTGCCTCTTAATGCACTTGCCCTTTTTATGTGCTCAACATTGTGAGTCATCAGTAGATGCACTTTGCCCACAACTGCAAAGAAGAATCATTGCTTCTGGTGTAGTAATGCTACTGTGGCTTGACACCTCCTCACTTTCCACTCCACCTAATAGTCCGGTTGCTGAGATACGGGAAGTTTGAATATTTTCTAATGCACTGGTGACTTTTAGTAGGCCATGTGCTGCGTCCCCACTGTAGTGCCAAATCTCAACCTGCATGTTCACTGTACAGCTTGATAATCTTATTGTTGCAGTGTGTGACCTGAGAAACAAACTTTGTGAATCCATCTAATCTGCATATAAACTGATGTTGATGGCATCTATGATTGATGTGATCCTGATGTATTGTTGTGCATAGATTTTTAACAGCCTCAGGAAGTTGTTTAAAATTATCTGCAACAACTTTTTTCTCCTCCTCCACCATCTTGTTGAGCTTATCTAGGCCATCTTTACTGAGTCTAATGTTTTTGTTCATGGACGCCACCAAAAAGAGCTGTAACACCACTTTCATCTGTAGAACTATGAAGGCCGGACTCTTGCCTTCTGGTTGCATTGTTTCTGAGTTAAAGAAGGGTCTGACACATTTTCCCCCACCTCTTGTAGCAGGATGGATTCTAGGCATGCCTGTTGTTTGGTTCTTTGACTGTTCAGAAAAACTGGTGGAAAGGCAACTCCTCTGTGTTTAGGTTGAACAGGTGGTGTTGGTGTATCAGTTTCTTCCTCAGTGGCTGAGGAAGTATCCTGAGTTGGCTCATACTCAGATTCCTCTACTCTTGTGGATGGGAAATCAGTGAGATTTGTAGAAGATTTTTTTGTCTAAATATCAAAGTAATGCTTGGCTTTTACTAGATCACAAAAGTTCAAATGTTTATTTCTCGCCACTTGCCTTTCTTTAATTTCATTCATGAATATTTAGCAACGAGGAGAAACATCACAATGTTATATTAAACCAAGTGTGAAGTTTGTGGTCTACAACTCTCATGATGTTTCAGTAAGGTAATAATAAGCATTACTATGGAATGTTTTTATTAATAGCCACTAAATGAGTATTGTTAGCCTTGCCTACGAACTACGTTGCTCTTGTTAATATGGTTAGTAAAGAATTGTATCACAAATAAGCAAGAC
The DNA here is from genome assembly GCF_031143425.1 of Pleurodeles waltl. NCBI lineage: Eukaryota > Metazoa > Chordata > Amphibia > Caudata > Salamandridae > Pleurodeles > Pleurodeles waltl. The sequence goes on from NC_090446.1 coordinate 380,361,767, forward strand.
TTGGGCAGCATCCACCAAAACAACAACAACTCTTCTGGAAGAACCACAGACAAAATCCCTCAAATTACAAAGAAAGAAGCACAAAACCAAGACAGAGATACAGGAAGTGGCATTAAGGAACACTTGGCCAGCAACCACAAGCTCTAAATGTAAAAGGGAGAAAAAGAAGCACACCCAGAGGAGTCTAAAGGCACAAGGAATCCAAGTAAAAGAAGGCAAAGGTGGCACCCTGAAGTAGAATAGCAAACCACATCAGAGAATCAACAAAGTAATGGAGTAGGACTAAAGCACACCACGCTCAAAAATCCCAAGCTCAAAATAAGATAGAGGTAGTTGAGGGCTAGAAGGCAAAACCTAAAACACAGAAGTGATGGGAAGGGGCTACCCCAAGTAGAATTACCAAGGGAAACAAGAGAGCAATCAACAAGCAACTAGACAAACAGGGAGTCAGTGGAGATCCGAAAAGAAAAGAAAACAGAGTACCTGTGCCACAGCAGAGTGAAACATCAACCCAGCCCATTAGGGAGTGGCATAAAACAGGCCAAACATTATAAGAACACCACACAACTCCCAACATGCTAAACAGTGGCCCAGGGTACACAACAACCAACAGGAGGCAGCGAGACAGGGAAAATGCCATGAGTTCAGCAGGGAGCAGAGGGAGAATTCTAAGCCCATCCTACCCTCAAGGGGACCCACTTATTTTTCAATGAAGGGGACTCCAATGCCATTTAACAGACAGGGACATTCAATCCCAAGCCTACATGGAAGGCCACACAGGGGAAGGCTGACATCCAGACCCATTAGCCTAGGTGAGACAAGGAAGCACAATGGACCATTAGGGAACCATGAAAGGGATAGGTCAACACCAAAACAGCACCACACTACCCCAGATGAGTCATTAGGGAGGCCAGGGAACACAATGGCTGAACAAGAGGCAAGATAGGAAAACAAGGCAACACTCTGCAAGCCTCTAGCTCAAAAGGGAAAATAGCGGGAAGCCCATGCCCATGCCATTCCCCAGGCAGAGAAGGGAAGTACTCACCTGCCTTTCAGTGATGGAGGCTCTAACACCACACAGCAAAAAAATTCTCCCATGACCTCATGCCTAGCAGGGACCAGTCAAGGAGCCAGTCAAAACAGGTTTCTGGGTAGAGGTGGTCCTTAATAAGCATGCCTGGAGGTGGGAGGAGATTACAACTTTTCTTTTTGGTAGGCAGTGGGTGCCAGCTCTCCCCTAATGATGCTTCTCATGACATAAGGACTGAGATAAGGAAGTGATGAAGAGGTAGTTAGTTCAAGTGTGCATGGGGGTTGAGCTGTTTTCTGATTGGCTCACTATATATGTGTGAGTGTTTTAGATTGTAAGATTTAAGGATTTAGCCAGTGTTAGAGATAGATTTAGGAGGCAATGGAGTGGCCTTCCTGTGTCAGAGACTTCTTCCCTGCTCCGCCCGTCGTGGGTGACAGGGACCTGACCACCGCTGAATGAATGGGATAAACCTGCTAGTCTGGGGCTCTAGATTCTTTCTTCAGGAGGCACAGAGTTGCAGAAGATGGAGAGGAGCTCTTGTAGCATTGCAGTTGGAATTTTCTTAGTGAGATGAAAAAGAGGAGGTCAGTTCATCTTCCATGCCATTACAGTGGACCAAAGTTAATACAGGCTGGTACGTGTTGAAGGTGTAACTAAAATTACTTAGTACCAAGAAGTCTGAATGGGACACCAATATATTCAGAGCTGGCATAATCATAACCAAGTGAACCAGACACTATGGAACATGTCTTAAACACTGCTACAGTACAGCATTAGAGAAAGGTGGTGTGCACCTTAAACATTGAACCCATTGTAAGGAAATGCCTCTTCTTGCATGTTCACTCCCACAGTTTTGGACTGATGTTGCTGTTTTTTTTATTCAAAGATTGCACTGAGACCTGCTAACCAGACCTCAGTGACAGTGTTCTAACCCCTTACAAAGTGTATGTTGAATTGGCTACCCGCAATTGGCACATAATGGCTTCACTTTAAGTCCCCAGCATATGGTACACAGGGCATGTAAAGCAAATTGTCTGCCCAGGGCTGCAGCACTGATTGTAATACCCTGCGTGTGACATATAATATAGCTCTCAGCCTGCCACTGCGGACTGGAACGGCAGTGATCATACTGCAAGTTTGACTTTGCTATTCAAACCAAGGCAAAGCCCCCACAGCCTTTGACAATATATGTAAGTCTCCTCCAAGGAAAGTCTATCAAGTACTAAGGCAGGGATATGTATGTTATTAAGTAGGACATTGAATATATTTATATATATATCCTGCCAGCAACACTTCCAATATGTCATTTTTCTGTGGAAGTTAGTAGCCCCATTGGCTAACAAAGGGTTACCCTCTTTCCGCACTGCCTGGCTAACTCGTGAATGGGACTATTTAGATGGGTATTCTAAGGAATCAAATTAACCGTGGTGTTGGTCCTGACTTGTTGCCCAAATCGAACTTAATGTCACTATTAAAGAAATGCAACATTTAGAATGTTGCAACTCTGTGACCCAGTTCGTCCAGTGGCCCTACGTAATCACTGGGCACCAGAAATCTTTCTGTCCACCTGGGAAGCCATGTAAATGACCCCTAGGGTTAGGAACAATAGCAGCATGTTATACAGCAAGATATTAACTCTCCTTTGCAGGAAGCCATTCAGGATGTTAGCTCAAACGGCAAGCTTCAAAGACGAAGCCGACATTGGAGGGAAAATGGAAATCACACTCTTGAGGGGCTGCCCTTTGATCAAGTAGACAAGCTGGTAGTGGGAACAAAGACAGGAGAACACTGCCCATATGTAGCTACACCTCAAGGGAGGGTGGCCAACGTCCTAACATCTGAGTCCGGGTTCAAACATTTTGACAGTGGGCAGAATAGTGCACTCTGGGATTGCTAGAGGCCACACCTAGCTGGAAACCCATCACTAGGTGGGGGCCTGGTACCCCAGTGGGCAGTGACAGCATCACTTTCCCAGGGCCCTTTGCTGGGATAAATATGGCACCCCTGGCACCCTGAACTTTAGATCATGTCAGGACTGGAACAAGGACCACAGAAGGACTGCCCTGCTGATCTCTGGACTTGGCAAAGAAAGGCTGCACCATCTGCTGGATTGTGCCTGCTGCATCTTGCACTAGAGAAGAGAGGACTGTGTTTGTTGCTCTTGGCTTGCGGAAAAGTAATCACAAGCCATAGACCAAATAAGTGACTTCAAGGATCAGTCAGCGAACCCCTGGAACCAGCACCAGGGACATCAAAGGTGAAGTATCCCAACTTGGCAAGTCAGTAGCCACTTCGGGTGAATCACCATGGACTGTCGCTGGTCACCACAGGAGACTGATCCTCAACAGCCAAAAGTTGCATCCGAGTCAGCTGTCCTGAGAGTGCCATCTGAGTTCAGATTGGTTGCCCAAGAGGGACATCAGCCTCCATTAAAGGTTACTGCTGGGACAGCTATGTATGGAGACCGGTAGCCCAGCTGCAGCTGGCCTTCTACTGTCTTAAAGAGGACTTCCAGGGACTCTGATCTTGGAGTCAAAGTTGCCCTACCTGAACCGTGGACTGAGGAATAACCACAAAGGCACCCCTATTGACCACACAGCACCCAGAGCATCCTTGAGCTCTTCCATACCCTATATCTGCAGCATCAGGATCCTTCCATTGAAGTCTATGGCGGTTGTGCTCTAAAGTTTGGAAAACGCCTTTGTAGCCAGATAACTGTCCAAATACTCCTTATTGCCCCCCAGACCTTCTCCCTGATGGATCTGGTCACCCAAGCCAGGCTAGAGTAGCCAAACTCAACTGTTGCAAACTTGTCAAATGTTTACAAACTTTACAGTTGCCAATGCTTGTTTGCAGTTAAGCTGAGATTTAAATTTTCCTTAAAGATGTATATGTCTGGAACCCTACCGTAGCTTTTGTATACTTGGACTCTAAAGATTCCTAAAAATATATTCTATTTTAATGAATGTATATTGGATTTTTTTCATGTTGCGTAGCTTTCATATTCCGTTGTTTGGTACTGTTTGATTCTGTACACTAGTTCCATTGGTTAAGCCTTACTGCTCAATGTCACAGCTACGCAGGGTTGACTTTAAGGTATTACAAACGAGCCTGACTGGACCTAGGACAGTTTTTGCAAGTATATTACATAGTAAGGCTGCAAAGCCATACCATATAATACACACAAACCCTCACAACCACGGTATGGGTGAAACAGATTATTGAGTACAAAATATTGAAAAAAACTGTTAAGTGGCATTTTCTATATCTTACTCCACATACATGTGTACATATGGTATACCTATGTCTTCAAGATACATAGCTATGAAGTTAGGAATAGTAAATCTATACTTCTCTTTATACCATCACGTTTCAAAATGTTGTCCCTTGATATTCTCACCTCAATATTCTTCCCCCATTATATTGTTGGTGTTGATATTCAGTAGTGCAAGCAAGAAAGGGTGAACTAGAAAGTGCAGGTCTTGGAGCTGGGTCAAACAGAGATTGGGGAATCAGCTATTGCTCCTCTGCTAACATTGGAGGTAGAAGAGGATCCTCCAACAGCATCTCTGGCCTTCCAGACTGAGGGCAAACCAGCACAGATTAGAATAGAAAAACAGGATGACCAGAGAACAAAACTGTGTCCATGGTACCAGAAGACCCTGTGCCAACATTGGCATCCCCTGAATTTCTGTCTGCTTCTTCTGTCAAAAAAGGAGGATATTTTAGGAACTTTATCAACGGCTCCCATATCTGATCATTGCAAGAGTTTCTTCAGCCCCTCCATCCATCCTGGATAAGCTACCTCACCTCACTCTAAACTTGAAGGGTGCTGGCCAAAACTACTTTCCTATGGGGAAATCCATCCACTAGTAAGGGCTACAGGACCTAAAGCTCTCAGTCCTCAGAATGGTGAGGTTATCTGCACTGCTCTTAAACAAACAGGAACTGCACTGCAGGATTTCTGGATCTTCCACTCATTTTAAGGCGTTTGAAAATGGAGGGTCTTACTGGCATGCTGCAGACATGGAGGCCAAGTGCTGGACTTACAGAGATGAGATCTTCTCACATTAAAGCTACCTAGTACTCTCCGGTCTGGTCCCCAAACATCTTTCTTAGCTTCTTGTACACATGTGCTGAGATTCCTTTCTCCCAGAATCGGAGCCAAGGAGTATTCATTTACCTGAATATCACAGGGATGGAACAACACATTGAGGCTACCTTTTTGGGAAACAAGCCCTAGGAGCCATACGTTGGAAAGGGGATACTTGAATGAAATGATCATCTTAAGCCTAAGCTTACATAATATAACAGCAATGTAGTTTCATCTTATGTCATATCACTAACAGTTCACCCAAAGGGGCTTCCACCTTGAGTCTGACACCCTGGACCTCTAGGGTAAAGGGACTAATTTCATAAATCTGTGATGGACACTATGAAGAACTGAAACACATTCCTAGCAGTGGCCATACTCAGGTAAGGCTTCTTATTCCTAATAGATCTGAAGGCGGATTTAATCACATTTGTCCTTTGGAGGCAACACAACTACTTGACCTTTCAACGTGAGCACATGATTATTTTCTAAGAACTTTACCTGAGGGTACAGGGTATTTGAAACCAATTTGTAATTTAAGCATTCCAACTGACTTACTCTGTCTTCCTGCCCAAATCTACATATTGCAAAATGTGCATTCAAGTACAACATCGTAAAGGGGCATTTAAACCCTGGCAGATGGCCTGCCAGCCCACCAGTCAGTGCAGTCCCCTGGCGACTGGCCTCCTAGAAGAGGACCACTCAGTGTATTGAGAAATCACTGGTGGCCTGGCAGAAATATTTTTCCTTAAGTTCATCTGCCAGACACATTTAAGGCAGAGCTGAGCACCGAGTGGGTAACATGTTTTTATCACTTCCTTTGCTTTCATTATCTGGCTTTCATAAACAAACTCCCAAGATTATCAATGGCCATTATGCAAAGGGAGTTTTCTCTCAGTGTCTCAGGGCCTTTGAGTGTTTTCACTGACTGGGTCCACTATATCCTGCATGGTGGTATGAACAGAGGAATCAAATAATTACCATCCCTTTCTAAATAGTCTACAAATATCTCCGCTGTGACCAGGTGATCCTGTTGCAAACAGACTTCCAGGTCAAGGGCTTCTGGCAACAGATCCAGATACTGCTCACCTGAAAAACCCTGCTGTCTCCAGACCCAAAATGATAAAGGGGCAATGCAAGATTGATACACATGGCATCCATGGTTTCCATACCTCCTCCCTTAAAAACAACTTGTTCAAGACCTCCAGGTGAACCTGTTTCTTTTATTATAAATATGGCAGGCAGAGTCATTGACTCCGATCCCCTGAGGTTTGCTACGTATATCTCAGGTATTTAACATATACAGGAACATTGCACAATATAAATATCTATAAATAAGAATTACTCCCGTAATATGGTCAGCCCTGGAGATACTTCAAAAGATAATAATGATGGTATACCTTAAACCTAACTTGCTACACAGAGCCCTACCCCTGCGTCTTACCCTTTCAAAGTAGTCTACACTTGATTCTGGTAGGTGTTCACTGTTTCTGTTTCTCTCAGCATTACCAATAACCAATAACCATGTAGTTGCTTTTCTGTTTCCTCTGTCTTAAGAATGTCATGGTTTCAAGCCTAACCTTTATCTGGCCTAGCCACTTTTTTCCTCACCAGTTTCTTTCTCACTAAACTTGTTAAACCATCCTCCCAATCAGTATCCCACCCAGTGCCATATCCAGGAAGACTACATTCTCCCCAAAAATGTGACAGAAGATTTCAGGAAGGGAACATACATTCCAGAAAACATCACTTTTTCTGAATACAGTTACGTTTGCCTGTCTTACTCATCAGGTTGTCCACTCCTCTTAGTTTCTGTAAATGCACCCTAGACAAATCAGGCAAAGGAAGTATCACAATGAATTTCTTCAATTTCACCCTTTAAAAAATCCCAGAGACTCTCATTGCAGAAGAATATATCTATGTTAAAAATGGCATTGCAAAAACAAACCTCTTTTTTCACTCACACTCATGAAACTTGGCTTGAGGCATTCATGTTGAAACTTAACATTTAAAAAAAGGTGGGCATTAAAAGGTGCTGTAAGTTAGACATCTCAGGAAACTCCTCTTTTAATTTAAGTATATAATCAACGTTAACTGCAAACGAACCATCATGTTCCAATCTAGTGTTATGAATATGAGCTCATCGCCTATTTTTTCTTTAAATCAATAATTTAATCTTTTCATCTTGTGTTTGTTCAAAAACTATGTTTGCAGCAAGGGACTTGGAAGACCCACCTCCTTGTGTTTTTCATATTTAAACATCCTTAAAAGGCAACGCTAAAGGGTCCTTTATCCAAACCCGTAGCATAGAGGGTCTCAATAACCCTATATGAGAGCCTGCATTAAAGTGCCTGTGCTTCCCTTTTAAACATAGTGGAATGGGCATAACCTCATTGGCATATTCAACTTCACAATTAGTCTCTACTATATGGTACCAAGTGTGCCCAGGGCCTTTCATTCAAATGCCATTAGTGGACTGCAGCACCTATTGTACCATCCACTACTGTGTCAGTGCAAACATGGTGTCAGGCCTACCATTGTAACCTGACTGTAGCAGTGCAAGACATGTACTGTGGCACTTAAAAATCAACTCTTTTTGGCCAGTAAAAAATTGTTTTTAAATGTTATTAAGTCACCCCTGTGTAGGCCTTGTAGTCCCCAAGGTACGTTGCATGGTATTTAAAAGTAGGACAGGGTGAAATGTAATGCTAACTCGTCTATAAAGTGACAAATATCCATAAGCTACCTTTATTGTCAGGCCTAGTTGTCCTATGTAGAAAACCAGAAGATATTAATTAAAATACTAATATTCTACCTCAGAAATAGTACCAGTTAGAAAAATAATTAAACAACTATTTTTACTACCTATTAAAATCTAATTAAACAGGGAAGCTGGAGTTTTGATAAATATTAAGGAAAATAACTTTTTATAAAGTTATCTTTTTCCTTCTTAAAGCTCCTGGAGGCTAGCTAGCATTCGCTGTCTAGCTTTTCCCAACCAGTATAGGCATTGAATAGGTGTCAAGTGCTCCCTGATGCAAATAATAGATTGACCTAATTGGGAAGAGATGACTTTTCTGAACCTCAGAGAATATGCAGAGTGGGGGCAAAGTGTCAATACTACTTGAGTGTCAAATCCTGCTCGCCAGGTCTTCTGTGTTCACATATAGTACTTGGGCCATACCTGAAAGTGGAGAAAACAGGATACAAAGACATTTCTTGTGAATCCATTGTCTAGTTGCTTAAGGAATCTGCTTTTGTCCTACCAGAATTATATCTCTGGGTTTACATATAAACCTTGACACAACCTTGAAGGAGGACAGAACAGGATGCCAAGATAATTATTGTGAAGCCACTGTCTGGTTGTTGAAGGATTCTGCTTCTTTCCTACTGGACTCTTATCTCTGGATTTATTGTGGGTATAGATGCAGCCTCAAACTGGAGGTTAGTTTTAGATGTGGGAGGACAATAGGATTACAATAGTATACTCCCCACACACACACATACCCAGCCTTGAGAGCCCATGTTTAGTGTGGCCAAAGCCGATGTGCCAGTTCCTTGTAAATATGCCCCTTAGGGCCTGATTTAGAACTTGGCAGATGGGTTACTCCATCACAAAGGTGATGAATATCTTGTCTCTTGATATCTAAATCCCATTATACCCTATGGGGTTTAGATTTTGTTGGATGGGATATCTGTCAGTATTGTGATGGAGTAACCCCGTCTGCCGAGTTCTAAATCAGGCCCTAAGTCAGAAGGTAAAATCTTTAACCTGGATCCTTGTGTATCTGGCCCCCACTTCATTGTATTCAGCCACATATTTCACCTAGGTCCTGGTCTACCACGACCATTGACTATCATATGTGCTTTGCACTTTTTGGCACTGTTCCTGCTTAAAGCTTTATGTTTCCTGTTCCTCTATTGAATTGGTTTAATTTTGACATCATTGTGTTAATTATATATTATTCTATTTTTCAAATTTGGTTTGAGATTTTTATTGTTTTGCATTTTGCATTTTTTCTTGTTTTGGTACTGCATAAATACTTTATACATTGCCCTAATTGAAGGCTGTCTGCTCTGTGCCATAACTACCATAGTGTTGCGCTCAGGTTATTTTAGTGACTTTGAGGATTCACCCTGACAAATGTTGTGATTTTTCATAGAGGGGACTAGTCAGCCACCCCAAATAATAATCCAATTTCTTACAAAAGTCTAGAAACACTATAATGGGTCCCTGTCAGAGTCACCAGATCCTCGGGTCTGTGCACGTTCCCAACACTTCCACCACAAGACAGCTCCAATACTCTGATTAGAATTGTCACAGAGTCTAAGAGAGTCCAAGTGGGCAAAAGGGGATTAGGAAAGGAACAGCTGGGAAGGAGACCTGTAGGAAGCAAAAGGTTAAAACAAACAATATCAAGATTACATCATATGAATATCAATACTAGGCTATGACTCTAAGCATTGTCATTCTGAAAACATGGACAACCTAAACATAGCCTTAAAATGAATAGGCTTCATGATGACTGGATAACTGTGAGGGAATCAAGAAAGGTTAAATGCAATTTTCAAATTCAAGAATTATCATTTACATGAGGATCAGGAAAGAATCTGAATGATTTCTAAACCATCATATGAATTGTGTTTGAGAAACATATTAGGAACACACAACATTACATCTAGAAAACCTGGTTCTTTGTTCTCTCAAATTGCTGGAACATGACTTGCGCACATTGCAGATCTTTACATAGGTAGTAAAAATACCATAGGTTGATTGTGCACCGTGAATAACACAAATTAGACTTGAGAAATAAATCATGAGACTTGCCAACTCAAAAGCCACCAAGTAAATGCCTTAAAATGGTAGCGCGTAATGAACACCGTGATTTTAAGCACCAGAAACAAATCGCGTGTCTTTCCGATTCGAATGCCACCATGTATCTGTCAAGGAATGGTTGTGCCCAATGAACATCATGAATCAAGCACGAGAAAACGAATCGTGCGTCTTGCCGATTCAAATGCCCCCCTGCAACTGTCAAGGAATGGTAGCGCACAATGAATATCAAGGGTTAAAGCACAAGAGAACGAATCGCGCGTCTTGCTGATTCAAATGCCACCATGTAATTGTCAAGGAATGGTAGCACACAATGTATAACATGAATTAAGCACGAGGAAAAAATTGCGCGTCTTGCCGATTCGAATGCCACCATGTAATTGCCAAGGAATGGTAGCGCACAATCAATAACATGAATTAAGCATGAGGAAAGAATCGCGCATCTTGCCGATTCGAATGCTACCTTTGTAAATACTATAAAATGGTAGCGCACAATGAATATCAAGAGTTAACACACAAGAAAACGAATTGCGCGTCTTGCCGCTTTGAATACTACCATGTAACTGCCCAGGAATGGTAGCGCACAATGAATATCAAGAATTAAGCATGAGAAAAGAATCGCGCATTTTGCCGATTCGAATATCAGCATGCAAATGCCTCGAAACTACCAAGCGCACATTCACACGCAGAAGAGTACTTTAGATTATCATGCAAAGATTAGGCCCAAGAACTCAAGAATTTTCGATGACGGGGTCGGGCCCACCCCGACCTCCGTCTTACCGCCCTGATCTAGGATCACCAATGAAAGTGAAAAAAGTGCAAGGCCTGGAGAATCAAAGTAGGCCGCCGGAACATGAGCTCAGGAAGTTGCTGCTGCTGGGCACCGGGACCTCTGAATAGTGAGCACTTGGAGCTGGGCTGGCTCCCTTTTATAGAGTCTTAGCCCAGCCCACCAAACACACCCAGGCATGCTGCTGGGAAAGCGTCTAGAAGGCCCTGGAAAGGGACCAAACCACGCACACCATTGGAAAGCTTGGTGTGAGACTCCCTCTCTTCTTCCACACACAATCTTTTCATAGCTCCACACGCTGTCCCACAGTCCAAAATTTACTTTGGATTCCCAGCTTGTGGCTGAATGTGTGCTGAAGCCTTCGTTTTTTTTGTACCTGGCCAACTTTGTATTTGTACTTTAGTCGGTGACTGGGAAATATAGGGTTGCTAAGGAGTGTTTTGAATGCGAAGCAAATTACAACAATTTGAAGACTGAGGCCCTCATTCCAACCCTGGCGGTCAAAGACCGCCAGGTCTGTTTTGGAGGTTGCACCGCCAACAGGCTGGTGGTGCAAACTCGCATATTACGACCGTGGCGGAAGTGCCACGGTCGCACCGCCGGGACTGGTGGTTTTCTGCCATGTTGGTAATGGCGGATTTAATCCTCCAGGGCAGCGCTGCTTGCAGCGCTGCCCAGGGGATTACGAGTCCCCTTCACGCCAGACTTTTCATGGCGGTAGGAACCGCCATGGAAAGGCTGGTGGAAAGGGGAGTCGCTGGGACCCTGGGGGCCCCTGCACTGCCCATGACTTTGGCATGGGCAGTGCAGGGGCCTCCTGGCACAGCCCCATAAAGCTTTTCATAGTCTGCACAGCAGACAGTGAAAAGCGTGACGGTGCAACTGCACCCGTCGCACGGCGCAACACCGCCGGCTCCATTTGGAGCCGGCTCCCATGTTGCGGCTGACATCCCTGCTGGGCCGGTGGGCGGAAACTCGGTTTCCGCCCACCGACCCAGCAGGGATGTCATAATGGCCACCACGGGAGTGCCGCTGCATTGGCAGCCTCACGGCGGTTACAACTTGGCAGGTGGCGATTGCCGCCCACCAAAGTTGTAATGAGGGCCTGAGTGTGACAGTCCCCATTATCCTGACTATGAACCCTTCATTGCGTCTTGCACTGATGCACAGCCTGAAGTTGTCTTTGGAGTCCTGTCCTGTGTCTCAAGGCATCTTGGAGCTTTAACATATTTTAAACAGAGAGATATTATATTTGCACTTTGCTTGGTGGTTGAGAAAAGCAAAGTTACTAAGTCGTGCATTGGATGCCGGGCTAAGCAAAGTGACTAAAGGAATTCTACCGCTCTCCCTCTCCCTTCCGCAAACCAACAGCTCTTCACAGCTTCTATACTGACACACTAAGGCCCTCATTATGACCTTGGCCGTCAGCTGACTGCCACACCGGCGATGTCGGTAGTATCGGCACCAGGCTGGAGGTGAAGACTGCCAAATTATGACCACGGCGGTGATCTCTCCCATATGCAGCCAATGAACCGCTTGAACTGCCAGTGCAGTCCGGCCACTGACCAAGGCAGCTGCCATCTTCAGGCTGCCGGAACACCATTCACCGCCCACTATATTATGACATAGCAGACCACTAGGATTTCCAGGACGGGACCACCGCCAGGAAAAGCTTGGTGGAAATGACTCATATAAAAGGAGACACTCACCTACAGGGACACAGAGGAGTCCACGGCCACCATGGAACCTGAACTGGAAGCCCTGTCGATGCTGTACCATGCGATGGGAGTCCAGGAGCAGCAACGGCGCCGCCGACCGTGAGTACAGCTGCCTGGCACTCAAGGGAGGGTGGGGAGAGTGACACACCCACATGCACAACACACACCATACACACATTCCACACACAGAGAACAATCCGCTGGTAAATCCAACAGCAACATAATCCAGAAGTAAAGAAAGCTAGAACAAATACCTTTGGTCCAACCACTTTATTCCACTTTATTCCGGTGGGAGTAGTGACCATATGAAACACAGGGAACTATATACATAAAGGGCCATTGGTAAGTCAAAAAGTGTCCATGCCACTGCACATGACAACATGAGAGGCTTAACTTGTCTCCTGACAGCCCAAGTGACTCCACTGGGCAGGGACATCATTGTACAAGGCAGGTCCCTCATGGGGAGGGGTGGAAGGAGGTCCTTAGATTTGGGTTTGGGAGGGAGCGGGCCTTTGCTCTTCTGTTTAGGGGGCAGAGGAGTGGGCTGTCCTTTGCCTCGTAGTGGGAGCTTTTTCTGCAGGGGGAGGGACATGTGCAACACCAGGGGGCCCATGAGTGGACTGGGAGCTGGAGGTGTAGGGCTGGGGGAGCGGGCCTTCCTTTTCTGAACAACACGGGGTGGGGCAGAAGGAGGGAAGAAGTCAAGGCAGGCAAGGAAACGTTTTTTGGGTACAGTGGGGCGTAGTGTGGGAGGAGGTTTGGGAGTAGAGGGAGTGGTTGTAGGAGGAGTAGGTGTGCTGGACTGGGTTGCAGGTGCATGTACAATGTGCATGTGTGAGGTAGATGGCTGTTGAGTGTCTGAGTGGGGGCGTTTCTGTGTTTTTGGAGGGGGGCGGACAGGGTGGTAGAGGACAAACAGGTCGAGTGAATGTATGTTGTGATGGTGTCTGCAAGTGAGGTGGGTGTGCTGCATGTGGTTGTGATGGTGGTGGTAGTGACTGCGCATGTGGCGAATGGGGTGCTAGTCTGCGTGTCTGCTGTTATGGTGACTGTGGGCAAGGCTGTGCAGGTGGCAGGATCTGGGACTAAAGATGCAGTGCTTGAAGGTGTAAGTGCTGATGTGACTGTGAGGGAGTAGGAGGAGGGGGATGCAGAGGCAGTGGCTCTTGTTGCGTGTGCACCTGGGTGTTAGCTGTGTGTGTGCTCATGGTGTGATCTGTGGTGCCTGTGCTTGTCTTTGCGAGTCCTGCCTGTTGTTCTGGCGGCATGCTGATCTGATTGTGTGCTTGGGATGGGTAGGGGGAGAGGGCTCTGGGACTGTGAAAAGTAGTTGGAGGAGGGATGGAAGAACCATGGACAATGGCTGCCATCAAAGAGGAGGCCAGAGCCTGAAACGATCCCTGTAGGGCAGCCAAGCCACTGTGAATGCCCTCCAGGTAGGCATTGCATTGCTGCATCTGGGATGCCAGCCCCTGGATGGCATTCACTATGGTTGACTGCCCTACAGAAAATGATCTCAGGAGGTCAATAGCTTCTTCAGTCAGGGGCTGAGGTGTCTGGGGCGAAGGAGATGCCCACTCTCCTGGGTGAGCTGGCATGGGTAACTCAGTGGGGGGCTACTGGGAGGGCGGTGCTCATATGGCCGTGGCGGAAGATGATGTAGCTGGGGGGTCCCAGAATGGTCCGCCACCACCAGGGAGCTTCCATCAGAGGAGGAATCAGAGTCTGTTGTTGTAGATCCTGTCTCCCCCATGGTGCTCCCCTCACCCTCCAACCCACTGATCTCCTCGGCATCGGTGGACACTGCCTCCTGAGTCCCATGGGCTGCAGCTGCCCCACTTGTCGGCACCCCTGCTCGTTCGCCTGATGATGCTAATGCACACAAGGACAGGATGAGAAAAGGATAGAGGGTGAGGGAGAAAGAAAGGGAGCACATGGTCAATTACAGCAATAACAGCACATATGGCATACACATCACAATGACTCACTGGAACTAACACTGTGCAGCAACAACCACAATACCAAACCATTGCCTGGGAACAACAGCAGAAATTAATTCAGACACTACCATCTGCACATCTACTGGGAATCACTAAGCCATGTCTGCCATGGTATACGAGCTACTTGCCAATACCAAATGTACATACCATTCACCATTGCCGAGCTGGACTCTTCAAGATTAGCTACACTGGCATATTGGGCCATACACTGACTAAAACCTTGCACCCAAACACCATGGCAGGCATCAGGATAGAATTCCACACTGTGTGTACTCATTCCCTTGTGGCTATGTGCTGCCTTCAAGCTCCCATCCAACTCTGGATTGGCCACCGTCAGTATGCAGGCCATTAGGGGGGTCAGGGTCCAATGGGCACCCCTCCCTCATTGGGAGGACGTCCCCAGCTGCGCCTCTGCAGGTCATCCTACCTCTTTCTGCAGTGGGTGCTCCGCTGCACCCACTGCACCCCCATGGTTCACAAGTCCTTGGCGATGGCACGGCATAAATAATTTCTTCCGATGGACTCTGACCTGCATAGGGAACACAGACAGAAGGACACCATGAACTCCACACTACATTCTATTACAGCAATGGCATACATACTGCATAAATCCCACATTAACCTTTTACAGTATTTGTACCTCTGCGTACACATTGCATGCAGCAAAATACACTCCCCAGATGACACACTGCCTGCACACACATAAATCTACATACAGCCATGTTGCATCCAAAGTACCCAAAAGGTGCTCACCTGTTGATCTGGAGGCCCATACAACTGTCCATACAAGGGTGGGACCCCATCCACAACCTCCTCCAGTTCCTCAGATGTGAAGGCTGGGGCCCTATCCCCTGTAGCACGGCCCATTGTGGGTTCCAGATACAGGACACAGCAGCATACGCAGTGGAGGTGTTGATGTGGTGACAGTCAGGAATCAAGTAAAGTGAGATACAGAAAATGGCGGTCACATCCGCGCCAGTGAACACCGTCACCACCGGTGATTATCATTGGCCTTGTGCTTTATAAAATTTCATGTTTACCCATGAGGACCTGCACGGCGGTGCAGACTGCCCTCCGACATGACGCCAAACACCGGAGGAGTGAGGTCACTTCCACCTGTCTCTGCATGCAGGACAGGCAGTTGCCATTTCCTGATGCTGGTACTCATGGCGGTCAATTTAATGTGCATCATAGGTACCGATGGTAGACACCAAGGCAATTCCAGTCCACTACATACTTTGGTTTGGCTGTAGACTTAGGCACTCCAATTAGATCTTATACCAGTGCACTGCTTGCAGATGAGTAGTTGGCAACATGTAAAACGGGATGCTACAAATCACAACACATGACTCCGGCTACATCTGTGAAACACAATGGCAAATGAAAAGTATGTATTTTTGAGGAAGTCCTTTTGCATGTAGCAGACACCAGTGCAAATTACAATCATTGTTTATGTGAATTGGATGTGACTGCTCTGTGTACTGTGGTATTGTGTGTCCATCCTTCCTGTTGTCACACACTTCTGAGGTTTGGTTTACTTAGATACCAACCACTGTGGAGGAGGAGGCAAGAACCTGTGTGCAGACCCCTAGTCGACTTGACTACTTTGGAGGAGCACCACATTATACTCATCCATAGTCTGGACAGGGCCACAATTACTGAACTGTGTCAACAATTGGAGACAGATCTAATTCCTGCTATTTGTAGTACTACAGCAATACCCCCTGCAGTACAGGTACTGTCAGTGCTCCACTTTCTGGCCAGTGGTTCTTTTCAGATGACTGTGGGCTTGGCTGCAGGTATTTCACAGCCAATGTTTTTAAATGTGCTGAGAAGAGTTTTGGCTTCCGTGCTGAAACACATGAGCAGCTATTTCTCATCCCCCCCACAGTGATGATTTGCCCACTGTGAAGGCTGCATTCTACACCATGGGGCACATACCACATGTGATTGGGGCTATTGACGGGAGCCATATTGCCTTAGTTCCTCCCAAGACAAATGAGCAGGTCTACAGAAATAGGAAGAGTTACCATTAAATAAATGTCCAAATGTTGTGCCTTGCTAGTCAGTACATGTCACACGTTAATGCTAAGTTTCCAGGATCTGTGCATTATGCCTATGTTTTGAGGAATAGCAGCATCCCACAGGTGATGGCACAACTACAGAGAGGGAGAGAGTGTGGCTCATAGGTGAGCTTGAAGTTTCACCAAATGTGTGTCACTGTATGCCACCTGGAGTTGTCCTCTGTGCTATTGTACATGAGTAATGTGTGTCTTCCACTATTTCCAGGTGACTCCGGCTACCCAAACCTATCCTGGCTGTTGACACCAGTGAGGAATCCGAGGGCAGGGCCAGAGAATCGTTACAGTGAAGCACAAGGTCTGACCAGAAGAGTAATCGAAAGGACGTTTAGGCTACTGAAAGCCAGGTTCAGGAGCTTCCATATTTCTGGTGGATCTTACTCTACGCCCCTGGGAAGGTCTGCCAGATAGTGGTGGTCTGCTGCATGCTGCACAATTTGGCCCTCAGAAGCCATGTGCCATTCCTACAGGAGGAGAGGGGAGACAATGCACCTGTGGCAGCAGAGGACACTGAAAACAGTGAAGAGGATGGGAAGAAGGAGGATGTGGACAACACGTCACATCTGATACAGCAGTACTTCCAATAACACTCAGGTAAGACTGTACTTCTGTTCATACATCCATTACAATTAAGTGCTGTGTGGCTGCTGTGTTGTGCCAAGCACAAATGTGTGCATTATGTGACCCGACACTCTTCCATCTGTGGTCAGTTGTGCCAGTGTTATGGTGATAGTGATCAAGCTTATTCAGCCCATGCAAAGTATCAGTAGTTTAACATTTTCAAATACATGCCCACTGCAAACTGTGTCCTCATTCCATACAGTACTTGGCATATGTTGCTGGGAATGTCACGGGACTTCCAATGTGCCTACACAACCACTATGTGACTTCAATTTCCCTGACAGTGTGGCCCACACTAGGTGGTCCAGAGGATAGATTGGCATACTGACAACATGGCATAGCTAATACTGTGGTATCTTGTTTGAGGGCCTGAAATGAGTTGTTACTCCTCACTTATGGAGTTTGGAGTCAATTGCTTTGGAAAGTTCTGATTTGATGTCACCAGCTGAATGTAGGCTGCTATGTTAGAGGGGCTCATGTTGCTCTTCTTCCTTTACTTCTCAATTGAATGTCACTAATGGTTTCCCTTTTTGCAAATCTTGGTGTGGTCACAACTGTGAATTAATGTGA
Organism: Pleurodeles waltl; assembly: GCF_031143425.1. Classification (NCBI taxonomy): domain Eukaryota; kingdom Metazoa; phylum Chordata; class Amphibia; order Caudata; family Salamandridae; genus Pleurodeles; species Pleurodeles waltl. Next base: position 380,379,507 of record NC_090446.1, read on the forward strand.
TGCCTACAGGCTGCTTTCACATAGTTTGGTGGCTGGTGACTTGTGGCATGCTCTCACATTGGTTATGTGTACCCCAAACTGACTGTCCATTGGATGTCTTCACACTTTACATAACACTTGCACAGGATACCAAAGGTCAAGACATTTAATTTTGTTGTAATTGAATCACAAAACCTTTAATTGTGTTTAAGCGTGTTTATTGAATTGACAGAAAGAAAGGAATAATTCAATAGAGTGGGGTGATGGTGGACAAAATCTTCAGTGTAGTGGCCCAGTTAGTTTGTAGCACAGGTACAGTATCCATGGTGCCATAGGAAAAGGAGCAATGGCAGTCAAAAGTAAACAAGGAGTCTCAGTGGCACACAAGGTAGACGTTAAGGAGGGGCTCACTCCCTGACAGTGGTTTGGGTCTTGGCTACAGTCTCTGGTTTCTGTCTGGGTCACAGGGAACGTTTGTGGGGTGGTTCTTCTGCTGTAGAGGGCGGGGTGCTGGTGGCCTGCTCCAAGGACATGTGACAGTGCCTCCTGGGCAGTCGGTTCCCTGGTTTGGCCCACCCTTGGTGCACAGCTATCCTCCCACTGATCTTCGTTGTCTTCCCTGAGTGGTGTCAACCTGGGTCCCTGTACAGGTGGACACACTGTTGATTGTCGTGTCCTGGGGACATAGGTTTGGCAACGTTGGGTGGCTGCTGTGGTATTGGAGTCTGGTGTACGGTGCTCTGTGGTGGACTGGGTTTTGGCTGTGGTGTCCGACTGACCAGTGGTCCCAGATCGGCCAGGGAGATCATCTAGATCCAGACGTCCAGTGTTGCTGTCATCCCTGGAGCCTTCTTCTGGTGGAGGACTGGATTGACGTGGCACATGCTGGCCACTGACATTGGCTGGGGTACCTGTGGACATATATAAGATTTGTTACAGTCATTGTCAGTTACATATTCAGCATTTCTGGCTTTCCCTATGGAATGGGCGTTGTCCTTCCACCTTTACTTTGTATATGGTGATGGATTGTGGGATTGGTAGTGCTGCATGCTGCCCATGCTTTACTGTTGTGTGTGCATCCTGAGCTTGGAGGGGTGCTTGCAGTCGGTAGGGCATGCAGGGGTACACAGTTGAGGGTGGTTATGGGGGTGGTTCTCTGGGATGGAGTGGGGTGAAGGCAGACAGGGTGGTGAGGTGACATGCCATGCAGGTATCAGTAGTTGTGGGTTTGTAATGGTGACTTACCAGTGTATAGCACTCCAGTGATTCCAGTGAGGCCATCTGGATGCTGGATAGCTAAGTCTTTCTCCTCCCATCTTGTCAACTATGGGGGGGAAAAAGGAGGGGGTCCACTGTCAGTCTTCATGATGGCAATGTGGTGCATGGATGCCATTACACACACATTCCCCGTAGGCCTTTCTTATGTCATCCCTTGTGCCTGGCTAGGTTCTCCTGGAGCTCACCTTGTCTACTATCCTCCGCCATAGCTCCATCTTCCTGGCAATGGATATCTGCTGGACCTGTGCACCGAACAGTTGTGGTGCTACCCTTACGATTTCATCTACCATCACCCACAACTCCTCATCATTGAAATGGGGGTTCTTTTGTGGGGACGTGCCTATTGTGTAGTGGGTGTAGTATGTATGCTGTACAGAAGGTGTTAGGTGTTGAGGTATGGTGTGTGCTGTGTAATTCATGATGGGTATATAGGTGGGCAGTTCTGAAATTGTTTGGGCTCACAACTTGTAGCTAGATTTTGGTGTTTGCAAAGAATTGTGGGTTGTGTATGTTTTAAAGTGCTGTTGATGGGTTTGTACAGTGTGTGTACGTGTCAGGTGTGTTTTTTTTCAATCTGGCCAATGTTGGCTTCTGTTGGTGTGGAGTGACCAAATCGGCTGCGGCGGTCCGCACTGCCAATGGGTAACTGCCATTGAGTTACCGATGTGGTGATTCGTAGGTCATTATTTGGAGAGCAGAGGGTTGCAGGCGTGGCGGGGATGGTGGTTTGCCTTTGTTCGATCTAGCAGGATTGCTGTTTTGGCTGCTTTATAATGGTTTTGTGTTTGTGTGTCATAATATGGCGGATGGATTGCCGTGTCCGGGGCGGTCTGTTGGCAGCCGTCACCACAGCAGTCTTCTGAAAAGACCGCCAAAGTCATAATGAGGGCCAAAGTCCACAGAACATTTAAACAAAGTTTAGAATGGCTGAATGGCCTGTGATGAGAGGCATGAAATGCTGTTGGTTGTCTTATCGTTTTATGCATTAAAAATTCTCTAACATTAAGGGACTGATTTAGATCTTGGTGGTAATAGTCCTGCTGTCGATTTTCTTTCAGATTTCCTGTCCGCTTACTAGATCCACTCGATTTAGATGTTGGCGGGTCCATAGACGAAAGACTGCTGCCAAACCGCCGCCACTGCCATGGATCACCATCCCTGTTAATGGCACCTTAGGCAAAAGCAGCTGACAGTGGGATTCCAGCCACTTTTACCGCCATGCCTATCACAATGTACCTTCCCGCAAACGCAACTGTGGTGGCTAAAACTCCAAACCTGAGCCGGCACATTGGGAGGGACAAAAGGTTGAAACCCACCTATTTCCGAGTTTTCACATTTCCTGGTACTATAAACCCGGTCATACAAGTCCTGTTGTTGCTGCTGCTCCTGAACCAAGACAAAAATTAACCCCATCATCGCCGGAAGAGAAGGTAAGTAACAGTATTACCTGTCATCCTCTGAATTATAAGAGCACATTAGCACAGGACTTGTGCATATATAACAAATACTTGGATGTAAGAGTACAATAATGTGCAATGCATATGTCTGTAATGTTGTAGTTAGAAAAATGTTTTAAAACAAAACATCAATACACAAGAAACACTCACCAATTTGTTACTAACTACCTTCATGACAATGGACACCTTCACAAAAAGTAAAATCAACCCCAACTCGAAATGTGCCTATCAGGTGTGGACAATCATTTTCCCAAAGTTAAAATATATCCTATACATAAACAGTATACCCAATATTAACTAAATAAATCCATTATAATGTAGTAATTGCAGCACGAAATGTTACAAGCGGATGTACACAGAATGAACAACCAATATTACCTCTAAACTGTAAACATGTCTGCGATGTATGAAGGACATTTGTACCCTTGGTTTGTGCAGTTTATGACAAACATCAGATGCCATTTAACTTTAAAGTGTCAGGTTCCCTGCATAATGCATGTTTACGCAGATCTTGTTGAAATAAACACACATGCATATTCAAGTCATACAAACAAAATCACATATTATGTTGGTGTAGGTCTCCAGTAACATGATGAATGCTTGCATCAAAATTAACATGTCCATCACAAATTTACAACACTAATGTTGCATTCAAAAGACATCTAGAAATTAAAACCTGTGCATGTCACTGTTACAAATGAGAGTAAAGGCATGGCATACACATTAGCAGAAATAACATCAGCAAGTAATTAGCAACAAAAAATAATAAGGCCAGGACAAAAGTACTCAAAATTAAATTAATTTTTGTATCAGCATGAGATTCTTTACTCATTTTATCTATTTTTTTTTTATTATCAATTAGTAATGTTCAAACAGTACACAAATGGACATGTGGTCTTCAGGCCCTGAACTTGCCTCTTAATTTCACTGCCAGGTACAACCTGCTCAGGAAGGGGCATCTATTGGGCAGAAAGCCTGCTCCTCAATGATCTTACTTGTGGGGAGGGGTCCTTGGGTTTGAGAGAGGTGGCTCTGGTTAAGGAGGGGTGAGTTTGGGTTCAGGATGGGTGTGTTTGGATTTGGGAGGGGTGGGTTTGAGTTTGGAAGGAGTGGGTTGGAATGTAAAAGGGGTGGCTTTGGGTGTGGAAGGAGTAGAAAGACATTTGTGAGGGGTATATTTACATTTGTGAGTGGTGGTTTGGGGTGTGGAAGGGGTGGAAAAACATTTAGATGGGTGGTTTGGGTTGTGAAAGGGGTCAGGGCCAGTGCAAAATGAAGGTCTTCCTTATTAAAAAGGGTAGGGTGGCTTTTAGGGAGTTCAGGTTGGGAAGTAGAGAGAGGGGGTACTGTCTGATCTGCATGTGTCTTTTGATGGTGCCAGTGCCTGTGGGTCTGGTGTATGTGGTGTACGTGTTGGTTTGTGTCTCTTACTGGGTGCCTGTTGCATGGGTAAGAATGGGGTTTGTGAACAATGTGTGTAATGTGTAGTGTATGTGGGTGTATGGATGGGTGTGCTGTGGAGGTGCTATGTATGGTGCCTGTGGACGTGCAGGTCCATGTGCATGGTGGTGGGTGTGTATGTTTGTATTGTGGTAGGTGTTGTGTCTGCAGGTATGGTGGGTGTGGATGCTTGTGTTCTGGTGGGTATTGAGTTTTCAGGTGTGGTGGTGGTGGGTGTGGATGTTTGTGTTATGATGGGTGTGGTGTTTGTGGGAAGGCATTTGGTGATGGTGGATAGTGTGGTGTTTGTATATGTGTGTGTCTGTTTCTTGCTGTATTTGTGTTTGTGTGTGGATGTGCTGCTTGTGTTTGAGTAGGTGCTTGCAAATGTGTGCATGTGCTTTGGATAGGGCTGAGAATAGGGATTTGGGATGGGGAAAGGGTGGGAGTTGGGGCATGAGATTGGGAATGGCTGGGAAGCTGCAGTCAATGAGGAGGCCAGATCCTGGAATGACCTCTGTAAGCCAGACATGGCATCATGAATGCCATCCAGGTAAGCTAGCTTCTGTGTCATCAGCCCACTAAGCCCCTGGACGGCATTCTGTAGTGCAGTGTGGCCTACAGATAAGGTCCTCAATAGGTCAATAGCCTTCTCATTTAGTGCAGCCTGGGAGACAGGGGTGGGGGGAGTTGCCTATAGCAAAGGTGACGCCACCCCTTTTAGGTAGCAGCTGCGGCTAATGAGGGGGAGCTAGAGGGAAGGTAGAGATGGGAATGTGGGTGGTGGACAACGGTACAGGTGGAATTGTCACTCTGGGGTCCAATACCACCAGGGACTGGTCTTCAGTGGAGGTCTCCGAAGATGATAAAGAGTCACAAATAGCCTCTGTGCCAGTCATCTCACCGTCCATGGCACTGGGCCCCTCCGTTTTGGTGGTGGCTGCACTGGTGCCACAGTACCCAATTTCTTCCCTGCCAACATGGCTGCTGTCACCCTCGCCTTGCCCAGATGATGCTGAAAAGACAGATATAACAGTTTGAGTGTATGTGTGTAAATAGAATGGAACATGAACTTTGCTCACAAAACATTAGCCAAGTCTATGTATTAAACCAGATTCAAAGCCCTCAAACTTGCCTTTTTATCATCAGTATCTCATGCATGTAGGGAAGAATTCCACAAACCATTTTTTCACATTCTAGACATTCCCCATGCTTGCTCCTATATCATGTATTCCTTTTGTCTCATCCACATTTTTGTCTCTGCATGACAAACAGCTTTGACAGCATGACTAAATACATAGGCCTGGATACATTCCTAACCCACTTCAATACAAAGCAAAACCATATCTAGATTTCAAGAGTCATATTTTGGGTCTGATATTGACACATCAAGAAGGGATACTCCAACATCTATGTGATATACCCTTCCATCTGCAAATGTCCCTTTAAGTATCACTTTTCTCACCATCAGTGATTTCACATCTAGACAAAACTAAGGACACACATGTAATTTGGGGTATGGGTAACTGTCAACAATGTGGACACATTTCTTTCTGTTTCAATTAATAAAGTTTGGCATAAGAATTCATGTTGGTTGACACAGACTGGCTCACATCCACATTTCTGAAGGACTAGAGCTTCATGACACTCTTCTACTGTCTACTTTAACAGACTTGAATCTTGCTGTTGAAACATATCTCTAACAGATTTCCGATAAGGATTGATGCAATTGTACAGATGTTTCAAGTCCATTTGGAGCAGATGGCCAGGATCATATTGTCATTGTACCAACTTAACAATTTGGAGCCTGCAAAATCAGCTTATCATAAGTGTATACTATGCCGTGTCAGCAGTATTAGGGCTTACATTACCTTCTCACATCTGTGATGGAACATCACACCTTCCCCAATCCTTCAAATGGGCATTCTTGGAACAAATGTCCCTCATAACATGGAGAAAATTCAGGTATCCCTTTTTTGCATGCAGACATGTGTCTTTTCAAAACACTACTTGGCTTGTGATGAGGAAGCTAATGAAAACTTTTAGCACAAAACAATACACCAAGCACAGCATTGGATATTGTCCGCACTTTCTTTGCAATGGCCTTTCATATGTCCCACTTTTGATGGGTGTTGACCTGTATGAATGAGAAAAAAAAAAAACACTTGAGGTTTTGAGTGATTTTGTTTATCTGTAGTGGTTTGACACAATTTTGTGGAATCTCTCACATGCATTCCCAAAACAGTCAGTACAGATTTAAAAAAGAAAAAACAAATCCTAGGAAATACTAATTGGCAGTGATCTGTTAAGTACCCTCAACACTTTCTATCTCCTCATGTTACCAATCCGACCAAAAATATCATCCAGGCCAGGGCTAGGAAACCTTTCCTATAGTGAGAGCCAATCTGGATTAGCCCAAATCATTGTGAGACACTAGAGGCCAAACAATCTGTACATTATTTGGACATAACATCATGCACAGCTACATTGGCTTCATGCCTAATCTTATAAAGGCCTGATACACCATAAACAGTGACTAATGGCAGTACGGGAGGGCTGCCAATGGTCAGTGAGAGCATGGTGTTGGGTGATGTATGAACAAGTGTGTGTAGTGAAGTGACATACGTTTATGAATGATTTAGAGCCTGTGTCATTTAGACTTGTAGCACAGGAAATACCTTACCAATATGTGGCAGGGTGACATGTTTGATACAGATACTCTTATTTCAAATTATGGGATGTAATGTCACTTGACAGAACAGCAACAGCCAGCTCAACAACTTTGAAGATTCTTCCTTCACTTTACATTTCACTCATTTTAACACTTATAATCGTGGTACAGTGACTACTGGCCACTGGAAATAAGGACCTGGAAATTGGTCCAATGAAATCTGGAATTGTGAGTAACCTGAACTGAAAATTGAGCTTATTCTTTCAGGTGACTTTTCATTTCAAAGTACTGAGATTTCTAACATTGTCAATCAACATTCCCTATCCAGCTACATCATGCAGTTCACTACACTCCAATAACAACACTTCACTCATGAACAAAAGGAGACAAATTAGCTTGTGTACAAAGGAGGAACAAATTAATTTGTGAAACATTTTCCACTCAAACATGTTCCTCTAGGTTCCCATACAGTTAGCTGTAAAGGGGCAGGACAAACCTGGTGATGTGCTCCAGCTCCTCAGGGTAGAAGGCAGGGGCCTTGTCACCTGCTTTGCCTGGTATCCTGGCTCCTAGAGGTCAGTAAAACCAGCAAAAGTGGAGGAGGTGTTGTGGGCTCCATTATTAGGAGGCAATTGAGCTTTTTTACAGATGCCTCATACAAGAAGACTGAGTATTGCTCTGTGGCGTGAATGTACACAGCCATTGTCTTTTGTGCGTAGCTGTCACACATGTTAGCTTACGGCTGTTCTGTAGTGGAGTGTTCCACCTACTACATGGTAAACTTCCACTGATGGCCTTCAGATAGCCAATGTGCTGATGACAAGGTCAGTCACTCATTATTTTAGGGCATGTAACTGTGTACTTTTAAAACGTTCACGTGTCACCAGCACTCAAAATGATGGCTACTTTGTATACAAATCTCACATAAGTACAACACTGTTTTTGGCAAGATATGACACAAAAGAGTGAACCGTTACTGTGTTTGACATTGATAATGCAGGAGTGTTTGTATATATTTCCGTTGGCAATAATAAAACAACTAATGTATAAATAATACATTTCAAATGTATTATTGATACATTACTTGAAATAATGTCAGACATGTAAAATCAATTTAAAGTAGCACAGATGTTCGAAAACTATGGTACCATATATGACACAATAAGATCACTAATCCAACCAAGACATGAGATGTGTGTTGTTTGTGAAAGTCTTATCTGACAATTTTAATTTATGGTTTGTTTTCCTTCCATGCAGACATATGAACCCAGGGATGGGTAGAAGGAGGCATCGTCAAGTCTTCAGGCCATTTCCAGTCCTTGCCCTTATTGCACATATTGCCTTGGTGCCACCACACAACAGGGAACAGATAAATCACAGTCGGAAGAACTTCCATTCCATCAATGTGTAAAGTGACTGCTAACCAGATGTATACATCTAAAATGTGTGTGCCTGCTTTCAAAACATGATTCCTTTATACTACGGAACAGCACCATACCCCTGCAAATGTCACAACCTGGACCTGAGAGGGCATGGCTTGTTGGTAAGTACAATATGACTTAAGAATTGTTGGACCTGGCTCTTTTTTCAGGGGCATCCCCAAACATTTTGCCTTCTGCCTCCTGTTTTTCTCACCCTCTTCTGTTGGCTCTAGGGCACTAGGCACTTTACTACTGCTGATCAGTGCTAAAGTGCATTTGCTCTCTCCTTTAAACTTGGTAAAATTGGCTTACACCTGTTTGGGACATTTAATTTACATATAAGTCCCTTGTACAGGGGTATACCATATACCCAGGGTCTGCAAATGAAATGGTACTCATGGGCCGGTAGAGCAGCTTGCTCCACCCACTGAAGTAGTCTTTCAAACCTGTGTCAGCCCTGGCACTGCAGGGCCTGCATGCTCAGTTTACTGCCACATTGGCTAGGCACCTACGATTCTGGCCAAGCCTCGAACTCCTCTTTTACTAAATATTAGGTCATCACTCTGGTCGGCCCTAGGTAGCCCTATGGGCAGGGTGCTGTGTAGGTAAAAGATAGGACATGTCTTAATTGTGTGACATGTCCTGGGAGTGACAAGAATCCTATTTGGTTTCTTACTGCTGTGAGTACTGCCCCTCTCATAGGTGTGCATTAGGAGTTAACTTATATATGTCTAAATGGTAATTTCTGATCTATGAGGAGTCACGTGGGCATGTTTAGTATGTTTGGAATGATAGTGCAAAATCCTGCTTCTTGGTATAGGTGGATTTTTTATTACTATTTTAGAAATGCTACTTTTAGAAAATGGGCATTTTACTGTGCTTATGACTCTTGTGCTTTGCAGCCTGACTCTGGTCCACATCTCGGGTAGAGTGACAGTTGGGCTGTGTGCATACTTACCAACAGCCATCAAATAGGGGGTGGAAGTATAATAGGATTACATCTGCATACTGAATGGTCTTCCTGCACTGGGAGTTTGGGAAGTGGTGGCACTTACATTTGTGTAGGCTATGATCTGCCGTCACAGAAAGGACTTGTTTACCCCCTACTGATGTCTAAAGCCTGGGCTGGGGTTGAGAGCGCGTGTTGTGCACTTCTAAAGTTCCTTTGAGGCCCCCCCTAGATCAAAGACATTTTGAGTATAAGTACAGTGGCGGAAGCCACATGTTGTTTTAGAGCACCTTTGGAACTGGGATTGAGCCTCTGACAGAAGGACTGTTGAACTGCACAAACGGCTCATCTGGACTGCTTTTCTGTGTGTTTCCCTGCCAGCTGCTGCCTGACTTTGCTCTTATAGGGCACAGCTGTATTGCGAGGAGGAACTGCTATTTGAATCAGTTCTTGATTTTTGGGCTGGCCTTCCTGCTGCATCTCTGATGCCCCCTCTAAGTGTTCTCCAGGGGCTGGTTGGCTGCTTACCCCACCCTTGCTTGTCAGGAAGCCAGGTGTCTTTATCTGGCACCGAATAGAAACCTGTTGTGGACGTTTTCCTCCCTTCGTGTTGATTGCCCAGTGCATCAGGAGCTCAATGGGCTTCTTAGCGCTGTGGTGATTGGGCACTTGCTTCTACCCCAGTGCTACTTTCTTCAAGAGGATAAAAGTGCTGCTGCACCAGAGGGAAGCTCTGGCCTCCCTGGGCCAGTTTCCCAGCAACACAGGACTCTGCTGGTGGCCATTAGGGAGGGGCCCAGCCACCAACACCCGATGCCAGCTCCCAGCCTCCCAGCCAGCAGCAGGTACAGGAGCGAGTGGGTCCCCAGAATAGCAGAGGGGCACTGACATTAATTTCCCCCAAAGAGACCACCCTTCCCAGGATTGCAGCAAGGGAGTTGGGCCCTGGGGTAGTCCTTCAGCCAGCCCGCACTTCTTCACGGGAGGCTCTACAAGTTTTTTAAGAGGGCCAGGCTGGCCCTGGGAAGGTCTGGGTGGTTGCCCTCCTCCATGCCAGTAGGGGCATACCAGATGACCCCTGACCCTGTCATTGGGAGTTTCCCGAGTAGGGCAGACATATTTCTTTTCGTGACCTCAGTGGCAGGGAGGGCCAAGCGAGGCCTCCCCACTGGACTGTGATAACATGTGCCTGATGATTTGAGTAGCCCCTGAGGTTACACAGTGAACCAATGATGATTATTGCATTGGCTCCACGTGTTTTGTACTGCCTTCCATTTATGATCTGTGCTCATTGCAACTGCAGTAGCATTTTTTTATTCCAACACCTAAGAAATGTAGTTAACTGACATATGTCATTTCAATCTTTGTAGTGTCAGGACAATGAGTATGACAGGTGTCATTTACTATCTGCTGCACCTGTGTACTGATCACTGTGGGTGATTAGGGATTTCATTCACTAGGCTCTGCATGTCATGCTCTGATATTGGAGTATGTCATTTTTGTGTCTTACAATTGTCAGGATAACAAGTCCTATATCAGGAGACTACATAATATGCACAGTAATGTTTTCTTTCATGATGTTTGGAAACCTAACAATAGTTCTTTTGTTGCACTTATCGTGATGTTTGTGGCAATTGCCTAGGTGGCAAAGTAATGATTTACAGTGTATTGGTCTACAATTTATGTATACTACACTTTTTTATACAACTTTGTGTGAGGTCTCATTTGTGGTGTATTTATTGTGTCACTGGTATGTGTGAGGTGTGCAAACATGTTACACATTGCCTCTGGGATAAGCCTGGCTGCCCTGTGCCAAGCTACCAGGGGTGAGCGCAGGTTATCTTTGGTGTGCAGCTTACTCGCCCTGACTAGAGTTGTGGGTTTTACCTTGCTCAGGTGCATACCCTAGCCAACCAGAAACCCCATTTCTAATGAGGATCATATGCTTTAATCCTACTTTAGAAATGTACAATGGTTTGATATGATTTTAATCTCTCAATTTATTGCTTCCATGTAGGAGACTCAGCATATGGTAACCAACCATAGTTGTCAGCACTGCTGAGGAATCCAACAACGCCAGGGGATGTCTGCTTTGATGGGGCCCATGGAAGAACACAGAGACCAGTGGAGCAGGCTTTTGGGCTCATGGAGGCCAGATTTAGATGTCACGACAAGACCAGTGGAGCCATCCTCTACTCATTCCAAAAAGATGGGCCCAATGAAGATGGCAGTGGTGAACAAGAAGGAATTCACCTACATCAAGAGGTCATTGACCACTTCTTCAGTTGCGTGTATGTATACTTTTACATGTTGCGACAGTCAATGTCAGAACAACTTGTGACATACTGAACATATCAGTCTGAAATGGTAATTTGGTAGAAACGGTCAGTTCTGGAACGCCCAAGCCAAAGGTGTTTGTGAATCAGAGTTTCCCTACATGGACTATTGTGCTTATTGACATAGATTAACTTTGCTTGTGCTAAGTATATGTGTCTTACTAACTTATCATTTGAGTCAAATTGTACATATGAAATCATTAGTTTTCTCTTGTTATTCTGTTTCACGGTCCTTCACCATGGCATCTTCATTAGGACATTTCAGAGTTGTGACATTTGCAGTCAATGTTGCTGTTGGAAAGTGCAAAGGGAAAATGGGTTGATCCTGAGAGAAACATCTACTTGGGATGGACAGATCTTGTACAGAGACAACTTGCACTATGAATGAATAGAGGTTCTTGAGATCCTATCATCAGGGACTCGGGTGGGTGGTTCAGTTTCCTGTTGTGACAGGGCCTCCCTGCCTGTGGCTGAGGAAGGTGGATTTTGCCCAGATTTAGAGGGACCACAAGCAGTAAGATGATATAGGAAAAGCCCTGCACATTTGATGTCAAACATCATCCCAGTCAAGGAGCCCAAATTAGAGCTGTGATTCTTCAGCTTTTGAATGTGCTCCCTCTGCACCTGCTTAAGGTCCTGAATCTCTGTTAGGACCTGGCCCTGTAGTGAATACTAGTTTGTCTTAATGGGATACATTAGTTAGCTTAGCCTGTGGCTTGCAGACTCATGCCCCCGTCACACAGTGACTTTTGCCCTACTTAGCTTGCTCTGTTTTAGCACATTTATTTAATTAAATCTTTTAAGATGGCTGCCTGGTTTTGAGTTAGGCCCATGTTTTGATTTGCATTATTAGTGTCACCGTGCTAAGGCGTCAAGATCATGCAACATATACCAACAAACTGTGGGTGTTCACTTTAGGCACTTTCCCTCTTCATGCTTTCGAGGGAATTATTTATATTAATTACTGTCCCAAGCATACCTTGTTATCTATTGTTTGAGAACAAACCTACGTCAGGGTTCCAAGTAAATCTGTATAAATACTCCTCACTTTATCAGATAGTTAGAGGGATTCCGACCAGATGCCATCGCTACTATCGATGCTGCACATCACCTTGGCGCTGACCCAGTCTTCATGTCCCTACGGAGTCTGAGCTAGAGACCTCATTCCAAGGTAACAAGGGTTGGAGGCTCTTCTCATGGGCATGCCATTGCCAGATGGAGGTTTAACATACCTAGCTCTCTTCTAGGTTAGAGGTTAGGCCTACATGCTAGGGTATTAGGACGTATCACACACTTCATGTTATTTCATGATATTGGAAGATGGTGGGTGTCTTTGTATTAATGACTCTTGTCTTTAACATTTTATTTCTTGCACTGTTCATTATCCTAATCATCGCAGCCCATGCAACTTATCACAGATTGCATTTTTGCTAAAATAAAACCTATTGAAACTTCACTGCATCTTCTTCATTGCCTGTGTGTGATTGAGACATGTTGTTAATGTGAGAAAGGGGTAATCTCTGTTTAACCGCAACACTCCCTGAGATGTCACACTCTTGAGTCCAGGCATACACGCTGCTACAAATCACCTTTGACTGTTTTGGGTTTTTGGTGAGGTATTGCTTGTGAGCTGGAAGGGTTGGGAGGACAGTTTTGTTTTGTTGTAGGATTGGCATGCTTGCCTACAAACATAAGTACTGTCATCCTTAAACCAGCAGTCTTGCCTAGAGCAAGAGTCCAACTACGACATGCACCAAACAATGATGTTCAGGCACTAATTTACAGATACCCTGATTATCACAGTCTCACATACTACAGGTACCCAAAGTACCTGTAGTCTTGGGGAAGATCCTCCTCAGCTGAACAGGGGCCACCTAATTAGGCTGTAGGTTGTTCAAGCTCAAACTCATAAAAAGACTTTACTCCTCAGTTGGTGTTCCATCTCTTTACTCATTTTACAATATGGCTAACGCCATAGACATTCCAGAAAATGCTGGACAAGCATTAACTTTACATCTCGTAGCGCATGGCTTAACAGATCAGGGCAGGGATTTTACATTCATAGTAGAAGCTAATGAAGCTTACCACACAGAAACATTCTACTCTCGGGTCACCTTTCCTGAGGAAGACCAAAGATCATTCCCATTTCACACATACAGAATTACAAACGTACTTCAACATTACCAAGCATACCAGTATCTTGAGATTCCAATTACTTATCAGGAACACCATAACTGGTTTAATGGCACCCTACCATATGTAATACAACCCGTGAGATTAGGTCCCTTAGGTAATGATGGACCAACGTGGCCTATGTTTGCCACATATACACCTCACCCTGGTATACAAAATATGCAGGCAGTAGACCTAAGAAACGTATATCTTGAATTAGTAACACTTTACAGACGACTTGTTCAGTCCGTAATGTGAACTTTGAACACTACACCAGCACGTCCAGCACTGCCAGCACCTGCTGGATACCAATTGGCTACTTTGATTAATCCACAAACAGTACATATCATTATGGGTAAAGTACCCACAGAACGAGAGAAAATACCATTCTATATAGCCCAGAAAACAAATCAGCTGGAAGCTGTGATTCCCCATACGGGACCACAGGAGAAACAAAGAATTATCGCAAACTGCTTGCCCTTCGGGATAGTTCCCTCTGTGGATGAGTGCGCCACATGAGGTACAGTCTTTGCTGCAATATACACTATCACACATGGTACCCTGACACTTGCCAATTTACTGGATGTGTTAAAACAAATACAAAATGAACACGGGGCTGCACCAGCCCGTAGATTTGAGGATGAAATGAATGCGTAACATCAATGCAGTCTCCTCAATAATACTCAGTAACATTAAAGGGGAAGCGGTAGCACTTGTTATTTGCCTGCATCTCTGAGAGATTCCATATTTGGACCAGGAGAGAGAACTACCGAAAGTTATTTCCAATACCTATACTAGTATAGGGCGGGATAGTTTGGGAGCCAAACCGAAGGAACTTGAAATACAATGTACAACCCCTAAGGAAGGTACTAAACAAGCACAGGAAACTTCTAAGAAGCACTGGGATAAGCAGAAACAATTTAAAGAAAGTCAAATAGGAGAGCAGATTCCCCACATCCAGAGAACTCCGAAAGGTGATATACTGTCAGATATAGAGAAAGTATAAAAGCTCCTGACAAATATACTGATTCACATCCCTCTCATTTCTTTCAGGACGCACCGGATAGACGTAGCGAGTGAGGGGGCCATCCTGACTGACATCCTGAATACGTGAAACAAAAGAAAGACTCACCACAGTCTACAGACAAAAAAGAAGATAAGTCTCCACAACAGCCTGCAGTGACAATTTTAAAGTAAAGAGAGAGCATAAACACTGAGGTTCTGGTTAGCAGAGCCTCAGTGATACAGTTAGGCACCACACAGGGAACACATACAGGCCACAAACTTATGAGCACTGGGGTCCTGGCTAGCAGGATCCCAGTGAAACATAACAAACACACTGACAACATATGGTTTTCACTATGAGCACTGGGCCCTGGCTAGCAGGATCCCAGTGAGACAGTGAAAACACTCTGACATATACTCCCAAACAGGCCAAAAGTGGGGGTAACAAGGCTAGAAAGAGGTTACCTTCCTACAATAGAGCACACTATTATAGTGATATTCTGGGATAAACGTAATTGTGATTTCCTATTGGCCAAAAGAGATTGGCCACCTGAGCACGTCCGTAAGCTCAAACATGGGAAAGAAGTCAATTTCCCTTCTTTCACAGATCTTGTTCCGGAGGCGGTAAAACAAGCCTAAGCTGTCAATTGGGCTTTAATTCAGGCTCCTGCACTATACCACAATCATGTAGGTTAGGACAAGGACTCTCCTTGTCATGTAATACCAACCTCAGCCACAATAACCTGTTAAACATGAAGCTAAAGCTCCAGTGAGGGAGATCTTCACTCAGCTAGAGTACCAGGGAGTAATTGAACCCTGTTCCTCTGCAATGAATAACCCGTTATTCCTGGTTGCAAAACCAGACCTTTTCTTCAGAATAGTCGTAGATTACAGACACTTAAACAGTCATACACGCACATACGCTATACAAAACTCACACAGCACAGCACTTATTAACAATTTAGTGCGCAAAATGTACAAAACAACGTTGGATATTTCCAACGGGTTTTTCGACCTGACTGCATTTTTATTTGGTTCACAGAATGCTTCTGCCGTTTGCCCCAAGGCTATAGGAACAACCCAGGACTGTTCTCAGCCTGTGTAAGATCGATATTACAAGATCTTGATCCCGAGGCGTTATCCTATGTGGATGACATCTATTTCACAGACGACAACCTCACTGTTCATCTTGTCAGGGTCGGTCAGATCATTTTAGGATTTTCAGACCTCGGTTAAAAATTTCACTTTAAGAAAAGCAAGATAGCCTTTCTCAGTGTACTGCTCCTGGGATATGAACTATCAAACGAGGGGAAGAGCCTGGCCCTGCACTTCCTTGTGAAATGTGCACAACCTCAGCCACCTAACACGCTCAGGAAGCTACAGTCTCTACTTGGCTTCTTTAATTTTGGCAGAACAGACGTTCCTGACTATGCACAACATATCAAGCCACTTTATGACTTAATACGCCCAGATGATTCTAGAAAACACTGGACAGTTGAACACACACACATCCTTAGGGAATTGCAAAAGGACATGCTAGAAGCCAAACTCTTACACACACGTGACAACAAAACAAACTTGGTCATCAGAATAATTGCTGGTGCCATTGGGTTTACTTATGTCACTTTTAATGAGGGTGACACGGTGCCCATAGCATATAAATCTCATTTGTACTCTAATGCAGAACAACGTTTTGCACCTACAGAAAAAATTCTGAGCGCAGTTCAAATGGCTGTCATTAAGGAGAGACCACTTGCCCAAGTGAAACGAATTATTGTTGTAACCCCGGTGCCAGCCTTAGAGGCTCTCACTAAAGCAAGCATTTCTAGTGCCAAAGCACTACATCCACGTTGGATTCAGTGGGCTACCTCACTGACCGCCACTGATGTTGACTACATCTTTGATCGAAAACTTCAGACACAAGAATATCTGCAATACGAACAGGAGTACCCCGCTTCTCTAGATATTTTACTTCTTGGCAGATACCATACTGTCATTTATACTGATGGTTCAGCACAACCAGCTATCAGTACCAAACATCAGCCACTTGCGCAGCCGTGAGTGGAGTGATAAAGGATGGAGTTTTCCACCCTCATAATACCTACACGCAGACCCTAGGGGACTGCACAGCTCAGCTGGCTGAACCTAAGGCCCTTCTTCTAGCGCCAGAGCACACACAGCCAGGATTGTTGGCTTTGATTGTCTGTGACTCATACTACTGCATCCAGTCCTACAATGATTACCTCAATCATTGAAAGCTGAACGGGTTTAGAGGTTCCAAAGCGAACACCATAAAACACAAAACTTTGTGGGGGAGGGTGGCTGATCTTAAGGATAAGCTACTGTGTATCCATGCAGTACATACATTGGGCCACCAGAGTGTCAGAGTACACGTTATCGGTAACACTTTGGCTGATGAAGCAGCCAAATCTGCAGTAGCTACGGCTTCTGTGGCTGCAGTGATTCATTCTCAGACGGGATTAGATAATGAAATACTGACTGCTGTGAAAGCTTCTGCTGAAGACAGGTCCCTTCCAAAAGCATACCCTACAAAATATTCCTACCACATCAGTGCACAGAATGTTGCTTACGCAACAATTTCTGGGGTGGGAGATCGAGCAATCCCAAACTAAGACCAGAGACTAGATCTAATAAAAGCAGCGCATGAGGGTGTCGCTTCTGCACATTCTGGTATTTCAGCCACAGTAACGCTCTTACAGAAATATTTCTAGTGGCCAAGTCTATACAAACAGACAAAATGATACGTCCTTTGTTGTGACATTTGCCAGCAAATAAAGGTCACCAATATCAAACATCCACCACAGACATCCCTCTTATTGTCCAGCAGGCCATTACAATGTGTGAACCTGGACCATTGTGGTCCACTTCAACCTGATGGTGCATACAAATACATCTTAGTCGCTGTTTATTCTTGTTCTAGATTCCTGTGGGTATGGCCTCGGCAGTTGGCTGACGCTCAAACTGTTATAAAAGACTTGGTGATCTTTATCGGTACGTATGTGGTTGCGGCATTCCATTCTGACCAGGGCCCTGCATTTGCCTCTAAGGCATTCAGGGACACAATGGGTACGATGGGTGTTGAACTCCATTACTCCTCACCATAACATCCCGAAGGAAATTTGGTAGTGGAGAGGCAGAGCCATGATCTAAAGCAGTCCTTAACAGCTAGAGTATTAGGTTCTGGCTGCAGTTGGCTTCATCACCTATATGAGGTCCAGAGAGCACTGAACAATCTGCCAAGACGGTCCTTGGAGTGGCGTACTCCTTATGAGGTTCTCTTTGGGATACCTATGTATGTTCCAGATCTTGATGGCTCTGGTTTGGTGGCAGTAGACTCACCTTTTGACATAAATGAACGTCTCACTGTCTTACAGGAGCTTCAGTAATTCTGTGATGATAAATCATTCGCCAGTGCGGCCACCTTAGGAATACGGGATTTACCATCAACTTCCACTGGCTGGATTCCCAAAGTCGGGGATCTGGTTTGTGAGAAGATTACTGTGAAGAAGGAATTCAGTCCGTCCTACAGAGCACTAGTCCCAGTCCTGGGTGTACAAGGTACCAGAACTGTCACCTTAACGCCACTGCCTGGTTCCAGAACAAACAGATTAATTTCCATTGATGACGTCAAAGTTCACCATGTGGCCGATCCTGCACAGTGGACCCAGAGGTCCCTTGGGTAGTTCCTGATTCCCTCTCACTACCCAACAGGACATAACTCCTTAAAGTAGAATTAACAATCCTATTTCAGACTACATAAGAATGTCCAACGACATTTACAAACACCTCCTCAACCATGGGGAGGGTGGAAAATGAGCTCTTTCTGATTCCAGTAACCGCATCAATGACAGCCCCTGTCCAAGATTTGATTGTTTTTTTACACCAACACTACACAGACTGATGACACCTTCCACCAGGATCCTCCATGTGAAGTGGATCAATCCACCAGTAATGCACCTGCTCCTGTTTTTGCAGAGACTGCCTCTGGTTATTTTATCGACATTGATGGCTTTTCTTCAGACTCTTCCACTCCAGAGATTGAAAATGTATCAAAGACATGTAAGCTATACCTATGGCTTAAAATTAACTATTTAATCCACACATGGAACTATTTATGGTTCTGTTTGACACTTCTTGCATTGTTTCTATGGATTGGGTGACTGTTTTCTTTTTGCTTATAAATGGTCATTACCTTCCTGAACGTTCCTCAGTTGAGCTTGTGGATGAAGTCTTAACTCCAAATCCTTCCTCACATACAGTCCGAAGATACTTGTCCCTTGGGAACATTTAAGCTGTGCCAATTCCTGATGGTATAGTGGGGGACAACGTTCCATTATACATATAGGGGTCTACTGAGGTCATTCAAATTCCATATGTATTAAAAACCTCTATGACAGGTGTTATTACACCTGGTGTTGTATCTGAGGATTGGGATGTCCATACAGTGGATTCTATGTTAACTGAAATGAAGGACTATTCAGTGTTTTTTGAAGTGATGATGTATATAGACATACAATGCATTATGGGGAAATGTTCTGTTATAATAATAAATGGGGACATTACTAACAACACTGTGCTACTAGACACAGACCTGTACTCAACTACACGCAGTGGAAACACTGTTCTACACCACCAGTGGGGAGCCCAAAATGCTATTTAGATAAGTTCACTTATTTCACTTGGCATGACACAAAAAAATCAGCGTCATATTATTTCAAGTTACCACCTTCAAAACTAGTAAAATTTTGCTAACTGATACAAAGCTGATTTATTCAGAGTCCTTTGTTTCCTGTCTCACAGTTGAAGGTTACGAATACTGGAAGAACACTGTTGATTTAAAAGGTGTATGTGAAAATACAGGGTGGGGAAGCTTTATTTAGAGCATGCCTGATTCCTGTCCAAATGATCTTTTTAAATGACACCATTCAACAGACATCCTGTCTGGGGTTAGCAAAAATGAAAGAAATTAACATGCCCAGTATCCCCATACCTGTGAAGTTCAATGATTGGCAATTCTTCCTGAATGTCACTGAGGGAGAGCTAGATGCAAAGGTTCAGGCTGGTACTTATAATTCTTCACTTTCCAATCCTGGCGGGTGGTTAATTTGGCCAATGGACACTGATGGATGTCAGGCACATTTTTTGAATTCCTCAGGGGGTTTCAAGATTAGCCGACCAGATCCTCGCTTTATCTTGGGTCAACACACAGGTATAGTTACAACATATAGGGCATGATTCTAAGCTTGGCGGGCGGTGGGAGCCGCCCGCCAAGCGGGAACCGCCAGAAGACCGTTCCGCGGTCAAAAGACCGCGGCGGTCATTCTGGGTTTCCCACAGGGCTGGCGGGCGACCGCCAAAAGTCCGCCCGCCAGCCCAGTGGGAAACACCCTTCCCACGAGGAAGCCGGCTCCGAATGGAGCCGGCGGAGTGGGAAGGTGCGACGGGTGCAGTTGCACCCGTCGCAAATTTCAGTGTCTGCAAAGTAGACACTGAAATTCTTTGTGGGGCCCTCTTACGGGGGCCCCTGCAGTGCCCATGCCATTGGCATGGGCACTGCAGGGGCCCCCAGGGGCCCCACGACACCCCATACCGCCATCCTGTTCCTGGCGGGCGACCCGCCAGGAACAGGATGGCAGTATGGGGTGTCAGAATCCCCATGGCGGCGCATGGCGGATTCCCATGGGCAGCGGAAAGTCGGCGGTACACCGCCGGCTTTCCGCTTCAGAATGCCCGGCGGAGCACCGCCAGCCTGTTGGCGGTGCTACCGCCGACCCCCGCCCTGGCGGTATTTACCGCCAGGGTCAGAATGACCCCCATAGTGTGGGTAAACTGTGCCAACAATAGGTACAGTCTAACACGTTAGCCGAAGTTAAAGAACATCTTAACACTCTTTCTGAAGATATGGACTTGCAGGACTTTTTGCTAGGTCCTACAAAACCACACTCTAAAAGATTCATATATCCTATATACAACGAGATCTGGAAGCTTTCTCAGATCGAAACTGCTGCGCGCTTAAGACAAATAGATAGAGAAAACTTAGAAAAGGCTTTAGCTGTTGTCGGTAATGACATGAACACTTTGTCCAACAGAATTTCTGCACTGACAAACATAGTGTCATCTGCGATAGATATCATTCAGACAGACATGTCTAGTTTATATCATGGACAAAGTCAACTGCATTCTATCATGCAGTTAGGTTGGACGTTACAGACATTGAAAAATGTCTAAATTCCATGGAAATATATTAACAGTAGTGAATTATTCACTGCTTTTAAATTATCAAAAGAACAGCAGACAATGGCTAAAAGGGAAGCAAGTTTCACCATGCTTCATTTAGAGAAGTTAGAAAAGCTGCCTTTCACAGTTGCAGAGAGTCCTTCAACAGTATGGCTCTTACATGGCATCATTAATCTGCCCATTTCCACTTTTCTTTTTTTGAAATGCCTGAAACATCTTTCCATGGGCAGGTACGAGCGACTTGACGATAGCTATATTAAAGAAGAGTGGGAGTTGCCTTTTGATTATAAGTGTCTGAACGGCGAAACAAAGGTCTTTCTTAGCGGAAGCAAATGTGAGACTACTGTCAATCATTCAATGATTTGCAAACAGGTGTCCCTTCATGGGTTTCACAATGCGGGGGTCAGGAACCTGGCCTGTTTTCTGAAGGGTACTTTCAAATGGAAGTTATGTGGTGTTGACCAACCAAGGCTGTTATGGTATGCAACCAAAAATTGCCTACACAATTTCAGTCTCTAAGGTCGTTACATGTTGTGGAGAAGTTTTATTCCCCCCACACACAAGAGATAAAGGTATCAGACATGTGGCCTCACATTGATACTATTAGTAAATTATGACAAGCTGAGCAGACTAAAGGCGCACTGTTTAAAAAACAGGTCGCGTTGACATCAGCTAGAGCGACGTATGCTCTGCTGATTGCGAGATCATCAGCCGAGATACAATCCCTATTAAATACCAACTTCCCCAAGCACTTTGGAGAATTGGTTTCCAGAATTTTTAACGCCTCA
Organism: Pleurodeles waltl; assembly: GCF_031143425.1. NCBI lineage: Eukaryota > Metazoa > Chordata > Amphibia > Caudata > Salamandridae > Pleurodeles > Pleurodeles waltl. The sequence continues at coordinate 380,401,261 of NC_090446.1, forward strand.
AGCACAGTCGGCATTGTCCATTTCTTTAAGGCTGTTGGGTCTGGATTTGTGTCCATCTTCCAGACTGTCTTCTGAGTCATCCCATAAGCCATCCATTCACTCTTTTCAAGTTTGTTTGGTGACTTTCCATTTATTTTGACAATGATTGGCAGGATACTCCTTCTGATTCGCAGTGGTTGTGTCTTTTAAGCTACACAGAGCAATGGAGCAGCTGCCACCAGTTCAACTGTGCCGTGAACGCATGTTTCCGATCTTTAATGCTTCCTTTCTGGTGGAATTGGAGCGTGATTGTTCATTGTCATTCCGACCACTCCTATGGTGCGTGCAACCAGTCTTTCGCTGCATATGGTGCCTCTTCAAACATTTGCCAACAGTGTGCCTTGCTGTTACGCCAGTGCCTCCTGTAGACCAAGAACTGCTGATGTCCCCGATGAGGGTTCATTCACACTCATGCCCCTTGAGACTGAGGCTGATTCGCGAGGGCTCCTATGAGCATTCCTTGATCACTGAGTTGGCTTGTTCCACCATGGAGAATGACACTACTGCAGGTGGACCTGCACAGGAGACTAATACTCACTAATGCTCCGTGGACCGATCTGCCTATCCCGTGATCGATCTGACATCTGACGATGTGGCCTCCTTCTTAGGATCCTTTTCTTTCAGTGACTCTGGAGATGCTCTTCAGGAACATGACTATTGTAAATATTTGATGATTGGCTTCTACCAAAATCAAAGTATACATTTATTGTCCTTACTTTGGCCTGCTGTGCTTGTCATGGTCGACATTATAGGGGTCATTACAACCTCGGCGGTCTTTTAACAAGACCGCCGAGGGACCGCCGTGCGGAAGACCGCCAGTAATGGCGGTTTGCCGTTCGGCGTATTATGACTCTTGGCTGCTCTCCATCCTTTTTACGACAGAGAGCCCCCAACAGCCATACTGGCGGGCGGCAGAGAAGTGGAGGTTGCCCCACCTCCACCGCCACACCAACAGAATACCGCCCACCGAATCACGTCCTGTGATTCGGCGCTGCGGTGTTCTGTTGGCGGTGTGGTGTTGGCGGAGCAGCCCCCATGGCTCCCGTCCCCTCCCGGAGGATCGACGGACAAGGTAAGTCGATCGTCCGTTAGGGGAGGGGGGTGGGGGGGTGTTGTGTGTTGTGTGGGTGCATGGGGGTGTGCGTCTGTGTATGTAGAGGGGAGTGTGAGTGTGTGTATGCTTGCGGGTGTGTTGCATGTGTTGGGAATGAGTGCGTGTATGTCTGTATGGATGTGTGCATGTATGTCTGTATATGGGTGTGCGTGTCTGACTGAGTGTGTGGATGTAGACATGCATGTTGGTGTGTGTGCGTGTATGTGTGTTGGTGGTGCCTGCGTGCGTGTCGTGTGTGTATGAGTGTTGTTATGTTGGGGGTCGGGGTGGGGAGGGGGGCCCTGCCACCTTTGGGGGGTGGCAGGGGTGGTGGTGGGTGTAGGGGAGGGAGTCGGGGTGGGGGTGGGGGTGGGGGAGACCCCTATCAGTGCCAGGGAAGGAATTCCCTGGCACTGATAGGGCTTACCGCCATGGATTTCATGGCGGTTCCCACCGCTGGAAATCCACGGCGGTAAGCCGGGTCAAAATACCGGCCGCGGTATTGTGACGGCCGCCGGGCTGGAGACCCAGGTCTCCAGCCCAGCAGTCGTCTCTGCCCCGGCGGGTGGAACGGTGAAGCGGCGGATGAGCATGGCGGTAACCGCCATGGTCATGATACTAAAAAAAAGACCGCCAGCCTGTTGGTGGTCTTACCGCCGCTTTAACACCGTCCGCCAGGGTTGTAATGACCCCCTATATCTCTTGATATGTTTTTAGCTACTGTTTTTAATGTGTTTTTATGAGGATTTTTTAGCTAGTTTTTATGCTTTTAGCTTTTAGCCCAGAGCATTTTTAGCATTTGGATTCATTTCACCTTCGGTGGCGTCCAGATATGGCATCATACTTTTTACGGCAATGGGGAGGGTGTAGTGAATACTAGTTTGTTTTAATGGGATACAATAGTTAGCTTAGCCTGTGGCTTGCAGACTCGTGTCCCCGTCAAACAGTGACTTTTTACCCTACTTAGCTTGCTCTGTTTTAGCGCATTTATTTAATTAAATCTTTTAAGATGGCTGCCTTGTTTTGAGTTAGGCCCATGTTTTGATTTGCATTATCAGTGTTACCGTCCTAAGGCTTCAAGATCAGGTGACAAATTGAAACAAACATAGGTGTTCACTTTAGGTACTTTTCCTCTTCATGCTTTCGAGGGAATTGTTTATATTACTTACCGTCCCAAGCATGCCTTGTTATCTATTGTTTGGGAACAAACCCACTTTAGGGTCCAAGTACATCTGTATAAATACTCCTCACTTTATTAGATAGTTAGAGCGATTCCGACCAGATGCCATTGCTGCTGTCGATGCTGCATATCGCCTTGATGCTGACCCAGTCTTCGTGTCCCTACGGAGTATGAGCTAGAGACCTCATTTCAAGGTAACAAGGGTGGGAGGCTCTTTTTATGGACATGACATTGGCAGATTGAGGTTTAACATATCTAGCTCTCTTCTAGGTTAAAGGTTAGGCCTACATGCTAGGGTATTAGGACGTATCACACACTTCATGTCATTTCATGATATTTCAAGATGGTGGGGGTCCTTATATTAATGACTCTTGTCTTTACCATTTTATTTCTTGCACTGTTCATTATCCTTTTCATCGCAGCACATGCAACTTATCGCAGATTGCAGTTTTGCAAAAATAAAACCTATTGAAACTTCACTGCATCTTCTTCATTGCCTGAGTGTGATTGAGACATGTTGTTAATGTGAGAAAGGGGTGATCTCTGTTTAGCCACAATGCTCCCTGAGATGTCACACTCTTGAGTCCATTCGTAAAGGCTGCCACAAATCACCTTTGACTGTTTTGGGTTTTTGGTGAGGCACTGCTTGTGAGCTGAAAGGGTTGGGATGACAGTTGCCTTTTGTTGTAGGATTGGCATAGTCACCTACAAACATAAGTACTGTCATCCTTAAACCAGAAGTCTTGCCTAGAGCAAGAGTACAACTACGACAGCCCATCACATGGCGGGACTGTTGTATTGCTCCAAAGACTCAGTCAACGGTGGTCTGGGTACAATGATGCCAGTGGTCTCACTTTCCTGGCCCACTAATTCCCTCACACAATGCCAACCTCTAGTACCCAGTTCCCTTGAGGTAGTGTGGCCCATCCCACTAGGTCTGGCACAACTGGAGGTGGTGGTTGCTCAACAGCAGTCAGGACTGGGGGCAAAAGGTGGGAATTGTGTTCCTCTCAACACAGGAAGCAGAGGTGTCCATAAGCTGAGTTGTTGTAGCAGCTGGGGTGGGAGGTGTAGGTGTGGGCTAAGTTAGCTGAACTTGGGTTAGAATACTGACCTTTAATGTGCTCCCTCTGTACCTGCTTAAGGTCCTGGATCTCTGTTAGGACCTGGCCCATCACATGTTGGGACTGTTGTTTTGCTCCCAAGACTGAGTCAGTGGTGGCATTGGTGACAATGATGCCAGTGGCCTCACTTTCATTGCCCACTGATTGCCTTCCACTATGCCTAACCCCAGTACCATGAGCCTTTGAGGCAGTGTGGGCCACCCCACTAGGTCAGGGCACAAATGGAGCTGGTGGTTGCTCAACAGTAGCCAGGACTGAGGGGCACAAGATGGGAGTTGTGTTCCTCTTGACACAGGAAGTAGAGGTATCCATAGGCTGAGTTGTTGTAGCAGCTGGGTGGGAGGTGTAGGTGTGGGCTGAGTTGGACAAATTTGGGGTACAATACAGACCTTTATTTTTGTTTTTATTTTGTAATTCAGTTTAGGATCAACACCCAGGGCCTGTGGACCACTGTCTGCAACCAAAGACACCTCCACTCCAGGCCAGGATCAAGCATTCAGTGAGGACAACACTCCTGCAAGTCTGGATGATGAGGGGATGCCTTTTCCATCTGGTGTCTGGGAAGAACCCCCAATTCATGATACGTCTTCATTTTCTCAATGAATAGAGTAAGGCATGTTGCTTCCCTCTCGAATATGGACAGCCTAACACTAATGGATTATGCCAAAGTAAATCTGCATGTAAACATGGTAGCCCTTGAAAGTTTCTGCAATGAAAAGCCATTAATGGTGAACACAGATTAAACTAAGACACTGATATTTGTCTTTTCCCAATCTAGTCATCATTGGTGGATGGAAGGGGCACCATAAGAAGACTTACCCAAGTACAAATTTGTAATTGTTTTCTTCTGACTGACCTGGGATTAGCACTGGGCAGCTATCAAGATTAGTTCAGTGTGAACAGTAAATGCACTCACTCACTTGTTTTGATGGTTGCTATGGTGGACCCTCTACTGAAACCTATGAAAGGGACAGTGGTTTCACAACTTATATACAGGGCTTAGTTACAAAGGCTTGCAAAAATTTATATAAATTGGAAAGCTTTGACAGATGTTGACTCAATTACTCCTAATTTCAGAAGCAGCTGGTGGAACTAACACCCTTTGACTTAGCAACTTAAAGGATACACCAAGTTTAACAGAATTAAAAGGGAACTGCATTTTTTAGCAGAAGATTCCAACTAAAGTCCAACTAAAGTCAACTGGAGAGACGCTTGCCATTTTTAGAGATTGGATGGAAGTCCTTGATAGATATCAGTACTCAATATATTTGGCAGATAGGAAGTTATGTGCGCAGTTCCTTTGGGTAAGAGTGGGTCTTAACCCCATGTGGAATATTCTGAGCTTGGGAAGCACCGTTTGAATGAATTAGGGTTTATTATCCATTACCTACGCAGGCTAAACCCAAGAGTTGAAATAAGGCTTTATTTGATGCAAAAAAAATGTCAAACCTGCTTGCTTTCCTTCAACAAGGGCGATGAGAAGTTCTTCTCTGATATCAGTGATTGCTAATTCTATTTCTTGTGTCGGTCTCTATCCAGACTGGCTTCTCCCACATGCTCTTGCAGTTGCCAGGTGGTTTCCAATTCCAAGATTTTGTTTCTATATGGCAAGTTTGAATCTGGGTTATGGTGAATGAATGTGCACCACTTAGATCCACAACATAGACCCTGATGACAAGTATGGTGGATGGACATAAGGTATGTAAACCGATATCAGTAGGTGAAGTATTTACCAGGTTTAGTACATTCAGCTTCCTCCGAGCTCAAACTAGGAAGTTGGGAATAACATGGGGAATATGGTGCGTACCACACCTAATTCCACATGTCCCACTAATTTCCTGGCATTTCCCCCCTGGAAAATGTAATTAAATTTGAAAGGCTGCAATTGACTAGCTGAGCATTGTAGGCATACAGATTTAACCTATGTTGAAGAAAGCTGTGCCAATGCCATTGCAATCCTGCGTGCAGGCAAATAACATATAATAGTGACAAACATTTGGGTTACACCCATCTTGGAGTACTAAAATTGCTTTTCTAGATGTGCAAGCCCACATATTTAATGACAGGGGCATCAGTGATCCAGCTTTGCGCATGTTACTGGACACAATTCCTCATTCTTGACTACTTTATCTTTTTATGAAGGATTAAGTGCAGTACTTTTTATATGAATGAATGTTCTTGCCCAAAACTCTGCTCAGAAGCCGGCGGCTATCGCTCTGTTTATGGGGAGTTGTTTCCCTCACAAACTCTGGCTGCTTACTGCTTTAGAGGATCAGTGACACTTTGTAGATATGAGTTGTCGAAGTACACATAAGATTTATTTATGTAGCTATTTGCCAAATGAACGGTGTCCAGATGAAAACACGTGCAGAGGGTAAATGAATTATGTTTTGAGACATCGTATTGAATATCTGCAAGACTACTACAGGGTAACATTGTTGTATCAATGATGTAAGGCTACCTTAGCTAGTACCCAGGTGACATTTAGAAACTTTGAATATATTTGTTTCTGATGCACACAGAAAGATTAAATTATGTATCCACTATTTAGATCAACCGTTCTTTGTTGTTTACACACTTAGTGAGTGAAAAAAGAGAAGTAGCATACTAGAGCAAATGCTTGTAAGATGCCTATTTTGTCTTGCATATTTAAAAGCAGATCCTTTAGAAACGGGTTGATTAACACCTTTAAATATGCAACTTACTTGCAATTGTCACAAACTTTAAATTATTGAATACAAGACAATTTTGTGTTCTTTTGTGTTATGATACTTTGCTTATACATTGACATACTAGGCTAAAGCGAGTGGATTTATTGGTGGAAGTCCTTTTTCTCTGTTTATGAAACTGACATGCTTATCATGTGAAGTACAACACTACAGGTCATGTGATCAAGACCCGATGTGGTTTTGGAATCAAATTTATCACAGCATTATTCCGGCTGGGGTTGCTCGCAATTGCACTATGCACAAGTGTGAGACTGTGTTCAATTGCAAAATATTAAATCAATTACCAAATAAATAAAATAAAACAATTTAAGAATCGAAACACAATTACAAAAAATTACATTTGATAAAATTACAAATATAAACAATAATAGAACATTAGAATAGAAAACAAACAATATAAAAAATATATGAGCAATATGAGGAAAAGTATTGGAGTCTGGGAACCTTAGATATGTTATTCCCATTCCACTTTATACAACAGTAGAGCGAGTGTATGACTTGGAGGGGTTAAATTTACTATTCCCACTCAAAACAGCACACAAGAGGCAAAATGGCAGACTTAGGAGGAATTAGATTAACTATCCCCACTTTAAACAACGCAGCAGTAGGGAAAGTTTTGGACCTCGTCTGGGTAAGTTAATATTCTCCAGTCATCCCAACAGTACCATGCAATTTGAATGCACCTCTTTGATGGCAGTTCATACCTCACAGTGCTAGATCATGAATGTAATTTATGAGCTGCACAGTTACAAAAGGAGCTCTGTAACTAAACCAGTATCCCACCAAGCTAAGCACATAAAATACTGTTCTGTGATCTGCATAGTAGACGTTCTCTGCAACAGGCATATTAAACCTCTGCACTACCTTAGGTGAGTCAAACTGCCATTAGACAAAACCCTGTCTCCCCAGAAGGTACATTAATCATAAGAGTTATCTTGGCACTTTTATCTTTGCAAGAAAACTGTTGGATATACAAGGAACTCTGCAATCCTTTTAAAACTGCTGCACTTCTACAAAACCGTCTCCCAGTGACAAAAGTGCCACCCATCCTTTCAACCTCTTGGGGAAACAGCCAATTCCTGGTAAGGCCAGTCCGGTTTGCTTCTAAGGTTCAGCCCCTTTGTAGAATTCCTCTGCAGAGTGCCCAGGGTATTTGTATGTTTGATATCAGATTCACACACCATTGGACCAGAAACCCTCACACTGAGGCAAGAGTCTGACTTTCTCGAATAAAACTCACCCACTTGCAAGCACACATTATAAACCTTAAGATCTGGTCCACAGCCATGACAGCGGTCTCACATCTGAAATTCTGGTCCCACCCGGCAATAAGGTTCCACATCCTGAGGCCATACACCCTACCCTAGGCAAAATATGTCAGCCTGGACCACACTCAACAACCTAAAACTACATCCTGCAACCACAAGACCAATCTAAGATCTAATCTCAAAACCAGAGGCCATCCTCATCCCCCTTCTCTGAGGCCTCACTTATACTAGAACCAAAAATATTAACCCACTATCATACTTGGCATTCTGATACCACACACAGCACCATGAGATCATATGCCACCAGACTCCCCGCCGTGAGACCATATCTTAAATTCAAGAACTACAATCTTCCGCCTAGAGCTCCACTTTGATGCTACTCACCCTGATGCTGCTTCTTGGAGAAGGTACTACACTAACACAAAACTGGTAATTTAGTTAGGACTTCAGCTATTTGGGAAAAGGAAGAATATAATAGGTCACCATTGTCAGATAAGGGATAACAAAAAGTCACTTAGCTATGGAGCCCCAGAGCACCGCACCAGCTAAGCATTCTTGACCTTCCGAAAACACACCACTTAAAGCCTAATTACAAGGCTGACTGGCATACTGGCCAGGATCTCTATATGGAATTCTTACTATTAAAGTTAAACCCCTTGGAAATGTGAATAACTATGCAGATTTCTGGTTTCTAATTCCGTGCGATATTCTCTGTTATGAGTGGTAAACTCACACATTTACCTCTTGCTCTGAACAGGTAGCAGATGTGTGCCGGGGGAGGGAGGGGGGTTTAATATTGTTAACACTTGGCTGTTTTTTCCAGCATGTCCTGCATTTTAATGCCACCTAAAGCCAGTATTTTTTATATTATCAGTACATACATAAAATAGCAAATATGAGCAGAAAAAAACTTTAAAATGTGTTACAGAGCTGCCCTAATGATCCATTGCTGATAGTGTAAGTAAACAAGACACCAAAGCCATGTTAAAAATGAATACGGGTGATTTTATATAAAATACTCTTTAACCCCTATGGTTCCTTGGACGAGGTGATCTCATCCAAGGCACCGGTTCTCAGGTGCCTTGGACAAGATCACCTCGTCCTGCACCCGGGAACTGGGGGGAGTGCTAGTGCTCCCCCCATTTGCTAAGGCAGGGATGGAAGGGGAAGCCCTTCCCCTTCCACCCCCGACCCCCTCCACCCCCCCTGTGATGTCAGCGCACGATCGCGCGTTGATTTGTCACAGCGCCTCCTCCCATTGCGCTGGAAGCTAAGCTAAGCTTCCAGCGCGATCAGAAGGGAAATGCAAAGCATTTCTCTTCCGATCACGTGGGGGAGGCCGAGAGAGGCTTCAAAGGGAAGGAAAGTTATTTCCTTCCCTTTGAAGTCTCTCTCTGCGTTTCAAAAGCCGGATTGCAAAGCAATCCGGCTTTTGAAACGCCCACTAGACACCAGGGATTTTCTTCTTTTTTTTTTAAAGTGGCATAAGGGAGTGACCCCTTGGGCAAGGGTCGTTCCCAGGGGGGCATTTTTTTGGAAGGCCTTTTCTGCCCCACCTGGGCACCAGGGATCATTTTTTTTTTCTGTTCTTTTGGAGGTGGGGAGCGACCCCTTAGGCAAGGGTCGCTCCCCTAGGGGGCAAATTATATTTAGGCCATTTCTGCCCCCCAAGGGGGCAGATTGGCCTATTTTCATGAGGCCAATCTGCCCCCAAGGGGGACAGAAACCACTAGACACCAGGGAGTTTTTTTTTGTTTAGGTGAATTTCACGCAAGGGGAGCGACCCCTTAGGCAAGGGCCGCTCCCCTGAAGGGAACATTTATTTTAGGCCATTTCTGCCCCCGTGGGGGGCAGATCAGCCTATTTGTTTTTTTTTGTTTTTACAGATGGGGAGCGACCCCTTGGACAAGGGTTGCTCCCCTGGAGGGGAAAATTGTATTTAGGCCATTTCTGCCCCCTTTGGGGGCAGATCGGCCGATTTTTGCTACGCCAATCTGCCCCCGAGGGGGGCAGAAACCACTAGGCACCGGGGATTTTATTTTTTGCGCCAATTTCACGCAGGGGGAGCGACCCCATAGTCAAGGGTCACTCCCCTGCGGGGCAAATTGTATTTAGACCATTTCTGCCCCCCTTGGGGGCAGATCGGACGATTTTAGGTCAATCTGCCCCCAAGGGGACAGAAACCACTAGGCACTGGGTATTTTTTTTTTTATGGCGCCAATGTCACTCAGGGGGAGCGACCCCGTAGGCAAGGGTCACTTCCAGGGGGTATTGGGGGGGTTTGGGGGCAAATTTATTTTAGGCCATTTCTGCCCCCCCTGGGGCCGGCTGAGCTAGAGGCCAAAATCCACAGGTAGGCACTTTGCAAAAAACACCTCTGTTTTCTGTGAAAAAATGTGATGTGTCCATGTTGTGTTTTGGGCCATTTCCTTTTGTGGGCGCTAGGCCTACCCACACAAGTGAGGTACCATTTTTATTGGGAGACTTGGGGGAACACTGGGTAGAAGGAAATTTGTGGCTCCTCTCAGATTCCAGAACTTTCTGTCACCGAAATGAGTGGAAAACGTGTTTTTTTAGCCAAAGTTTGAGGTTTGCAAAGGATTCTGGGTAACAGAACCTGGTCAGAGCCCCACAAGTCACCCCATCTTGGATTCCCCTAGGTCTCTAGTTTTCAAAAATGCACAGGTTTGGTAGGTTTCCCTAGGTGCCGGCTGAGCTAGAGACCAAAATCTAAAGGTAGGCACTTTGCAAAAAACACCTCTGTTTTCTGTCACAAATTGTGATGTGTCCACGATGTGTTTTGGGGCATTTCCTGTCACGGGCGCTAGGCCTACCCACACAAGTGAGGTATCATTTTTATCGGAAGACTTAGGGGAATGCTGGGTGGAAGGACATTTGTGGCTCCTCTCAAATTCCTGAACTTTCTGTCACCGAAATGTGTGGAAAACGTGTTTTCTTAGCCATATTTTGAGGTTTGCAAAGGATTCTGGGTAACAGAACCTGGTCAGAGCCCCACAAGTCACCCCATCTTGGATTCCCCTAGATCTCCAGTTTTCAAAAATGCACAGGTTTGGTAGGATTCCCTAGGTGCCGGCTGAGCTAGAGGCCAAAATCTACAGGTAGGCACTTTGCAAAAAACACCTCTGTTTTCTGTCACAAATTGTGATGTGTCCACGATGTGTTTTGGGGCATTTCCTGTCACGGGCGCTAGGCCTACCCACACAAGTGAGGTATCATTTTTATCGGAAGACTTAGGGGAATGCTGGGTGGAAGGACATTTGTGGCTCCTCTCAAATTCCTGAACTTTCTGTCACCGAAATGTGAGGAAAATTTGATTTTTTTAGCCAAATTTTGAGGTTTGCAATGGATTCTGGGTAACAGAACCTGGTCAGAGCCCCACAAGTCTCCCCATCTTGGATTCCCCTAGGTCTCTAGTTTTCAAAACTGCACAGGTTTGGTAGGTTTCCCTAGGTGCCGGCTGAGCTAGAGGCCAAAATCTACAGGTAGGCACTTTGCAAAAAAACACTTCTGTTTTCTGTAAAAAAAGTGATGTGTCCAGGAACCAGCCAGAATGTCCCACACAAGAACCAGGACACTTTTAAGAAGACAAGAAAGTGTCGCTTTAGTGCAGAGGAGCAGGAAATTCTGGTTAAAGAGGTGACGGAACACCAGCACCAACTGTTTGTCACATCAAAGTTGCCAATCAGTAGGAGAGAGGCCATATGGCAACAAATTGTCGACAAGATTAACAGTGTGGCTGAAGTACGCAGAACTGTCATCTAGTGCAAGAAACGCTGGCATGACTGCAAGCACAGGACCAAGGAAAAGATGGCCAGGAACAGGAAGGCAGCACTGCAGACTGGAGGGGGGAGTCCAGCACACCAGGAGGCCCTGGACCACATGGAGGAGATGGTCACAGCCGTCATCCCTGAGGAGATCGTCACAGGGATTCAAGGACAGGACAGCGCAGACTACCAGGAGACAACGCACATGCAGGGTAAGTCGCATGGGGAATTATAATGGAATAATGTCATCTACAACCGGGGGGGATACGACCACTAAATGCATGGAAGTCATCTAATACATGGAGTGGCATGGGCAAAGGTGCACAGCAGGGGGGCATGGCCCGTTCTGAGAAGACCTGGGGCACACCGTTACACAACACCAACAACAGTCCCATGGGGGCATGCTGTCATGCCAACGATGGATCAAAGGGAAAGCCACGCAAGGAGGGAAGGCCACTACGTCAAACTGACATCCCGGCACACATCAGCCAACATACCCCTACATTAACTAGGGCCCTATTAACAACCTCTAGCCATACCGACAATTGGAATGTAACTGCGACAACAGTTGCCACTACCACCTCTGCTCTGTGTGCAGCTCAAGTAGCCAATGACAGTAATCTCCCCATGGATCATACACACCTAAATTAAGGGGTGAGGATGACAACTGCAACAGTCCCCAGAAACAAGACAAAGGCCCCAGTACTCTCAAATGTCAATGCCCATAGTTGTCGCAAACATCAGCCAATGTAAACAACAATAGGAGCTACACAGCACTAAGGACACACCTGTGCTGCAAATATCAGGGTCCATCCTGTGCCTGGGTAACAATGCAACATCCCAAATGTCATACTGCTCAGACAACAGCATTGAGAAGGGGACACATGTAACTGGTCACTGAAATACACCTGCACAGTCAGAGGATGAAATAGGACACTGATACGATTATCAGGGCAATCCAATGTAACACACATTCCCCAACATCAGCATGACACATTACCAATGTCAACATCCATATCGGATCATAACATTGCCATGCATAGGATATGCCACATGTCAATTACATTTAAGTGGATGTGAAAGATCAGAGATTGGGGCAGGTCCAGATTGTTAAGTGTGCTGCCAGGGCCATCAGTACACCCACAGCCAGTGAAAGGTCTCACCATGAGAATGGATGTAGACGGAGGGTTGAGTAGGAAAAGAAGGTGGCAATTCTCTATTTGGCATAAATCAACACCTAGAGGCGATGAGGCTGACAAGTCTGATAACTCAATAACATACATGTGACTCACAGGTGGGCCATAGGCCTGGAAGAATGCCCATCTGAAGGACTGGAGAAATGAACACAAAACAAGATCACAAAGTGAATTCATCAAAAGGCAGGCACGTCACATCAAAATTGCCAAAACACAGACACACTAATTGTACCCTGTTTCATTGCAGAGGAAGATGGATCTCCTGCCGATATGCCTGTCCCAGATTTCCCTGATGACATGGATGACAAGCCGATAAACATTCCCCAGGAGACTATCCAAAAGGTCCTTGACACCCTCCAGACCCCACCTTTAGTCACAAGGAGGAGCACAGAACAAGCAGCCATCACAGAGGATCCACCCACCACCTCAATTGTAAGACCTGCCAGCTCCAATACAGCTGAAGACTCAGACGACACTGGCACCAGCTTTGAGAGAACTGTAGTTGGAGTACAGCCGGAGCTGGCCAAGGAGGTGCGGGTGGGGATGCAAACTATGGCAGCCAGCCTTGAGGGGATGCGTTTGTGCATGATGTCATCCACAGATCAGGCAGCAGCTATGCAAGCCCTAACATCCATACTGCAAGGACTACAAGAAACTGTCAACGAATTCACCACTGCAGTAAGGGAGTTGCCACAACACCCCGCACCCCAAACCTTCCACTGCATGAACAAATGCAATCATGACTCCCTCAGGGCCGACCTGGCTGCCTACCATCGTGATGTGGCTGCAAATTCTCAAGAACCAGCAGGCCCTCCTTGCTGCAGTACTGCCCTTAAGACCTTCACAGGGAGCAGCCACCGGGATGTCTGTCTCCATGTCTTCTAACACTGAGGTGTGTGTTGCCCCTTCACAACCAACAACAACAAGGACAAAGCAGGCAACACTCACATCAGAAGAAGAAGACATGGAACAGATCACATTCACAAGGAAAATGACCCGGAAGCACTAGTCCCTGCCACATGGCCCACATTTACCAAGGTCCTGCGCATTGTAACTTGCCAGTCTTGCAACAACTTTACTCGATCACTGTTCTGCAAACCACTGTATATCTTGTCACCCAGCCCAGTGATTGTTTCTCTCCTACTCATTGCCAAATCCTGTCCGTCTGCACTGTCTGAAACATCAACCCCAGCATGTCAAAAGTATTTCCGTAACCCCTTGTGTTGGATCACAATTTAAGATGTCACTATAATGGACTCACAATCATGGACAATGTACGGATAGCACTACAGCATGTTTCAATAAATAGCACTTACACAACAAATCTGTCTCTGGGTAATGTGACATATCAACTGTGAAGTAGATAACTGAAATGTGCCTACTGTCAAATTGCGTAGCTTGTCAATACAACCGTCCTGATAATATGTAGTCAGAGAATTCTGCACAGTGCCCATGATTGCATCATACTCTGCCCATCCTCAGGGACAAATTGGATGAAGTGAGAAACCATACACCACCATGCTCTGTTGGACAGAAGAATGCTTCCTCAGGGGATAACTAAGTCACCAAATAGTGGCCTCAAAATGTTGTAAACATGCAAAAATAACACAATAAACATGCCACACTAATCTAAGTAAACACTAAAAAAACTTCACAAATGAAGGTGTCTGAGTTAACATACAAATAGGTAATCATGCCGAACTGTGTCACAAATGATGTATGAGGGTCATGAAGACAAGAATACAAGATTGCCAATGAGAACTCATCTTATAAGGGTGTGCATGACCATCACACTGCAGTCAGACCTAAAACTGTTTCCCCAATACCAAGTCTGGAAGCACTGTTAGTGACTTTGAAAACACACTTATCAACAGAAACACATTGGGATCCATATTAACTGTGATTGGTGGTTGCAACGAAGGGTCGACACTTTGCAAGGTAGCTCTGGGCTAGCTGCCAATCGTACAGCTCAGTTGGGATTTGTTTGTAGCATAGGACACAGATGTTATAGTACAAAATTGATGTACACTGAATCCAAACCCACGATCAAGTACCATTCAACACATACAATTAAGGGGTAACCAAATATTTATTAAATGCTAATCACAGATGAGAAAACTGAGGGAAAAATCTTACCTACCCTAATCTACCCTGACTACTCATTACCCACAACTGTCCCTAACTAACCTAAGCTACACTTACTTATCACATGTAACGAAACGTTCTAAACATCTGCCCCCTACCCCTCTTATGAGACAGGACACATGGAGGACAACACATACTAACCTAAACACATACTATACTATCCTAAACAAATATATATATTTTTTGTATTGTTTTTTTTAAAAACTTTTTTTTTTAACACACAAGAACCCCATCATAGCCCCCCACCCACCCACACATGTAATAAGTAAAAATAGAAACAAGCAGGCCCCCCCACCCCACACCCACTAACACTAACTAAACTAACAGCCTATACTAACCTAACACTAAGCCCCCTAAGCCCACTAACTATAAGAACAAGGAAAGAGGAGGGAGGGGAGGGAATCATGTCCATCACAAAATGTCTAGAGGTTGGCTCTCCGGAGGGTCCTCTTAATGGACTTAACCCGCCGGTTAATGTGCCGCACATCCTGGCTCAGGTGGCTCAACTTGTGCAGCACTTTGTCCATTTATGTTCCATTCGGTTGAAGGCTGCAGGGTCAACAGATGGAGCAGTGGCAGACTGGGTACCGGTGGAGGAGGTCTGTGTGGGTGTGGTGCCAGGCCTAGTGGGCTGTCCTGCACCGGTGGCAATGCTGGGGCCTGGAAGTCCAGCAGATGTTGGACCAACAGTGGCAGCTGGCTCATATTGGTGGTTGTGCTGGTGGTGGCTGTGGTGGGCAAAGTAGGCCCACCCTGTGGGAAGGCTCTCCATGCCCCGGAGGCCCGTTCATGGCGATATCGCCGGGCCATCCTCCGGAACCCCGAATCCACCAGCAGGATGTGCTGATATCGCATGGCCCGACGGTGAAATTCACGGACCTGGTCTGGAGTCATGTTAGCAGCTGTGAAGACAAATGCAGATATTCTACATTAGTAACTGCATTGTGTGAAATGGCACAGCAAGTTTATCAGACATTACATCTACTGTACTTGTAACAGCTCATATCACAATACAGAGCATTGAATGTCCCTGAGGAAGTATATGGCAGGCCAGACTACAAAGGTCACATCACACAAAGCACATCCATAACCTACAAGATGGGTAATAACTGGCTTTGACTTGCAATCTAAGTTCTGCCAGTTATCAGCTAAGAATCATGCTGCATATCCTCCGCCAAGACCTGGGCTACAAATGTCAGTGTATGGAAAGCAAAACTAAAGCCACATGGTCTGCAAGTTGTAACTGGACTTGCCAGTACAGTACCATGTGCCAAACCTGAGTGTGTATACTAGTATGCAACCAAACCGTCACTTATTCACATGTATGTGTAACATACTGGTAGCATCAGTACTAGGTACCCCATTCACAAACCCATGGCCGTGTTTGAGGGGGGAGGTGGATACACAACTATAATTTGCCAACAACATATACACCGAGGAGTGTATAGGAAACTCCACACATGTTTGTCTCTACAGACACACCACAGGTAAGGTCTATCTACAAATAGGAGTCAGCAAACCCTAGAGCACTCATAGGGTCAGACATGTCAGGAAATGCAGAACTTGGTACACTACATATACTTCCAGTGAGGCCTGACATACATCAGACACAGAGTTGCTAGAACACCCAGTATCATGAATTGCATGCACACCTAGGCCATTGCACTCAGGTTCCACAGGCTTGTTGCACTACATGTGGAAGTATATGCTGCTTGGAGGTTCTACCTACTGTTTCAAAATAACGTAAGGAAATAGGGAAGCAGATGTCTATTGGAAAGCTATTTGCTGTACCAATCTTAGTGAATGTGGGTCTGACAGGCTGACTAAATTGGTGCTGACTTCCATTGCGACTCTTGGTGATACAAGTGTCATACACATGACTAACCCCTGTACTCCCAGTGTGGCCGACAGGGATGTCCTACAATCCCTACATGATACCATTGGATACGCATTGGCAAACTCAAAACATGTGAGAACTGCATTCCCACTTATGGAACAAGAGAAAAGCTTGCCCAACGCATCACACCTTGCTATGTGTCCAACTCACACAAGTCCATAACCAGCAAACACAACACATAACAGACATATCAACAGTTACTGGAGTGGTCGGGGTCCTCAAATGTTGCCACCTCTCCCACAGTGTAGGGTGCCGGTCCACCTGTAAGGTATGGAAGGAAGAAATGTGCTCAAAATCTGTGCACAGTGCAACAATTTCATAAACATTTACAATATGTAGGCTGAATAAGGAAATGGCAGCCATTTAGACATGATGGTACTGCATCTGATATATTACGGCCAACTTGTACATAGCATGGGTCTCCTGTGACAGTTACACACATATCTGCACACATACATTGGCCCTAACTATCATGTGGTTGCAAACATGCCCCGTAATTGGTGAGCACTAAAAAATATGGAGTGTAATCGTCTCATCATGTGCATCCAAGAGAGACATCCAAAGCCTGGTTACTTGAGGACTGCATTACCAGTCAAACATGCCTTGTGGCCATGACACATTTATTGCACATAGGCTCAATGTACAGAGGGAGGGGCAGGGACTTTTGTAAGCCATCCTGTTGTTACAGTTTATTCAATTGATGTGGCCCAGCTATGGTGATTTGCACCAACCATGGAGATGTGAGGCCATGTGCATACACTTGGACTGCCATCCATATTTGGATTGTGGCTCGACTAATTCCAACAAACATCTTAAGGTGTTACCTGAGGGCACCTTACACCTTTTCACTATGTTTTCAAATCAAGAACTGACATGTATAAAAAAAGATCAAGGAACACAATAATCCCACACGTTCATAGTACTTCTGTGAACGCTTTCCTTCCACACTCACCAGACTCACATGAGACATACAGCCACTTTGCTATTATCAATTGATGTGAAGGAAGCACTCATTTTCTGCATCATGTAGTGATTCTAAAGTTAGTCTAGCAATTGCGTCAACATAGTTGGCCTAAATGTTGGTACATCTGTACTTCTCTGTCAATAGTACCCTATATAGACATGATTGGCTCATATTTTGTTAGCTGTTCTGACAAAAAGGCCGCACCAATTTCCTTCATGGAAAAGTAACCTGTAAGTTTGCTGAGCACGTGCTACCTGAAAGCTAGCAATTGTGATCCTTACCATAGTGCATCAATGATCCCTTTATATTTCCCCAGCATTACACACAGTCAGCAAGTTAACTGGCAGACATTGTACTAATCCCCTGATGTCACTACAGAGCATTTAATCGTGCACATTAACATAATTCGTACTCATCAACAGTGCCACCAATCATGATTCCCAGGTG
Source organism: Pleurodeles waltl (assembly GCF_031143425.1). NCBI lineage: Eukaryota > Metazoa > Chordata > Amphibia > Caudata > Salamandridae > Pleurodeles > Pleurodeles waltl. The sequence continues at coordinate 380,419,128 of NC_090446.1, forward strand.
GTCCAAGAGATCCTGCTCCCTGATGATGAGGTCAGCCAACCGGTGCTTTAGCTGGTTGTCACTCCTCTGGCTGGCATACACACGCTGCAGGTGATGCAGCACCATTCCCCACCGGATTCTGTGCGCCTCTGTCGGATACCCCTGTATCACCCTGCCCCCTAACTGGATCATGAGCGGCAAGAAATGCGTCACAAGCCAGATGAACCCCCCAACTCCTCTTCCCCCATCCTGCCAAGACGTGGCCTACCAGACATACTTAGAAGTGAAATGGAATAGGGGTAAAAGAAATAGAAAGGGGAAAAGGGGGAAAGTAGGGGTACAAAGACAGAAAAAAAGTAAACCTAAACACTAAAAGAGCCCAACTCTCCCCAAACTAACACAACCCACAACAGACTCCCACAAACAAGAAAAACACAAGATAAATGGACAAATGTAGACAAAACACATTAGTACAGTATACACCAACAATATTTATTTCACAAATTGACAATATAGATAGCACACAGGACAAAAACAGCACAAAATCTCAGGACAACACTCTCTACACAGCCACACAGTCTAGAAGGATCATAGACTGCAAGGTGAAAGTGAAAGTACACCCACTGTACATGATCTGTAAACAGGATATCCTATTACATCACTTCCTGTATGAAAAGTCGCTCCTTTTTCACGTTATGCGTCATTTTTTGTTTACCAAAACTGTATTTGCGTCATTTTTTTTGACTCACAGAAGTGAATATTAACCTGCATCCACATAATGGTACATGGACTGTACAAATATCTGGATGCGGGCTAAATTTCACTCCTGTGCGTCAAAAAAAATGACGCAAATACAGTTTTGGTTGTCAAAAAATGACGCACAACGCTAGGGACGTCAAAATTACAGTGCATTTACTGGTTTGGGGTATTCTTACTTGTTTTTTGGATATGTTACATTTGGGACACATCAAAGATTGGCTAATTGAAGACAGTATGGTGTTGATGGTGTATGTTCACATGTGTGACATCATACTGCAGCGGAACATGATCCACTACTCCCTTCACAGTATTTTTACAGTTGGCTAATGCAATAGATGGTCATAAGTGTGGCCTACATATATGTGTTGCACAAATTGGGCATGTTTGGCATAAGGAGAGGATAGCAATGTGACGCACATATGTACAATACCTAAATGCCTTTGTCTCAAATTGTGTGCTTTGGCAACTAATGTGTTGGTTGACCAAGTGTGTGTGTATCACATGAAGCATAATTGTACATATGGTTGTATGAATGTGACGTCCATGTGTCCAATCCTTAGATGCAAGTCATATTGGAAATGAGCGAGGGCATGTGTTAGTCATACATGTAACAACACACGTAAAGTGTACTTCCAAGTTTTAGGGTCACGCAGACACCACATGTGACATAGCATGCACCAGATGGATGGCAGACGCTTGTTCATGTCAATGGTCCACATTTTCTACATCCTATGTCCTAGAGTATTGGTAAAAGATTCCTAGGCACTACTTGGAGAATCCCACAGTGAGTCATACACGTGCATTGAGGAAGTGGGTACCATGTTGTTTGCACAGACAGACAAGGGTGAATCTCAAATGTATGATGACACCACAGTTGAGGCCATAGAAGTGAGCCCCAACTATCAAGTGGCTGTGGTGGACCAGCATACAAGACAGCACGTGTCCACTTATTTCCAGTGATCAATTGCACATAGGTGTCTTGTTCATGAGTGTGGTCCAATGATGATCCTGTATATTTTTTGGGGTGTAATTTGTCACTGTTTGGTCCAGGACTCATCATGAGTCAGTGGCAGCTATTCCTGTATCTACTGAGTATCCTTGGTTGATCAATGTGAGTAAAGTGGACGTGGACATGTGAACCAACATGTGGATGGTCCCACCCTGTCACTAAAGATGTGTAATGAGACAGTTAACAGGGCAACCTTGGTGTGCTGAGTGAGATAATGTCTCAGGTGTCATGTTCCGGCAGGTGTCATTACAACATTTGTACACAGGTTGGCCTCTGCACTTCCCACTGCATCTGAGAATATTATAGCCTATGTGCTGATTATTCTCGCAGCTATTCACCACACACGGCCCATCACTATGTTGTGCGCACTGTGATTCTGTGTGTGAACTGTCATGGTCCTGACATTTGTGTATTATTCATGGACATTATCAAAGGTTGCTGGTTGTGCTGAAAGCCCCTTACCCAATCCCTGCCTACGGCCCTGGGACACTGTCACACTTTGTCATTCATGCATAAATGCAACCAAGACAAGGGATGGGCCATGAATTTTGCTTTTCCAAGAGGATGTAACTCAAATGGTACAGTTAAAAGGCAGATGATGCTATACAATGTATTTGTGTATGCATGGAAGAAGCCCATGCCCAATGCCCCCTGATGAATGAGAGGTTTGCTTCCGCAAGTGTGGTACATATGTGGACACAGGGATACTTTAGTGTGATGCACAGACAGTTGCCAGTCAGGCTGACAGAATGCAAGGTGATTCAGGATCCAGCTACTTGACAAGTTACGTAATCAGTGGTCTTACTGAGACTGTTTGGAGGACAAACTAGACAGTTGACATGTAAAACTGTGTATGTCCTGTGTTTTTGAAGGTGACAAATAAACCCAGTGGCTGTGTTACACGGCTTAATTAGTATCAATGCTTGACAGTGTATTTGACATAATGGCAACTCCTATGCTGTTCCAGGCATCATCAGGGGCAGTGCTTTTTGAAATGGGTGGTCTGCATGGAGGTGATCACAGGTGTGGGCTGCATCTGTTTCTCACCAGTCCTGTAGGTGAGACTTGCATTCTAAGGGCCAACAGACATTTTCACAGGGGAAGCAATCTACATGTGCTAACAGGGATTTGAAACTATAAGACAGTGTATAAATTTACCTGACGTCCTTGCAGTCAGATGTTCTATGACAATGGCATACCATAGGAAAGGGTGTAGCACACTGGTTTGCTAATGTTGGTCCGTGTGTGTAGAGGAGGTAAAATCAGGGTACACATATTAGTATTCCATGGACCTCTTCCGACAGGTGGGTTGTGACCAGGTGCATGGATGTGTCAGGAGTTAGGAAATGGGCTGACATGTACATGGAATGTCATGTGTGCAATGCTGCTCATATGTGTGGCACTTGTGCTGTCTCTGTTCTGCTTCTATGGGACTCTGGTCACAGATAGGCCTTGCAAATATTGGATGCAGTTGGACTTACTGCTGTCAAGGGTCTGGTCAGGCATTCCTGTTACTGATGCAAAAGCACATTGACTGCCTCATGTATGAGGCTTGTTTCCCCCTTATTGAGTGATGGTGTCTTAGTTGTGTGCCATATGCTGCGTTGGACCTTGTTTTCAACATGTATGTGTGAAATAGTTGTGGTCCTCTGCTATTGGCCTTCAAAGGAGAAATGTACATGATATATGTCATTAAGAGTATGTGTGTATGTGACCATTGTATGTTAGGCATCACATTAGCTCTGGGATGTTCTGTGTCCTAATCAGTATCTCAGCAATGCTCCATGAGGCAACACTCTTATTCTGATAAGTAGAGATGAAGGTGTGCAAAAAGGAATAGCCATACCATGATATGGTGATTAGAATAGGTGTTTATTTAAATTTGTTAACTAAAGTGGTGAAGGTGATCATATTCAAAAGGAATTATTTACGATCTGTTGCCGCCTGCGTATACCAGCGGCTGTGTTCTGTAGTTCCCCCTCCTGTTGCAGGCCAGCATCCTCCTCTTCCTCCTCTTCAGGCATGTGTGGCTCTAGTTCCAGGAGGGGAATGTGTCTTTTGATACAAATGTTGTGCAATATTGCACATGTGAGGATGATCCTACAGACCATCTCCGGGGAATATAGGAGGCTACCACCAGTGATGCCGAGGCAGCCGAACCTTGACTTGAGGATGCCGAAGGTCTGCTCGACAATGCTGCGTGTCTTCCTATGGGCGTCGTTGTAGGCACGCTCTGCAGCAGTACTTGGGTTGCCAAATGGTGTCATGATCCATGGCTGGATGCTATACCCCTGATCCGCTGCAAGAGAAAATGATTGGGATCATGTTGATGTAGCTGGCACTATTGAAATGACCTTTCATGGCAGTAGTTGTCTTGTGTTGTCTGTGACTCTTTTGTGTAATAATGTGGCATCCTATGCTTGTAGGATGTACCATCTGCATTGTGTTGTTTCCTTGGCTGAACAAGTGTTTGTCTGCTAACCGTTTGTCAGCAGTATGTTTTGGGATTTGCAGTACAGTGTGCCCTCCCTAGCATTGTGACTTGTCATACAGGTGTCCGTGTGTCTTCACTGGGGGTGAGATGATAGTTCCATGCACAGTTAAAATTGACAGTGTTGTTAACACGTTCATATCAATGTACCCTGGACATCCCATACCTTTAGACTTAGGCAATGGATTCATGTAAAGGTCATTGGGACAATTACATTTTGCAAGGTGACATTTAGGCAACCATACTCATTGACGTCTTAACATTAGGCTGTACAGTAATTTCCGATGTGTGACAGGTTCAATGGTGACCTAAGAAACATGTCTAGCGATGTCACGACCTCAGTGTGTTCCTGTTCACATGTTGCTGTTGTGGTGTATGTGTTGTGTGTCCTAGAGGGTTGCTGTGCAGTGTGTATATAAGTAGGTTTTTGTACTTACCAACAAGTAGTCCATTGCCATACCGTCCATCCCGGAAGTGTTAATTGATGGTGCAGTGATGAAAGATGTATGAGTCATGGACACTCCCAGGATATTTAGCCACGATGTTGGTGATCAATCCCTGGTGATCGACTATGGCCTGCACGTTGATGGAATGTGTGTGCTTCCTGTTGCGGTAGAGGTGTTCAGTTGCAGCAGGTGGCACAAGGCGTACATGTGTGCAGTCGATTGCACCAAGGACGTGTGGGAAGCCACTGATGAGGTAGAACCCCTGTTTTGTTTCCTGCTGCTTCTGTAGTGTGTTAGGGAAGCAGATGTGGCGGGGTGTCAGTCGAATGATGGCATCCAGTACTTTGGGCAAAAAGGCAGAGAATGATGGCTGTGATATTCCGCCAACCAGGGCACCAGTTGTTTGGAAAGAGCCACTTGCCAGATTATGAAATACGGCAAGCAGCTTTGTTTCTGTTGGGATGTTGCGGGGTTTCACCAAAGTGGGGGCCAACTGCTGTTCAATGTTGCGCAGCAGCTGCTGAATGGCCAGCCAGTTCAACCGGTACCTCTGGATGATGTCGTTTTCCCTGAGGCCCTGAAGGGTGGTTCTTGGGCGGAATATCCTCTCCTGCCTTCTGCGCTGCCTTTGGGGGTCCCTGCTGGTGTTGTGGTAGCTGCTGTTGTTGCTGCTGGGCTCTGCGTCTGCGTGCACGCTGGATTAGTATCACCTCCATGGCTCCCTGTTGCTGCTCTGCTGTTTGTTCTGTGTGTTCTGATTAAATACAGGTGTGTTTGCCCCATTTTAACGCCAGCCCTGACCCAGGCGTTAATTTTTTATGCAAATCGGGCTGTGCGTCATTTTCTGGCTCTGCCTCCCGGCGTGCGTCATTTTTGCCCGAAAGCATAAATACGACGCACGGCCCATTAAGGCATTTTTGGGACGGGAACGCCTACCTTGCATATAATTAACACAAGGCGGGTTGCCGCATCCAAAAAATGACGCACACGGCGCAAAGTTTAAATACGGGGCAACGTTTGCGCTGATTGTGCGTCAAACTTTTTGACGCACAATCATCGCAGACGGAGTATAAATATGCCCCTGGGTCTTCTTAGCTATTCAAAGGGGAGAACCTATTATCAGATTGTTGGAAGGGCGGTTGAATGCTGCTACTACCCATCTGGGGTGACACTATATCTGGCCTGTAGAAATACCCAAGGGGGAGAACACTAATCCACATTTCATTGGGGATAAAGTCTTCCTGCGTTTTTAGCACTTTTTTAGCATAGAAGGGCTTCCTAAAGTTTGTCATTATGCAGTCCCTGCAATAACGTTTTTGGAACGCCCCACCCACCCCTCTCTCCGAGCCACAGATAGCTCATTGATAGTGTTCAAGTTAAAGCGCTTATGTTTAAAAAGCCAGTCTGCTCACTTATTACGGAGTTCCAGCCAGGATTCAGCTTGAGTAGCTTTAAGAGGAAGCCCTGACTACACCACAACATAAGGGCAGGAGGCTGGCGGTATATTCATACGATCTTTATTTGGTACCAGCCCCTGACTGCAATTACTTTGCAAAGTGGGGCTAATCCCCTTTTAAGAGATCCGACCAGCCCTCTGTGTGCACCGACTGCTAGTTTGGAGGTGGATCCAGTGGGGTTATTAGGGGAGCGGCTTTCGTTGGCATCTGATTGCACAGCATCGGAGCCAATACAAGGAAGGGATCTAACACTGTTAACAGGTTTGATCATTTTAACCTCCGTTGGGGACACTTTAGCATATGAGTTGGCTACATTCTTTTCAATACACTGCAGATGGATCTGTTTTTGAGACAATTTCTCCTCCAAGGTTGCACTAAGCCTAACACGGAGGGAGTCAAAGTCAGGCATGTTCTTAACCAAAGATATTTCAGAATCAGTCTGTGTCACCTGGGTGTTATATTGCTTAAAGCCCCATGAGGATAGCTGACTTTGATGCTTTGCACAGTGTTTATTGCTCCCAGTAGGGTCTCTCTTACCCCCTTCTTATTTTTCACAGTGGGTTCTGTTTCAGGACAGCTACTGACCGGATTTGCCACCATTTGAGCTTCATCTAACCCATTGTCGGCTACATCCATTGCAGTATCTGGAGGCAGGAGCTGTGTACAATCCGACGGCTCAACTGTGTGTGCACCTTCCATAGTCCCCATATATGACATAGCCTCAGAGGAAGACTCATTATTAAGACCTTGTCCCAGTGACATCCACCGTTCGGTCAATATGATCTCCTTTGAAATAATACTCATTGCTCGCTCCAACTTATTGTCAGTGGTGGTAGTTGGACATGTTGAGACCGGTATTCCTGCAAGGCCCCCACCTACCTCACGATTACCCATGCCAATCGTCTCAATCAGCAGGAGTCATCAGGTACTAGATATGATTGGAATTCCCAAGTGATAGAGAGTGGGCCCAGCCCAGCCGTGTTCGGCCACAGATGGGCACAGATGGCCCCGCTCTTGGCCCGGGCATGCACCCATGAGGCCCACACGCATCCCACGCAGCGGGGTACTGTGGAGTCCTTTGAAATGCCTCCAGCAAAACACTTGTTAACGAAGGTGGCCTTTGCCGCTATAGCACCTGTTCCTGGTAGACCTGACAGCCCCCACCGAGCTGCTCAAACTGACAGCACGTCCCAAATTACTAGTAATTTTGCAGACACACAAGGTCATTCGGCATTCAGTTTACAGAGACAACAGACCCCAATCTTAAAACTCAATATGCCCTGCAAAAACGCCTCTCACCAAACACAGCTACTGCTATGGGCTTTGTAAGAGCCTGATCTAACTTGATACTATATATCTTCCTGCCTTGAAGGACGCTTCTATACTTTCTCTGCTGAAAAGTATTCATAGTACTGGCTGTAATCCAAAGCGCTTCAGGGTCATTTGCTGTTCAAGTTGAGATATTCTTTTATGAGTGTTCTAGCTCACCATAGTTCAAGAATGGTGATTTGTCAGTTAAATAATCACATACGAATCTAACTGATGACAGACGTGACAATCCACATTTTGTTGTGAATATCCAACTGTAGCTTTTTGCAAATTCCACGGTTTCAGAGTATTTGCTTTAAAGAAGGGAGCAGTCTGACATCTAGTGGCTAAAAACCTCATCTATATTTCCATATGAATATTTATTTATACTTTATTATTATTATTTTTTCTTTGTATTGGAGGTCTTACTTCATGTTAACTTAAAGTTACTCGTTTTGAAGGCAACATGTATGTCAGCGACGGGCAAGCCCATTTTTCACAGGACGGGGTCTTTGCGGTTGCCAAGCACTGAACTAGCATAATGTCGTCAGGCCACGTGACGTTACAATATGAAAACTAAAGCAGTGCGAAACTTTTACCGTGATTTTGCGTTGCATGGAACCGTGGCGTGTCTAAAATCACCCCTGTACCACGCAATTAGGAATTTAATCATATAGAATGTTAAATAACTCTGAGGGACCGATTTTGTTTTATCGTAAAACCACACTAATTTGCTGTTCCTTGAGGTTTTACTACATACATTTTTTGTGGAGGGTGGGGGGAAGTAGGGGAGGGAAGGGAGATTTTTTTCCTATCAGAAAGGAGCAATACCTGCTTCTCCATCAAAATAAAAAACACAGATTGAGACGTGGCTGCTGCTGTAGCCAAAGCCTCATGCGATTTTTCCAGTTGGAATTACTTGTCGAAAAATCGGGTCAGGCTTTCCAACGCCTCTCCCACGGTCAGTAACACACCTTAATGAGGCGGAAATAAATTAATACCTAAAACGGGTTAATTTCACTCTGCCTACCTTGTAATCAGGGCGTAGTTGGCTAAAAACATGAACATTGTTTTCAGAACAATACTGAAATTTAAATGAAACAGAAAGCACAGCCATTTCTACTTTTAGTTGTAGAGTAAGCATGTTTTTCATTAAATTATAATTGCATTTATATAGTGCTTCCCCGACGAGGCGCTGTAGCACATTAGAGGACTAGGAGCATGCACACACTCGGTGAGTACTAGTTGGAAGGGTGATACACTGAAACATAGAAACTATTTGTTGTGCATGAAAGGTCACGGTGGTGCTCTTACCCTGTATTAGGTTGCAGTGTTCATTGTGCAGCGGGTGAAGTAAAGGTGAGAGATACTTAAAAGAATTTTGTAAACTATTTTGCGGGTTCCTCCAGAAATTAACTCTGGGACATGGGCAAAGCAGCTCATTCATTTGCTGTTTATAGCAGCCATGACAAATTATCTATATACAGCGTCGGACTAGGGAACCAAAAGCTCCCCTGGTAAAAATGGTTGTATCTGTGGCAGGGACCCACAGCGAGAATTAGGAAGAAATGCCAAAAGAGGTGGCAGATGAATAGGAGGAGAAGAACTAAACGGAAAACAGGACATCAAGACTACAGTGGAAATCGGGAAAAGGGGCCAGTGACGAGCCAAGTGATGGAAAACACGGCCAATACGGTGATGAATTTATAAGAGAGAACATTACCTTATATGACATTAATAATGTTTTAAAATCTGGACTATCTTTCTGACCTACCAGTGTGTATGACTACACTAATAGTTTTGACTTGTATATATTTATTCATAAGTTCAAATTGAAGAGAATGTATACTTTGAAACCTACGAAAAGTGGAACTATGAATCAAATTTCCAAAAGTAGCAATTTCAACATTGGCGACGTGGACCTCCTGCATGGCCTAGCTGAGCTTGACACAGAGACTGAGGCCCGTATTTATACTCCGTTTGCGCCGAATTAGCGTCGTTTTTTTCGACGCAAATTCGGCACAAAACTAACGCCATATTTATACTTTGGCGTTAGACGCGTCTAGCGCCAAAGTATGGGCAAATAGCGTCATTTTTTTGCGTGAACGCCTTCCTTGCGTTAACGAGATGCAAGGAAGGCGTTCCCGTCTAAAAAAATGACGGCGACGCAAATGCGTCGTATTTATACTCCCGGGCAAAAATCACGCCCGGGAGGTGGCAGGTCAAAAAACCCCGCATTTGCGCCACTATTTAACGCCTGGGTCAGGGTAGGCGTTAAGGGGCCTGTGGGCTCAAAATGAGCCCACAGGTGCCCTCCCCTGCCCCCAGGGACTCCCCCTGCCACCCCTGCCCACCCCAGGAGGACACCCAAGGATGGAGGGACCCACCCCAGGGACATTCAGGTAAGTTCAGGTAAGTATAATTTTTTATATTTTTTAATTTTTTTGGGGTGGCATAGGGGGGCCTTATTTGTGCCCCCCTACATGCCACTATGCCCAATGACCATGCCCAGGGGACATAAGTCCCCTGGGCATGGCCAATGGGCAAGGGGGCATGACTCCTGTCTTTGCTAAGACAGGAGTCATTTAAATGGCGTCTGGGCGTCGAAAATAATGGCGCAAATCGGGTTGAGGCGATTTTTTTGCCTCAACCTGACTTGCCCCATTTTAAGACGCCCTAACGCCATTTTCCCCCTACGCCGGCGCTGCCTGGTCTACGTGGTTTTTTTCCACGCACACCAGGCAGCGCCGGTCTGCTAGCGCCGGCTAACGCCATTCCATAAATACGGCGCCCGCATGGCGCTTCAGAATGGCGTTAGACGGCGCTAAATTTTTTGACGCTAAACTGCGTTAGCGCAGTTTAGCGTCAAAAAGTATAAATATGGGCCTGAGTCCCTGAGTGAGCACTTGTTACATTTAGCTGGCTTAGGTGTAGAGGTCAATTTGACCTGTCCGAGAGGCCTTAAGCCTCCATGTACCTACTCATCCAATGTGCCATACAATGCTATTTCTGTATTTGGGCATGTAGTGGCGATGTAGTGATTTCTGAGCTAAAAAAGCTCAGAAAAATCAGGGGCCCCTATAAGTTTACCTTGCGTTAGAGTCAACGGAGAGCTCTTCACATTCTTCAGAATGCAAAAGATAATGTGATGAAGGGAGTAACATAGTTGTATTGCCCAAATATACATTATAGAGAGATTACCTTAGATCATAGATTTCCCATGCCGATGAAGCATCTTTTAATAGAATCAACTAGGACTGTAAGGGCAAGTTAACAGAGGATTGAGTGACTGGGAAGAAACCCTCTTTTTAAAGTGTGATCATCACAGAATACTTATCCTTGCCCAAAGTGCACAAGAGTGCTACTAATCTCCCTGGGCATCCAATTGTATCTGCAATTTGGACCCTACTTTAGAGTACTTCCAGGAACATTGATTTCTTTTTGATGCCATATGTTTCAGCTCTGCCTTCTTTCATATAGAACAGATGGGATTTGCTCTTTCATACAGAGGGCGTGGTGTGGAAGAAAGAATACCTTTTCACATTAAATGTAAACAGCTTGTTATACTAGCATAATATATGTTAATGGTGTTAACACTTGTTAAAACTTCTTGAGGACAAGCTCGTTATCATACCTGTTGCACAGTGAAATGTTACAAGAGATGATGATGTTCTATTTATCCAACAACTTGTTCCTATTTGACTCCATCATGTACAAACAATCTCAAAGGAACTGCAATGGGGGACCTTCTTTGCCCCAGTCATGAAAATCTTTACATTGGCTGTTGGGTGGAGTAGGTCCTTAGATCAATACTAGGGTACAAATATGTTGTACTCTGGATTAGATTTATTGATGATGTGATTGCTATCTGGAAGAGATCAGGAAGTGGGTCATTTGAGTTCATTGGCAGGCTCAATGATAACAACTTGCATTTGCGCTTCACTAGTCACATCAGCAGACATCTGTGGGAATCCCTTAATACTAGAATTGCTGTGAATGCAGATACATTTATCACCAAGTTATTCAGGAAGAATACGGCTGGCAACAGACTCCTGCATGCATGTACCATTCACCCAAAAACTTTATACACAGTATCTCCTACAAAAAACGTAGACTCTGAATGTACAACAAATGGATCAGGCTCTCTCATTGGGTCTGTGACATGGACATTGTATTGCATTGAAAAAGACCCTTGCACATGTAAATAAATCTCCATGTTCATGTCAACCTTTACTGTGATCCATCCACTCATCTAAATGCATACATTGTTTGAAGCTATGTCAATGAGAACAGAACCAAATTGCAGGTGTGACTTACTGTCAGACAAAAAGGCACGTACTAGAACTGTAACACGAATAAGGTGTCTGATGGTGTTGTGGGCTACAACCAATTTAAAGAGCCCTAAAATCCTGTACTGAACAGATATCCATACACGTTTACATATGGCATGTATGGGCCAGAACCAAGTGTCTGGAATTTTCCCAGATGAGAGCACCAGTACAAATAATATGTGTGGAACAGAAGAGGTCAATTTTACCAGTGATGGCAAGCAGTCTGTGTGGCAGGATACATACCCTAAATTTGTTGATGTAATATGTGGCACACTTTCCAACATTATTTCTGACAGACCTCTGCAATGACAGTTGAAGTTCCATACATACCTGTCTAAGATTCCAGAAAGATGCACAATGTGAATGTCTGGAACTGGGGATGACAAACGTTTTGAGTAGCTGATGTCATATAACAGCCAATCTGACAGCTCCTTGGTCATACGGGATACACATTGTCATACATGTAAATCAATACAGAAAGCATACCCTAAGGCATTCCCCTAACTTGGCCAGTGCACACATGAGAACACCCAGACACTCATCCAACATGGAGACATAATTGTCTAAAACGAACTGCATTTATTTAAACATTAAAAGAACGCATTATTAAAACTTAACCTAGACACTACCCTACACTAAACTAACCTATTCTAACTTATCTTAACTTACTCTTACAGCTAACTATTCTAATCTAAACTTATCTTAAACATTTAACACCACACTCTAAACATTGTTCCCCCACCCCCTTAAGAGACAACATATGAGTAGGACAACATAAAGTACCATAGTAACTTAACCTATAGTCTAAACAAATATATATATATATTTTTTTTAATGTTTTTTTTTTTATTTTGCTGTTATTTTTTTAATAAACTTAGAAACCCATACATAACCCCTCATTCAACCTCCTCCCAAAAAAGAATTACTAAAACCAACCCCAACTATACTTACTGTATCCTACAACTAACCTATTCTATATAACTGTGAGAAAACAGGGCTGATTGCAGAGGCCCCATAACTTTTTGCCCCCATTTTCCACTTTTTGCTGGTGTTTTCCTGACTTTAAAGGTGCCCTGGGTACTGCTAACCAGTCCCAGGGCCTATGCTCTGTGTAAAATGGATATGCAAATTAGGCTAATTATAATTGGCTAAGTTAACCTACCTATAAGTCCCTAGTATATGGTAGGGCATGTAGGTTTAGGGACCACAGCATAGGTGGTGCACACCTAGGTGCATTGCTGAGGTGCCCAGTGTCATTTTAAAAGCAAGCCTGCCTTGCTGGCTGCTTTTAAATTAAAGTTATATGCAAATTCGACTTTGGAATTAAAGGTACTTCCAAAGTCTTAAACTACTTTATTTTTACATATAAGTCACCCCTAAGGTGTGCCCTATGTGCCCCTAGGGCTGGGTGCCATGTAACTATAAGCAGGGACTTTATAAAAATAGATTTATAAGCCCTGGTGAGGTAAAAACAGCCAAATTCGTTTTTCCCTCATTGAAGTAAATGGCCTTCATAGGCTAGAATGGGCAGACTTTATTTTAAATTTTAAAGTCTCCTTAAATGTTACATACCAAGAATTTGGTATCAAATTGATTGTTGTAATAAATCCCACAACTTCCAGTTGTTGGATTTAATATAACTTGTCCAGGTAAAAAGTTTAGACTTTACCTAAAAAGTTGCCAATTTCAGCTCTGCATTGTTTTTGCTGCTGTGCTCTGATTGGCCAGCCTGCAGCAGCTTCTGTCAGGCTGCCTTGATGAGGTGTGAAGTGGCCAGGCTTCACACAAAGGAATGTGCTTGGGGGAGAGAATCTCCCCTCAGCAGATGGTGAGGCAGGAAGGGGGAGGGCTGCCAAACTGGTCTTCAAAGGCAGAGAAGGACATTTGCAGCACCCAGCAACACCCCCACATCCTGCAACCCCAGACAGCTAGGTGCCCCCTTGATTAGATTAGGAGAGGGCAGGAGAAGGGTGTGTTTATGATTTTTAGCCACACCAGTGGGTGGGCTCAGCCAGATGTAACCTCCAAAAATCAGATTCATCCATGTTGGATTTTTAGAGACTGTTGCCTTCTGGGATGGATTTTTGCCACACTTCCCAGGAAGTGGTCATCACAGGGGGACGACCCTGTCCCTGATTGGAGAACCAGGGCCCCCCTGCTTTTTACCCAGGAGCAAGGATAAAACTGGCAGACCTGCACCCACACCTCAGATCCCCTCCAGAATTCAACAAGAAAGGAACTAAAGAAGAAGAAGGACTGCCCTGCTGGACCCCTGGCCTGCACCTGGAACCTGCACTCAGAAGGACTGCACCAGCTGCACACTTGGGCTTCACCACAAGAAGGACTTTGCCTGGCTTCAACTGGTTCAAGGAGGGACTCCCTGTTTGCTACAGGTGAAAAATTGCTAACCAGAGTCCCCTGCACCAACTCCTGAAGAAAGTGACCAGCTGACCACTGTCCAGTGGCCAAAAAGGAGTTTGCGCCAGGTGCATTCTGGGAGTTGAAGTCCGCACCCCCCAAGGACCATCACAGAACTTCTGGACCCTTGGGGTGAGCTGTGGACCCCAAAAGAACCTTAAAAGAACATCTGGGTGAAGCCCCAGAAGTTTGGAAAAGATTTGAGAATTTTTGGAAAAAAGCTCCAGAGAGGGACCGACCCGCCGCGGAAATTCTAGCCGGCTTGTCTCAACCGCGACCCGGCCTGACTTCGTGGTTCGTCCCGGTAAAGAAAAACATCCAAAAAAGAGACTAAGTCCGAACGTAAAAAGTTGACCGGGACCTCCCAGCCATCGTATCCGAGAAGGGCTCCATGGACGTCGGATCAAGATCCAGGTTTACCCCGGTCGAAGGATTTTCATCTCGAAAAAACGACTAAGTCCGAAGGTAACTTTCTCCACCGAGGAAACCCACATCGCGTATCCGGACAAGGGCTCCAGGAGGTCGGATTCAACTGGCAGGTTCGTCCCGGTGAAGAAAAACTTCAAAATAAAGACTAAGTCAGAAGGTAACTTTTTAACCGAGGCCTCCCGCGACCTGTAGCCGAGCAGGGCTTCATCGCGGTCGGCCTGAAAGTTTGACTTTGCCCCGGTCGAGGTGCAACCAGATGACCCGATTGGCGCTTTTTGTTTCTAAGCGCTAGAAAAGTAATAATTCTTTAAAAATTCATATCTCCGGCTCCCCTGAACCGATTTTAATCGTTTTTGTGTCATTTTAAAGATAAAAACATAAACTATTTTTATAAATTGGTTTTGGATTTTTAAACTGTTTCCTGTGTTTTATTTAATTACTGTTTTGTGATATTTGAATGCTTTACACTTTGTCTCCTAAGTTAAGCCTTGAAGCTCGTTGCCAAGCTACCAAGGGTTGAGCTGGGATTAATTTACTGAGACCTAACTGTACCTATGTGGAGGTTAGTGGCTTGTTGCTAGGTGTAGGCACCTACCTGCCCTACCAATAACTCATTTTCCAACATAATTGGAAGCAGCGACGGGATCCTGTACTTGTGTTCAATATCACGTTACAGTTTTAGGTAAAACAAATTAAAAATCCTTTAAATTGTCCTAGTGCAAAAATTGTTTTTAATTTTTAATTTGGAATAATTTCAATTATTGAATTTTTGTAATTTTTCTAAATTCTTGTTTCCAATTTTTGCAAAAAGTTTTTGTTGACACAAAACTAGGGAACCATGGAGCTTGATCTGGCTAGCCTACCCACACTGACAGTAGTCCAGCTTAGGGTGTTGTGTATTGAAAGAGGGTTGCCTGCAACCACTGATCTCAGGAAGCAAATCCTGATCACATCCCTGACAGCATGGGCTGAGGCCCAAGAGGTAGAGTCAGAGGAAGCTCCAGAGGAGGGAGAAAGAAGGGAGGATGCAAGCTCTAACCACTCAGGGGAGGGAAGGCATCTGAGCCCAAGTGAGGATGAGGAAGAACGGTCCTCAGTAAATACAGTCACTAGGGGCAGATCCAAAGCTAGTGGTGGGAAGGGGGTCCTTTCAGGAGGAGAGAACCCATCCATCAGAGAAAGAGAGCTGGAGGCCCAGCTAGCATACATAGCTTTGGAAGCAGAGAAGCTGGCCCTAGAAAAGAAAAAGTGGGCATACAAAGAGAAAAGAGATGGAGGCAGCGATAAAGAAGCTGAGGTGTCCATGGGTGGGGGAGTTTGCCCCAGATTACCCAAGGGGGTAGTTCCTGCTTATGTAGAGGGGGATGACATAGATAAGTGGCTGGGGTGCCTTTGAGAGGGCACTCCAAATGAGAAGGGTTAGGCCTCAATACTGGGGTTCCCTTTTGTGGGAGTTGGTCCCCAACTCAGGGAGGGATAGGCTTCTGACCTTAAGGGGGGGAGGAGGCAGATTCATACCCTAGTATGAAGAGGTGCTTAGCCAAGAAGTTTGGTCTGACCCCAGAGCAATATAGAATGAAGTTCAGGGACACCCAGAAGGTCAGTACCCAGTCTTGGGTTGACTTTGTGGACATTTCACTAAAGGCACTAGAGGGCTGGATTATTGGTAACAAAGTAGATACTTATGAGGGGTTATACAATCTGATCATGAGAGAGCACATCTTGACCAATTGTATCCAAGAAAGGTTACGCCAGCATCTAGTGGACTCTAAGCAGACCAACCCTAGAGAGCTAGGGGAGGCAGCTGATGAGTGGTTGAGAACCAGGGTGGTTGTCAAGTCCCAGGGGGGAGACTCCAAGAAGGGGGGGACAGGTCCCCAAAAACCTAAGGAGGGAGGTGGTAAGCCCACCACAGAGACTCCCTCTGTACCCCAGAACCCTAAGAAGGAGGAGAGTAAATCCCACTCCCACTCTGACAAGCAGAGACAGGGAGACCCAGGGTTAAAAAAACTCTTGGACAGTAGGGCTTGCTTTGACTGTCAGCAGACAGGTCACTTCAGAGGAGATGCAGCCTGTCCAAAGAAGGTGGTTAGCACTGGGCTGTCCAGTGTAGCCATAGAGGAGGATTCCTCAGATGATGAAGTCCTCATAGCATTGAGCTGGGAGACAGGACCAGATGGTAAGCTGGTGATCCCTGAGGGTGGGAGTAGGCACTTCCACCACATTCACGTGAATGGGATCCCTACCACTGGCCTGAGAGACACCTGTGCCAGTCACACTATAGTGAGTGACCGGTTAGTGACCCCAGACATGTATGTCCCAGGAAAGACAAAGAAAGTCAGGATAGCCACAGGGGAGGTCACCTCCAAACCTGTAGCCATAGTGCCCCTAGAGAGGGAGGGTATCCTTGACTGGATTAGGGTGGTAGTCAGTGCTGAGCTTCCCCTAGATTGTATCCTGGGCAATGACCTCCCAGAGGTGAGTCTGGTCACAGATGGGGTGGTCGCCCAGGGCGCCCCCCCAACCCAAAGTCCTGGGGAGTCAGTCCCTACAGTAAGGAGACAGGGGTCCCCAAGAAAAGGAAAGAAGAAAAGGAAGGGTAGGCCACTCTTAAAGAGAGTTCCAGGGAGCCAAGGGCCTTCTGCCCCAGTAAGGGGGGAGCCCAGAGTTGGCACTGGTGAGGCCTCACCTAACCCCAAGGAAGTCCTGAGTAGTCAGGCAACTGTCCAGATGCAAGGTGTTGCCCCTGCACTGACAGAAGGGAGAGTGGAAGGAGGGTGTCTGCCACAGGAGGTGGTAGCCCCCCACTCTAGACAGCAACAGGGGTGCCAGGACCCCAAAGATGCCCCTAAAGCAGCTCAGCCACCTGTCAGTGGAGAGCTTAGGGTGTGGTTCTGGGTACTGACAGCTGTCAGTAGCCTCTGCTGGGTGCTAGCCTTCCAGGCAGCACTGTACTTGGCCTGGGAGGCAGACCCCAGGGCCAATAGCAAAGTAGGCCCCCTGACCCTATTGGTCATGGTGGGGTTGCTCAAGTGTTGGGTGACCTCTTTGGGTAAGCTAGGTGTTGCCCTAGCAAAGTTTGGAGTAGGGGAGGTGGGCACCTCACTACCCAAGTTGGCAGAGAGAAAGGAAGAAGACCCCCCTAGAGGGAAGTTTCAGTTTGAGTTGGGTCCTTTTACTGTTGGGATGGCTTCACTACCCAGAGGGAGTGACCCTGACAGGGGGATGTAAGGCAGAGTAGGCCCTGCAAAGGGACAGCCAGTTTTCTTCACTGTCTTCCTCGCCTAACAAGCCAGGAAGACTCTCCCAGGGTTGGGCTGAGTCTCCTGGGCGTGTGGGCTGGGGGGGGGTTGTGTGAGAAAACAGGGCTGATTGCAGAGGCCCCATAACTTTTTGCCCCCATTTTCCACTTTTTGCTGGTGTTTTCCTGACTTTAAAGGTGCCCTGGGTACTGCTAACCAGTCCCAGGGCCTGTGCTCTGTGTAAAATGGATATGCAAATTAGGCTAATTATAATTGGCTAAGTTAACCTACCTATAAGTCCCTAGTATATGGTAGGGCATGTAGGTTTAGGGACCACAGCATAGGTGGTGCACACCTAGGTGCATTGCTGAGGTGCCCAGTATCATTTTAAAAGCAAGCCTGCCTTGCTGGCTGCTTTTAAATTAAAGTTATATGCAAATTCGACTTTGGAATTAAAGGTACTTCCAAAGTCTTAAACTACCTTATTTTTACATATAAGTCACCCCTAAGGTGTGCCCTATGTGCCCCTAGGGCTGGGTGCCATGTAACTATAAGCAGGGACTTTATAAAAATAGATTTATAAGCCCTGGTGAGGTAAAAACAGCCAAATTCGTTTTTCCCTCATTGAAGTAAATGGCCTTCATAGGCTAGAATGGGCAGACTTTATTTTAAATTTTAAAGTCTCCTTAAATGTTACATACCAAGAATTTGGTATCAAATTGATTGTTGTAATAAATCCCACAACTTCCAGTTGTTGGATTTAATATAACTTGTCCAGGTAAAAAGTTTAGACTTTACCTAAAAAGTTGCCAATTTCAGCTCTGCATTGTTTTTGCTGCTGTGCTCTGATTGGCCAGCCTGCAGCAGCTTCTGTCAGGCTGCCTTGATGAGGTGTGAAGTGGCCAGGCTTCACACAAAGGAATGTGCTTGGGGGAGAGAATCTCCCCTCAGCAGATGGTGAGGCAGGAAGGGGGAGGGCTGCCAAACTGGTCTTCAAAGGCAGAGAAGGACATTTGCAGCACCCAGCAACACCCCCACATCCTGCAACCCCAGACAGCTAGGTGCCCCCTTGATTAGATTAGGAGAGGGCAGGAGAAGGGTGTGTTTATGATTTTTAGCACACCAGTGGGTGGGCTCAGCCAGATGTAACCTCCAAAAATCAGATTCATCCATGTTGGATTTTTAGAGACTGTTGCCTTCTGGGATGGATTTTTGCCACACTTCCCAGGAAGTGGTCATAACAGGGGGACGACCCTGTCCCTGATTGGAGAACCAGGGCCCCCCCTGCTTTTCACCCAGGAGCAAGGATAAAACTGGCAGACCTGCACCCACATCTCAGATCCCCTCCAGAATTCAACAAGAAAGGAACTAAAGAAGAAGAAGGACTGCCCTGCTGGACCCCTGGCCTGCACCTGGAACCTGCACTCAGAAGGACTGCACCAGCTGCACACTTGGGCTTCACCACAAGAAGGACTTTGCCTGGCTTCAACTGGTTCAAGGAGGGACTCCCTGTTTGCTACAGGTGAAAAATTGCTAACCAGAGTCCCCTGCACCAACTCCTGAAGAAAGCGACCAGCTGACCACTGTCCAGTGGCCAAAAAGGAGTTTGCGCCAGGTGCATTCTGGGAGTTGAAGTCCGCACCCCCCAAGGACCATCACAGAACTTCTGGACCCTTGGGGTGAGCTGTGGACCCCAAAAGAACCTTAAAAGAACATCTGGGTGAAGCCCCAGAAGTTTGGAAAAGATTTGAGAATTTTTGGAAAAAAGCTCCAGAGAGGGACCGACCCGCCGCGGAAATTCTAGCCGGCTTGTCTCAACCGCGACCCGGCCTGACTTCGTGGTTCGTCCCGGTAAAGAAAAACATCCAAAAAAGAGACTAAGTCCGAACGTAAAAAGTTGACCGGGACCTCCCAGCCATCGTATCCGAGAAGGGCTCCATGGACGTCGGATCAAGATCCAGGTTTACCCCGGTCGAAGGATTTTCATCTCGAAAAAACGACTAAGTCCGAAGGTAACTTTCTCCACCGAGGAAACCCACATCGCGTATCCGGACAAGGGCTCCAGGAGGTCGGATTCAACTGGCAGGTTCGTCCCGGTGAAGAAAAACTTCAAAATAAAGACTAAGTCAGAAGGTAACTTTTTAACCGAGGCCTCCCGCGACCTGTAGCCGAGCAGGGCTCCATCGCGGTCGGCCTGAAAGTTTGACTTTGCCCCGGTCGAGGTGCAACCATATGACCCGATTGGCGCTTTTTGTTTCTAAGCGCTAGAAAAGTAATAATTCTTTAAAAATTCATATCTCCGGTTCCCCTGAACCGATTTTAATCGTTTTTGTGTCATTTTAAAGATAAAAATATAAACTATTTTTATAAATTGGTTTTGGATTTTTAAACTGTTTCCTGTGTTTTATTTAATTACTGTTTTGTGATATTTGAATGCTTTACACTTTGTCTACTAAGTTAAGCCTTGACGCTCGTTGCCAAGCTACCAAGGGTTGAGCTGGGATTAATTTACTGAGACCTAACTGTACCTATGTGGAGGTTAGTGGCTTGTTGCTAGGTGTAGGCACCTACCTGCCCTACCAATAACCCATTTTCCAACAATAACTAACCTATCACTACCCACCTAAAACTCACTAAAATTTTTAACAATATAAAACAGGAGAGGGGAAGGAACTGGGAGGCTGTGCAACAACATGTTTACATCTTCTTTAGCTCTTTCTAGCAAAACTTCAACAAATTGTTGATTCTGGCATTGTCCTCCTCAAGTTGGTCCAACCTTGACATTATGGCTCCCATGTCCCTCCTCATGTCTGCCTCAAAGGTTGATGATGTGGCTGCTGCAGGTGACTGTTGCGGTGCCTGAGTACCAATAGGAGCTGATAAAGTGGACCAGCAGAGGCTCCCCTGACCCCAGATGGTGTGGCCGATGTGGTCTGCACAGTTGCAGCCTGAAGCGGAGGTTCCCCATGTTGGAAGGCAAGCCGTGCCCCTGAAGATTTCTCATGGCAGTACTTCCTGCCTATCATCTGGTATCCGGCCTGTACCTGCATTATGTGGCAGAAACATTCTGCCCTTTTTTCCAAAAGCATGTTTATGTGCTGTCGTCATAGTGGCAGCTAAAACATGAGGAGAACATAGCATCACATACAGCACTGGGTAGCATCCTCAGATGACACATGCTGTCCACTAGACATTCCACAACAATGTAAATCTCTAAATCAAGACTAAACTTCATACCAGCCATCTGCAGTATCATGTACATGTCACTGGGTCAACGGCTATCTATTGTTGACCATTAGGGCCCAGAGGTAAGTGGACTACTGCACAGTTGCGCAACATTTGTGCCATCATACTAATGAGGATCAAGTGGCCCAACAAGCCCAAAATCCCTGTGCCATAGTAAAAAAGCAGCGCAATGTATGTTAGCCACCATTTTGACACCCCTAGCGCTACATCAAGCTTTGGCTAGGCGTCATGACTGCAAGTTGGGGTTCATCCAGTAGGGGGGATAGAAAACTTGCCACTGAGAATTCTAAGGGATTCCAGTGCATCATTCATGTGTCCTTGGTTTGAACCCTACTCGGAGCATGCATTACAAGGGGGCACATGGTTGCTAATGATGGGCCCCTATGTACAGTTCAGGGTTAGTGCCTCTATAGTTTGCCCTATGCTTGAACAGTACATCTATATTGTTTACGGATATAGGGCCAGATGTAGCAAAGCGTTTGCGACTTGCAAACGGCGAAAAACGCCGTTTGCAAGTCGCAAAAGCCTCACCGGAATGCAGAAATGCATTTTGCGAGTCGGATCTGACTCGCAAAATGCATTTCTGACTGGCTAATATGAAGGGGTGTTCCCTTCCTATTAGCGACTCGCAATGCTATGTATATTCATTTGGCGCAGTTACCATCCACTTGAAGTGGATGGTAACCCAGGCGCAAACGGGAAGGGGTCCCCATGGGACCCCTTCCCCTTTGTGTCTGGCACAAAAACTAATTTTTCAGAGCAGGCAGTGGTCCAATGGACCACTATCTGCCCTGAAAAATACCGAAACAAAAGGTTTCGGTTTTATTTTCAAAGTGCAGCTCGTTTTCCTTTAAGGAAAACGGGTTGCACTTTGAAAAAAAAAAACTGCTTTATTTAAAAGCAGTCACGGGCATGGTGGTCTGCTGTTCACAGCAGGCCACCATCCCCGTGAGTGCCCTGACTCTCTATGGGGTCGCAAATTGCGACCCACCTCATTAATATTAATGAGGTGGGTGTTTGCGACCCCATAGCGAGTTGCAGACGGTGTCTGAGACACCGTTCTGCATAGCAAATTGCGAGTTGCAATTTGTGAGTCGGAAGGACTCGCAAATTGCAACTCGCAATTTGCCACCTACCTACATCTGGCCCTTAGTACCTTTTGCCCCCTACCCTGCTGTATGGTGTGCAACGTGTCTAATGCGGTGCACACATGGTGGCTGTATGGGTGCCCTAAGGGGGCACAGGAAGAGTGGCACTGCAATGGGTGCAGCTACAGTATTCCTTCTTATTGAACTACCTGTGCATATGCATGACTAGCATTTCCTAAGTACCAGGTATACACTCAGCATTCACATTTCATGCACACGTGCTGGGACCAAGCTCACTCACAACTATCATGATGGATAGATCACATTGGTAAATCAGCACACATCTAGTTTGCTACAATCCATAGACGTGTCCCACATCCATGAATAGCAGAGTTGTATTCTCATAGTGTACTCAGCTGAGTGTTGGCCAGCACAATAAGGCTCCTTGCATGGCCGCTGCCTCACTTAAATTCTGAAGAGTAGTGAGGCACTGGTGGTGCAAGTGTCTCCTACATAAGCCCCCTAGAGACCTCAACACATGTATATCATCTGTACCATTTCCTGATTAACTGAAAATAACTGAAAACAAAGTG
This sequence comes from Pleurodeles waltl, assembly GCF_031143425.1. Lineage (NCBI taxonomy): Eukaryota > Metazoa > Chordata > Amphibia > Caudata > Salamandridae > Pleurodeles > Pleurodeles waltl. Next base: position 380,441,924 of record NC_090446.1, read on the forward strand.
TGGCACACAGTGCTGTAAAAAGTGCTGTGACAAATATGTTGGCAACAGGCATGCTATTCAGATAAACAGCACCTCTGACACATATCTTGTCTGACATCACTGTGTATCTGGGCATTATTTCCTTTGTGTAACACCCACAATTCCATAGCAGCATACATTGGCATTTGTGAAACAATCAACTTATTGTCTATCCTCAACATTGCATCAGATATTATGTCCACATCCTAACTCAGATGATGTCATCTCATTGGTCACACATTACATTTCAACATTGCATTGTACACATCATATCCTGGCACACGTAATCCTAGAATCACACATGTGACACACAAGGTGACACTTACTGGCTGCATTGGGGTCTTCAAATTGGGACACCTCTCCAACAGCGTACGGTGGAGGCCCACCTACAAGACATGACAGGAACACTTAGCTTAGTAATTTTGGAACATTTATGTGCATGGACAACTGTTACACATTCGACTTGTAAAGCTGAGTAAGTAAGTCAACTTTGTGGTAGGGCTGAACACCTGCTAAACATTACAATTCTTTCATTAAGACAAAGAGCCAGATAATAGAGGCCCTGGCACCACCAAAGCATCACTTTCTCTGACGCTCCAGAGGTGCATATTACTACACCATGTGTACAAAGATTTGTTATGCAGCTTTTTGTTTCATTACGCCTCCATGTACATATGGGGCAACATGACACAGTATTCTGCATAGTAGCATGCAATGGTTGTTGCTGTGGCCGTCCCTTTGTAACACCCATTGGTTTTGACTCTGCCTCAGATGTTGAAGACATCTTAAATATTATCAGCACCAAAAGACTAACAACTGCCCATGGGTGGTGTAAGCATAGCAACGTTTTGAGGAATGCATTGATACTTCCTTGTCTCTTGCTTCTTATATGTGTGTGCCACTTTAAGGCACACACAGTAGAGCTAAAATGCCATGAATGTTTGCTTATGTGCACATAGGTGTCCCTTTCTGCACATTAACAAAATAACATAACAGATGTCTTGGCACTACTATGTGGGCATTGTTGCCATTGTAGACTGTTTATGTCCTGGAAGGGATACAAACCTACACATAGACACTCCCTCAACACAAACACTCTTGACAGTAGTCCAAGTATGCCTCCATTGGCGCAGGTTGCTGAGTTATGTACCAGTGTAGGCACAGACGCAGGCCTGCCCCGTTCTCTTGGTAATACGGGGAAGGCCTGTGTTACAAATTCAGTACATGTGTGTCAGATATTTGACACTTTATATGGTGTATGTGATACACAATGTACACACAGAGGAATGTGCAAGTAGTCTGCACCCGGTGCATAGCTATGCTCAGTTAAATTCTGTTTGCTTAAGAAACAAAGGTGCAGATTTAAGAAAAGTGGCACTGCACCTAGTGCCTGGTGCCCTTTTGCGACCCCTACCGCCACCATATGTGGGCTATATATACAATATGGCGCACTGTGGCGCAGGGTAGGGGGCAATAGCATGATTCTTTTTTATGCTATTGAGGTACTCTGCAGGAGTAGTGCCAATTATTTGGTGCTACTCCTGCAGAGTAAATAGGGGTCCAATATAAATAACGGTATTCCCCCTTTTAATGCCTGCTCTGAGCAGGAGTTAAAAGTGCAGGAAAAAATGGCGCAAGCAAATCTCTTAGATTTCCTTGCGCCATTTTTTTGGCCCCCCTAACTGGGGAACACCCCCTTGCATACATCATGGCTTGCACAGGCATGATGTGGTGCAGGTGTTTACAAAGTGGCACAATGTATGCATGCAAAATATGGGGTGGGGTAAAACCGCCACTTTTTCGCTGCCTTAGTTAAAACAATTATGATGCTATGACAACACCAAGGTCGCGCTAGGGGCTCTTAAATCTGCCCCAAAACGGCCTGTCCTGGCCCTTGACAAAACATGCTGCAGACAAGCTTAGGTCCCCCTGTCATGCACATGCAAATGAGGATGTTGCAATGCAAATGGGGTACTTACCAACTGCTCCATCAATCTGAATCCCCAGGTGATCCAGTAGAATGAGGTCTGCACAATGGTATTTGATCTGGTGGTCGGTGAGCACTACTCAAAATATCCACTGTACGTTGTGGAGCACCTTGTCCCACTGCGACCTCCGTGCCTCTGTTGGGTAGCCCTGTATGACCTGGGCACCCAAAGTCAACATCAAGGGGGGTAATGTTTCACCAGCCAGATGAACCCAGTTCATCAGCACTCATCCTTTGCGCTCTCCCTTTCCAGGACATTTGCAGTTTCCCCTCACTGCAAATCAAATAGCCCTCAAATAAACTAAGAAACTACCACACCTAACCCCAAATACCCCAACGGGCTACGCTACCCCAAGACAAACACCCCACAATACGATAACAATGATAGGACAAAAACACTACACAAGACTCAGGAAAATGACAAAATGCACAGGACAGCAACAAGACACAACACAAAACTCACAATAACCAACACTCATCGACCATCACCATCTCCACGCACCCTCTCACAATCATAGACAAAAAGATTGTAATGTAAAAGTGAAAGTGAACTCACTGTACCATGTTTGCAGCAAGGAAGTCCTGTTTCATCACTTCCTGGGCGTGTCCATCACGTTTTCTGATATGTGTTGTTTTTTTTTACAGTCATGCATGTTTTTTTCCCATTAAAGTTGACGAGGTCTGTTGACTTGCAATTGACGCGCAGGGGCAAGGAGTCATTTTTTGGAATAGCTTAGTATGGAGTATTGCTATGTCGTCAAAAAGTTTGACGCATAACGGGAATGCATGGTATTCCTTCCCATTAAGGTGGACAAGGCCTGTCAACTTGCGGTTGATGCGCAGGGGCCAGGTGCCATTTTTTGTAATAGTGCAGTATAGAATATTGCCATTTGTGTACAAAATGTTGATGCATAACAGGAATGCATGGATTTTGTTGGAAAGGCTGACAGTGCACCCAGATTCTCATGCCCTGTCACAGGGGACATGCATGTACGCAGTTAGTATGGTACGGCTACGTGTGTGTGCATGTGCATTCATATTGTAACAGTAACATCTGAATATGTTACCATACATTTGTATGTGTGTTTGATGCATGTGATGACTGATACCAGTGTTGGTAGACTTTTTCCACATGCATGTTACCACATGTGTACTGGAAGTGTACATATGTAATTTAACACATATTTGTGGGTCTACCACATTGTCGTCTCATTTCAAAATGTACTTTTGACAACAACACATGAGTTATGATGGGCTATGTCCAATACATGTTCATGCATGTGATACCCTTGACAAATCATACTCAGAGGATGCAGTGGACTACGGCCGGATCGATTTCATGTAACCCATGGCTATGTGAGTGCATGTGTGTCCACACTGTGGTGTGTTATATAATTTAGGGTTCATGATGCTATGCTGCACGAGTAACATATGGTTCCCCATGCATCTATGATGCCGGAGATGGTGTACTCAAATGTGTTAATGAAGGTTTGTATCTGACGTGTGTGTAGAAAGATATGTGTAGGGTAAAATGTGTAAAGAATGCTAAAGTGGTATGTTAATGGGATATGAAACCTCACAAATCTATCTTCCTGCGTGAACAAATGTGTGTATGATGGCTGTGTAGTCATATCAGTGCCACCTATGATTCCATGTGTGGGAACACATTTGAAGGTCATTTAAGTCTATGGTGGTCAATACAACCCTGGTGGACGGTATTAAAGCGGCGGTAAGATCGCCAACAGGCCGGCGGTAAAAAACTTGGAATTACGACCGTGGTGGAAACCGCCAGCAAAGACAGCCACTTTAACACTCCGACTGCCACGGCGGTACAAACAAACAGCGCGGCGGTCACTGCCAACAGACAGACGGGAGACAAAGTACCGCCCACAGTATCACAACCTACCAATCCGCCACCTTTTCCGGGGCGGATTCACCGCGGACAAAAACACGGCGGAAACAGGACTTCGAAGGGAAAATGCTCACCTCTTCACACCCCACAAGGAACTCAGACGCCATGGAACAAGAGCTGCAGATCCTGCCAGCCCTTATCTTCTAGCTCTTCTACCAGGAGCACGAACACCATCGGCGAAGACAACGGTGAGTACTGTACCTACGACACAGGGGAGGGGGGAGGGAAAAAAAAAACACACACACGCAACGCACAACACCCCCACCATCACCCACTACAACACACACACCAATGCAGCATGATACATTACAGTTACACCCCCTAGCCCCCCACAGAAGAATGCAAAGACAAAAGGAAATGAGTGTAACCATTGTAATATATTAAAATCAAGTACGCAAAAACATATATATACACTATAAACAACATATACACCAAGCGTAGTAGTCCAGGCAGTGCTCCAATGAAGCCCGTGGAATACTGGGCCCACACGGTATGGGCGAGGCCCACACAAGATCCCCGACCATGACGGAAAGAACACTGCAGGGGCATCAGAGAGCAAGAAAACAGGCACCTCAGGGGGAGGGAAAGGGGGGGGGCACCTCAGCCGGATGAGTGCACAACGCCAAATCCACGAGAGGGACACATGTCCACTGTTCCATCCTGGGGAGTGCACAGCCACAGTCTCTTGAGTCTCTACGGTGGGTGGGTTGCCCACTATTCCATCCTGGGGAGTGCAAAGGCACAGTCTCTCAAGTCTCTATGATGGGTGGGTTGCCCACTGTTCCGTCCTGGGGAGTGAAAAGGCACAGTTTCTCAAGTCTCTACAGTGGGTGGGTTGCCCACTGTTCCGTCCTGGGGAGTGCAAAGCCACAGTCTCTCAAGTCTATACAGTGGGTGGGTTGCCCACTGTTCCGTCCTGGGGAGTGCAAAGCCACAGTCTCTCAAGTCTATACAGTGGGTGGGTTGCCCACTGTTCCGTCCTGGGGAGTGCAAAGCCACAGTCTCTCAAGTCTATACAGCGGGTGGGTTGCTCACTGTTCCGTCCTGGGGAGTGCAAAGCCACAGTCTCTCAAGTCTATACAGCGGGTGGGTTGCCCACTGTTCCATCCTGGGGAGTGCAAAGCCACAGTCTCTCAAGTGGATAACAGTCTCCACTGGTTCTGGAGGGGGCTTGGTGCCCAGAGTGCTTCATCCTGGTAAGGACAGAGGTAGTGGATGTGAATCTCCACTGGTTCTGGAGGGGGCCTTGTGCCCAGAGTGCTTCATCCTGCTAAGGACAGAGGCAGTGGATGACAGTCTCCACTGGTTCTCCTGCTAAGGACAGAGGCAGTGGATGACAGTCTCCACTGGTTCTGGAGGGGGCCTTGTGCCCAGAGTGCTTCATCCTGCTAAGGACAGAGGTAGTGGATGTGAATCTCCACTGGTTCTGGAGGGGGCCTTGTGCCCAGAGTGCTTCATGCTGCTAAGGACAGAGGTAGTGGATGTGAATCTCCACTGGTTCTGGAGGGGGCTTGGTGTCCAGAGTGCTTCATCCTGCTAAGGACAGAGGTAGTGGATGACAGTCTCCACTGGTTCTGGAGGGGGCCTTGTGCCCAGAGTGCTTCTTCCTGCTCGTGACGGACTCAGTTGCGTCAGTGCCCTTGACGCTCATGGGCCGGCGGTGCTTGAGGCGGCGGTGCCCTGTTCAGCAGTGCTTGTAGCTGCTGTGACCTTGGCAGCGGTGTTTGAGGCGGCGGTGCCCTGTTCAGCGGTGCTTGTAGCGGCCGTGTCCTTGGCAGCGGTGCTTGAGGCGGCTGTGCCCTGTTCAGCGGTGCTTGTGGCGGCGGTGCCCTGTTCAGCGGTGCTTGTGATGGCGGTGCCCTGTTCAGCGGTACTTGTAGCAGCGGTGCCCTGTTCAGCGGGGCTTGTAACGGCAGCGCCCTGTTCAGCGGTGCTTGTAGCGGTGGTGTCCTTGGCAGCGGTGCTTGAGGCGGTGGTGCCCTGTTCAGCAGTGTTTGTGGCGGCGGTGCCCTGTTCAGCGGTGCTTGTAGCGGCGGTGCCCTGTTCAGTGGGGCTTGTTGCGGCGTTGCCCTGTTCAGCAGTGCTTGTAAATCAAATCAAATCAAATCATTAATATTTATAAAACGCGCTACTCACCCGTGCGGGTCTCAAGGTGCTAGGGGAAAAAAGGGGGGGGGGTTACTGCTGCTTGAAGAGCCAGGTTTTTAGGAGTCTCCGGAATGCGGAGTGGTCCTGGGTGGTCCTGAGGCTGGTGGGGAGGGAGTTCCAGGTCTTGACTGCCAGGAAGGAGAAGGACCTCCCACCCGCCGTGGAGCGGCGGATGTGAGGGACGGCAGCGAGCGCAAGGCCCGAGGAACGGAGGAGACGGGTGGGGGCGTAGAAGCTGAGGCGACGGTTGAGGTAATCCGGTCCCTTGTTGTGGAGGGCTTTGTGTGCGTGGGTGAGAAGTCGGAAGGTGATCCTTTTGCTGACTGGAAGCCAATGCAGGTGTCTCAGGAGTGCGGAGATGTGGCTGTTGCGGGGTACGTCGAGGATGAGGTGGGCCGAGGCGTTTTGAATACGTTGCAGGCGTTTTTGGAGCTTGGCGGTGGTCCCAGCATAGAGGGTGTTGCCGTAGTTCAGGCGGCTCGTGACGAGGGCGTGGGTCACGGTTTTTCTAGTGTCGACGGGGATACAGCGGAAGATCTTGCGGAGCATGCAGAGGGTGAGGAAGCAGGCAGAGGACACGGCGTTGACTTGCTTGGTCATGGTGAGAAGAGGGTCCAAGATGAAGCCGAGGTTGCGGGCGTGGTTTGCGGGGGTCGGTGCGTTGCCGAGGGCCGTGGGCCACCAGGAGTCGTCCCAAGCGGACGGGGTGTTGCCGAGGATGAGGACTTCCGTTTTGTCAGAGTTCAGCTTTAGGCGGCTGAGCCTCATCCAATCTGCAACGTCCTTCATGCCCTCTTGTAGGTTGGTCTTGGTGCTGGCGGGGTCCTTGGTGAGGGAGAGTATAAGTTGGGTGTCGTCGGCGTAGGAGGTGATGATGATGTCGTGCTTGCATACGATGTCGGCGAGGGGGCTCATGTAGACATTGAAGAGTGTCGGGCTGAGTGATGAGCCTTGAGGTACGCCGCAGATGATCTTGGTGGGGTCTGAGCGAAACGGATGGAGGTAGACTCTTTGGGATCGGTTTGAGAGGAAGGAGGCGATCCAGTCCAGGGCCTGGCCTTGGATCCCGGTGGAGCGGAGGCGGGTGATTAGGGTGCGGTGGCAGACGGTGTCGAAGGCAGCCAAGAGGTCGAGGAGGATGAGGGCGACTGCTTCACCGTTGTCCATCAGGGTTCTGATGTCGTCTGTGACTGAGTTGAGGGCGGTTTCAGTGCTGTGGTTGGTTCGGAATCCGGTTTGTGAAGGGTGGAGCAAGTTGTTGTCTTCCAGGTAGGTGGTCAGCTGTTTGTTGACGGCCTTCTCTATTACCTTGGCGGGGAAGGGGAGGAGCGAGATGGGGCGGAAGTTTTTCAGGTCGCTCGGGTCATCCGTAGGTTTCTTTAGTAGTGTGTGTTTCCAGCATTCGGGGAAGGTAGCAGAAGAAAAAGAGGAGTTGATGACGGCCTGGAGGTGCGGGGCGATGATGTCGTCGGCTTTATTGAAGATGAAGTGAGGGAAGGGGTCCGATGGAGCTCTGGAGTGGATCGAGTTCATGGTGGTTTTGGTTTCTTCGGTGTTGATGTGGGTCCAGTCGTTGAGGGTGATGGTCGGAGGTGTGGGTTCAGTGATGCCTGGTTGGGTCTGGTGTCCGTAGCTGTCGTGGAAGTCGCTGATCTTGCGATGGAAGAAGATGGCGAGGGAGTTGCACAGATCTTGTGAGGGCGTGACGGCGTTGGGGTTGGAGAACTCCTTGACGATGCTAAAAAGTTTTCTGCTGTTGTGGCTGTTTTTGTCTAGTCTGTCGGTAAAAAAGTTCCTTTTGGCAGCGCGGATCAGGTGGTGGTGTTCGCGGGTAGCGTTCTTGAGGGCGGTCATGTTGTCAGCGGTGTGGTCCTTGCGCCAGGCCTTCTCGAGGGCGCGACAAGTTTTCTTCGATTCTTTGAGGGTGTCAGAGAACCAGAGAGGTTTTTTGGTGTTGGCCTGTCGATGCGTGCGTTTGAGGGGAGCAAGGTTGTCTGCGCAGTTGGAGATCCAGTTCGTGAGGCTGAGGGCTGCGTCGTTGGGGTCAGTGGTGAGGGTGGGTTGGTTGTCGGCGAGTGCGGAGAAGAGTTGCTCTTCGGGGATTTTGTTCCACTGTCGACGAGGGATGGGTTGAGTGCGGAGGTGGCGGGTCTTGCGTAGGAATGTGAAATGTACACAGCTGTGGTCGGTCCAGTGTAGAGCGGAGATGTGGCTGAAGAAGACGTGTTTGCTGGCGGAGAAGATGGGGTCAAGCGTGTGTCCGGCGATGTGGGTGGCGGTGTTCACCAGTTGCTTGAGGCCGAGGTTGGCGAGGTTGTCGAGCAGGGTGGTGGTGTTGGGGTCGTTGTTTTGTTCCAGATGGAAGTTGAGGTCGCCTAGGAGGATGTAGTCCGGCGAGGCGAGGGCGTGCAGGGAGATGAAGTCGGCGATGGCGTCGCTGAAAGGGGCGCGCGGTCCGGGAGGACGGTAGACGAGGGATCCTCTGAGGGTGGTCCTGGGGTCGGTGCGAATCTGAAAATGCAGGTGTTCAGCGGCGAGAGGGGTGTCTTCGGTGGAGGTGGTGACGCTGATGGAGTCTTTGAAGACGATGGCGAAACCTCCTCCTACTTGGTTGGTGCGGTCTTTTCTGGAGATCTTGTAGCCTTCGGGGATGGCAGTGGCGATGTCTGGAGCGGAGGAGGCGTTCATCCAGGTCTCCGTGATGAAGGCGACGTCCGGTGCTATGGAGTCCAGGAGGTCCCAGAGTTCAACAGCGTGGTTGTGGACGGAACGAGCGTTGCCCAGGATGCACTTGAGGTGGTTGATGGCGCGTGGGCTTGTGTTCGTGGTAGTTGCGTGGTGGAAGATGCGTTTGCAGGAGTTGCAGGCGAAGGGTCCATGGATGCGTTTGGGGTGAGCTTGGAAGCAGGTGTTGGAGCGCCCTGGGTTGAGGGCGTGGAGGGTGGTGGGGTCGTAGCGGATCAGCGGGGCTTGGGAGAGCTGGGGACCAGGGGTCGTGGCGCTGGGGGCGGGCCAGGCGCGGATGGGCGCAGACGGGCTTGCCTCTGGCGCGCCTCCGGCGCGCAGTCGCGCAGCGGCCGCCATATGAGGTAGGAGGGGGGGAGGGGTCAGCTGGGGTCGAATGGGAGCTGGGGGGCGGAGGCGTGCAGGAGGTCGCGGCAGGAAAGTGCGAGGGGGGGACAGGTAGAGTGAGAAGAGCTGGGGGAGGGGGGTTTAAGGGTGGAGGGGGTGAGTGTTAGGAGGTTTAGGAGATTAGGGAGAGAGATAGGAGTAGGGTTGTGAAGATAGGGGAGGGGGGGTTGTAGAGGTGGGTGAGGGTGAGAGGTAGAGTGAGGGGATAGGAAGATAGGTAATAGAGGGGGTGGCGGGAAGGGGGGAGAGATAGAGAAAGTAGATAGATAGAGAAATAGATAGATAGAGAAATAGATAGATAGAGAGATAGGTAGATAGAGAGATAGGTAGATAGGAGGAGGTGGAGAGTGAGGCAGTTAGATAGTGAGATAGAGAGATAGGTAGGTAGGAGGAGTGAGGGAGGTAGATAGCGAACGGGGTAGGTAGGGGTGATAGAGAGGGGGAGGCGAGTGAGGGAGGGGGATGAGGCAGGAGCAGGAGGGCAGGCGCAGGGAGAAGAAGACGGAGGAGGCAGAGGAGCCGAAGACAGAAGATAGAAGACAGAAGACAGAAGAACAGAAGACCGGAAGAACAGAAGAACAGAAGACCGGAAGAACAGAAGAACAGAAGACCAGAAGACCGGAAGAACAGAAGAACAGAAGAACAGGAGAACAGAAGACCGGAAGAACAGAAGAACAGAAGAACAGAAGACCGGAAGAACAGAAGAACAGAAGAACAGAAGAACAGAAGAACAAAAGAACAGGAGTCCAGAAGATCACAGATGAAGAAACGAAGAACAGAAGGCAGAAGACAGGCAGAAGACCACAGAAGAAGATGAAGAAGAGGAGAGGCGAACAGGAGAGGCAGAGAAGCACCCAGAAGAAGAGAGCAGACGGGGAAAAGAAGAGTACAGAAGAAGATTACAGAGGAGGAGCGAGGAGGAAGAACAGAAAAGAAGAAAAGAAGAAAAGAAGCAGGAGAGAGGGTGAGTAGCGCGGGGCAGGGCGAGGGGCAGGGAGGTGGGGGGTACTTACTGTGAGGTGGGTCTCAGGAACTCAGGAACCTGGAGGAGCTGGAGGAGCTGCAGCGGCAGGGGGAGCGACCTACCCTTGGGTCAAGGGTCGCTACCACTGTCGCGCAGCGGCCGCCATATGAGGTAGGAGGGGGGGAGGGGTCAGCTGGGGTCGAATGGGAGCTGGGGGGCGGGGGCGTGCAGGAGGTCGCGGCGGGAAAGCGCGAGGGAGGGGGGGACAGGTAGAGTGAGAAGAGCTGGGGGAGGGGGGTCTAAGGGTGGAGGGGGGTGAGTGTTAGGAGGTTTAGGAGATTAGGGAGAGAGCTAGGAGTAGGGTTGTGAAGATAGGGGAGGGGGGGTTGTAGAGGTGGGTGAGGGTGAGAGGTAGAGTGAGGGGATAGGAAGATAGGTAATAGAGGGGGTGGCGGGAAGGGGGGGAGAGATAGAGAAAGTAGATAGATAGAGAAATAGATAGATAGAGAGATAGGTAGATAGAGAGATAGGTAGATAGGAGGAGGTGGAGAGTGAGGCAGTTAGATAGTGAGATAGAGAGATAGAGAGATAGGTAGATAGGAGGAGTGAGGGAGGTAGATAGCGAACGGGGTAGGTAGGGGTGATAGAGAGGGGGAGGCGAGTGAGGGAGGGGGATGAGGCAGGAGCAGGAGGACAGGCGCGGGGAGAAGAAGACGGAGGAGGCAGAGGAGCCGAAGACAGAAGATAGAAGACAGAAGACAGAAGAACAGAAGACCGGAAGAACAGAAGAACAGAAGACCGGAAGAACAGAAGAACAGAAGAACAGAAGACCGGAAGAACAGAAGAACAGAAGAACAGGAGAACAGAAGACCGGAAGAACAGAAGAACAGGAGAACAGAAGACCGGAAGAACAGAAGAACAGAAGAACAGGAGTCCAGAAGATCACAGATGAAGATACGAAGAACAGAAGGCAGAAGACAGGCAGAAGACCACAGAAGAAGATGAAGAAGAGGAGAGGCGAACAGGAGAGGCAGAGAAGCACCCAGAAGAAGAGAGCAGACGGGGAAAAGAAGAGTACAAAAGAAGATTACAGAGGAGGAGCGAGGAGGAAGAACAGAGAAGAAGAAAAGAAGAAAAGAAGCAGGAGCAGGAGAGAGGGTGAGTAGCGCGGGGCAGGGCGAGGGGCAGGGAGGTGGGGGGTACTTACTGTGAGGTGGGTCTCAGGAACTCAGGAACCTGGAGGAGCTGGAGGAGCTGCAGCGGCAGGGGGAGCGACCTTCCCTTGGGTCAAGGGTCGCTACCACTGTCGCGCAGTGGCCGCCATATGAGGTAGGAGGGGGGGAGGGGTCAGCTGGGGTCGAATGGGAGCTGGGGGGCGGGGGCGTGCAGGAGGTCGCGGCGGGAAAGCGCGAGGGAGGGGGGGACAGGTAGAGTGAGAAGAGCTGGGGGAGGGGGGTTTAAGGGTGGAGGGGGGTGAGTGTTAGGAGGTTTAGGAGATAAGGGAGAGAGATAGGAGTAGGGTGTGAAGATAGGGGAGGGGGGGTTGTAGAGGTGGATGAGGGTGAGAGGTAGAGTGAGGGGATAGGAAGATAGGTAATAGAGGGGGTGGCGGGAAGGGGGAGAGATAGAGAAAGTAGATAGATAGAGAAATAGATAGATAGAGAAATAGATAGATAGAGAGATAGGTAGATAGAGAGATAGGTAGATAGGAGGAGGTGGAGAGTGAGGCAGTTAGGTAGTGAGATAGAGAGATAGAGAGATAGGTAGATAGGAGGAGTGAGGGAGGTAGATAGCGAACGGGATAGGTAGGGGTGATAGAGAGGGGGAGGCGAGTGAGGGAGGGGGATGAGGCAGGAGCAGGAGGGCAGACGCGGGGAGAAGAAGACGGAGGAGGCAGAGGAGCCGAAGACAGAAGATAGAAGACAGAAGACAGAAGAACAGAAGACCGGAAGAACAGAAGGACTTGTAGCGGTGGAGTCCTTGGCAGCGGTGCTTGAGGCGGCGGTGCCCTGTTCAGCGGTGCTTGTGGCGGTGGTGCCCTGTTCAGCAGTGCTTGTGGTGGCGGTGCCCTGTTCAGCGGTGCTTGTGGCGGGCTGCCCTGTTCAGCGGTGCTTGTGGCGGCGGGCTCCTTTGCAGTGACTCAGCTGCTGGCGGTCCTCTCTAGCTCAGCAGGGCTTGTGCTGGTGGTCCTCTCTAGCCCAGTGGGGCTGGTGCTGGTGGTCCTCTCTAGCTCAGCGGGGCTTGTGCTGGTGTCCTCTCTAGCCCAGTGGGGCTTGTGCTGGCGGTCCTCTCTAGCCCAGCGGGGCTTGTGCTGGTGGTCCTCTCTAGCTCAGTGAGGCTTGTGCTGGCGGTCCTCTCTAGCTCAGCGGGGCTTGTGCTGGCGGTCCACTCTAGCCCAGCGGGGCTTGTGCTGGTGGTCCTCTCTAGCCCAGCGGGACTTGTGCTGGCGGTCCATCCACAAGTTTCTCCAACTCCTCCGATGTCAAGGCAGGAGCCCTTTCCCCAGACACTCGAGCAATTGTCTCTTCCAGACCGAGGTCACAGCAGCACTTGCAGTGTAGGTCCTCTCCTGTCAAAGATCAGGTATTGAGTGATTGAACAGATAGAAAATGGCGGTCACGTCCGCGGCGGTGTGTACCGTCACCGCCGGCGTACATCGTCTTTGGCTCCTGGGACCCTTAGGGTCCAATGTTAACCAATGCAGCATTGCGCCGCGGTCTTCGACCGCCTACCGCAACGGTGTACAACGACAGAGCAGTTACCTCACATCCCAATGTCCCACTTTAGAGGTCAGGCAGCCGCCATTTCAGGGGCACACATGGCTTAATTTTTAATTGCGTCACACATACCTAGGCCTAGCCTCAACACACATACAGGCCACTTTTCGGATTAGGATTTGTGTTCTGTGTAAGCTGTGTGTACGTACCTCTGAGTTGGTTGACTTTGTGCTTGCTGTTGTCCGTCATAGGCACTGTTTGCTGGGACATGTGAGGAGACTGCAGCATCCTCCGGTGTACAGACTGGTGGTGGACCTGTCAACAATGGAGGAAAGACATGTAATCATCACCTACAGGCTTGACCGTGCCACAATCCATGAACTGTGTACCCAGCTGGAGCCAGATCTGTTGTCAGCTATCCGCCATCCCACCGGAATCCCCCCTCAAGTGCAGGTGCTGTCAGTACTCCATTTCCTTGCAAGTGGGTCATTTTAAACAACAGTGGCAATAGCATCAGGGATGTCCCAGCCTATGTTTTCCAACGTGTTGTCCAGGGTGTTGTCTGCCCTGCTGAAACACATGCAGAGCTACATCATTTTCCCTCAGGTGGAGGATTTGGCTACAGTGAAAGGTGACTTCTATGCCCTGGGACATATCCCCAACATCATAGGTGCCATTGATGGTACACATGTGGCTTTGGTCCCCCCGCAGGAGTGAACAGGTGTACAGAAACCGGAAGAGTTATCATTCGATGAATGTGCAGATGGTGTGTTTGGCCCACCAGTACATCTCCCATGTGAATGCCAAGTTTCCTGGCTCAGTGCATGATGCCTACATCCTGCGGAATAGCATTGTCCCTTATGTGATGGGTCAACTCCAGAGGCACCGTGTGTGGCTATTAGGTGAGCACCTGGAAGCAAGACAGTGGGAATGGTTGTCTGGGTCTGGGGATATCCCTACAGGTTAGTGTGTGTCTAACAGTTGTCCCTCGCCATTTGCAGGTGACTCTGGTTACCCCAACCTGTCATGGCTACTGACCCCAGTGAGGAATCCCAGGACAAGGGCAGAGGAACCCTACAATGAGGCCCATGGATGAACTCGGCGGATTATAGAACAGACCTTCGGCCTCCTGATGGCCAGGTTCAGGTGCCTCTATATGACAGGTGGATCCCTATTCTACTCACCAAAGAAGGTGTGCCAGATCATCGTGGCCTGCTGTATGCTTCACAACTTGGCTTTGTGACGACAGGTGCCTTTTCTGCAGGAGGATGGTCCAGATGGGGGTGTTGTTGCAGCTGTGGAGCCTGTGGACAGTGAATACGAGGAAGCAGAAAAAGAGGACATGGACAACACGAACTCGGTGATCCTGCAATATTTCCAGTGAGACACAGGTAAGAGTACAGACCTGTCACTTTCCCTTACGATTTCACAGATGTGGGTCCCACTGTGTGACATCTGCTTTGTTTCCTCAAGGACTAGAGCTGTGTGACATAGGTATGTTGACATTACAATTGAAAGAGCATTTTGTCACTGTAATTGCTAATACACCATTTCGAAATCACAGACTGACTCCAGATTGTTTTGTGCTTCAAGGGTGTTTATTTAAGTGCTCAATATTGGAGGGGGTTGTGAAATGGTGAGGGGTGATGGTGGAGGAATGCCCATGGCAGAGTCCAGTCTATTAGTCTCACAGGTGCATTGCCCAAATGGGCATAGGAAGTAGAGCTGGGGCAGTTTGAAGATGGACAGGGTGACAAAGTGGGACAGAAAGATGACATTCAGGGTGGTCTCATTTCTTGGCGGGGGTCTTGGCATCGTTCTCTGTCTTTGTCCTGGATCTCAGGGACTGTTTGCGGGGTGGTTCTCCCTCTGCAGGGGGTGGGGTGGGGTGCTGGTGTGGTGGTCTTGTGGCGGAGCCTCCTGTCCACTAGCGCCGGCGGAGGTGGTGGGCCGTTCATCGTCCATGCTAGTGTCAGGGGCCCCTTGTTGTGCCACAGTGTCCCTCCTGGTGTTGAGTACTTCCTTCAGCACCCCTACGATGGTGCCCAAGGTGGAATTGATGGCTCTGAGATCCTCCCTGAAGCCCAAATACTGTTCCTCCTGCAGCCGCTGGGTCTCCTGTTGCCATTGTCTCCTGGGAGTGGTGGTAGGCTCCCATGATGGAGGAGAGGGCCTCGTGGAGAGTGGGTTCCCTTGGCCTGTCTTCCCCCTGTTGCACAGCAGCCCTCCCAGTTCCCCTGTGTTCCTGGGCCTCCGTCCCCTGGACCGTGTCCCCACTACCACTGCCCCCAGGTCCCTGTTGTTGTTGAGGTGGTGGGTTATCCTGGGTTCCCTGTAGTGATGGACACACTGCTGCTTGACGTGTCCTGGGGTCAGAGGTATGGGCCCGCTGGGTGGGTGCTGCGCTGGTGTTTCCAGAGGGAGGAAGCTCTGTAGTGGCCTGTGAATGGGTGAGGGGAACTGACTGTCCAGAGGTCCCCGATGGGCCGGGCTGGTCATCTAGATCCAGTTGGACAGAGGTGCTGTCATCACTGTGGGCCTCTTTTGTTGGTGGTGTGGACATGTGTGGACCCTCCTGTCCGGTGACGTTGGGAAGGGGTCCTGCAGGGGTATAAAAGGATGTTTATTACATCTGTGTGTGGCATGGTGTGCAAAGGGTGGGTGACTGTGTACCCCAGTGCTTGCATTCCTGTGTGGGACCTTGTGTGATGATGGTTTAGGGGTGTGTATGGGTATGTGCAGTGGCCATGCTTTGGTGATGGGTGTCCATGCTTTGTTGTTGCATGCAGGGCTTGGTGTTGGGATGGGTGGTTTGTGATATTGGGACATTTGTGAGGAGTTGGAGTGATGGGGGTGAGGGTGGGGGTATGTGATGGCATGCAGGTAGGGTGGGGGATGTAATAGTGAAGCTTTGACTTACCAGAGTCCATTCCTCCATCTACTCCTGCGAGGCCCTCAGGATGCAGAATCGGCAAGACCTGCTCCTCCCATGTTGTTAGTTGTTGGGGAGGAGATGGGGGTCCGCCGCCAGTCCGCTGAACCGCAAGGTGGTGTCTTGAGACCATAGAACGCACTTTCCTCCGTAGGTCGTTCCACCTCTTCCTGATGTCATCCCGATTTCTTGGGTGCTGTCCCACTGCGTTGTCCCTGTCCACTATTCTTTGCCATAGCTCCATCTTCCTAGCTATGGAGGTGTGCTGCACCTGTGAACCGAATAGCTGTGGCTCTACCTGGACAATTTCCTCCACCATGACTCTGAGCTCCTCCTCCGAGAACCTGGGGTGTCTTTGCTGTGCCAGGGGGTGGTGTGGGTGATGTGTGGGGTGGTGTGTGTGGTGATAAGTGTGCTGATATGTAGTGGTGTGTTGTGTGAGGTGGTGGAAGTTCTGTTGGTGATGGTATTGTGTGCCTGCGAATGCTTGGTAATAGTTTGTGGTGTCTCTCTCTGGCCTTCTCTCTGTACTTTTGGTCGTAGGGGTTTGTGGGTGATGTGGGTGTGTGTTTTATATTGTAATGGGTGTGTGGGAGTGGTGTGTGTATGTGTATCAGGTGTGTGTATTTTGATTTGTCCAATGTGGCTGTGTTTTGTAAGAGTGTGTGTATTTTGAGCGCAGTGGTGTGTACCGCCAATGGAATACTGTGGTTGAAAGACCGCCGCGTGGATTCGTGTGTCGTGATGGTGTGGGCGTATTTCTGTTGGCGTGACGGTGGAGCTACGGAGTTCTGAATAGGTTGTAGTATTTTCATAATAGATAGAGGTGATCCATGGTGGAGGCCATTGGCATAATCCAGTTTGAAAAGTACAAGCGAGATAGTAGCTTGCAGCTTGTGTGGAAATCCAAGGTGGGGTAAGATGCGTTGTAGAGTCTTCAAGGTGATGAAGCTTGTTCGTGGTAATTTGTCCACTTGGGCATTCATAGTTAACTTGGAGTCCATGGTGATTCCAAGGTTTTTGACTTCCTTGGATAATTGAGGAGGTGGTCCGAGATCGTCAGGCCAGGCGCACAGTGGGTCATAACTTTTCCAGTCATCACATATGAGTATTTCTGTTTTGGAGACATTTAGGGGCATATTTATACTCCGTTTGCGCCGGAATTGCGTCGTTTTTTTTGGCGCAATTTCGACGCAAAACTAACTCCATATTTATACTTTGGCGTTAGATGCGTCTAGCGCCAAAGTCCATGGAGTTAGCGTCATTTTTTAGCGTGGACACCTACTTTGCGTTAATGAGATGCAAGGTAGGCGTTCCCGTCTAAAAAATCGACTCCGAGGCATGTGCGTCGGATTTATACTCCCGGGCAAAAATCACGCACGGGAGTGGGCGGGTCAAAAAAAATGACGTACGGCCGCTTTTGCACCGTTTTTTAGCGCCTGCAAAAGGCAGGCGTTAAGTGACCTGTGGGCTCTGAAGGAGCCCAGAGGTCCCCTCCCATGCCCCCAGGGACCCCCCCCTGTCACCCTTGCTCACCCCAGGAGGACACCCAAGGCTGGAGGGACCCATCCCAGGGACATTAAGGTAAGTTCAGGTAAGTATTTTTTTTTTTTTTTTTTTTGTGGCATAGGGGGGCCTGATTTGTGCCCCCCTACATGCCACTATGCCCAATGACCATGCCCAGGGGACAGAAGTCCCCTGGGCATGGCCATTGGGCAAGGGGGCATGACTCCTGTCTTTGCTAAGACAGGAGTCATTTCTATGGGGGTTGGGAGTGAAAAAAAAATTTCGCAAATCGGGTTGAGGCGCAAAAATTTCCTCAACCTGACTTGCCCCATTTCTTGACGCCCAAGCTCCATTTTCCCCTACGCCGGCGCTGCCTGGTGTATGTCGTTTTTTTTAACGCACACCAGACGGCGCCGGCGGCTAACGCCGGCTAACGTCATTCAATAAATACGGCACCCGCATGGCGCTTCAGAATGGCGTTAGCCGGTGCTAATTTTTTTGACGCAAAACTGCGTTAACGCAGTTTTGCGTCAAAAAGTATAAATATGGGCCTTAGTTTGAGATGGCTCCAGGTTATCCACTGATCAACAGCTCTTAGACAACTGAAGATTTCTGAGTTTTTCAATGTTTTTAGGGCATTCTAATTTAAGTAGTATTTCTGTGTCATCTGCAGAGTTGTAGCATGTGAGTTGAAAATCATTGATCAGTTCTGGTAATGATATCATGTAGATGTTGAAAAGCAAAGGTGAGATGACCTTGGGGGACCCCTGCTTTTGTGAGGTAGAGTTTGGACGAGAAGGGGGGAGAATAGATGATATTAGATCTTTTTTGAAGGTAGGATGTAATCCAGTCGAGAGCAGTCCCTTCTATGCCGGCTTCGTGGAGTCTTTGAATTAGGATGTCATGGTCAACCATATCAAAGGCAGCCGAGAGGTCCAAGAGAAGTAGTGCAGCAACTCCATTGCGGTCGACTGTGTTTTTAAGATCATCCCAGATTGCTATGAGTGCTGATTCAGTGCCGCTTCCTGGGCGGAATCTAGTTTGGAAGTCTGAACGTATAGAATTGTCTTCAATGAATTGTGACATCTGGGCAAATGCTGCTCTTTCTATCAGTTTTTCCAGGAAAGTCCATTTGTGATTGGTCTGTAGTTGTTGGGGTCTTGTGGGTCTAGGTTTGTTTTCTTAAACGGTCGTATGTATGTCTTTTTATCAGGTCTACAGGAAAAGTTCCTGTAGTTAAAGAGTTGTTGATGATTCTTCTTACAGGTGTGGCAGCAGAAGTAGATAAAGGAATGCTCTTGAAGATGTGTGGTGGATAAGGGTCAGAAGGGCAACCAGAAGGTCTACTTGCTTTGAGCATATCCATAAATCCACCTTGGGATATTTGTTTGAAGGTCTGTAGAGGCTGGGTTGGTTTATTCTTAGAGGGTATTTTAGGAAAGGGGTTTGTGATGATGGGGTTCTTCTGTTTTAAATAGGGGTCTAATGTGTCTGCCTTGGTTGTGTAATGAGTTGGCAGTTTGTTTGTGAAATCTTGAGTAGTGGGATGACTTCCTTCCATACATGTAGGTTTTCAAAATTCATTTAGTATTTTATAAAATTCTTTGGTTGCAGATTTAGCATTTTGAATTCTGTCTCAGTAGTACCTTTTTTAGCTTTTTTGATTGATGATTTGTATATTCTGTTAAGTTTGTGTAGCTGCAGTTTGTCTTGACTGTTGTTTATTTTGAGCCAGGTCCGCAGCAACTTTCTGATTTGTTGCTTTATCTTTTTTCAGTTCTGTGTTTCTCCAAGGTGTTGGTTTTCTTTTGTCGTGTTCAGTTTTTTTGAGTGGTATTAGGATATCAGAAGCATCCTGTAGCCACTCATAACGTTTTGGCACAGAATTAATTGTATCTAGATCTGTGTTGGCTGTTAGTTGTGTTTCTAAGTCATCAAAATTGAGTTTACTCCAAGGTCGATAGGTGTTTGTATGTAAGTAGTTGTCAGGTGTGTTGATTTGTGGAGTTTTATGTCTGAAAGTTATCAAATGGTGGTCTGACCATGTGATTGTCGTGATGCTATGAACGGTAACTAGTTCAGGCTTAGCAAAAATGACATTTAGCATGTATCCAGCTATGTGTGTGGGATTGTGTACAATCTGATGTAGGTTCAATGCGACTAGGCCAGTGGTGATAGCTATTGGATGGGGCATATTGGGTTTGTCAAATCAAATGTTTAGGTCCCCAAGAATGCATAGGTTTGAGTATAATGTAATAAGGTTTGAGACTGTATCTACAAAAGCGTCTGGGAATGTAGAGTTGTTAGGTGGAGGTCTGTAAAGGAGGAGAAAGTTACAGGAGGAAGTTGGAGTAGGGTGGCATCTGGTGAGGAGGGCTGCACAACCTTGTATGGAAATGTTATCTGTTTTACTGAGATTTATTGCCTGTTTGAATATAATAGCTACTCCACCTCCTCTCTTGCCTATACGGTTTTGTGTGATTGTTTGATAGTCCAGAGGAAGGGCTTCATGCAACACTGGGGCCACGTTATCTCCCAACCATGATTCCGTCATGAATAGTAAGTCAGGTTGTGTGTCTGTGAGCAGGTCGTAGATGTGGTGCTTGTTTTTTGAGAGTGACCGAGCATTTATGAGCTGGCAGTTTAGAAAAAGTGTGTCAGTGGCGGTGTTGTTTTGTTTAGGAGAAGGGTAAGCAGTATAATTTGAGCTTGAGACAGGTGTGTTGTTAGTTGTGATAACTGTGTGAGGGTCACAATAGTCTTGTTTTCAATATAGTGATCCTCTTCCAGCAGGTTTAGGAGGCATTTTTTTGAGTCTGTGCGTGTGGGTGGTGGACCTGGTGGCTGAGAGAGACATGAAGAGATGTAATAGACAAGGGGATGCGAAGTTGTTAAGAGTGACATGTTGTCTATTTTGTTTGCGTCTGTTTAGTGTGGATGGAGTATGCGTTAGGGGTGGTGGGGAAGCATGTGGATCATAATGTAAGGCTCTAAATTGTGCAATGGAGGAGAGGCGGGTGAACGAAAGTTGCTGGGTTGGGGTAGAACGGGATTTGTATTCTTTGTGTAGTCATGAGGATGGGAGTGGGTGTGAATATAGGTATAATGAAAGTTTGTGTTGAGTTGATGTGCTGCAGTGTGTGGTTTGTATTGTTTTTGTGGAATAGTGAGAGGGGATATTGATGGAGCTGTTTTTGGTGACAGATTTGTTTGTGAGTTAGTGCAGGTGAGTGGAATTAGATTCTTACAGGGGGTGTCGATGTGTTTTGGAGATGAATGTATGAGGTTTGTAAGAGAGGATGGATGTGTGTCAGCGGAGTTTGTGTTAGTTGTGATGACTGGAAGAGGTAATATGTGTGGTGGAGTGGAGTGTGAGGATTGTATGTTTGTGTGTAATTGTTGAAGAGAGGGGAAGGGCATTTGTAGTTGGTGTGTTGGAAGGCTGTGTTTGGGAATTTTTATGATGAGAGGTGGTCTGTGTGGAGCAAATAGAGGATAGTGTTGTTGGTTTGTATGAATAGGGAGTGTATCTCTGGAAGGCTGAAAGTAATGTATAGTGTGGTTTTGTGTTGTGTGGGTGATGGCAGGTTGTGCTAGTTGGAGTGGACAGAGTAGTGTTTGCTGTGAGAAGGAAGTTGTTTGACTGTTGTAGTTGTGGAGGATATGTGTATATGTGTTGTATAAGGGGTATCGAGTTGGAAGATGGGACATTGCAATCTGTCTGCGCTCAGTTTGTGATGCAGGAGTTAGATGTCTTTGCTGATAATGTGTTTGCACGTTGATGGATGTGTAGGATGTAAAGTCCTTTCTGATAGATGGGAAATTGGGCAGCATTTCTGGCCCTAGGCCCTACCAGTCCCAAACAGGCCCAAACAGGCAACTGCCCTTGTCCGCCCTTAGCCTTGACGCCCGGGCTGTGATGCCCTGAGTCGTGGCCTTAAGTAGCCCTACTGGCCAATAGGAACCTAGTCCTAACCCTAACCAATCAGATGTGTAACCCTAATTCAAACAACCAATGGGAGACCCAGCCCTAAACACCAATCATACCCCTAAACCTGACAAACAATCACAACCCCAACCCTATAACCAGGAACCAATCAGAATGTCAGCCCTACCACCAATCACAAACCCAGCCCTAAAAACCAGGAAACAATCAGAATCTCAGCCCTACCACCAATCACAAGCCCAGCCTTAAAAACCAGGAACCAGTCAAAATATCAGCCCTACCACCAATCACAAGCCCGGCCCTAAAACCCAGGAACCAATCTGAATATCAGCCCTACCACCAATCACAAGCCTACCCCTAAAAACCAGGAATCAATCAGAATCTCAGCCCTACCACCAATCACAAGCAGCCCTAAAACCAGGAATCAATCAGAATCTCAGCCCTACTACCAATCACAAGCCCAACTCTAATTCCTAAACCAATAGAAAGATCAGCCCCCAACAACCTATCACAACACCATATGCAACAACCAATAGGAACTTACATGAGGGGCAAGTTAACTGAATCCGAGCCCCTGTGGGCAGGGAGGAGGCAGCTGCTGCTCTATTCAGAATCTCCTTGGATACAGACAGGCTGAATCCACACGTCCAAGCTAGCAGAGTCTACTTTACAGGTAAGGAAGAGATTGTTTTAAAAAAACACTGAAATACTGCTTGTCGTGTACTCTTAAATGTGGCATTTTTAAGGCAAAAAACAGGGGATGCAGACAGTTTCTGGACACAATTTAAATCATAGAAACAGATTAAGCAGTCTCCTAAACGCACTCTGCATGATGTATGTAGCCTTTTTACTTATAAAAGAGGGGGGGAGGCTTTTAGGCAGTCTTGTGACACAAACTAGAAGGGAAATTTCACACAGTCGCAGCTAAAAAAACACCACTTTAAAAGGTCAAAGTTGCATGAAACACAGAGATTCTACAGTAAGGAGGCACGGGCAGCAGTAAAAAACACTTTTAAACAAATAATACGATTTCCCAGAAAAGTCTGGGGCTCCTTACCTAGGTCCTTTAGGAATCCTTAAACACTGGGCTGTATTAGGGCACGGAAAATGCTGGGCTCACAAAATGGAGGTATGATCATGTGAAACAAATACATTTTCATGAGTGGAAAGTGGACGTTTGTGCAGACTCCAATGCACAATACTAGGCCTGTACCATTGAAGTGGTACATGGGTGCAGAGAAATCAGACATATGTGTGCAAGGCAAAAACTCAGTACATGCAATCGACTACAACATGTTTGATATGCCTATTGCACACAATGGCATACAAGTGTGTAGCAGGGTTGCAGTCAGGCTATTATGGCACACTAGTCATCATTGTTCCTGTGGGACATTGTGTCCCCTCACAGACCCATGGTTGCATGTTTTGACACAGGTTGACGGTGCTCCATTCAGCTCAGTCCACTGTGCACATGCATCAGGACCCTGACTGTGTCAAGAGTCAATGTAGCCTCGGCATGGGAGATAGGAGATGTTGGGTGGAAATCTATCCTCATCATGATAGCTCTTCAGCAGCGCAATGCACAGTCCCCTGCAGACAAACCTCTGCACAAATGTGATCCCCTGGCCTGGGATTTTCAATTTCTTTTGGGGTACCTGATGTCAGGCTTGTCCTATCATGTACAGAGGAGCTGGCTGCTTGTATGTGTAGGACATGTCTCATTATTTTGCATGGGCTAACACAAATGGTTTTACATTGTTATTATTTTCCATATGCAGCTTGGTTAGGGCATGTATCTCTAGTGTAACTTGTTTATGTTTTCCGACCTGAGGACAGATTATATCATCTCTCACTGCCTTCTGTCAGAATAGTATGTGATGGGCAACTACATTGTTGTTGTTGTTGCAAACATGAATGGGTTATGTACTGACCTAGACGTCCTCTGTGAACCAATGTCAGGTGATCACATGGTAACATTGTTGTATTGCACAGTCAGTATTGGTCTATGTGTGTACCTTCTCCAACATTTACGGAATATCTTGTTTGGAATTGATTTGGTCCTACATTCCTGACATTGTTTAGATTGCCTGACGCAGCCATGATGTGGCCAAAGGTGTAGGATTTTGCACTATGCCTACTTAAAGCGACTTAGTTTTTCTGGTGTGTGGATCTAGGCCTTTGAGAGCCACATGAGCGTGAGTTATGTGATGCTAATATGTGGCATGGAGGCGCAAGACCATCTTATATCAAAACCTATGTTTCAACAATCTTTGTAGCTGTTGTGTTTTTTTCCTGCTCTCTGCGGTACGAGCAACATTCCAATGGTATATGTAGTAGAGAAGAGTACACCATGGACAATCTGGTGTAAAGTGATTTAATGGCGATATGTACAAGATGATATTAGTTGTACAGTGTCTAGGTGTGGAAGTACTGTACAATATGTTGTCTCCTGCGAACTCCAGCAGCAGTGTTTTGTTGTTCCCCCTCCACCTGTGCTGCACTATTGTCATCCTCCTCCTCACTGGGGACATCTAACAGTTTATCCCAGGGGACATTAGTCTGAATACATATGTTATGTAAGATTGCACCTACAAGACTCATCTTGCATACCAGGGGTGGTGCATACAACAAGCTTCCTCCTGTCAGGTCCGGGCACCGGAACCTTGACTTCAGCAGCCCAAATGTCCTCTCCACCACATTTCATTTCCTTCCATACCCTTCATTGTATGCCCGCTCTTCCATCGCTATTGGGTTGCCAAATAGAGTCATCTCTGATGGCTGGACCCCGTAACCTTGGTCGGCTGAAAAGGAATGAGAGAACATGTGCCGGTCATGCAGTGGTTTCGTATGTGCCATGGCAGGTGTTATTTTTAGGTGCAGTGGTGACACAGGCCCTCATTATGTACATGGTACGCCAACCTTGCCCACGGTCAACAAATGATCGCCAGTGGCGGTGGACGGCATTCCACCAAATAATGACGCATGGTGATGGCGGTGAGGCCAGACATGTGCCATGCTGGCAGTCGTTGGCGGGGTGGATGCTGCTCCACACTCACTGCCACATCACTTCCTACACTGCCACATCTATAATGAAGCAGTTATAGGCGTAGCGGTATATGGAGAAGCAGTGATGGCAGTGGAGGAGCATCAAGGGAGCCCGTTCCCTCCCGGAGCAATGTGACGGAAAAGGTAAGTGCTGTCCGAGAGGAAAGGGGGGAGGGTGTGTGTGTGTAGTGTGTGAGTGCATGGGGGTGTGCGTGGGTGTCTGTGGGGGGTGTGTGTCTGAGTGCATGTATGCATGTGTGCATGTCCGCATTCCGTGTGCATGTGCATGGGTGAATGTGGATGTGGGGGAGCCTGTATGTAGGGGTGGGGGATGGTGAGGGTCGGGGTGGGCGGACCTGCATAGGGTTTTGGGGAAGGAGGTTTGGGGGGGTCGATTTTTTGGGTTCAGGGGTGGGAGTGGAAACTGTTATAGGGGCTTGGGGGGTGGGTATGGAATGTGGAAAGGGGGGGAGGGCCAGGCATGTCACATACAAGTGACAGGAATGATTTTTCTTGTCACCCATATGCTTTCCGCCACGGATTACCTGGTGGGGTAACTCGGCAGGGAATCCCTGGTGGAAATGGGATTGCAATTCCACTTGCAAAAACAACAAGTGATGGACGGAATGCTGAACATTGTCAAACATTCACCCCCAGTCACAGATCTGGGTTTAATCCATCGTTTTTTTGCTGCCCATGCCATTCCAGTTTGGACCCAGCCATATGCAAATCAGTCTTGACCCTGTTCCCCATAGGAACAGTCCAGCCCGAACTGCTAGGCCAGGTCTTCCCTGGACTGGAAACAAGCATCCTGAGACCGGTTTCGGGGTTTCACCCCTCATCAGCCAGGCTAGCTTGAATCCAGTGGCATGGGAAGCACGGGACCCACGTCTGGGCATACCCTTCCCACTTAGGGCGACAAATGCAAAAACAACAAGTGATGGACGGAATGCTGAACATTGTCAAACATTCACCCCCAGTCACAGATCTGGGTTTAATCCATCGTTTTTTTGCTGCCCATGCCATTCCAGTTTGGACCCAGCCATATGCAAATCAGTCTTGACCCTGTTCCCCATAGGAACAGTCCAGCCCGAACTGCTAGGCCAGGTCTTCCCGGGACTGGAAACAAGCATCCTGGGACTGGTTTCGGGGTTTCACCCCTCATCAGCCAGGCTAGCTTGAATCCAGTGGCATGGGAAGCACGGGACCCATGTCTGGGCATACCCTTCCCACTTAGGGCGACAAATGCAAAAACAACAAGTGATGGACGGAATGCTGAACATTGTCAAACATTCACCCCCAGTCACAGATCTGGGTTAATCCCCGAATACCCCGAAACCGGTCCCAGGATGCTTGTTTCCGGTCCAGTGAGGACCTGGCTTGGCAGTTCGGGCTGGACTGTTCCCATGTGGAACAGGGTCAGGACTGATTTGCATATGGCTGGGTCCAAACTGGGGTGGCATGGTGAGCAAAAGAACGATGGATTAAACCCAGATCTATGACTGGGGGTGAGTGTTTGACAATGTTCAGCATTCCGTCCATCACTTGTTGTTTTTGCTTTGTCGCCCTAAGTGGGAAGGGTATGCCCAGACGTGGGTCCCGTGCTTCCCATGCCACTGGATTCAAGCTAGCCTGGCTGATGAGGGGTGAAACCCCGAAACCGGTCCCAGGATGCTTGTTTCCGGTCCAGTGAGGACCTGGCTTGGCAGTTCGGGCTGGACTGTTCCCATGAGGAACAGGGTCAGGACTGATTTGCATATGGCTGGGTCCAAACTGGGGTGGCATGGTGAGCAAAAGAAAGATGGATTAAACCCAGATCTATGACTGGGGGTGAGTGTTTGACAATGTTCAGCATTCCGTCCATCACTTGTTGTTTTTGCTTTGTTGCCCTAAGTGGGAAGGGTATGCCCAGACGTGGGTCCCATGCTTCCCATGCCACTGGATTCAAGCTAGCCTGGCTGATGAGGGGTGAAACCCCGAAACCGGTCCCAGGATGCTTGTTTCCGGTCCAGTGAGGACCTGGCTTGGCAGTTCGGGCTGGACTGTTCCCATGAGGAACAAGGTCAGGACTGATTTGCATATGGCTGGGTCCAAACTGGGGTGGCATGGTGAGCAAAAGAACGATGGATTAAACCCAGATCTATGACTGGGGGTGAGTGTTTGACAATGTTCAGCATTCCGTCCATCACTTGTTGTTTTTGCTTTGTTGCCCTAAGTGGGAAGGGTATGCCCAGACGTGGGTCCCGTGCTTCCCATGCCACTGGATTCAAGCTAGCCTGGCTGATGGGGGGTGAAACCCCGAAACCGGTCCCAGGATGCTTGTTTCCGGTCCAGTGAGGACCTGGCTTGGCAGTTCGGGCTGGACTGTTCCCATGAGGAACAGGGTCAGGACTGATTTGCATATGGCTGGGTCCAAACTGGGGTGGCATGGTGAGCAAAAGAACAATGGATTAAACCCAGATCTATGACTGGGGGTGAGTGTTTGACAATGTTCAGCATTCCGTCCATCACTTGTTGTTTTTGCTTTGTCGCCCTAAGTGTGAAGAGTATGCCCAGACGTGGGTCCCGTGCTTCCCATGCCACTGGATTCAAGCTAGCCTGGCTGATGAGGGGTGAAACCCCGAAACCGGTCCCAGGATGCTTGTTTCCGGTCCAGTGAGGACCTGGCTTGGCAGTTCGGGCTGGACTGTTCCCATGAGGAACAGGGTCAGGATTGATTTGCATATGGCTGGGTCCAAACTGGGGTGGCATGGTGAGCAAAAGAACGATGGATTAAACCCAGATCTATGACTGGGGGTGAGTGTTTGACAATGTTCAGCATTCCGTCCATCACTTGTTGTTTTTGCTTTGTCGCCCTAAGTGTGAAGGGTATGCCCAGACGTGGGTCCCGTGCTTCCCATGCCACTGGATTCAAGCTAGCCTGGCTGATGAAGGGTGAAACCCCGAAACCGGTCCCAGGATGCTTGTTTCCGGTCCAGTGAGGACCTGGCTTGGCAGTTCGGGCTGGACTGTTCCCATGAGGAACAGGGTCAGGACTGATTTGCATATGGCTGGGTCCAAACTGGGGTGGCATGGTGAGCAAAAGAACGATGGATTAAACCCAGATCTATGACTGGGGGTGAGTGTTTGACAATGTTCAGCATTCCGTCCATCACTTGTTGTTTTTGCTTTGTCGCCCTAAGTGGGAAGGGTATGCCCAGACGTGGGTCCCGTGCTTCTCATGCCACTGGATTCAAGCTAGTCTGGCTGATAAGGGGTGAAACCCCGAAACCGGTCCCAGGATGCTTGTTTCCGGTCCAGTGAGGACCTGGCTTGGCAGTTCGGGCTGGACTGTTCCCATGAGGAACAGGGTCAGGACTGATTTGCATATGGCTGGGTCCAAACTGGGGTGGCATGGTGAGCAAAAGAACGATGGATTAAACCCAGATCTATGACTGGGGGTGAGTGTTTGACAATGTTCAGCATTCCGTCCATCACTTGTTGTTTTTGCTTTGTCGCCCTAAGTGGGAAGGGTATGCCCAGACGTGGGTCCCGTGCTTCCCATGCCACTGGATTCAAGCTAGCCTGGCTGATGAGGGGTGAAACCCCGAAACCGGTCCCAGGATGCTTGTTTCCGGTCCAGTGAGGACCTGGCTTGGCAGTTCGGGCTGGACTGTTCCCATGAGGAACAGGGTCAGGACTGATTTGCATATGGCTGGGTCCAAACTGGGGTGGCATGGTGAGCAAAAGAACGATGGATTAAACCCAGATCTATGACTGGGGGTGAGTGTTTGACAATGTTCAGCATTCCGTCCATCACTTGTTGTTTTTGCTTTGTCGCCCTAAGTGGGAAGGGTATGCCCAGACGTGGGTCCCGTGCTTCCCATGCCACTGGATTCAAGCTAGCCTGGCTGATGAGGGGTGAAACCCCGAAACCGGTCCCAGGATGCTTGTTTCCGGTCCAGTGAGGACCTGGCTTGGCAGTTCGGGCTGGACTGTTCCCATGAGGAACAGGGTCAGGACTGATTTGCATATGGCTGGGTCCAAACTGGGGTGGCATGGTGAGCAAAAGAAAGATGGATTAAACCCAGATCTATGACTGGGGGTGAGTGTTTGACAATGTTCAGCATTCCGTCCATCACTTGTTGTTTTTGCTTTGTCGCCCTAAGTGGGAAGGGTATGCCCAGACGTGGGTCCCGTGCTTCCCATGCCACTGGATTCAAGCTAGCCTGGCTGATGAGGGGTGAAACCCCGAAACAGGTCCCAGGATGCTTGTTTCCGGTCCAGTGAGGACCTGGCTTGGCAGTTCGGGCTGGACTGTTCCCATGAGGAACAGGGTCAGGACTGATTTGCATATGGCTGGGTCCAAACTGGGGTGGCATGGTGAGCAAAAGAACGATGGATTAAACCCAGATCTATGACTGGGGGTGAGTGTTTGACAATGTTCAGCATTCCGTCCATCACTTGTTGTTTTTGCTTTGTCGCCCTAAGTGGGAAGGGTATGCCCAGACGTGGGTCCCGTGCTTCCCATGCCACTGGATTCAAGCTAGCCTGGCTGATGAGGGGTGAAACCCCGAAACCCGTCCCAGGATGCTTGTTTCCGGTCCAGTGAGGACCTGGCTTGGCAGTTCGGGCTGGACTGTTCCCATGAGGAACAGGGTCAGGACTGATTTGCATATGGCTGGGTCCAAACTGGGGTGGCATGGTGAGCAAAAGAACGATGGATTAAACCCAGATCTATGACTGGGGGTGAGTGTTTGACAATGTTCAGCATTCCGTCCATCACTTGTTGTTTTTGCTTTGTCGCCCTAAGTGGGAAGGGTATGCCCAGACGTGGGTCCCGTGCTTCCCATGCCACTGGATTCAAGCTAGCCTGGCTGATGAGGGGTGAAACCCCGAAACCGGTCCCAGGATGCTTGTTTCCGGTCCAGTGAGGACCTGGCTTGGCAGTTCGGGCTGGACTGTTCCCATGAGGAACAGGGTCAGGACTGATTTGCATATGGCTGGGTCCAAACTGGGGTGGCATGGTGAGCAAAAGAACGATGGATTAAACCCAGATCTATGACTGGGGGTGAGTGTTTGACAATGTTCAGCATTCCGTCCATCACTTGTTGTTTTTGCATTGCAATTCCACTGCCTGTCCTGCCTCCACCGTCGGGCCGAATGTGCTCACAGCCAACTCGGCAGTGGACTGTGGCCTGGCGGTGGGTGGTAGTGAACTGGCTGCACTACTATGTTAAGAATATGGTGTTCTGGACCACCATGCCGTTGGCAGTAATGACCGCCACCGCCAGCGAGGCGGCCAGACCGCCTTGTTCATAATGAGGGCCACAGACTTGCTTCTGGTATTGTTTCTGTTCCTGTTTAGTTGGATGGTTGCATTGGTTTGTGGTGGTGGACAATATTATCATGGGTTGTGGCTCAGGGACCTAGTGATTGTCAATTTAAATCTGGACTGACAGTTCGACCATGCAAAATATGTGTTGTCCTTATTTGAGGCTGTCTCCTATTGTTAGTGGAACCTACTGCCTCCCTGCACCACAATAGTGTCATTTGTATTGACACTATGGTGGCCCTACAAGGCCAAACTCAGGCCTCTATGTTACCATGTGGCACTACGTATGCTGTGCGACACTTAGTGACGTTTTGTGGCACATGACGTCTGCGCCAACCATCATATGTACAAGGGTGAGATTCACACACAAGGAGGAGTAGCAAAATTGGTGCAGAGGAATCTCCAAGGTTCCTAGGCATGATCTATCATAGACACTTTCAACACATGCACAGAGCAGGCGTTAGAAGGGGGCACACCATAGTTGTGAATATGTCCCTATGTACTGTGCATGAAATGGTCACGTATGGTTTAAATACTCCTACAGAGTCCTACTATGGTATCCATTATCTTGACACTATTGCACCTACTCTGCACCATGATGCGCCGATTATTGTATACAGCGATAACATGGTGGCTTTAGGGGTGTGCTAAGTGGTGCAAAAAAAGTGGAGCTGGACTAGGTGCAGTGCCACTTTTCATAAATCTGTCCCATGGTCTTTCATGGCTGGTGATGTTGTATTCCTATGTGTGCGCCACAATGCATCAGACAGGTGAAGATGCACAAAATACCGCTGGAGGTTTCGACACGATGACAAATGTAGGGCTTTGCCTATATGTGATTTTCTTTACATTGACATGGCCACTGCCATTCACATAGCTGAGCTATTCATTTTTAGATGTTATGTGTGTGGGGTCTGTATTAAGTTGTCAACCTGTGGACACGTTTAGTGATTTGGGCCCAGCTTCTCTAAGTAAAGAGGACATAGCTCCACCTGTCATTCACATGCTGTGCCAGTAAGGTTGTGACTGTATTATGCACATATGGGTGTATGTGTGTGTGATGCATAATGAATGCGGTGTAGTGTGGCATGTGGCATATGTGTTCTTGTCTGTACATCTGTGTTCCCCTGTCCATGTGTGTTTAATGTGGTGTATGTACTGTTTGTCCTGCAAGGTTGGTGTGTTGTCTGTGTAATGATTGTCATGGTGGCTTACCTACGAGTAGCCCATTTCCAAATTGCCCATCCTGGAACCGCTTGTTGATCGTGGATTGGCGGAATATTTAGGCATCATGGATGATGCCGGGATATTTGGCTCGGATTTTTGTGATGAGCCCATGGTGGTCCATAATGGCCCACACATTTATACAATGGGTGTGCTTGTGGTGCCTGGAGAGGTGTTCCGTGGCAGCAGGTGGCACACGTTGGACATGGGTGTAGTCCATTGCACCCTGCACAATGCGGGAACCCAGCAATTTAGTAGAAACCTTGCTTGATATCCTGCTGCAGTTGCTGGGTGTTAGGGAAGAAGATGTGGTGGGGTGTGAGGTGGATAATTGCGTCCAGAACCCTTGGTAGGAAGACCAAGAAGGATGGCTGGGAGATGCCAGCCAATTGTGCGCCCATTGTCTGGAATGATCCTGGCACCAGCGTATGGAAGACAGCCAGGAGTTTGGTCATGGGTTGAATAGTTGTAGGAGTTTTCACTCTTGCTATGATGTATGGCGCAATGTGGTGCAGCAGGAGTAGAATGGACTCCCACTTCAGACGGTAGATTCTGATGACATCTTGTTCCCTAAGCACAAGGAGGATTGTGCTCTGTCAAAACATACTCTCCCGCCTTCTGCGCTGCTTTTGTGGCTGCTGTGGTGGTGTTTGAGTTTGCTGCAATGGTGCTGGTGGCACCTGTTGTTGTCGCTGTCATCTCCAGAGTGTGCCAAACTGGAGAATTAACAGTTCCATGTTGTCCAGGGGGTTGCCAATGCTCCTTCTGTATGTTTTCCTTAAGTAGTAGTGTGTGGGCCTCATTCTAATGCATGGTCTGACCAGGCATTAAAATTTGACACTAATCGGGCTTTGCATCATTTTTTGGGAACGGTTCCTTAATGTGTGATTTTTTTATGTCGGGTAGAACATATGGTGCTGGAGGGCTAGCGTCATTTTTTGGGAGGGAACGCCTACCTTGTATATCATTGTCGCTAAATGATGCAAGGTGGGGTAGTGCTCACAAAAGATGATGCTAGCTCCGAAATTTTGTTGCTATACAGGTCTAGTGGCAAAATATAAATATGGCATGGTTAGCGCCGCTTTTGTATAAAAAAAGGTGCAAAGGCGGCACTAACTTTTGTTAAATATGGGCCTTCGTTTTTATACCTGTTGGGAATGTAAGGCCTACAAATGTACTAATAATGTGTTTGAGTATTATTTTCCTCAAAAAATCATAAGAAAGGTCAACAGTGACACTACATGAAACACTGACCATGACCATACAGTATTATGTCTTGACATGTCTATGCAAAAACATTTACATTAGTAGCACTTTTCAAGCACTCAAGAAAAGGGTGTTAGGACACGTGCGCTGTACAGAATGTACATCCATACTATTGAGTGGCAAGATATTTCAGAGATGCTCGCAGGAGCAGTTGCAGTTTAAGATTTTTTGGCATTTACCATATCTCATACCTCATGGTAATTGTGAACTTTGCCTTAGATGGCTGGAAAGTTCATACAGTATGTTGTAGGACTCTAAAATGCCTCATGACTAAACACTGAAAAATAACTCAACGTTCATGTGGGTTCAAGTTGAAAATAATGATATCAGACAATGGAGTGGAAAACTGAAATAATGATATTAGACAATGGAGTGAAAAACTGTGTACTAAATATGCCAATTTGCTTATCTCATGGTTGTTCTCTTCCCTGTAAATTGATTTTTAAAAGGTCTATATTTCACACAGGCTATTATGCACTACCAATTACCTCACATTACTACATCACTCATGCCATGTTCTATGACATCATTGATAGCATCACTGCAACATCTGAAGTGATATCATTGATGACAACATTCTGCATGGTGGGGATGTGAGTTATAGTTATGTTAGGGCATGAGTAATATAGTTTTAAAGAATATTGTTATGTTTATTGTTGTTTTCAGTAATATAGTTGTGAAAACATAATTTTTTAATTATGTTAATGTGTTTTAGCTAATACATTATTACTTTTATATGTTACTATTGTTTGTATAATTGTTATTAATGTTTTTTAGGTGATTCAGATTGTTTATTTAATTATAAATAGTAATTTATAGTGTTGTAGTGGGTTGTTAGGATTGTAGGGGGACAGAGTGGGAAATGAAATAGGTAATAATTGATTATAAATTAATTATTATGTTTAATTAATTATCTGATTGATATTAATTATGTAATTTTGGAATACTGATTTAGTTAAGTTATGTTTTAGGACGCTAGGTTTGTACGGGTTCAGGGTGAGGAGTTAATTTAGTAATATGAAATAGCAATTATTATTAATTGTTAATCATTTAATTGATTACTAATTATGTAAAATGAGTAATAATAAATTATTTTAGTTATATTTTAGGTGGAGCCTGCTTGGTTTGTAGGGGTATACAGTGAAAAGTTAATTAAGTAAAAAATAATGAAATGTTTATTATTTAATTGACTATCAATTACGTAAATTGAGCTATACTTAATTTAGTTTTATTTCAGGTTTGGGTTGATATTTATCTTAATAATATTTTTTAAATAGTAAATAAGTATTAAAATCCTTTTTTTTTAAGTAAATAATTATTTGTAATTGATAATTATTTGATTGATTATTATTTATGTAAATTGTTTAATTTTTATTAAATACATATATTTATAAATATTAAATGTTAATTAATATTGTTTATATTAAGAGTTTAATATATTTTCTAAGAAATATGGTCATTCAAATATGTAATGTGTTTGAAGTGAAGTACTTTCTCTTCTATTGCTTAGACTGGAATAGTAGATTTAACCCCTCCGAAGTCGAACCCTTTACCAAATGTTGCACAGACTGGAGACGGAATATTAAACCCTACCCCTCCAAAGTTCAACCCTAGCCCTTAACATTGCTCAGACTGGAGTCGGACTAGTATATTTTTTCTCTCTGAAGTCGAACACCTTCCCCACTATTGCTCTGTTCGGAACGGGGATAATAAATTTAATCCCAACAAAGTTATACCCTTTCCTTAAGTTGCACAATATAATAGTCATTTATTCCCCTCTGAAGGCCAACACTTTCCCTACTGTTGCACTGTTTGGAGTTGGGATAGTAAATCTAACCCACTTCCAAGTCCAACACATTTGCTATTGCTGTGCTGTTTGGAGAGAGAACAGTAAATTTAACACCTCCAATGTCCAACAGTTTCCCTACAGTTATGCTGACTGTAGTCCTGTAGTTGGAACAGTAAATCTAACCCCTGCAAAGACCAACACTTTCCCTGCTGTTGTTGAGATTGAAGTGGGAATAGTAAACCTATATGAAGAGCAACACTTTTCCTACTGTTGTGCTGATTGGAGTAGAAATAGTAAATCTAACCCCTCTGAAGTCCAATGCTTTCCCTGCTGTTGCATAGTTTGGAGTGAGAAAAGTAATTATATCCTCTCCTAAATTGAACACTTTTCCTACTGTTGCACTGGTTGTAGGGGAATAATACAGTTAACCCCTCCAAAGTCCAACGGTTTCCCTACTGGAGTGGGAATAGTATATGTAATAGTGCCACACTCCAATTTATTGGTTACATATGTTTGTTATTTTTTAAAAATTTTATTTTTTAATTTTATATTATTTTTTCATTTTTAAGTTTCTTAGAATTTGTTTATAAATGTTTATAATTGTGTTTGGTAATAAATTCATTATTTTGTATTTGAATTGTTAATATGTTTTAAGCTTTATTTAAATATATTTATATTTAGACAGATATATATATATATATATGTATATATATATATATATATATATATATATATATATATATATATATATATATATATATATAAACAAGGCCCTTTCAGGGTTAGAGTGACGCATAAATTATGCAAAAAAGCAGACATTTGAGGTGAGCAAATCTATAGTGTCGCTGGTGTTGCACGGTGCTCCTTACTAGAGCTGCTCTCCACCTAAATTTGGGAACTTTCCAGAGTTCTCCTTTGTTTTTTGCATATATATATATATATATATATATATATATATATATATATTTTTTACATACACACACCTCAGCAAGTGCTGACGTGATTTTATTCGACGATATGTGAGAAGTATCTGGAGTACTTCTGAAACATGCAGCAATCAATACAAGGTGCAACAGTGCAAGGTTACAAAATAAAATCATATTCTGCCCAATGCGTTTTGGTGTGATGCCTTCTACTGGGTCAATCCGTATATATATAGATATTTTCACTAAAGAAAACCAAAGGATAAAGCAAAGTTATAGTTAGGTGAAATGTTCAGTAACAATGCAATCATTTTACATTTAAAAAACACAGAAATTCACCAGTTATAGTTATAGGTATTTCAAGTGCCCTAAGGCTCTAAGGTTGACTATAGGTTGTGACCCAGCCATGCACAGTTTTTTCATCAATAATTTCATTGCGATGTTGCAGTTTTATCATCAACAATGTCATAGAAGATGTTATGAGTATTGTAATATGTGGGGTAGTTAGCA
The DNA here is from genome assembly GCF_031143425.1 of Pleurodeles waltl. Taxonomy (NCBI): domain Eukaryota; kingdom Metazoa; phylum Chordata; class Amphibia; order Caudata; family Salamandridae; genus Pleurodeles; species Pleurodeles waltl. The sequence continues at coordinate 380,477,257 of NC_090446.1, forward strand.
GTGCACACAGTCATTGAGCTGGGATAGGGTTCCCAGAGACTTTAAAGGCTCAGGAAAGGGGGTGGCGAGGCCACCCTCTCCTTTTATTTGCATTTCGGGCCAGGCGATTGGGTACCCGGGGCCTAATTAGGCTCTAAAAAATGGTCTGCATGCCCCTTCCCTTCTTTTTCAACTTGGCCCCGTGGGATGGGTCCCAGGACCTCTCAGAAGCTTGGGGGGTGGGAGGGGGTCACATGCCCCCTCTCCAAAACCATATCAGGTTTCACCCCTCCCCTTGTGAATGCATTTCAGCCTCAGGAAATTGGGTTCCTAGTGCTTAATTAGGCTTCAGAGGGGGGCTGAGTGGGATGAGGTTTCACCATCAGGTCCTGACCCATGCTGGAAGGGTTTATTTAAACAAGCACAGAGCCTGTGCTTGTTTTTTTTTAATTTGTGGTAACATTGTTTATAAAAGTGTTTTTAGCCCCAGGTGCTGCCCCAGAGGGACCCCACTACCCTGCCTAGGCAGTCAGGTTATCCCTACCCTGCCACCTATGTAATGGTTTTGTGATTTTTTTAGGGCTCAGGACTGAGTCCTGAGTCTTAAGATGGCTGCCACAACTTCCTGGTTGATGGCAGTGATCAGAACTCAGCAGGGGATCTGTCGCATCGGTGGCGGCTCCGCATCCTTAGATAAACAAGGTTTTTGAGCATAAATTGCTCAGAAACTACTAAACGGGTTTATACCAAATCACAAAAAGCACTCTTTCTGGACCAAAGTCCTGTTTTCTGCCAAATATAGTGCATATCCCTTCAGTGGTTTGGGCTGTAGCTGTATCTAAAGTTCCTATGGAAAAATAGATGGGGGAAATGTGTGTGTTTGGGACCCTCATTTTTCTCAGCCCCCGCTTGATGGATCACCCGGAAAGTTTCATGTGCAAACTAGTCAAACAGTAGCACTTTTTTAGAAATATTTGTGGAGATTAGTAAAACTGCTCCAAAGTTATTAGCAACACAAAAAGACATTTCCTATGGAATCATGATCCTAGCTATAAATACCCTGTGGCAAACGGCAATGGTAATACGTGCTTTTCATAGTAATACATTTACAAAATTTTACATAATACACTAAATATAATGTAAACTGCATATTTTTAATAATTGTGTTACACTATGTATCTATATCAATGTATGTAAACACAGATACAAATATAAATGTGTGCATTTACATGAGGATATATTTATATATATTCATAAGTATTAGTGGAACGCATGTCATTTACATTATATTAATGTTGTATACTACAATATGTAAGGTATACAACTTTAAACTATATAAATATTAAAAGAACAATATTTTTGTATGTTTATTAGGACATTTTTAGAGCTAAACAATAATTTATTTCTAATGGTTGTGTACCTACCATTATCAGTAAAGGGACATGATAATTTGCTAAACAATATTTTTGACATATTTGTGTAGTGAAACCTGTATTGATTTAGAGTTAGGTCAAACAAAATATAGAGTAGCTACTTGTATGCACTAGAGAATCTCATGGGATGGGCTGGGCTGGAAACAGGTTTGTAGAATACATCTGTCTGTAGGTTTCACCCAGGAGAAAAAAAAGAAACATTTTACAACCCACCATGATTAGGGCTGCTGCAAAAAAATGCTCTATTGGGCCATCCTAAAGGAAACAGTTAAGTAGCACATGGCGAGCACAAGATACAGTTGGACAGTTTAAGTGTCCTGTTTGAGTGTTTTTGGTGTCTTTCTTGTCTTTCCTGGGACTGTGCTCAAAGGATTTTAAGTTTCTGTGGAGTGGTTCTGCACTCTTTGTTAGCGAAAATGCCATGTCTTTACTTTCTTCCAGACTTCAGATGGTCTTGTATATTTCTTATCTTTGCTGGTTAGGAGTTTCTAAATTTATAGCTTGTATACCAAACCATGTTTTACCAATATCCATCTGCTTATTGAAGTTAAAGGATAGGTGTGGTGCTAGTCAAGAATATAGGGTTCAGTTCTATGACTATCCTTCTAATTTAGCTTGTAGGAATAATATGTCCTTGACTTTTTTAATGTCCTTGTAGATAATTCAGATGGTTTTAAAAGCAGAGCATCTTACAATACAGAGCCAATGAAAAACTTGCTGCACTGGTGTTATGTGTTACCACAAGCTTAGATATAGGTATCTTCTTATAGCACGGTAGACCCTCTGAGGTAGGAAGAAGGTGTTACTAGCTACAAACCATCTATCTTCTGTGGGTATCTTAGGTTTGGAGAGATGTATCTGAGTATTTAAATTGTACAAAAGATACTCCTTATGCCTTAATTTACCTGAATGATCAAGAATTGAGTGAAGTCCATAATCACATTGATAATTTTTACTTAATTCAATGTTGATAGGTGGAGCTCTAGTTTCTTGAGCCAAATGGTTGAAGGTTGGTGGTTTCTCCACATTGAATTTAAAAGGGTTTCTCAGCATGCATTCTAAAATGGAATAGAAATAGGGGTGAGATCTTCATGACTCTAGGTCCTTAGTGTTTTCTAGTTTTAGGGTGTCTATGTATTTTTTGTGTAATTGTAGTAAGTCAGGTTGAAGGAGTGGATTAGATCTGGTAAGGGTCTGAAGTAAAGGTTCTACAGGAGGCTCTACAGGAATAGGATGGTTATTGAGCCCTGGAGACTCCCACGGTTTGAGGGCAAAGGAGCCTAAATGAACTTATATTGTGACATAATAACTTTCATACCTTGAAGACAGGAGGAACTGTAGTTGAAGGCATGTCCTTGCTTGACAAGCTCTTCTAATTTTAGTAATAGAGTCTGGTTGTGGACGATAGCAAAAGGCACAGCCATGGTGGTGTGACACCACCATCAACTTAGTTCAGAATGGAAAGTTCATGAAAAAATGTTAGCTGGTTTAATAACTATTATCACCTCTGTCCCACCACTTTAAAAATCCTCCCAAGCTCCTATGCCAACAAACAGTAAGAGTTTTCTCTGAGGATTTGTTTTGAAGAAAAGCCATTACTGGTGGGAGACAGTCAGGCATGAAAGACCTATCTACATTAACCAGACAAAAGTCCTATTTGACCTTTCAATGATGACCCTTTTAGAAACACCACAAAATAAAATGATGGATGGACTGTTGAAGCTTTTCAAACACTCACTCCCAGTCATGAATCAGGGTTTAATCTGTCAATATTTTGCTCACCATGTCACCCCAGTCTGGACCCAGCCATATGCCAATCAATCTTGACCCTGCTCCTCATGGGAACAGTCCAACCCAGATCTGTGACTGGGGGTGAGTGTTTGAAAAGTTAGAGTGTAATTTGACAAGCAAAGTTGAAAATAAAACTTTCTGATCATTGGAGCCTACAAGTAGAGTAATAGATCTAGTAATTATTCTTGATGCAGAATCATTAGAATAGAGTTTCTGAAAGGATGGAAAAGGATTTGTAAAAACCATTGGCATACTTGTTGTAGCTTCCGTTAATGTGACCGCGGACATCAAAAGGTTTCTCATGTGGTTTAGAAACCTGGGGGAGCTCCAAAATTTTAGACACTTGATAGTCAAATTACTGACATATGTGGATATAGAAATGTTCCTCAAGCTTTTTACTGCTAGAAGTTTGTTATTGGGGATATAACGAAAAACATCATCAACAAGTTAAAAAATGTACAAAGGCTTCAAAACTGACTAAACAAAATCATGTCTACTTAATTTAAACATAATTTATAAAGTGACTGAGTGTGGTATCATTCTCTTCTTTATTGAACCTTCATCGAATTTTTCAAGATTGCCTGGGGGAGCCCTAATGGTTAGACACTTGATAGTCAAGTTACTGACATATATGGATATATATATATAGATTTGCAGATTGAGGTTTTTAACATGATTTGGATCTAGATCCTGTTGGTCAATCTTGTAACCTACCCAACACTTTTGCCTCTCTCCTTGCCTCTACATCTTCCTCCCAAACTGGGGTAAGAGAGACAAGCAAAAAAGAAAATGTTCTAGTCTCAGTTAAATATCTGCATTGTAGTCAATATTGTTATGATAGACCTGAACTGCCATATAATGCACATGTCTGTATTTTAGCAAGGATTTAATGTTTTTCTTTGACCTTTATGTGGCTACACCCATATATACTTGAGCACTGTTAATAATTTTCCATTTAATTTGTTAATATATGTTGGAATATGGTCCTCTCTGAAGGGTCACCCCAAACCTTTTGCCTTTCTCCTCCTCTTTTTCTAACCTCGTTTGTTTGGGCTTTAGGACTCTGGGCACTTTACCACGGCTAACCAGTGCTAAAGTATATGTGCTATCTCTCTAAAACATGGTAACATTGGCTCATAAGTGCACTACATGTGCCCAGGGTCTGTATATTAAATGGTAATAGTGGGTCTACAGCACTGATTGTGCCACCCACTTAAGTAGTCCCTTATCTGTGGCTTGGGCCTGCCATTGCAGGGCACGTGTGTGCAGTTTACTGCCACTGAGATTTGGCATTTAAAACTAATTGCCAAGCCTTAAACTCCCCTTTTATTACATATAAGTCTCCCTTCTGGTAGGCCCTAGGTAGCCATAGGACAGGGTACTATGTAAGTAAAAGGCAGGACATATACTTGTAAGTTTTACATGTTCTGGTAGTGAAAAACTCTCAAAGTCGTTTTTCACTATTGTGAAGCCTGCTCTTCTCATAGGAAAGCATTGGAAATTTCCTCAAGTGGTAATTTCTGATCTGAAAGGAGGGTCCTTGTCATGTTTGGTATGGTTGGAATCCTGCTTACTGGTGAAGATGAATTTAACATTACTATTTTAGAAATACCACTTTCAGAAAGTAGGCATTTCTCCACACTTACTGCTCCCTCTGCCTTACAGCCTGTCTTCAATCCACATCTGGTCTGTGCTGGTTTACAGCTCCCTTTGTGCATTCCATCCAGACAGCCATAAATACAGGACACTCAGCAGGAAGGGTGGAGCGGACCTCACTTACACTTCAAAGGGTGGTGGCTTAACCCCACACAAAGGACTGATATCCCCTCCCCCACAAACCTCCAGACACAGATCTCCTGACATTCAGGGCTGGGTTGAAAGGGTAACTGGTACACTTCAAAACCACTCTTTGAAGTCTCCTCTACTTCAAAGGCTCATTTGGGTATATATACTGGTCTGTGACTCTCTAACATATGACATTACTGGACCCACAACTGGACTCTGTAAGAAGGACTGCAGTGCTGCCCAAAGGACTCAACTGGGCTGCTTTTCTGGAAGGACTGCCCTTTAGCTTGTTGCCTGCTGCCTGCTGCACCCTGACTCTGCAGGAAGGACTTTGCTTCCCCCCCACAAGTGATCTGCACGGGCTTGTCAGCTTGCCTCCTGTTAAGAAGTCTCAGGGCCATCAAAGTCTTCACCTGAAAGAGAAAATCCATGCCTCAATGTGCCCCAGCAGGAAACTCAATGCAATGCTTGTCTCATGCCTGAAAAAAGTGGCACAACGTCTGCAAAATCAACGCAGCAAATGTCTCATAGCTGAAAAATCAATGCAGTGCCTATAGAATCAACACAGTGCCTTTTTCACTGCCGTTTCCTCTTCACAGCACGTCTGGATTTTCCACGCAAGGTCCCTGGGCATCAATTTGTCATCAACCCTGCACTGCAGTAAGGAACTGAGGCCATGTGTCCAGAAATCGATGCATCGCCTTTCCAGTGAGGAAAGAATCAACGCATCACCTCCCCTGCCATTAAGGAACCGACACATTTTCTCACCTGCTTGGTAAGAATTGATGCGTCACCTCGTCTGCGCAGCAAGGAATCAATTCAACACTTTGTTTTCCTCCGCCTCACATCCCCTGTGGCCCACAACATCTTTGTTTTTGAAGCGGTCCAGGTAATTTGTGCTAAAGAAATGCATCCATTGATTCCTATGTATTAAAACTTACTTATACCTCTAAAAAGTGATATCTTGACCTGTGTATATTGGACCTTATTCATTTGGTCTTGTTTTATTCTGATAAATATTATCTATTTTTCTAAATTAGTGTGGAGTACTTTTTGTGGTATTTTCACTATGTTACTGTATGAGTTTGCATATGGCTGGGTCCAAACTGGAGTGGCATGGTGAGCAAAAAAACTGATGGATTAAACCCAAATCTGTGACTGGGGGAGAATGTTTGATTTGGTCTACATTCCGTCCATCAACTGTTCTTTTTGCATTTGTCACCCCAAGTGGGAAGTGTATGCCCAGACGTGGGTCCTGTGCTCACTATGCCACCATATTCAAGCTAGCCTGGCTGAAGAGGTGTTATACCCCAAAACTGGTCCCAGGTTGCTTGTTTCTGGTCCAGAGAGGACCTAGCCTGGCAGGTCGTGCTGGACTGTTCCCATGGGGAACAGGGTCAAGACTGATTTGCATATGGCTGGGTCCAAACTGGAATGGCATGGTGAGCAAAAAAACTGATGGATTAAACCCAGATCTGTGACTGGGGAGAATGTTTGATTTGGTCTACATTCCGTCCATCAACTGTTATTTTTGCAACTGTATGAGTTATTGCACAAATGCTTTACACAGTGCCTTCTAAGTTAAGCCTGCCTGCTCTATGCCAAGTTACTAGAGGGTGAGCACAGGATAGGTTAGGTTGTGTTGTGACTTACCCTGACCATATTGTGGTCCCTACTTGGACAATATGCATTTCTGCTGTAGATTTGACTGCATTGATGTGCTTCAGAGTGGACTGAGTTATGTGTGTTATGCTCTGTTGGAATCCTGTTGTTTGCATTATGTTTGTTTTCCATCCTATTTTTTCAAATTTCAAATTTGCTAAAAAACTAGGATGTTTTCCTTTTACATATTAGTCTTACATCGCTTATTAGGCCATATTTTTAAGTAAAACATCCAGTGTTAAGAATAAAAGCAATTCTCTTCTTCCAGTCCTAGATGTCTGACAGTTATGTGGCATTCCAGAATGTTGCTTTGTTTGAGGACGTTAACTGTGATTTTGAGGTGTATTGTGACATTGTTCTCTAGATGAACTCTTTCATTCAATAGCAATCACAAAACTGGTACCTTATACTGACCACAATGCATGGCATGGAGCAGTCACAGCAGTGGGTCTCCTCGTGCAAATTTCAGGAAAGGAGGATGTGATGTTCAGTTGAATGCTCAGCTACTTTTAATAGAACCATGATGAGTTGACATACAGATGATGATGTAACATGCAGGGTATATATGGAGTTGCTTTTGATTTAATCATTTAGTCATTTTCTTCAGTCTTTGATGCTGCTATGCCTGTAAACTAATCACCAGGCAGTCATTCCACATACTTGTGGCTGCAAATGTCACCATAGGAAATCTTTACCGAAGAGAGGCTGTGTTCCTTGGTGTCATACTTATACCCGCTACATGAAGCATTGATTTTCAAGGGAAGTTTCTGTTATCAATCTTGTTTTGCGTGTCAATTTGCTTGATCTATATTTATTCACCATATGCGAGGCATTATACAGATAGCTTGCTGTTAGAAATGGGGTCTTTGGTTGGCAGTCAGGTTACCCCCCTGTCCAAGCAAGTCCCTCAATCTAGTCAGGGTAAGTCACACACAATCCAAATTATCCTGTGCCCACCCTCGGGTAGCTTGGCACTTAGCAGTCAGGCTTAACTTAGAAGGCAATGTCTAAAGTATTTGTGCAATAAATCATGCATTAACACAGTATAGCACCACAAAAATACACCACACAGTGTTTAGAAAAACATATAATATTTATCAGATAAGATGCAGGTCAAAATGCTTAAAATGCAATAAGTATATGTTGAGACATCACTGTAAAAGTGATATAAAGGCCCTTATTATGACATTGGTGGTAAATCCCAATTACCAACATGCTGACTACCGCCAACATACCGCAGCGGTTATCCGTTCACCATATTATGACACACACACACCAATCTGTCACTATTCAGCCAGAGACACAAGTCCACCACACCAAACGTCAGTGGTGAACTGGCGGTATCAAAACCCACACCGCAATGCCAACAGAACAACGCCCACAACATTATGACCCACGAATCACCTCGGCGGACATTCAGTGGCGGTAAACCATTGATGGTACATACCGCCACACTCAAAATACATACACACATACAAAACAACACCACATTGGTCAATTCAAACTACACACACCTGACAACAACACACACACCACACCCACATCACTATAAAACTCACACCCACACTACCCACAACCCTTTACGACTACAAACTATTGCCACCAGAGAGAGAGAGAGACAGCAAGACCACTCACACAACCAGAGCCACATACCACCATCACCTATACACCACCCACGCACCTCACATCACACACCCCAACACATCACCCTACACATCCTCATCCACAATACTCACACAACACCCATGGCACCACAATGACACCCCAGGTTCTCTGAGGAGGAGCTAAGGTTCATGGTGGAGGAAATCATCCGGGTAGGGCCACAACTATTTGGAGCACATGTGCAGCAGATATCCATTGCTAGGAAGATGGAGCTATGGCAGAGGATCGTGGACAGGGTCAACGCCGTGGGGCAGTACCCCAGAACAAGGGATGACATCAGGAAGAGGTGGAATGACCTAAGTGGGAAGGTACGTTCCATTGTAGCAAGACACCAACTCGTTGTACAGAAGACTGGCGGTGGACCCCCACCTCCTCCCCCACAACTAACAACATGGGAGGAGCAAGTCTTGGCAATCATGCATCCTGAGGGCCTGACAGGAGTAGCAGGAGGACTGGATTCTGGTAAGTCAACTCTATACCACTATCACCCCCCTATCTGCATGCCATCACATACCCACACCATCACCCTCACTCCCATCACTTCACCACTTCCCACACACCCTACCATCACATCTCACTCATCCCAATGCCAAGCCCTGCATCCTCTACCAATGCATGGACACCACTCACAGACCTGCATGGACACTCATCACTAAAGCATGTACACCATAGAGAACTAATCATCCCACCATACTCTAACGTACACAAGTGAAAGCTGCCAGGGCAAAAACAACCAAAGAGGGCAACCCACACATGCACAATATATATCACACACAGAAACAATAACACTGCAGGGGGACGCGGGTTGCGCTATTGGTTTGTCCTGACTCTCCTCACCTGGGGGCTGACATCGGAGCACCAGAGCTCAAGGGCAGGAGCCCTTTAAATTCTTCCTTTGCGCTCCCGCTCGCGGGGACGCGGGTTGCGCTATTGGTTTGTCCTGACTCTCCTCACCTGGGGGCTGACATCGGAGCACCAGAGCTCAAGGGCAGGAGCCCTTTAAATTCTTCCTTTGCGCTCCCGCTCGCGGGGACGCGGGTTGCGCTATTGGTTTGTCCTGACTCTCCTCACCTGGGGGCTGACATCGGAGCACCAGAGCTCAAGGGCAGGAGCCCTTTAAATTCTTCCTTTGCGCTCCCGCTCGCGGGGACGCGGGTTGCGCTATTGGTTTGTCCTGACTCTCCTCACCTGGGGGCTGACATCGGAGCACCAGAGCTCAAGGGCAGGAGCTCTTTAAATTCTTCCTTTGCGCTCCCGCTCGCGGGGACGCGCGCGGGCGTGCCCGGGCAAAGCCCGGGCCAAGGGCGGGCCCGTCCGTGCCCGTCAGAGGCCGAAGGAGGCCGGGCTGGGCCACCTCTCTTGGTCCTAAGGCACGGCAATTGCCCCTCCTGCATAGGGAAGTACTCCAATCTCTCCTCTACATTGTGACATAGTACTATTCGCCAATGGGGAAGCGTAAGGCCAAAGACAGCCCGACTTTAGGCTCTGGCAAATCCAAAATACTCAAAATCAATAAGACTATGTTACCCCACACTAGCCATGTTGCCAAGGAAATAGACGATTTAATAGAAGAGGTAGAACAGATTCTAAACAACAAGGAGAAGCCTAGTCGAAAGGGCTCAAAATCTGGCACGCTTATTCCATTTCTAACATCTAGTTCACATACTGTTGTTAACTCACATTCTGTCGCCTCATCTCACCAACCACTCCAACAGTCGTTGCCTTGTCAAGATCCTATTGCCCTCCCTACACCCTATTCTGACGTAGATGCTCTTAGAGCTTGCACACCTCACCCTTCAATTTTATGCTCTAATCGTTTTTCTCCGCTGGCATCCATTGATTCGGACAATCAGCAACCAGCCGTCTCAGCTCTGCCATGTACAGTGAGTCCTCCTCTACAAAATGATTTGTTCACATTGGTGTGTAGCCTTAAGACTGAAGTCGGCGAGTTGAGAGCATTATTGCTTGAAATCACCACCCTTCTTAAAAGCAAATATTCTTCCCCTATTAGCGAGCCTAACTCAAACCTTTTGCCTACCATGCATCCACCTGCAAAAGGCGTTTTTTCAAACGGGCCTCTTCTGCCACTAGCTTGTGCTGCAGGTCCCATAGACGATCAGTGTCCTGCAAAACAGCTTACGTCCTCTTTTGGAAGAACTACTCCTCTCCTTCCTAATGTTCCCTTCAAATGGGATACTACCAAAGCTTTATACCACAATCATAAATTAATTAGCAACAACTACATATACATGTGCAATGTTCCACCTTTGCCTCCAAACGTGAGAGAAGACAAAGCCTCACTAACAAACAAGGTCTTGCACTGGGTGAGACATACCAGGGGTTGTGGTTCAATCATCCATGATGACATTGTATCTGTCGAGCGATCTAATGGTTCCCCTGGTCTCTCTGGTCCTAGTGACTTTATAACACTTAATCTTAAAAGCCCACATTTGGTAGCAGGCCTCATGGAAATGGAAGCACGGTCTATACGCAGGAAGTCCTCAGCAATTACTCTTTCAGCTAGCCGCCCTATTGCTAGCTATATGCGTGTGAATCCTCCCACTAGATCAGCCAATTTGGCCCCGAACTATTTTACAACTACTCAAGATATAAGACCAACAGACCATCAGGTCCAGATAGATCCACTCCCTGATTTGGCCCCTAAGTTCTGTTTTGGCCCTGTTTCAAGGGCCCATCTAACCCATGATCCTGGGACTACCTCGGATATTGACTGACTATGTTTCACCAACCTTTGCACAGCCACAGCAGCCATGAACTTTCCATCTAATTCACCTTGCCCAGTTTCTCTTCTTTTATCGGACTCACAACCTGGAACTATTAATAATACCACAAGTTTATTTAAGGCGAACCCCGTTGCCAGTTACGTCCAAGTTGATACTACCACGAACTCAAACATTTCTTGTGCCCAGCACACAGCAAAACTTTTATCCTGGAATGTGGCTGGCATTAACAGCAAACTTGTTGACACTGAGTGGGGGGCATTCGTCGGAAATTTTAACGTCTGCATGTTCCAGGAAACATGGGCAACGCATTGTACATACAAACAAGGGTATAGTTCTTTTTTCAAGCCTGCTAAGCCTTCTTTAGCTGGCAGGGCAGCAGGGGGTTTAATCACATGGGTAAAATCTATAGAGGGGAGTGGTACAAAGGAGATATATGTGGATTCCCATGATATTTTGGCCGTTGCTATTTACCCAGCCTCAGGCACTCCTGTCCTTTGTCTAAATATTTATAGCAGACCGGGACCCTCAAATCACCGATCTCCCATTGTCGAGCTATTGAATATCTTAATCTCAGACCTTCGCCTCAAATATCATATCATAATAGCTGGTGACTTTAACGTTCTACTTGAACTTAATGCAGATCACATAGAGGTCATGCAGTCTGAAGATAGTGTATGGAATATCCCTCCTCCTGTGACTTTTCATTCTACCCAGCAAAATTCATATAAACCAAGCGTTAGGGCCTCACAGATAGTGGATCTCATGATATCCCATGGCCTTCGTTTGGGTAATGGCCGCTTTCCAGCGGACATTCCGGCCAGACCAACCTTCTTCAGGGGCTCATATAGTAACAAATTGGATTATATCCTCTTTGACTTAAGACTATGGCACCATATTCTAGACTTAGAGGTGGGTCTTCCCCATACTAGTGATCATGCTCCCCTCCAGATCACATACAAGAGTTCTCTCCTAGTAGGGGTCGCATTTCCCCCTGTCTCCTCTACTGCTATGGAGCTGTCTAGTAATAGGCGTACAGTCAGGTGGGACTCCTTTGTGCAATCAAACAAGCTTCAAGGAAAATTGCGTGCCCTAACCTCTTCTCATCAGTTATTTGATACCAACCTTATTCTGGCTCCATTAGAAATATTGCCTCTTCATTTGGACCTTTTTACTACTTTGAAAGAGCTGTTTACTAAACGTCCTAGGCCACTGACTATCTCCTGTATTCGACCACATACTAAATGTTTCAACAAGAGGTGTAGGGAGGCCAAAAATACTTTGGCCATCGCGCTAAAGACCAAGGACAGATCAGGCATCATCATTGCTAGACGCCATTATGCTTCTACTTGCAATAAAAGTAAATTCGAGTACGAAGAGGGGCTATGGAGCAATTTACTTGAGGCAGCTACCGTCCATGATTCAAAACGGTTCTGGCTCCTAGTTTCCTGTGGTGATCAGAACCGCGCATCTCACCTGGAGTCTTATATTCCTCCTGACATCTGGCTCTCCTACTTTAAGGAATTGTATGGACCATTGTTGGCAAGTCATATTCCTGACATAATTTCGGAGGAGCTAACAACTTTTGACGAGTCCATGTCTTTCTTGCCCCCTTTTACACTGAACGAAACTGTGTCGGCCATTGCAGCTCAGAAAGCAGCAAAAGCCCCTGGGATGGACGGGATCCCCTCTGATATGTTTAAAGTGGACCAGAATACCTGGGGCCCATATATTAACAGACTTTCTAATGCCATCTTGACTAGCAGAATTTATCCTGACTCATGGAAAGAGGTGATCATAGTGCCCATCCATAAGAAAGGAGAGAGGAACAACCCGGGTAATTATAGACCCATCAGCCTCCTCGACAACCTTCAAAAAAAATTCTGTTATCAGTTGTTGAGCAGGCTGAATAAGTGGCTAGTTGAAAATCAAATCTTAAATCATCTACAAGCGGGCTTCAGAGAAAAAATTAGCACATTAGATCAGATATTTCGTTTTACTTCTATTAAATGGAAAGTTGTCGATGTTGACTTAGGCCACCTATATGTAGCATTTGTAGACCTAAAATCGGCCTTTGATCTAGTACCCCGCCATAAACTGTGGGAAGTTCTGTCTAAAATAGGAGTCCCGTGCTCTATTTTAAATATTATCAGGGATCTTTACACTGGCAACTATGTTAGAATTAGATGGGGCCCACAAGGTGAATTAACAGAAAAATTCCTTACTGCCCGAGGTGTAAGACAAGGTTGTGTTCTTGCCCCTACCTTATTCCTTCTCTTCATAAACGCATGCATCCCTTATCTTATGGAGTGCTCTAACGACTCGCCTAAAATAGGAGGGCAGAAGATCCCCTGCCTTCTTTTTGCCGATGACACCCTGCTGGTATCTCAAACAGCCACAGGCCTTTCAACCCTGCTTTCAAGATTCATTGACTATTGCAATGATTATGGGCTCGAAATCAACCGATTAAAAACCAAGTGCATGGTGTTTGGCGATAGGAAAGGCAGAATGAGACGACCTATTTATTTAGAGGGTGCCGCGCTGGAAAGAGTCAGCGACTTTGATTATTTAGGCCTGAAACTAGAAGACTCGCACAAGTGGCAGCGCCACATCCAGAAGGCAACTTTACGATTGCAACAGCGAGCGAGTGGCATTGCAAGATTTGCAGCTAGATCTCCTAGCTTTGCCATGACGCCCGCAGTAGAAATTTATAAACTACAAGCAAGAGGGGGAGCAATCTATGGAGCTGAACTGTGGGGCCACTGTTGCCTAAATGATTTGATAAAAGTGGAGAACTCTTTTTTAAGGTCACTGCTAAGAGTTCCTTCCAGTACCCCACTGCTCCCTATACGCATGGACCTAAATCTCCCTTCTATCAGCCAGATTGTTGCACTCAAGCCCCTGTTGTACTGGATTCGCTTATGGTCATCAGATTCTCTTGTCCATTATAGATGTGCGCTAGCTAACTTGATGGCCAACAACACTAGCTCCAAAATCAAGTGGTGTGCATATGTAGAAAGGACCCTCTCGCTTCTTGGTTTGGGGTCCTATTGGAAGGAACCATTATCTATCCCTAAGAACGCAACCCAGACACTAAAGGATGCTTTCTGGCTCCACGTTCAACTTTCCCAATTGTCCGCTGTCTCGTCATCATCCATGACGGGAAACTTTCTATATTTTAAATGCCATTATGAATTTGCACAATATATGGATATAGTATCTTCTCCGTTTGCTCGTTCATTATACATCAGATTCAGGGTGGGCTCTCTTCCTTTGCGTTCCCTCACTTATAAATGGTCTAATTTTAGTTGTTCTTCTAAGATGTGTCCGATGGGCTGTGCCAGAGAAGAATCAGTAACTCATATTCTCTTTCAATGCCCCGCATACTCCAAACAAAGAGCCCGTTGGATTATTCCTCTGTGCAGAAGTAAGGGTTTTAAAAACTGCTTGCTAGCTTTGAGAATTTTTAAATCTGATTCATCGGTTTTAGTGGTTTGTTGTTTGTCAAAATATTTAGATTCAATCTGGCGTATCAGATTGAACACGCTTAAAAAAGCAGAGGGAAATTTAACAATGAATGTGGTAAACAACAATTGATGGATTTATCATTGTATGCACATATCACTTTTATTGGTTCAGACGCATTCCCTACCTGTTGTTTTTATTTTGTTTTGTTCTTAGATATTTTTTAAATAGAAACGTCCTTTTTATCTGATATGGTTTGCCAGGCTTGTATTTTATTCTTTTACCCATAATGTGTTTTTGCATAACTATAAGGTGCGATTTTCCAGTAGGGAACTGCTTATGTGTAAATATTTCTCTTCTTTTTTCTCTCCTTTTTAATCTTTTATGACTTAAATTGTTTATCATGTAGCTTGCCGTTCCTTTTTTGTGTGATGTGCTTTTATGGTATTTATATTTACCGAAATAAAGCTAATGAATGAATGAATGAAACAATAACACTGCATTTACATCCCCACAGGTATCCCAACCAATGTCACTACAGAAGAGGTGCTAGCAACATACAGTCCCCCCACAAAAGAGGCCCACAGTGATGACAGCGACTCCGCTCGTCTGGATTTGGATGTCCAACCTGGCCCATCAGGGACCTCAGACAGTCGGTTATCCAGCCACAGTCACACACCACCAAAGAGCCTCCCCCTTCAGGAAACACCACCACTGCACCCACCCAGCGTGCCCATACCTCTGTCCCCAGGACACGTCAATCAGCAGTGTGTCCACCACTACAAGAACCTCAGGGCACACCACAAACCCAAGACAATCAGGGACCTGGGGTCAGTGGGCATACCGTTCAGGGGACAAAGGCAAAGGACAACAGCTGGGAGGACTGCTTTGCGCCAGGGGGAGGACAGGCCCAGGGAACCGACTCTCCAGGAGGCACTCATCGAGATTCTGGGAGCATACCAACATTCGCAGGATACGCTGGGCCAGATCCTGGACTACGTGCAGAAGAACAGGCAGCTGTAGGAGGGACAGTGCCAGGGGATTAGGGAGGATCTGAAGGCCATCAACACCACCCTGGTCTCCATTGCAGGGGTGCTGGCAGACATGGCCAATATTATGAGGGAGGCAGTGTCATACCAGTGGGCCCCTGTCACTAGATTACTGAACAGCCCTCCACCTCGGCTGCCGCTAGTAGACAGGAGGCCCCGCCAGAGGACCAACAGGCCACCAGCACCCATACCCCTGCAGAAGGAGAACCACCCTGCAAACGTTCCCTGCGATCCAGGCAGAAGCCAGAGATTATTGCCAAGATCCACACCAGGAAATGAGACTCTCCTAATTGTCACCCTTGTGTCCCACTCTGTCACCCTGTCCACCTTGAACTGCCATTGCTCCCCTTCCTATGCCCCCTTGGACAATGCACCTGTGCTACAAATAGACTGGAACTATACCCCGGACTTTCCTCCTTTATCACCCCATCCCATTGCACTTCTCCCTTTTCTTCAATAAACACACTTTGAAAAAATACAAGTATGGGGTATGTCAAATGATTGAAGTATGTATTCTCATAACAAGGTTTAAACATTGTAATTCAACTGTGCAGAAATGTTAACATAGGAAAGACCTGTAGTTGGCTGCAGTGACAACACGAGGAACGACAGTGGGGCACCAACATCTGCAAAAAGAGTTGCCAAAGGGTACAGTTAGTGGCCATAGAAGTGGGAAATCACAGCTTGCCAGTGACAATGTGAAACAAAAAACTGACAATGAAATGTGAAGTAACACTGTCTTACCTGTGTGTCATTGGAAGTATTGTCTTATCACTGCAGATCTGTTGTCCTCATCCTCTGCCTCCTCATCTTCACTGTCCACAGGGTCCACTGCTGCCACACGGCCATGACCGGCCTCCTCTTCCTGCGCAAAAGGCACATGGCGTCTCAAGGAAAGGTTATGCAACATGCAGCATACCACGATTATATGGCTGACCTTCTTGGGTGAGTAGCACAGGGATCCACCAGTCAGATGGAGGCACCGAAACCTCGCCTTCAGGAGGACAAATGTACCTTCCTGTTCACCCCTGTGCCTCATTGTAACATTCCTCAGCCCTTGTCCTGGGATTCCTCACAGGGGTCAGTAGCCATGATAGGTTGGGGTAACCTGAGTCACCTGCAAATATCGTTGGACAATTGTTAGCCACACACTATCCTTTATGGCCCATGCCATAGCCATATCCCAACATCCATTGGGTGGGAACCAGGGCTCCCCTATTAGGCACACACAGTACCTCTGCAGTTGGGCCATCACATTTGGGATACTGCTATTCCTCAGGATAAAGGCATCATGCACAAACCCAGGATACTTAGCATTGACATTGGCGATATACTGGTCCGCCAAACACCATATGCACATTCATTGAGTGAAAACTTTTTCGATTTCAGAAGACCTGTTCATTTTTCTGGGGGTGAGGACAAATACAATATGTTTTCCATCAATCGCCCCAATTATGTTGGGGATATGTCCCATTGCATAGAAGTCAGCCTTCACCATGGGCAAATCCTCCATCTGGGGGAAAACATGTAGCTGCACATGTGTTTAATCAGGGCAGCCAACACTCTTGTCAGCACAATTGAGAACATTGGCTGTGACATTCCTGCTGCCAAGCCCACTAACACTTGGAAAGAACCAGTTGCCAAGAAATGGAGCACAGATAAGACTTGCACAAGGGGGGGATCCCAGTGGGGTAACGGATAGCAGATATCAGGTCAGGCTCCAATTGGGCACACAGCTCTGTGATTGTGGCCCTGTCAAGTCTATAGGTGAGGATAATATGCCTGTCCTCCATTGTTGCCAAGTCCACCAGGGGTCTGTACACGGGGATGTCTCCATCTCCTATTCATCCGCAGCGGTTGCAATCTGTGGGGCAAAAGAGTGAGGAGCCAGTCATAAAATGTATATTGTAGCCATTACAGTTCGATGCTTGATGTGAATTTTAAATGTATTAGTGGCATATGTCCTGTATGTACAATTGTGATCTGGGACGCAGTTATGATCCATGAACTGCCCCCACCTGAAATGGCATCTGCCTGTCCTCTATGGAGTGACAGGTGTAAGTGAGGTAATTCCGCGAACGTTGTGCGCTGTTGCGGGAAGCAGTCAGGATCTGCTGTGCAACACCTCATTGGATAATATTGGGCCTTGTGGGGTACAGTGGCCAATGGTGATGTACACCGGCAGTGACGGTATGCACCTCTGCGGACGTCACTGCCATTTTCTATCTGTTCACTCACTTGCTACCTGACCTTCAACAGGAGAGGAAGGACCTACACTGCTTGTGCTGCTGTGACCTGTGTCTGGAACCTACCATGGGGCGTGTAACAGGGGAAAGGGCCCCTGCCTTCACCTCAGCGGAGTTTGAGAGAATAGTGGATGGGGTCCTAACCCAGTACGGACTGGTGTATGGGCCTCCAGACCAACAGGTGGGTATACTGTGACCACGATACATGGGGAATGAATGCAAGTAGTGCTGTGTGTGAAGGCCTCATGTGGGGGGGTGGTGGATGGGCCCTGGGCAGCTTGCAGCATGTATGCTGGGCCATGTCTGTACGAAAGGGGATGGGAACGGCTATGGTGGGCCATGAGTTTAACAGGCAAGATGATCTAACTAATACCTTTCCCTGTGTATAATGCCTCTGCAGGTCAGCGCCCATCAAAAGAAGGGTAGATGGTGTGCTATCGCCAAGGATGTGCGGACCCTGGGGGTCTATGGCAGGTGGAGCACACACTGTCGGAAACGGTGGGAGGCCCTGAAACGCTGGGCACAGAAGACGGCGGAGGCCCAGCTGGGGATGGCCTCCCAACGAGGAACCCAGACCCCCCTGGTGGCCTGCATACTGATGGTGGCCTATCTGGAGCTGGATGGGTGCTTGAGGGCATCACAGCAGCCACGAGGGGGTGAGTACAGTGCCCATCATTCCAACTTACGTCTGGTGAGGTGGTATCCGGGTGGGGTATGTGTGTCTGTGGATGCCCTAGACCAGACCTGACATTGCAGAGTAGGTTCCATGTTGGGCAGGGATCTGATGTGAAATTCCCCCAACCTAGCAAGTAGGCATCCACTGCTGGGCAGGTCTCTGTGGGTCTCAGGTATGCTGCAGTTGGCGGTATGTGTCCCTCCCCATGCCCTGGTGACTAACATTCTTACTGGTAGTGCATTGCATAGTGCATAGGGCTGTTACCTCTGTGTGAGGGTGGTATGTACACCAATGGTGGTGTAGGTGCAGACATTGACCCAGTGTATCTTTTGTCTCTCCCCCCCCTTTTTGTTTTGTCACCCTGTCCTTATGTGCATTAGCATCATCTGGCGGAGGAGCAGAGGCTCCAGCGATGGAGGGAGCTGTATCCCACCGGACCCAGGAGGTAGAGTCCTCCAACGGTGAGGGCACATGTGGGACGGAGGGTGAGGGGAGCACTACGGCGGAGACTTGAGGGGACATTTCAGACATGGATACCTCCTCCAATAGAAGCTCCCTGGTGGTGGCGGACACCTCTGTGACCACCCCAGATACAGGTACAGCCACCACCCTCGTACCAGCACCGCCCTCCCAGCAGCCCCTCATCGAGTTGCCCATGCTCTCTCACCCAGGAGGGTGGGCATCTCCTTTGGCCCAGGCACCTCAGACCCTGACCCAGTAAGCCCTGCTGCCCTGAGTGAGGAGGCTATTGACCTCCAGAGATCCATCACTGTTGGGCAGTCAACCATTGTGAATGCCAACCAGGGGCTGGCAGCCCAAATGCAACAGACAAATGCATTTCTGGAGGGCATTCACACTGGCTTGGCGGCCCAACAGAGATCAATCCAGGCTCTGGCATCCTCTCTGATGGCAGCGATTGTCCCTGTTTCCCCCCTCCAACTTCCTCTTCCCAATCCCTTTCCCCTCAACCCCAACCTATCCCAAGCACACAGGCAGATGAGTATGCACACAGGACAACACACAAGAGTGGACATGACAAACACAAGCATCACACATCATCCCACAGGCAGTAACACAAACACCATCCAGATGCAGACATACAAACATCCACTGCCTCCACTGTGGCCCCCTCCTCCTCGTCCTCCACCTCCCTCCCAGTTGCTTCTACACTCACACCTGCATGCACTACATTCTCATCCACTACCTCCATCACCAGCACATCTATCAGAATGCACACCTCACTGCCAGTCACCCCCTCAACATCCATGCACCCTTCCCTTGAGTCTTCTCTCACTGTGTCTGGCCCCCCCTCCTCCCAAAGTAACAAACGCAAGCACCCAGACACCCAACAGCCATGCACCTCACAACACCATCCAGCCCATGCACCTGTACCCAAACACATCAGACAGACACCTCCTGCAACCACTCCCTCTTCTTCCACTCCCAGACCTTCTCCCTCTTCCCACTCCAATGTCCCTAAGAAGCGTTTCCTCTCCACCATTGACCTCTTCCCTTCCCCTCCCCCCTACCTTCACGTCTGGCCAGGGTGGCAAAAACCCAGGCAACTGGCCCAGTAGTGTCCACTGCAACTCGTGGTGGAAAAGGATCCAGGACACCAGGCAGCCACACGGAAAGGGTGCCAAGCCCAAGTGCTGCCAGGAAGAGCAAGGAGCAATCCCTAGCTGCTGCCAGGAAGGACAAGTGGCCTGCACCAGCAGGCAGAAAGGACAAGGGGCCTGGTGCTGGGACTCAGTCGGAGCCCCCAACACCAACCATGGTGGTGCAGCTGTCCGAGGCTGCAGGGGATGGGCAGGAGCCTCCCCCCACTACCACCAGCAGCAGCACCACCACCACCAGCACCACCATCAGCAGTGGGCAGCCGTCAAGATTGCAGGAGATTGGCAGGAGCCTCCCCACAACCACCACCAGCAGCAGCACCACCACCAGCACCACCACCAGCAGTGGGCAGCCGTCCAAGGCTGCACGGGATGGGCTGAAGCCTCTCCCCACCACACCAGCAGCAGCAGCACCACCATTGAGCAGGCGTCATCGCTGGCGGAAAGTCTCTAGGCCTGCGTCCCTGGCCTGTTGTGCTACCTGCCCCCTGCAAATCCTGTGGGTATGACACCCACCTGAGAGACTGTGACTTTGCACTCCCCATGATCTGCATCACGGGGCTCGATTGCCCCTCCAGAACCAGTGGGAATGGCATTCACTCACCCTATCCTCTCTGGAATGAAGATCACAGGTCACGATGCCCCCTCCAGAACCAGTGGTAAAAACACCCACTCACCCCATCCTCTCCAGGATGAAGATCACAGGGCACAATGGCCCCTCCATAACAGTGGGTATGGCACCCAATCACCCCATCCTCCCCAGGGTGAAGATCACAGGGCACAGTGCCCCCTCCAGAACCAGAGGTGAAGACACCCACTCAACCCATCCTCTCCAGGATGAAGATCACAGGGCACGATGCCCCCTGCAGAACCAGTGGTAAAGACACCCACTTGAGAGACTGTGGCCTGCACTCCCCAGGACAAAACATTGGGCAAATCACCCACTTGAGAGAATGTGTGGCTTTACACTCCCCAGGACCAAGCACAGGGCATGTTGGCCCCTCCAGGACCAGTGGTGTTGTTCCATCTGCCGGCTGAGATGCCCCCGCTCCCGTCCCCCTGAGGTGCCTGCCATAGAATATCATGGGGAAGATCTGCAGTTCAGGCTCCATGGTGGTGTGGTTTTCCCTGAGTCTCCAATGGTGAGTTGTTTCCCTTCTGTGCAGTGTTTCCGCCAAGCTTTTGATGTCGTTGGTAGCGCCCCGGAAACAGTGGGAGATTGGCCTGTCATAATACAGTGGGCGGAGCACTGGCTTCTGCCTGGCTGTTGGCGGCTACCACCGTGGTGCCTGTTGATTCCGCCCTGGTGGTCGGTGTGGTAAAGTGGCTGTCTGTCTGAGCCCTTTCCGTCATGGTCATAATTTGGCAGTATTTACCGCCAGCCTGTTGGCGGTATTACCGCTGCTTTATCACTGACCGCCAGGGTTGTAATGAGGGCCAAAGTGTCTTAAGTCTTGTAAAAGCAATAAATGTATCTTTCAAGCACAAAGTACTTGGTTTGCGTTCAAAATTCTGCAAAGAATCACAGAGGAGGAGATGCGTGGAAACAAGGGGGGTGTGTGACTATTTCTCGGGCCGCTCACGGAGATGCTTTGTTAAGTTTTCACACAGGGACGGCTGTGCATCAATTTCCGGTGCTCAGTAATGGATCCTCTTTGGGGTACTGGGTTTTCGGATGCCCTGGGGACGATGCATTGATTTCCTGTGCTGGCAGGACAAAGTCACAGGAGCTTCATCGATTCGGTGGGCATTGCATCTAAATTTCTACCGCACGGCAGGCGCTGCATCGATTCCTCTCTGGAAGTCGGGCTGCGTCGTTCTGGCTCAGCTGTGCATCGATCCAGTGGGCCGTGCATCGAATTCCCGTTCTCTACGCAGGCACTGCATCGATCTTCTCGGTGCGAAGTTGGGCTGCGCCGTTCCGGTTCTGCATGCAGTGAATTTTTCACCACGGTGCAGGCTGCGTGTTGTTTCTGGCAGTCTGTGTGTTGAATTTCGCCGCCCAAGGAGTCTTTCTTGTTGAGATGAAGTATCTTTGGTCCTGAGACTTCAGGGAACAGGAGGCAAGCTCTATCCCAGCCCATGGAGAGCACTTCTCACCACAGCCAGAGAGCAGCAAGGCAGCAGGGCAGCAGCAAGGCAGCAGTCATTCACAGAAAGCAGTCAGGTGAGTCCTTAGGGCAGCCAGGCAGTTCTTCTTGGCAGGCTGCATGTTCTGGTTCAGGTTCTCTTCTCCATGAAGTGTCAGAGGTGATGTGGCAGAGGCCCTTTTTAAATACCCAAAGGTGCCTTTGAAGTGGGGTAGACTTCAAAGAGTGGCTTAGAAGCGCACAAGGTCCCCTTTCAGTTCAATCCTGTCTGTCAGGTTCTCAGTAGGGGTGTGGCAGTCCTTTGTGTGAGGGCAGGCTACTGTCCTTTGACATGCAAGTCTCAGGCCCTCTTTCCTCCTAGCCCAGGAAGTCCCATTCAAAATGCAGATGAATGCAAGTGAGGCTGAGTATCCTATGTTTGGGGTGTTTCTGAGTGAATGCACAAGGGATCTGTCAATTAAACCCAGCCAGACATGGATTGTAAAGCACAGAAGGATTTAAGTGCAGAGAAATGCTCACTTACTAAAAGTGGCATTTCAAAAATATTAATATTAAATCCAACTTCACCAGTCAGCAGGATTTTTTATTACCATTCTGGCCATACTAAATATGACCTTTGTATTCCTTTCAGATCATCAGCTACCACTCAACTAATATATGAGGGCAGCCCCAATGTTAGCCTATGAAGGAAGCAGGCCTCACAGCAGTGTAAAATGGATTTAGGAGTTTTACACTGCCAGGACATGTAAACTTCACAGGTACATGTCCTGCCTTTTGCCTACACAGCACCCTGCCCTACGAGTTACCTAGGGCATACCTTAGAGGTGACTTATATGTAGAAAAAGGGAAGTTTTAGGCATGGCAAGTACTTTTAAATGCCAAGTCTAATTGGCAGTGAAACTGCACACACAACCCTTGCAATGACAGGCTTGAGACAAAGTTAAGGAGCTACTTAAGTGGGTGGCACAATCAGTGCTGCAGGCCCACTAGTAGCATTTAATTTACAGGCCCTGGGCACACATAGTGCACTTTACTAGGGACTTAAATTAAATAATACAATTGGGTATGATCCAATGTTACCATGTCTAAAGGGAGAGAGCATGTGCACTTTAGCACTGGTTGGCAGTGGTAAAGTGTGCAGAGTCTTAAAACCAGCAAAAACAGTATCTAAAAAGTGAAGGGAGGTAGGCAAAAAGTTAGGGGTGACCACCGTAAGGCTGCCAGGTCTAACACTTGCTTCAATATCTTGTGTTGTATTATGAGAATTGTTTTTTATTCTCATCCATTTGGTCCCATCAAGTTGTACATCTTACTAGCTGTTGCAGTAATTATTTGACTTATGTTTTAGGTATTTTTCTCTATTTCTGAAGGCTTTGATCTGTGTGACGGGTCATGTGTGGAGGAGGAATTTGTTGTTGTGGATTGTTCATGACAGAGCTTTGTTCCTTTTAGGGAGATTAAATGGACATTGAACGATTTTAAACACCCTTAGCAGCAGATTACTGTTGTTTTGTTCACCTTGTGACTATAGATTTAACTCTCTATATATGTCAATTTACTATTGGTTGGTAAGTTAGATTTCTCTCTCTCGAGTTCAACACTATGACCACAGGCTGTGAATTGTTACATATTTTTCTGTTTGTCCTTTACTTCAGCGATCAGTAATAGTGACTCAAGGCAGTGGCCTGCATTTGCACAATCACTTCTGAGTGCCCTTCACCCGGATGGCGGTAAGTGACACTTCTATTCATCATATTGCATTGCTGGCATGTACAATAGTGCCTTTGTGCTCTCATTTGTTTATATTCCATAAATTGCCAGACTCAGAACCACATGGCATGTGGCTTCCCCCTACGTACCTTCGTACTAACATTTAACAATGACAGTAGGCTTCAGAGAGGTTTGGGATTAGCAGCTTGAGTATACCCTTAGCCGATGGACCCTGAAAGCTAGACCAGTTTGTTTTTCCCACCAACCATTAGCACAGAAAGTTGCATTACTGTATTTCCCATCATCCATCTGCACTGGAAGTGATTCCACTGGATTTCCCATCACCCATCTGCACAGGAAGTGATATCTCTGGTTTCCCACCAACCCGTCTTGAAGAGAAGAAGCAAAGCAGGAGGACTTCATTTCTTAGCACCCATCTGCACAGGAAGTGATGTCACATGATTTGCCATTGTACATCTCCGTAGGAAGTGACGCTAGTCCTGTGTATCCCAGTCCATTGTACGCCACTTCACTGTACACCACTCCACTATACGCTATTCCACTGTATGTCACTCCACTCCACACCACTCCACTCTTTGCCACTCCACTTTATGCAATGGCATTCTACAGCAATGCAGCCTATACTATTCCACGGAATGCAACTCCATTCAACACCACCCCACTGAATGCTGTTCCCCTCTACTCACCTCCACTGTACAGCGCTCCACTCTATTCTATTCCACTCTACTCTATGGTAATCCACTGTATGCCACTACAGTTTATGCTATTCCACTGTATACCACTCCACTGTATGCTACTTTGCCCTGTTTCACTCCACCGCACGCCACTCCCCTCTACATCACTCCACTGTATGGTATTCCACTGTATGTCACTCTATTCTATTCCACTCCACTCTACACCAATTTACTCTTCTCTTAACTCTCCTCTGTTCCACCGTCTTCAGCTCCATTCTGCACCTTTCTACTGTATGTCACTCCACACTACCCCACTCCACTATACGCCACTTGACCCTATGCCACTCAATTCTACGCAACATGACAGTAACAGAATTTGGGGAAGGTTGCTGAGTAGGGGTCAATCAAAGAGACAAATGGCTGACAGCCCTGTGATGCCTTTGTTGTCCCCAACATTCAAACTTCAGTTTGGTGTGTGCCAAGGCCGGAAACCACTGTCTTCAAAAGGGGTAATCCCTCTTCAATTTTGGCTCTTTTTGGCTCATTTACTTTGATGTTCAATGTAAAACATTACTAGAATACAATAGAAACAGAAAATGTATTTGTTGATTAATACCTGGGCAACATCTGAGATCAAAAATGATGAAATGTAAACAATCGTCAACAGAGGAGAAAATCTGCACAAGTGCAACCCATCACAAAGTAACATTGATAATCACACTCATAGGAGGAGACCTACCAGAGAGTATAAACCTTATAAGGATTCTCAGAATGAGAATAGTGAAGAAGAAGGATTTAGCAAATAAGCAACATTTTTCAAAAAACAAGCAGACAGTGTTGACACAATGCCTGTGCTCACATAGTTTTGGAAGTAAGCCACTGAAAACTAAATACTAAGACAAAAAATGATGGAATGGTTCCAGATAACAACAATAACACTAAATTAATTATTTGGTGATCAACCTATGAGGTCTACACAAACTAATCAAGACTCTCTTTCTCATAATTTTAAGAAAGGGTCCTTGAGGATTGGAATACATTCAGAATAACAAGCAGTTTGCAATGGACCAAGTAACACAACATCATATGAGCAGAAAATGCTCTATTAAAGATTTAGCTGCCCTAACATATGTAGTAAGGTAGTAGCTCAGAAAAACAGCCCAAAGAAGGCTCAAGAATTCATATACGGTCCACTCCAAGACCGAGGCAAAATGTCTCTCTTACAAGCAGTTTCTAAAAAGTCATAGAGTGTAGTGGAAGAAAATGATTTGCACAACCAAGAAAACAATTGAAAGAAGACTGATGGAGGGTTATGCTGTAGCTCAAACTCCACAGGGGGTTTCTCCTGCCTCTCTTTTCCTAACTTACATATAATCCAGGCTGAGATCCATCACTCAATGAGTAGACACACAGTTTTAGAAATGAGCAACAACATAATATCTGGGGTCTCATTATCATCACCCAAATGTAAACTTCTTTCAATAAAGTCCACAGTCTTTGATCATAATATTGGGGTTAACCAGGACATTCAGCTAAATGGTGCTGAGTAGTTAGCACTAATTAGGCAGGAGGGAAGCTTTGAAATAAGTAAGACTGAAGCAAAGGAGGCCTGCACGCAGGAGATCCAACAGGTATAATTTAATGTCCTAAGTGATAAAGCAATTTTGGAGACTATAGCAAATGCTGATTAAGTAGTCTCAAAGACTTTAGAAGATATTCAATTATGTTCGAAGCTCTTGGGGAAGTCTGTACAATAGCCAGAGTTCTAGCCCCATACAGCGTGTGAGTCACAATCAAACAGAAAGAGCGGATTTCTATAGGAAACAGAGAGTGGAATCACTCCTACATATGCGGGATCAATCACTACTTTGAGACATTAGTGATATTTCATGTGGGACTAGTATACCAGCAAATAAAGCTATAGTCCTAGGAGGTGAGAAAACTTAGCACGGTGATGAGGGCTGCTCTAGTGAGACAGAACACATGGTGACTCTGTTAGCCCGACAAAAAAAATCTTGGAATCTGTGGTACAGTTACTGACTAAATTAGTGAATGATTCTGACTGTAATGTAGATGCAAATCTTTAAATACTACTGCATTTACTATGTTCTAAGCTCTTGGTGAAGTCTGGACAATAACCAGAGTTCTAGCCCCATACGAGGTGTGAGTCACAATCAAACTGAGGGAGCAGATTTCTATAGGAAACAGAGAGTGGTATCACTCCTATATATGCAGGATCAATCACTGCTTTGAGACATTAGTGATATTTCATGTGGGACCAGTATACCAGCAAATAATGACATATTTCTAGGAGGTGAGAAAACTTAGCACTGTAATGAGGACTGTTCGGGTGAGACAGGACACATGGTGACTCTGTTATCCCCACTAAAACAAATCTTGGAATCTGTGGTACAGTTACTGAGTAAATTAATAAATGATTCTGACTGTAATGTAGATGCAAATCTTTAAATACTACTGCATCTACTATATTCTAGTACAAGGGATAAGAGAATCACAATAGAAACCTGTAAGAACATGGAGAGTGGAAATATTACTGAAAGTACAGTGGGTGAAAGACATGATAAAATGACTCAAACTAAAATGATCCAGACTGATAACCATAGACACTCTCTGAATGTAAGGAGTGGAAAAGGAGAAGAAGTTGGTGATAACTCAAAAACAACTGAAGCATTAAGTAAGAGTAGCACTACCAGCATTTAGCAAGGGGGAGAGCCCGACAAATGGCCCAACCCCATAAATAGAACTAGAGCAAGTTAGGGAATCATTCTCTACTTTTAATCACAAAAAACACAGGAGCTCTTTAACACAAAAAAAGAGTAGAAAAATCGCCAGGAAAGGCAGAAGGGTTATACGATTTAATATGGCGGCTACAAATTATGTTGAGAGTCCATTTACTGTAGGCGAAGAAGTAGCACCACTTACTGTAGGTGAAGAGGTAGCGCCAGAAAATCTGGAAATGGGCCCAAAATCAAGAAAAGATGCCATTGACCCAGCTGCAGCTGAATTTGCTCCAGCTTGTGCTTGGGGAAAAAGAGTTACTTGAACACAGACCAGAGATAGAACCAGAAGTAGATAGTCACTTAAAAGATACTACATCACAAACCCTGAAGTTAGAACGTACGATAGCAGAGCACCTATTTACCTCAGCCATTTTAGATCACAACAGTGAAAAAATAGGGAAAACAATCTCTAAGTACACAAACAGAGGTAGTGGCAAGTAAAATAAATTAGATCTTGCCAATGGAGCCAATCCCAGAAACTAGTACATACCCAATCACTCAGTCAGACATCAAGGAGGTTACACGGGGGGTTCATATATTAATGTTAACAGGATGTGCAGGTGAAGCAGAATGGAGGGCTCAGTGGAGAGCAGACAGTCTAGTCTCTCCACATGAGTGTTCGGGAAGGAAGTGAGGACAGGGAGACAAGGATTGGTGGGAGGTATGTGGGGGGAGGGTATAAAAAGGGGATTAGGGGAGGGACCGGCTTGGGTTGGCATGGTGCGCCCTAGGTGTGCTGCAGTGAGCATAGTGGTGGCAGCGTGTTCCGCTTGCTGCTCGCCCGAAAGGGCCCAAAGAAAGAAGTCAGTGGGGGGAGGGAGTGCAGTGCATCCACTCCCCCAAATCCAAAAACGGGCCCGCTTGCGGTGCCCACTGCAGAAAATGATATGGGAGAGATGGGGGCAGGGCCCCAAGTCAAGGAGTTAGCTCGGCCCAAAGGAGGCCAGGTGGAGCAAGGAGAGGGAGGGGCAGCCGTGGCAGGAGCTGTATGATGAGGCTAGAACCAGCAGAGAGGACATTCTGCCTCTGGATCTTTCTGCTGGCAGGAACAAACTCATTGAGGGAGGGGGGTGGGGCCCCTGGTCAGAAGAAGAGCAGGGGAAAGGCCAAACAGGGCCTGGGGCAGCCCAGGCCCCAGAATGGGGACAACAAAGAAGACAACAGGGAGCCAGAAGGGCAAAAGAAGTCAACCAGGGACATGGCAGGCCACATGGAGGGGGCCACCTGGGTAGTAATGCAGGGCAGACAGGGGTCACTGATTAGTCTGCGGTTGATATATAGGTCAGGATCAGGGAGCAAAGGAGAGCGGTAGCGGAAACAGAGGAGAGGTGGGCGTAGCTATGCAGAGATAGGGAGGAGTCATTGGGGAGAGAGAGGCAGACAAAAAGAAAGTCAGGCAGAGAGGGGTTGGTTGGCATGGAGGACACCCGGGCAGGACAAGGTAGTTGGGTATGGGTTCCCAACAAGGAGGGAGGAAAGGGTCAGGAGGCCTGTGTGGCCAGCAGGGTCCGGCAGCACACGAGTAACGAGTGGCGTATCTGGCCAGAAGAGGAGCAGAGAGCCAAAGTCAGCATTGGAGGCTTGCAGAAAGAGGGTGACACCAACGGGGTGCAATACGGCCCTAGGACGTTGGTCTGAAGCACCAGAGGGGTCTTCAGCGGCCTTCTCCACAGCACAGGAATGTAGCAGTCGCAAGTATGGCATACGCCATGGGGGACAGGATCCGGAGGAGTGCAGTGATGTACCAGATCCTGGGGGTGATGATGACAAGTGTGAGATGGAAGGCGAGTAGGTGGAACTTGACTATGAGGATGAGTTGGATAAGTGGGAAGACGGGGAGATTCATGAAAGCGAGGTGAGCGGGGAACAAGGGAGAGAGAAAGGGGGCAGGAGTGGCACAACGCCCTCTTCGCTTTCTGTTTTGCAGGAGCATAGGTCTAGAGTGCGGACACAGGAGGTGTCGCACAAGAGGGGCATGGTCACAGGACAACAAAAGAAACGGGGGCCTTGGAATCACATTTAAAAGGTAAGGGAGAATGGTGGTCTGTGTGTGGCGAAGTACAATGCAGTTCTACTGCTCCTAACTACAAGTCAAATACATTAGGCACCTGAAGCAAGTGCAGCACAGGAGGGAGACAGTAAAAAGATCACTGACAAGGGGACGATGACTGCGCGTTGAGGATGGGGAAAAAGCACAAGTAGAGGGGACGGAGGCAGGAGAAAAAGAAGTTGGGGCATAAAAAGCTCCTCCCATACATGGGTCTAGTGATGCCGTTAGGATCTCATTTGGCAGAAAAGATAGAGGCAAGAATCTGGTGACACAGATAAGTGGATGTGTACAAGTTCCTGCATAGGGACATGCAGGCAAAAGAGGGATCTAAGGAGGAAGAATGGGAATTGGCACGGAGGCCCAGGGTACCAAAAAATATGGACAACTGGACCTCAGCATTTCTGATATATGCCAGTATTTACTGCGAAAAATATCAAGACAGGGCCATCGCAATGTTTAAGTATATGAACATACGCATCCCGAATTGTGGATGCAGCGGATTGCATCCTCACCCACCGCGGTATCAACGCATACCGCTAGCGGTCTGCCTGTGGTGTATAAGCCTTTTCAGTTATGTCCTACCCAAGGGGGGCAGGTAATATACAGCGACCACAGTCATCTAACTCAGGGGTTTGTTGGAATTTTAACAAGGTGTTCTGCTCTAGACACCCTTGTGGATTCAAGCATGAATGTTCACAGTGTGGGGGAAGACACACGGTTATGCAATGCTTTTCGCTTGCAAGCCTGGCCAAGAAGTGGAGAACGGCCAAAGGTAGAAGGATGCAAGGTGTTCCTGTGCCAAGGAGCTCCCACGGCAATTAAATTGGAGGGGCTTCTGCCTTGGTTGTGCATGTACCCGGATGCGGACATAGCGCGAAAATTGGAATGGGGTTTTAAAGAAGGGTTTCGGGTAGGTTATCAAGTGCCAAGAGTGAAGAGATGGGTGGACAATTTGCGGTCTGGCAAAGAAAAGCCACAGGTGGTGGCAGCAAAATTCGTTAAAGAAGTGTCTGGAGGCAGAATTGCAGGTCCATTTTATGACTGGTCCATGGAGAACCTGATGATTTCGTCTTTGGGTTCCAAAAAAGAGTAGAGGGGAGTTCCGCCTCATTCACCATTTGTCATGACCGGAAGGGGTGTTGGTGAATCACTTCATCGCGCCAGAAGACACGTGGGTGGTGTACGCATCAGTGGACAATTCCGTTTGGCTCATCCGTGGGTGTGGCAGGGGATCAGAACTGGTCAAGTGTGACATTGAAGCAGCTTTTTGGCTTCTGCCTATCCATCCTGAGGACTTTGCCCTGCTTGGGATGCAACTGGACAGGGCAATATATGTGGACATAGTGCTAGCTATGGGTTGTGTCATTTCATGTGCGCTGTTTGAGGCTTTTAGTACTTTCCTACAATGGGTTTTCGTGAAGTTGAGTGGACATCGGGAGGTGACACATTACTTGGACAACTTTCTGTTTGGGGGTAAGTCAGGATCCGATTTATGAAGAAAGGCGTAGAAGGGTTTGAATAGCTGGCTCAGGAGGTAGGGGTTCCTTTGGCTCCTGAAACAACAGAGGGCCACAGTTGTGTGCTGACATTCTTAGGAATAGAATTGGACACAGAGCCCTTGGTGACTAGATTGCCGGCAGGGAAGGTGGACGAGATTCTGCTTTTCCTGAGACACATTGGGTTCTTGCATAAGATCAAATTGCACATGGCCCAACAGCTCCTGGGGTTTCTCAATTTTGCATGCAGGGTAGTTTGGGGGGGCAGAACCTTTTGCAGGTGTATTATGACTGGGTATGTTTCTCAATTTTGCATGCAGGGTAGTTTGGGGGGGCAGGGCCTTTTGCAGGCATATGGGACTAGCTATGTTGGGTGCACCCCTCTCGCATCACAGGACTCGCGTGTCACAGAGCATGCAAGAGGACATCAGGGTGTGGGAGACATTCCTCACACAGTTCAATGGGGTCTCAATGGTTTTCTGGGAGGAGGACACAATTTGGCAAGTGCAGATATTCTCTGATGCAGCAGGGGCCTCTGGTTTAGGGCACTTTCCCCACTATTGCTCTGTTCGGAATGGGGACAGTAAATTAAATCCCAACAAAGTAATACCCTTTCCCTATGGTGCACAGACTGGATTGATAATAGTAATTTATTCCCCTGTGAAGGCCAAAACTTTCCCTTCTGTTGCACTGTCTGGAGTCGGGATAGTAAATGTAGCCCACTTCCAAGTCCAATACTTTTGCTATTGCTGTGCTGTTTGGAGAGGGAACAATAAATGTAACACCTCCAACACCCAACAGTTTCCCTACAGTTATGATGACTGTAGTCTTGTAGTCAGAAAAGTAAATCTAACCCCTACAAAATATAAAATGTTCCCTTCTGTCACTAGGTTTGTAGAGGGAGTGGTAAATGTATCCCCTCCAAAGTCCAACACATTCCCTGCTGTTGCTGAGATTGAAGTGGGAATAGTAAACCTATCTGAATATCAACACTTTTCCTACTGTTGTGCTGATTGGAGTAGAAATAGTAAATCTAATCCCTCTGAAGTCCCATGCTTTCCCTTCTGTTGCACAGTTTGGAGTTAGAAAAGTAATTCTATTCTCTCCTAAGGTGAACACTTTTCCTACTGTTGTACTGTTTGCAGGGGAATACTACATTTAACCCCTCCAAAGTCCAATGGTTTCCCTAGAGTTGCTTAAACTGGAGTGGGAATAATATATGTAATAGCCCTATACTCCAATTTTTTGGTTACATATGTTTGTTCATTTTGTTTGTTTGTTTTTTAATTTTGTATTATTTTTTTCATTTTTAAGTTTTTTAGAATTTGTTTAAAAATGTTTATAATTGTGTTTGGTGTGTTTTGTACTTGAATTGTTAATATGCTTTAAGCTTTATTTAAATATATATTTATATTGAGACATATATATATATATATATATATATATGTATATATATATATATATATATATATATATATATATATATATATATGTATATATATATATATATATATATATATGTATATATATATATATATATATATATATATATATGTATATATATATACACACCTCAGCAAGTGCTGACGTGATTTTATTCTACGATATGTGAGGTGTCTCTGGAGTATTTCTAAATCATGCAGTAATCAATAAAAGGTGCAACAGTGCAAGGTGCAAGGCTGCAAAATAAAATCACATTCTGCCCGACGCACTTTGCTGTGATGCCTTCTACTGGGTCGATCAATGTATATATATACATATTTTCGCTAAAGAAAACCAAAGCATAAAGTGAAGTTATAGTTAGGTGAAATGTTCAATAACAATGTAATCCTTTTAAACTAAAAAAACACAGAAATTCACCAGTTATAGTTATAGGTATCTCAAGTGCCCTAAGGCTCTAAGGTAACTATAGCTAGTGGCCCAGCCATGCACAGTTTTCTCTTCAATAATTTAATTGCAAATGTTGCAGTGATATTATCAACAATGTCATGGAAGATGTTATGAGTGTTGTAAAATGTGGGATAGTTAGCAGTGCACACAGTCACTGAGCTGGGATGGGTTTCCCAGGGACTTTAAAGGCTCAGGGAGGGGGTGGCGAGGCCTACCTCCTCTTTTATTTATATTTCGGTCCAGGCAATGGGGTACCTGGGACCTAATTAGGCTCTTAAAAAGGGGCTGCATGCCCCTTCCCTTCTTTTTCACCTTGGCCCCGTAGGATGGGTCCCAGGACCTCTTAGAAACATGGGGAGGGGGATCGCATGCCCCCTCCCTAAAACCATATCAAGTTTCACCCCTCCCCTTGTGAATGCATTTCAGCCTCAGGAAATGGGGTCCCTAGGGCTTAATTAGGCTTCGGAGGGGGGCGAGTGGGATGAGGTTTCACCATCAGGTCCTGACCCATGCTGGAAGGGCTTTATTAAACAAGCACAAAGCCTGTGCTTGTTTTTTTTATTTGTGGCAAAATTGTTTATAAAAGTGTTTTTAGCCCCAGGTCTTGTCCCAGAGGGACCCCACTACCCTGCCTAGGCACTCAGGTTATCCCTACCCTGTTACCTATGTCTTGGTTTTGTGATTTTTTTAGGGCTCAGGACTGAGTCCTGAGTCTTAAAATGGCTGCCACAACTTCCTGGCTGATGTCAGTGATCAGATCTCAGCAGGGGATTTGTTGCATCGGTGGAGGCTCAGCATCATTACATAAACAAGGTTTGTTAGCATTAATTGCTCAGAAACTACTAAACGGATTTATGCCAAATCTCAAAAAGCTCTCTTTCTGGACCAAAGTCTTGTTTTCTGCCAAATTTGGTGTTTATCCCTTCAGTTGTTTGGGCTGTAGCTGTGTCTAAAGATCCAATGGAAAGATAGAGGGGGAAATGTGTGTTTGGGACCCTCATATTTCTTAGCCCCTGTTTGATGGATCACCCAGAAATTTTCATGCGCAAACTAGTCAAACAGTAGAACTTTTTTTTTAAATGTTTGTTGAGATTAGTTTAACTGCTCCAAAGTTATTAGCAACACAAAAAACACATTTCCTATGGAATCGCGATCCTAGCTATAACTACCCTGCGGCAAACGGCAATGGTAATACATACTTTTCATAGTAGTAAATTTACATAATAAATTGAATATTATGTAAACTGCATATTTTTAATAATTGTGTTACACTATGTATCTATATCAATGTATGTAAACACACATACAAATATAGATGTGTGCATTTATATAAGGATATATTTATATATATTCTTAAGTATTAGTGGAACTCATGTAATTTACATTATATTAAAGTTGTATACTACAATATGTAAGATATACTACTTTAAACTATATACATATTAGAAGAACAACATTTTTGTATGTTTCTTAAGACATTATTAGTGCTAAACAGTAATTTATTTCTAATGTTTGTGTATTTACCATTATCAGTAAAGGGACATGATAATTTGCCAAACAATATGTATGACATATTTGTGTCAAGTGATATGGTTTGCCTCAATATTGTGCCCTGGCGAGGTAACGGAGCATCTTAGGGCATGCACCTTTTACCCCCAGGCAACATAAATGGCATGTGACATCACCCAGGAGTGAATAGAGGGGCACCCCACAACATACACTGTGTAAAGGCTGCATTGCAAATTACTTAAGGTATCAGTTAATAAATGCTCTAAAGCTTGCACTGAGGAGGGACAGAGAAGCAGCCCTAGATGTGAAACCTGTATTGATTTAGAGTTAGGACAAACAGAATAAAGAGTAGCTACATGTTTGCAGAGGAGAATCTCATGGGAAGGGCTGGAAGCAGGTTTGTAGAATATACTTGTCTGTAGGTTTCACTCAGGAGCAAAAAAGGAGCATTTTACAACCCACCATGATTAGGGCTGCTGCAAAAATTGCTCTATTGGGCCAACCTAAAGGAAACAGTTAAGTAGCACATGGCAAACACAAGATACAGTTGGTTAGTGTAAGTGTACTGTTTGAATGTACTCCTTATACCTTCATTTACCTGAATGATCAAGAATTGAGTGAAGTCCACAATCACATTGATATATTTTACTTCATTCAGTGTTGATAGGGGGAGCTCTAGTTTCTTGAGCCAAATGGTTGTAGGTTTGTGATTTCTTCACATTTAATTTAAGAGTGTTTCTCAGCATGCATTCCTAAATGGCGTAGGAATAGTAGTGAGATCTTCATGACTCTAGGTCCTTAGTGTTTTCTAGTTTTAGGGTGGTCTATGTATTTTTTGTAAAATTGTAGTAAGTCAGGTTGAAGGAGTGGTTTAGATCTGGTAAGGGTCTGAAGTAGAGGTTCTACAGGAGGCTCTACAGGAGTAGGATGGTTATTGAGCCCTGGAGACTCCCACGGTTTGAGGGTAAAGGAGCCTAAATTAACTTATATTGTGATATAATAACTTTCATACCTTGAAGACAGGAGGAACTGTAGTTGAAGACATGTCCTTGCTTGACAAGCTCTTCTAGTTTTAGTAGTAGAGTCTGGTGGTGGACGATGTCAAAAGGCACAGCCATGGTGGTGTGACACCACCATCAATTTCTTTCAGAATGGAAATTTCATGAAAAAATATTAGCTGGTTTAATAACTATTACAACCTCAGTGCCACCACTTTACAAGTCCTCCCAGGCTCCTATGCCAACAAACAGTAAGATTTTTCTCTGAGGATTGTTTTTTGAAAAAAAGCCAATGCTGGTGTGAGACAGCCAGTGATGAAAGACCTATCTAGATTAACCAGACAAAAGTCCTAATTACCCTATATTTCCTTTTAGCAACACCACAAAATAAAGTGATGGATGGACTGTTGAAACATTTCAAACACTCACACCCAGTCAGGAATCGGAGTTAAAACTTCAATATTTTGCTCACCATGTCACCCTTGTCTGGACCTAGCCATATTCCAATCAGTCTTGACCCTGATCCCCATGGGAACAGTCCAACCCAGATCTGTGACTCGGGGTGAGTATTTGAAACGTTAGAGTGTAATTTGACAAGCAAAGTTGAACATAAAACTTTCTGATCAGTGGAGCCTAAAAGTAGAGTAATAGATCAAGCAATTATTCGTGATGCATAATCATTAGAATAGAGTTTCTGAAAGGATGTAAAAGGATGTGTAAAAAAAATTGGCATACTTGTTGTAGCTTCTTTTCATGGGAATGCGGACATCAAAAGGTTTCCCATGTGGTTTGAAAACCAGGGGGAGCACTAACATTTTAAACACTTGATAGTCAAATTACTGACACATGTGGATATAGAAATGTTCCTACAGCACACTTGGGAATTTTAAATGGGATCAGTTTACTGCTAGGAGTATGTTATTGGGGATATGAGGAAAGACATCATCAACAAGTTAAAAAATGAACAAAAGCTTCAAAACTGACTAGAAAAAAATCACTTCTACTTAATTTAAACACAATTTATAGAATTTTTCAAGATTGCCTGGGGGAGCCCTAATGGTTAGACATTTGATAGTCAAGTTACTGACATATGTGGATATATATAGATTTGCAGATTGAAGCTTTTAATATGTTTTGGATCTAGCTCCTGTGGGCCAATCTTGTAACCTGTCCAACACTTTTGCCTCTCTCCTTAACTCTACATCTTCTTCCCAAACTGGGGTAAGAGAGACCAGCAAACAAGAAAATGTTCTAGTCTCAGTTGAATATCTGCATTGTAGTCAATACTGTTATGATAGACCTGAACTGCCATATAATGCACATGGCTCTATTTTAGCAAGGATTTAATGTTTTTTCTTTTACGTTTATTTGGCTATACCCATATATACTTGAGCACTGTTAATAATTTTCTATTTAATTTGTTAATATGTGTTGGAATATGGTCCTCTCTGAAAGGTCACCCAAAACCTTTTGCCTTCCTCCGCCTCTTTTTCTAACCTCGTTTTTGATGGCTTTAGGACTCTGGGCACTTTACCACTGCTAAAAAGTGCTAAAGTGAATGTGCTGTCTCCCTAAAACATGGTCACATTGGCTCATATGTGCACTGCATGTGCCCAGGGCCTGTAAATTAAATACTACTAGTGGGTCTACAACACTGATTGTGCCACCCACTTAAGTAGCCCCTTATCTGTGGCTCGGGCCTGCCATTGCAGGGCGTGTGTGTGCAGTTTCCTGCCACTTAGATTTGGCATTTAAAACTAATTGGCAAGCATTAAACTCCCCTTTTATTAGATATAAGTCATCCTTCTGGTAGGCCCTAGGTAGCCCATAGGACAGGACATAAAAGGCAAGACTTATAGTTGTACGTTTTACATGATCTGGTAGTGAAAAACTACCTAAGGCATTTTTCACTATTGTGAAGCCTGTCCTCTCATAGGCAAGCATTGGAAATTTCCTGAGATACTCTGAAGTGGTAATTTTTTGATCTGAAAGGAGTGTTCTTGTCATGTTTGTTATGGTCGGAATGGTAGTGAGAAATCCTGCTTACTGGAGAAGATGAATTTAACATTACTATTTTAGAAATACCACTTTTAGAAAGTAGGCATTTCTCTATACTTACTGCTCTCTCTGCTTTACAGGCTGTCTTTAATCCAGATCTGGTCTGTGCTGGCTTAAAAACTTCCTTTGTGCATTCCATCCAGACTGCCATAAACACAGGACACATGGCAGGAAGCGTGGAGGGGACCTCACTTACACTTCAAAGGGTAGTGGCTTAACCCCCCCACACAAAGGACTGATATCCCCTCATCCCCCCCCCCCCACACACAGATCTCCTGACATTCACAGCTGGGTTGAAAGGGGAACTGGTACACTTCAAAACTACTCTTTGAAGTTTCCTCCACTTCAAAGGCGCATTTGGGTATATATACTGGGTTTGTGACCCCCTAAAATCTGACATTAGTTGTCCTACAACTGGACTCTGTAAGAAGGACTGCAGTGCTGCCCAAAGGACTCAACTGGGTTGCTTTTCTGGAAGGACTGCCCTTTAGCTTGTTGCCTGCTGCCTGCTGCTCCCTGACTCTGCAGGAAGGACTTTGCTTCCCGCCCACAAGTGATCTCCAAGGGCTTGTCAGCTTGCCTCCTGTTAAGAAGTCTCAGGGCCATCAAAGTTGTCACTTCAAAGAGAAAATCCATGCCTTAATGGAACCCACCAGGAAACTCAATGCAATGCTTGTCTCATGGCTGAACAAAGTCATGCAACATCTGCAAAATCAACGCAGCACCTGTCGCGCAGCAGAAAAATTGACGCAGTGCTTGAGGAATTAACATAGTGCCCTTTTCATTGTAGTTTCCTCTTCACAGCACGTCTGGATTTTCCATGCATGGTCCCTAGGCATCAATTTGTCATCAACCCTGCACTGCAGTAAGGAACTGAGGCCATGTGTCCAGAAATGCCTTTCCTGTGAGGAAAGAATCAACGCATCACCTCCCCTTCCACTATGGAACTGACACATTCTCTCACCAGCTTGGTAAGAATTGATGCATCACCTATTCTGCGCAGCAAGGAATCAATGCAACCCTTTGTTTTCCGGCACCTCACATCCTCGGTGGCCTGCAACATCTTTGTTTTCGAAGCAGTCCAAGTACTTGGTGCTAAAGAAATGCATCCATTCATTCCTATGGATTAAAACTTACTTAAACCCCTATAAAGTGATATCTTGACCTGTGTATATTGGACCTTATTCGTTTGGGTCTTGTTTTATTCTGGTAAATATTACCTATTTTCCAAATTGGTGTGGAGTACTTTTTGTGGTGTTTTCACTGTGTTACTGTATGAGTTATTGCACAAATGCTTTACACATTGCCTTCTAAATTAAGCCTGCCTGCTCTATGCTAAGTTACCAGAGGGTGAGCACAGGATAGTTTAGGTTGTGTTGTGACTTACCCTGACCAGGATTATGGTCCCTACTTGGAAAATGTGCATGTCTGCTGTAGATGTGACAGCATTGATGTGCCCCAGAGTGGACTGAGTTCTGTGTGCTATGCTCTGTGGGAATGTTTTTTGCATTATAGTTGTTTTCCATCCTATTTTTTCAAATTTCAAATTTGAAAAAAACTAGAATGTTTTCCTTTTAGATATTAGTCCTTTTATCACTTATTAGGCCATATTTTTAAGTGGACATCCAGTGTTAAGAATAAAAGCCATTCTCTTCTTCCAATCCTATGTGTCTAACAGTCACATGGCATTCTAGAATCTTGCTTTGTTTGAGGACGTTAGCTAGGATTTTGAGGTACATTTTGGCATCATTCTCTAGATGAACTCTTTCATTCAATAGCAATCACAAAACTGGTACCTGACACTGACCACGAGGCATGGCATGGATCAGTCACATCAGTGGGTCTCCTCACACAACTTTCAGGAAATGAGGATGTGATGCTCAGTTGAATGCTCAGCTGCTTGTAATAGAACCATGATGAGGTGACATACAGATGATGATGTGACTTGCAGGGTATATATGGAGTTATATATGGAGTTGCTTTTGATTTAATCATTGTCATTGTCTTCAGTCTTTGATGCTGCTGTCAACATAGGAAATCTTTACTGAGGACAGGCTATTTTCCTTGTTGTCATACTTATACCCACTACATGCAGCATTGATTTTCAAGGGAACTTTCTGTTATCAACCTTGTTTTGCGTGTGACTTTGCTTGATCTATATTTATTCACCATTGGCCATGCATTATACAGATAGCTTGCTTCACCATCTTGCACTATATTAGGATTTTGTTTTATTTTTATTCTCATCCATTTGGGCTCATCTAGTTGTACATCTTACCAGCTGTTGCAGTAATTATTTAATTTATGTTTTAGGTATTTTTCTTTATTTCTGAAGGCTTTGATCTGTGTGACGGGTCATGTGTGGAGCAGGAATTTGCTGTTGTGGATTGTTCATGGCAGAGCTTTGTTCCTTTTAAGGATATGAAATGGACATTGAACAATTTTAAACACGCTTAGCAGCAGATTACTGTTGCTGTGTTCACCTTGTGACTTTAGGTTTAGCTTTCTATCTACGTAAATTTACTATTTGTTGGTAAGTTAGAGTTCTCTCTCTCAAGTTCACCACCATTACCACAGGGTGTGAATTGTTACATATTTTTCTGTTTGTCCTTTACTTCAGAGATCAGTAATAGTGACTCAAGGCAGCAGCCTGCATTTGCACAGTCACTTCTGAGTGCCCTTCACCCAGATGGCGGTAAGTGACACTTCTATTCATCATATTGCATTGCTGGCATGTACAATAGCGCCTTTGTGCTCTCATTTGTTTATATTCCATAAGTTGCCAGGCTCAGAACCACATGGCATGTGGCTTCCCCCTACGTACCTTTGTACTAACATTTAACAATGACAGTAGGCTTCAGAGAGGTTTGGGATTAGCAGCTTGAGTATATCCTTAGCCAACGGAACCTGAAAGCTAGGCCAGTTCGTTTTTCCCACCAACCATTAGCACAGAAAGTTTAATCACTGGATTTCCCATCATCCATCTGCACTGGAAGTGATTTCACTGAACTTCCTATCACCCATCTGCACAGGAAGTGATTTCTCTGGTTTCCCACCAACCCGTCTTAAAGAGAAGAAGCAAAGCAGGAGGACTTCCTTTCTTAGCACCCATCTGCACAGGAAGTGATGTCACATGATTTGCCATTGTACATCTCCGTAGGAAGTGACGCTTCACTGTACAGCACTCCACTATACACTATTCCACTGTATGTCACTCCACTCCACACCACTCCACTCTATGCCACTCCACTTTATGCAATTGCATTCTACAGCAGTGCAGCCTATACTGTGCCATGGTATGCAACTCCATTCTACACCACCCCACTAAATGCTGTTCCACTCTACTCTCCTCCACTGTACAGCACTCCACTCTATGCTATTACATTCTACTCTATGGAAATCCACTGTATGCCACTACGGTTTATGCTATTCCACTGTATGCCACTCCACTGTATGCTACTTTGCCCTGTGTCACTCCACTGCACGCCACTCCCCTCTACATCACTCCACTGTATGGAATTCCACTGTATGACACTATTCTTTGCCACTCCATTCTACACCAATCCACTCTTCTCTTCACTCTCCTCTGTTCCAGTGTAGGCAGCTCTATTCTGCACTTTTTCTACTGTATGTCACTCCACTGTACACCACTCCACTATATGCCACTTGTCCCTACACCACTCGATTCTATGCAACATTACAGTAACAGAATTTGGGGCAGGTTGCTGAGTAGGGGTCAATCAAAGAGACAAACGGCGGACAGCTCTGCGATGCCTTTGTTGCCCCCAACATTCAAACTTCAGTTTGGTGTATGCCAAGGCCGGTAACCACTGTCTTCAAAAGGGGTAATCCCTCTTCAATCTTAACTCTTATTGGCTCATTTATTTTGATGTTCAATGTAAAACACCAATAGAACACAATAGAAACAGAAAATGTATTCATTGAGCAATATCTGGACAAAATCTGGGATAAAAAATGATGAAATATAAACTATCATCAACAGAGGAAAAGATCTGCACCAGTGCAACCTATCACAAAGTAACATTGATAATCACACTCATAGGAAGAGACCTACCAGAGAATATAACCCCTGTAAGGATTCTCAGTTGAGTATAGTGAAGAAGAAGGATTTAGCAAATAAGCAACATTTATGTAAAAACAAGCAGACAGTGTTGACACAATGCCTGTACTCACATAGTTTGGGAAGTAAGCCACTAAAAACTAAAAACTAAGACAAAAAAATCATGGAATGCTTCCAGACAACAACAATAACGCTAAATTAATTATTTGGTGATCAACCTATGAGGGCTACACAAACTAGTCAAGACTCTGTTTCTCATAATGTTAAGCAAGGGCCCTTGGGGATTGGAATAAATTCAGACTAACAAGCAATTTGAAATGGACCAAGTAACAAAGCATCATATTAACAGAAAATGCTCTATTAAAGATTTTGTTTCCCCTAATGTACATAGTAAGGTGGTTGCTCAGCCAAATTGCCCAAAGAAGGCTCAAGAGTTAATATACGGTCCACTCCAAGACCTAGGTAAAAGGTCTCTCTTGTAAGCAGTTTCTAAAAAGTCATAGAGTGTAGTGGAAGAAAATGATTTGCACCAGAGTGTGGTGGAAGAGACTGATGGAGGGCTATGATGTAGCTGGAACTTCACAGGGGGTTTCTCCTGCCTCTCTTTTCCTAACTAACATATAATCCAGGCTGAGATCCATCACTCAATGAGTAGACACATGGTTTTATAAATTAGCAGCAACATAATATCTGTGGTGTCATTATCATCACCCAAAAGTAAACGTCTTTCGTTTAAATGCACAGTCTTTGATCATAATATGAGGGTTAACCTGGACATTCAGCTAAATGGTGCTGAGTAGTTAGCACTAATTAGGCAGTAAGGATGCTTTGAAATAACTAAGACTGAAGCAAATGAGGCCTGCACGCAGGAGATACTACAGGTCAAATTTAATGTCCTAAGTGTTAAAGCGATTTTGGAGACTATAGCAAATGCTGATTAAGTAGCCTCAAAAGCTTTAGAAGATATTCCATTATGTTCTAAGCTCTTGGTGAAGTCTGGACAATAACCAGAGTTCTAGCCCCATACGAGGTGTGAGTCACAATCAAACTGAGGGAGCAGATTTCTATAGGAAACAGAGAGTGGTATCACTCCTATATATGCAGGATCAATCACTGCTTTGAGACATTAGTGATATTTCATGTGGGACCAGTATACCAGCAAATAATGACATATTTCTAGGAGGTGAGAAAACTTAGCACTGTAATGAGGACTGTTCGGGTGAGACAGGACACATGGTGACTCTGTTAGCCCCACTAAAACAAATCTTGGAATCTGTGGTACAGTTACTGACTAAATTATTAAATGATTCTGACTGTAATGTAGATGCAAACCTTTAAATACTACTGCATCTACTATATTCTAGTACAAGGGATAAGAAAAACATATTAGAAACCTGTAAGAACATGGAGAGTGGAAATATTACTGAAAGTACAGTGGGTGAATTTAACCCCTGTGAAAGACATGATAAAATGACTCAAACTAAAATGATCCAGACTGATAACCATAGACACTCTCTGAATGTAAGGAGTGGAAAAGGAGAAGAAGTTGGTGATAACTCAAAAACAACTGAAGCATTA
Organism: Pleurodeles waltl; assembly: GCF_031143425.1. Taxonomy (NCBI): domain Eukaryota; kingdom Metazoa; phylum Chordata; class Amphibia; order Caudata; family Salamandridae; genus Pleurodeles; species Pleurodeles waltl. The sequence continues at coordinate 380,520,318 of NC_090446.1, forward strand.
AGTAACAGTAGCACTGCCAGCATTTAGTAAGGGAGAGAGCCAGACAAATGGCTCAACTCCAAAACATAGAACTAGAGCAAGTTAGGGAAGTATTCTCTAGTTTTCAATCACAAAAGAACACGTGCTCTTTAAGACCAAAAAAGAATAGAAAAATCGCTAGGAAAGGCAGAAGGGTATATGATTTAATATGTCAGCTACAAATTATGCAGAGTCCATTTACTGTAGGTGAAGATGTAGCTGTAATATCAATCTAAGTGCACTGTTCCACAAAAGAGAGAGACAACAAGAGAACTAATTGAGTTCTATTCAGCATAAATTAAACTATACAGGGTATTTTAGGAGAGCCCTCAAGCACCCACTAGGGTGACAGGTATCATCATTGGGCTTACTCCTAGCCAGACTGGTGCTGCAATGCCTGGCGGGCCATCCAGCATTCTGGGTGGCTCTCAACCATTGTTAAATTGCTAACAAAGAAGTCTGGGAAAGAGACTGACTAAGAAACGGAGAATATAAAGGAGAGACAAAAAACTCTTAAAATTAGCTCAGAACCTAAACCATTATTTTAATGTGTTAGAAACTAGGTCCAGGCCAAGATTAAAAACAGGAATATAGGAGTGTTACTGGAAATAATGTACCATTACACTCTCTAATTAGGGAAGGTAGTTTACCTAGTCCTACATGGTCAACATGTTTCGCGTCTATGGTCGGTCACAAAGTGATCCTTTGACGCTTCTTCAGGACCCACGAAAAAAACTTGTTATTAAACTACTTCTCCTATGTATCAAAAATAATCAAGTGCACAGAAAGTCACTTACAGAATAGAAGACAGAGTATGTCTAAGTCAGTAGGTCAGTACAGTCGCCATGCATAGAATAAAAAAAAACACATAACAATTAGTGCCAGGGATCAACACAGAAAAACAATTATAGTGACAACCACCCTCAGTCAGTGTGTAGAAAATAAGGATGAATAGGTTGTGATGCTTACCATCCCATATTAGAGATTGGGCTCCATAGGTCTGTCCCCTTACTAAACGCATTGATAGTATTGATCTCAATCATTTCAGGACTTGGCACTTGAACAAGCACACTAATTGTAATACACGCCAGTGTATCTATCTAATTTCTTGTCCTTGCAACTTAAAATACATCGGAATGACTACTCGTCCAGTAAAATTACGTATTAATGAACATCGGAGCAATATTAGATGCTCCCGCATCACTACAAAGCTTAGTTCAAAATTTTGGGATGCAAAACACGGTCCTGACGACATGTGGTGGATAGTACTACAAGTACCCAGATACGATAGTAATAACCCTAACTATTTATTTAAGATCGAACAGAGATGGGTTTTTCGATTGAAAACCCACAAAGAAGGACTGAATTATGACATACCATGGAATCTTTCAACATCTTAATCTGTGGAAGGGTTATTACAACCTACCTCAAATTATTATGTACATTTTCTGTAGATTTATATTGATCAGCTTCCCCCCCCTCTTTTAACTGATTTGACATGCATTTATATAGATTCAGTTGAGTGACCTTAATAGATCAGAAAATATATATATATATTTTTTCATATTTTTTTACTTTTTTCCATTTATTATTCTTTCTCTCTTTGTTGCCCTTACGAAATAGACAAATTTTTGTTGTCTGCACCATTTTTCATTAAAATAGAATGGTGCTATAGGGTAATTTGCCATTTCAGTACCATCATATGGGTTCTGATACTTTTTACGAATGTAAAGATGGCCCCCATTTTGACTTCTATTGGCCTTGGCAGGAACAGCTCCACTTCATAATAACACGACGTTATTTGATCACTCCAAGATGGCCGCCGCTAATAGAGACTGTGGTCCTTTCTCTATTTTGAGTGTCCGGAACATCCAGCTGGTTTGTTCCGGCATACTCGCGCTAAACATCGCTTGCTTAAATAACATCCAGCCGCACCGGCACACCGTCTTCAGGCGCGCGGCACGGGACAGGTTTTCCGGATCCTTCAAGGAGCAAACTAAGTAAGCACGGGGTCATGGAATGTATTTCCTCCGTCCCCGTTTTCAGATCCTTGATGCATTTTTGCACTTTTTCCATTGTTTAACTGTTTCCATGGTAATATTTCTGCCGCGTTAACTGGGTGAACCGACAAGGTTCACTATGACTTGATAATATATCTTAGTTCCTACCTCAAATTGTGAATGGGCATATGGTAACATATACTAGTTACTCTAGAGCATGTAAGCATTCTCTATTTTTGCAACAGCATGTTTTTGGGCCAAACTGAATAAGGGTTGTTATTCTGTCATATGACTAATATTACTTACAATGTGGATTGCTTTTTATACGACTGAGCAGGCACATGGCTGCAGCACTTTCAATGTGAATTACATTGCCATAGAGCTTATAATAACCCATTCTTTTATATATAATTGACTTTTAACCAACACTATATATATGTATATACATCTTTTTACACCATTCTGTCCAACATAGAACTCACTGATCTAATCTAGACGGTGATACGAAGACTTTGCCAATGTCGTGTCACTATGTACTGTTTGCGGTGCTACATTATTACATATTATTATTTTTATCTAGTACGATCTCCTTGGTTGATGCTAGCGCAGACCTAGGGAGCCCAATCTCTGATATGGGATGGTAAGCATCACAACCTATTCATCCTTATTTTCTACACACTGACTGAGGGTGGTTGTCACTATAATTGTTTTTCTGTGTTGATCACTGGCACTAATTGTTATGTGTTTTTTTTATTCTATGCAGGGCGACTGTACTGACCTACTGACTTAGACATACTCTGTCTTCTATTCTGTAAGTGACTTTCTGTGCACTTGATTATTTTTGATACATAGGAGAAGTAGTTTAATAACAAATTTTTTTCGTGGGTCCTGAAGAAGTGTCAAAGGATCACTTTGTGACCGACCATAGACGCGAAACATGTTGACCATGTAGGACTAGGTAAACTACCTTCCCTAATTAGAGAGTGTAATGGTACATTATTTCCAGTAACACTCCTATATTCCTGTTTTTAATCTTGGCCTGGACCTAGTTTCTAACACATTAAAATAATGGTTTAGGTTCTGAGCTAATTTTAAGAGTTTTTTGTCTCTCCTTTATATTCTCCGTTTCTTAGTCAGTCTCTTTCCCAGACTTCCTTTGTTAGCAATTTAACAATGGTTGAGAGCCACCCAGAATGCTGGGTGGCCCGCCAGGCATTGCAGCACCAGTCTGGCGAGGAGTAAGCCCAATGATGATACCTGTCACCCTAGTGGGTGCTTGAGGGCTCTCCTAAAATACCCTGTATAGTTTAATTTTTGCTGAATAGAACTCAATTAGTTCTCTTGTTTTCTCTCTCTTTTGTGGAACAGTGCACTTATATTGATATTACAGGTTCATTTTGGGAGACTGTGCACTGGACCAATCAATCTCCCAGTCCCTATTTTTGTTTAAAGAGGTGAAGATGTAGCACCAGAGAATCTGGAAACAGGCCCAAAAGCAAGAAAGGAGGCCATTGACCCAACTGCAGCCAAATTTGCTCCTGCATGCTCTTTGGAAAAAGAGTTACTTGAACACAGACCAGAGATAGAACCAGAAGTAGATAGTCACTTAAAAGATACTACATCACAAACCCCGAAATTAGAACTTACGATAGCAGAGCACCTATTTCCCTCAGCCATTTTGGATCACAACAGTGAACAAATAGGGAAAAAAATCTCTAAGTGCACCAACAGAGGTAATGACAAGTAAAATAAATCAGATCTTGCCAATGGAGCGAATCCCAGGAACTAGTACATACCCAATCACTCAGTCAGATATCAAGGAGGTTACACTGGAGGTTCATATATTAATGTTAAAAGGATGTGCAATGGTGAAGCAGAATGGAGGGCTCAGTGGAGAGCAGACAGTCTAGTCTCTCCACAGGAGCGTTCGGGAAGGAAGTGAGGACAGGGAGACAAGGATTGGTGGGGAGGTACACGGGGAGGGTATAAAAAGGGGATTAGGGGAGGGTCGGCATCTTCTGCACCTGCCCATCGCACAGTCGGAAGTTTGTCCTCCAGGTGAGTCAGTAAGGCAGGGGAAGGTTTTAAAGCTTTAGGCCATGGCTTCAGGCCATGACGCTGAGATGGTGCAGGCCTTACTTCGCATTATTGAAGAAGCTGACCGGGCCGACCTACACAGGCCTAGTGTGCTTGACTACGCTTGGGTCGGCATGGTGCCCCCTATGTGCACTGCAGTGAGCGTGTCAGCGGTCGCAGCTTGCCACGCGCCTGAGATCCACCTCCCCAAATCCAAAAATGGGCCCGCTTGCAGTGCCCACTGCAGAAAACGATGCAGGAGAGGTGGGGGCAGGGACCCAAGTCAAGGAGTTACCTTGGAGCCCCAAGTAGGCCAGCTGGAGCAGCCAAGGCAGGAGCTGTATGATGAGTCTGGAACCAGCAGAGAGGACTGTCTGTCTATGGACCGCTCTGCTGGCAGGAACAAACTCATTGAGTGCTGTGGGTTGGGGCCCCTGGGCATAAAAAGAGAAGGGGAAAGGCCAAACAAGGCCTGGGGCTGGGGCAGCCCAGGCCACAGACTGAGGGCAACAAAGAAGACAGCAGGGAGCCAGAAGGGCAGAAGAAGTCAGCCAGGGACATGGCAGGCCACATGGAAGCGGCCACCTGGGTAGTAATGCAGGGCAGACAGGGGTCACTGATTGGTCTGTGGTTGATACATAGGTCGGGATCAGGGAGCAAAGGAGAGCGGTAGCCGAAAAAGAGGAGAGGTGGGCTCAGCTATGCAGAGAGAGGGAGGAGTCATTGGGGAGGTAGAGGCATACGAAAAGAAAGTCAGGAGGACAGGGGTTGGGTGGCATAGAGGACACCTGGGCAGGACAAGGTAGGTTGGTATGGGTTCCCAACAAGGAGGGAGGAAGGAGTCAGGAGGCCTGTGCAGCCAGCGGGGTCCATCAGCACGCGGGGCACGAGTGGCGCATATGGCTAGGAGAGGTGCAGAGAGCCAAAGTCAGCATCGGAGGCTGGCAGAAAGAGGGTGACACCAACGGGGTGCAATACGGCGCTAGGACGTTGTTCTGAAGCACCAGAGGGGTCTTCAGCGGCCTCCTCTATAGCGCAGGAATGTGGCAGTTGCAAGTATGGCATACGATATGGAGGACAGGCTCCGGAGGAGTGGAGTGATGTAATGGATCCTGGGGGTGATGATGACAAGTGTGAGATGGAAGGTGATGAGGTGGAACTTGACTATGAGGATGAGTTGGATAAGTGGGAAGACGGAGATTTGCGAGTGAGTTGAGTGGAGAGAAAGGGTACTGGAGTGGCACAACCCCCTCTTCGCTTTCTGTTTTGCAAGAGCATAAGTCTAGAGTGTGGACACAGGGGATGTCACACAAGATGGGCATGGTCGCAGGACAACAAAAGAAATGGGGACCTTGGAATCACATTTCGAAGATAAGGGAGAATGGTAGTGTTTGTGGGGCGAAGCACAAGGCAGTTCTACTGCTCCTAACTACAACCCAAAAAGGGGGGAGATCAATCTAAACATGAGGCACATGAAGCAAGTGGGGCACAGGAGGGAGACAGTAAAAAGATGACTGACAAGGGGACGATGACTGCCGGTGAGGATGGAGAAAAAGCACAAGTAGAGGGAACGGCGGTAGAAGAAAAAGAAGTTGGGGCATAAGAAGCGGCTCCCATACATGGGTCTAGCGAAGCCGTTAGGATCTCATGTGACGGAAAAGATGGAAGCAAGAATCTGGCGACATGAATACGTGGATGTGTTCAATTCCCCACTTTTGGACATAGAGGCAAAGGAGGAAGAATGGGAATTGGCACGGAGGACCTGGGTACCAATAAATATGGACAACTGGACCTCGGCATTTCTTATATATGCCAGTATTTATTGCGATCTAGACAGGGCCATTGCAATTTTTAAGTATATGGACATTATACACAAGGCCCAAATGCATTTTGCGGGCTTTGGGTGGCTGAGCTATGATGAGGAGTTCAGGAAGAGAGTGAGCATAAATCCAGGTAAGCCTTGGGGGGACGTTGATCCCGAATTGTGGATGCAATCGATGGCATCCTCACACTCCGCAGCATCAACACATACCGCTAGCGGTCTGCTTGTGGTGTTTTAGCCTTTTCAGTTGCGTCTCGCCCGGGGGGGGGGCAGGTAATATACAGCAACCCCCGGCACCTAACTTAGGGGCTTGTTGAAATTTTAACAATGGGTTCTGCTCCAGATGCCTTTGGAGATTAAAGCATGAATGTTCAAAGTGTGGGGAAGACACCCGGTTACACAATGCTTTTTGCTTGCCAGCCCGGCCAAGAGTTGGAGAACGGCCAAAGGTAGAGGGATGCAGGGGCTCCTGTGCCAAAGAGCTCCTACGGCAATTAAGTTGGGAGGGCCGCTGCCTTGGTTGCGCATGTACCCGGATGCACGAAAATTGGAATGAGGTTTCAAAGAAGGGTTTTGGATAGGTTACCAAGTGCTGAGAGTGAAGAGATGGGTGGACAATTTGCGGTCTGCCAAAGAAAAGCCACAGGTGGTGGCAGCAAAATTTGTTAAATAAGTGTCTGAGGGCAGAATTGCAGGTCCATTTTATGACTAGCTCATAGAGAACCTGATGATTTTGTCTTTGGGTGTGGTCCCAAAAAAGAGTAGAGGGGAGTTCTGCCTCCTACACCATTTGTCATGACCGGAAGGGGCATTGGTGAATGACTTCATCGTGCCAGAAGACACACGGGTGGTGTATGCATCAGTGGACGATGCCATTTGGCTCATCCACCAGTGTGGCAGGGGATCAGAGCTGGGCAAGTGTGACATTAAAGCAGCTTTTCAGCTTCTGCCTATCCATCCTGAGGACTTCGCCCTGCTTGGGATGCAACTGGACGGGGCGATATATGTGTACCGAGTGCTACCCATGGGTTGCGTCATTTCATGTTTGCTGTTGGAGACTTTTAGTTCTTTCCTACAATGGGTTTTCGTGAAGGTGAGTGCCAATCAAGAGGTGACACATCACTTGGACGACTTTCTGTTTGGGGGTCCAGGATCCGATTTATGTAGAAAGGCGTTAGAAGGGTTTGAACAGTTGGCTCAGGAGGGAGGGGATCCTATGGCTCCTGAAAAAACAGAGGGCCTCAGTTGTGTGCTGAGATTCTTAGTGACAGAACTGACCGTCGGATCAACCACAGACTGCTTCAGGAACCATTGGAACTGCAACAAAGTATCCAGGAAGACTCCTGTGACCTGCAACCTCAGCTCCAGCCATCAATTGCAACAGTTTCCAAGGTGTGTACTCTCTGAGGACTACCTGTCTTCACCCAGCACCAGAAGAACCGAAGGAATCTCCTGTGGAGTGACAGAGTCACTTCCCTGCTTCAGCAGGCACCTCTCTGCGACCACAACTGGTACTCTGGGAATCCTCCCCTGTCGACAAGCATGATCCCTGGAACACAGGTGGTGGACCGAAGTGACCCCGACTGCAGAGGAGACTACAGGTGGTAGTTTCCGCTTCAATTCCAGTAGAGTGTTTGCTAGGGAATGATCTGGAGTCCTCAGCATGGGCTGTGGTAGAGCTCAAGACACAAGCAGCCATGTTGGGTATCCCTGAACTGGCGTGTGTTAAGACAAGAGCACAGAGCAGAGCACAGGGTGAAAAAGAAGTGCTGGAGCCTGGAATAATGGCTCAACCTTCCAAGAGAAAAGATAAGAAGACTGGGGACCAGCTTCTACACAGCAAAAGAAACAGGACCTCTCTTCCCAGGAAGATGTCCTATCCCCTGAGGGAACTGAGTCCATGGAGCTGGAGCCTTATCAGGTAGAGCTCTTAGGCCCAGGGGGGCAATCAAGGGAACAGCTGTGCCAGGGACAAATAACTTGTCCAACTCTTGAAGGCCTAAGACAGCAAGCAGCTGGGCAAGAAAAAGGAAGTGTCAGTGGATCACATAAGGTCCATTAGGAGGATTAACTCCTTTACACTGAGACAAGAGATACCAAACCTGGTGCCACTAGAAGAGTGGTAGTGCCTCAGGAGTTTAGAGAATTCACCCTCACCTTGGCCCATGCCATTCCCCTTGCTGGGCATTTGGGACAAACCAACACTTTGGAGAGATTAGTCAACCATTTCTATTGGCCCAATATGTCCCAGAAGGAAAGGGAGTTTTGCAGCTCCTGTGTCACCTGTCAATCAAGTGGCGAGACCGGTGGCCATCCAAAGGCCCCCCTCATTCGACTTCCAGTGGTGGGAGTCCCCTTTGAGAGGGTTGGAGTGGACATAGTGGGTCCACTTGAACCTACCACAGCATCAGGGAACCAATATATACTGGTAGTAGTGGACCATGCTACCAGGTACCCTGAGATAATTCTGCTTAGGTAGACTACTGCCCCTGCAGTAGCCAAAGCACTCATAGGTATCTTTACCAGAGTGGGTTTTCTTAAGGAGGTGGTTTCTGAAAGAGGTACCAACTTTATGTCAGCTTACTTGAAAAATATGTGGAATGAGTGTGGGGTGACTTACAAACTCACCACACCATACCATCCACAAACCAATGGTCTTGTGGAAAGGTTCAACAAGACATTGAAGGGCATGATCATGGGGCTCCCTGAAAAACTCAAAAGGAGATGGGATGTCCTCCTGCCATGTCTGCTTTTTGCCTATAGAGAGGTGTCACAGAAAGGTGTAAGGGTTTCCCCCTTTGAGCTTCTGTTTGGCCATCCTGTAAGGGGACCACTGGCACTTGTAAAAGAAGGCTGGGAGAGACCTCTTCCTGAGCCTAAACAAGAGGTGGTGGACTATGTACTAGACCTCCGCTCAAGGATGGCAGAGTACATGGAAAAGGCAAGCAAAAACCTTGAGGCCAGCCAACAACTCCAGAAGTTGTGGTATGACCAAAAGGCTGCAATGGTTGAATATCAGCCAGGAAAGAAAGTCTAGGTTCTGGAGCCTGTGGCTCCCAGGGCACTACAGGACAGATGGAGTGGCCCATACCCAGTACTAGAAAAGAAGAGTCAGGTCACTTACCTAGTGGACCCTGGCACTAGCAGGACACCCAAGAGGATGATCCATGTTAACCGCCTTAAACTCTATAATGACAGGGCAGACATAACCATGCTGATGGGTACTGATGAGGATCAGGAAGCAGAGAGTTAACCTCTCCCTGGCCTCTGGCCAACAGCAAGCTGACTGCAGGCAAGTCTTCCATGAGATTGCTGAGCTCTTTTCTTTGACCTCTGGTCAGACACACCTGTGTACCCATGATGTGGACACAGGAGGCAGTTTACCTGTCAAGAATAAAATATTCAGACAGTCTGACAAAGTCAAGGAAAGCATCAAAGTGGAGGTCCACAAGATGCTGGAATTGGGAGTGATAGCGCACTCTGACAGTCCCTGGGCTAGCCCAGTGGTCTTGGTCCCCAAACCTCACACCAGGGATGGAAAGAGAAAGATGAGGTTTTGTGTGGACTACAGAGGGCTAAACTCTGTCACCAAGACAGATGCTCACCCCATACCAAGGACAGATGAATTAATTGACAAATTGGGTGCAGTCAAATTATTAAGTACCTTTGAGTTGCCAGCAGGGTACTGGCAAATCAAAAGGCTACATGGGGCAAAAGAGAAAACAGCATTCTCAACACCTGAAGGGTTTTTCAGGCCCTGCACGCAGCAGGCCTCTCTATCAAGGCATCTAAACATCAGATAGCGTAGGGTACAGTGGTTTACTTGGGACACCTTGTAGGTGGAGGCCAAGTGCAACCATTACAACCCAAGAGCCAGACAATACTGGACTGGGAGGCCCCAAAAACCCAAACTCAAGTCAGGGCATTCCTTGGCTTGACTGGACACTTTAGGAGGTTTATGAAGGGATATGGATCCATAGTGACTCCACTCGCAGAACTAACCTCCAAAAAGATTGCCAAGAAAATTAACTGGACCTTGGACTGTCAAAAGGCCTTTGACACCCTGAAATAATCTATGTGCTTAGCATCAGTTTTAAAAGCTCCAGATTATTCTAAGCAATTCATTGTGCAGACAGATGTCTCGGAACATGGGATAGGAGCAGTCCTGTCCCAAACCAATAATGATGGCCTTGACCAGCCTGTTGCTTTTATTAGCAGGAGGTTACTCCCCAGGGAGCAGCTTTGGAGTGCCATTGAGAGGGAGGCCTTTGCTGTGATTTGGTCACTGAAAAAGTTGAGACCATACCTCTTTGGTACTCACTTCATAGTTCAATCTGACCACAGACCTCTCCGATGGCTCATGCTGATGAAAGGAGAGAACCCTAAACTATTGATATGGTCCATATCCCTACAGGGAATGGACTTTGTAGTGGGACACAGACCTGGGACTGCCCATGCCAATGCAGATGGCCTTTCCAGGTTCTTCCACTTGGAAAAGTAAGACTCTCTTGGGAAAGGTTAGTCTCATCCTCTTTCATGGGGGGTGTGTGTAGGAAAATGCCATTGTTGGCATGGTTACCCCCTAACATTTTGCCTTTTGTTGATGCCAGCTTTGATTGAAAGTGTGCTAGGACCCTGCTAACCAGGCCCCATCACCAGTGTTCTTTCCCTAAAACTGTACCTTTGTTTCCACAATTGGCACAACCCTGGCACACAGATAAGTCCCTTGTACGTGGTACCCCTGGTGCCAAGGGCCCTGTGGCCAGAGAAGGTCTCTAAGGGCTGCAGCATGTATTATGCCACCCTGGGGACCCCTCACTCAGCACATGCACATTTTCTCACAGTTTGTGTGTGCTGGTGGGGAGAAGGCCTAGCAGGCCTTACAGCCTTAAGGCAGGGTGCACTACACCACAGGTAGGGGCATAGCTGCATGAGCACTATGCCCCTACAGTGTCTAAGCCAATTCTCACTCATTGTAAGTGCAAGGGAGCCATAAAGAGTATATGGTGTGGGAGTTTGTCAAACACAAACTCCACAGTTCCATAATGGCTACACTGAATACTGGGAAGTTTGGCATCAAACATCTCAGCACAATAAATCACACTGATGTCAGTGTGAGATTTATTGAACAATGCACTCAGAGGGCATCTTAGAGATGCCCCTGCATGTCAGCCCAACTGCTAGTGCTAGACTGACTGGTCTCTGCCATCCTGGCACTTCCAGACTAGTTTTTGGCCACATGGTGTGAGTGCCTTTGTGCATTCTGTGACCAGGAACAAAGCTTGTCCTGGGTGGAGGTGCCTTACACCTCCCCCTGCAGGAACTGTAACACCTGACGGTGAACCTCCAAGGCTCAAGCCTGGTGTTACAATGCTCCAGGGTACCCCAGCTAGCGGAGATGCCTTCCCTCCCACACACAGCCCCCACTTTTGGCGAGATAGTGAGAAAAACAAGGAGGAGTCACCCTCCAGCCAGGACAGCCCCTAAGGTGTCCAAAGCTGAGGTAACCCCTTCCTTAGAAAATCCTCCATCTTGCTTTGGGGGATTTAGCCCAATAGGAATAGGGATGTGCCCCCCTCCCAAAAAGGGAGGAGGCAAAAGGAGGGCATAGCCACCCTCAAGGACAATAGCCATTGGCTACTGCCCTCCAGCCCTAAACACACCCCTAAATCTAGTATTTAGGAACAACCCTGAACCCAGGAAATCATATTCCTGATGACCTACAAAGAAGAAGGACTGCTGACCTGAAAACCCCTCAGAGAAGAAGGAGACGACAACTGCGTTGGACCCAGCCCTGACGGCCTGTCTCCAGTTTCAAAGAACCTGCAACAGTGACGCATCCAGCGGGCCCAGTGGCCTCTGCTGAATTAGAGGACTGCCCTGCAACCCAAAGGACCAAGAGCTCCCGTGGACATCGGCTCTGTCCAAAACAACCAAGAAGAAACCATCTTTAAAGGGACTCCCACCTCACTCCTGAAGCGTGAGTCCCCAACACTCTGCACCTGAAGCCCCCGGCCCATATCCAGAGAAACCAACACTGCATCGAGGACCCCCAGGTGACTCCCACGACGTGTCCACCCTGACACGGCCACCCTGCATCCCCACAGCGACACCACCAGAGAGAATTCAGAGGATCCCCTTGACCGCGACTGCCAGGTAACACAGAACCCGATGCCTGGAAAAAACACTGCACCCGCAGCCCCCAGGCCCGAGAGGAGCCAACTACCGATGCAGGAGTGACCAGCAGGTGGCCCTCATCTTTGCCCAGTCGGTGGCTGGCCCGAGAAGCCCCCCTGTGCCCTTCCTGTGTTGTGACCCCCGGTCCCTAAATTGATTTCAACACAAAACCTGATGCCTTGTTTATACACTGCACCCGGCCGCCCCTGTGCTGCTGAAGGTGTATTTTGTGTGGCTGTTTGGGACCTCCCCCAGTGCTCTACAAACCCCCTCCGGTCTGCTCCCCGAGGACGCAGGTACTTGCCTTCTAGCAGACGTGAACTGGAGCACCCCTAGTCTCCATTGGCGCTCATGTTATTTGGGCTCCTCTTTGACCTATGCACCTGACCAGGCCTGTGTTGCTGGTGCGGGGTGTTTGAGGTTGACTTGAAACCCCAACGGTGGGCTGTCTATGCCCCGGAGACTAAACTTGTAAGTGCTTTACTTACCTAACAAACTAACCTTTACTTACCTTCCCTAGGAACTGTTGAATTTTGCAGTGTCCACTTTTAAAATAGCTTATTGCCATTGTGTGCCAAACTGTTTACATTACTGGTTTTATTCAAAGTTCTATATTTACCAATGCCAAGTACCTTACAATTTATGTACTTACTTGATATCTGAATCTTGTGGTTCTAAAATAATAATATTTTTCTATGTAAAAACCTATTGGCCTGGTGTTAAGGCTTTGAGTGTGTGTTCTCATTTATTGCCTGTGTGTGTACAACAAATGTGTAACACTACCCTCTGATAAGCCTACGGCTCGACCACACTACCACAAATAGAGCATTAGTATTATCTATTATTGCCACTATCAACCTCTAAGGGGAACCCCTGGACTCTGTGTACACTATCTCTCACTTTCTCACTTTGAGGTAGTATATACAGAGCCAGCTTCCTACAGCAGAGCACCAGAATTGTTGAGCAGAGTACAGTAGTTCCCAAACAGTGTCTGACTCCAGGCTGAACATGTATGAACAGCAAATAGATGCAGTCACTGCGTAGCCTAAGGGTGCACAAATATTGTGAAAAAAGAGTGCAGTCATATTGTTGCATTGCAATTATTTTAAGGGATTCAAATGGAAGTACTACTGTGGCCCGGTTTGCAGCCCCCACACGCCAGAAAAAAGTAGTGTAAAGGGAAGCCACAGCCAATTGTCAATTGGTTAAGGGAGATGCAGGGTAAAAGATGTTTGGGAATTGCTGTCTGACAGTTTCTATCATGCTTGGCAGGTAGATAGGTAGCTGTTTAGTAGAATTTTTTATTACAGAGATATTGAAGTCCTCTGCAAATGTAATACACATTGTAATATATGATTATGCCCAAACTTGAAGATCGTACTATCTAGCTGCATTCCTAACATAGGATGTGTTACGGATGCAAGGCACCCTCAGGGAATAACAAACATTGGCTGCTTCAGCCAGCCTACAGTGCATGTGGCATCCAGGTTATAGATTGACTGCTGCCTGGGCTTGGTGTCTGAAACCGTATGTGTGACACATGCACATTAACCATGCAGAAAAGTGTTTGCCTAAATTGGTATCCTATATTTTGATCATGACAAGGCCAGCTTGAGTAGCCAAAACAGTGTGATAACTTTTAAGTAGGGATATGTTTACCATTACCCTGCATCACATTATTTGCCAACAGAGAGGGTGTACACGAACTTAGAATGTGGGTTGCCGTTCACACCAGATGGACATATGTGCACTTACTGACACATTATGACACCCTAACCTGGAATGCATCAGTGCATGCTACCTTGTCAGGAGAGATAGCTGTGTTGTTGTGTAGGATCTCATTATTCTAATAAGACTACTGGATTTGAGCGGCAGAATCACTTGTGGTGTGGGTGGACTGATTCTAACCCACTACAGGTGACACCTGTTGGCCTAATCCGGGTTTTGCTCCGGCTAATTAGCAGTGCCTCATCTCCACCCAGGAGCAGGAATGATTGAGCAACCGAGTGCATGGCGCAATTGACTCCTCAGGGAAATCGTGGTCACTCAGATTGCATCTGTTTCTCTCATTTATATTAGTCTCACATGTACAAGGACAATCAGAGGCAGTATATGTTTCAATAAAATTTTCATGAAGCAACTGTATCTTAGATAATAAAGCATGTATTGCAATAACCAGGTTGATGGTGTAAAGAAGACATATCACTTTATATTATGTCTATTGCAGAGGAAACAATGTTGTTTGAGGTGTATATCCAGTCGGACAGGGTATTAATCCCATTATCTACAACAGCTAATGCCTTCTGTAGGTTTTCCTGGTCTACTTGCCTTAACCGGGCAGCAGCTTCTTGTTTGGAAAGCTTCCAGATTTCATTATAGACTGCATATAAGAAGCGCTTTCTGCGTTGTTTTCTGGGGCCTAACAGAAAGTCCTGTAAATCAGTGTTATTAGACAGGAGACTGGGGTGTTCTCTAAAAGCATCCAGTGAGGAACTCCTCAACCATTGCTGGCATAGTTTCTCTACGCTGTATGTTGTTACTATACCCGCATGTTCGGATGACACTTAGAGAGGGTCCGGCCTACTTGTTCCAAAACACCCTTGAAGTTTATAAAACATTTATGACACACATTGGTATCTATTGGCCACAATAACCACCCGCCAGGATGTGAGAGTAAAGCATTAAACGTGCCATTCTGGACCCATTCATCAAGCTGATCTTCAGTTACATTTATATACTTTTGCCGTTTGCAAAATTTTGCTGGGGCAGGAATACTGGGTGCATTCAAATCCTCAATTTTTGCTAAGCCTAAGCAGCTTGTTTGTTGTACAGTTTCATTTAAAAATATCACCTGAGTAGGTATCAGGCCTGCTCTAAATAAAGCTTCCTTCCTCCTTATTTGCCAATTTCTTGTTCCCCACACACTTTTTAAGTCAATCGACTTCAGCCAATATTCATAGCCTTCTATAGCCAACCGGGAAACAAAGGAATCCGAATAAATTAATTTTGTATCTGTCAATAATACATGTACATTTTACATTGATGGCAATTTAAAATAATATGACTCAGCTTTTTTAACATTATGCCCAGAAATATATGCAAACTTTTCTGAATAAGGTTTAGAACTCCCTTGCGGTGGAGTTGGACAATATTCCCATTGCGTGTAATAAAAAAATAGTCTTTGGGGTTCTTGCTCTGTGAATGTAATGGTGCCCATAATAATTATAGCAAAACATATCACCATAATTCTCTTTAGATTGATAAACATCCTCACTTTCAAATACAGTAAAATACAGTAAAATACTTCAATTCATTCATCATAGAATCAACTGTTTTCACATCCCAGTCATCAAAAACAACTCTGGGTATTATTACATCGTTCACTGAAAGTCTAAACACATATGGTATTTGAATGACCTCCGAGGGGCCGTATATATCAAATGTGACTTTATCCCAAACAATCCCATCAGGAATTGGTGTAGCGGAAATGTTCACGAAAGAAAAGTCTCTGCAGAACTTGTGAGAAGAAAAATAGCGTTTTAGGACCTTATCCACCAGTTCAGCTGTTGATCTTTCAGGAATTAAATGACCATGTATTAATAGAAAGAATGTTATGACAAAGCCAATTCAAAAGAGGAACACTAATATAGTCAAGGAAAGCCACAAATAGTTCCATGGGAAAATAAAGTAATTTGTTTTAAGGCAGTTTATCAGGTTACATGTTTTTGGCAGTTCAGATGTAGAAGAGGCAAATGAGTCCGAAAGAGTGTCGTTGACATCAGCAAAGTATCCAGAAGCAGTTTGTGCAAAAACTGGAGCCGTATTTGCGGGAGGAGAACTGGTAGGGGTCTCCCGCGGTGGTTCATAGTAAATGATGCAGTGGTTCATAGTAAATGATGCCATCTGTCTGTGTTGAAGCTGTGTCAAATCAATCAGTAATTTCTGTACTGTTTGTTGTAACAGATGTTAGTGGAGCTAATGCAAAATTATTTTCTACCCTCCCCAAGCTCGGAGAGGTGGCAGTGTTGCTGCTTACAACTTGTGAAGGTACTTGTTTACCAGTTGTGAGGGGGATTCGGGAACTACTGGCTGCTCCACTTTTTCTGATGTGCAGGATCGGCCACATGGTGTAACTTGACATTGTTGATAGATACAAAGCGATTTTCTTTTGCACCAGCCAGTGGTGGAAGAATGCCAGTTGTGGTACCGTGCATTGCCAAGACTGGCACCGGTGCACGCTAAGAAGGACCAAACTCCTTTTTCACAGCAACCTTTTCACGTTCTAGATCCCCAACTTTAGGAATCCAGCCTTTAGGTGTTATTGGTACAACCTTCATTCCTGTGGAGGCAGCACTGGCAGAAGCGTTGTCGTCACGGAACTGTTGTAATTCCTGCAAGACAGGGACACGTTCATTTATGTCAAAAGGTGTTTCTGCCGCCTCCACGCCAGGACCGTCAAGAGCTGGAACATACATTTGAGTTCTGAACAGGCACTCGTATGAAGTACGACCCCTCAGGGTCCTTCTAGGCAGATTGTTAAGTGCTCTCTAGTCCCCATATAGGTGATTAAGCAAACTGCGACCCGTACCTAAGACTCTGGCTCTTAAGGACTGCTTTAAATCAAGGTTTTGTCACTCCACAACACTATTTCTCGTGAGATGAAATGGAGACGAGTAATGGAGCTGGACCCCTAATGAAGCCATGGCATCCCTGAATGCCCTTGAGGTAAAAGCAGGGCCCTAGTCCGAGTGGAAAGCCGCAACTGCATATGTACTGATAAAGACTCGCAAATCTTTCATAACAGTCAGAGCGTCAGCCGAGCATTGTGGCCACACTCATAGAAATGTGGAGCCAGAGTCAACAGCGACTAAGATGTATTTGTATGCACTGCCCAGTGTTAGGGCACCACAATGGTCCAAGTACACACAATGTGATGATTTGTTGGAAATTAGGACGGGTGTCTGCGGTAGGCGTTTGACGATGGAACCCTTAATTTGTTGGCAGATGTCACAACAAAGGACATACTGCTTGGCCTGTTCGTAGAGGCCTGGCAACCAATAATGTACTTGCAATAATGCTATTGTAGCCACCACACCAGCATGGGCAGATGCAACCCCCTCAGGTGCTGCTTTAATCAACTCTGATCTCATGTCTTTGTTGGGAATTACTTGCACCCCCATGCCAGGTATCTTTACTTTGGTGTCTAGGCAGCCTCCCATTCGGTAGGAATATTTAGCAGGAAATGCTTTTGGATAGGGCGTGCCTTCAGCCGTGGCTTTCACAGCAGCCCATATTTCATCATCCAGTTTCATTCCAGAACAGGTTACTGCAGCAACAGCAGCCGTAGCTGTTGCTGATTTGGCTGCTTCATCAGCCAGTGTATTTCCATCAACGTGTATTCCAACGCGCTGTTGTCCAAGTGTATGTACAACATGCACATTTGGAAGCGTTTCCTTCAGATCTGCTACTTTCCCCCACAGAAGTCTGTGTTCAATGGTGTTGTCTTTAGAATCTCTGAACCCATTCTGGCGTCAGTAATGCAGGTATTCATTGAAGGACTGGACACAGTACGACTCACAAACAATCAGTGTTAACTGTGTAGGATCTGTATGTTCCAGTGCCATCACCAGAGCCTTTAGCTCTGCTAGTTGTGCTGTGCAATTTCCGAGGGTTTGTGTGTATGTATGTTGGGGACAACATTTGGGCCATATTTATACTTTTTGACGCAAAACTGCGCTAACGCAGTTTTGCGTCAAAAAAATTAGCGCCGGCTAACGCCATTCTGAAGCGCCATGCGGGCGCCGTATTTATTCAATGACGTTAGCCGGCGTTAGCCGCCGGCGCTGCCTGGTGTGCGTGAAAAAAAACGACGTACACCAGGCAGCGCCGGCGTAGGGGGATATGGAGCTTGGGCGCCAAAAAATGGGGCAAGTCAGGCTGAGGCAAATTTTTAGCCTCAACCCGATTTGCGCCATTTTTTTCGACTCCCAACCCCCATTGAAATGACTCCTGTCTTAGCAAAGACAGGAGTCATGCCCCCTTGCCCAATGGCCATGCCCAGGGGACTTATGTCCCCTGGGCATGGTCATTGGGCATAGTGGCATGTAGGGGGCCACAAATCAGGCCCCCCTATGCCACAAAAAATAAAAAATAAAAACTTACCTGAACTTACCTTAATGTCCCTGGGATGGGTCCCTCCAGCCTTGGGTGTCCTCCTGGGGTGGGCAAGGGTGGCAGGGGGTGTCCCTGGGGGCTTGGGAGGGCACCTCTGGGCTCCTTCCGAGCCCACGGGTCCCTTAACGCTTGCCCTGACCAGGCGCTAAAAAATGGCGCAAAAGCGGCCGGACGTCATTTTTTTTGAACCGCCCACTCCCGGGCATGAATTTTGCCCTGGAGTGTAAATACGGCACACATGCTTCGGAGTAAATTTTTTAGACGGGAACGCCTACCTTGCATATCATTAACGCAAAGTAGGTGTCCACGCTATAAAATGACGCAAACTCCATGGACTTTGGTGCTAGACGCGTCTAACGCCAAAGTATAAATATGGAGTTAGTTTTGCGTCGGAATTGCGTCAAAAAAAACGACGCAATTCCGGCGCAAACAGAGTATAAATATGCCCCTTATTATCCTCCATATAGCCACTTACGACTCCGCAAGTATTGAGTTTTGTGCCCCAATTGCAGGTTGTGCTGAGGCATCAGTGTACATGACTCTTTGATCTTGATCAATAGGCAATGTATTTGCTGGAACTGGGTATTCTAGTTCATATTGCAAAAATTCTTGAGTTAGTAATTTTGGGTCAAAAATGTAGTCAGCATCAGTGGCTGTCAAAGACGATGCCCATTGAATGCAACGTGGATGTAATGCTTAGCATTTGGAACGCTGGCTTTGGTAACAGCCTCAAGGGCTGGAATTGGAGAGACGACAATAATGCATTTCCCCTGGACCAGAGGTCTTTCTTTAATGACAGTCATCTGAACAGCAGTGAGAATTTTCTGAGTGGAAGCAAAGCTCTGTTCTGATGCGGAATACAAATGTGATTTGTATTCAATAGGGACAGTCTCACCCTCATTGAAAGTTACATAGGTGAAACCAAAGGCACCAGCAATTACTCTGATGACCAGATGTTTTTTATTGTCCCTTGTGTGTAGGTGTTGTGCTACAAGCATGTCTGTATACAAAGCTCTGAGAATGCGTGTGTGTTAGACTGTCCAAAATTTACTTCAAAAGTCAGGACGTATTAAG
Source organism: Pleurodeles waltl (assembly GCF_031143425.1). NCBI lineage: Eukaryota > Metazoa > Chordata > Amphibia > Caudata > Salamandridae > Pleurodeles > Pleurodeles waltl. Next base: position 380,539,659 of record NC_090446.1, read on the forward strand.
TCATGTAAAGGTTTTATGCGTGATGCGTAATCTGGAATGTGAGTTCTGCCAAAATTTAGAAAGCCTAACAGGGATTGGAGTTTTTAAATTGTATTTGGAGGTTGTAATTGTGCGAATTCTTCTAAGAATTGTGGCGCGAGGCTCTTTCCTTCACTCAATAGCTCATATCCCAAAAACAGGACACTAAGGAAGGCTATTTTTTTTTTTTTTTTTATTGAATTTGTAGCTGAAGTCGGCAAATCCCACAACAATGTGGGCTACCCATCTTAAATGTTGCAGCAATTCATCATCTGTGAGATAAATATCATCTACATAGGACAGTGCTTCGAGGTCAATGTTGTGTAATATTGAAGTCACATGAGCTGCAAACAGTCCTGTATTGTTCTTGTACACCTGGGGTAAATGACAGAATTTCTTTTTGGAGCCTAGTGTGCTGAAACTTATTGAGTCTCTACTCTCAGGCGCTATATTTTGGCAGAAAAAACATTGGAAATATCCAGTGTTGTTTTGTATTTTTTACACACTATGTTGTGCTCTGCTATGTGAGTTTTTATAGCGTATGTTCGTGTGTGACTGTTTAAATGTCTGTAATCTAAGACTATTCTGAACGAATGGTCTGCTTTAGCTACTGGAAATAAGGGATTATTCATTGGTGAGACACAGGGTTCAATTACACCCTGGTACTCCAGTTGTGTGAGGATTTCCTTGACGGGTGCTTTTGCATCATGTTTTATTGGATATTGGGGTTGTGGTTGGGGTTGATTTTGAATAGGGATTACAAGATAGGGGGAATCTTTATCACATCATACATGGTTGCGATATAACGTGGGTGCCTGCGCCAATGTCCAATCAATGACATATGATTCTGTGAGCTCATCGGGAATAAGAGGCGAAAAAGAAGGTTCGATAGTATCTTCCCCATATGGGCAAGTACGGACAAATCAGGTGGCCAATCCCTTTCGGCCAGTAGAATATGATATATGTTTATGATGTGGTCCCAAAAGATTGTGTCGATTGTGCGCTCAATGCCTCCTTCTAACTGTAACGTTACTTTGTATACCCAATCAGGCGTGGAGACATGCATGTCCGCAGTTTCTACTTGTTGGAAGTCATCAGTTGCCTTAACCTCTAGGCCGTCTAGAAGCTTCCGGCAAACTATTGTGACCTTTGCTGTGCTGTCTAATAGAGCTAATGCCCACTTCTTGTTCTTCAATAGTGCCCTCTTCTTAAGTGGCATGTGCGCCTGCAACCACTGCCACCTTTTTCTTTTTGAAGTGCGGTTTTTCGTTGGGGACGTTTATTTTCTTTTTTAACAAAAACATCTGTTGAGCGTTGTGATTCTTGTCTCGGTTTCACGTACTCAGTTCTTTGCTCTGACTGCCCACCTCTCTCACTGCATTTTTCTGGTGAGTCCTGAAAGGAACAATATTGGCGTGTATCAGTATATTATTATCTGTCAGGTGTTTTTTAAATTATCTCTATTTCTGAGATTATATCTATTTTGAGGGGTCTTCGAATACGGAGATTCTCCCCTTTCTTTTTTAGGTGTTTGTTGTTTTTTGTCCCAGCGTTTCTTAGTACTCACAGGAGCTTGCTTGTTGGAATCTTTATTAGATTTACCCTATAGTTGTGGTTTTGCGGGTCTGGCTCCCATACTATCTCGACCAATGCTAGAGTAGGTCTCTGAGATACATTTGGCAGCTCACGTTCTTGATCCTGTGAAGGAATGCCCCGGAGCCACATGCGCACCGCTAGTGTGACTGCTTCCCCTTTAAGGTTACTTAATATAATTGAGGATACTGCAGCAAAATTGACCATTAGTTGTAACCCCAAGTCCAGGGCTGGAGCAGCCCAGTATTCATCTTGAATTTGTTTCAACACTTCCGGTAAATTGACAAGTGTCGGTGCACCATGTGTGGTAGTATAGAGCATGGCAAATACCATGCCCCAAGTATTACAGTTATCTATAGTGGTAACCATCTCAAATGGGAAGCACATAGTTAATATTCTATGGTTATCCTGAGGTCCCGCATGGGGAAATACTGCTTCCAAGGCATGTATTTTTTGAGCTAACCAAAACTGAATTTCTTCCCTTTTGGCAGGTACCTTACCCATGATTGAATGTAGTCGCAGGATTAATACCTGGTGTTACTACATGCGGTTGCACCGGAGCAGCACATGCTGGGGTTGTATTTAATGTTTGCATTATAAACTGTACTAATCGTCTATATATTTCCATCAGCTTAGCTCATACGCGGCGGACTTCAGCTACCGCCAAGGTTGCTGCAACAGGGTGAGGTGTATTAGTGGCCAATAAGAGGACCTGACCTAACATGTAAAATTGTGTGGGGTAGGGCACCATCAAGCCAATTATTATGTTCTTGATAAGATAGAGGTATTTCTAGATATGCATATCCTCTGTATTGTGCAGGTATATTTGCAGGTGTATAGTGATGAAATGTATTTGTGTTTCCATCAGCTGAGGAAATGTGACTCAAAAATAAAAAAAATCTGTTCTATAGGCTGGGTGAGCCTCAACACCAAATTTCCTGGACTCCCCTGGGCCGTTAGGCCACGTGCCAGTAAATGTGCAGTAAGGGGTGGTCGCATATTGACTGCAATTCCTACCCATTGCGGGGTTGCCATATTGAATGGTAAATTTGTTCAGAGATGAGCACACCAAATGGGGGTTATCCTTTTAATGATTCAAGCTTGAACAACCCACAGCATTAGTTAGGTACTCCCTACTTAGCTGAGGCGGAAAATCCTCAATACCACGGACGTCTCCGTATATAGTACTAAGGTGTCTTTGTATGTAGTGAGACAGAGATACTCAGGAGTACCTGAAAATTAGAGCCTGACCAAACATTGGGCGCCATGTCGCATAGGATCTCATTATTCTAATAAGACTACTGGATTTGAGCAGCAGAATCACATGCGGTGTGGGGGGGTTGAGTCTAACCCACTACAGGTGACACCTGTCGGCCTAATCTGGGTTTTGGTCCGGCTAACTAGCAGTGCCTCATCTCCAACCAAGAGCAGGGATGATTGGGCAACCGAGCGCATGGCACAATTGACTCCTCAGGGAAATTGTGGTCACTCAGATCGCATCTGTTTCTCTCATTTACATTAATCTCACATGTACAAGGACAATCAGAGGCAATATATGTTTCAGTAAGATTGTAATGAAGCAACTGCATCATAGATAATGAAGCATGTATTGCAATAACCAGGATGAAGAAGCATGACAGGATTAAAATTGTGACAAGGAGAGTAACGCATAACAATAACGCTACCATGTTTCCACTAGAGTCATTAAAATAATTCCTACCTCGGCTATATTAGAGCACAGCATGTTAAGCTCTAGTTCTGCCCTTCAGGTTCCCCTGGGAAGACAACATCCCCCATACCTGAGCAAGAGGCCTGTAACCTACAGAAGCAGCTGTAGCGAAGCGTTCAGCAATCAGCATACAGTCGTGGTCATCTGGCTGGAATCTCCCTCTAACGTGTATGGGACAGATAAGTGTTTTCATAGTAAAACAGCTGATGTTCTGAGAAAATGTCCCTACGTAAGGATGTCTATGGTTTGCTAAAATAATGTATATGGAGATATAACTAAAATGGCTGCACAACAATGTCGTTATACCTTCACATCTATTTTGATTTTCTTTGTGTCCTCTTTTTTTGCACACATAGATGGAGCAGTAGGAGTGAGAGCACTGTTTGTTTCAGAGCAAGACACACCAAAACAGTCACATCCATTCCTGCATGCAACAGTTGCATCCTTGCCTAGTGGGCCTAGGTAGCCAGTCCAGCACCGGAACTGTTAAAGACTCTACATTCATGTGTGTTATATGAGATACTGATTTTACTATGTGCTTGTAAATGTTTTTGTTGGATATGGTGATTATTTGGGTTGCACTGTGTGCCCATGCACATCATATGGACCTTACAGGCATAGGACTATGAGGTCAGTATTCTGGCCTCCACGAGTATAAGGCAGCAAAAATGTCTAGATGTGCAACACACATGTAATCATTGCACACTGTTAACATTAACACTCCCTTTGGATTGTGGTAGGATGTATGACAGTCAGTACACTGTAGCAGCACACATACTTATAACATGTGCACACTGTTCCAAATGACTGCCTTTTTTTGGTGTATGTCTTCTCCAAGCACATGCGTTTGGCACTGGTTCTTGATATGCACACATATTTTGGTGCACATGAAATTGTCCTGGGGTGATTGTAACACCTAGTAACATCTTTTTGTTATGGGCCAAAAAATATTAGGTAAGATGCGTCTTGATGTTTATAGTGACTGTGAAATGAAAATGCGCACACAAACGTAGTGTTAATTCATGTATTTATATTTATGAAAACTCTTTCTAAACAGTAGCAATTTATGACCATCAAGCTACTTCAGGCTTCACTGAAAAAGTTCTGAACAATGTTATTTCTTTGCCAGGTCTGGCAATTGTGGCTACATTTTTCCCTCTGTCCTCATCTTGATCCTTATTTTTGTCCACTGCTTTCTTTTCCTCATGTCCAACCTCCCATGAGACATTTGTCTGCACACAGATGATGCACAATATACAGCACATAAGGATCATTTTGCAGAACATCGGGGAGTATAGCAATTTCCCCATGGACCAGTCCAGGCACCAGAAGCGTATCTTCAGCACCCCGAAAGTCCGTTCCATAATACCCCGGTCTTGCCCAGTGCATTGTTGTATGTGCGCTCTGCCTATGTCTGGGGATGTGCAAATGGGGTCATGACTCTTGGCTGCAGACCATATCCTTGGTCAGCTGATTTGAGAAAGAAAGAAAGGTCGCTCAATGATCATGGTGATTGACCAACCCACATTCCAGTACATGTCTGTTACATTTACTGACAGACTCATACACATTTCTACCAGTTTTGGACACTATTGGTTATATTTTAATTCCATGCGTCTATTCCTATTTCCTATGTCTTATTGAAACAAGTGCATGGCTTGCTATCTTTTGACAGTATCACAATCCAACAATCACATTTCACAAGTAGCTTAGTGTGATAGTTGTTTTGCAGGTCCAATTCCACTACAAGTGACAGCATGTTGTTCACAAAATGGGGATTTTTGTCATCCCAATGTAGACGCTACCACTGCTAACCAGTTTCACACTCACACATACATGTGCCCTGGAACTATTGACGTTGTTGCTTCACTACCTTCCAATGACAGAGCCTTTGAATTGTTCACTTACTTCACTGAATGATATCTTGTCAGTACGTGTGGTGCATTCTACACAGGTTTCCTGGACAGTTGTACAATTTTCTGTCAACCTTCAGCTGCTGCTTTTCATCAGTCAATCCGTCATAGTGCACTAGAATTGATACATGGGTATGCAGTGTGAGGCATCTTTAGGTAGGACACACTGAGATTGTAACTTATATCTGTTGCCACAGACCTCTACATAATACATTGGTCTTCACACGTATGTGTTGTACTGTAAATCCATGTGGATTATTTGCCTTTTTACAATGATTCTATCATTGGTGGCTCTGTGGTTTCCATTTCTGGACTCTGATACTGAAACTGCAGCCAATTTGAACCTGCTACTTATCCTGCCCTAGGCCCAAGCTGAGCCTACGTTCTGGGCCCATGTTCTTTTTATCTGATATCTAACTTAAGACCTGCTAAAGGGCTCTTGTCCCTGTCCAAAAGAGTGGATAATTCAATGTTTGACCTCTAATTTAAACAACACCTTGCTTTCAACGAAAGGAGTTTTAATGGTTTAGCCCAGCACCTTTAAAAATTCAATAACTCTGGTACCAATATGTGAACGGTGATCGGCTAACAGCAACAGGGGGTACCCCCCTGGCCCTGTTCTATAAAAACTTGTTTTGTGTCATAGGAAAAGTGAAAAGGTCCAACACAGACCTAAGAAGTCTTTAGCAGGCTTTGGAAGATTTTAGAAGTATTTAAAAGGTTTAGAAGGATACAAATATAACATCATGAGGTCAGGGCTCGAAAGGGTGCTGTGTATTGCGACAAAAAGGAAGTAAAAGCTTTAACCTCTACCAATAGCAAACAGCATGAAGGCTAAACTAATAAGGGAAAATCAGTCATTAATCTCATCAGTAGTCCCAATGTTTGAGAGATCATTAAAAATTACACAAAAATTTGACTTTCTAAAAGACCCAGGCGGAATCGTTTTTTTCTATGCCATGTGACTCTAACTCTCTCCCAAATCCTATTTTACCAACAAAAAACAACAGCAGCCTAGCACAAACTCCCCAAATAAATTTAGAAGCTCAGGAATGCCCACCGGCCGGTAGAAGTAGGACTTTGGGGATAGTAAGGAGTCTGCATAGGACCACGATCTCTCACTGAAGAACAGCTATCACATGCATCTTCGATGTCACTATTAATGAGTGGAGCTCCACTCCCATTCGAATTACTAATGTCATCACGATCTTCCCCTGAACCAAAGCTATCACATATATTTTCTAAACCGCTCTTACTGAATGGAGATCCACTCCCAATTGAAGTAATACTGGAAGATCACAAAGTAAAAATACAATGGGTCCAAATTCAGAAGTCCTTAATGGACCTGTTCAAGTGGAACTTGATCAAGTGAACTCAGGGCCCATACGGGACTGTTCAACAACTTTCCTAAAGAAGAGCAGGGGATCAAACTGTGGACCTTTTTCTAAAACATGACCAACCGCAAACAACAGACGTCAGGACAATATTGGACATTTTGTTTAAACCATCTCAGCTGACCCTTGACACTTTAAAGTATCAGTCATTCAACATGGAGGTGCAAGTGGATACATTGAATCTAATGGCCACCTCAATCACAGGAATTGAGCAGACATTTTGCTGAACTAAGTAATCTGAATATCCATGCACAAAAATACGTATCATCAACCACCATAGATTGTACATGCGCACCGGTGGTAAACAAACCCCTGACAATACCTGAGGCACTTTCTACACTGATAGAAGACCTAAAAAAATGAATTTAAAGGCACCCAGGAATATTAAAGACCCATAACTCGGTAAGCAAAAAACCTAACTGGTGGGTGTAGGACGTGTAAAGAAACATCTGGAACTGATGAGCCAGAAAAGAAAGGACTGGTCCCCGAGAGATGATCAACCATCTCAAATTGCAGCCTCTATGGAAGCCAAAGACTTTCCTGCCTTGGCCCCAGACTTACAATGTCAGGAGAATGTTAGTGATTCCCAAATTGTCCATCAATTACCTCCAGAGCCCATAATGACAAAAAAGGAAGAAATTAAACAAAGTAAGGAACAAACAAAAAGCCAAGTACAGCAATGGCACAGGGATTAACTACAACAAAGCAGAGGAATGATGAAACTATTATTAAACATGAGGTAAAATCAGCTGAGAACACCAAAAACATTATTTTTTTCCCGCTTTTTAGTAAAACACAAGACGTTCCAACTAGGGGAATAACCAAAGTAGAAACAGCTAACTCTGTGGATGTTCTGGCCAAATCTCCCCTACCGAAAGGAGCAAGCATTAAAATGGAGCAAACTGGGAAAGAAATGGAGCATAGGGAGATGGTGCAACAATAGCAAGTACTCCTGCCCACTGACACGTGCACATCAGAGCTTGTAAGAATTCATAACAGTGATGCCCACCATAGTCCTAACATTGGCCTAGTAAATGCAAACTCAAGTAATGTGACATACAACAGACCCTTCCAGTACCCAGTCCTCAAGATCCGGTGAAATGGGAGACATTAAGCTAGCTAGGCTGCCACCTTTTTATACTTATAAATCTCCTAGTGCCTTCTGCAAAACAATCTTTACCCCGATGTATCAATTAAAAGGGAGGCATGACATCCTCAACAGAGGTAGTATCCTAAAACTATTACAGGTGGTTCCATCCCTTGCAAAGATAACTACGGCAGATATGGAATTGATTGACTTTCTAGGCTCAATGGACAGTAATTTTAAGAATCCACACTTGTGACCTGGACAGGAAACTCGACCGCAAAGATGGTCGTCCGGGAAAAATAATGTTTCATGACTTGGGGGATTTAAGTCACCATGCACTAACCCCCATCCCCTCCCTCCACCCATTTAGCTTATCCAGCACCGTCTGCCGCACCAAAATCGAATTTAACTTCATGAACTCTAGAAGACATCAAACAAACATATTCAATTCTGAAAAGCCCAGCTGGGAAAACACTCATAACACCATTTCCATCTCAAAAACCATGACTGCATCTGACCAAAATGGGAGGATGAAGTTAAATATAGGTTGTCTTACTGCAGCCCTGATTGGAAATAAGTGTTCATGACACTATAAGGTGCATAAAATAAAGAAAAACCTCAATCACCGTATCATATAGAAAGTTTACACATTTATTCATGGAACATTATTAATGGTGCCCAAACCAAAACTCAGGAAAAAAAAACTCTCAGACCTTTTGAAAGGAAATCATATAATATGCTTGCAAGAGGCATGGACACTACATGGATTCTCAATAAACAGCTTTTCTGGTTTCTTCAACTCTGCAGTCAAAAGATAAAAGTCCAGATGCCCAAAGGGGGGTTTGGCTACCTTTGCAGCAGTAGCCCTGCAGTCTGAAATTGAACAGGTAGAGTCAGACGATGGAAACATCATAATAATCAAACTCACAAAGTGGCAGAAAGAAAGTGAGAACCATTTCTTACTGATAAACCTCTATGTATCCCCAAATACAGTAACAAGGTCCTCAAGTATATCTAAACTTTTAAATAAACTTTTAGTCAGTTTGCAAGAACAAATATTTCCTGACTTTAACATGCATCTATTGAACCCACTTACACAAGACAATCAAATAAGCCAACAGTACTATTTGTTGTCCATTCCTGTTCAGTCCATGAGGGACCCAAGTAGAAAACTATGTGATGCCAAGGCGATAACATTAAAAAAAATGCCTAGAATCCCTAGGCCTAAGAGTACTGAATGGCAGATACCAGCAAGGTACTCCACCGGAGTGGTCCTATTATTCCACTATCTCAAATTCCATACTAGATTAAAGAGCTGCCACTCCCCGGCTAATCCACCTAGTTACATCTTTTAGGATAGTTAAAATGGCTAAAAGTGATCATGAGCAACACAAAATAGAAATTAATGCCCAAAACTGGCCCAATTGTAAGCCATCCTCTTTACTGGGAGATCTCGGCACAGCTAACTATCGGATGCTCCGCTGGTCTGAAAAAAAGAGAAGAATGTATTAAGAATACAGCTTTAACCATTGCAAATTATTGTTTTAGCAAGGATTTATTCAGTCCAATCGCCAAATAATCTCTTTTTACTGAAAGAATAATGGACAGTCAACATCTCACTTGATTCCCATTGCATATCCAGGAAACTCAAAAATATGCAGGTCCCTTAACAGTTTAAATAAAACTTACGGGAAAATAATATTGGACAAAAAAACAAGTGTGAAACAATACTTCTGGGTAAAGGTATTATATCGGTCCAAAAAGAAAAATTCAAGGAATTTCTGAAAACTAGTCAATGGGCTGAACCGAGCACCTGCCCCAGGTACCAGCTCTAATTTGTTCTTGATGGAATATTTTAAATTCTCTCCTGCTGTAACTGCATCTCACCCTCATAAACAGTCGTATGTTACAAGATTGCCACCACACACCCAAGAAGTTGCTCTGTATATTTTTTTGAATGAACCTACACTCCGTGTTCTCTAAAGGGGCAGGTAGGATGGGACCCCTTGTAGAAATGGTCTGCCACAGGCACTGTTTAAATCAAACCCAGTGTTTTGACCTGCTACTTTAACAACAGTATTTTTCTGTTCCTTGCACCAACAGTCTATTCCAGAATTGAGAATGGGCTCTATAATTAATCCAATTTTCAAGAACGGCAATCGGTACAAACCCAAAATGTAATGTTAAGAAAAAAGACCACGCTACCTTTGTTACGTTGATTACAAGGCTGCATTTGATTGTGTGCAATGTAACCTACTTTGGCAAAAGTTAGCATTCAAGGGTATCCCGGCTCATCTTCTAAAAGTCATGGAGTTGCTGTATATGGACACCTGGGTAAGGGTGGGAATCACAGATTGTTCCCTCTTTTGCAGGGCCTTAAGCAACGTTGTGTTTTGGAGCCATATTTGTTTAATCTGTATTTAGCTGCTCAATCATCCAAATTGGATGCAGTAAAATTGCATGCCCCTAAAATAGGTGCCACGCACATTTCAAATTTATGATATGCAGAGTGTTGGCCCATTGAGGGGAACATGGCGGCTAGCTAGAGAGCGGGTTGTGAGCTTTCCAGCTCTCCTGGCATAAAATACTGCAAACCTGCTACTTCGATAATTACCCACTCTGTGTGCGCTTGTCAGACCTCCAGGACGGCAAGACTGAATTGGATGGATAGCTGCAGACCAGATTATCCCCTCCAGCAAAGCAGCAGTTTGGAGCTCTGACTTCAGCCCCCATGGTTTTGGGTAGGCAGGCAGCTTCACCGGGACTGTTGCGTTTGGGCCCAGATCCGCTTCCTGAGCATTGCAGGCAGCTTTCGCATAAGTCGGCGTCTGCATTATTCTGCTGTTCCCACAGTCTTGGCGGGTACATCTGTTCCATCTACCTCATTGCCCCAGGACACCGCTGCAACAGTGCATATAAGCCCCACATGCAGCTTTTTGGGGGTTGAGGCTAAGAATCGAAGGCAGGGAGACTCCTAAACTAACGGTAAACTCGAGGAGGTCTCCCAGGAAAATGACAGCCCAACCGGACTCTGCAGGTGTGCTTGTTCCAGATACAGTAAGCGCTAAGGATAAATCAGAACGTGCTCATAGGGGGAAGCAGGCAGCAGTCAATCAGGTAGACTTGGTGTCAGCTCAAGGCAAGGGGAGGTGTTTGCAAATGAGGAGGGTCCTGAGTCATTTAAATTAAGAGACATCAGAACTACCGGGGAACCTGCACCATCTACAGGGGTAAGGTAAGAATTATGCCCTCGCTCAGATCTTTTTTGTAAAATTCAAACTGTCAGTCAGAACCAACAGCACCCCGTTTCAAACAACAAGGAGGAAGCTAACTCTGCGCACCTGAGTAATATGGAATTGTGCTACTCAGAGCCTCGATGCACAACAGAGGACCTGGACCGTAACTACGCAAGCCATCTCACAAACCACCCCAGGCATCCCCCAGATCCCCCGAAGGTAGTGTGGGATCACCATTCACATTGTTCCAAGAGGATGTAGGAAATGTGGGAAGGAGTCAAGAGAGTTCACAACGAGAGGGCGTAGAAACGTTACTTCTCACTTTGATGGAGCAGATCACAACAAAGTTTGCATTATCTGAGTACAATCAAGACAAGATACAGGGACGTTGTGAAAGGCTGAATCTTAACATCACGGACTTCGGGGAGAAGCATTCTTAGGAGAATTACATTTGGAAGCTGAGCACAACTGCAAGGAAACTCAGACATTGATGTTGAGGGAAAGATAAATCCGGGACAAACTGGAGTCTTTGGAAAATAACTTCAGACAGAATAACTTAAGGCTTTCCAAAATTCCAGAGGGAGCCAAAGGCGGAAATATAAAAGAGTTTGTTATGAACCTAATTAAGGAGTTTATCCCCTTAATGGCTTTGAGGGACCTAAACCAGGAGGTCACTGAGAGCCTTTTAGGAGAAACCTTAACAGGGACATGCCTAGGAAAACCCTGGTCAGCTTCAGCTCCTATTTGATAAAAGAACGGATTCTCTCTGAGTCCCTAAAAGCAAATTGCTTTAAAAATGGAGAATGGTCTTTCCGTGACCCAAACGTGTCAATGGTAGCTAGGAAAATATATCCAGGAACTAAAACCACTAGAGCTACCTCAAAACTGAAATTCCCAGCCACCTTCAGGGTAAGGTGGAACAATAAAATGCACAACGTAACGGAAACCGTGGAGGTAGAGAGAGTGATAAAGCAGATAAGAGTGGAACCAAAGACATAGAGGGAGAGGTGGGAGCTCAAAAAGTATATTTGAACTACCCTATTGAATAATGTGAGGGTTCCTCAGGAAGGGTAGCTTGGGGTAATTGGTGGTATAGGTGGAGGGTAACACTACATGGTATATTATTGTTAAGCACATGGTGGAGAGCCTGGGGAGAAAAAAATAATAATAGTCCTCCTCTATAACAACACCATGAGATATCCATCAAAAGTAGCGAGGACATAATGGAAGAGTTAAACAAAACTCGCATCCTAAAAGTCCTGACATTAAATATAAATGGTCTTAGAGTAGCCAGTAGAAGGGGGACAATTTCAGAACTTCTGAAACTCTCCGATAACAACATTATACTGTGACAGGAGACACACCTGATTCAGAAGGAATGGAAGAAAACATTAAAAGTTGAAAGATGGAATAATCAGTTTGCCTGTAATGACCAAACTTGTAATGTGAAGGGAGTGACTATGTATTAAAGGTATCAGCTGAAGGTCAGATAGAGAACCTCATTGCCAACCACACAGAGAAGATGATTAATCGCCAATATTAGAATATATGATGTAGGGTACACATTGGTAACTTAATATGGATCCAATATAGATGACCCGGGTCCACTCAGGGAAATGTATAAGGATCTGCCTGGAAACGGTCACTACATAATAATCGCAGGTGATTTTAATGTATTACTAAATCCAGTGTTGGACAAATCCTCCACTAGGCCAATGGTTAGATCTCCTCAGATGAGAGAATGTATCCATCAAATAGTGAAGAACTTAACTCTAATAGACCCCTGGTGAAGGCGGGCGTGCCGGTTCAATGGTTATAATCACCACAGTAGGAAAAATGGGCATGCATCCAGGATAGATTATTTTCTGACTGATGTTAGGCTGGGAAATAAGATTTTAGGATTAGTACATCAACCAGGGTATTTATCAGACCATTCTGCTGCACAATTAGAACTCCGGTTTTCTAAGCCTTATGCTCTGGATAGATGAACGCTCAATAAGGCAATATTAGGAGAGCAAGAGGCTGTTAACCAATTGGAACGAGATACTATGGAATTCTTTGAATTTAATAAGGACTCAGAGCCCATTCACATCATATGGGATGCATATAAAGTTTTCATACAGGGGAGATTAACCAGTTATAATGAACACAGAAGGAAAGAAAACAGTAAAAGGGCGAAAGAGCTGGAAGCAAACATTGCAGACACCCACGAGGCACTAAACAATGACAATAAGTTTGCTAGGCAGTTAGTATTACAGAAGCAGTTAATTGAAGCTAACAGAACAATATCAGACTTTCTGGAAGTAATTGTAAGGAAGGAGTGGGAAGGTAGCAAGCTAGCACATTATGAATATGGAGAGGGCTGTGGGAAGTTACTGGCTTAGAAGGCTAGGTCTTCAAAAAACCAGAAACACAATCAAGGAAACAGTGATCAGAGAGACCAATGAATATTGCACAGAACACCCCGATATCGAGAGGGCCTTTGTAAACCTTTATCAAGATTTATATAAAGCGGATGTCACTACTAAAAAGGGTTTTATTTTGGTTGCCATATTTGTTTAATCTGTATTTAGCTGATCCATAATCCAAATTGGATGCACTAAACTTGCATGTCTCTAAAATAGGTTCCAAACACATTTCAAATTTATTATATGTGGTAGCAGTGATCTTGCTCAGCCAGACAAAAATTGGGCTGCAACAATTTATAGATACGCTATTCTTAATCTCTTCAACCAATGGCATGATAGTGAATCTTAAATAAACAAAGATTACGGAAGTTAGCTGCAGGATGAAGAAACGTTACAAATGGTTCTTGCATTGTGAACGAGTCAAGGTGGCAACAACCTATGGATATTTAGGAGTACTTTTGATAACAGAGTCTTCTTTAAACAGCACAGGAAATATTTAATGAGTAGAGGTAACGCTTTTGATCATGGACTTCCGCACCCTACAAAGAGCACTGGATGGACCAAGCATTCTACCTTTACTAAAAATAATAGCAGCAAAACTCATTCCGAGGGTTGCTTATGGAAATGAAGCTATCTAAGGCAGAGATGCAGCACTTATAAACTTAGGCCCATATTTATACTTTTTAGCACCGCATTTGCGTCATTTTTGTTGACACAAAAGAGGCACAAACTTACAAAACACAATTATATTTGTAAGTTTCTGCTGCTTTTGCATCAAAAAATGATGCAAATGCAGCGCTAAAAAAGTATAAATATGGGCCTTAATCTCCTCTAAAGCATTCCAGTTGCTATTTTGCCTCCCTATAAATGCTTCCCCAGCCTAGATAAGGCTGGAGTTAGGTATATTAAATCAGTTAGTAGCCAGGAAAGGGGACTATGTAAAAACTTGGAAAAAAAATCAGGTTCACCTCAGAAAGAAAACTGTACCAAGCTCTTTGGCAGGAACTGCAGATGAGTGAAACTGCTCCTGCCCGCTGTTATCTTGACTTGACCAACACAAAAGGATGGTGGACAGAGTGCTGAAACTTTTCAATCACACACCCCGTCTCAGATCTGGGTTTAATCCATTGTTCTTTTGCTCACCATGGCATGCCAGTTTGGGCCCAGCCGTGAGAACAATCCAGCCCTAACTGTCAGGCCAGGTACCAACTGGACCAAAAACAAGCATTCAGGATCAGGTTTCAGAGTGACACACTTCATCAGCCAGGCTAGCTTTAATCCAGTGGCATAGTGAGCAAGGGTCCCACGTCTGGGCATACCGTAGCCACTTAGGGCAACTTTAGCACCACAAGAAGATGATGGACGGAATGCTGAAACTTTTCAAACACTCACCCCCATGCACATATATGGGTTTTATCCATCATTCTTTTGCTCACCATGCCATGCCACACCCGTCTCAGATCTGGGTTTAATCCATTGTTCTTTTGCTCACCATGGCATGCCAGTTTGGGCCCAGCCATGAGAACAATCCAGCCCTAACTGTCAGGCTAGGTACCACCTGGACCAAAAACAAGCATTCAGGATCAGGTTTCAGAGTGACACACTTCATCAGCCAGGCTAGCTTTAATCCAGTGGCATAGTGAGCAAGGGTCCCACGTCTGGGCATAACGTAGCCACTTAGGGCAACTTTAGCACCACAAGAAGATGATGGACGGAATGCTGAAACTTTTCAAACACTCACCCCCATGCACATATATGGGTTTTATCCATCATTCTTTTGCTCACCATGCCATGCCAGTTTGGACCCAGTCATATGCAAATCAGTCTTGACCCTGTTATTCATGAGAACAGTCCAGCCCGAAGTGCCAGGCCCCCCGGACCAGAACCAAGCATCCTGGGATTGTTTTCGTGGTATCAGTCATCATCAGCCAGGCTAGTTTAAATCCAGTAGCACAGTGAACAAGGGACCCCGAGTGGGCATACGCTGGCCATATAGTACAACTTTAGCAACACAAAAGGATGATGAATGGAGTGCTAAAACTTTTCAAATACTCACTGCCAGTCACAAAGCTGGGTTTAATCCATCATTCTTTTGCTCACCAAGCCATGCCAGTTTGGACCCCACCACATACCAATTAGTCTTATTCTTGCTCTCCATAGAAGCAGTCTAGACCAAGTTGCCAGGCCAGGGGCCCCTATACATTAAACACACAAACTGAGCCCAGTTTCAAAACATCCCCATTCATCAACGAGGCTAGCTTGAGTTAATTAGAACAGTGAACAAGGGACCTATGCCTGGGCATACCCTGGCCACTTAAGACAACTATATAAACACAAAAGGATGATGGACGGAGTGCTGAAACGTTTCAAACAACCACCAACCCAGTCACAGATCTGGGTTTAATCCATCGTTCTTTTGCTCACAGTGGCACTCCAGTTTGAACCCAGCCATGTGCAAATCAGCCTTGACCCTGTTCTCCATGGGATGCCCATTTCCGGTCCAGGGAGGACCTGGCTTAGCTGATCAGGTTGGACTGTTCCCATGGGGAGCAGAGTTAAGACTGATATGCTCCCGTGCTCACTGCACCACTCATTTTAAGTTTGCCTGGCTCATGAGGGATGATTCTCTGAAACCCGTCCCAGGCTATTTGCTTCTGGTTTAGGAAGAATGTGGCTTGGTAGTGTGGGCTGGACTGTTCCCATGGAGGGCAGGGTCAAGAATGATTTGCATATGGTTATGTCTAACCTGGGGTGGTGTAGTGGGCAAAAAAAAACACATACCGTATTTTCCGGCATATAAGACGACTGGGCGTATAAGACGACCCCCTACTTTTCCTGTTAAAATATAGGGTTTGGGCTATACTCGCCATATAAGACTACCCCTCTTCCAATGCACACCAAATAAAAATTAAAAAACATCAGGTTTGATTTTAATATGGTAATTTTAATTCAAATGCTTATGACATGCAGGTACGTAGTAGGAAAACTGTCACTTATAAACATAAGGCTGTTTGTCATCAAACATGTAAACATAAAACAGTGCAAGTGGATTAAACTTTTCCTAATTCACTCTAAAGCTGAAAGGAAGGATAAGACAATAAACCCATGGGAACTGCCATGCTGTTTGTTCTCTAAGCTGTCAACCAAACTGGAACTGAAGATGATAGGAGGAAGATAACAAACAGAGAGAGAGAGCAAGTGCCGGGCAAGATCCTGGGGAGTCAGCAACGCCCATCATAACTCCAAGCTATTTTTACAGGACTTGCTGGCTTGACAGTTTCTCTTTAAAAGCCTTCAAAATCCTCCTGTTCGTCATCTGATATCATAAGTAAATCAATTACATCTTGTGGTACATTTGTAAGGCAGTCATCGTATGGATCTAATTCCGTATCAGATGGTGTGGTCTCAGCTTCGGGTTTCTCTTCATCTTGCCACAAGTAGTCGTCCTCCATACCATCTAATGAATTTGATATGCCACACTTCTTGAAAGACTTGATTACTGTTTCTGCATCAATATCATTCCAGGCTTTTATGACAAACTTGCACAAAACATCCAACTGTGGAGCACGCATGTTTCCTCCTTTTGTGAATGACTTTTCGCCGCTAACCATCCACTCATTCCACTGTTCTCGAATGTGATCTTTAAATGGCTTGTTTAGGCACACATCCAGTGGCTGTACCAACGATGTCAATCCTGCAGGAATAACTGCCGCATCTGTGTTTATTCTTGCCAGTCTTTGCTTGGTGCTGGGAGTTAAATGAGCCCTGAACATATCCCACACCAGTAGACTACGTTTTTGAATAAGTCCACCTGGTCGCCTGCTCCATACATTATCAAGCCATAGCTTTACCCCTTCTTCATCCATCCAGCCTTTTTCATGTACATGTACAAAACAACCAACAGGAAACTTGAGTTTCGGCATTGTTTTTCTTTTAAAAATAATCATTGGTCTCAGTTTGGCACCATCAGCTGTGCATGCTAGTACCACTGTAAAACTGGACTTCTCATGTCCTGTTGTTTTAATTAAAATTGTTTTTGCACCTTTTGGATGGACAGTTCTATTTCCAACCATATCAAAATTCATTGGAGTTTCATCCATATTTCCGATACTACTTAACGCATAGCCATGTTTATTGCGCTGTTGTATTACATATCGATGGAAACTATTTACTTTGGCTTCAAGATCTGCAGGTAATTTTTGTGCAATTTTCGTCTTTTGCCTCAGTACCAGATTATGCCTTTCAAAGAATCTAGTACACCAGGATACAGTGGCTTTAAATCTGTTGCTGTGATCTGGGTTAGATTTGGCCCACTGAAGGGCGAACAAACGTATTTGATTTCGTGTCACTATATAACCACTTTGGCGATGCTCATTCACCATGTCTGCTACATGTTTTTCGAGTTCTGGCCAATGTGGGGTGCCTCTTCTTAATGCACACTTACCCCTTGGCATACTCCTTAATGCTTTTTCATTTGCTTTCCAGTCCCGAACCATCTTTTCTGTTACTCCATATTGTCTTGCAGCAGCACAGTTATTATGTTCTATGGCAAAGTTTACAACTTTAAGTTTGAAACTGGCTTCATATTTCTTTCTTCTTGCTGGTGAAGCCAGGATGGGGTCTTGTCTGTTAGCCATTTGTATACTGTACTGTATGTACTGGTGCTGTACTGTATGAACTGGTACAGATACTGGTACTGGTGCTGTGCTGTACTGTATTCACCACCACATGTATCTGCTCACCAGATTGCCTTCCCTCAGAATCACCAACAATACAACAACCAGCCAATCACGGAGAATGAATATTACATTTAAGATTGTTGAAACTGCAGTACAACCAAAGTTAAATGCGGTCAAAATATATATTTTTTTATAATATTGTCATATCCCAATCCAAAATGGCCATTACTATATGGTAATCTCCTAACATGTGCCATGCGCGAGAAGAAAGAAACAGAAAACAGAAAACAAATGTTGTTTCTATGGTACCGTAATAGCGCGCTTTGAATAGCCTGGGGCACGCGCAGGAACACGCGCCTGCCCAGACAACTGCCAGCGAGGACGCGGAACCCATCGTACGCTTGGAATTCATTTCCAAATGCAGCGTACGGAGGTTCAGCTACAGGGCGCCTGTCCCTGAAGTTTCGGCACGCCGTATACCGGCGTATAAGACGACCCCCGACTTTTGAGGAGATTTTCAGGGGTTAAAAAGTCGTCTTATACGCCGGAAAATACGGTAGATTAAACCCGGATCTGTATGACTTGGCTTGAATGTGTGTATTTTTCAGCATTCTGTTCATCAATACTTTTTTTTTTTTTTTTTTTTGCTTTTGATGCCCTAAGTGTGAAGGGTATGCCCAGATGTGAGTCCTGTGTTACTGTGTAATCAGATACAAGCTAGCCTGGCTGATGACGGGTAATATCCCGAAACTGGTCCCAAGCTGCTTGTTTCTTGTCCAGGGAGAACTTGCCTTGGCATTTCAGGCTGGACTGTTCTTATGGAGAACAGGTTGAAGACTGATTTGCATATGACTCTGTCCAAACTGGGATGGCGTGGGGGGCAAAAAAGCAATGGATTAAACCCATATCTATGTGACTGGGATGCATGTTTGCATTGTTCAGCATTCTGCTCATCATCTGTTTTGTTTGCTTTTGTTGCCCTAAGTAGGAAGGGTATGCCCAGATGTGGGTCCTGTGCACCCTGTGCCTTTGTATTCAAGTTAGCTTGGCAGATGAAGTGTGATTCTCTGAAACTTGGCTTAGCATATCAGGTTGGACTGTTCCAGGGCCCTGTGCTCACTGTGCTACTGGATTGGAAATGGCCAGGCTGATGAAGAGTGATACTCTGAAACCAGTCCCTGGGTGCTTGTTTCTGTTCTGGGGAGAATCTGGCTTGGTGATTTGGACTGGACTGTTCCCATGGGAAAGAGGGTCAACACTGGTTTGCGTATGGATTTGCACAAACTGGGGTGGTGTGGTGGGCAAAAAAATATTGGATTAAACCCAGATCTTTGTGACCAGGGGTGAATGTTTACATTGTTTAGCATTCCGTCCATAATCTATTCTTTTTTTGCTTTTGTCACACTAAGTGGGAAGGGTATGCCCCGACATGGGTCCCGTGCTTACTACACCACTGGTTTCAAGATAGTCTGGCTGATGAAGGGTAATGCCCTAAAACCAGTCCTAGGATGCTTGATTCTGGTCCAGGGTGGATCTCGTTTGGTGTTTTGGGCTTGACTGTTCCCATCAGGAACAGGGTCAGGACTGATTTGCATATGTCAGTGTCCAAAATGGGATGGTGTGGTAGGCAATAAAAAGAATGGATGAAACCCAGATCTCCTCTCTACTGCTTTTAAAAAATTGATCAGTGTTATTATGAAAAACAAAATCACTGCTCAAAAACAAAGATATATTATCAAGTAGATTGCATGATTGGTCAGTTCTTATTGAATATAAAATACTTAAGTGCCTCTCCTACTTAAAGGCTGGGTGGTCATGGCATTTAAAAATTGATTTGAGGGCATTATCACTTTGGCCTTCATCAAAGGGAAATTAATAGGACATCGTGGAAAAGGGTGATTGCAAAGGAGGGTTGCAGATTGTATAACTTTTGAAAAGCAAATATCGTACACATTACTTATTTGTGCCCAGCCTTATTACAAGAAAGAAGAATTGTTGAAAGTCCACTTTAATCAGCGCCAGATTCGGACCTGCAGGCATGCAGTGAATGCAAGTTTAAAATCCACAGACTCCATGTTGAATTTTCAGTACACAAAATTTTGAAGAATAGCTGGAGAAAAGCTCATTTCCATCAATGCCTTGCAGTCGTGAATTGAATTGGCTTCCCTTTCCAGTTTTCTATAAAAGTTATGAAATTGACGTACTATTAGTATTATGAATGATCTTAAAGAGTAATGTTTTGCATTTGCTCTTTCATACGATATGTTCTTCTGATGTCCAATGTTGAAAATATATATTATGCAGTTTTCTTAGATGCATCTCTCCTTAACTTATAGGGCTATATAAAGGGATGCAGCACTGGACATTTTAATGTGTTGGAAATAGGCCTGGATAAAAACCTGCCCTTATATGAATATGTTTTGTTTATATTTTTTACAAATTGCTATAAAAAAAAATCTGTTTTGAGTGATTTTTAAAGGTCATGTTTTGAAGAGTTTCTTTTAATAAATTCATTGTAAAGATTTTAAATAACTTTACTATAAATAACTTGATTTGATTTGGTTCTACCATTATTGCTGTGTCAAAGTAATATTGAGATTCGTATCCAGAGTATATTGTGGTGCCTTGTCCAGGTTCCATAATAATCTATGTTGATGATTGTTGAATGCCATATTTGGCTATGGTGTTTTAGTGTTTGTGACTTGCACAATGTTGATTTACTATGGCTTTCTTTTGGTCAATTCACCACCAGAGCTGGTGTACTAACACCCTGTCTGCATCTGTCCTGGTGGACATATGCCTGAGTGTATGTGTGCAAGTGTACTGTCAGTATGGCTTAGAGATATGTTGTTTTTGGACTGTTGACGTCACTTGGTGAACCTGTATAGACATTTAACCATGTCTGGGGCATGCACTGACATTGGATGGCACACATGGCCTTTCTAAATGATTATTTCTGACACTTTGAAAAACATACATGTATAATGGCATGTGTGACACACTTACTGATATACAAAAATAGGTTTTTCACACTAGCCTGAAAATGATGAGTCTTGACCGACAGAGAGAGTAGGTATGTCAATGAGGATACACTTCTCTATTGTGTTGGTGTAGAACTCATATTGGCTTTTCTATCCTACAACACATCCTATTTCACACCCGTTACCCCGGGCAGATGATGTGGTTCCATTTATTCACAGAGATTGAAATATGACAGTAGTAGTCACTGATGTTCAGTAGCTACTGCCATTGATAAAGTAGTGAGTGCATTTTAATTTGGAACGTCGTTGTCTACACTTTGAATTGATTGAGACAGCTATATGGACAGGAAACAAGGGCCCAGATGTATAGAAAAGTGACACTTTATAGTGCAGCAAGTAAATTATCAGCACTCCACTACCTCACTGAGAAAGGGTAGTGTAGGACATATTTGACACCAAACAGCCTAGTCCTACGTTTTGAAGCAGCACTAGCACACAATGTGCTGTATGGCACCAAGACTGGCACAACTGCAACATGTGGATTGAGTGGCTACATTTCATGTGAGATTTACTTTCTGCATGGGGGGCCACCTTTGTGCACTACATGAACCCTTGAAGGACTGATTGTCTATGTCTGTGTGCTACAGATTGCACCATACTTACATGGCATGAGTGTGTTGGATGACTTAAGTAAATTTCCCATGGGACACATGACCTAGGGAGGGCAATTGATTTGACACATTTCACAGTATATCTGGTGTGGAATACACCACATGCCTCATAAACCATGGGAGTTTCATTTGGACACACAGACAACAGCCATGGAAGCACTTGCTTGAACACAGTGATGCAACACAGCATTTTTCCTTGTGTTTCATTGCTCATGTTCTTCCCACTAATGATAAGCACACACAGAGGTATATATTCTAAGAATTGGCCCGGGGCAGCATTTCAGGTCTTTCTACCATACTGCCCTACACCAATTTGAAAGGGCAGAAATGGACCACATTTACAAGATATGGTGCATTTCTCTCCTTTCTCCCCTGCAATAGTGCACAAATGGCAACCTATAGCAAACAGAGGCACCCTTCCACCATGGTGGAAGTGTGTCTAGGTTGTTGGCAGGATTGCTTTTGTGCAGAAAGAGACAACCTCCAGCACAAAAGCAGTCCAGAGAGGCAATTTCCTCTTTCTATGTGTGCTGCAGAATGTTGTGCCTGATCAGGGGAGGCATCCAGTTTTGATGCATTCCCGGGTTTACAGATTCTTGTGGAAAGGGTGGCACAAGATCCTTGTCCTGTTGTTGCTGCTGTGTCTTGGGGAACATGAGGAACTGGGGTGTCAGGCTGATGATGGCAGCCGGGGGGAGGATAGGAAGGCTGAAAAAGATGGCTGCGTTCACCTTGACCTGCAGAGGGATGTTGGTGCACCTCTGTGATGTTGGCTGCAGGCTTAGGGCAATGTGGTTGAGGAACTTTATGATGACTCCTTCCTGAGCCTCTAGTAGGTGATGACATCCTCTTCCCTGAAGCCAATGAGGGTAGTCCTCTGGTGGCATTTATGCCCCCTTCTCCCCCCCTTCTCCTGTGCTGCCTACATGGTTTGGTGGAGAAGATGATGGTGGTGGTGGTCTTCTCACTGCTGCTAGCTGAAGTATTAGCACCTCCATAGCATAGTTGAGCTTGTCAAAGTGCTTTGGGTATGATCTGTTTATATACCTGTGGCAACGTATCATTTCTCACCTCTGAGTTGCCGATGAGCAGTATTTTTTATGCATTTCGAACTTCGCACCATGTGCAGATGATTTGTCACTTTTCCATAAACTCGTGAACATCACTGTGTTGCTTTTACTATGGAACACCTACCTTGCATATATTTTAACTTGTGTGAGGCAGCTGGTTCAGACGCAGGTATATTTTGATACAGTCCTCCTAACAGTGACACATTGGCCTAGATGCGTCACCTTGTAAATGTGGAGTAAGACTTGCTTTCATAAAGTAAAATGATGGAAAGGGTGGTGTAAGCTCCTTGTAAATATGACCCTTTGTTTTCAGAATTCATTATCAGCTGGGTATCCAAAACACAAAGGAAGATGCTCTTCCCAGTAATAATAAGAACACTGATAAAATCACTCCCAGGCCCAGATTCATACTTTTTGACACAAAACTGTGCAAACGCAGTTTTGCATCAAAAAGCTTGGCACTGGCTAGCACTTTTTTAAGTGCCAACTGGAAGTCAAATTTAGACCATGACGCAAGACGGTGCTAAAAATTGGTTAGAGTCAAATTATTTGATGTTAACAATTGCATCTTGTCATAAGGCAAAATGACGTTAACGCTGCAAAAATGACTCTAACCTGTTTAGGGCACGTAAATTTGTTGCAAAACGTAAATGCACCATTATTTACCGCAGTAGCATCAACTTCAGACTCTAATGCAAAAAACAGTGCAAAGGAGAGGCAAAATGGACCCAGAAAACCAGGGGAGACCCCGGGGTGAACCCATTCAACCAGGAACCAGCCAGGAGGACACACACAAGTACCAGGGAAGGGAGAAGAAAAACAGAAAGTTTTGGTTTAGTGCGGAGGAGCATGCAATACTTGTGAGAGAGGTGATGGAGAACCAACATCAACTCTTCATCACTTCATCACATCCAAATTGCCAATTGGCAGGAGAGAGGCAATCTGGCAGCAGATAGTTGACAAGATCAACAGTCTGGCAGAGGTGAGGAGAACCGTAACTGAGTGCAAGAAATGCTGGCATGATTGCAAGCGTAGGACAATGGAGAAAATTGCATGGAACAGGAAAGCAGCACTGCAAACTGGAGGTGGAAGTCCAGCACTACAAGAGGACCTGGACGAGATGGAGAGATGGTTGCAGTGGTCATCCTGGAGGAGCTGGTCACTGGAATCTGAGCACAGGACAGAGCAGAAAACACCTCAAATGAAGGGTAAGTTGCATGCGGGAAATGAATGCTAAATAGCCAAGTGCAAGAAGGGGGAGGCACATAGGACACACTCAACGCATGTTAAAGGAGTGCAGAGGAACACATTGCACATGAATCAAGCTGTACCATTCAGATATAAGCAACACATGTACATACGCCTTGGTAGTGCCATGCACTACACCACATACACAACCTGGACATATGTCAATCACCAGGGCTAAATACATACAGGTACATTTGCAGCACATAGGATGTAAGGCATGTCTAATGACTGTGCCTCTGGTTGTATCATCACAAAATCCCTTGCATATAGTCAAACAAACCCTACCAACACGACCAAGACATCGGAGACTAAGAAGTCAGTCAATACCATTCCTGGGGTTACGTCATGGGGGTGTCCCTTGCAGTAACACCTTGTAACTGCCTTGTCTCATTGCCAAAACACATGTGTGCTGCATCTTACAGCACACAATTCATTGCAACCTTTCCCAGCAATATCCAGATATGTGCCAGTAGCACCACTACCCTACACATTAATAACACATCCACATAAGGCAGCCACCACTCCATCATACAATAAGGATGTCCCTCTGGGTGCAGGGAAAAGTAATCTGGGCAGGTGCTGGGGGAATAGCAGGGTGGTCCTGTATCACAGGAAACACACCACTACCTAGTGTAACTAAACTGGTGTAGTGTGGAGCCACACATTTTGACGCTGATCAGAACTGTGCCACTAGACAAAATATGTACTACTGATTGCAAACTGTAGGTCACAAAAAATACAGGCTGAGCCCACAACTACTCTGACACAACCATGTGAGACACATAGGAATGGGAAAATAACCATACAAATATAACACATGGTGTACGACTGTGAACATAATGGTGTACAATTTCACACTGACGGGTGGGGAATGGTGCTTGGGCAAGTCTGGTGTTGGTAGGACTGGCAGTACAGTGTACCCTTTGCGGTTGGCAGTATGAGTTACATGTTGGAGTGGTGGGTGGAAATCTGTCTGCTCATGGTAGCTCTGTGGGGTAGTTACCGCAACATTGTTGATGGATCAAATAGAGTCAGAGCCAGTCTTGAGGTGCATTGGGTGTGACAGAACACGCTGCTCTTAGCCCTCCAAATTAGCCAGTGGAAAGCACAAGGGGGCTGGGCATGGAGCCCCCTGCACTGCCCATGCCAGGTGCATGGGCACCCAGGGGCACACCACACCACATCGTCCCCAACCTTTGCTTGGGGTTTCACCATCATGCAAAGGCTGGTGAAAAAGCGGGAACATACATGGAGGGTAGCTCTGATCGTAATGCTGGTCTGGGGTCACAACACAGCTGGCATTGCCAGTCTGTAAACCGCTGGCAGCCTGCCGGGCCTTTGGCCCAGGGGCATTCCCCATGGACAACTTGTGCCACTGCCACCTGCGCTGTTGGGGGTGGTCATATAGACAATGTCAATCAGGTGGTCATAGGACATCTAGGCTTGTAATGAGGGTCCATGTATGCTCCAGTATGACTATCTGCAAAATCACCATCAAACTAGCACAAGGCCCTGGCCTAGGTTCAACCTTAGTTAACTGGCTATGTCCATTAATCAGTTTACCATCAGACACTGTCATGTAGAAAATGATGTACACAGCAACAAATGATACCCATGCTGGCCATTCCTGGGTCCACCCTGTGTCAATAAATCTGCACTGCCACAATGCTGCATCTCTTGAATCATAGTGCAAGGATGGCTGCATTGAGCTGGAGATCATAGTTGTATAGAAAGGAACACCTTCCAGCGCAGACAGAAACTGAAATGGAAACCTGCTAGGTCCGTGTGTGCTGTGCAATATAGCGCACATACACATACACATACATGAGGAGCTACGAAAGGAAACAACAGCATAGTGTCTTGGCAATGCCATCCCTGGGGTGGTGTAAGGTTTCAGTGCCACTCGGGTGTATGTGAAACATGTAAGACTGGGACAGGGGCATATTGCAATGTGTGTTGCATTGGCTTGACCACAGCAACACCCATTGCAAGGCCCTACCATGCAAATAGGTGCATAGGAAGGGTCCGCAATAAGAAGATGGTGTCAAGCACCCAAAAGGATTTAATTCACACCTAGTACATATGACGCAGCCAATTGCACACCCTGAGCTTCCCCTCATGTGACACTCAGGTGGGGCAAAGGGCTAATAGACTGCAACCATGATGTATAGGAACAATGTTTGGGAAGTAAGATGACAATGAGCCTCCAATGGCAAATCAGAGACATGACAAGTCAACTGCCACAACATTGTAAGATTGATTTTACACCATCTCATGCAGAGGATGATGGCTCTCCTGCCGATCAGCCTGACCTAGAGTACACTGATGACCTGGATGACCAGCTGACAACCATCAGTCAAGAGGCCCTTCAAGAAGTCCTGGTATCCCTCCAGACACCACCTCCAGTCACAAGAAGGACAAATAATTTAGCAGCCATCCCAGATGCCCCATCTAACACCCCAATATTACAACCTGCCAGCTCCCATACAGCTGAGGACTTTGAGGACCCAGGGATCATCTTATAGAGAACAGTGGTAGGAGTCCCACGGAAGCTGGCGAAGCAGGTGCACATGGGGATGGAGTCTGTGACAGCCAGCCCAGAGGGAATGTGCATGTGCCTCGTAATGGCCAATGAACATACTGTAGCCAAACAAAGCACACTACTCCCACTGCATGGAGTCGAGCAGTGTCTGAGGGGCATAGATGCTGCCATGAGGGAGAGGTCACAACACCTGCCCTCCCAAACTGGCAGCAGCATGATTGAGAATAAGCTGGACTCCATGCTGGAAGTGGCTTCCCTCAGGGCATACATGTCTGCCTACCACCGGGGTGTTGCTGCTATCCTGAAAAATCTTTGCTGCAGTGATGCCATATGTTGTTCCACAAATGTCTGCTGCCGGGAATTGGGATTTCACATCTTCAAACACTGAAGTGTGTGTGGCCCCGTCTACCTCCCCATCATCATCATTAAGGGCAGGGGAGACACCACACACATCGGAGAATAAAAATGTGTAACAGATCAGCTTCACTCGTAAGAGTACCCAGTAGCACCAGCCCATGCCACATGGGCAGTGTTCTCCTTTATCCTGTGCTTGAGATCATGCCAGTGTTAGCACAGTTGGATATGTGCACTCTTTACCCACACACTGTTGACCTGTCTGCTATGCTGTCATTGTCTCTCATTTACCAATTGGCAGTTCTTGTTCCTCTGCACTTAACAACACTTCACCCAAGCATGTCCAATGACCTATCCCTCATCCCTTGACTTGTGTTGTGTCACAATTGTATGGATTTCACATATGAGGTCACTGACCTGGGCATTGTAAATATTGCACTACAGCACTTGTAAATAAACACCTCCTAGACAATCAGCATGTCTTTGTGTATTGTGATCCATCCACTACTCTTAAAAAATTGAGATGTGTTTATCCATGTCATTGATCACAGAATATCAGTACAAGAGTGCAGGACTGTGGGGGCACAAAGCTACACACAAGGTCTCTAACATGACAAATGTTTATGCTGGTATCATCCCCTATAAGCAATTCATTGAATATGTTACAAATGAAGAACGCATGTATGCTTCACTCACTGTATATGGCAGGAATGACTGTAAAACAGTTTTATGGCAATATTGTCAGCTGGTAGTACCAGTAGAACACATTGGTATGATATAGAGGTACCTCACCTCATTAGTAATTGCCACTGGTCAGTTTTGCAGGGTAGAGTTCCAATTTAGGCTGTTGTCAGATGTGCCACAGTCCTGACATTGATACACAGGGCCCCAATACTGACAGCTGAAGTACCACACCTACCTGTCCAATACAAAGTAAACATAGTCATCTTGAGTGGTGGGTACACTGGATGGCAGATGCATGGACAAGTAGATGTGTTGTTGCTGCCAATGTGACAGCTCAGTTGTCAATAGGTGATGCACATGTCACGAGAGGTATTCGGAGGCAGGACAGAATACCAGACCAACACACAATATGTACTGTGCACTCATGGGAAGACCCTGAGATACAAGCATGTAACACAAAATGTATAGGAGTATGCCAAAATGTTTACTGAAATTTCAATTAACCGAAAAAATAAATAAAACCTACCCTATCCTAAACTAACCTATTCTAACTATACTTATCCAACAACTAAAGCTATCTACCCTATGCTAAACTTAACATACACATTTAACACCACACTCTAAACATTAGCCCCCACCCCCCTTAAGACACATGCATTTTTTCCATTTGTCAGTAAATAAAACAAATAGATACTCAAACATCACCCCACACACCCACTAGTTAACATATAATCAGTAAAAAAAACAACCCCCAAATATACTTATCCTAACTAATCTACACACCTACACTAACCTAACACTAATCCCCTAAAACTCACGATAAATATATTAGAACATCAGAAGGGAGGGGACAGAACTTGGAGGTGGCAGATTACAACAGAGTCAAAGTGTTGCCTTCTTCAGTTTTTTAATGTATTTCAACATCTTATTGTTAGCAGCTACCTCTTTCTCCAAGCTGTCCAAACATTTCAGTACAAGGGATATGTGCCTATGCAGATCCTGCAGTAACTGTGTGGCAATGGCAGCAGGTTGCGTGGGCTGTTGCGCTGATGTGGTTACAGTTGAAGCCAGTGTTGTGGGTGTGGTGCCAGCTGTGCCCCCCTGCACTGCTGATGAGCTAGGATTCTGCTGAGCCTTCATAGGCAGTGTGGGGGGCCCTTGTGGGAATGCCAGCAATTCCCCTGTTGATTTCTCTGCATGGTAGCAGCAAGCCATATGCCTGAACCCAGACTCCACTGCCAGGATGTGGCGGTACCTCACTGCTCTCTTCTGAAAAGCACCCCACTCATCATTGGTCATGTTGGCAATCTGTGTAATGGAGACAAGCAACCATCAGTGTCAGCATTGTGTGGAGTCTGTACAGATTAGTAGAATGTACTGCTACATCGAATTACACATGCACCCAAATCATATTCGAGAAAAGACAATGGCTCTGACAAATGTAAAGTCAACGCTGCCTTTGCATCATATTTGTGACGCTAAACTGACACAAACCTGCAAACTGAACCAAAATTTTGGAAGTGTACACTGCTTTTGCGTAAAACAAATAATGGAAAGGCTGCGCTAACTTTACATTGATCAGGCCCAAACTTCCTCATCATCTGTGTCTATTTCCAACCATACATCACCAGTAACTTGGACATGTCATTGGGAAGATGGGATGCAGTTGGTAACCATAAGGGGTAAGAGATAATAGGTACACATGCAAGCCTGTCAATATGACTATAACCTACACTCTTTATATCACATCTCCCTACAAATTTTGATATTCCTCAACCCCTGAGCCTAAGAGGGCGTGGCCATGCTATCCATCATCTCAACTGCGCTGGTCATCCACCAAGGCCTACCCACTCATACATGGAGTCAAGGATTGGACCATATGTTAGGAGGGCTGCCAACTAGGAAGCTGGTATCCATAGGTCTATCACATCTACATTAATGTGTCTGGGTGTATACACCCATCAATACCGGATCTACTATTCCTTTCCTACCCGCTGCCATGTCAGCACATGTCTGTCCTTGACCTGCATGCAAGCCAATTACATTCCACAAAAGTGTAACATACATGGAGTGCAAAAGACGGCGCACCATGCTGGGGGACAATTGCCAGCCCAGTCCTCCATCTTCATGACAATACAGGGATGCATCAAATTAGGTTCAATATGGTGTATCCCTGTGTTGTGAGAATGATGGTGTGGGCCACTGCCAATTTTCTCACAGCATTGCACTCTGTCATTCTTAGTCACATATGGCCCTACATGTGGCTCTTCACCACCTTGTGTACACAATGCTGGCCATTTTGCACCATGAGCGTCACAAGACGTGTCCCTCTGGTGGTGCTTGGGGATCCTTAAATTGGACCATAATGTCACCTTCCAGCCTACTTTGATATTTCATCATTGGACAGCTTATCACATCTGGCATTGAGTTCAACACATGTGACTCACTCACACGAAACCCTGGATTACTTTACAGGATACACATTATCACCCTTACTGGATACATCTGGGTCCTCAAAACGTGCCACTTCACCAATAGTGTAGGGGGCTGGTCCACCTGTAAGACATGAATGGTAAACCATGCTTAGTGTCAAATCATAGTCACTGTGAGAGAACAACAAATTTCAGTGTGAACTAGTTGAGAGGAGTGAGCTAGTCATCCTAGTGGAAGTCAGTGCAACAGACACACCACTACGATCACACAATGACACAGACACTCAAGTGAGTAAGAGCCACACATCTGAACACTAGCACTGGGCCAGAGGCTCCTGTAGTGCTACACACTGCAACATTCATATGTGGCATTGTCATGCAGCTGTCTGTGGGCATGACACTTCCATTGCCAAATAGGACTGTTTGATCATGTTATTTTTTGTCTGAGGGCCATGCTATGGTTCTGTCAGTGGCAGGACCATTGTCACACCCATGGCATTTCTGCCTCCTACAGATGTATATAACAACTATGTCATCATCATAGCACACAGACATGCTACTACGCTGGTATTGTGTGGGTATTGCAAGGTGTAGGGGATTTGCATTACACACCCTGCAATGAACAGAGTTAAATGTGTGTGCCATCACAAGACAAACACACTTAAGGAATTGGCATGGCTGTGGACTCATGTGCAGTTGCTTTGTCTGCCTGCACATTGACTGCATTGTGAAATGTATGTATTGCAAATACTGGTTGGCCTGCCATTGTTGCCATTGTATTTTATTGTCAATCCAGTGAGGGAGAAGTACATGGACCTAGACATAGGCCCTCATTAAAAACGTGGCGGTTGGTGTTAAAGCGGCAGTAGTACCGCCAATAGGCCGGCTGTAAAAAAAAAAAAATGGGATCACGACCACGGCGGAAACCGCCAACACAGACAGCCACTTTAACACTCCGACCACCACGGCAGTAGCAACAAACACTGCGGCGGTAAACGGCAACAGACAGGCGGAAGCCAATGTACCGCCCACCCCATCACAACCCACCAATCCACCTGCTTTTACAGGTGGTACCACCGCCATCAAAAGCACGGCGGAAACAGAACACTGAAGGGAAATCACTCTCGACACTCAACGAAGACCCAGGACACCATGGAGCCCGAGTTACAGGTCCTGTCCATGCTGGTCTACCTCCTCATCTACCAGGAATGCGAAAGGCGGTGACGACGGCCACGGTGAGTACTGCGCCTAGTACACAGGGGAGGTGGGGAGGAAAAAGAGAGTGACACACACAGGCAACACCCCACACCCCCACCCCCACCCCACCCTCACCCACAACACCATACACACAAACACATGCAACAACATTACATTTACACCCCGTAACCCCCTGTAAGAATGCAAGGACAAAATGAGTTGAGCTAAATCAGTGATATATTAGAAATAGGCAGATATAGGTAATGAATAGAAAAACATTATTTACAAAAATATACCATGTGTACATAAGGCCGTACATTGTCCCTTCCAAATGTCCGTGGGCCACTGGGCCAAAAATCATGGGCCAAGCCCACACTTGACTCCTGCCTCAATACGGAGAGAACACAGCAAGGGTATGAGGTCGAAAACACACAGGGACCTCAGGGGGATGGAGAAGGGGGGGGCACCTCAGCCAGAAGATGGAATAACGCCACTGCTCCTCGAGGGGGCTCCATGCCCACAGCAATGTCCTGGGCAGTGCAAAGCCACAGTCTCTCTAGTGGGTGCTTTGCCCACTGCTTGGTCCTGGGGAGTGCAAAGCCACAGTCTCTCAAGTGGGTGCTTTGCCCACTGCTTGGTCTTGGGTTGTGCAAGGCCACAGTCTCTCTAGTGGGTGCTTTGCCCACTGCTTGGTCCTGGGGAGTGCAAAGCCACAGTCTCTCAAGTGGGTGCTTTGCCCACTGCTTGGTCTTGGGTTGTGCAAAGCCATAGTCTCTCTAGCTGTTGGCTTCTCCACTTGTTCTGGTGGGGGCCTTGTGCCCAGTGTGCTTCATCCTGCCAAGGAGGGTGTGAGTGGATGCATATCTCCACTGATTCTGGAGGGGGCCTTGTGCCCAGTGTGCTTCATCCTGCCAAGGAGGGGGTGAGTGGATGCATATCTCCACTGGTTCTGGAGGGGGCCTTGTGCCCAGTGATGCAGCACTTGGAGTGTGGCAGTTCACATTCCCTCACCTGGGTGTCTGAAGCACAAGATTTGCAGGGACCAGGTTGCATGATAGTCCATGGCGGCAGGGCTAGACTGCATCCTGCGGTGGCTAAGGCGACTGGTGGTAGTGCCGCTGCTAGTGGGGGTGCTGGTGGTGGTGGTGGGAGGCTCCAGCCCGTCTCCTGCAGCCTCGGACTGCTGCCCATGGGGCTGCTGCTGGTAGTGATCCTACTGTCAGTGGTACAGGTGGTGGTGCTTGCGGCGGGGCTGCTGGCAGTGCTGGCCTTAATGCAGGTGCTGGTGCTGCCAGTGGTGGAGGGAGGCTCCAGCCCTTGTCCTGCAGCCTCGGACAGCTGCCCACTAGGGATGCTGCCGCTGACAGTAGTGGTGCTAGAGGCAGTGCAGGTTGCGGTGCAGGTGGCGGTGCTTGCGCTGGTGCTTGCGGCGGGGCTGCTGGCAGTGCTGCCCACGGTGCAGGTGGCGGGGCTGGCGGTTGTGCTGGTGGGCACCAGGCCTTCACCTGCAGCTTCCGATGGCTGAAGTGCCTTGCCTGGTGTTTTCTGCCCATTCCTTGCTTTGGCAGATGCTGTTGTGACCTTGGCTCTTGCAGCTGGAGTTTTGGATGAAGCCTTCCTGGGAGGTTCATGCTCCTTGCCCTTGCTGCATGCTGTCCACTTCTTCATCTTGGCAGGTGGCGGAATGGTTTTGTCCTTTGCAGAGGTTGGTGGCACACTGGCTGGGCTGACGTTTGCCCCCTTTGAGCATCTGTGAGCAGTGATGGGTGTGCTGGTGATGGAGGTAATGGATGAGGATGCAGTGCATGCAGGTGTGAGTGGAGACGCTACTGGGAGGGAGGTGGACGACGAGGAAGAGGGGGACACTGTTGAGGCAGTAGATGTTGGTGTGTCTGCCTGGGGATGGTGTTTGTGTGAGTGCCTGTGGGATGATGTGTGGCACTTGTGTTTGCCTGAGCCACTTCTGTGTGTTGATTTGGGTGAATGCGGGTCTGAACGAGTGCTTTGGATAGGCTGGGATGGAGGGGATTGGGACTGGGTAGAGGAAGTTGGAGGAGGGAGGCTTGAGACAGGGAAAAGGGCTGCCATTAGTGTTGAAGCCAGAGCCTGAAATGCTCTCTGTTGGGTGGCCACGCCAGAGAGAATGCCCTCCAGGTATGCATTTGTTTGTGCTAAATGCCTCTCAACACCCAGGATGGCATTCAGAATGGTTGACTGTCCAACAGTGAGGGATCTCAGGATGTCAATAGCCTCGTCACTGAGGGCAGCAGGGCTGACTGGGACAGGGCCTGAGGTGCCTGGGGTGAAGGACATACCCACCCTACTGAGTGAGCTGGCACGGGAAACATGCTGAGGAGCTGCTGGGAGGGTGGTGCTGGTAGGGGGGTAGAGGCTGTACCTGTTGTTGGGGTGGGCACAGAGGTGTCCACCACCGCCAGGGAGCTTCCTTAGGAGGAGGAGTCGCTGTCTGTGGTCTCCCCTCCTGTCCCCATCATGGTCCTCCCCTCGCCCTCCGTCCCACTGGTGTCCTCACCCTCTCTGGATTCGGCGTCCAGGCCCATGTGGGATGCATCTCCCTCCGGCACCGGTGCTTCTGCTCCTACACCAGATGATGCTAATGCACCCAAGGAGAGGGTGACAAAACAAAAAGGGGAGGGAGAGACAGAGAATACACTTGATCAGTGCGAGCAACACCACTACCATTGGTGTACACAACACACAGGGTGCAGCCCTATGCACTCGGCCATGCACTACAAGTTACTAAGATAGTCACCAGCCCATGTGGTACAATGCCTAACACCATTAGCTGCACACCTGAAACCCACAGGACCCTGCCCAGTAGTAGATGGCCACTAACACTATTGGGGTAGGAGTGCTTCAGAGCCTGCCCAACAAGGGACCTGCCCTGCCATCTTCGCCCTGGCCTAGGGGCACCCATAGCCCACATCCCCCACCCAGGTACTTCTTAACGCGTGCAAAGACATGATTCAGAATCTGTACTCACCCCCTTGTGGCTGCTGTGATGCCTTCAAGCACCCATCCAACTCCGGATAGGCCACCGCCAGGATGCGGACATCAAGGGGTTCATGGTGGGACGGGCACCCCTTCCTCGATGGGAGGGCAACCCCAGCTGGGCCTCCGCTGTCTTCTTTGCCCAGCGGCGCAGGTCCTCCCACCTTTTGCGCCAGTGGGTGCTCCGCCTGTCAAAGAGCCCCATGGTCCGCACCTCCATGGCGATGGCACGCCAAATACAATTTTTCTGGTGGTAGCTGACCTGCATGGAGAAGACAGCAGAAAAGTTAATTGGTCACCCGTCCGGACCGTCACACTCATGGCCCAACATATCCCTCCCATCTACTGATACATTGACCACCTTACATGCAGCACTCTGGGCAGGACGCCTCTGCCCCCCCTACATGTGGCTTACACACATAGCGGGTCATTCCGACCCTGGCGGTCGGTGGCCGCCAGGGCCACCGACCACGGGAGCACCGCCAACAGGCTGGCGGTGCTCCTACGAGCATTCTGACCGCGGCGGTTTAGCCGCGGTCAGACGCGGAAAGCCAGCGGTCTCCCGCTGACTTTCCGCCGCTCGTAGGAATCCTCCATGGCTGCGGAGCGCGCTCCGCAGCCATGGAGGATTCCGACTCCCCCTCCCGCCATCCAGTTCCTGGCGGTTCTCCCGCCGGGAACCGGATGGCGGGAGGGGGAGTCGCGGGGCCCCTGGGGGCCCCTGCCGTGCCCATGCCTATGGCATGGGCACGGCAGGGGCCCCCGTAAGAGGGCCCCTAAAAGTATTTCAGTGTCTGCAAAGCAGACACTGAAATACGCGACGGGTGCAACTGCACCCGTCGCACCTTCCCACTCCGCCGGCTCTATTACGAGCCGGCGTCATCGTGGGAAGGGAGTTTTCCCCTGGGCTGGCGGGCGGTCTTGCGAAGACCGCCCGCCAGCCCAGGGGAAAACTCGGAATACCCTCCGCGGTCTTTCGACCGCGGAGCGGTATTTCGGAGGGGGGAAGTCTGGCGGGCGGCCTCCGCCGCCCGTCAGACTCAGAATGAGGGCCATAGTAATCTGTACATCCATGGTCCATGCATCATGCTCACAGTGTACTCACCTGTTTGTCTGGAGGACCGTAGAGTAACGTTTACTGGGGTAGGACCCCATACACCAGTTTTTCAAACTCCTCGCAGTGAAGGCAGGGGCCCTTTCCCCAGACACATGAGCCATTGTCGCTTCCAGACATAGGTCACAGCAGCACTTGCAGTGTAGGTCCTCTCCTTTTGAAGGTCAGGTAGCAAGTGAGTGAACAGATTGAAAATGGCAGTGGTGTCCGCGGCGGTGTGTACCGTCACCGCCGGCGTACATCACCATTAGCTCCTGGAACCCGTAGGGCCCAATGATAAACAATGCAAAGTGACGGCGCACAACACCAGTGAAATTACCTCATTTCCACTTGTCCCTCCTCACATGTCAGGCAGCTGCCATTTCAGGGGGGCACAGGGCATGGCACCTAACTGCAACACAGCAGATATTGGCACAGCAACTGATTGTCGGATTCACCTCTTGTTTCTGTAAACAAATCATCATTAGTGCAATAGATGTGTGAATAGGACCCTCTGCTCACCATTTTCTTCCATAGGCTTCAACCGCTGAGGATGAATATGAGATGGCGGCATCCTCCGGTGTAAAGACCCCTGGTGGACCTTGCGACAATGGAGGACAGACACATTATCATAACCTACAGACTTGATCGTGCCACAATCCCAGAACTGTGTGCCCAATTGGAGCCAGAGCTGATGTCACATATCTGCCAGCCCACAGGTATCCCCCTCTAGTGCAGGTCCTGTCAGTGCTCCATTTCCTGGCAAGTGGTTCCTTCCAAACAACAGTGGCAATGGCATCAGGGATGTCCCAGCCAATGTTCTCCAACGTGTTGACCAGAGTGATGTCAGCCAAGCTGAAACACATGCGCAGCTACATCGTATTTCCCCCGGTGGAGGATTTGGCCACAGTGAAAGCTGACTTTTATGCCCTGGGACATATCCCCAACATCATCGGTGCCATTGATGGTACACATATGGCATTTGTGCCCCCCCGCCCCCCCCCCCCTGGAGAAATGAACAGGTTTTCAGGAATAGAAAAAGCTATCACTCTATAAATGTGCAGATGGTGTGTTTGGCGGACCAGTACAGCTCTCATGTGAATGCCAAATATCCTGGCTCTGTGCATGATGCCTTTATCTTGAGGAATAGCAGCATCCCATATGTGATGGGCCAACTCCAGAAGCACCGGGTGTGGCTAATAGGTGAGCCCAAGGTCCCCACACAGTTTGAGTAGATGTCTGGGTATGAGGTTGTCCCTAAGGGTTAGTGTGTGTCTAACTGTTGTCCCTCGATATTTGCAGGTGACTCTGGTTACCCCAACATCTCATGGCTACTAACCCCAGTGAGGAATGCCAGGACAAGGGCAGAGGAGCATTACAATGAGGCACATGGGCGTAAAAGGAGGATTATTGAAAGGACCTTTGGGAGGCCTGGTTCCGGTGCCTCCATCTGACAGGTGGCTCCCTGTTCTACTCACCCAAGAAGGTGTGCCAGATCATTGTTTCATGTTGCATGTTGCACAACCTGGCCTTGAGATGCCAGGTGCCTTTTCTGCAGGAGGATGTACCTGGAGATGGTCTTGTGGCAGCGGTGGAGCCTGTAGACAGTGAGGAAGAGGAGGCAGAGAAAGAAGATGTTGACAACATAAGCAATATAATTCAACCATACTCCCAGTGACACACAGTTAAGAGACTGTAAGTTCACTTAACTTTTCAGTTTTCTGTTGGACATTGTACATGGCAGCCTGTTTCCCTATGTCTATGGCCACTGACTGTACCCTTTGGCATCACTATTTTCAGATCTCTGTGTCCCACTCTGGCTCCTGCTATGTGTACTGATGCCCACCAAGGTCATTCAAAACTATATTTCACTGAACATTTGACTTGCAATGCTTTGACAATGTTGAACTAATACATATGTGAATCATTTGACAGAGTCCAGATTAGTATTTGTTCCAAGGGTGTCTATTTAAGTGCTCATAAGTAGAGGGGAATGTGCAATGGGCTGGGGTGATGGTGGAGGAAAGTCCATGGTAGAGTCCAGTCTATAGGTATCACAGGTGCATTAGCTAATGGGGCATAATAAGGGGAGTAATGCCAGTTCAAGGTGGACAGGGTGACAGAGTGGGACAGAAGGGTGACAATCAGGAGAGTCTTATTTCCTGTCGGAGGTCTTGACAATGTTCTCTGGCTTCTGCCTGGATCGCAGGTACCGTTTGGGGGGTGGTTCTCCTTCTGCAGAGGGTGGGTGCTGGTGGCATGTTGGTCCTGTGGTGGGGCATCCTGTCCACTAGCGCCAGCTGAGGTGGAAGGCTGTTCATCCAATTGGCTAGTGTCAGGGGCCCGTTGTTGTGCCACTGCCTCCCTCATGGCCTTGCCCATGTCAGCCAGCACCCCTGCAATGGTGACCAGGATGGTGTAGATGTTTTATGGTCCTCCCTGATCCCCAGGTACTGTCCCTCCTGCAGCCGATGGGTTTCCTGCAACTTGGCCAGTATCTGGCCCATCGTCTCCTGGGAATGGTGGTATGCTCCCAGGATGTTGGAGAGTGCCTCGTGGACAGTGGGTTCCCTGGGCCAGTCATCCCCCTGTCGCACAGCAGTCCTCCCGGCTTCCCTGTTGTCCTGTGCCTCTGTCCCCTGAACTGTGTGCCCACTTCTACTGACCCCAAATCCCTGATCGTCCTGTGTTTGTGGGGTTGCCTGGGGTCCCTGTAGTGGTGGACACACTGCTGATTGATGTGTCCTGGGGACAGTGGCATAGGCCCGCTGGGTGGGTGCAGTGCTGGGGTTTACTGAGGGGGGAGGCTCTGTGGTGGATTGGGACTGTGGCAGGGGAACCGACTGTCCAGAGGTCCCTGATGGGCCAGGTTGGTCATCCTGATCCAGATGTGCAGAGCTGCTGTCGTCACTGTGGGGCTCTTCAGGGGGGACTGGATGTAGCTGGCACCTCCTCTCCGGTGACGTTGAGTATGGGTCCTGTGGGGATACAAATGCAGTGTTAGTGTATGTGCATGTGCCATCTTGTGCATGGGTGTGTTTCCCTGTATGATTGTGATTTCCCTGTCAGCTTGGCCTTGTGTGAGTGGTGATTTTGTGGGCTGGGTGAGTCTTTCTAATGAGCATGCTGTGGTGATGGGTGTCCATGCAGGTCTGAGTTGGGGGTCTATGCATTGGTGTTACATGCAGGGCTTGGTATTGGGAAGGGTGGTTTGTGATGGTGGGGTATGTGTGAGGTGGTGGAGTGAAGGGGGTGAGGGTAGGGGTAGGAGAGTGTGATGGCATGCATTTAGGGTGGGGGGGATAAAGTAGTAAAGATTTGACTTACCAGAGTCCCGTCCTCCTGCTACTCCTGCAAGGCCCTCAGGATGCATTATTGCCAATACTTGCTCCTCCCATGTTGTTTGTTGTGGGGGAGGAGACGGGGTCCACCGCCAGTCCTCTGTACGGCTACCTGGTGACTTGCAACCACGGAACGCACCTTCCCCCGTAGGACGTTCCACCTCTTCCTGATGTCATCCCTTGTTCTTGGATGCTGTCCCACGGCGTTGACCCTGTCCACAATCATCTGCCATAGCTTCATCTTCCTTGCAATGGACGTCTGCTGCACCTGTGATCCAAGTAGCTGTGGCTTTACTCAGATGATTTCCTCCACCATGACCCTTAGCTCCTCCTCTGAAAACCTGGGGTGTCTTTGGGGTGCCATGGATGTGGTGTGAGTGATATGTGTGGGGATGTGTGGGGTGATGTGTGGGGTGATGTGTTGGGGTGCATGTTGTGATGTGCATGGGTGGTGTATGGGTGATGGTGTTCTGTGGCTCAGATTGAGTGGGTGCTCCAGGCTTGTGTAGGAGGCTGGCCTGGCTTATAGTGGGTACCTTGTGGTACTTGCACCTTGTGCCAGGTCCAGTTATCCCTTTTTAGTAGATTAGTAGTGTTCTAGCAGCTTAGGCTGATAGAGGTAGCTATAGCACAGCAGCTTAGGCTGAACTAGGAGACATGCAAAGCTCCTACTATACCACTTACATCATGTAGCACTATATCATAAGAAACACAATACTCAGAGTTACTAAAAATAAAGGTACTTTATTTTAGTGACAATATACCATAAGTATCTCAGCGGATATATACTCCCTTGGGAGGTAAGTAAAATACACAAATTATACACACAAACCAAAATCAGGTAAGTAAAACACTTAGAAAAGTAGTGCAAACACTGTAAAACGCAATAGGAGAAAATAGGCCTAGGGGCAACACAAACCATATACTCCAAAAGTGGAATGCGAACCACAAGTGGACCCCAGGCCTAGTGTAGTGTGTAGGGGGTCACTGGGAGTGTAAGCAAACACTAAGGGTGTCCAAGATACCCCACCCCAAGCCCCTGAAAAGTAGGAGTACTACCCCAGAAAGACAGTAAATTCAAGATAGGGGATTCTGCAAAGACAACAACTGACTGCAAAGCACTGAAGGATGGATTCCTGGACCTGAGGACCTGAAAAGGAAGGGGACCAAGTCAAAGAGTCACGCAAGTGTCCAGGAGGGGGCAGGAGCCCACTAAAACCCAGAAGAAGGTGCAAAAGGGCTGCCTCTGGGTAGAAGAAGCCAAAGATTCTGCAACAACAGAAGGTGTCAGGAACTTCTCCTTTGGTCAGAAGATGTTGCACGGTGTGCTGGAGGATGCAGAGTTCTTTCCACGCAGAAAGACCGCAAACAAGCCTTGCTAGCTGCAAGAGTTGCCGTTTAAGATTATGGGTGCTGCCAGGGCCCAGTAAGGATCAGGAGGTCGCCCCTTGGAGGAGGAGACAGAGGGGGCACTCAGCAATAGAGAGAGCCCATGCAGAAGCAGGCAAAAACCACAGAAATACCTGAACAGGCATTCAAGAAATCTGAGAATGGCAGTCATATACGGGCAATCAGCCCGTATATCAAAGAGACACCAG
The DNA here is from genome assembly GCF_031143425.1 of Pleurodeles waltl. Lineage (NCBI taxonomy): Eukaryota > Metazoa > Chordata > Amphibia > Caudata > Salamandridae > Pleurodeles > Pleurodeles waltl. The sequence continues at coordinate 380,579,939 of NC_090446.1, forward strand.
AGAGTGAGTGCACAATTGTAAATACCCAATGTGCTATAAGGTGTGAAAACGCACGTAAAATTAAAATTAAATGGAGAATCATATACTTTAAAGTATACAACTATGGAGTAGGTATTGGAAAAAGGAGTTTCGACGGAGGCGTGCCTGGTGTACAGCCTCAACGGTATCCAATGTAATCCAAAAGTTCGGGACTAAGGATTGGCCCTGATAAGCCTGAAATGAGAAACATAAACGAGAAAAAACACGGGAATGAGGGCAATTATAGAAAATTAGTAAAAAAGAAAATTATGAATAAAAGAAATGGTTTAATATTTTAGGCTCACGTCAGACTAAATGACTCGGTGCCTTAAAAAGTATATTGGTAAATGCTGTATCTTATAGTAAAAGGAATACACATATAAGTAATCTTGCAGTACTGCTGCCAAGATTAAGGGGAAGCCGGAAATTGCAAATGCGAATGAACCAATACAAGTATACCCAAACACTGAGAAAACATACTCGTGTCCTTGTCTAATACATGTGTAAAAAGTTACAAAACATACCAGAGGACCGGTAAAAAGATGATTAGAACGCCAAGTATCTGGTGCGTTTGGAAAAACATGCCCGGGAGCGGTAGTGCTGGTATATAACAATCTACAGGGAGCAAATTCAATGCGCAGCGGGTACTGAACTAATCAGGTCAGTAAAGCGCATATCCAAGTGTAAACCAGGTAAGTAAAAAGCAGCAACTTGAAAAACGGAGAGAGGGCTAGCGGGATGCCAAAAAAATTGAATCTTACCAAATGCTGAGCGATAATGCCGTGCTTCCAGCGTCGGTGGGAAGTCAGTAAAACAACTCGTTCGTGGGTGGTTGTTAAGAAGGCGAACAAGCACAAAAATAGATAAAGGACTAACAAGACTGAGAAAATCTACAATGAACGTGGGTGCCATTTTGGAAAAGAAAGTGTGTAACAAAGCACATATAACAATGCAAAGTGTGTAGATAAGTATGCGAAAAGAGTGGATACGAGTAAAAATAGGAAAAATTGAATTCTAGATAGACAAAACCCCAAAGAAAAAAGGGAGAAGAGCAAAACAACAAGTGTGGAAACATGCATGGAAGCCTGCTAAGTGAACAGAAATGAATCAGACTCAGACTGAGGTATGCATTGGGATTATGTTCAACAGGTTAAACAGTCTTAGTATATAACGAGCATAATATATATTCCAAGTCAGTAAAACAAAGGAGAGAATTTGGATTGTACTTCCGTGTGTCTCACATATGTCGGAAATTGAACCTACACAGTGACCCAGATAAACCACTTTCCCCTGCTCTATCTGGTACTTTGAAGCCTTGATAGTGAGTCCTGCCTTTTGCAGGGCCTCCAAAACCTTCCACAGGTGGACCAGGTGATCATCCCAGGTGGAGCTAAAGACAGCTATCTCATCCAGATATGTTGCACTAAAAGCTTCCAACCCTTGCAGGACTTTGTTCACCAACCTTTAAAAAGTGGCAGGTGCATTCTTCAGACCAAAGGGCATCACAGTGAATTGATAGTGCCCTCCAATGGTTGAAAATGCAGTCTTGGGTTTAGCATCTTCTGATAATTTAATCTGCCAATACCCTGCAGTTAAATCAAAAGTGCTTAGATAATTGGCAGAAGCCAGTGTATCTATTAGCTCATCTGCCCTGGGTATAGGGTGATCATCTGTCTTGGTTACTTGGTTGAGCCCTCTATAGTCAACACAAAACCTCATCTCTCTTTTTCCATCCTTACTATGAGGTTTTGTGACAAGCACCAATGGACTAGCCCATGGGCTTTCTGAAGGATCAATCACTCCTAAGTCTAACATTTTCTCAACCTCTTGTTTAATGCAGTCCCTGACATGGTCAGGCTGCCTATAAATCTTACTTTTGACAGGTAAACTGTCTCCAGTATTGATTGTATGCTCACACCAAGTAGTGGTACCTAGTATCAGTGAGAAGAGTTCAGAAAACTGACTTAAGAGATTTACACAGTTGTTCTTCTGCTCAACAGTAACGTAATCTGCAAGTACTACTCCATCTTCCTGTCCCTCATCAGTTGCCATGAGCAGGGTGAGATCAGCCCCATCATAGAAGGGTTTTAGGTGGTTTACATGGAGCACCCTAAGGGGACTCCTGGCAGTGCCCAGGTCTACCAAGAAGTTAACCTCACCGTTTTTTTTCAACAATTAGATGGGGTCCACTCCATTTGTCCTGGAGTGCACTTGGGGCCACAGGCTCCAATACCCACACCTTCTGTCCTGGGTGGTACTGGTTCAGGACAGCCTTCTGGTCATGCCATTGCTTTTGCAGCTCCTGGCTGGCCTGAAGGCTTTAACTGGCCTTTTTCATGTACTCAGCCATTCTCGATCTTAGGCCAAGTACATAATCCACAATGTCTTGTTTAGGAGCTTTTAAAGGTTGTTCCCAACCCTCCTTAACAAGTGCAAGGGGACCTCTCACAGGGTGCCCAAAGAGGAGTTCAAAGGGGCTAAAGCCCACTCCTTTTTGGGGTGCCTCCCTGTAAGCAAAAAGGAGGCAAGGTGACAGGACATCCCATCTCCTTCTGAGTTTTTCAGGGAGTCCCATTATCATACCTTTGAGAGTTTTATTAAACATCTCAACCAGACCATTTGTTTGTGAATGATAAGGAGTATTGAACTTGTATGTTACACCACACTACTTCCACATTGCTTTGAGGTATGCAGACATAAAGTTACTACCTCTGTCCGACACCACTTCCTTAGGGAAGCCCACTCTGGAAAAGATTCCCAGGAGGGCTTTTGCCACTGCAGGGGCTGTAGTGGTCCTTAAGGGAATTGCTTCAGGATACCTAGTGGCATGGTCCACTACCACCAGGATAAACCTATTGCCTGAAGCTGATGAAGGGTCAAGGGGGCCAATTATGTCAACCCCTACCCTTTCAAAGGGCACCCCAACCATAGGAAGAAGAATTAAGGGGGCCTTTGGTGTGCCACCAGTCTTGCCACTGGCTTGGCAGGTCACACAAGAGCGACAAATCTCTTTGGTCTCCTCTGACATATGAGGCCAGTGAAACAGGGGAACAAGCCTGTCCCAAGTTTTCCTTTGGCGCAAATGCCCAGCCAAAGGAATGTCATGTGCCAAGGTTAGAAGAAACTCTGTATTGCAAAGGGATGACCAATCTCCTGGCAGCTCCCGGTTTAGGGTCCCTTGATTCAGTATATAGGAGGTTGTCTTCCCAATACACCTAATGGCTATCACTGACATCCCCATTCTGCTGTTTGACAGCTTGCAGTCTCAAACCCTCTAGTGTGGGACAGGTCTGCTGTGCCACACTCAGCTCTTCCCTAGCAGGGCCCCTGCACCCAAAAGCACAGCAGTGTCTGATGCCAGCTCCTCTGGTGTAGGTTCTGCACAGGGAGAGGATGCCTCTTCCTCAAAAGGGGAATCTTCTGGAGGGGTAGTGGGCAAGGATTTACCCTTACTACCTCTAGCTTTTGGGAGCACTTGGTCCATTGTTCCAGGATCCAAGTTTCCCTGTCCTTTTTGCTTTTTGGCCTGAGCCCTTGTCAAAGCAAAAATATTCCCAGGAATGCCCAGCATTGCTGCATGAGTCTCCAACTCCACTTCAGCCCAAGTTGATGTCTCCAAATCATTGCCTAGTAAGCAATCTAAAGGTAATTCAGTGGCTACCACAACTTTCTTTGGACCAGTAAACCCCCCCAGTTGAGATTCATACCAAGTAGGTGTGGATCAGGGTGAACCAGTTTCTCTATAACCATAGTTACACTGGCTCCTGTGTCCCTGTATGCCTCAACCTCAACACCATTAATTAGGGGTAGTTGCTTGTACTTACACATATTAAGGGGACAAGCAGCCAAGGTGGCAAAGTCAATGCCACCATCAGAGACTAAAACAGCCTCTGTGGTCTCCCTAACAAGACCAACCCCAACTACACTGCCAATAGTGAGCCCAGCTACATCCTTGGATTGGCTATTTGTAGTAGACTTCCCACCACCACTGCTATTACTAGGGGCACTTGAGGTTGCAGTTAGGATTGTGGTAGTGGGAGCCTTGGTGTTTTTCTTTAGACAAGTGGCATCACTTGCCCAATGGCCTTTTACTTTACATAAATAACACCATGGCTTTTTCTGATTGTGAGAAGAAGATTTGGACCCACTACCCCCAGATGATTTTGTTGGGCCTGATGAAGACTCAGAATGTTTTTTATCTTTGTCCCCACCCTTGTCAGAAGACTTACCATCCTTCTTCTTGCCATCCTTGTCACCCCCCCTATGAACTTTTCTGTTCACTCTTGTTCTGACCCATTTGTCTGCCTTCTTTTCCAATTCTTGGGGAGAGGTCAGATCTGAGTCTACCAAGTACTGGTGCAACAAACCAGACACACAATTGTTCAAAATATGCTCTTTTAGGATTACATTATACAGGGTTTCATAGTCAGTCACCCTACTGCCATATAACCAACCATCCAATGCCTTCACTGAACAGTCTAAAAAGTCTGTCCAGTCTTGAGAGGACTCTTTTCTGGTGTCTCTGAACTTAATCCTGTATTGTTCAGTGGTTAAGCCAAATCCATCCAAGAATGCATCCTTCAAAACTTTGTAATTGTTAGCATCACTTTCTCTGACAGTAAGGAGCCTATGCCTGGACAACTGTGGGAGTACGCTCTACTGCAGACATGATAGAAAAGGTTTAGGACAGAGAGAGAAAAAAGTTTTTGGAACTTTTTTAAAGAACAGAGAAAAACTTTTGAAAACTTTTGAAAGTTTTCAGAAAATTTCAGAAACTTTTTAGAAAGTTTTAGAGAAGGAAAATTAAACTGTTTAGGTTACTGTGTATATTCTGAAGTATTTGGTATATGTTTTTCTTATGAAAAGCATCAATGACAAAGTGGTAAAGCAGTTACAAGTGCTTATCCCACCGCTGCACCACCAATGTAGGAGGCTGGCCTGGCTTATAGTGGGTACCTTGTGGTACTTGCACCTTGTGGCAGGTCCAGTTATCCCTTATTAGTAGAGTAGTAGTGTTCTATCAGCTTTGGCTGAAAGAGGTAGCTATAGCAGAGCAGCTTAGGTTGAACTAGGAGACATGCAAAGCTCCTACTATACCACTTATATCATATAGCACTATATCATAAGAATCACAATACTCAGAGTTACTAGAAATAAAGGTACTTTATTTTAGTGACAATGTGCCAAAAGTATCTCAGAGGATATACTCCCTTAGGAGGTAAGTAAAATACACAAAATATACACACAAACCAAAATCAAGTAAGTAAAACACTTAGAAAAGTAGTGCAAACACTGTAGAACACAATAGAATGCAATAGGAGAAAATAGGCCTAGGGGCAACACAAACCATATACTCCAAAAGTGGAATGCGAACCACAAATTGACCCCAGGCCTACTGTAGTGTGTAGCGGGTGATTGGGAGTGTAAGCAAACACTAAAGGTGTCCAAGATACCCCAACCCAAGACCCTGAAAAGGAGGGGTAAAGGTACCCTGCTTTCCCAGAAAGACAGTAAAGTCGAGATAGGGGATTCTGCAAAGACAACAACTGACTGCAAAGCACTGAAGACGGATTCCTGGGCCTGAGGAACTGCAAAGGAAGGGGAACAAGTCCAAGAATCAAGCAAGTGTCCGGGGGGGGGCAGGAGCCCACTAAACCGCAGATGAAGGTGCAAAAGGGCTGCCTCTGGGTGAAAGAAGCCAAAGATTCTGCAACAACGGAAGGAGCCAGGAACTTCTCCTTTGGTCAGAAGATATCCCACAGCGTGCTGGAGGATGCAGTGTTGTTTCCACACAGGAAGACCGCAAACAAACCTTGCTAGCTGCAAAAGTCACAGTTCAAGGTTTTGGGTCCTGCCAGGGCCCAGGAAGGACCAGGAGGTCGCCCCTTGGAGCAGGAGACAGAGGGGGCATTCAGCAATAGAGAGAGCCCATGCAGAAGCAGGCAGCACCGCAGAAGTACCTGAACAGGCATTCAAGAAATCTGAGCATGGTGGTCATCTCAGCACAACAAAAGAAGGCCCCACGAAGTCGGAGGTCAACTCAGCGAGTTGGGCAATACAGGACAGAGTGCTGGGGTCCTGGGCTGTGCTGTGCACAAAGGAAGTCTTGCAAAAGTGCACAGAAGCCCTAGCAGCTGCAGATCACAGAGTGCACAGATTACTGTCTGGCGTGGGGAGGCAAGGACTTAACTCCACCAAATTTGGACAGAGGGACCACTGGACTGTCGGAGTCACTTGGATCCAGCTGCTGTGTTCCAGGGAACACGCTCCTCAAGATGAAAGGGGACCCAGAGGACCGGTGATGCAGAAGTTTGGTGCGTGCGGTAGCAGGTGGCAGATTCTGTCGACCCACGGGAGATTTCTTCTTGGCTTCCAGTGCAAGGTGAAGGCAGGCAGCCCTCAGAGTATGCACCACCAGGAAACAGTTGAGAAAGCAGGAGGATTATGCGCTACAATGTTGCTGGTAGTCTTCTTGCTACTTTGTTGCGGTTTGCAGGTGTCCTGGAGCAGTCAGCAGTCGATCCTTGGCAGAAGTGGAAGAGAGACGTGCAGAGGAACTCTGGTGATCTCTTGCATTTGTTATCTGAAAAGGAACCCACAGGAGAGACCCTAAATAGCCCTCAGAGGCGGATTGGCTACCTAACCAGGTAAGCACCTATCAGGAGGGGTCTCTGATGTCACCTGCTGGCACTGGGCACTCATAGGTCTCCATTGTGCCCTCACACCTCTGCATTCAAGATGGCAGAGGCCTGGGACACAATGGAGGAGTTCTGGGCACCACCCCTGGGGTGGTGATGGACAGGGGAGTGGTCACTCCCCTTTCCTTTGTCCAGTTTCAAGCCAGAGCAGGGGCTGGGGGCTCCTTGAACCGGTGTAGACTGGCTTATGCAAGGAGGGCACCACCTGTGCCCTTCAAGGCATTCCAAGAGGCCAAGAGAGGCTATTCCTCTCAGGCCCTTAACACCTATTTCCAAAGGGAGAGGGTTTAACACCCTCTCTCAGAAGAAATCCTTTGTTCTGCCTTCCTGGAACTGGGCTGCCCAGGCCCCAGGGGGGCAGAAACCTGTCTGAGGGTTGGCAGCAGCGGTAGCTGCGGAGCAAACCCCAGAGAGTTAATTTGAAAGTACCCAGGGTCCATGCTGGAGCCCCGGGGATGCATGGGATTGGCACCCCAATACCATATTTGGCATGGGGGGACAATTCCATGATCTTAGACGTGTTACATGGCCATGTTCAGAGATACCATTGTGAAGCTACATATAGGTATTGCCCTATGTGTAGTGGACGTGTGTAATGGTGTCCCTGCACTCACAAAGTTCGGGGAAATTGCCCTGAACAATGTGGGGGTTTCTTAGCTAGTGCCAGGGTGCCCTCACATTTAGTATCTTTGCATCTAATCTTCACTAAGTGAGGGTTAGACATATAGGTGACTTATAAGTTACTTAAGTGCAGTGTAAAATGGCTGTGAAATAACGTAGACGTTATTTCACTCAGGCTGCAGTGGCAGTCCTGTGTAAGAATTGTCTGAGCTCCCTATGGGTGGCAAAAGAAATGCTGCACCCCATAGGGATCTCCTGGAACCCCAATACCCTGGGTACCTAGGTACCATATACTAGGGAATTATAAGGGTGTTCCAGTGTGCCAATCAGAATTGGTAAAATTAGTCACTAGCCTGTAGTGACAATTTTAAAAGCAGAGAGAGCATAAACACTGAGGTTCTGGTTAGCAGAGCCTCAGTGATACAGTTAGGCACCACACAGGGAACACATACAGGGCACACGTTATGAGCACTGGGGTCCTGGCTAGCAGGATCCCAGTGATACAGGCAAAAACAAACATACATACAAGTAAAAATGGGGGTAACATGCCAGACAAGATGGTACTTTCCTACAGCTTCTGTCTCTCTCTGTTAGCAATCTTGTTTTTCATTGAAAGAGTTGTGGGTTATGTGTGTGTGTGTTTTATAGTGGTGTGAGTGTGTGGGTGTGGTGTGTGTATATGTGTCAGGTATGTGTATTTTGAATTGTCCAACATGGTGGTGTTTTGTAAATGTGCGTGTATTTTGAGCACGGTGGTGTGTACCGCCAATGGTTTACTGCGGTTGAAAGACTGCCGCAGTGATTCGTGGATAGTGATACTATGGGCGTATTCCTCTTGGCGTGACGGTGCGGGATCTGCTATCGCCAGTTTATCACTGACCTTTGGTGTGGCAGACTTGTGTGGCTGTCTGTATAGTGGTGGTTTTCGCAGTGTGGGTCATAATACCCGTAGCGGAATACCACCACGGTCACAGTATGTTGGCGGCTGTCAGCACGGCAGTAGGCGGCATTTACCGCCAGGGTTTTAATGAGAGCCATAGTGTTGAACACAGACACATTGCTCTGTGGTCAGAGGATGCATCTGGAGTTGCAGGTTAGTGAGTGATGTGGCAGAGATGGAGCTGATGCAGTGCCGCCTCATACTGTGAGTGAGGAGCTGTAGGCCAGTGGAACAGACTCTGTACATGTGTGTGGTATGGGGGCGGTAGAGGCAGTCTGTGACAGAACATGAACTGGAACATGGAAATACCAGTAGTCTCTTCCCAATTCATGTTCAATCTCCCTTACATGGGCTTGCCCAATGACACAAAGCGGCCAAAAGGACAACAGTGATGCAGCACCTGGGACTTGAGTAATAAAAAGTGAGCACTACCTTTGTGTCATCTTCCAACGCGTATGCAACGCTAATTTACAAATAATGTGTTTGAGGTAAAATTTGTGCTGCTAATGTGTCACACAATGATGCACGGGTGGCGCTACCCTCTCATAATTCCGGCCCCTAGTTCTGCTCCACATGATGTGTGTCCCTTAGCACACCCCTGACAACACCATGTATGCACCATCTATACAAGATGGCAAAACATGGTATAAGGGGGAGTTGTGTAATAAAAACATGACACTAACCTGGCTCTTTGCAATACTTATTACTCAAGTACTCAAGCTTGTTCTGAAAGGTACAGAGAGGCGCTTTGTGATAGAAATGTGGCTCAATTGTGAGTTTGCAATGATCATGCGTTGATTAATTCATGACTGATGTGGCAAAGTTGTCTAATGGTATCAAATGCTCCATATTCATTGCCTCTTAAGGTGGGTAAACCCCCTTTGCTAACATAACGGCTGGGGCAGGGGTCATGTTCATGAAATGTTGGCAAAGGTGTGCTATGCATGTATTGACCCACTTCGCTGACACAATCCAGGGTCAATATGGTAGGCTGGCAGTACCTTGATGTTTCATACATAACACCTTGCCAGGGCACAGGTGACACTATGGGCTCTGAAATATGTCCCTTCATGCTGGTTGTGCAGGACTCATCAGACATCTCACCTGCATTGGTATCATTGTTGGACATGTGAACCCCAGGCCTGGACGGGCACACTCTTCTTACTGGTTACATACAACCTATCCACAAGCATTGCATGCAGCTCTTCAACTCATCTGCTATTGTCATTCAAGAGCAGTGAACAGTCAATAGTATGCCAATGGGAGACTCACCAACAGTTCCGCCGATCTTGATCCCAAGGTGATCGAGCAGATCCTGCTCCCTTGCCACCAGATCTGCCCAGTGATGTTTCAGTTGGTGCTCATTCCTGCTGGTCTTGTAAATGCGCTTCAGGTGGTGGAGCACCTTGCCCCACCACAGCCGCCTGGCCTCGGTCCGGTAGCCAAGGATCACCTAGCCACCCATCTCAATCATCATTGGAAGGTAATGTGATACCAGCCATATAAAACCACCAAGATCATCTGCTGACATTCTGGTCATGCTCCGCCTTCCAGACATGTTTACTGATGGTCAGATTTGACCCCAAAAACTAAGAATAAAAAATTAAAGGAAACATAACCCCACTAACTTATCCCAACTATCCCATATGACTAACAACACTGAACAGACACCCCACAGTACAATTACAAAACTGGACAAAAAACTACACAAAACCACTACTCCTGGGACAAATGAACACTAAATTAAACAGGACATGACACATGGGACACCACAAACTTCCAAATACAACCAAGAATCAACTACCAGCTCCAGTACGCAACCACACAGTCACAAAGTTACAGACTGTAAAGAGAAAGTGAAACTACAACAACTGTACCATGCTTGTAGACAGGATTTCCTATTACATCACTTCCTGTCCCTGTGCATCACATTTTTCTGTTATGCGTGTTTTAATTTGACACATTTGACATTTGCGTGTTTTTTTAGATTCATAACACATGTGCGCCTTCACATTGACGCGTGGAGCTATGCGTCGATTTCACACAAGGCTGCATTAAGAGGAGTGTGAACATAGCAAGCGCCCATGTGTCATTTTCTTTGCATTTGCAGATGTTTTAGATACATTCATGTTATTATTTTTTATCACATTTCCTGATTGTGTGGATTTTTGCATTGTACTTAGATGCACCCTGATTAACCATACACATGACATGGGCTGTGCTGCAATGTGGCATATAGGATATGGCCACATGTGGTACTCCATGCAACAATGTGGTAAGGGTGTGATTAGTCTGTTCCACCAATGTGTGTGTTACAGAGTCAGCAGCATGCACATTTTTGCATGTTGTGCATATATATGCATGTGTGACAACAGTGTATCCACATATGTTTGACATTCAGTACTATTTCTGAAATTTGATTGTGTATTGTGTATTGGTATGTGATGTTGTCATATAGAGCATACTATTTAAAGCTGCATAAGCAGGTCAGGCATTGTTGATGAGGGACAAACTATTCCTCCCTAGGAAATGTGATCCTACATCTTTCTCTGTATTTGGATTTGGAGTTTATGGAGAACTGTGAGGAGGCAGCACATTTGCCTGACATGTGTACATCATTGGTACATAGTGTGTATGACACACTCTGTCTACATTCCACCCAGAATATGGTCAGATCAGATATTTTGGATTTCACTCATTGTATTTAGCAATGGTTGTTGTTTTTATATGGTGGACAACATCACTTGTCAGATTAGTAACTGCTACTTATTCCCTGAGTTTAGACTCACATTTCTATGGTATATGTAGTGAAGATTGAAGAGACCAAAGCAGGATTGGTTGTATATGTGAAGTGTTTACTTACAAATTTAACATGGTGATTTCAGTGGTTATTATGTGTAAAAGTTGTCAACAATTTGCTGTTTCCGGCGTACCCCAGCAGCTGTGTTGTGCTGTTCTCCCTCCATATCGTCAGCACCATCCTCCTTCTCAAGCAGGTCAGCAACATGGTCGTACATTGGCACCTTCATTCGCACACATATGTTATGCAGGATTGCACATGTGAGGACAATTTTACACACAATGGCTGGGGTATAAAGGAGGCTGCTCCTGTCAGGTTCAGGCACCTGAACCTAGGTCTCAGGATGCCAAATGTCCTTTCCACCACATTGTGTGTCTGACGGTGTCCCTAATTGTAGGCCCGCTCTGCTGCTGTGTTTGGGTTTGTAAATGGGGTCATCACCCAACCCTGATCCACTGCAAAGGATGAAAGATGTTGGTTGTTGTTAAAGCTTGCAACAGGTTTAGTATGTAGCATGGTAGTTGTCAGTTGGAGTTGGTTGTGACTCAGATGTGTTTGTGGTATGGTGTGAGTTCCTAGCCTTGTGCTAAGTTTTACTAGCACTGTGTTGTTGGACAAGACAGTCTTGGGAATTGGCTCAAGGACCTGGGACATATGATTAGTATTTCCAACTGATGCTCAGTATGTATGTACCATGTTTGTGTAGTGCATCTTTGTAGCAGTGTGCTATCACTAGAGGGGACATGATACCTCCGTGCAACACAATTGTGTCAGATGTAGTGACAACATGGTAGCACTCTACAAAGCCTGGACATCCCAGCCATTTTGACATGTGTCAGTACAGATGAAGTGCAGCACATAGGCCCATTTTCATGAGTAGGTGACAGTGCGCAACACAGCTCCAAAATTGGCAGCGCTGTGCTTCATCATTTTCCCTATGCAGAAATGCACCATGTGTAATGTGTTACAAGGCAACTGTTTGTTGTCCCCTGCGCCAGCGCCTAATATGCAATGTGCACCAACACTGCCAACCTTGCACCAGGGTGCTGGACTGGCTGCAATGTGGAGGTGGATATATCTGTGCAGGAAGGAACACCTTCTTGAACATGTACTATTTTCATGGGTAGTTAGCTCTTTCTGTGTGTGCAGCAGTATGCAGCATGCATAGGTGGCACATTGATATGAGGTCAAAGAACATTTAATTTCCTTAATGCAACCTGCAAACGCCACCCCTGAGGTGGTGTTTGATGTTGGCACTGCCTCCGGTTTTAGGTAACACCTACATCTGATTCAGCATCATCAGACTATGTAGCTTGTGGTGACAGACCTACCGGAACACACATTGTACGCCCCTTCCATGCAAAGTGCTGCATGGGAGGGGGCCCTATTTACAATGTAGCTTCAAATCACAAGAGTCCTCATCTGCCATTTTGTACATAGAGTGCAGGCCATGACAATGGCACTAGGGGCTCTTACATATGCCCCTTAGTGATCTTGAGTGGCATCTGACGTTTGTACCAGCCATCAGGTGTCCAAGGGTGTGTTTTCTACTGTTTCTGGAGGATCAACATTACTACCAGTGTCTCTCTCATATCTTTCAATACATGAATCAGCATTTATACTGTCAAGACATGCACAGTGCAGGCTATGGGATGGGGCTCAGCTACTTCATAAATGTGTCCTTAGCACGGTGTATGTAAGGTCAGTGATGTCCTAAATGCTCCTAAGGGGTCCCACTATAGCACCTATGATCTGCACTGTCTAACAGTGACTCTGCCCCATGGTGGGCCATTTATTGTTTACAGTAAAGACATGATGGTGTTGTGGGTCAGTAAGTGGTGCAGGTGAGGTGGCACTACAGTAGATATAGTGCCACTTCTCACCAGTCTGGCACATGGTATGTGATGGTCATTATATTAATATTCCTATGTGTGTGACCCAATGCGTCAGACAGATGTATTTGCACACTACAGGTAAATCAGGTATGTGTTGATGAGATGTAGTTGGTATTGTCACCAGTTGTCTGGCATTGGATGTTTGTTCTGGCAGAGACTTGCACTGCATGATTTAAGGGGTCTGTGCCTATGTGTGACTTTCATTACATGAGCATTGTGTATGCCATTGACATTGCAGTGCTATTCTTTGTTTGGTGTAATGTGTGTGAAGTGTATGTAGTAGCCTAGATGGGTCTAGCATCAAAATATAAATATGGAGGTAACTTTGCGCTGAATTAGCGTAAACAAAATGATGCTATTTCAGTGCGAACTGAGTATAAATATGGCCCGAAGTCTGCTGCTAATGCCACTAGCTGCTACACTAGAACACAAAACCAATTCCTTTTTAGACTAAGTGAAACTGGCCCAAGAGATTTGCAACACAACCATGGATTCAAAATGAGCAAAGACAAATCCTAAATGGGATCTTGTGTTGAAACTGCTATGGTGCAATAAAGCAGTAATTTCTAGAGCTCATGAATATTTTGTACTAAGGAATTAATAAACCATAATTTTTTGTGGTGGTCTTATCTAAAAAAAGGTGCACTATGTTATGGGAAGCCATGTGACTACTTCTAACCAAAGGTGTTTATACAAAACCTATGGCTTTGCGTCTTCCACTAACCATTTCTTCCCAACGATGTTCCTTCATTTCAAATGATTTCAACTGATTTCATTGTTCATCCTCCAACATCATTATTTTGTACAACACCACTAAAAATAGGAGGCTCTGTTACAATTGATTCATCTGTCAGCACTGTCTACAGCATTTGAGATGTCATAAATAATATCATAGAACATGTCATTAGTGATTTCATATGTGCAGTCATAAGTAGTGCATGGCCGGGGTGCAAGTTATAGTTAGTGATGGTAACTATAACTGCTGAATTTCTGTGTGTTTTAAAATTTAAAACATTAATGCTGTCACTGAGAAATTCACCTAACTATAACGTTGCTTTAACCTTTTTTTTTTTTTCATTTTTTAAAACTTTTGAGTGTAATCAAACATTATTTCAATTGCACAAAAATTGACACAAGTTCATTGAAGCATCTGCCATCAGCCATAAGTACTTCATGCATGGTTCATTGATTCTTAAATTCATTCTTTCAAGAGATTAATAAATACAGGCAATCCTTCATTAGGCAGTCTTGTCAGCATACAAACTGAAGCTTATCCTGACCTTGTTTACAGCTCAATAGCAAGTATGACTCCACACCCATAACTTTCTGCCAGCCAATCACTCAAAGGAGACCCAATCAATGCCCCCTCCCACTAGAAGTCTTCCCCTTACAGTTATATAGGCCCTCATTACAACTGCCACCAACATACCGTGACCGCGGCGGTATACTGCTACGGGAATTATGACCCACACATAGAAATCAGCCAGTATACAGACACCCACACAAGTCCACCAGCCCAAAGGTCAGTGATAAACTGGCGGTACCAAAACCCACACCATTACGCCAACAGCAATACACCCACAGCATCATGACCCACGAATCACCGCGGCGGGCATTCAACCACGGTAAACCATTGGCTGGACAGACCGCTGCGCTCAAAATACACACACACTAACAAAACAGCACCACATTGGACAATTCAAACTACACACACCTGACACATATACACACACCACACCCACACACACACAACACTATAAAACACACACCCGCAATACCCTCAACCCTTTGTGACCCTAACATTTTGGCAAGTGAGAGAGAGACAAGCAAGGAGCACCCACTGAATCTGAGCCACAAAACACCATCACCCATACACCATCCACACACCTCACAGCACACATCCCAACACATCACCCCACAAGCCCTCAAACATACCACTCACACTACACCCAAGGCACCACAAATACACCCAAGTTTTTCAGAGGAGGAGCTAAGGGTCATGGTGGAGGAAATCATCTGGGTAGAGCCACAGCTATTCGGATCACAGGTGCCGCAGACATCTATTGCAAGGAAGATGGATCTATGGCAGAGAGTCGTGGACAGGGTCAACACCGTGGGACAGCACTCAAGAACAAGGGATGACATCAGGAAGAGGTGGAACAACCTACGGGAGAAGGTGTGTTCCATGGTTGCAAGACACCAGGTAGCTGTACAGAGGACTGGTGGTGGACCCCACCTCCTCCCCCACAACTAACAACATAGGAGGAGCAAGTATTGGCAATAATGCCTCCTGAGGACCTCGCAGGAGTAGCAGGAGGACTGGACTCTGGTAAGTCAAATCTTTACTACTTTATCCCCCACCCTACCTGCGTGCCATCACAAACAACAATCCCTACCCTCACCCCCATCACCCCACCACCTCACATATACCCCACCATCACAACCCACCCATCCCAAAAGCAAGCCCTGCATGCAACAACAATGCATGGACCCCCATCACAGACCTACATGGACACCCATCACCACAGCGTGCACACTAGTGACAAGCAGTTAGCCAAACCAAGCACAACTCACACAAGCCAAAGCTGCCTTTTCTACTAACAACCATAGAGGGAAACATATCCATGCACAAGATGGCACACGCAGATATAATAACACTGCATTTATATCCCCACAGGATCCCTACTCAACGTCACCGGAGAGGAGGTGCCAGCCACATCCAGTCCCCCCTCTGAAGAGGCCCACAGGCATATACCTCTGTCCCCAGGACACATCAATCAGCAGTGTGTCCACCACTACAGGGACCCCAGGCAACCCCACAAACACAGGACGATCAGGGACCTGGGATCAGTTGCAGTGGGCACACGGTTCAGGGGACAGAGGCACAGGACAACAGGGAAGCTGGGAGGACTGCTGTGTGACAGGGGGAGGACAGGCCCAGGGAACTGACTCTCCACGAGGCCTTCACCAACATCCTGGGAGCATACCACCATTACCAGGAGACCATGGGCCAGATACTGGCCAAGCTGCAGGGGACCCAGCGGCTGAAGGAGGGACAGTACTTGAGGATCAGGGAGGATCTGAGGGACATCCACACCACCCTGGTCACCATTGCAGGAGTGCTGGCATACATGGCCAACTCCATGAGGGAGGCAGTGGCACACCAACGGGCCCCGGCACTAGCCAAACCAATGAATAGCCCTCCACCTCCACTGGCGCTAGTGGAAACGAGGCCCCGCCACAGGACCAACAGACCACCAGCACCTCACGCCCTGCAGAAGGAGAACCAACCCGCAAACTGTTCCTGCGATCCAGGCAGAAGCCAAAGAACATTGCCAAGACCTCCGCCAGGAAATAAGACTCTCCTGATTGTCACCCTTTTGTCCCACGCTGTCACCCTGTCCACCTTGAACTGTCATTGCTCCCCTTCTTATGCCCCCTTGGACAATGCACCTGTGATACAAATAGACTGGACTATACCCTGGGCTTTCTTCCATCAGCAACCCAGCCCATTGCAATACCCCCTCCACTTATTAACATATAAACACCCTTGGAACAAATTCAATTATGGGGTCTGTCAATTGTTTGACATGTGTGTTAGTTTAACAAACTGTAAACAATGCAATTGAAATGTACTGTAATATTTACATTGGTATGACCTGTTGTGGGCAGTAGTAAACAGACCAGGAGCCAGAGTGGGGCAGAGTGATCTGAAAATAGAGATTCCAAAGGTTACAGTAAGTGGCCATAGAAATCGGGAAATCAGGCTGCCATGTTCAATGTCAAACACAAAACTTCAATGGAAGGTGAAGTTACAGTGTCTTACCTGTGTGTCACTGGAAGTACTGTTGAATAAGTATACTTCTGTTGTCCACATCTTTGTCCACTGCCTCCTCTTCGTCACTGTCTACAGACTCAACCGCTGCCACATGACCATCCCCAGGCTCATCCTCCTGCAGAAAAGGCACCTGATTTCTCAAGGTCAGGTTGTGCAACATGTAACCATGATTTGGCACACCTTCTTGGGTGAGTAGTACAGGGATCCACCTGTCAGGTGGAGGCACCAGAATCTGTCCTTCAGGAGGCCAAGGGTTCTCTCAATGATCCTCCTTGTTCTCCCATGTGTCTCATTGTAAGGTTCCTCTGCCCTTGTCCTGGCATTCCTCACTGTGGTCAGTAACCATGAGAGGTTGGGGTAACCATAGTCACCTGCAAATATTTGAGGGATACCTGTTAGCCACACACTCACCCTTAGGGCAAAACCCACACCCATATACCTACATAAACTGGGTGGGGACCATGGGCTCACCTATTAGCCACAGCCTGTGCCTCTGGAGTTGAGACATCACATATGGAACGCTGCTATTCCTCAAGATAAAGGCATCATGCACAGAGCCAGGATACTTTGCATTGACATGGGAGATGTACTGGTCCGCCAAACACACCATCTGCACATTCAGAGAGAGAAAGCTTTTCCTATTTCTGAACACTTGTTTATTTCTCAGGGTGGGGACAAATGCAATAAGTGTACCATCAATGGCACCAATGATATTGGGGATATGTCCCAGTGCATAAAAGTCAGCCTTCACTGTGGCCAAATCCTCCACCTGGGGGAATACGATGTAGCTGCGCATGTATTTTAGCAGGGCAGACAACACTCTGGTCAGCACGTTAGAGAACATTGGCTGGGACATCCCTGATGCCGTGGCCACTGTCGCTTGGAAGGAACCACTTGCCAGGAAATGAAGCACTGACAGGACCTGCACTAGAGGGGGAATACCAGTGGGGTGGCGGATAGCTGAAATCAGGTCTAGCTCTAATTGGGCACACAGTTCTTTGATTGTGGCCCTATCAAGTCTGTAGGTCAGGATCATGTGCCTGTCCTCCATTGTCGCCAGATCCACCAAGGGTCTGTACATGGGGGGGTGTCTCCATCTCCTATTCCTCTTCAGCGGTTGAACTCTAGGGTGAAAGACGATGAGCAGAAGGTCACATTCACACATATGTCAATATTAATATGCATTTCTTCCTTTAGAGAAACAGTACGTGAACTCCTGACTCAGTTGATGTGCCAATGTCTGCTGTGACGCAGTTTGGTACCATGGAATGTGCCCCCCTGAAATGGCAGCTGCTGGACCTGTGAGGAGAGACAAGTGGAAATGAGGTAATTCTGCTGGCATTGTGCGCTGTTGCAGTCGGCGGTCACAACCGCCGTGCAAGGTTGCATTGGTTATCATTGGGCCCTATGGGTTCCAGGAGCCAATGGCAATGTACGCCAGCCGTGATGGTACGTGACCGCCATTTTCTATCTGCGCACTCACTTGCTACCGGACCTTCAACAGGAGAGGACCTGTGTCTGGAAGCGACAATGGCTCGAGTGTCTGGGGAAAGTGCCCCTGCTTTTACTTCGGAGGAGTTAGAGAGACTAGTGGATGGGGTCCTACCCCAGTACACTTTACTCTTTGGTACTCTAGACAAACAGGTGAGTACACTGTGTGCATAATGCGTGGGCCATGAATGTATGGAGTGCTGTGTGTGTAAGCCCTGTGTAGGGTGGGGTCTGAGGGTTCCTGGGCAGAGCACTGCATGAATGGTGGTCAATGTATGTGTGTAAGAGGATAGAAGGGATATGGTGGGCCATGAGTATGACAGTCCGGACGGTATAACTAATCCCTTTTCTGCTGTATTTTTTCTGCAGTTCAGTGCCCATCAGAAAAAGGGTATTTGGCGTGCCATCACCAAGGAGGTGTGGACCCTGGGGGTCTTTGAAAGGTGAAGCACCCACTGCTGCAAACGGTGGGAGGACCTGCGCCGCAGGGCAGGGAAGACGGCGGAGGCCCAGCTGGGGCTGGCCTCCCAACGAGTAAGGGATGCCCGTCGTACCCCGACCCCCTGATGTTCTGCATCCTGGCGGTGGCCTATTCAGAGTTGGGTGGGTGCTTGAAGGCATCACAGCAGCCACAAGAGGTTGAGTACAGAATCAGATTCATGACTTAGCGTGCGGTAAGGTTTTACCTGGGTGGGGCATGTGGGCAAGCTGAGATGCACTCCAACCCCAATAGTGTTAGTGGGCATCTACTACTGGACAGGGTCCTGTGGGTTGCAGGTGTGCAGCTAATGGCGTTAGGCATTGTACCCCACAGTCTGGTGACTAGCATTGTAACTGGTAGTGCATGGCCTAGTGCATAGGGCTGTTCCCTGTATGTTGTGTACGCCAACGGCAGTGTTGTTGCTGGCATTGACCAAGTGTATCCTCTGTCTCTCCCCCCCTTTTTGTTTTGTCACCCTGTCCATGTGTGCATTAGCATCATCTGGCGGAGGAGCAGAGGCCCCAGCGACGGAGGGAGCTACATCCCACATGGGCCAGGAGGCCGAATCCACCGGCGGTGAGGGCACCACTGGGACGGAGGGTGAAGGGAGCACCACGGCGGAGACAGGAGGGGACACTACCGACAGCGATTCCTCCTCCGATGGAAGCTCCCTGGTGGTGGCGGACACCTCTATGCCCACCCCAACAACAGGTGCAGCTGCCACACCTGTACCAGCACCACCCTCCCAGTAGCCTCTCAGTGTGTTTCCTGTGCCTGCTCACCCAAGAGGGTGGGCATCTCCTTCGCCCCAGGCACCTCAGGCCCTACCCCAGTCATCCCTGCTGCCCTCAGTGAGGAGGCTAGTGACCTCCTGAGATCCCTCTCTGTTGGGCAGTCAACCATACTGAATGCCATCCAGGGTGTAGCAGGGCATTTGCAATAAACAAATGCATACCTGGAGGACTTTTACTCTGGCGTGATGGCCCGACAGAGAGCATTCCAGGCTCTGGCCCCCACACTGATGGCAGCCATTGTTCCTGTCTCCCGCCTCCCCCCTCCAACTTCCTCTACCCGGTCCCAATCCACTTAACCCCAGCCTATCCCTAGCACACCTGCAGACCAGCAATCACCCAAATCAACACACAGAAGTGGTTCAGGTAAACACAAGCACCACACTTCATCTCACAGGCACTCACACAAGCACCATCCCCATGCAGACACACCAACATCCACTGCCTCCACTGTGTCCTCCTCCTCCTCCTCATCCACCTCCCTCCCAGTAGCGTCTCCACTCACACTTGCATGCACAACATCCTCATCCACTACCTCCATCACCAGCACGCCTATCACTACACGCCCCTCACTGGCAGTCACCATACCCCATATCCATGCACACATCCCCTGTGACCCCTCCTCCCAAAGTACACAAACGCAAGCATACACACACCCAACAACCATCCACTTCACCCTGTCCTTGTGTGCATTAGCATCATCTGGCGGAGGAGCAGAGGCACAGGTGACAGAAGGAGCTGCATCCCACATGGCCCAGGAGGCCGAATCCACCGATGTTGAGGGTCCCAATGGGACGGATGGCGAGGGGAGCCCCATGGCGGGGACTGGAGGGGACAGTTCAGACAGTGACACCTCCTCTGATGGAAGCTCCCTGGTGGTGGCGGACACCTCTGTGGCCACACCAACTACAAGTACAACTGCCACCCCCATACCAGCACTGCCTTCCCAGCAGCCCCTCAGCACATTTCCCGTGCCCGCTCACCCAGGAGGGTGGACATCTCCTTCACCCCAGGCACCTCAGGTCCTTTCCCAGTCAGCCCTGCTGCCCTCACTGAGGAGTCTATTGACCTCCTGTGATCAATCTCTGTTGGGCAATCAACCATAGTGAATGCCATCCAGGGTCTGGCAGGGCATTTGCAACAAACAAATGCATTGCTGGAGGGCATTGACTCTGGCGTGGCGGCCCAACAGAGATAATTTCAGGCTCGGGCAGCTGCCTGAGGCTGCAGGTGAAGGCCTGGAGGCTACCACCACCACTGCCTGCACCACCACTTGCACAGCGCCCAGCTCCGCCACCTGCATCGCGGCCAGCACCGCCACCTGCACCGCGGCCAGCACCGCCACCTGCACCGCGGCCAGCAGCACCATTGCCAGCAGCAGCAGCCCCAGTGGGCAGCCGTCAGAGGCTGCAGGTGATGACCTGGAGGCTAAAACCACCACTGCCTGCACCGCCACCTGCAGCGCAACTGGCATCCACTGAGTAGCCGTCACCTTCAGAGAGCAGTGTGTAGTGGTGATTATAGGGGCTGCAGTGTGTCCTAGACCCTTCAACACCTGTCAGTGTGACACACAGGTGAGAGACTGTGACCTTGCACCATCAAGGATGAAGCACACTGGTCACTATGCTGCTTCCAGAACCAATAGAAGAAGCCACCCACTTAGCCCCTCCTTGCCAGGATGAAGCACACTGGGCACCATGCCCCCTTCAGAACCAGTGGAAAACTGGCACCCACTTGAGAGACTGTGGCCTTGCACTCCTCAGGACCAAGCAGTGGGCAAACCACCCACTTGAGAGACTGTGGCCTTGCACTCTCCAGGACCAAGCAGTGGGCATGGAGCCCCCTTCAGGCCAGTGGCGTTATTCCATCTTCCGGCTGAGGTGCCCCCCATTCCCCGTCCCCCTGAGGTGCCTGTGTGTTTTCGACCTGATGCCCCTGCAGTGTTCTCTCCGTGTTGAGGCAGGAGTCAAGTGTGGCCTTGGCCTATGTGTTTTGGGCCAGTGGGCCATGGACATTTTTGAGTGGGCATTGTCCCTCCTTTTGTATATATTGTATATATTGTACATACTGTTTATTTATCTATGAACGTATTTCTCAAAATGTCTAATAATACACAAATTTTACTCCATTCCTTTTGTCCTTGCGTTATTCCTGAGGATTACGGGGTGTATATGTAATGTTGTTGCATGTGTTTGTGTGTATGCTGTTGGGGGTGAAGGTGGGGGTGTTGCATGTGTGTGTCACTCTCTTTTTCCTCCCCCCTCCCCTGTGTGCTACGTGCAGTACTCACTGTGGTCGTCTTCATCGGCGTTCATGCTCCTGGTGTATGAGAAGATAGACCAGCATGGGGAACACCTGCAGTTCGGGCTCCATGGTGTTCTGGTTTTCCTTGTGTGTCGAGAGGTGAGTCATTTCCCTCATGTGTCCTGTTTCCGCTGTGCTTTTTAAGCCGTTGGTACCGCCCCGGAAAAGCTGGCAGATGGGTGTGTTGTAATGCAGTGGGTGGTACATTGTCTTCCGCCTGGCAGTCTGAGTGTTAAAGTTGCTGTATTTGTTGGCGGTTTCCGCCGCTTTATCACTGACTGCCTGGGTTGTAATGAGGGTCATAGTGTCTTCCCAGTATTAAACATGCTGACCAGCCTTAAAACCCACTGCTGCGCTGTCATGGCGCGTCTTCCTTCCAAGCAGCCAAAGGGCCACCGCAGCAGAAACAAACATAAAATGTAATTGCCCTGTGTCACCCTTGAGTGAAGATTCCACCCCTATTAGCATCAATGACAAACTTAGACAAATCGTGTTCTTAAAAAGCTTACTCCACCATTCCTCAATTCCTCCCTTAATGGAATCAATATGACACACGCAAAAAACGTGTTCCAAATCGGCCGAGCCATACCCACATCGAGGGCAGCAGCTATCTGCCCTTCTACCCCAACTAAATATTTTGGCAGGGGTGTAGTACAGCCTGAAAATTGTTTTATAGTGTTGAGCTTTCAGGCTTGCAGTCATTAACACCTTCATTGCCACCTTTATTGACATCTTGATGTCAAAATGCTGACACCTTACTTTTGCAGTCCATTGGTCCCCTTGATAGTCTGTCATCCTTTACCACATTATTTAAAAAGTCATAGTTTTGGCATCTGAGTGCAGTAGCAAATCTATAAAAGCAAAACTCTCATGTGACACCTGACTACCCGACAATATCAGCAGTCTCTAATCTGTAAATATATAAGAATTATGGCCTTCGTTTTGACATTGGCGGTAAGTGCTGCTTACCGCCATGTTGACTGCCTCCAACATACCGCGACCGCAGTGGTATACCGCTACCCGTATTATGACCCACTATACAAACACACACACAAGTCCGCCAGCCCACAGGTCAGTGGTAAAAAGGCGTTACCAGAACCCACACCGTTACACCAACAGAAATACGCCCACAGCATTATGACCCACGAATCACCGCGGCGGACATTCAACCACGGTAAACCGTTGGCGGTACATACCACCGCGCTTAAAATATACACACATTCAAAACAACACCACATTGGACAATTCAAACTACACATAACTGACACACATACACACACCACACCCACACCACTATAAAATACACATACACATTACCCACAACCCTTCACCACTACAAACAATTTACAACAGAGAGAGAAAAACGTCAGGAGCACACACAGAACCAGAACCACAGAACACCATTACCATGCACCTCACAGCACACACCCCAAAACATCACCCCACACACACTCACACACACCACTCACACTACACCCATGGCACCACAAAGACACCCCAGATTCTCTGAGGAGGAGCTAAGGGTCATGGTGGAGGAAATCATCCGGGTAGAGCCACAGCTTTTCGGATCACAGGTGCAGCAGACATCCATTGCTAGGAAGATGGAGCTATGGCGGAGAGTCGTGGACAGGGTCAACGCCGTGGGACAGCACCCTAGAACCAGGGATGACATCAGGAAGAGGTGGAATGACCTACGGGGGAAGGTGCGTTCCATGGTTGCAAGACACCAGATAGACACCAGATAGCAGTACGGAGGACTGCCAGTGGACCCCCACCTCCTCCCCCACAACTAACAACATGGGAGGAGCAAATCTTGGCAATAATGCATCCTGAGGGCCTGGTCGGAGTAGCAGGAGGACTGGACTCTGGTGAGTCAACTCTTAACTACTTTCACACCCCTATCTGCAGGCCATCACATACCATCACCCCTACCCTCATCCCCATCACCACACCACCTCACATAGACCCCACCATCACAACCCACCCCTCACAGTACCCAACTCTGCATGCAACAACAATACATGGACAGCACTCACAGCCCTTCATGGACTCCCTTCACCACAGCATACACAGTAGTGACAATCATTAAGCCAACCAAATTACAACTCACACAAGCCAAAGCTGCCTTGGTAATAACAACCATAGAGGGGAACATACCCATGCACAAGATGTCACAAGCAGTAACAATAACACTGCTTTTACATACCCACAGGACCCCCACACAACATCACCAGAGAGGAGGTGCCAGCAACATCCAGTCCCCCACCCGAAGAGGTTCACAGTGATGACAGAAGCTCTGCATGCCTGGATATGGATGACCAACCTGGCCCATCAGGGACCTCTGGACAGTCGGTTACCAAGGCACAGTCCCATACCACCAAATAGCCTTCCCACACAGGAAACACCAGCACAGCACCAACCCAGCTGGTCCATACCACTGTTCCCAGGACACGTCAATCAGCAGTGTGTCCACCACTACAGGAACCCCAGGCAACCCCACAAACACAAGACGATCAGGGACCTGGGGTAAGTGGCAGTTGGCACACAGTTCAGGAGGCAGAGGCACAGGACAACAGGGAAGCTGGGAGGACTGCTGTGCAACAAGGGGAGGACAGGCCCAGGGAACTGACTCTCCATGAGGCACTCACCAACATCCTGGGAGCATACCACCATTCCCAGGATACCATGGGCCCAATACTGGCTAAGTTGCAGGAGACCCAGCGGCTGAAGGAGAGACAGTACCTGGGGATCAGGGAGGACCTGAAGGACATCCACAACACTCTGGTCACCACTGCAGGGGTGCTGGCAAACATGCCCAACACCATGAGGGAGGCAGTGGCACACCAACAGGCCCTTGACAGTAGCCACCCCAATGAACAGCCTTCCACCTCTGCTGCCGCTAGTGGACAGGAGGCCCCGCCACAGGCACAACAGGCCACCAGCACCCCACCCCCGCAGAAGGAGAACCATCCCTCAAACGGTCCCTGTGATCCAAGCAGAAGCCAGAGAACCTTGCCAAGACCCCCACCAGGAAATAAGACTCACCTGCTTGTCACCCTTGTGTCCCACTCTGTCACCCTGTCCACCTTGATCTTACATTGCGCCCCTTCCTATGCCCCCTTGGACAATGCACCTGTGATACCAATAGACTGGACCCTATCCTTCAATTCAGGCCAGGGTGGTCAGGACCCAGGCTAGCACCTCAGCCACCCAGTCCACGGCCTCTGTCATTTCTGCAGCCACTGCAGTTGTGAGAGGTACCGTGAAGAGACCAGCCAACACAGCCAGTGTGCCTGCACCACCAGCTGCCAAGGGCAGGAAGGGAACAGCAGCTGCCAAGGACAATGAAAAAGGCAGAGACGCCGCAGGCAGGATGGATATGGAGCAAAAAACAACAAGTGATGGACGGAATGCTGAACATTGTCAAACATTCACCCCCAGTACAGTGATCTGGGCCTAAATCCATCGTTTTTTTGCTGCCCATGCCATTCCAGTTTGGACCCAGCCATATGCAAATCAGTCTTGACCCTGTTCCCCATGGGAACAGTCCAGCCCGAACTGCTATGCCAGGTCCTCCCTGGACTGGAAACAAGCATCCTGGGACCGGTTTTGGGGTTTCGTCTGGGCATACCCTTCCCACTAAGGGCGACAAAGCAAAAACAACAAGTGATGGACGGAATGCTGAACATTGTCAAACATTCACCCCCAGTACAGTGATCTGGGCCTAAATCCATTGTTTTTTGGCAGCCCATGCCATTCCAGTTTGGACCCAGCCATATGCAAATCAGTCTTGACCCTGTTCCCCATGGGAACAGTCCAGCCCGAACTGCTAGACCAGGTCCTCCCGGGGCTGGAAACAAACATCCTGGGACCGGTTTCGGGGTTTCACCCCTCATTAGCCAGGCTAGCTTGAATCCAGTGGCATGGGAAGCACGGGACCCACGTCTGGGCATACCCTTCCCACTTAGGGCGACAAAGCAAAAACAACAAGTGATGGACGGAATGCTGAACATTGTCAAACATTCACCCCCAGTACAGTGATCTGGGCCTAAATCTATCGTTTTTTTGCTGCCCATGCCATTCCAGTTTGGACCCAGCCATATGCAAATCAGTCTTGACCCTGTTCCCCATGGGAACAGTCCAGCCCGAACTGCTAGGCCAGGTCCTCCCTGGACTGGAAACAAGCATCCTGGGACCGGTTTTGGGGTTTCACCCCTCATCAGCCAGGCTAGCTTGAATCCAGTGGCATGGGAAGCACGGGACCCACATCTGGGCATACCATTCCCACTTAGGACGACAAAGCAAAAACAACAAGTGATGGACGGAATGCTGAACATTGTCAAACGTTCACCCCTAGTACAGTGATCTGGGCCTAAATCCATTGTTTTTGTGCTGCCCATGCCATTCCAGTTTGGACCCAGCCATATGCAAATCAGTCTTGACCCTGTTCCCCATGGGAACAGTCCAGCCCGAACTGCTAGGCCAGGTCCTCCCTGGACTGGAAACAAGCATCCTGGGACCGGTTTCACCCCTCATCAGCCAGGCTAGCTTGAATCCAGTGGCATGGGAAGCACGGGACCCACATCTGGGCATACCATTCCCACTTAGGACGACAAAGCAAAAACAACAAGTGATGGACGGAATGCTGAACATTGTCAAACGTTCACCCCCAGTACAGTGATCTGGGCCTAAATCCATTGTTTTTGTGCTGCCCATGCCATTCCAGTTTGGACCCAGCCATATGCAAATCAGTCTTGACCCTGTTCCCCATGGGAACAGTCCAGCCCGAACTGCTAGGCCAGGTCCTCCCTGGACTGGAAACAAGCATCCTGGGACCGGTTTCACCCCTCATCAGCCAGGCTAGCTTGAATCCAGTGGCATGGGAAGCACGGGACCCACGTCTGGGCATACCCTTCCTACTTAGGGCGACAAAGCAAAAACAACAAGTGATGGACGGAATGCTGAACATTGTCAAACATTCACCCCCAGTACAGTGATCTGGGTATAAATCCATAGTTCTTTTTGCTGCTCATGCCATTCCAGTTTGGACCCAGCCATATGCAAATGAGTCTTGACCCTGTTCCCCATAGGAACAGTCCAGCCCGAACTGCTAGGCCAGGTCCTTCCTGGACTGGAAACAAGCATCCTGGGACCGGTTTTGGGGTTTCACCCCTCATCAGCCAGGCTAGCTTGAATCCATTGGCATGGGAAGCACGGGACCCAAGTCTGGGCATACCCTTCCCACTTAGGGCGACAAAGCAAAAACAACAAGTGATGGACGGAATGCTGAACATTGTCAAACATTCACCCCCAGTACAGTGATCTGGGCCTAAATCCATAGTTTTTTTGCTGCCCATGCCATTCCAGTTTGGACCCAGCCATATGCAAATCAGTCTTGACCCTGTTCCCCATGGGAACAGTCCAGCCCGAACTGCTAGGCCAGGTCCTCCCTGGACTGGAAACAAGCATCCTGGGACCGGTTGCTGGAGCAGCATCTGGGCAAACAACACCAGCTATGGAACTTCAGCCGTCCGAGGCTGCGGGGAAACAGCTGGAGTCTCCCCCCACCACAGGCAGCACTGCCGCCAGCACCGCCACCTACACCACCGTCAGCACCGCCACCTGCACCACCATCAGCACCACTGCCAGCACCACTGCCAGCAGCAGCAGTACCATTGAGCAGCCATCCAAGGCTGCAAGGGAAGGACTAGACCCCCACCACCACTGGCAGCACCGCCGCCAGCACAGCCGTCAGCACCACCACCTGCACCGCCCCCTGCACCACTGCCAGCAGCAGCAGTCCCAGTGGGCAGCCGTCCGAGGCTGCAGGGGAAGGTCACTGCCACCACTGAGCAGCCGTCACCGCCGGCGGGCAGTGTGTAGTCATGCTTCCATGGGCTGTAGTGCATCCTGGCACCTGCAACAACCTTAGGTGTGACACCCAGGTGAGAGACTGTGACCTTGCACCCTCCAAGATCTGCATTACTGGGCACAAAGCCCTCTCGAGGACCAGTGGAAGAAGGCACCCGCTCAACCCCTCCTTGCCAGGATGAAGCACACTGGGCACAAACCCCCCTCCAGAACCAGTGGAAGAAGACATCCACTCACCCCCTCCTTTCCAGGATGAAGCACACTGGGCGCAAAGCCCCCTCCAGAACCAGTGAAAGAAGGCATCCACTCACCCCCCTCCTTGACAGGATGAAGCACACTGGGCCCAAGGCCCCCTCCAGAACCAGTGGAGAAGCCATCCACTTGAGAGACTGTGGCTTTGCACTCCCCAGGACCAAGCAGTGGACAAACCACCCACTTGAGAGACTGTGGCCTTGCACTCCCAGGACCAAGCAGAGGGCATGTAGCCCCCTCCAGGAGCAGTGGCGCTGTACCATCTTCTGGCTGAGGTGCCCCCCCTTCCCCCTGAGGTGCCTGTGTATTTTTGACCTGATGCCCCAGCAGTGTTCTCTCCATATTGAGGCAGGAGTCAAGTAGGGCCTTAGCTTATCTGATATGGCCCTGTGGGCCACAGACTTTTTGGACTGGACATTGTACCTCCATTTGTATATATTTTAGATACTGTTTTGTGCTTTAAGGACATATTTCTCAGAAATGTATATTATTACAGTGACTTTACTCAATTCCTTTTGTCCTTGCGTTATTCCTGAGGGGTATGGGGTGGAGATGTGATGTTGTTGCATCTGTTTGTGTGTATGGTATTGGGGGTGGTGGTGGGGGTGTTGCATGATGCGGGGGTGTGTGTCACTCTCTTTTTCCTCCTCCCCTCCCTTGTGTGCTAGGTGCGGTACTCATCGTGGTCGTCTTCGTCGCCGTTCGTGTTCCTGGTGTAGGAGGAGGTATACCAGCAGGGGGAAACACCTGTAGTTCGGGCTCCATGGCGTTGTGGTTCTTCCTTGCGTGTTGAGTTGTTTCCCTTTTGTGTACTGTTTCCGCAGTGCTTTTAATAGCGTTGGTACTGCCCCAGAAAAGGTGGAGGATTGGCTTGTTGTAATAGGGTGGGCGGTACATTGTCTTCCGCCTGGCTGTTGGCGGGTACTGCCACAGTGCTTGTTGCTACCACCGTGGTGGTCTGTGTGTTAAAGTGGCTGTCTGTGTTGGCAGTATCCGCCGTGGTCATAATTCCGTTTTCTTTTACTGTCTGCCTGTTGGCGGTATTACCGCTGCTTTATCACCGACCGCCAGGGTTGTAATGAGGGCCTACATCTTTTCTATGATATAAGCCTCCTGCAAGGTAGAAATGGAGCACATTTGACATAGAGAATATAGATCACCCATCCACTCTATACCTTCCTTTTCCCACCTCCTACAAGTGCCATCATGAAAAACTGCTGAACATTATGGGAATACCACAGTGGAATATATTGGTTGTATTTAGGAACTTCCAGCAGCTTTTTAACCTTAGACCAAATCTTTGCAGATACCCCAATCACCTTGAATTTTACCTTTTTATAGCAGCTGGGCTCAATCTGTCTTAAATGCTCGGGAGATTCTCTGGCAGCCCATGTGGACTAGTGTGTCCTTTAGATGCAAGTAGAATTCCCATATGTTGCAATAATGCTGCCCAATAATGCAGCCTAAAGGAGGGCACTGCCTAACCTCCTTTTTACACTTGGGAAAAACATATACTTCAGAGCCCGTCTAGCCAGTGAATACTGCCAGATAAAATTGGTGCTCAGACCTTCCAGCTTTTTCATCCACTGTTCTTCAAGCTCCTGTACAGATTCTTGTTTCATGATCTGAAGCTGTGCATACGGATAATAGTAGAGAGTCTTCAGTGCCTTCACCATGCCAAGTTGAAATCCAACATACTCCAAAAAACTCCAGAGAAACCCCCAGGCAACTCAATCAAATGCCTTCTCAGCATCGAGAAGGATCATAGCTACTGGGGCCCCTGTAATTGCCTCACTATCAAACAGAGTAATAGCACACTTCACATGATCCGCTGTGCCCCTTCCTTGGGATGAACCCATGCTGTCTGGGTGAGACAAGTCTTTCTATACTCCCCACAGTCATGTTGCCAAGACCTTATAATATACCTTTGTGTCTGCATTAATTCATGATTTTGGCCTATACGACCCAGGTTTTTTGGGAGGATTCCCTTTATTCCTGAAAACAATTATATTAGTTCCCTGCCAGGAGCCTAGAGGAACCCACTTCTTTTGAATTCAGCAAACGAGGTCCAAAATCATTGGCAAGCACAGGAAAAACTGTTTTATGAAACTCTACCGGATTTTGGTCTGGGCCAGCTGCCTTGCCCAAAGGTAGCGTTATCACAGCATTATTGACCTCCTCTATTGTAATCCCAGTGTCAAGAAGCTCATCATCCCCATCATCTAAGATACCAACCTCCCCACTTTGCAAAAATCATTTACTTGGTTTCTGGAGGGTTGTATATCTCCTTTACATAACTCTGCACAGTACGCCTTGAAGATCTTCATGATATCTACCGTATGGTAGTCCTTGTACCATCTTCCCCCTCAATCACCTCAATTGTGTGGTCCACCTCGTGTTGATGGATGCGAAAAGCAAGCATCCTTCCTGCTGACTTGCTATGCTCATATACTTCAGATTTCTAAGTCTGAAGCTAGTTTGCCAAGATTTCTGAGTAATAACCGCCAATCTTAGCTTTTTTAGTAGCTGTCGCTTGCTGGGTTTCATTCACTTCTTGACCTACCAGGGCCACATGCTGCACCTCCAAACCTGCTAAGTCAGTACCTAAATCCCTTATCTCTTTCTTGTGCTGTCTGCAGGAATAAGAGACATAGCTAATGGTCTCCCCTCTGAGCTTCCTTCATTGAATCTGAAACCACACCTTTGGAAGCACTATCCCTGTTTATATTCATAAATTCCATTATCCACATAGTTCATATCCAGAAGCAGTTTTCTTTCAAATGTCCATCTACCCCTAGACAGCCTCATGTCCGTCCCAGCAATCTCCAATACTAGTGGATTGTAATTTGAGAATACTCTTGGCAATCTTCTAATGTATGCATTGGTAGCTAATTCTACTGAAATCACAAAATAATCAAGATGGGTATATTTCAAGTGGGGATATGAAAAGTATGCATAGCCAGGGTCCGAGGGATTCACTCTCATCCAGATATCAATCACCCCATGAGTTTTTATCAGTTTAGTAAGGGCTCTAAATACCTGGGGCTTCCTTCCTAGATACTTTTTTGGAGCACCACCAAATATGGCTACCTCCAGAGTAAAATTAAAGTCACCAAATACTATCAAAGGTGTTGGCCACTCCTCTAGCTCCACAGCCAATTCCTCCCATACCTTGATCTCATCAAAACTGGAGCCATAGATCACACATACAGTAAATCTTATCTGTGCCACCCAACACTCAAGAATCACCCATACGTATCCACCAGCCTCTGATTGGATGTAAGCTGGGCTTTCTTCATTAATATCACCACCCCCTAGCAGTAATACTTTGTGAGGTACTGGCAGCCAGGGAATACCCCCTAATTTGCAACAGATCCTTTTTTGCCCAAGAGATGTGAGTCTCCTGCTCGCATATTATATCCAGCCCCTAAACACTAAGCAACTTGGTCACCTTTGCCTTCTTGTAGCCTATCATTAAGCCCACATACATTAACTGAACAAATACATAACTTATCCTTATTTATTAAAGAAGAATACTGTGACACTGGCAGACCAACCACTGAGTATGCCAAATTTTCTGTATCATTATGCTCTATTTTCCACCTGCTTAGTGCCCCCTTCACCCATCCCGCCCTACCCCACAACCAATCCCATCCTCCTTCCCTCCTCTAGCAATCTCCCCACTGCCTTCCCCCATTCCCTGCCCTTTCCACCTTTGAGAGGCAATCAGACCTCGCATGGTCTGTGATAGACGGTTTGACCTTCCCCTGACCATCCCTGCAGAGCTTTTCGCACCGAACTGTGTCTATCCAATCACAAAAGACTTACCACTTCCATTTCAATACATATGCCAAAAGCAAACCAAAATTGCATATGCATCAAATAGTGTAACCGCTAAACTCAATACCCTACCCAACATGGGCCCTCATTATGACATTGGTGGTAAGTGCTGCTTACCGCCACGCTGACGGCCACCAACATAACACTGCAGTGGCGAATTTCCGTTCACCATATTATGACACACACACACACCAATCCGACAGAATACAGCTACATACACAAATCTGCCAGCCCAAAGGTCAGTGATAAAGTGGCGGTCCCAAAACCCATACCGTTATGCCAACTAAACAACGCCCATCACGTTATGACCCACGAATCACCACGGCGGACATTCAATGGCGGAAACCATTGGCGGTACATACCTCTGCACATAGAATGGACACCCACATACAAAACAACACAACATTGGCCAATACCAAATACACACACCAGACACTTATACACACACCACACTCACACTACTATAAAACACACACCCACATTACCCAGAACCCCTTATTAACAACAATTGCCACTAGGAGACTGAGAAGAAGAGCACAGAGACAACTAGACGCACACTCCACTTACACCCATACACCCTTCACACACTCCACATCATACACCCCACCACATTACTCAACACACCCCCACTAACACACATCACACAAAGCCTATGGCACCACAAAGGCACCCCGTTTCACTGAGGAGGAGTTAAGGGTCATGGTGGAGGAAATTGTCAGGGTAGAGCCACAGCTCTTTGGAGCACAGATACAGCAGATATTGATTGCAAGGAAGATGGATCTATGGTGGAGAATCATGGACAGGGTCAACGCTGTGGGACACCACCCAAGAACAAGGGACAACATCAGGAAGAGGTGGAAGTACCTACGGGGGAAGGTTCATTCCATAGCAGCAAGACACCAGCTCGCCATTCAGAGGACTGGCAGTGGACCTCCACCTCCTCCCCCACAACTCACAGCATGGGAGGAGCAGGTACTGGCAATATTGCATCCTGAGGGACTCACTGGAGTAGCCGGAGGAATGGACACTGGTAAGTCAATATTTACTACCAATCACCCCCAATAACTGCATGCCATCTCACACCCACACCCTCACTCTCATCACTCCAGTCCATCCCACACACTGCACCTACACATCTCACTAACCCTATGCTAAGTCCTGCATGCAATACCAATGCATGGACACCCATCACTAAAGCACGCACAACACGCATACACAAGTGAAAGTTGGCAGGGCAACACCAACCATAGAGGGGAAGCTAGGGAAGTACAAATATCACAAACTTGAAGCATAATACATCACTTACATCCCCACAGGCACCCCAGCCAATGTCAGACGAGAGGAGGTGCCACCACTATCCAGTCCCCCAACAGAAGAGGCCCCCAGTGATGACAGTAACTCTGGATTACTGGATTTGGATGACTTACCTGGCCAATCATGGACTACTGGACAGCCAGTCACCCAAGCCACTCACAGACCACTAAAGAGCCTCCCCCATCAGGATCTAACACCACAGCACCCACCCAGTGTACCCAAACCTCTGTCCCCAGGACACGCCAATCAGCAATGTGCCAATCAGTACAGGGACCCCCGGCCACACCTTGTCCCCAAGACAATCAGGGACTTGGGGGCAGTGGCAGTGGGCACACCATTCAGGGGACAGGGGCACAGGCCACAGGGAAACTGGGAGGACTACTGTGCGCCACGGGGAGGACAGGATCAGGGAACCGACTCTCCAGGAAGCACTATCTGAGATCCTGGGAGCCTACCAACATTCTCAGGACATGTTGGGCCAGATCTTAGACAATGTGCAGGAGAACAGGCAGCTGCAGAAGGGACAGTATCAGGGGATCAGGAAGGACTTGCAGGATATGAACAACACTCTGATCTCCACAGGAGGGGTACTGGCAGACATGGCCAACATCATGAGGGAGGCAACAGCACACCAGTGGGCCCCCGCCACTAGCCAGTCTATCGACCAGCCCTAAACTTCAGCTGCCGCTAGTGGGCAGGAGGCCCCACCACAGGACCCACAGGCCACCATCGCCCCTCCCCCTGCAGAAGGTGAACCAGCCCACAAACATTCCCTGCGACCCAGACAGAAGCAAGAGACACTTGCCAAGACCGCCACCAGGAAATAGGACACTCTTGATTTTCTCCCTTGTGTCCCACTCAGTCACATTATCCACCTTGAACTGCCATTGCTCCCCTTCCGATGGCCCCTTGGACACTGCATCTCTGCTACAAACAGACTGGAACAATACCCCTGACTTTCCTCCATCATCACCCCGTTCCTTTGCACTTTCCCCTCTATTTCTCAGCACTACAATAAACCCCCTTGGAAAAAAACTCGACTACTAGTATTTCCTGTATTGAAACTTTGTATTGATGGAAACAGCTGTAACCATTGCAAATGCACTGTACATAGTGGGAGCATAGAATGAATAACCTGTAGCTGGCTGTAGTGATCACATCAGGACATTGTTGTCACATCGCCAACACCTATAAAATGGTAATCCATAGGTGGCAATAAGTAGCGGTAACAAGTAGGTAATGCCAGCATGCCACTACCACACAGAATACACCAATAGTCATAGAAATATGAAGTTGCACTGTCTTACCTGTGTGTCATTGGAAGTACTGATGGATAACTGTTGTTTTGTTGTCCAGATGAAGGCATCTGAACCTGGCCTTCAGGAGGCTGAAGGTCCTCTAAATGATCCTTCTGGTTCACCCATGTGCCTCATTATAACATTCTTCAGCCGTTGTCCTGGCATTTCTCACATGGGTCAGCAGCTACGATAGGTTTGGGTAGCCAGAGTCACCTACAGGCATTGAGGGACAACATTTAGCCACAAACTATCCAACGAGGTTAACATCTGAGGCATACACTAGCATACACCGGGTGGGGACCAAGGCTCACCTATAAGCCACACCCTGTACCTTTGTAGTTGGCCCATCACATTTGGGATGCTGCTATTCCTCAGGACAAAGGCATCATGCACCAACCCAGGATGTTTAGCATTAACATAGGAGATGTACTGGTCCGCCAGGCACACATTCTGCACATTCATGGAGTGGAAACTTTTACGATTCCTGTACACCTGTTCATTCTGGTGGGGGGGCAAACGCAATATGTGTTGCGTCAATCGCATCAATAATATTGGGGATATGTCCCATTGCATAGAATCTGGCTTTCTCTGTGGCCAAATATTCCACCTGGGGGAAAGCAATGGAGCTGCACATGTGTTTTACCAGGGCAGACAAGACTCTTCCCAGCACGATTGAGAACATTGGCTGTGACATTCCTGCTGCTAAGCCCACTGTCACTTGGAAAGAACCAGTTGCCAGGAAATGGAGCACTGATAGAACTTGCACAAGATGTGGGATCCCAGTGAGATGACGGATAGCTGATATCAGGTCTGGCTCCAACTGGGCACACAGCTCTGTGATTGTGGCATTGTCCAGTCTATAGGTGTTAGATTTTTCATCCTTGGCGTGGTTTCCCCTAACTTTTTGCCTCTGTTTCCCAGGTTTTTTATGTGTGCTGGACTCTGTTTTTGCTGTTTTTGTTACTCTGGGCACTTTACCACTGCTAACCAGTGCTAAAGTGCAAGTGCCCCTATACAAAATGTGTATGTAATTGGTTATCCATGATTGACATATTTGATTTACTAGTAAGTCCCTAGTAAAGTGAACTAGAGGTGCCCAGCGCCTGTAAATCAAATGCTAGTAGTAGGTCTGCAGCACTGGTTGTGCTCCCCACACACATAGTTCTGTAATCATGTCTCAGACCTGCCACTACAGTGTCTGTGTGTGGAGTTTTTACTGTAAATTTGACTTGGCAAGTGCACCCACTTGCCAGGCCTAATCCTTTTCTTTTCTTACATGTAAGACACCCCTAAGGTAGGCCCTAGGTAGCCCGAAGGGCAGGGAGCAGTGTATGGTTAAGGTAGGAAATTTAGGCCCTCATTACAACCCTGGCTGTCGGTGTTAAGCAGCGGTAAAACCGCCAACAGGCCGGCGGTCACCGCCAACAGCCAGGCGAAAGACAATGTACCGCCCACCCCATCACAACCCGCCAATCCGCCAGCTTTTCCGGGGCGGTACCAACCCCATCAAAAGCATGGCGGAAACAGTGTTTGGAAGGGAAACCACTCACCTCTCAACACTCAACGAAGCACCAGGACACCATGGAGCCCGAGTTACAGGTCCTGCCATGCTGGTCTACCTCCTGATCTACCAGGAATACCAAAGGCGGAGGTGACGACCACGGTGAGTACTGCACCTAGTACACGGGGGGAGGAAAAAGAGAGTGACACACACACGCAACTCCCCCACCCCAGCCCCATCCCCAACACATCACACACGAACACATGCAGTGACATCACATTTATACCCCGTAACCCCCTGGAAGAATGCAAGGACAAAAGGAATAGAGTTAAATCATTTATATTTTAGAAAAAGGCAGATATATACGTAACGATTATAAAAACAGTATTTACAAAAATATACAATATGTACATAAGGCCGTACATTGTCCTTTCCAAATGTCGGTGGGTCACTGGGCCAAAAATCATGGGCCAAGCCCACACTTGACTCCTGCCTCTATACCGAGAGAACACTGCAGGGGCATCAGGTCAAAAACACACAGGCACTTCAGGGGGACGGGGAAAGGGGGGGGCACCTCAGCCAGAAGATGGAATAACACCACAGCTCCTTGAGGGGGCTCCATGCCCACAGCGATCTCCTGGGGAGTGCAAGGCCACAGTCTCTCAAGTGGGTGGTCTGCCCACTGCTTGGTCCTGGGGAGTGCAAAGCCACAGTCTCTCAAGTGGGTGGTTTGCCCACTGCTTGGTCCTGGGGAGTGCAAAGCCACAGTCTCTCAAGTGGGTGGTCTGCCCACTGCTTGGTTCTGGGAGTGCAAAGCCACAGTCTCTCAAGTGGGTGGTTTGCCCACTGCTTGGTCCTGGGGAGTGCAAAGCCACAGTCTCTCAAGTGGGTGGTCTGCCCAATCCTTGGACCTGGGGAGCGCAAGTCAAAGTCTCTCAAGTGGGTGGTCTGCCCACTTCTTGGTCCTGGGGAGTACAAAGCCACAGTCTCTCAAGTGAGTGGGGATTGCAAGGCCACAGTCTCTCAAGTGGGTGGTCTGCCCACCACTTGGTCCTGGGGAGTGCAAGACCACAGTCTCTCAAGTGGATGGCTTCTTCCACTGGTTCTGGAGGGGGCATGATGCCCAGGGTGCTTCATCCTGCCAATGATAGGGTGAGTGGATGCCTTTCTCCATTGGTTCTGGATGGGGCTTCGTGTCCAGTGTGCTTCATCCTGCCAAGGATAGGGTGAGTGGATGCCTTTCTCCACTGGTTCTGGAGGGGGCTTGGTACCCAGTGTGCTTCATCCTGCCAAGGATAGGGTGAGTGGATGCCTTTCTACACTGGTTCTGGAGGGGGCTTGGTGCCAGTGTGCTTTATCCTGTCAAGGAGGGGCTGAGTGGATGCATTTCTCCACTGGTTCTCGAGGGGACCTTGTGCCGAGTGATGCAGCACTTGGGGTGTGGCAGTTCACATTCCCTAACCTGGATGTCTGAAGCACGAGATTTGCAGGGACCAGGTTGCATGATAGTCCATGGAGGCAGGGCTAGACTCCATCCTGTGGTGCATAAAGCTGCAAACTGGTGGTAGTGCCAGTGCTGGTGGGGGTGCTGCCAGTGGTGGTGGGAGGCTCCAGCCCGTCTCCTGCAGCCTCGGACAGCTGTTGACTGGGGCTTCTGGTGCTGGTAGTGGTCTTACTGTCAGCAGTGCAGCTGGCGGTGCTTGCGGCGAGGCTGCTGGCGGTGCTGGCCGTGGTGCGGGTGCTGGTGCTGCCATGGTGGAGGTAGGCCCCAGCCCTTCTCCTGCAGCCTTGGATGGCTGCCCACTGGGGATGCTGTTGCTGACAGTAGTGGTGGCAGTGGCGGTGCAGGTGGCGGTGCTTGTGACGGTGCCTGCGGCGGGGCTGCTGGTGGTGCTGTCGGTGGTGCAGATGGCGGGGCTTGCCTTGGGTTTTCTGCCCTTCCTCACCTTGGCAGATGCTGTTGTGTCCTTGGCTCTGGCAGCTGGAGTTTTGGAGTAGGCCTTGCTGAGTGGGTCGTGCTCCTTGCCCTTGCTGCATGTTGTCCCATTCTTCACCTTGGCAGGTGGCGGAATGGTTTGGTCCTTTGCAGGGGTTGGTGGCACACGGGCTGGCCTGACAGGTGCCCCGTTTGAGCCTTTGGGAGTTGCAGGTACCACAGCGGACGGCGACTTGGTGGCTGAGGTGCTGGCCTGGGTACTGGACACCCTGGCCCGAGGGGAAGGATGGGGAGAGGGGTAGGAAACAGGTCAATGTTTGCGAGGAAAAGCTTTTTAGACACACTGGGACAGGAAGAGGGAGAGGGTTTGGGAGTGGAAGAAGAGAGAGTTGTGGTAGGAAGTGTCTGTCTGCTGAGTTTGGGTGAAGGTGCATGTGCTAGATGCTCTTGTGAGGTGGATGGCTTTTGGGTGGGTGGGTACATGCGTTTGTGTACTTTGGGAGGAGAGGTCACAGACACACTGGGAGAGGACACAGGGGATGTGTGCATGGATGTGGGGTGGTGACTGCCAGTGAGGGGTGAGTAGTGATGGGCGTGCTGGTGATGGAGGTAGTGCATGCAGGTGTGAGTGGAGAAGCTACTGGGAGGGAGGTGGACGACAAGGAGGAGGGGGACACAATGGAGGCAGTGGATGTTGGTGTGTCTGCATGGGTATGGTGCTTGTGTGAGAGCCTGTAGGATGATGTGTGGTGCTTGTGTTTGCCTGAACCACTTCTGTGTGGTGATTTGGGTGAATGAGGGTCTGAACGTGTGCTTGGGATAGGCTGGGGTTGAGGGGAGTGGGTAGAGGAAGTTGGAGGGGGGAGGCTAGACACAGGGACAAGGACTGCCATCAGGGAGTTGGCCAGAGCCTGAAATTCTCTCTGTTGGGCTGCCACGCCAGAGTAAATGCCCTCCAGGTATGAATTTGTTTATTGCAAATGCCTCTCAAGACCCTGTATGGCATTCAGAATGGTTGACTGCCCAACAGTGAGGGATCTTAGGAGGTCAATAGCCTCCTCACTGAGGGCAGCAGGGCTGACTGGGGCAGGGCCTGAGGTGCCTGGGGCGGAGGAGATGCCCACCCTCCTGGGTGAGCGGGCACGGGAAACACGTTGAGGGGCTGCTGGGAGGGCATCGCTGGTACAGGGGTGACCTCTGTACCTGTAGTTGGGGTGGGCACAGAGGTGTCCGCCATCGCCTGGGAGCTTCCATCGGATGAGGGGTCACTGTCTGTGGTTTCCCCTCCTGTTCCCGTTGTGGTGCTTCCCTCGCCCTCCGTCCCACTGGTGCCCTCATCGTCAGTGGATTCGGCCTCCAGGCCCATGTGGGATGCAGTTCCCTCCATCGCCGGTGCCTCTGCTCCTCTGCCAGATGATGCTAATGCACATAAGGACAGGGTGACAAAACAAAAAGGGGGGGAGAGACAGAGGATACACTTGGTTAATGCCAGCAACACCACTACCATTGGCGTACACAACACACAGGGAGCAGCCCTATGCACTAGGCCATGCTCAACCAATTACTAAGATAGTCACCATCCCATAGGGTGCAATGCCTAACACCATCGGCTGCACACCAGAAATCCACAGGACCCTGCCCAGTAGTAGATGCCCACTCACACTATTGGGGTAGGAGTGCTTCAGAGCCTGCCCAACAAGGAACCTACCCTGCCATCTTCGCCCTGTCCTAGGGGCACCCATAGCCCACATCCCCCACCCAGGTACCGCTTAACGCGTGCATAGTCAGGTGTCAGATTCTGTACCCACCCCCTTGTGGCTGCTGTGGTGCCATCAAGTGCCCATCCAACTCTGGATAGGCCACCGCCAGGATGCGGAACATAAGGGTGGTCATGGTGCGACGGGCACCCCTTCCTAGTTGGGAGTCCAGCCCCAGCTGGGCCTCAGCCATCTTCTTTGCTCAGCGGCACAGGTCCTCCCACCTCTTGCGGCAATGGGTGCTCCGACTGTCAAAGACCGCCCAGGGTCCGCACCTCCTTGGCAATGGCACACCATATACCCTTTTTCTGGTGGGCGCTGACCTGGATGGAAAAGACAGCAGAAAAGGGAATTAGTCAACCGTCCGGACCGGCAGACTCATGGCCCACCAGATCCCTCCCATCCCCTGACGCACATACATTGTCCACCTTACATGCTGCACTCTGGCCAGGACGCCTCTGCCCCCCCACATGTGGCTTACAAACACAGCACTCCATACATTCATGGCCCACGCATCATGCTCACAGTGTACTCGCCTGTTTGTTTGGAGGACCATAGAGTAATATGTCCTGGGGTAGGACCCCATCCACCAGTTTCTCCAACTCCTCCGCAGTGAAGGTAGGGGCCCTTTCCCCAGACACAAGAGCCATGGTCGGTTCCAGACACAAGTCACAGCAGCACTTGCAGTGTAGGTCCTCCCCTTTTGAAGGTCAGGTAGCAAGAGAGTGGATAGATAGAAAATGGCGGTGACGTCCGCGGTGGTGCGTACCGTCACCACCGGCATACATCCTCATTGGCTCCTGGAACCCATAGGGCCCAATGATAGCCAATGCAAAGTTGCTCGGCGGTCATCGACAGCCTACTGCGATGGCACACAGCACCAGTGCAATTACCTCATTTCCACTTGTCCCTACTCACAGGTCAGGCATCCGCCATTTCAGGGGGGCACAGCGCATGGTGCCTAACTGCGTCACAGCAGACATTGGCACAGCAACTGATTGTCAGGTTCACATTTTGTTTCTGTAAAGTAAACAAGTCATCATTAGTGCAATAGATGTGGGAATATGACCCTCTGCTCACCGTTCTCTTCCATAGGCTTGAACCGCTGAGGCTGAATTTGAGATGGCGGCATCCTCCGGTGTACAGATCCCTGGTGGACCTTGCGACAATGAAGGACAGACATATTATCATTATATACAGACTTGATTGTGCCACAATCCAGGAACTGGGTGCCCAATTGGAGCCAGACCTGATGTCAGCATTCCGCCAGCCCACAGGTATCCCCCCTCTAGTGTAGGTCCTGTCAGTGATCCATTTCCTGGCAAGTGGTTCCTTCCAAACAACAGTGGCCATGGCATCAGGGATGTCTCAGCCAATGTTCTCCAACGTGTTGACCATAGTGTTGTCAGCCCAGCTGAAACACATGCGCAGCTACATCGTGTTCCCCCAGGTGGAGGATTTGGCCACAGTGAAAGCTGACTTGTATGCCCTGGGTCATATCCCCAACATCATTGGTGCCATTGATGGTACACATGTGGCATTTGTCTCCCTCCCCTGGAAAAATGAACACGTTTTCAGGAATAGAAAAAGCTATCACTCTATGAATGTGCAGATGGTGTGTTTGGCGGACCAGTACATCTCCCATGTGAATGCCAAATATCCTGGCTCTGTGCATGACACCTTTATCTTGAGGAATAGAAGCATCCCATATGTGATGGGCCAACTCCAGAGGCACCGGGTGTGGCTAATAGGTGAGCCAAAGGTCCCCCACACACTATGAGTAGGTGTCTGGGTATAGGGTTGTCCCTAAGGGTTAGTGTGTGTCTAACAGTTGTCCCACAATCTTTGAAGGTGACTCTGGTTTCCCCAACTTCTCATGGCTACTGACCCCAGTGCGGACTGCCAGGTCAAGGGCAGAGGAATGTTACAATAAGGCACATGGGCGCACAAGGAGGATTATTGAAAGGACCTTCGGCCTCCTGAAGGCCAGGATCCAGTGCCTCCATCTGAAAGGTGGCTCCCTGTACTACTCACCCACGAAGGTGTGCCAGATCATCGTTGCATGTTGCATGTTGCACAACCTGGCCTTGAGACGCCAGGTGCCTTTTCTGCAGGAGGATGTGCCTGGAGATGGTCTTGTGGCAGCAGTGGAGCCTGTGGACAGTGAGGAAGAGGAGGCAGAGGAAGAAGTTGTTGACAACAGAAGCAATATAATTCAACAGTACTTCCAGTGACACACAGGTAAGACATTGTAAGTTCACTTTACATTTCAGTCATCTGTTGGACATTGTACAAAGCAGCCTCTTACCCTATGTCTATGGCCACTGACTGTACCCTTTGGCATCTCTATTTTCAGAGCTCTGTGCCCCATTCTGGCTCCTGCTATGTCTACTGCTGCCCACCAAAGGTCATTCCAAAGTATATTTCACTGTACATTTGAGTTGCAATGCTTTGGTAATGTTGTACTAATACATTTGTGAATCATTTGACAGACTCCAGATTAGTATTTGTTCCAAGGGTGTTTATTTAGGTGCTCATAAGTAGAGGGGGATGTGCAATGGGTTGGGCTGATGGTGGAGGAAAGTCCAGGGTAGAGTCCAGTCTCTTGGGATCACAGCTGGATTGCCCAATGGGGCGTAGGAAGGGGAATAATGGCAGTTTAAGGTGGACAGGGTGACAGAGTGGAACAGAAGGGTGACAATCAGGAGAGTCTTATTTCCAGGTGGGGGTCTTGGCAATGTTCTCTGGCTTCTGCCTGGATCGCAGGGACCGATTGCGGGGTGGTTCTCCTTCTGGAGGGGGTGGAGGTGCTGGTGGCCTGTTGGTCCTGTGGCAGGACCTCCTGTCCACTAGCGCTGGCGGAGGTGGAAGGCTGTTCATCGGCTTGGCTAGTGTCAGGGGCCCGCTGTTGTGCCACTGCCTCCCTCATGGTCTTGGCCATGTCAGCCAGCACCCCTGCCATGGTGACCAGGATGGTGTAGATGTTTGTTAGGTCATCCCTGATTCCCAGGTACTATCCCTCCGGCAGCCGCTGGGTCTCCTGCAACCTGGCCAGTATTTGCCCACGGTCTCCTGGGAATGGTGGTATGCTCCCAGGATGTTGGAGAGTGCCTCGTGGACAGTGGGTTCCCTGGGCATGTCCTCCCCCTGTCACACAGCAGTCCTCCCAGCTTCCCTGTTGTCCTGTGCCTCTGTCCCCTGAACCATGTGCCCACTGCCACTGATCCCAGGTCGCTGATTGTCCTGTGTTTGTGGGGTTGCCTGGGGTCCCTGTAGTGGTGGACACACTGCTGATTGACGTGTCCTGGGGACAGTGGCATGGGCCCGCTGGGTGGGTGCTGTGCTGGTGTTTCCTGAGGGGGGAGGCTCTGTGGTGGGTTGGGACTGTGGCAGGGTACCCGACTGTCCAGAGGTCCCCGATGGGCCAGGTTGGTCATCCTGATCCAGGCGTGCAGAGCCGCTGTCGTCACTGTGGGCCTCTTCGGGGGGGGGGGGAATGGATGTA
This sequence comes from Pleurodeles waltl, assembly GCF_031143425.1. Taxonomy (NCBI): domain Eukaryota; kingdom Metazoa; phylum Chordata; class Amphibia; order Caudata; family Salamandridae; genus Pleurodeles; species Pleurodeles waltl. The sequence continues at coordinate 380,623,090 of NC_090446.1, forward strand.
GCTGGCACTTCCTCTCCGGTGACGTTGAGTATGGGTCCTGTGGGGATGCAAATGCAGTGTTACGGTATCTGCGTGTGCCATCTTGTGCATGTGTGTGTTTCCCTGTATGGTTGTGATTTCCCTGTCAGCTTGGCCTAGTGTGAGTGGTGATTTTGTGGGCTGGGTGAGTCTCTCTACTGGGCATGCTGTGGTGATGGGTGTCCATGCTGGTCTGTGTTGGGGGTCCATGCTTTGGTGTTGCATGCAGGGCTTGGTATTGGGATGGGTGGGTTGTGATAGTGGGGTATATGTGAGGTGCTGGAGTGATGGGTGTGAGGGTAGGGGTAGGAGTTTGTGATGGCATGCAGGTAGGGTGGGGGGATAAAGTAGTAAAGATTTAACTTACCAGAGTCCAGTCCTCCTGCTACTCCTGTGAGTCCCTCAGGAAGCAATATTGCCAAGACTTGCTCCTCCCATGTTGTTAGTTGTGGAGGAGGAGGTGGGGGTCTTGCAACCACAGAACACACCTTCCTCCATAGGTCATTCCACCTCTTCCTGACATCATCCCTGGTTCTTGGGTGCTGTCCCACGGCGTTGACACTGTCCACGATTCTCCGCCATAACTCCATCTTCCTTGCAATGGACGTCTGCTGCACCTGTGATCCAAATATCTGTGGCTCTACCCCGATGATTTCCTCCACCATGACCCTTATCTGCTCCTCAGAAAACCTGGGGTGTCCTTGGGGTGCCATGGATGTGGTGTGAGTGATATGTGTGGGGTAATGTGTTGGGGTGAATGCAGTGATGTGCGTGGATGGTGTATGGTTTGATGGTGTTCTGTGGCTCTGATTGAGTGGGTGCTCCTGGCTTGTGTTGTCTTTCTGTGTTGGCAATCTTTGTTTTCGTTGAAAGGGTTGTAGTAATGTGGGTGGGTGTTTTATAGTGGTGTGAGGGTGTGGGTGTGGTGTGTGTATGTGTGTCAGGTGTGTGTAGTTTGAATTGTCCAATCTGGTGGTGTTTTGTAAATGTGTGTGTATTTTGAGCGCGGCGGTATGTACCACCAATGTTTTACCATGATTGAAAGACGGTGATTCATGGGTTGTGATACTGCGGGCGTATTCCTGTTGGCATAACGGTGTGAGTTTGGCTATCGGCAGTTTATCACTCACCTTTGGGCTGGCGGACTTGTGTGGGTGCCTGTATAGTGGCAGACTTCTCTGTGTGGGTCATAATACCCGTAGCGGAATACCGCCGTGAGCACGGTATGTTGGCGGCCGTCAGAACTGCGGTAGGCGGCATTTACGGCCACGGTTGTAATGAGGGCCACAGTAATGTGTTTCATATGTCCTGAAAGTGAAATACTGCTAAATTTGTTTTTCACTGTTGCAAGGCCTGTTCCTCTCATAGGTTAACGTGGGGGCTGCCTTTAAATAGGATTAAAGTGTAGATTCCCTTTGGGAGCAGATAGACTTGTGGAGTGTGGTGTCTCTGAGCTAAAAAATTTAAAATACATCTTTTAGTAAAGTTGGTTTCGAGATTGTGTGTTTGAAAATGCCACAATTAGAAAGTGGGCATTTTCTTGTTTAAACCGTTTCTGTGACTCTTCCTGTTTGTGCATTCCCTGCCTGGCTGTTTGCACCTCTCTGGGGAGCTGGGGTGTACTCTGCATATCCTGATGAGCCATCTGTGCTAGGAGGGAGGGGAGGAGTGGTCACTTACACCTGAAAGGGCTGTGCCTGCCCTCACACAATGCAGTCTCCAACCCCCTGGTGAGTGTCTGGGGCCTGGCCTGGGCAAGGCAGGATTTCACAATCAAGAGAGACTTTGCTTTGAAATAGGCCTACTTCAAAGGGGAAAATGGGTATAAGGTGGTCACCCAAAACCACAAACTTTATAACACTTCTGGAAACCAAGAGGAACCTCTGTCTGGAGAAGAGCTGAAGAGCTGTGGAAGAAGAGCTGCCCTGCCTGTGACTGTGCTTTGTGGAGCTATCCTGCAGTTGCTGCTTCTGCCTGTGGTAAGAGGACAAAGACTGGACTTTGTGTTGCTTTCCTTCTTCTGAAGATCTCCAAGGGCTTGATTTGAGGGGTTGCCTCCTGTTGTTTGAAGTCTCAGGGACAGCAAAGACTTCTCTCTGCCAGCATCTGGAGTATCTGGAAAGACTCCTACTATGCCAAGTGGTGCCCATCCAGTTCCTGGGACCCTGAAAGGAGAAGTTGGCAGCCTAAGAGTGAGAAATCCATGCACAGAACGCCATGCGGGGAAAAGATCGACGCAACTTCGATCTGCAGCTGAAAAATCGACGCGCCACCGGCTTCGCGGCTGAAAATCGATGCTCGCCTGCAACGCGACCCAAAGATTGATGTCCGGGGCTGAAGAAACTACGCACAGCATCACTGACAGAGGCTGGTGAAATCGCAACCCACGCTGCGTGGTTTTCGGACCATTGTGCAGCTGGATTTCCGGTGCAAACACCACTGGGCGTGTGAAAATGACGCAAGGTCTAGCCGCACCCGAGAGTGCTGACCGGATCGGCACATCACTTTCCTGTGGAGAGAAGAAACAACGCATGCCGACACGACTAAAGGAGAAACGACGCAAGGTCTCGCTTGTGAGTGAAACCGACACATCGCAAGCCCTTCTTGACGCACACTCATCCGTGCAGGGTTATGTTTGAAGCACCCAGGGTACATTTTCACACTAACACCGTTAACGTTGTGTTTAAAATTACATGAACACTACTTTTGAATTCTTAGTGATAACTTGACTTGTCTATTGTGTATTTTTGTCGTTTTGGTCTTGTTTTGTTTAGATAAATATTTTCTATTTTTCTAAACCTGTGTTGTGTCATTTTTTTGTGTTTTCATTGAGTTACTGTCTGTGTTGGTCCAAATACTTTACACCTAGCACTCTGAAGTTAAGCCTACTGCTCCTGCCAAGCTAACAAGGGGGTAAGCAGGGGTTAGCTGAAGGTGATTCTCTTTTACCCTGACTAAAGTGAGGGTCCTTGCTTGGACAGGGGGTAACCTGATTGCCAACCAAAGACCCCATTTCTAAGAATAGGTGGGTATAAAGTGCCTGCCCTCCAGTGTAGGTTTCCACCAGGGGTCTGTACATGAAGGGTATGTGTCCATCTCCTGTTCATCCACAGCGGTAGCAATCTAAGGGACACACGAGTGAGTAGGCTGTCACAGTTTGAACAACTAAACCACAACAGCAGTCCCCATCGTGCATTTAGGTATTGGAACAGTGTCAATTTCAAAGTATGTGCCTATTTATCCTCTGATGCAGCAATTATCAATAGGCCTGTTCAGAGGCCATAGCCGTGGACTTTGCCTTATCCACAGGCTCTGCATCATCTAGATCTTGGCTTTCCCCACCTGATGTCCGCCGCAGTAGCTCCATAACTGGTGGACAAGGGGGATACTGAATTACAGATGGTGCTTGTTCTGGCTTCTCACCTTGCGCCTTCTATCGAGCCTCCATGGCTTGTCTTGAGGCACCATTGTGCCTTACCGTGCTCATTGCCGCACTTGTGGCACAGGAATCCAGTTGTGGAGCACACCTGCCTGCTGTTGAGGGGGCCTGGATTCAGAGCAGGGGATTGTTCCTCCCACCACTTGCATTTCCCCCACCGCTCACATAGGCAGTTTTGTGCCCCATCCATAATGCCGCCGGGAACCAGGCTGCCAGTAAGTATTCTGCAATAATGCCAGTGGGCAGCTTCCACTCCCACAGAAGCAGCTTCAGCCACATGCCGTCTCAAACTCTGATCCTTTTTTTGTGCTACAAACCTAGGCAGAGAGCTTGCTACATAGCCAGCTCTGTGAAGGCTAAGTAGGGGAGCTCCATATAGCCATCTCAGCTGGCCGCCATCTTGTCGCTACCCTAGGCCTTTATATTTTCAGTGATTTTTTTTTTTTCAAGCAAATGAATTATGTATGTCTATGGGGGTCATTACAACATTGGCGGTAAAAGACGCTTACCGCCGTGCAGAAGACCGCCAATACACTGCCGCGGAATCCTGCCACAGCTATTATGACACACATCTCGGAATCCGCCGAAACTCAGACACCCACACAAGTCCGCCACACCAAAGGTCAGTGATAAACTGGCGGAAAAAAAACCTCCACCGTCACGCCAACAGAAACACGCCCATGCTATCATGACCCACGAATCCACGTGGCGGTCTTTCAACCGCGGTATTCCATTGGCGGTACACACCACCGTGCTCAAAATACACACACATCTCCATAACACCACCACATTGGACAAGTCCAAATACACACACCTGATACACATACAAACACCACTCCCACACACCAAACACAATATAAAACACACATCCACATCACCCACAAACCCCTATGACCAAAAATTAGAGACAAAGGCAACAGAGAGACAGCACAGCAATAGGCAACCCCACCACACAGAGGCACACAACACCATCACCCACACAACATCCACGCACAAAATACCACACACCACTACACATCACCACACTCATCACCACATACACCCCACACACATCACCTTCACCACCCCATGGCACGCCAAAGACACCCCAGGTTTTCAGAGGAGGAGCTCAGGGTTATGGTGGAGGAAATCGTACGGGTAGAGCCACAGCTATTTGGATCACAGGTGCAGCACACCTCTATAGCTAGGAAGATGGAGCTATGGTGGAGAATCGTCGACAGGGTCAACGCAGTGGGACAGCACCCAAGAAATTGGGAGGACATCAGGAAGAGGTGGAACGACTTACGGGGGAAGGTGCGTTCATTGGTCTCCAGGCACAACATTGCGATTCAGCGGACTGGCAGCAGACCCCCACCTCCTCCCCCACAACTAACAACATGGGAGGAGCAGGTCTTGACCATTATGCATCCAGAGGGCCTCGGAGGAGTTGGTGGAGGAATGGACACTGGTAAGTCAAATCTTAACTATCATATACCCCACCCTACCTGCATGCTATCACACACCCCCACCCTCACCCGCACCCCTATCACTCCAACTCTTCACTAATGTACTAATACCACAAACCACCCATCCCAACACCAAGCCCTGCATGACACAACAAAGCATGGACACCCATTACTAAAGCATGCCCACTGCACATACCCATAACACCCCCCCAACCATCATCACACAAGCCCCCACACAGGAATGCTAGCACTGGGGTACACGCTCACCCACCCATTGCACACCATGACACATACAGATGCAATAATCATGCCTTTACACCCCTGCAGGACCACTACCTAACGTCACCAGACAGGAGGGTCCAGACATCTCCACCCCACCCACAGAAGAGGCCCACAGTGATGACAGCAGCTCTGGCCAACTGGATCCAGATGACCAGCCCGGAGCATCGTGGGCCTCAGGACAGTTGGTTCCCCTCGCACAGGCACAGCCCAACACTGACCTTCCACCCTCTGGTAACACCAGCACAGCACCCACCCAGCGGGCCCATACCTCCGTACCAGGACACGTCAATCAGCTGTGTGTCCACCACTACAGGGAACCCAGGATAACCCACCACCCCAACAACAACAGGGACCTGGGGGCAGTGGTAGTGGGCACACGTGTCAACACCAGGACAGTGCGCGCTCTACGGGCATCTAGAATGCAAAAAAACAACACTCGCAAGATAATGTAATTTATGCATTTTGATGATATGTTATTGTTTAACCTTTTGCATTGCAGAATTCCATCCAAAAGATTCATTTTTAAGGTGCTTATAAATACTGTACATTTGCAATGTATTGCTGCAGACATTCAGAGTGTGTTAGGGTGTGGTCCCTTTCCAGGGCCTTCTAGAGACTTTCCCTGCAACATGCCTGGGCGTGGTTCTAGGCTGGGCCAAGACTCTATAAAAGAGAGTCAGCCCAATTTCCAGTGCTCACTATTCAGAGGTCCCGGTGCAGAGCAGCAGCTTCTCCCTGAGCTCCTGTCCTGGCGGCCTATTTGGATTTTCCAGTCTTCTGCACTCATCTCTCATTGGTGATCACTGTTTCCAGGCGGTAAGACGGTGTTTGCACATTTTCCAACACCGTAATTGAAAATTTTCATATTCTTGATTTTAATTCTTAAATGAATAACAGATTACTTGTGCGCTGCCATTTTTTGACATTTGTATGGTGGTTTGCAAATAGGGAGGACGCGCAATTTATTCCATAAAGATTTGACTTCGTTATTACATTGTTGTTCATTGCGCGCTGATATTTCTTGACATTTACATGATGTTTTACGAGTTGGCAAGACGTGCAACTCGTTTCATGAGCATTTAATTTTGTTGTTCATTGCGCGCTATCTTTTCTTGACATTTACATGGTGGCTCACTTCTCGTGTGTAATTCATGCTGTTCATCGTGGGCTACCATTGTCTGGCATTTACATGGTGGCATTCGAATCGGCAACATGCGCGATTCTTTCCTTGAGTGTTTTTTCATGTTATTCATTCTGCGCTACCATTTCTTGGCATTTGCATGGTGGCATTTGAATCGACAAGACGCGCAATTTTTTTCCTGAGTGCTTTTCATGTTGTTCATTGTGCGCTACCATTTCTTGGCATTTGTATGGTGGCATTTGAATCGGCAAGACGCGCAATTCTTTCCTCGTGTATAAATAATGTAAATTACTGTGCGCTACCATTCTAAGACATTTTCTTGGTAGCATTTCAAGTTGACACGTCGCATGATTTATTCCTTGAATCTACGTTGTGTGATTTCATGGTGCACAATCCTTTACAGTGTTTAATACTCATATACAAATCTGCAATGTGCGCAATTCACTTTCCAATGTTTTTTCTGAGATGAACACAACAATACCAGAGTTCTAGATGTAATGCTGTGTGTTCCTGATATGTATTCTTAAAAGGAGATTCATATGGTTGTTTAGAAATTGCTCATAGTGTTTCCTGATTCTCATGCTAAAGAAAGTACTTGAATCTGAAAGTCCTATTTAACTTTTCCTGTTTCCTCCTCAGGTATTCGGTCATCTAAAGCCTAGTCAGTTTTAGGACTATTCTAGGGTTGTTCATGTTTTTTCAGAAAAGACGAAGCTTAGAGTTGTAGCATGGTACTGATTTCATGAGATGTAATTTTGATGTTGTGTTTTAACCTTTTGCTTCCTACAGGTCTCCTTCCCAGCTGTTCCCGTCCTAATCCCCTTTTCCCCACTTGGACTCTCTTAGACTCTGTGATAAATCTAATCAGAGTATTGGAGCTGTCTTGTGGAGGAAGTGTTGGGAACGTGCACAGACCCCGAGGATCTGGTGACTCTGACAACACGGTCCAGGGGACGGAGGCCCAGGAACACAGGGGAACTGGGAGGGCTGCTGTGCGACAGGGGGCGGACAGGCCCAGGGAACCCACTCTCCACGAGGCACTCTCCTCCATCATGGGAGCCTACCACCACTCCCAGGAGACGATGTCTACGTCCTGGCCTAGTTTCAGGAGACCCAGCGCATGCAGGACGAACAGTATTTGGGGTTCAGGGAGGAGCTCAGAACCATCAGCTCCGCCCTGGGCACCATCGTAGGGGTGCTGAAGGACATGCAGAAGACCATGAGGGACACCATGGCACTCCAAGGGGCCCGTGATACAATCTGGACGATGAACTGCCCACCACCTCCGCCGGCGCTAGTGGACAGGACGCTCCGCCACAGGACCACCACACCAGCACCCCACCCCCTGCAGACGGACAACCACCCCGCAAGCGGTCCCTGAGATCCAGGAACAGGTCAGAGCAACATGGCAAGACCCCCGCCAGGGAATGAGACCACCCTGATTGTCATCCCATTGTCCCACTTTGTTACCCTGTCCAGATTGGAACTGCCCCAGCTCCACTTCCTATGCCCATATGGGCAGTGCACCTGTGAGACTAATAGACTGGACTCTGCCATGGACATTCCTACACCATCACCCATCACCATTTTGCCACCCCCTCCAATAATTAGCACTTCAATAAACACCCTTGAACCACAAAACAATCTGGAGCCAGTCTGTGATTTTGAAAATGTGTATTATCTATGACAATGACAAAATCCTATCGAAAATGTAATGTCAACATACCTATGTAACACATCACAAGCCCATGAAGGATGCAAGCAGATGCCACATGTTGGTAACCACACCTGTGAAACCGCAATGGAAATGTACCACTCAGTTAGCAAATACTGCTTCAAATTGACAGACAGGATAGAGGTAGAAGTGTGCAAGTAAATATAATAGTAAAAAAATGTTCTCACCTGTGTGTCACTGGAAATATTGCTGTATGACAGAGTCCCTGTTATCAATGTCTTCTTCCTCTGCTTCCTCCTCATCACTGTCCACAGGCTCCATAGCTGGCACAACACCGTCATCTGGACCGTCCTCCTGCAGAAAAGGCACCTGGCGTCGCAAAGCAAGATTGTGCAGCATACAGCAGGCGATGATGATATGGCACACCTTCCTTGGTGAGTAGAATAGGGAACCTCCTGTCATATGGAGGCACCTGAACCTGGCCTTCAGGAGGCCGAAGGTGCATTCGATCACGCTCCTAGTCCGTCCATGGGCCTCATTGCAGCGTTCCTCTGCCCTGGTCTTCCTCACTGGGGTCAATAGCCATGGCAGGTTGGGGTAACCAGAGTCCCCTAATAGCCACACACAGTGCCTCTGGATTTGCCCCATCACATAAGGGATGCTGCTATTCCCCAGGATGTAAGCGTCATGCACTGAGCCAGGGAACATAGCATTTACCTGGGAGATGTACTGGTCTGCCAAACATACCATCTGTACATTCATCGAATGATAACTCTTCCGGTTCCTGTACCCTGTTCACTCCTGTGGGGGGGGGACCAAAGCCACATGGGTACCATCAATGGCACCTATAATGTTAGGGATATGTCCCAGGGCATAGAAGTCACCTTTCAATGTAGCCAAATCCTCCACCTGAGGGAAAACGAAGTAGCTCCTCACGTGTTTCAGCAGGGCAGACAACACTCTGGACAATACGTTAGAAAACATAGGCTGGAACATCCCTGATGCCATGGCCACTGTTGTCTGAAATGACCCACTTGCTAGGAAATGGAGTACTGACAGCACCTGCACTTGAGGGGGGATACCTGTGGGATGGCGGATTGGTGACATCAGATCTGGCTCCAACTGGGTACACAGTTCCTGGATTGTGGCACGGTCAAACCTGTAGGTGATGATTAAATGTCACTCCTCCATTGTCAACAGGTCCACCAGCGGTCGGTACACCGGAGGATTCCGCCATCTCCTCACATGTCCCAGCTGACGGTGCCTAGGAAGGACAACAGCGAGCACAGAGTCAACCAATTCTAAGGTATGTACCCACAGCTACACAGAACACGAGACAAAATACAAAAATCTTCCTGTATGTGTGTTGAGTCCAGGCCTAGGTATGTGTGACGCAGTTGTAAATGAAGCCATGTGGGCCCCTGAAATGGCGGCTGCCTGACCTCTAAAGTGGGACAATGGGATGTGAGGTAACTGCGCTGGCGTTGTACACCTTCGCGGTAGGTGGTCGAAGACCGCGGCGCAATGCTGCATTGGTTAACATTGGACCCTATGGGTCCCAGGAGCCAATGACGAAGTGCGCCAGCTGTGATGATAAGCACCGCCGCGGACGTCACCGCCATTTTCTATCTGTTCAATCACTCGATACCTGATCTTCCACAGGAGATGACCTACACTGCAAGTGCTGCTGTGACCTCGGTCTGGAAGAGACAATGGCATGTGGGTCTGGGGAAAGGGCCCCTGCCTTCACTGCACAGGAGTTGGAGAAGCTCGTGGACGGGGTCCTCCCACAGTACACGCTACTCTACGGTCCTCCAGACCAACAGGTGAGTACATAGGGTGCAAGTTGTATGGGCTATGCCTGGGTGGAGAGGGCTGGTTGTAAGTAGGAAGGGGGCAGAGTTATGCGAGCATGAAGGACTTTGAATGCATGTGCCACATGGCAAGGGTAGGGATGTGGGCCACTCAATTAGATGGTGCAGTTGGTAATGACTTCTCTTCTTCCCCTGTACATGTCATGGAGGTCAGCACCCACCAGAAGAAGGATATTTGGCGTGCCATCGCCAAGGATGTCCGGACCCTGGGGGTCCACCAGAGACGGAGCACCCACTGCCGTAAAAGATGGGAGGACATTCACCGCTGGAGCAAGAAGACGGCAGAGGCTCAGCTGGGGATGGCCTCCCAACGTGGGAGGGGTGCCCATCGAACCATGACCCCCCTGATGTTCCGGATCCTGGCGGTGGCCTACCCTGAGTTGGATGGGCGCATCAGGGCATCACAGCAGACACAAGGGGGTGAGTACACTCACATTCTCATGACTTTGCGCACAGTGGAGGGGTCTGGGTGGGGGAGGAGGCTGTGGGTTTCCCTAGGCCAGGGCGAGTTCCGTAGGCTAGGCCCCTCCGTAATGCAGGCAATGTGCCACTCCACCCCACCTCTGTAGAGTGCCAAAAACAGGTATACATGCCCCTGTGTCATCTATGTGGGCAGATGACACTCATAGGCAAGTATGCCATATCCCAGGAACTGCATCTGTAGAGGCCAAGAGCACGGAGTAGTGCAGGGGGCAGCTGTGTCTGTATTGTCCACCAACGGTAGCGGTAAGCCATGCACTCAACCTGTCTTTCTTCTGTTTCCCCACCCCTTTTTGTGCTCTCCCTGTTCTATTGTGCATCAGCATCATCAGGCGGAGGTACAGGGGCACCGGAGCACGAGGGGGCTGCGTCCCACATGGCCATGTAGGGCCACACCACGGACTCCGAATACACCAGTGGGACGGAGGGCGAGGGGAGCTTCATGGCGGTCAGCGGATCAGCAACCAGCGACACGGACTCGTCCTCCGATGGGAGCTCCGTTGTGGTGGCAGCACCATCTGTGCCCCCCACTTCTACAGGTACAGCCGCCACCCCGCTACCAGCACCGCCCTCCCAGCAGCCCCTCAGACTTCGCCCCGTGTCCACTCATCCAGGAGGGTGGGCATCACCTTCGCCCCAGGCACCTCAGCCCCTGCCCTAGTCACCTTTGCTGCCCTCAGTGAGGAGGCCCTTGACCTCCTCAGGTCACTCACTGTTGGGCAGTCTACCATTGTGAATGCCATCCAGGGTGTAGAGAGGGAGTTGCAACACACCAATGCATTCCTGGAGGGCATTCATTCTGGTCAGGCTGCCCATCATCGAACCCTGCAATCTCTGGCCTCAGCACTGATGGCAGCCATTGCCCCTGTGTCTAGCCTCCTCCCTCCAACTTCCTCCACCCAGACCCAATCCCCTGTACCTCAACCTATCCCAAGCACACCATCAGACCAGCCTGTACACACCTCAACACACAAGGGCAGCTCATGCAAACATAGGCATCACACATCCCACAGGCACTCACACAAGCATCACCCACATACAGACACAGCAACATCCACTGCCTCCACTGTGTCCCCCTCCTCATCGTCTCCCTCCTCCCTCCCAGTGTCGTCTACACTCTCACCTGCATGCACTACCACAACAGCCACTAGGACTCGCACCAGAACACCCAGCACCACACCCCGCTCACCTGCACTCACCACCCCCACTACCATTTACACGTCCCCTGTGTCCTCTCCAAGTGTATCTGTGACGCACCCTCCCAAACTACACAAACGCGGGCACACACAAACCCAACAGCCATCCACCTCATGACAGCCTCCAGAACATGCACCTGCACCCAAATCACCAAAACTTACACCTCCTACAACCACCCCTCTTCCTCCACTCCCAGACCCCCTCCAGCTACCCGTCCCAGTGTTCGTCAGAAACTTTTCCTAAGCAACCTTGACTTCTGTCCCATCACCCCCCCCTCTAATTCATAGGTCCCGTAGTAGCACCTCAGCCAAAAAGATTCCGGTACCAGAGGTGCCTGTTCCAGGTATGTGGAGTGCACCGGGCACCAGGGCAGCCAGTGTGACACGGAGCCAAAGCACTGCCAGTCCATCCCCTGTGAAGCACCAGAAGTTGGACAATGCCCAACGGGAGAGGGGGAAGACACTTGCCGGCAAAGCCGCCCACAAGGGTCCCGGGGCAGTGTTGAGTCAGCTGTGACTCCTCCCAAGGTGGTGAAGGGGCAGAAGAAGTCTCCAAAGTCTGGGAAGAGCAGCACGGCGGAGAAGGCCGCCATCCTCCCCGCTGCCCAAGACGCCACCGCCAGCCCCATCGTCACTGGTCAGGAGACCACCGCCGGAGTCAGTGCCCAGGAGGGCAGCACTATCGTCACTGGTCAGGAGACCACCGCTGGAGTCAGTGCCCAGGAGGGCCCCGGCAGCCACAGCCCCACTGGGCAATGAGGGACCGCCATGGCACACACCGCTGCACAGGTCAGAGACAGCAAAGTCAAGCACCGCTGAACAGGGCAAGCACTGCTGAACAGGGCAAAGACCGCCATGGACAGCACCGCTGAACAGGGCAAGCACCGCTGAACAGGTCAGAGACCGCTGAACAGGGCAAGCACCGCTGAACAGGGCAAAGACCGCTGAACAGGGAAAAGACTGCCATGGACAGCACCGCTGAACAGGGCAAGCACTGCTGAACAGGTCAGAGACGGCTGAACAGGGCAAGTACCGCTGAACAGGTCAAAGACCGCTGAACAGGGCAAAGACCGCCATATCAAGCACCGCTGAACAGGGCAAGCACCGCTGAACAGGGCAAAGACCGCCATGGCAAGCACCGCTGCACAGGTCAGAGACAGCAAAGTCAAGCACCGCTGAATGGGGCAAAGACAGCCATGGCAAGCACCGCTGAATAGGGCAAGCACCGCTGAACAGGGCAAAGACCGCCATGGCAAGCACCGCTGAAAAGGGCAAGCACCGCTGAACAGGGCAAAGACCGCCATGGCAAGCACCGCTGAACAGGGCAAGCACCGCCAACTCAAGCACCGCTAGCCCATGAGCGGCAGGGGCAGTGACGCAACAGGGACCGTCACGGGTTGAGTGATGCACTCTGGGCACCAGTCCCCCTCCAGAACCAGTGGAGACTGTTATCCACTTGAGAGACTGTGGCTTTGCACTCCCCAGGATGGTACAGTGGGCAACCCACCCACTGTAGAGACTTGAGAGACTGTGGCTTTGCACTCCCCAGGATGGTACAGTGGGGAAACCACCCACTGTAGAGACTTGAGAGACTGTGGCTTTGCACTCCCCAGGATGGTACAGTGGGCAACCCACCCACTTGTGAGACTTGAGAGACTGTGGCTTTGCACTCCCCAGGATGGTACAGTGGGCAACCCACCCACTGTAGAGACTTGAGAGACTGTGGCTTTGCACTCCCCAGGATGGTACAGTGGGCAAACCACCCACTGTAGAGACTTGAGAGACTGTGGCTTTGCACTCCCCAGGATGGTACAGTGGGCAACCCACCCACTTGTGAGACTTGAGAGACTGTGGCTTTGCACTCCCCAGGATGGCACAGTGGGCAAACCACCCACTGTAGAGACTTGAGAGACTGTGGCTTTGCACTCCCCAGGATGCAGCAGTGGGCAAACCACCCACTGTAGAGACTTGTGAGACTGTGGCTTTGCACTCCCCAGGATACATCAATGGGCATGGAGCCCCGTCGTGGATCTGGCATGGTGCAGTCATCCGGCTGAGGTGCCCCCCCTTCCCTTCCCCCTGAGGTGCCTGTTGTATTTCTATCTGATGCCCCTGCAGTGTTCCCTCCGTTCCAGGACAGGTATCGTGTGTGGGCCTCGCACATGCATTTTGGGCCCAGTGGTCCACGGACATTGAAATGTGCATACCTTGACTACTAATCGTGATGTATATATTTGGAATGAGTATATATTGATGTATATATGAGCTTACTGTTTTTTTATACATTACAATGGTTGTACTCATTTCCTTTTGTCTTAGCATTCTTCCGGGGGGTTGGGGGTTGTTACTGTGATGTTCGGAAATGCATTGGTGTGTGTGTTGTAGTGGGTGAGGGTCGGGTTGGGGGTGGGGGTGTTGCATGTGTGTGTCCATGACTTTTGCCTCCCCCCTACCCTATGTCGTAGGTGCAGCACTCACCGTTGTCTTCGGCGCCGCCATTGCTGATGTTCGTACAGGAGCAGGAAGACAAGCGCAGGGAGAATTTGGAGTTCCGGCTCCATGGGGCCCTCCTTCCTCGTGGAGTTTGTTCAGGTGAGCGTTTTCCCATTGAAATGGCTGTTTCCGCCATGTTTTTATCTACGGTGAATCCCCCCCAGAAAAGGTGGCGGATTGGCCTGTTGTAATACTGTGGGCAGTACTTTGTCTTCCTCCTGTCTGTTGGCGGTGACCGCCGCGCTGCTTGTCTGTCGGCGGTCGGAGTGTTAAAGTGGCTGTCTATGTTGGCTGTTTCCGCCACGGTCATAATTCCCTTTTTTTTCCCGCCAGCCTGTTTGCGGTATTACCGCCGCTTTAACACCGTCCGCCAGGGTTGTAATGACCCCCTATGTATGGTAGAATGATTTTGCTAAATATGTAGTGATTAGATATTATTTTGTAAAAATTTCTTTATTGTAATAAAACAAGGTATGGTTTATACTTTGCAAAATGTTTGTGAAATATATATAAAAAATGTTTGAGTATTAAACAGATAAATATTCGATATTTCAGTAGTAAATATGTATTTGCTCAGTCCTTGGAACTCTTATATGCATACATGATACCACAAATCTATTTTTAATGTGGCATTACACGTATGTGAGCCTCTAACTTGTTAACGAAAAAGTTTATTTTCAAAGCTACCCTCTGGTTTTATCATACATACTGTTTTGCACTGTTTCTCTTTTCTGTCTTAAAATCACTTGTGAGACTATCATGAGAGTCAGAGAACCCCACCATAGCCACCAGCTTTTGTAACCTTCTCACAAGAGTTTGCAACTGATCGCGAGAACCAGTGAGGCTCCCTTGCATGCAGTCTGAGGCAGCAATGCTTCCTGGTTTGCTCTTGTGAGATCATACTTTTTATAATGGAATTTGCATTTACTCTGAGTATATCCTTATATAGTATTTATCATTTATATATGCAAGAATTGTAAAAGTGGGTTTGTTGTAATGAAATACAATCCATTATATGATAGTGGGGGCAAATAAATCACTTAGATAGATGAAAAAACCCACATGGCTTATGTGCATGAGACCAACATTGGTACATAGCATACATTGATACTCTTTTGTTTGTTTTAAGTTTATTTATTATTATTATTAGAAAAAGTTCAATCATTATAGGGGGCTGTTTCACAAGGTAAACTTAAACTAAAAGACAGTTTAGACCAAAAACCTAAATTTACTATGAGTAAAGTTAGACTTTAGGTCTAAACTTAAACTTTTCTTCTAAACCTAGACTGGACAGGTATAGTTCTATACAGCTTTCAGAAATAATTTTTTGAATGACACTGACTTGCAATCAGGTACTGTAAGGTACACAAATTGCTTAGACTGAATGTTTGTTTGCCCGAATAGCGACAGTTTACACATTCATGGTTCCATGAATGGTTTGTTCATTAATTGGAACCCCTCTTATTCTAACACATTTAGCACTACAATTAAAACTTTTGTGTGACTTGTTGCAAATTCAAAGTGAACTGTGTACCACCATTACATTGGTCAACCGTATCACAAATAAAGTCAATAGAACTACATCTGTGTTTTTCAGTGCGTAGTAAACTGAAAACAGTCAAAGCTTGAGATGAACATTTCTCTTTTTGTTCAATAATGTTTTCATCCACTGACTGTAGGTGGAATAAAACATTAACTACAACATTGCAGTAACATGAAATTCAAAAGTGTTAGAAAATGGAAAGTCCAATATATTACTGTCTTCGTTAGTTTTTATCTTTTTTTAACTCTTTGTAGATACTTCAGTTTCTTTTGAAACTTTTGCGAAACCTACAATCTCAGACGTTTTTCACTTTCTGTAACTTGGATGCCTGTCAACAATGGGATAGAAGCTCATATGAGGAGCATAAATTCCTCGCAAGCGATTGTACTCTATCACTCATGAGTCAGCATTTAATCTGCTCTCATCAAAATCAAGAAGGTACAAACCAGTCAATGCCCCCACCTGTGGTAAACCTACATAAGACAGTCCTTCTTTAAAGTCTGTGTGACCTCTATTTTTCATTGCTGCATCCAAACCTAATCCTTGATATTTGTGAATGGTGAAAGCATAGGCCAAGCACAGAGAAAACTGTTGTCTTTTCACATGCAAAACTTTTACCAAGAGAAATCTGGCTTTGCACCTTCCATTTTTTTCCTTCCACAATGTGATCAGATTTAATGAGAATATATTCATACTGTGTTCTGTTGGGGCATATAATGAAGAATATTGCATTCTTCTATTGCACTATTCACTAATCCCTCCTTGGCGTTTAGATTTTGTCACAAACTGATTCTGTAATCAGGTGTACAGTCTAATCTAAGACTGCAGTATGGGAAAATGCTTTCTGTAGAAATTCCAGTTTCTTTACCACTAATAGTGGTAAGCTTGACCCTGATGTTCCATTTTGTCTTTACTATTAAGAGTCATGCATACATACACTTTATTGGGTTTGAAAATTATCAACCATAAAAATGCATAAGCAACACATCACAGAACACTGACAATCATTATTAAAAAATAAAAATAAAAATCACTACCAAAATTACAGTTGAGCAGGTATCCTGCCCAATAACTACTTTGAAACTGAATTTAAAAAGAATTTAATCAAATCGAATAAGTTATCACCTCATAACCTACTAATAATTTTAGCTCACATAAAAATTAAATTCAAAATTTTCATTACCCAAATAAAACAAAATTATAAAAACACTTAAAAATAGTTTAAATTGTGCTGCCAATTTATAGCACCCTTAAGAAAAGATCCTACTCCGCCACACCAGCGCATCAAGGGCCATACACAACCACAAAAAAGCTGGACGATATTGCACAAAACCCCTGGACCTCAATAAGGGTAGTAAATGGCATTGCCTAAAGGGAGCATAGAAATCATAGAACAGAGTAAAATGAATAAGAGTCTGCAGAGACACTCCATCACATGGGCACAATTTAATAGATTTTGGATCAAACTGGCCTAACGGAAAACACAAATTACTTCTGATAACCCCCAAACGAAACTGCGAAATGAGACTACTTTCCCTAACATTTCTAATCTCCAGGAGATATGCCTCGGAACCAGCCACCATCTTAATCATTATAAAATCCCTTACTGATTTTTTCCTTAATGGCGCCTCCTCCCTCTGA
The DNA here is from genome assembly GCF_031143425.1 of Pleurodeles waltl. Lineage (NCBI taxonomy): Eukaryota > Metazoa > Chordata > Amphibia > Caudata > Salamandridae > Pleurodeles > Pleurodeles waltl. The sequence goes on from NC_090446.1 coordinate 380,640,317, forward strand.
GCCCCTAAAATGTTTAGGAGATTCTCCTTAGCCCAACGCTTATCAGAGCTGATTAAACATTCTGGGGCCTCAAACATATCTGGCCGCCCAAGTACAATGGCTACTTTTCCTATCCACATCAACCAGGGGATATCTTTCGCATGGTCACATAACATGCAGTCTTGCAGGATCTCTCTGTTAAGAGAGGCAAACTCATTAGTCCAAATAGAGATCCACATCATAAAAGGAGCCATCTTGATGGTATCTTCTATGAAATCCAAATCCAATTCTGCATGCAAACAGAAGTCAGAGGTATTTTGACCAACTCTGAACAACTTTCTGTAGATGTGATTTTCCTCTATCACAGGGGCCCTATTTTCGGTGTAGCCCCAAAGTGCAGCCCATACAACAGGACTGGGAGACATTTGCACCTATAAACCTCAAGCAAGGGCTTAATAGGTTTATTACCCACCCTGGCAGCAAATTCAAACGTGGCACCAACTGTGGCACTAAAGAGCACACCTCTCCTTGAGATACAAGATTTCCAGGTGCCCTCATCATCGAAATTAACCCCTAAATAGGGGAATTCCAGGACCTTACTAATTACGTGTTCATTTATTTGCAGCCCTCCCTCCCTACTCAATGGTTTACCGTACACCATAAAATGTGATTTACTACAGTTTATCTCTAGATCTAAAGCTGACATACAAACGTCATAGGCATTGACCGCCTCATGAAGACCATTCATGGTGCAGGCCATAAGCACTGGATCGTCAGCATAGATCAGCACTGGGACACTCTTGCAATTACATTTTGGAGCATCCTTACAATGTTCAACTAGAAAGTCATACAGCCCATTTGTATACAGAAGGAAAAGGGTAGGAGCCAGGACACACCCCTGAGTCACTATTTCCTCTTTCACCAAATAAAATATTTTTAAGGTAAACTGTGCACACTCGTTCAATGTTGGCATTTGGCACACAATCTGTTTCTGAGTTTTCATAATTTGTTGCATTATAGAAGCTGGTGACGTCTTGTGAGGGAATAGAGATGCAACCATGTGAGAAGCAATAACTTTTTTTAGCTTCTTTGCCTATTTTACCTATTGTTCCGTCTTTTAATATTTTGCCATACTCTAAATCCACTGCCTGTCTCATATTTTGTGTTAGCTCAGCATACTGGAAATTTGACCAGATGTTAACTTTTCCAATACTGCCTAATGACGTTTTAGCATCTTCATGTGCAAGTTTTAAAAAAAACTGGTTGACCTTTGACTGGTGTCAACAGTAGAAGGTCACCAACAACTATGATGTGTTTACCTTCAAACAAATCTTCATACTCAGTTCAGAGTACCTTTGTATCCTTAGATAAATAAAAGCTAGCATAAGTTGGATACCATGCTAACTTCATCAATAATCAGAACTTTAATACCCTTGAGACCTCTGAACACCTCATTACAAGCATCACCAGATAACATTAGATCTTCTAGTTTGTTGTCATGTTTGCAGGCGGCATAAATATTCTGTGCAACGTGAACAGGTAGTCCAGTAGGAGCAGTCACAACACATGAAAGGTCAGCGCTAGTTTTTTTCCCTGAACAAATGCAGTGAGCCTGCTACTAACTGAGTATCCATGTTGGCATTCCACATAGTTAGGATTACTGGATTTTAATCATTGATAAGTTTTGAAGTCTCACTTCTTTTCGGGTTATATGTACTTTTAGGAGATTTCCCAGTAACACAGTGTCTGACTGCAGACATAAAAACAGTTTTCTCTTCCTTCCGAGTTTACAGGGCTAGGGAATCCTGAACAGCACTTATGGTAGTATTTCCCTTTTGCTCTGTATCTCTGTCGACAATATTTGCTGCATTTATGGGACTGGAATTGCAAGTCTTATTGCCTAGGAGTTCTGTCCTGAGATTAGTTTGGAATGTCACAAGTTGTATATTGCACAATGAATGACAACACTAAGGGGGTCATTACGACCCAGGAGGTCGATGGTAACATGGCGGTACTTACATTGGCTGAAGCCAACCCGCCAATGTACCACTCCGACCATCATGGCGGTAACAGCCGTCGGGCTGAAGAATATACATCTCCAGCCCAACGGCCGTCACTGTTCCATCTGCGGAATTATGACCCCACCTACTGCCATGGTTTTCGTGGCTTCCTTACCTCCATGAAAACCATGGTGATAGGCACTGTCAGTACAGGGAATTCTTTCCCTGTCACTGATAGGGGTCTCCCCCCCTTCCCTCTCCAGTTACCCCCTCACCTCTCCAAAGCCCGCCCACCCCTCCTACATTCACGGCGCTCCTTGACACACACACATACAAACACCCTTTTCCCACACACCTCCACGCATGCGTACATCCACTCATACACACCCACACACTTTCAATCATACACGCACACACGTATTCACAAAACACAACATACATGCACTCACACCTCCATACATGCACACTTGCATCCAACATGCAACACACACCTGCATCCACGCACACACAAATATACACACACACCTCTACACACCCACTCAACCCCCCCCCACTCCTTCCCATGCCAGAGACCTCGACTTACCTGTGTTCAGGGGGTCCTCCAACAGGATATGGGATGGGACGCTGCTGCCACCAGCAACGTCTGCCAGCAGAACACCACCAGGCTGTATTATGGGTCATAATACGGCTGGCAGCGGTCTACTGGCATGGTGCTGCTGGTAACAGCAGTGCCACCTTACCTCTATCTGCCGACATGGCCACAGCCGGATTTCCGCCATCCTTATGGTGGAAATCCGTCTGGGGTCATAATATGGCAGACGGCTGGTAGGAGCAGCAATGGTCTTTCAGTGGCCGTCGCCACGGCGGTAGGTGGTTTTTACCGCCATTGTCGAAATGAGGGCCTAAGTCATCAGTATCTTGACCAAACTTTGGTGCATCTTTCAAACGCAATAACATATGTTTATGTTGCACTCTTCCAGCTTGGTATACTTTTTTCCAAACAAAATCTACAACCTCACCTAGTGGTGGGTTATTATTAGCACAGATAAATGTGATTGAAGTATCAACAAACATTTGCAGGATCAATGGAGTGCAGTTCACCTGCGGACCTGAATTAAATCACTGTTTCTTTGCATTAGCTTTTCTGAGGAAATCAGGAAATCATGAAGATCATCCCAAACATACTCTGTCTAATTCAAAGTAACAAACCAGATGGGAGCACCTAGATTGTATAATATGAATTTCAGCTCACCATGACGACAGAACCAAAATTCACTGGTACCACGTTAACAAGCCACATTAATCATGTTACTTTCTAGTCCCTCATCTTTCCCATGTACTTTTTTTCACAAAATCTCTTGCAATAATGCCATTAAAATATGTACCTGTTCCTACAACATGGCTCACAGCATATGATAACACTGAGAGATCACTCAAACAAAATGTGGTATATTTGACCTAAACCTTCATAATATAATCTACTGCACCTATATTCTGATGCAGGAATATGTAGAGGACAGCCATTGTAACAACAACTGTGTCCTGTAGTAAACAACATGGACAACATTGTGCTTTTAAACTCTTTTCCCACACACTTACAGGTTCTCCTTTTGCTTGCTTCATTTGGTACAGTTCTAAATCATCACCCAGCATATCTCTGTAATGTACAGGGTGGTAATCACCTAAATCAAACTGTTTCTGTTCTAAGTGAGCTAACATGTTCCTCTACATCAATATCTTTGTGAAATACATCTCTGTTTTAAGATATTGTAAAGCTCTCTTAACCCTATCAATGCTGACAGGTTCCTGCCAATTTGTTTTCTATTTAGCATAATTCTTCATATTTAAAGGCAAGTGCCCAACGTTAACTTTCAAGCCTTTAAGTATCTCAGGAGGAGGTATTTTTTATTTTTTTAGTTTCCATTCTAACAATGGCTTGGAATGGGTGTGCTGTATGTGTGGGAATAGTCAAGTGGAATTGGAAAAACATCCAATTTGTTATGAATTCCTCTAGCAGACATTTTATTATCAACCAGTTTATCAATATAGTATTTACAGACAAATTGTCTTATGCACAAGTCAAACCTACTTTCAGTGATCAACTAAGGAGCAAAGAGCAAGTTTAAATCACAGTACTAGTTCTGTTGTCTTTTTTTCACAAATATCATTTTTTTTACATGTGGTTAATAGTGAGTTCACCTGCAACAAGCACACACCTTGTCTGGAATTTCTGCAGTTGTTCTTTCATGTGCATCAATTTCCTTTTTAAAAGTGTCTAACACTGTGCTAATATTAGCATTTTTATTGTTGTTTTCAACAAAATCCTCGGTCTCTTCAATTGGCCTTTCAGGACCAAAGAATGGCATCTGACTGTCATCATTACAGAACTGACTTGAGAATGAGTACTTGTTAAAATTTAGGCCCTGGCGGTCAGTGATAAAGCGGCGGTAATACCACCAACTAGCCAGCGGTAAAAAAAATGAAATTATGACCATGGCTGAAACCGCCAACACATACAGCCACTTTAACACTCCGTCCACCGCATCGGTAGCAACAAGCACTGCGACGGTAACCGCTAACAGCCATGTGGAAGACAATGTTCCTCCCACTCTATTATGAGAGGCCGATCCGCCATCTTTTCCAGGGCGGTACCAACGCCATCAAAAGCATGGCGGAAACAGTACACAGAATAGAAACAACTCACCTCTCAGCACTCAAGGAAGAACCACAACTCCATGGAGCCCGAGCTGCACATTTTTCCAATGCTGGTCTACCTCCTCCTACACCAGGAACACGAACGTCAGTAAAGACGACCACAGTGAGTACTGCACCCAGTACCCAAGGGAGGGTGGGAGGAAAAAGAGAGTGATACACACATGCAACACGCAACATCCCCACCCCCAATACCATACACACAAACAGATGAAACAACATTACATATCCACCTGTACCCCTCAGGAATAACGCAAGGACAAAAGGAATTGATTAAACTGAGTGTAACAGTACAAATTTAGATGAATACATCCCTAAAGCAATAAATAGTATGTACAATATATACAAATGGAGGGACAATGCCCAATCCAAAATGTCAGTGGCCACCGGGCCATAACACATAGGCCAAGGCCATACTTGACTCCTGCCTTAATACAGAGAGGACACTTCAGGGGCATCAGGTCAAAAACACACAGGCACCTCAGGGGGATGGAGAATTGGGGGGGCACCTCAGCCGGAAGATGGTACAATGCCACTGCTCCTGGAGGGGGCTACATGCCCTCTGAGATGTCCTGGGGAGTGCAAGGCCACAGTCTCTCAAGTGGGTGGTTTGCCCACTGCATGGTCCCGGGGAGTGCAAAGCCACAGTCTCTCAAGTCAAATCAAATCAAATCAAAAAACATTTATAAAGCGCGCTACTCACCCGTGAGGGTCTCAAGGCGCTAGGGGGAGGGGGTTACTGCTGCTCGAAGAGCCAGGTCTTGAGTTGCCTCCAGAATGCGAGGTGGTCCTGGGTGATCCTGAGGTTGGTGGGGAGGGAATTCCATGTCTTGGCCGCCAGGTAGGAGAAGGATTTCCCACCTGCCGTGGTGCGAGGGACGGCGGCGAGTGCGAGGTTGGCAGAGCGAAGTTGACGGGTGGGTGTGTAGAAACTGAGGCGATGGTTGAGGTATTCGGGTCCCTTGTTGTGGAGGGCTTTGTGTGTGTGGGTGAGGAGCCGGAAGGGGATCCTTTTGTTGACGGGAAGCCAGTGAAGGTGTCTCAGGTGGGCGCAGATGTGGCTGTTGTGGGGTTTGTCGAGGACGAGGCGGGCGGAGGCGTTTTGAATTTGCTGCAGACGTTTCTGGAGTTTAGCTGTGGTTCCTGCGTATAGGGTGTGCCGTAGTCCAGGCGGCTCGTGACGAGGGCGTGGGTCACGGTCTTTCTGGTGTCGGCGGGGATCCAACGGAAGATCTTACGGAGCATGCGGAGGGTGAGGAAGCAGGAGGATGATACGGCGTCGACTTGTTTGGTCATGGTGAGAAGTGGGTCCAGGATGAATCCAAGGTTGCGTGCGTGGTCTGAGGGGGTTGGTGCAGTGCCAAGGGCCGTGGGCCACCAGGAGTCGTCCCAGTGGGTGGTTTGCCCACTGCTTGGTCCTGGGGAGTCCAAAGCCACAGTCTCTCAAGTGGGTGGTTTGCCCACTGCTTGGTCCTGGTGAGTGCAAGGCCACAGTCTCTCAAGTGGGTGGTTTGCCCACTACTTGGTCCTGGGGAGGGCAAAGCCACAGTCTCTCAAGTGGATGCCTTCATCCACTGGTTCTGGAGGGGGATTTGTGCCCAGTGTGTTTCATCCTGGCAAGGATGGGGTGAGTGGATGGCTTCTTCCACTGGTTCTGGAGGGGGCCTTGTGCCCAGTGTGCTTCATCCTGGCAAGGAGGGGTTGAGTGGATGGCTTCTTTCACTGGTTCTGGAGGGGGCTTTGGCCCAGTGTGCTTCATCCTGGCAAGGACGGGGTGAGTGGATGGCTTCATCCACTGGTTCTGGAGGGGGCCTTGTGCCCAGTGTGATTCATCCTGGATGGTGCAAGGTCACAGTCTCTCACCTGGGTGTCACACCTACAGGTGTTGCAGGGGCCAGGACGCACTGCAACCCATTTAGTCAAGAGTACACAATGCTCGCCGGCGGTGACGGCTGCTCAGTGGATGGCAGTTGTGGTGCTGGTGGCGGTGCTGTCAGTGGTGGGGGAAGGCTCCAGCCCTTCCCTTGCAGCCTTGGACGGCTGCCCACTGGGGCTGCTGCTGCTGCCAGTGGTGCTGCTGGTGGTGCAGCCTGGAATGCTCTCTGTTGGGCCGCCACACCAGAGTGAATGCGCTCCAGGTATGTATTTGTTTGTTGTAAATGTCCTGCTAGACCCTGAATGGCATTCAGTATGCCCAACAGAGAGGGGAGGTCAATAGCCTCCTCACTGAGGGCAGCAGGGCTAACTGGAGCAGGGCCTGAGATGCCTGAGGCGAAAAAGATGCCCACCCTCCTGGGTGAGCGGGCACGGGAAACTCGCTAAGGGGCTGCTGGGAGGGCGGTGCTGATATGGGTGTGGCGGCTGTACCTGTAGTTGGGGTGGGTACAGAGGTGTCCACCACAGCCAAGGAGCTTCCATCGGAGGAGGTGTTGCTGTCGCTACTGTCCCCTTATGTCTCCGTCATGGTACTCCCCTTGCCCTCCGTTCTACTGGTGCCCTCACCATCGGTGGATTCGGCCTCCAGGCCCATGTGGGATTCAGCTCGCTCCATTGCCGGTGCCTCTGCTCTACCGTCCGATTATGCTAATGCACACAAGGACAGCGTGACAAGCCAAAAAGGGAGTGGACAGATAGAGGATACACTTGGTCAATGCCAGCAACAACACTACCGTTGGAGTACACAACACACAGGGAACAGCACTATGCACTAGGCCATGTGCTACTAGTTACAATGCTAGTCACCAGGCCATGGGGTACAATACCTAACGCCATTGGCTGCACACCTGAAACCCACAGGACCCTGCCCAGTAGTAGATTCCCAATAGCATTATTGGGGTTGGAGTGTATCTGAGGTTGCCCATCATGGAACCTACCCTGCCATGTTCACCCTGGCCTAGGGGCACCACAGCCCACATCCCCCACCCAGGTAAAACCTCAGCGCATGCAAAGTCATTATTCTGAATCTGTACTCACCCCCTAGTGGCTGCTGTGATGCCTTTAAGCGCCAATCCAACCATGGATAGGCCACCGCCCGGATGCAAAACATCAGGGGGGTCAGGGTACAATGGGCACCCCTTCCTCGTTGTGAGGCCAGCCCAGCTGGGCCTCCGCTGTCTTCCTTGCACAGCGGCGCAGGTCCACCCACTGTTTGTGGCAGTGGGTGCTTCGCCTGTCAAAGACCCCCAGGGTCTGTGCTTCCTTTGCGATGACACACCAAATACCCTTTTTCTGATGGGCGCTGACCTGCAGAAAAAGATACAGTAGAAAAGGTATTATTCATACCATCCAGACTGTTATACTCATGGCCCAACATATCCCTCCCATCCCCTTACGCACAGACATTGCCCACCAAACATGCAGCACTCAGCCCAGGACCCATCAGCCCCCCCAGACGAGGCTTACAAACACACAGCACTCCATACATTCATGCCAAACGTGTCGTGCTCATAGTGTACTCACCTGTTGGTCTGGAGGACCATAAATTAAACGGTACTGGGGCAGGACCCCATCCACCAGTCTCTCCAACTCCTCCGAAGTGAAGGCAGGGGCCCTTTCCCCAGACATTCGAGCCATGGTCGCTTCCACACACAGGTGACAGTAGCACTTGCAGTGTAGGTTCTCTCCTGTTGAAGGTCAGGTAGCAAGTGAGTAAACAGATAGAAAATGGCGTACATCACCATTGGCTCCTAGAACCCCGTAGGCCCCAATAATAACCAATGCAGTGTTGCAGGGCAGTCGTTGATCGCCTCCCGCAACAGCGCACAACTCCAGTGGAATTACCTCATTTTCACTTGTACCTCCTCACAGGTCAGATGGCTGGCATTTCAGGGGGGCACAGGCCATGGCATCTAACTGCGTCACAGCAGACATAGGCACATCAACGGACATACACGTTCACATACTGTTTCTGTAAAAAAAGAAAGGCATATTGTAGGAAAGTACCATCTTGCTTGGCATATTACCCCCGTTTTTACTTGTGTGTCAGTTTGTTTTTGCCTGCCTCACTGGGATCCTGCTGGCCAGGACCCCAGTGCTCATAGTTGTGGCCTGAATATGTGTTCCCTGTGTAGTGCCTAACTGTGTCACTGAGGCTCTGCTAATCAGAACCTCAGTGCTTATGCTCTCTCTGCCTTTAAAACTGTCACTGCAGGCTAGTGACCATTTTTACCAATTCTGATTGGCACACTGGAACACCCTTATAATGCCCTAGTATATGGTACCTAGGTACCCATGGTATTGGGGTTCCAGGAGATCCCTATGGGCTGCAGCGTTTCTTTTGCCACCCATAGGGAGCTCAGACAATTCTTACACAGGACTGCCACTGCAGCCTGAGTGAAATAACATCCACGCTATTGCACATCCATTTTACACTGCACTTAAGTAACTTATAAGTCACCTATATGTCTAACCCTCACTTAGTGAAGGTTAGATGCAGAGTTTTTAAGTGTGAGGGCACCCTGGCACTAGCCAAGGTACCCCTACATAGTTCAGGGCAATTTCACCAGACTTTCTGAGTGCGGTGACACCATTACACGCGTACACTACATATAGTTCAATACCCATATGTAGCTTCACAATGTAACTCTGAATATGGCCATGTAACATGTCTAAGATCATGGAATTGTCCCCCCATACCAAATCTAGTATTGGGGTGCCAATCCCATACATCCCTGGGGCGCCAGCATGGACCCCGGGTACTGCCAAACCAGCTCTCTGAGGTTTTCACTGCAGCGACTGATGCTGCCAACCCACAGACAGGATTCTGCCCTCCTGGGGTCTGGGCAGCCCAGTCCCAGGAATGCATAACAAAGGATTTCCTCTGAGAGAGGGTGTTACACACTCTCCCTTTGGAAATAGGTGTTAAGGGCCTGAGAGGAGTAGCCTCTCCTGGCCTCTGGGAATTCTTTGAAGGGCACAAATGGTGCCCTCCTTGCATAAACAAGTCTACACCGGTTCAGGGATCCCCCAGCCTCTGCTCTGGTGTGAAACTGGACAAAGGAAAGGGTAGTGACCACTCCCCTGTCCATCACCCCCCCAGGGGTGGTGCCCAGGGCTCTCCAGTCTGTCTCAGACCTCTGCCATCTTGAATGCAGAGGTGTGAGGGCACAATGGAGGCCTCTGAGTGGCCAGTGCCAGCAGGTGACATCAGAGACCCCTCCTGATAGGTGCTTACCTGACTAGTTGGCCAATCCTCGTCTGGGGGCTATCACCAGAGTTCCTCTGCATCTCCCTATTTGACTTCTGCCAAGGATCAACTGCTGACTGCTCCAGGATGCTGGAAAACTGCAACAAAGTAGCAAGAAGACTACCAGCGACATTGTAGCGCCTAATCCTGCCGGCTTTCCCTACTGTTTCCTGGTGGTGCATGTTCTGGGGGCTGTCTGCTTTAACCCTGCACTGGAAGACAAGAAGAAATCTTCCGTGGGTCAACAGAATCTTCCCCCTGCTAACGCAGGCAACAAACTTCTGCTTCACCTGTCCTCTGGGTCTCCTCTCATCATGACGAGCGTGGCCCTTGGAACACAGGAGCTGGACCCAAGTGACCCCGATAGTCCAGTGGTCCATCTGTCAAAATTTGGTGGAGGTAAGTCCTTGCCTCCCCACGCCAGACAGTAATCCTGTGTACTTCATGAACCTCAGCTGCTAGGGCTTCTGTGTACTTTTGCAAGGAATCCTTCATGCACAGCACAGGTCCCCAGCACTCTGTCCTGATTTTCTCAACTCGCTGAGTTGACCACCGGCTTCGTGGGACCCTCCTTTGTAGTGTTGAGATGACCGCCGTGCTCAGTTTTCTTGAACACATGTTCAAGTACTTCTGCGGGTGCTGCCTGCTTCTACTTGGGCTCTCTGTGTTGCTGGGCACCCCCTCTGTCTCCTCTTCCAAGTGGCGACCTCCTGGTCCCTCTTGGGCCCAGGCAACACCCTTTTTCTTCTACCATGACCTTTGTAGCTAGCAAACCTTGTTTGCGGTCTTTCTCCGTGGAAATAACTCTGCATCCTCCAGCACACCATGAGACATCTTCTGTGCAAAGGAGAAGTTCCTGGCATCTTCCGTTGTTGCAGAATCTTCAGCTTCTTTCACCCAGAGGCAGCCATTTTGCACCTTCATCTGGGGTTTAGTGGGCTCCCGCCCCCCCGGACACTTTCATGACTCTTGGACTTGGTCCCCTTCCTTTACAGGTCCTCAGGTCCAGGAATCCATCTTCAGTGCTTTGCAGTCTGTTGTCGCCTTTGCTATCTCCTATCACAACTTTAGTGTGTTTCTGGGGAAGTAGGGTAACTTTACTCCTACTTTTCAGGGTCTTGGGGTGGGGCATCTTGGACACCCTTAGTGTTTTCTTACACTCCCAGCGACCCTCTACACACTACACTAGGCCTGGGGTCCCTAAGTGGTTTGCATTCCACTTTTTTAGTATATGGTTTGTGTTGCCCCTAGGCCTATTGCATCCTATTGTATTCTACAGTGTTTGCACTACTTTTCGAACTTGTTTACTTACCTGATTTTGGTTTGTGTTATATTTTGTGTATTTTACTTACCTCCTAAGGGAGTATATCCTCTGAGATATTTTGGCACATTGTCACTAAAATAAAGTACCTTTATTTTTAGTAACTCTGAGTATTGTAATTCTAATGATATAGTGCTATATGATATAAGTGGTATAGTAGGAACTTTGCATGTCGCCTAGTTCAGCCTAAGCTGCTATGCTATAGCTACCTCTATCAGCCTAAGCTGCTAGAACACTACTTTAGCTACCTCTATCAGCCTAAGCTGCTAGAACACTACTAATCTACTAATAAGGGATAACTGGACCTGGCACAAGGTGTAAGTACCATCAGGTACCCACTATAAGCCAGGACAGTCTCCTACACATATTAATATGAGTTTATGTTTGAATATGACCATCTGCTCACCTTTCTTCACCCTAGAGTTCAACCGCTGAGGATGAGTAGGAGATGGAGACATACCCCCGTGTACAGACCCCTGGTGGACCTGGCGATAATGGAGGGCAGACACATTATCCTAACCTACAGACTTGATAGGGCCACAATCCAAGAGCTGTGTGCCCAATTGGAGCCAGACCTGATTTCAGCTATCCACCACCCCACATGCAATCCCCCCTCTAGTGCAGGTCCTGTCTGTGCTACATTTCTTGGCAAGTGGTTCCTTCCAAGCGACAGTGGCCATGCCATCAGGGATGTCACAGCCAATGTTCTCAAACGTGCTGACCAGAGTTTTGTCTGCCCTGATGAAACACATGCGTAGCTACATCGTATTCCCCCAGGTGGAGGATTTGGCCACAGTGAAGGCTGACTTCTATGCAATGGGACATATCCCCAACATCATTGGTGCTATTGATGGCACACATGTTGCCTTTGTCCCACCCCAGAGAAATGAACAGGTGTTCAGAAATCGAAAGAGCTTTGACTCTCAGGCACAGGATGTGGCTAATAGGTGAGTCCATGGTCCCCACACAGTTGATGCAGGTATATGGGTGTGGGGTTGGCCCTAAGGGTAAGTGTCTGGCTAACAGGTATGCTTCGATATTTGCAGGTGACTCTGGTTAACCCAACCGCTCATGGCTACTGACCCCAGTGATGAATGCCAGGACAAGGGCAGAGGAACGTTACAATGAGGCACATGGACGGACAAGGAGGATCATTGAGCGCTCCTTTGGCCTACTGAAGGCCAGATTCTGGTTTCTCCATCTGACATCCATATACTACTCACCCAAGAAGGTTTGCCAGATCATCGATGCATGTTGCACAACCTGGCCTTGAGACACCAGGTGCCTTTTCTGCAGGAGGATGAGGCTGGAGATGGTAGTGTGGCAGTGGTGGAGGCTGTGGACAGTGACGAAGAGGAGGCAGAGGAAGAGGATGTGGACAACAGAACCACTATAATTCAACAGTACTTCCAGTGATACACAGGTAAGACACTGTAATTTCACCTTCCATTGCTGTTTTGTGTTGGACATTGTACATGGCAGCCTGATTTTCCAAATTTCTATGGCCACTTTACCCTTTGACATCTCTATTTTCAGATATCTGTGACCCACTCTGGTTCCTGGTGTGTTTTACTGCTGCCCACTACAGGTCATACCTATGTAAATGTAACTATACATTTGAATTGCAGTGTTTACAGCTTGTTAAACTAATACATATTTCAATCAATTGAGAGACTACATACTTTAATTAGTTCCAAGGGTGTTTATTTCTGTGATAATAGGTTGAGGGGGTATTGCAATGGGCTGGGTTGATGGTGGTGGAATGTCCAGGATAGTGTACAGTCTATTTGTATCACAGGTGCATTGTCCAAGGGGGCATAGGAAGTGGAGCAATGGCAGTTCAAGGTGGAGAGGATGACATAGTGGGACACAAGGGGGACATTCAAGGAAGTCTTATTTCCTGACGGGGTCTTGGCAATGTTCTCTGGCTTCTGCCTGGATCGCAGGGACCTTTTGCGTGGTGGTTCTCCTTCTGCATGGGGAGGGTTGCGTTGCTGGTCGCCTGTTGTTCCAGTGGCGGGGGCCTCCTCTCCACTAGCATCAGCAGAGGTAGAGGGCTGTTCATCGGTGTGGCTAGTGTCAGGGGCCCGTTGGTGTGCCACTGCCTCCCTCATGATGTTGGCCATGTCTGCCAGCACCCCTGCAATGGTGACCAGGGTGGTGTGGTTGTCTCTCAGGTCCTCCCTGATCCCCAGGTACTGTCAATCATGCAGCCGCTGGGTCTCCTGCAGCTTGGCCAGTGTCTGGGCCATGGTCTCCTGGGAATGGTGGTATGCTCCCAGGATGTTGGTGAGTGCCTGGTACAGAGTCAGTTCCCTTGTCCTGTCCTCCCCTTGTCACACAGCAGTCCTCCCAGCTTCCCTGTTGTCCTGTGCCTCTGTCCCCTGAACCATGTGCCCACTGCCACTGACCCCAGGTTCCTGATTGTCTTGGGTTTGTGGGGTTGCCAGGGGTCCCTGTAGTGGTGGACACACTGCTGATTGACTTGTCCTGGGGACAGAGGGATGGGCCCATTGGGTATGTGCTGTGGTGGTGTTTCCTGAGGGGGTTGGCTCTGTGGTGGTTTGGGACTGTGGCTGGGTCACCGACTGTTCAGAGGTCCCTGATGGGCCAGGTTGGTCATCCTGATCTAGGAATGTAGAGCTGCTGTCATCACTGTGGGCCTCTTCTGTGGGTGGACTGGATGTTGCTGGCACCTCCTCTCCAGTGTGGGGGTCCCGTGGGGATGTAAATGCAGTGTTATTGTTTGTACGTGTGACATCTTGTGCATGGGTATATTTTCCTCTTTGATTGTTATTGCCAAGGCATCTTTGGCTTGTGTGAGTTGTGATTTGGTTGGCAAAGTGATTGTCACTAGTGTGCATGCTGTGGTGATGAGTGTCCATGCAGGTCTGTGATGGGTGTCCATGCATTGGTGTGGCATGCAGGACTTGGTTTTGGGATGGGTGGATTGGGATAGTGGGGTATATGTGAGGTGTTGGAGTGATGGGTGTGAGGGTAGGGGTAGAAGTTTGTGATGGCATGCAGGTAGGGTGGGGGAATAAAGTAGTAAAGATATAACTTACCAGAGTCCAGTCCTCCTGCTACTCCTGCGAGGCCCTCAGGATGCATGATCGGCAAGACTTGCTCCTCCCATGTTGTTAGTTGTGGGGGAAGAGGTGGGGGTCCACTGCCAGTCCTCTGTACAGCTATCTGGTGTCTTGCTACCACGGAACGTACCTTCCCCGTAAGGTTGTTCCACCTCTTCCTGATGTCATCTCTTGTTCTGGGGTGCTGTCCCACGGCATTGACCCTGTCCACGACTCTCCGCCATAGCTCCATCTTCCTAGCAAAGGACGTCTGCTACACCTGTGATCCGAATAGCTGTACTAGATTGCACATTTTAGTGTGGTGCACAGACACCATTCATATGTGATGGAAAATACAGTCACAGATCAGTTGTGAAAAGCAAGTCAATCAATATCCTTGAAGATTTGTAAGTTTCCTTACAGGACAAGGATCAGGCTTTGGAGTAGTTTGATGTTTTGTTTTACACTTTCTCTACTGTATTTGTTCAAGAACAGTCTACGTTTTCAGTAGACTGTTGTCTTATGTTGTATATGTCTCCACATTTCGAGTCAAAAATGGGATTTTGAGGAAATTGACCTAATACTTAATTGGTTACCCCTTCTACATTTCTAGACACTAAGGGGCATATTTTCAAGCCCCTGGTGCCACTGGTGCATCACTTCTTATCATGTTCTGGTGGCACAGAGTTCAGCCCCATATTTACAAGGCCAATCAAAGCTACTTTGCATGAATTTGTATGGTTTTGTAGACATGGTGTAAGGCAATGAAGCTCAAGTCGCTGCATTGCCTTTTACAGCATCAGATAGGCGGACCATGGGCTTTGCAATAGGTGTTCCCATGTAACACCCATGGGTTTGCACACATTGCCATATTTACAAGGATCCGTAAACCTGGGAATGCGTCAGAAATGGAAAGCTAGCTCTTCATTCTCGTGGAGCTTGCATTTCAGGTGTGTGGTAAATGGAGCATGACAACTTGGGTCCCTTCTATCAGAACATTCCCTCTCTTTTAATAGGTCTGTACAGGTTAAAGGCTGGGTATAAAGGGGTTTAATGAGTAATACACCCTTGCACAAGGGCATTTCTTCTGAGAGGGCATGGTATCTGAATGGGTTCACTGACAGCAAAGTCTGTACTGATAACCTCAGAAGCGAGTAAAGGTTAGTGTAGAATTTTTTAAGCAAGCACTAGGTCCTCTACCACCAGATTTAGACAGGCTACAATTTGCTTATGGTACTGTTTCCTGAAACAGTAACTCCTTCTAATACAAACTCATACAGAGTGAATGGTTCACATTTAGAACAGCAAACCTTCTCTCCTGACAGCCGTGTACAGGTTAGATAGTGGGTGTGAAGGAATTTAGTAATAGAGCCATGTGACTAAAGAGACGTTTTCTCTCAGAAAAAAGTGGGTTTGGTTCAGATCAGGAAGAACTATCTGTGTACTGACACTTTTCAACAGGATAAGGGAAAGATGTAGAAGGATCAGTACAAAAACTAGGCCTGCTATTTTCACACTTTAAAACAACACAGGTTCTCTGTGGTTCAGTTTTAGGAGAGAGGCTCCCTTTCTCATGAGTGTATACAGACTAAATGCTTCTATCTTTTTATGCCAGCATAGCCTCCCTGTTAAGACATCTGTTCACAGTGAGGGCTCCCTGTGAAAGTCTTTACTGAGAAAGTCATAATTTCTGGAGATGTCTGAGTGACTAAGGTGTTCAGTTCAGTACAGTCACACTGCACTGTCTAATGATTCTTCAGAACAAAGTAGGCAGTGCCTCTACAAGTATGGAGAGACGAAGTAGGCCCTGTGCTCTATATTTCAGCATACTGCACATTCCGCATGGCATAGTTTCATAAAACAGTGATCCTATGTCATACAACTCTGTAACAGAGCGTTCCTGTGACAGCTGTACAGAGAGCTAATGGTTCAGGACCTTTGAGTGCTAGTACCTCCTTTGTTACATGGCTTTAGACACAGAAAACAATCTACTCATATTTGTAAACAGACTAAATGCTGTCTGTAAACATAGCCTCTCTATTGAGACATCTCTTCACAGTGAGGGCTGCCTGTAAAAGGCTTTACTGAGAAAGTAACCCCTCTCTAGAGACATCTTATTTAAGTGAATAGGGTGTTTACTTAAATACAGTACAGTCACAGCACCATCTCTAATAATTCCTCTCAGTAGAATGGATTGTCTGTTTAAAAGCATTAACTGAACAAGTATTCCCTGAGTAAGTACTTTTTAGCATGCTCTGCATTCTGCATGGTGCAGTTTGATGAAACAGTGATCCTATCTCATCCAACCCTATGACAAATCCCCTCTAAGTGAGAGCTCTACAGAGAGCTAATGTTTTGTGTTTAAGATCTTATATTTGTGATCAGAGTAAAAGGTGTCTGTAAAAAGCCTTAGATAAACTGTACCCCTGTACTAACACATTTTACAAGAAGGGAGAGGAGGGATAATGAACTTTGATTTAAAATGAGAGCTTTGCAATACACTTGTATACATAGTGAATGACTATCTTTTCTAAGAACATTTCCTCTCTACTAATGCATGTGTTGAGGCTATATATTGGATGTATACAGGTTTATTAAATAGTTCACCCCTGCACAAAGGCATCTCTGTGGACAGAATATGGTGCATAAATGGATTTACAGACGGCAGCGTCTCTACTCATATCTCTGAAGAGAGCAGAGGATTAAAATTGAAGGATTTAGGCAAACACTAGGCCCTCTGCTATGAGATTTTAATGGACTAGACTTTGGTTCTGAGACTGGTTCATGAAAGTCTAACCCCCTGCCCATACAGAGTGAAAGGTTCACATTTAAAACAGCACACCATGTCTCCTGACAGCCCTGTACAAGTTAGACGCTGGGTATTGAGGGATTTATTAATAGTTAGTTATTAATAGACCCATGTTTCTCAACAGATGTTTTCTCAGTGAACAGAGAGTTAGGTTCAGATTAGAAAGAGCTATCTATGTGTTTGCACTTTAGAACAGGATACGATATGCATGAAAAAGGATCTATGGAAACAGTTGGCCTTGATTTGGCACACTATAACAATCCACACATTTTCAATGGTTCAGTATCATAAGAGACCAGCTCCTTTTCTTTTCTTTCTATTTTCAGGTTAAATAAATCTTTTTTTCTAAGACAACATATCCTCTTTGTTGAGATATCTCTTCATAGTGAGTGCTGCCTGTAAAAGGCTTTACTGAGAAATTCATCCTTCTCTAGAGATATTTTGTCTGAGTGAATAGGGTGACTACGTCAGTACAGACACAGCACCACCTCTAATAATTCCTCTCAGAAGAAATTATAGTCTCTGTAAAAGCATTAACAGAATAGGTAGGCCCTGAACAAGTGTATTTCAGCATGGTGCAGCTTGATGAAACATTGATCCTATCTCATACACACCTGTAACAACAGCAGCCTCTCTTAGTAAGGGCTCTACAGAGAGCTACTGTTTTGTGTGTAAGATCTTTGAAAACTAGTACCTCCTGTGTTACATGGCTTTAGAAACAACATACAATGTACTCATATTTGTGAACAGAGTGAAAATGTCTGTAAAAGCCCTTAGATAAACAGCACCCCTGTATTAATACATTTTACCAGAGGGGAGACGAGGGAGACTGAACTTTGATTGAAAATGAGAGCTTTGTAATATACTTGTATACAGAGTAAATGGCTCAGTTTTCTAAGAACATTCCCTCTACTAAAAGATGTGTTGAGGTTATACATTGGGTGTAACCATGAATAATAAGTAATTCACCCCTGAATAAAGGCATTTTTATTGACACAAAATAGTGTATAAATGGCTTTACACACAGCTCACTCATACCTTTGAAGAGAATAAAGGGTTAGTATAGAAGGTTTTAGACAAACACTGCTACCAGATTTACACAGAGTACCTATTGGTTGTAGTACTGGTTCATGAAAGATTAACTCCCTTTATACAAGCCCATACAGAGTGAATGGTTCACATTTAAAACGGCACACAGTGTTTCCTGACAGCCCTGTACTGGTTAGACACTGGGTGTGAAGTGATACAGTCACAGGCCCATGTCTCTCAAAAGATGTTTTCTCAAAGTGAACAGAGGGTTTGTTTCAGATCAGAAAGAGCTATCTATGTGATGACACTATGGAACAGAATAAAAGATGCATGAAGAAAGATCTATGGAAAATTATGCATCGATTATCACATCTTAACAAGTCTCACTTTATAAATAATTAATTTTCAAGAGAAAGAACTTCCTTTTTTAAAGTGTATATAGTCCATGTGCATTACTTCATAACAGAAAACAATTTACTAACAAAACAACCTCTCTGCTGGCACCTCATCACATAGTGAATACAGCATGCAAAACACTCCTCTCTAATTTAAAACAGTACCAGTCTAACACTGTTCTAGCAAATTGGCCTAGATACTAAAACCTCTCAACATGTCAAATGTTGGTTGTAAAACAATGTTACTATAAACTCATCCCTGTATAAACACCTTTTTGCTCAGAAAACTATATTTACAAGAGTGTTATGAAACAGTACCCTCTTTCATCACACTGCAAAATACAATACCTTTTAACAAGCTTAAGATTAAATAAAGTGTAATATGATAAAACCTTTAATATGCATCATACAGCAATATAGAGTGTGAATGCTTCAGTTTAATGTTAACATACATTCTGCTTAAAATACCTTTACACAGCATGAAATCTCAGAGTTAAGCAGTTTAGAAATCAATTAGTTCATTATCCAAACATATTTTATCTTGACTGACCTGAATCTATGGCTCAATTCGCTTAGTGGACACTTTACGGCAAAAGCACTGTACTATATATTTAACTATATTTAAGATACCTACGGACCAAAAATATATACGGAAAATTCTGAAGTTAGAATATGTATCAACCATGCTTGAGGAACATCTAGATCTTAAATTAAAACTATCTCCATAGACAGCTGTGAACTGAACAATATCTGATAAATACAATCAGCTAAGGTTCTATAAGAAGCACTTTTAATTTCTATTTAGCATTTTAAAAATCCAAATTCCTAGTACTGGCATAATCAACAAATATATTAAAACGTCTTCCTAAATATATTTTTTAATATTTAGGCTTCATAATTAAATCACAATTCTATGTGTAGCTTAACATCTACACTGTAAACACACCACAGAGACACCCTGTTCTTGGATAAAGTGATACCTTCATGTTACCGCTCCATCTTTCTTTAAATGATGACACCCACGAGATTCTCACGAGAGCGGGAACACTCAAATGGCTTCTTCCACTTATGTATATGCTTGACTGTCCCAAGAGGTTTGCAAGCTAAAACATTTAATATATGTTTAATGGAAAATAGCTGCACATAATAGAGTGTCAGTACTACAGTCTGCACACACACAACACTCTGTACTCTGATAGCTCTCGATAGACCCAGATTTTCTCTACCCCATTACTTTTCTATTTTTAATACCATCCCACAAGACTCTTACGAGTGTGGGAGCACCCAAACTACTACTTACAACAGTGCATTTTTCTGTATCTCACAAGCGTCTTGCAAGCTTGTACATGTCTCTCTGGAGTGAAAGATGTCTCTGCTAACATATAAACACAGATGTAGTAGAGTGTGTACATACAGTGGCCTCTACTTCCAGACCTCTCTCTCAGATGAGTGTGAGTAGTAGAGTATGTACATAAACTAGCCTCTTTGTCCAGACCTCTCTCTGAGATGGCAGGTGTGGGCTTTATAGATGGACCAACCTATTCTTTGTGACCTCTCTCAGATAATTAGGACCTGATTTTTACTTTTTGGTGAAAAACTGCAATAATGCAGTTTTTCACCAAAACGTTTAGCACCGGCTTGCACCATTTCTGTGCACCAGCCGGGCACCATATTTATGGAATGGTGCAAAGGGTAGGCTAGTGTAAAAAAAATAACGTTAGTTGGTGATATGGAAGAAGGGGGTTTTGCACGAAAAAATGACGTTAGGCAGGTTAGAGTAAAAAAACTAAAATACTCTAATCTGTCTAGAGTCATTTTCTTGCATAAAACCATCCATACCACATGACTCCTGTCTTAGAAAAGACAGGAGCCATGCCCACAACCCCAATGCCCAGCCCAGGAGACCAAGTTCCCCTGGGCATGGCCATTGGACCAGTGCCATGTATGTGGGCCACCAATGGCACTTAAAAAAACAAAAAACGTACCTATACTTACCTGGGATGGGGTCCCCCATCCTCCCCTGTCCCTCTGGTGTGGGTGGGGGTGTCCCTGGGGCCTGCGGAGGGCACCTGTTGGCTTATTCCATGGTGTTCCACTATGTCAATAGGCCCACAGGTCCCCTAACGCCTGCCCTGACCCAGGCACTAAAAATGGGGCAAAGCAAGCTTTGCACCATTTTTTGACCCCTCCTTCCCCCCGTGTGTGATTTTTGCATGGGAGGATAAATAAGGTGCTAGGGCTTTAGAGTCATTCTTTTGCATGGGAACGCCTACTTTGCATCTCATTGTTGCAAAGTAGGTTTCCACGTCCAAAAAATGACTTTAACTCCACAACTTTGGTGCTAGACAGGTCTAGTGCCAATGTAGAAATAGGGGGTTAGTTTTGCACAGAATTTTCGTTAAAAAAATGACGCAAATTTGGTGCAAAACAAGTATATATATGCCCGTTAGTGTCCATAGTAAGGGGGTATATGGACTAACCTTTCCTTGCGGACCTCTCTCGCAGATGATGGGTGTGCATAGTAGGGTGTGTGGAAAGAGACTGGTCTTGCCATCGAGCTCTGACAGCTATATTTTGTAGAGTCAAGGAGGAGAAATTGGCCTCTCTGTTGAGGCATCTCCCTGAGATCACGGGTGTGTATTTAATAATGTGTACATAGCGTAACCTCCCCTGTCTGACCTATCTCTCAGATGGCAGGTGTGTGTATTAGGGTGTGTACATGTTCTGGTCTCTTCTGTCAGTATTGTCTCTCACATGGCATTTTACCGTAGTCAGGTGTGTGCATGGACTGGTGTCTCCTTTCAGACCTCTCTTTCTTAGATGACGGGTGTGCATAGTAAAATGTATAGTAAGACGCTGGCCTCTCCACTGAAAGCTCCCTTTCACATGGCAGGTGTGCATAGTAGTGAGTGGAGAGGGACTGCCCTTTCCTTCACATCTCTCTCTCAGATGACAGACATGTGTATACATGGACTAGCCTCTCCTGTTGAACCTCTCTCTCAGAAGACAGTTGTGCATAGTAGGTGTGTTGCTGGACCGGCCTTTCCTTTTAGGCCTCTATCTCAAATGACAGGTCTGCATAGTTGTGTGTGAGGAGGGACTGTCCACTCTTATCAGACCTCTCCTGTCAGGTGTCCAAAATGGACAACCGTTCAAATTATTTAGTATTAGCCCTGGGGAGGAGGCTGATCCCTGGGGCTGCAGAGGGGCCCGAGCTCCCCCCCTAGCACCCAATTTCTTAAATGCCTGGGGGGGTAATAGTCAGTAGGGCTGCGGGGGGCCCTAGCAGCTCCCCTGCACCCAATATCGTAAATGCCCCGAGGCTGGTGGTGCCCGGGGAGCATATTTCATTATAGCCCCGGGGAGGTGGTGGTCCCTGGGGCTGTGTGGGCCATTGGGCCTCCCCCACATTAAAAAAGCATTTTTACACCTGGGGGTGGTGGTCCCTGGGATGCGGGGGACGTACGCCCCTCCTAATTTTTCATTATTTGCCCTTTCGAGGTGTTGGTCCCCAGGTCTGTAGGGGTGTCAGGAGGCCCAAAAATGAAAAAGAAAAGAGTCCCCCCGGGTCCTAGCCCACTCAGGGGCTTATTTACAAACAAGCGCAGAGCACACACTTGTTTTTTTTATTTTCTACAACTGATTTGCGACAAGGTCATGTAAACATTTAAAAAAAAAAAAAGCTTTTTAGCCCTGGATGTGTCCCTTTGGGACCCCAGCGCCAGAACTAAGGGGTCAGGGTATTCATACCCTGGCCCCTTTTGTATATTTTTTTCTTTTTTATTGGGACTCAGCTTCAGTCGAGTCCCAAGATTGCAGCCAACCAGCTCTCAGCCCGAGATCGGAGGGGTCGTGAATCCTTCGCGCCCCTAGATATACAAATTAGCATTTCCTTAAATTTAAAAAAAACTACTGAACAGATTTATACCAGATAACGGAAAGTGCTGTTTCTGGACCAAGAGCTACCTTTCTGCCAACTTTGGTGTAATTCCATCCAGTGGCTTTGCTCTTTCGCTGTTCAATTTTTCCTATGGAAATTAACAATGAAAACGTTCTAAACTTCACTCTCCTTAATCTTGGCCGACGGTTGATGAATCACCTCAAAACTTTCCAGACGGTAGCTCACATACCTGTCAAATAAAAATTAAAAAATTGAAGATTTGTTAAGTGGCGAAACATATAGGTAAGCGAATAACAGTTTTTTCGAAAGAAACTATGGCTCCTCGAGGGGTCCCCTCCAATGTAAAGTACTCCCAGGAGGTGGTGATCCCCGGGGATGTGGGAGGACCACACGCTGCAGAGGGCCACGCTGCCTCCCGAATACATAACTAATTTAGTCCTGGTTAGGTGACGGGCCCTGTCCTTAAATTTTACATGCACCCGGGACCTGACTCACCTGGGGACTTCTTAAAAGCAAGCACAGGAGTCCATGCTTGTTTTTTTATATTTTTGAAATCCTGCAAATTTACAATGTCGTTGCAAATTCACAGCTAAATCTTTTAAAAAACGTTTTTTTAGCCCTGGTGGGGTCCTTCTGGAACCAGTGGATTGAGACCACCAGTACTGCCAGGCCACAGGGCGCCTGAAAAGAGCTGGTGGTCCGATTGTGGCGCAACCGCCACAGTCGTAATGTGGCATGCCGGACTACCACATTGGAAGTGATCCAACCACCACTGCGGCCCTAGCAGTCTGAAGACCGCCAGAGCCGTAATGACTGGCTAATTGTTGTGGTATCCCTGCCTATAACAGTGTGTGTGGTGCATGTAATCTTGAGGATCCCTCAGGGAAGTTTGGGACAGCTTGCCTTCATGTTGTGCCTAATTCTGACATAGGTTAAGATATCTAGTGGCGAAGGTGCCTCATTCTCAAAAAATTACTCCCTGGGCTTAAACTTGCCCTCTTTGTAAAGCTCTCCCCATCTCAAGTAGCCTCACCATCGGAGAAGCCATCGGAGAAGAGTGATATTGTAGTGGGATCAGTGGGGAATAAAGCACTCTTTTCTCTGCTTTTAGCACTATCTTTAACCAAGTGTTTGAAGTACAGGCAACAGTGGAATCCATGGAGTTCGGGAAATATAATGTGACACCTAAATAAGAGTCTGAGGGTATCTGAGTCATGTAACCCTCTTCTATGGTCAAATGTGGCAGGAAGGGGTGGGCTTGACCCAATACATTGCATACTGGGCTTGAGTGCATAGATAATATAATGTCATGTTTGGTGCTTCAAATCCCCCTTTAGAAAAAGGGTGTGTGAGAACATCCTGGTGAATTCTGGGTTGTTTACCCTCCTAGGTTAGTCTTATAATTTGCGAGCAGAGACAGCCTGAAAGAAGGCCCGTCCCAGAGAATATGGTATATTTAAAAACAGGTACCGAAATTTTGGCAACATAACCATCTTCATGAGTCGAATTCGCCCCGCCGGGGATAGCAGTGAGAAAAGCCACCTTGTGATGCTGTATGTATTTTGCATCAGCGCCACTCCATAGTTCGTTCTCAGTGTTTCCTCTTTATTGCTAGCAGTGACTACCCCAAGTTATTTAATGTCTGTTGAACACCACTGCGGGGGGGGGGGGGTAATCAGGGGTGAAAGGTCACGCAGTAGGTGTCAGAGGAAAGATATGGGATTTCCTAAATTAATATGTATACCCTCCGAAGTGAATGAATTCTCGCAGGATTCCATTCAAACTTTCCTGTGGATTTTTAATATAGAGGGTGATGTCATCTGCATATAGCGACACAAGGATGTGCTTGATGGATAGCCAATAGCATACTCCCTGTGCCATTGATACAGCTTGGCTACCAAGGGCTCCACTGCCAGTGCAATTAATAGCAGTGACAGTGGGCACCCCTGTCTAGTGTCTCTGAATATGTAGAGAGGTTCTGAAGCAAGGCCATTGAGCCGTACATGCGTTGTTGGTCGGAAGTACAATAAGTCAACCCAAGCTAAATATGATTGTGGGAATCGCATTTGCCGAAGGATACCCAACAGGAAACCCCACTCAAGAGAGCCAAAGGTGGGGGGGGTGTCAAGGAAGACTGCCACCGCGGCTAAGCCCAGGCCAATATCTTGCATAAGAGCAAACAAAGTTCTCAGATTGTGAGATGTCAACTTCCCTGGAAAAAAGCCTTACTGATCAGGCATTACAAGAGAAGGCATGAGCAGTGAAAGGTGATTAGCAAGAATTTTGGTTAGGATTTTAAACTTGCGATAAATCAATGAAAAGGGCCTACAGGAGTTGTATTCAGCAGGTGGCTTTCCGTGTTTAAGCAAGGCTAAAAGCATAGCTTTTCACCCCATGGGAGGTAGCATGCCTATCTCTTTAGCTTCATGGTAGACCTCCTTTAAGATGGGTATTAATATGTTCACATAGGTCTTATAAAAATCAGCGGGAATGCCATCAGGCCCAAGAGCCTTTTCTGATTGCAGTTGCATGATTTGCCTCCCTTATTTAATTGAATGCTAGGTCCTCATCAAGGAATTGTTGCTAAGCATGGCCTAGCCATCGCAGCGCTACATTGTCCAGAAATTCCACTATGTTCACCTGCGTTAGCCTGTGGGAGCTGAAAAGTCATTGGTAGAACTGCTCAAAAGTATGAAGGATACTTGGTGTGTCCCTGCATAGGTAACCCTCTGGACTGTTTACTCTTGTATCACATTAGTGGAGGGTGGTTTACGAATCATGTTGGCCGGAGTATGGCTGGGCCTTTCTCCTTCTCCATATGCTCAAACCTTGACTTATTTGCCCCTATTTAAGCGTTCTCTGTCAGCTAGTTGCCAGAACTCTGTTAGGGTTGCCCTTATGTCATGGGATATAGTTGGGTCCCTGTTGTGCTCTGTACTTGCTCAAGGTGTTTAAGGTCTTTTTCTAATTTGGTCAGGTTGGTGTGTAGTGCCCTCAGTACTCCATTGCTTTCCACAATGCAGTAACCTCTTATAATAAATTTAAAGGCTTCCCATATCATACCAATCTACAGGAAAGAGTCTGCATTGCGGGCTAAGAATTTTGCTATTTTATGTTGCAGCTGTTCGTGGAAAGGTGCATTTAGAAGTGTCAGAGTGAGTGCCGCCAGGCGGTACCATCCAGGGCCTCAACGGGTATAAGTAGTATCATTAATACTGGAGAGTGATCTAAGTAGGTTCTAGCTAGGTGGAACACTTCATGGATCCAGCCACACATTCCTCTGGATATAAACCAATAATCCAATGGAGACCAACTGTTGTACACCCCAGTGTAATACGTACCTTCTCTCCTGCTAGATTGCAGTTGCATCTAAGAATATACTACACTATTTTCCCACATTATAGCTGTTATGTGCCGGGCTGCTGCTCTCTATGCTATATTGTGAACAGCAGGTCGATCGATTGCTATATTTAATACCACATTGAAATCCTCACCCCATAGTATCAGTCTAGGCTCAACATCTGCAATCAGGCCCCAGAGTCTATCAAAAAGGCATGATCATCTACATTAGTGCTATAGCAATTGGCAATAGTAATCGAATGGGAATGCAATCTGCCCCACATAATTGTACATCTACCTTAATCATACTTTATAGCTCCTTGTGGGACATACGTTACCCCGCTTCATGCCCATGTGACAGTGCAAGAGTAGGCGTAGTATTGCTTACATAGAGCTCTCGAGTAGCGAATGCAGTACTGGCTCTAGCTGT
This sequence comes from Pleurodeles waltl, assembly GCF_031143425.1. Taxonomy (NCBI): domain Eukaryota; kingdom Metazoa; phylum Chordata; class Amphibia; order Caudata; family Salamandridae; genus Pleurodeles; species Pleurodeles waltl. The sequence goes on from NC_090446.1 coordinate 380,666,485, forward strand.
AAAATGAGTCTCTTGTAGCAGTCTGATGTGGGCATAATGCCTATCTAAATATTCCAGGATGTGTCTACACTTGCGTGGGTCACCCAGACCTTTAACATTCCACGTAATGCATCTGCAGGTCGCATATGTGAGACTCCTAGGGTATTTAGCACTAGGGGTCTGCACAGGGTTAACCATGAGACCTATTCTCTATGTTATGCATACTGGAATACCACAGTATTAAGTATTGCATGCGCCATAATAATCATAACTAGTAAAGTTGTGCGCTTCGTGACAAACAAATCCCCACAACTACCTCCCTCTTCCCACAAGGGCATCCCAACTTCGACAGAGAATTGTACTCCCCAAACTTTAACAAATTAATTTACAGATATAGAAAAGAACACAATACATTAGTATTCAATCACCCACCAAACCAGTACAAAACAGTAGAAATATTGCAGGAGTTGAGGTTAAACCAGATGTATATCAACTCACGCTGGCAGGGAAGGCAACCAACAGCAATGAAGCAATGAGGGCACCTAAGTAAACAAAACACCCAGTAAGGAAAATAGAGATAATCACTGGGGTCCTTCCTGGAGTCAGGAAGGTTCCTCATCGAGTTAACAAGGGTGTCTTGGGGTTAACATGAGTATTGATACTCCTATAAGGACTGCATAACCAACAAAAGTTATAGTTATATCGATTAAGGTACAAACATGAATCTGAGAGCCAATTGAGTTGCGTGGGACAACAGAATGAGCCACCACATTTACTTCAAAGGCAATACAAGAAGCGTGAAGGCAAGTTCAGCCAATGTCTGATGTTGGGATACAGATCTGGCCGAAACAACTCTTCGCTCTGGCTTTGCTGCCCCAAGACAGTGTTTTCTTAGGAATTCCTGGACTTGCCAAAAATATGATCTTTTCCTTGAAAGGTGATGTGCAGACGTGCTGGATATAACATTGCAAATGGAACCGCTGCTTTTCTAAGTCTCTGCTTAATCATTGTAAATTTTCTGCGGGAGTCTTGAACTGCAACAGTGAAGTCTGGGAAATTAGACACTGTGGCCCTCATTATGGCATTGGCAGTAAATCCCACTTACCGCCATGCTGACTGCCGCCAACATACCTCCGCCATGGCGGATATCCGTTCACAATATTCTGACTCACAAACACCAGTCAGTCAGTATACACCCACACACACACAAGTCCGTCACACCAAAGGTCAGTGATAAACTGGCGGTATATAACCCACACTGTTACGCCAACAGAACAATGTCCACCACATTATGACCCACGAATCACCATGGCGGACATTCAACCACGGTAAACCATTGGCAGTACATACCGCTGCGCTCAAAATACACACACTCAAACAAAACAAAATTACATTGGACAATTCAAACTACACACACCTGACACACATACGCACACCACACCCACACCACAATAAAACACACACCCACATTACCCACAACCCTTCATGACTACAAACCATCGGCACCAGAGAGAGACAGCAAGACCACTCACACAACCAGAGCCACATACCACCATCATCTATACACCACCCACACACCCCACTTCACACACCCCTACACATCACCCTACACACCCTCACCCACACCACTCACACTACACCCATGGCACCACAACAACGCCCAAGATTTTCTGAGGAGAAGCTAAGGGTCATGGTGGAGGAAATCATATGTGTAGAGCCACAGCTCTTTGGATCACAGGTGTAGCAGATATCCATTTCTAGGAAGGTGGAGCTATGGCAGAGGATCGTGGACAGGGTCAACGCCGTGGGACAGCACTCAAGAACAAGGGATGATATCAGGAAGAGGTGGAAGAACCTACGGGGAAAGGTGCATTCCATTGCAACTAGACACCAGGTCGCAGTACAGAGGACTGGCGGTGGACCCCCACCTCCTCCCCCACAACGAACAACACGGGAGGAGCAAGTCTTGGCAATCATGCATCGTGAGGGCCTGGCAGGAGTAGCAGGAGGACTGGACTCTGGTAAGTCAACTCTACACTACAATCACCCCTACCTTCATGCCATCACATAACACCACCCGACCCTCACTCCCATCACTCCACCACCTCCCACACACCCCACCATCACAACCCACTCATCCCAATGCCAAGCCCAGCATGCAACACCAATGCATGGATACCACTCACAGCCCTGCATGGACATCAATCACTAAAACATGCACACTGGAGAATCACCTAGTCCACCACATAACAACTCACACAAGGAAAAGCTGACAGGGCAAAAACAATGGTAGGGGGCAACCCACCCATGCACAATATGTCACACACAGAAATAATAACACTGCATATACATCCCCACAGGTATCCCAGCCAATGCCACTGGAGAAGAGGTGCCAGCAACATCCAGTCCCCCCACACAAGAGGACCACAATGATGACAGTGACACTGCTCGCCTGGATCTGGATGACCAACCTGGCCCATCAGGGACCTCTGGACAGTCGGTTACCCAGGCCCAGTCACACACCACCACAGAGCCTCCCCCTCAGGAAACACCACCACAGCACCCATCCAGCGTACCCATACCTCTGTCCCCAGGGGTCGTCAATCAGCAGTGTGTCCACCACTACAGGGACCCTAGGGCACCCTCCATACCCAAGACAATCAGGGACCTGGGGTCAGTGGCAGTGGGCACATGGTTCATGGGACAGAGGCACAGGACAACAGGGAAGCTGGGAGGACTGCTGTGCGCCAGGGCGAGGACAGGCCCTGGGAACCGACTCTCCAGGAGGCACTCTACGCGATCCTAGGAGCATGCCAACATTCCTAGGATATGCTGAGACAGATCATGGACAAGTTGCAGGAGAACATGCGGCTGCAGGAGGGACAGTACCAGGGGATCAGGGAGGACTTGAAGGCCATTAACACCACCCTGGTCTCCATTGCAGGGGTGCTGGCAGACATGGCCAACATTATGAGGGAGGCAGTGTCACACCAACGGACCCCTGACACTAGCCAAACAACTGAACAGCCTCCACCTCCGGTTGGCTGCAGTGAACACACCAGGAGCGATAGTGGGGCACCAACATCTGCAAAAAGAGTTGCCTAAGGGTACAGTGAGTGGGCATAGAAGTGTGAATTCACAGCCTGCCAGTGACAATGTCAAACACAAAACTATCAATAAAATATGAAGTTACACTGTTTTACTTGTGTCATTGGAAGTATTGGTGTATCACTGCAGCTCATCCTCATTCTCTGCCTCCTCACCTTCACTCTCCACAGGGTCCACTGCTACCACATGCCCATCTCCAGCCACCTCCTCCTGCAGAAAAGGCATTCGGCGTCTCAAGGCAAGGTTGTGCAACATGAAGCATGCCACCATTATCTGGTAGACCTTCATGGGTGAGTAGCACAGTGATGCAGCTGTTAGATGGAGGCACTGAAACCTGGCCTTCAGGAGGCCGAAGGTACGTTCTATTCTTCTTCTTGTTCGCCCATGTGCCTCATTGGAACGTTCTTCTGCTCTTGTCCTGGGATTCCTCACAGGGTTCAGTAGCCATGAGATGTTGGGGTGACCAGAGGATCACCTGCAAATTTCGAGGGACAACTGTTAGCCCCACACTATGCCATATGGCCCACGCCATACCCATTCACCAACAGCCACTGGGTGGGAACCAGGGCTCACCTATTAGCCACACCCTGTGCCTCTGGAGTTGGGTCATCACATTTGGGATGCTGATGTTCCTCAGGATAAAAGCATCATGCACCGAGCATGGGTACTTAGCATTGACATGGGAGATGTACTGGTCTGCCAAACACACCATCTGCACATTCATCGAGTGAAAACTTTTACGATTTCTGAAGATCTGTTCATTCTGGCAGGGGGGGGACAAATGCAATATGTGTTCCATCAATCGCCGCAGTGCTGTTGGGGATATGTCCCATTGCATAGAAGTGAGCCTTCACTGTGGCCAAATCCTCCACTTGGGGGAAAACAATGTAGCTGCACATATGTTTAATCAGGGCAGACAACACTCTTGCCAAGAAATGGAGCACTGATAGCACTTGCACAAGAGGGGGGATCCCAGTGGGGTGAAGTATAGCAGATATCAGGTCAGGCTGCAATTGGGCACACAGCTCTGTGATTGTGGCCCTGTCAAGTCTGTAGGTGAGTATAATGTGCATGTTCTCCATTGTTGCCAAGTCCAGCAGGGGTCTGTACATGGGGGGATGTCTCCATCTCCTATTCATCTACAGCGGTTGCAATCTATGGGGCAAAAGAGTGAGCAATGGGTCATAATCTGTACATTGTAGCGTCTACCGTTCAATGCACGATGTGATTTATTAATGTATTAGTGCATATGTCTTGAATGTTAGGATCCATTATGTATCCCCCCTTGAAATTGCATCCGCCTGTCCTGTATGGAGTGACAGGTGGAAGTGAGGTAATTCTGCTGATGTTGTGCGCCGTTGCAGGAGGCGGTTGGGAACCGCCTTGCAACTCCTCATAGGTTCTTGTTGGGCCCTCTGGTGTACAGGGCCAAGCGTGATATATGCCAGCGGTGACGGTATGCACTTCCGTGGACGTGACTGCCCTTTTCTATCCGTTCACTCACTTGCTACCTGACCTTCAACAGGAGAGGACCTACACTGCATGTGCTGCTGTGACCTGTGCCCGGAACCTATCCTGGCCCGTCTGACTGGGAGAAAGGGCCCCTGCCATCACCCCGGTGGAGTTGAAGTGACTGGTGGATGGAGTCCTACCCCAGTACGGACTGCTGTATGGGCCTCCAGACCAACAGGTGACTACACTGTGAGCACGATGCATGGGTCATGAATGCATGGGATGGTGTGTAAAGGCCTCATGTAGGAGGGGGGTTGGTGAATGGGCCCTGGGCAGCGTGCAGCATGTATGCTTGGCCATTTCTGTGCATTAGGGGATGGGAGGGCTGTGTTGGGTCATGAGTGTAACAGGCAGAATGGTCTAACTAATACTTTTCCCTGTGTATATTTCCTCTGCAAGTCAGCACCCATCAAAAGAAGGGTATATGGCGTGCCATCGCCAAGGACGTGCGGACCCTGGGGATACCTCCTCCGATGGAAGCTCCCTGGTGGTGGCAGGCACCTCTGTGCCCACCCCTTCTACAGGTACAGCCTCCACCCCGTACCAGCACCACCCTCCCAGCAGCCCCTCAGCAAGAAGCCCGTGCCCGCTCACCCAGGAGGGTGGGCATCTCCTTCGCCCCAGGCACCTCAGGCCTTGCCCAAGTAAGCCCTGCTGCCCTGTGTGAGGAGGCTATTCACCTCCTGCAATCTATCTCTTTTGGGCAGTCAACCACTGTGAATGCCATCCAGGGGCTGGAAGCCCAAATGCAACAGTCCAATGCATTTCTGGAGGGCATTCACACTGGCTTGGCGGCCCAACAGTGATCAATCCAGGCTCTGGCCCCCTCTCTGATGGCAGCCATTGTCCCTGTTTCCACCCTCCCCCTCCAACTTCCTCTACCCAATCCCATTCCCTTCAACCCCAACCTATCCCAAGCACACAAGCGGCTGAGCATGCACACAAGGCAACACACAAGAGTGGCACAGGCAAACACAGGCACCACACATCATCCCACAGGCACTCACACAAACACCATCCAGAAGCAGACATACCAACATCCACTGCCTCCACTGTGTCCCCCTCCTCCTCTTCCTCCACCTCCCTCCCAGTTGCGCCTACACTCACACCTGTATGCACTACATCCTCATCCACTACCCACATCCCCAACACACCTATCAGAACACACACCTCACTGGCAGTCACCACCCCAACAGTCATACACACGTCCCCTGTGTCCTCTCCACTAAGTCTGTGCTTCCTCCTCCCAAAGTACACAAATGCAAGCACTCGTACACCCAACAGCCATCCACTACTCACAACAGCATCCACCCCATGCACCTGCACGCAAACACAGCAGACAAACACCTCCTACAACCACTCCTTCTTCCTCCACTCCCAGACCTTCTCCCTCTTCCTGACCCAATGTCCATAAGAAGCTTTTCTTCTCCACCATTGACCTCTTCCCTATCCCCCCCGTCCTTCACATCTGGCCAGGGTGGCTAAACTCCAGGCAAGCACCTCAGCCACCCAGTCCAAGGGCCCAGTAGTGTCCACAGCAACTCGTGGTGGAAAGGGATCCTGGGCACCAGGCAGCCACACTGAAAGAGTGCCTTCCCCAAGTGCTGCCAGGAAGGTCAAGGTGCCACCCCCAGCTGCTACCATGAAGTTAAAGGTGCCACCCCCAGCTGCTGCCAAGAGGAGCAAGGAGCTATCCCCAGCTGCTGCCAAGAGGAGCAAGGAGCCATCCCCAGCTGCTGCCAGGAAGGGCAAGGATCTGTACCCACAGGCAGAAAGGACAAGGGGCCTGGTGCTGGGACTCAGTCGGAGCCCCCACCACCAACCATGGTGGTGCAGCCATCCGAGGCTGCAGGGGATGGACCGGATCTTCCTCCCACATCCACGAGTAGCTGCAGCAGCACCACCACCACCAGCAGTGGGCAGCTGTCCGAGGCTGCAGGGGATGGGCAGGAGCTTCCCCCCACCACCAGAGGCAACATCACCATCACCACCAATGAGCAGCTGTCACCGCTGGCGGACAGTGTGTAGTCCTGCGTCCATGGGCTGTTGTGTGGGCTGCCCCTGCAAATCCTGTGGGAATGACACCCACTTGAGAGACTGTGACCTTGCACTCCCCAAGACCTGCATCACAGGGTACGATGCCCCCTCCAGAACCAGTGGAGAAGCCATCCACTCACCCCATCCTCACCAGGATCAGAAGCACAGGGCACAATGCCCCCTCCAGAACCAGTGGAGAAGCCATTCTCTCTCACCCCATCCTCCCCAGGATAAAAAGCACAGGGCATGTTACCCCCTCCAGATCCAGTGGGCAAGTCACCCACTTGAGAGACTGTGGCCTTGCACTCGCCAGCACCAAGCACAGGGCATATTGCCTCCTCCAGAGCATGTGGGCAAGTCACCCACTTGAAAGACTGTGGCCTTGCACTCCCCAGGACAGCACACAGGGCATGTTGCCCCCTCCAGGACCAGTGATGTTGTTCCATCTGCCGGCTGAGGTGCCCCCCGCTTCCTCATCCCCCTGAGGTGCCTGCCTATTTTCAAACTGATGCCCCTGCAGTGCTCTCTCCGTGTTGTTGCAGGACTCAAGTGGGGCCTTGGACTTTGTGATGTGGCCCTGTGGCCCACAAACATTGAGGACTGGGCAGTGTCCCTTGATTTGTAAATATGTATATACTTTTAGATTGGATGCACGTAAAACTACTTTATTTATCTTATTTTTCAGAGGGGTATGAGGTGGATATCTTATGTTACTGCATCTGCTTGTGTGTATGGTGTTGGGGTGTTGCATGTGTGTCTCTCTCTCTCTTCCCCCCCTCCCCTGTGTGCTGTGCGGCTGTACTCACCGTCATCATCTTCACCGTTGTTTGTGTTCGTGGTAGAGCAGGACGTAGAACAGCATTGTCAATATATAGAGTTCAGGCTCCATGGCGGCATGGTTCTTCCCTGAGTCTCCACAGGTGAGTCGTTTCCCTTCTATGCAGTGTTTCCGCCAAGCTTTTGATGTCGTTGGTACCGCCCCGGAAAAGGTGGCGGATTGACATGTCTTAATACGGTGGGCAGAACATTAACTTCTGCCTGGCTGTAGACGGCTACCGCCGTGGTGCCTGTTGATTCTGCCCTGGCGGTCAGGTGTTAAAGTGACTGTCTGCCTGAGCTCTTTCAGCCATGGTCATATTTTGGCAGTATTTACCGCCAGCCTGTTGGCGGAATTATCGCCACTTTATCACCGACCACCAGTGTGGTAATGAGGGCCTGTGTTTCCACCAAATGTTATGTTTTTCTTTTCTTTGGCGATCCTTAGAGCCACATCTGAATCCTTGTAGTTAAGTAGTCTGCTGACTGTTGGTTGAGCTAAAGTGTATAGCGAGTATTTGGACATCGATGAGCAGTGTTTTTTTTTCTACAATAAACACATGCGAGAATGCATCAGCACCAAAGAGTGTTTTGAGTAGCTTCTTGATGTAGTCTTCCATTGTCTATATGTTAGTGGACTCTGGTATTCCTACAATGAGTAGGTTGTTCGGTGTGATCGTGCCTCCAAATCTTCATTTTTAGCTGCAATTGCTCTCACAATTTTTTCTATATTGAGGAGTTGTTCATCTCTGGAGGTGGTTGACAGTTGCTGCTCCGCTTCTTGAAGGCAGCCATCATGTTTCAAAAGTTTGTGGTTCATGGAGTCAATTCTAGTGCACATAGTGTCACTTTTGGCCTCTATAGATGTTAAGCTGTGTTTCATTGCTAGAAGGAGTGTCTTGCATGTCAGCATCTTCAGTATTTATCTCTGTTACCACCGGAGCCATACCAGAAGTTCCCAGATTATCAGTTGAATCTTCGCAGATCTACACATGTCAAATTGAAGTCTGGCCTGACGTCTGTCTGCCTTATCCATGTTGAAGTAGTTGGTTTTGGAAGGCCTGGCTTGTGAGTGAATGTGCAGTTACTGCTGCTGCGTCCATGAGGGTGGGTCCATCAGATGCCCCTGTATAAGGTCACATAGCTGGCGTAGCATGGGAAGATGTCTAACTATACTGTGAGACTAATGTGCACATGTCTGAAATTGATCACTCCTGCTCTTATCTTGATTTGCAAAGCTATTGTGAAGGATCTTCACCTGTTTTGGGAAGACATAAGTTTGACACACCTTTACACTTGTATAAACATAAGGTAATTGAGTAGGTGCATGCTCACCGGCGGCCTTGCCTTTATAAGTGGACTTCCCAGTCCCATCTCACCCCAAAGCAAGGGGGAGCGCAATTAGACCGGGCTCTATCTGTGGTGACAGCACAGTGCACACGGCTGGGGGCAGCAGATCACTAGGCCTTTAAGTGGTCAGTTGTGGCACAGATCACAGCCGCCAGTATGTTCTAAGCATGACAAATCCATCCGGTCCCCTTAGTTGCAAGTTGTACAGACTTCCATGACTCGCACCAGGCTGGATCTGCAGATCAGTACTTAGATGGGGCCCATAGGGCACAAGCTGATAGTATACAAGTTTCATTCGCACAATGGTTTATACCTGAATCGAGTCTGCAGTCAACTGCAGAGCGGTCCTAGTACATGAATCTGAAATGGAGATGTTGATGCAGCATGAGCAACTATTATTGTGGAGCATGTGGAGCAGAATGCGTGTTGCTGTATAGATGTGAACTTGCTGTGCCAAGCAGACAGCCCGGATGCAGCTCGCTGAGTTCATGTGTGGTCCGCTAGACACTTGATTTATGCCCAGGGTCCTGGTGGCAATCAGAGTATTTCCTTTTGAGTTGTCTTAGGTGTCCTACTCACCCAGTCCGCCTACCTCACACCACTGAAAAAACGTACAGGGTGTGCAATGAATGTCAATTGCCTTTTTCTCTAGCTCTCAGGCTGCCCAATTCAGTCACCGCAGTGTGACCGTTCACTACTTGAGTCTCTCCAGTTTAAGCTGCTGCAGCCTCTGTAAAGTCTGCGACTTTCCCCTGTAATTATATCTGATTCAAGCAAGGTATTAGTATTCTGCTCAGCATAAATGCAGTGCTTGCAGCACCGTTTACCCCACCACGGTTGCCATCTTAGGTCCCTCATTGGCCTGAGAGTTGAAGCGGGTTCATTAGAATTTCAGCTGTTTTCAGTCTCCAAATGTTTCTCAGCATACCGGATAGCGAAGCAGCTATGCAGCTCTATTGTTATGTGGTTGGGTAATAGGCAGCATGCAGTCGATGTTGACGGATTTTGTCCCCAGATGGCAGGAGCCACCGAGAGTGCGACCATCTTGCGTGCCGCCTCCCTGGCACCCCTACCAGAGGAGGCACTATTTATGGGAACTTTCTGTTTATATTGTATCTCTGCTTGCCTTACAGTTCTTTCACTGTCTTATCTCATGCCTCATCTTTGTTAATTTCCTTCTGTTCAGATCCCCTGGTATTCTGACCATTTTGCTTGTTACTTGAGTTTACGTCTTGGATTACAATTTGTCTTAGTTTACTTTGTTGTGTTCTCTTTTCCCTATTCCTCTTCCTTTCATAGTTTATTTGACTTGCCTGTCACAGTCTATCAGGTTTCCTGCAGTTCGTTTTAGATTTGCCATGACCCACCATCATGAAGCAAGTTCATATGCTCACAATTGTTACTAAAGACTTACATGCACTCTCCTTGCATATAGAGAACGATATTCGCTGGACAGTGTTGAACATTAACATCATTATGCTACCTGACGTGAGATCAGAGAGAGTGGTTCCACATAAGAGTTTGACATTTATCTGTTTCTGTCTCTCGCAACATTCTCTTCTCCTTTCTCTGCGGTTTTTAGATCTGCCTTGGACTATTTCTTTGACTCCAGCAGTTCTACATTCTAAGGAGTGAGGCAGATTGTCATTAGAACCTGTCGGACATCTTCAATAAAACCTGGCAGTTTGACAGGAACACACAGTGGCATGAATTGTGAATCCGATTCACTGCTGGTTATTGTTCAAGACATCACAAATATTCATGATAATCCTAGTGAGCAAGCTTACCCTATTGAATCACATCAATCTATTTTCTCCCCCTCAGAGGGAGGCCAGTTGTTGGACTTTTCATCCTTGGCGTGGTCTCCCTTAACTTTTTGCCTCTGTTTCCCAGGTTGTTGATGTGTGCTGGACTCTGTTTTTGCTGTTTTTGTTACTGTGGGCACTTTACCATTGCTAACCAGTGTTAAAGTGCAAGTGCTCCTATACAAAATATGTATGTAATTGGTTCATTCATGATTGGCATATTTGATTGACTGGTAAGTCCCTAGTACAGTGCACAAGAGGTGCCTAGGGCCTGTAAATCAAATGCTACTAGTGGGCCTGCAGCACTGGTTGTGTCACCCACAATAGTAGCTCTGTAAACATGGCTCAGACCTGCCACTGCAGTGTCTGTGTATGTAGTTTTAAACTGCAAATTCGACTTGGCAAGTGTGCCTACTTGTCAGGCCTAAACCTTCCTTTTCTTACATGTAAGGCACCCCAAAGGTAGGTCTCTGAGCTCACAATTTAAAAATACTTATTTTAGTAAAGTTGATTTTAAGATTCTGTGTTTGAAAATGCCACTTCTAGAAAGTGAGCATTTTCTTGCTTAAACCGTTCTGTGACTCTGCTTGTCTGTGGATTCCCTGGCTGGGTCAGTTTGACAGTTGGGCTGTTTGTACCTCTCTCTAGACAGTGACACAAGGGGAGCTGGGGTGAAGCCTGTATATCCTGATGAGCCATCTGTGCTAGGAGGGAGGGGAGGAGTGGTCACTCACACCTGAAAGGACTGTGTCTGCCCTCACACAATGCAGTCTCCAACCCCCTGGTGTGTGTCTGGGGCCTGGTCAGAGCAAGGCGGGATTTCACAAACAAGAGAGACTTTCCTTTGAAATAAGCCTACTTCAAAGGCCAAAATGACTATAAGAAGAGCACCAAAGACCAAAGACTTTAGAATACTTCTGGAAATCAAGAGGAACCTCTGCCTGGAGAGGAGCTGAGGAGCTGAGGAAAAAGAGCTGCCCTGCCTGTGAAAGTGCTTTGTGGAGCTATCCTGCAGTTGCTGCTTCTGCCTGTGCAAGAGGACAAAGACTGGACTTTGTGTGCCTTCCTGCTAGTGAAGAACTCTCCAAGGGCTTGAACTAGAGCTTGCCTCCTGTTGTTGAAGTCTCAGGGACAGCAAACACTTCTTTCTGCGAGCACCTGGAGCCTCTGCTGAGACTCCTACCCTGCCAAGTGGTGCCCATCCAGTTCCTGGGACCCTGAAAGGAGAAGCTGGCAGAATAAGAGTAAGAAATCCGCGCACAGACCGCCGTACAGGGAAAAGATCAACGCAATTCTGAGATGGAGCTGAAAAAAATCAACACTCGCTGCTGGAGAAACGACGTGCAGCATCGCTGACGGAGGCTGGTGAGATCGCAACCCACGCTGCGTGGTTTTCGAATCATCGTGCAGCAGGATTTCTGACGCAAGCATTACTGGCCGTGTAAATATGAAGCAAGGCCTGTCAAGACCAGAGAGTGCTGTTCGCATCGACGCATCGCTCTCCTGTGGAGAGAAGAAACAACACACGCCGATCAGACTGAAGAAAAAACGACGCCCAGTCTCGCTTGTGAGTGATATCGGCGCATCACAAGCCCCTTTTGATGCACACTCACCGTGCAGGATTATTTTGACGCACCCAGCTACATTTCCACGCTAACAGCATTGGCATTGTGTTTAAAATCACATGAAGACTCTTTTTGGTTTTTAATTGATAACTTGACTTGTGTATGGTGAATTTTTGTTGTTTTGGTCTTGTTTTGTATAGATAAATATGTTCTATTTTTCTAAACCTGTGTTGTGTAATTTTGTAGTATTTTCATTAAGTTACTGTGTGTGTTGGTACAAATGCTTTACACCTAGCACTCTGAAGTTAAGCCTACCTGCTCGTGCCAAGCTACCAAGAGGGTGAGAGGGGGGTTAGCTGAGGGTGATTCTCTTTTACCCTCACTAGAGTGAGGGTCCTTGCTTGGACAGGGGGTAACCTGACTGCCAACCAAAGACCCCATTTCTAACACCAGTACTTCTACCTCTTCCCCAGACAGGATAGACTCCTGCCATGATTTTATCACAGCCCTGAGTATGATAAGTTGTGGGACCACAACCACATGTTTGGCACAACCCAAGAAGTTTTGTGGGGATCCACTAATCGTTAAATAATTTTGGCCCTGTGTAGTTGCATTTCCTTGAAGAACTGTGGTGCTTCCATCTGATTTGGAAAAAACTACTCACATACTTTCTCATTTAACCAAAGATGCACTGATATGGGCTATGCCTTTCATTTAATCTTTCGTAACATCAGTATGACAGATTGCTTGCCCTGTTCAAGGCTGTTTGTAGTCAAAGACAGACTACTCAATCTTTCCATGCTGGGCTTCTGTCTCTTTGACAAAGATGTAAAGATTTTATTTCCCTGTATAATCTTGTTTACTCAATTGCAATTGGAGGCAGGATAGACCTGTGAAGTGTCTGCCGCTGCATTTTACAATGGGCTGCTAGAATATTTAAGGGATGCTTTGTCATTGATAACTAAACATTGTAGTGAATCCTAGTTCGTTTTAATGGGATAACAGGAGTTAGCTTAGCCTCTGGCTTGCAGACTCGTGCCCCGTCACCTAGTGACTTTTAACCTACTTAGCTTGCTCTGTCTTAGCCCATTTAATTATTTATTTCTTCTAAGATGGCTGCCTTGTTTATAGATAGGCCACTTGTTATGGGTAACATTATCAGTGTCACCGCACCAAGGCGTCAAGATCAAGCACCAAAGACAAATAAACAGTAGGTGTTCACACTTAGGGATTTTCCATCTCTATACTTTCAAGAGATTGTTTATATCAATTGCCATCCCAAGCATGTCTGTTATCTATTGTTTAGGAACACACCTAGGTCAGGGGTCCTTGTAGATCTGTATAAATACATCACACTTTAGACAGATAATCAGAGGGATTCCGACCACAGGGCATCGCCACCATCGCTGATACCGATGCTGCAGTCGTCTTGACGCTGACCCAGTCTTCGTGTCCCTGCGGAGTCTGAGATAGAGACCTCATTCCAAGGTAACGAGGGTTGGGGGCTCCTCTCATGGACATGGCATTGGTAGATTAGGTTTAACAAACTCAGCTCTCCTTTAGGTAGGAGGTTAGGCCTTTCACATTAGGGTATTAGGGCATATTGCATCTCATATATCTTTTCTACGTATTGCAAGATGGTGGGGGTCTTTGTAATAATGACTCTCGTCTTCACAATTCTGTTTCTTGCATTATTCATTATCCTAATCATTGCAGCCCATGCAACTTATCGCAAATTGCAGTTATGTTAAAATGAAATCTGTTGAAACTCTACTGCATCTGTGTCATTGCCTGTGTTTGTATGAGACATGATATATCTGTGAGAAAAGGGTAATCTCCGTTTAACCACGACACTCCCTGAGATATCTTATTCTCGAGTCCATGCGTAACGGCTGCCATAAATCACCTTTTACTATTGTGTTTCTGGTGAGGTGCTGCTATTGAGCTGGTAAGGTTGGGACAACAGTTGTGACTTGTTGTAGGAAAGACGTAGTCGCCTACAAACAAAAGTACTGTCATCCTTAAACCAGCAGTCTTGCTCAGAGCAAGAGTCCAAACTACGACAACATCCCACCACCACAAATGCATTAATTGACGTAGCCCTAAAAGCTGATCAACAACAAAAGGAAATGAAATGAGAGAAGAGAAGAGAAGAGAACCACAGCTTAGTTGGACCCCTGGATCTGGTGGAGTCTTCCCAGGTGTCGCTCATGGATGACCATATGCAAGTAGGTGACATAAGATACCGGCTTACCAAAGAAGAAAAGGACAGAAGAAGGGTTATGGAATTATGTATGTACTGTGGGCAAGCTGGGTGATATGTAAGGAATTATCTCCAGCTGTAGGGAAACATGCAAGCCCAATCTTAATCAGCAGATCAAGACCAAGCAAACCAATATTTCAAGTGCCTGCAGAGAACAAGGGTCATTTCTCACTGAAAGAAACGCTGGCAGCACTTTTGGGCCCTTTAGAATGCTGGTACTTGTTAGACTGCAGAGCTGCTGGTTATTTTAATGAAAATAAAGGTTGCTGATGCTTATAAAATTACAGCACTTTCTAAAGACAAACCAAAACCCCTCAAAGGGATCTGCTAACTGAGGGGAAAGTATGTAAGAAAACTAAAGACTTAGGGTCTGATTTAGATCTTAGTGGTAACAGTCCCGCCGTCCAATTTGTGATTGAAAACCCATCTGCCTCCGTGATGGTCCACCCACTGTATTTAGATCTGACCTCCACTTCTGAGTTGGTGGATTTGGGGAGAGAAAGGGTAAAAATTCACCTTTTCACCAGATTCCCACTCCCATTTTCAACTGGACTTGACTGGACAACACCCTCCTTCGCTGCTGCTACTGGACCACAGCGAAAACACAACCCCCTGCAGCTGGACACAAAGGTAGGGAGCACGCATTGATTGTGTACATTGGAGGGGTCACTGCACATGAGCTCCGGATCACTGAAGACATATACATCACAGTAGTTTTTCTAAAGTACAGTGACATGCATATGTCAGGGACACAAGTGGGTCAGACACTGTTGTGGGCACACTGGTATGTCACACATTGCACAAATACACAACTGTCATTATGGTGCCAATATTCATCAGCAAGTGAATGCTGGCACCACAGTGAGGGTACATTCACAACTGTCAACTGTGTTCATGTATGTGCATTGCCAAATGACCGGTACCTGTCATGTTGTGCTATGAGTTGTGTGTGTGAGTCAATACGTGTTTATGTGTATGCGGTGCGATTGGCCGGGTGAGATGGAGGGAGGAGTAGTGGGTGCTGTGGTCATGGCAGTGTGTGTGTCCCTTGCATATGGCATTAATGTTGTGTGAGTTATGTTGTGTTGCTACATTCAACATTGAGGTGAGTGTTTGTGTTGCATTAGCGATGTATGTTGTTATGCATGTGCTTGTGTAGCTGAGTGTGTAGTTGCGTTGGTTGTTGTGGTTGTGTCGTGTGTGATGCAGGGGGACATATGTGGCAAAGGTATAGTGTGTGTGTCTGTGTGTGTGTCACTACCTGTATTCCACAGCCACTGCCGCTGTCAGATATCAATTGAGTTCCACTGCGGTCTTCCTCTGTCAATGAACTGCCACCAATCCTCCACTTGCAGAGCGGTAACATCTAAATACACCGGTTGGAACACCATCAACCGGATGGTCTTCTCTGGTCCGATGCGACCTGGTGATGCGATCGCCAAGATCTAAATTGGGCCCTTACTTATGGCCACGGACTTGAGGCATTGCGATACGATCCCCTTTGATATGATTAATACACCTAATTTTCAAGTTGTATTAGGTACACCCTTGATCAACTGAAAGGCATCTCAGGTGCAATTCAGTTCAGTACATTGCAAACTAAGGGCCTGATTATTAGCAGCTGAGTTACTCTGTCACAACAATGACGGATATCCCGTCCGCCAAAATCTAAATCCCATAGGTGAGGCCGATATCTAAATCAGGCCCTAAATTGTTTTCCTTAAGGTATTTCTGTTCCATTGCATAACTTGTTGATTTGTTGAGGTGCTTTGTATCACAGACCTTGGACAATAAGGATCGGATTCCTGAAGCCTAGTCTGACTTTAGAGATGTGATCAGGGAAAAGAGGCAGAGTCATTACCCTCATGCAGAGAAAAGACTTGTTTCATAGACTCTCTGTTGCTAAAATTTCACACAGTCGGATTTATCCATTAAGACAAAAAAGGATGAATATTTGAAGAAGTCCATGGATTAAAATATGTTTTATTAGACATTCTATACTATAGTGAATTAAATGTCATCACTGTGAAAATTAGATATCCATTTATCTATTGCATCCTCAGTTGAAACTGCCAAAACATTTACCATTTATCAAGGCTAATTTGAAAGGGACCTATATTCTGGTCTATATTAAAGTCAGGAATGAATGGAAGACTGATGTTAACATGCGGTACTGACAGCTTGAATATATGGTTATACCATTTAGCCTGTGCAATGAATCTGCTGCACTTAATCGGTCAATGATCTCTTTCATGATATTTTGGACACTTGTATCATCGTGTATTTAGATTACTTTCTCTTCTTTTCAATGACTTTAGATGAACATCTGAAACATATGACAAAATTGTTACACGGATAAAGAGAAGATTCCTTGTACGCAAAACTGGAGAAATTTATTGTTGGGCATGCGGGCTCTGGTGGGCAGTCAGGTTGCACTCTGTAAAAGCAGGGACCCTCACTCGAGTCACTGTAAGGGAGTTATGATCCTAAGACGACCTCTGCTTACCCTCTTCGTAGCTTGGCACAAGCAGTCAGACTTATCTCAAAAGCGATGTGTGAAGTATTTGTACCAGCCCACAGAAATACAGTGAAAACACCACAACACCAGTTTAGAAAAATAGCCAATATTTATCTAAAATCAAACAGGGGTGTCAAATTACAAAAATCCACCATACACAAGCAAAGTTATGAAGTTTTAAAGTAAAAAGAGTCTTAAATATATAGAAATCAATGGATGTGTTGTTTTCACACAAAGTACACGCTTTGCATAAAAAATAAAGCTGCATGGTTGAGCGTGTATCAGAAAAGTAAGCGATGCATTGATTCCTTACTCAGAAGTGAGGCCATGTGATGTTTCTTCTTCGGTTGGGTAGACGATGAGTCATTTTCTCTCCAGCAGAAGAACGATGCTTCAATTTCATAGACCTTGAGTCCATTCAGGTTTACTGTGGTTTTGATACCCAGTGACAGTGCTTGTGAAATTTTGGCACACAGTGGTGAAGAGCTGTGCTGTGTGGCGACGCATTAATTTTGGCAGCCACACATGGGTGTTAGGTCATTTTCCTTCCCCCTGATGCAAATGGAGTGTCTATTTTTCAGCCACAAAGCAGATGATGCGTCGATTTTTCTCCTGCACTTCTCCTGTGAATGGATTTCAGTCTTGGTTCCTCCAGCCTCTACTGTTAAGGGCCCAGGGACTGGATTAGGCACCCCTTGGCAGGGTAGGAGTCTCAGCAAGGAAGTCCAGGTGCTGACAGAGGAAATCTTTGATCGCCCTGAGTCTTCAGAACAGGGGGCAAGGTCAGTCCAAGCCCTTGGAGACACTTCACAAGCAGGACAACATAGCAAAGTCCAGTGTTTGTCCTCTCAAAGGCAGAAGCAGCAACTGCAGGCCAACCCAGCAAAGCACACTTACAGGTAAAGAGGCAGTACTGCTTATACAGCTCTTCAGCTCTTCTCCTTGGCAGAGGTTCCTATTGATCCAGAAGTAATCTAAAAGTCTGGGGTTTTGGGTCCACTACTTATATCAATTTCTGCCTTTGAAGTAGACAAACTTAAAAGGAAAGTCTCTGTTGTTCACAAGATCCTGTCTTGCCCAGGCCTGGCCCCAGAAACACACCGTGGGGTTGAGTATTGCATTGTGTGAGTGGTAACGCGTCCCTTTATAATAATTTATTACACATTGGGACTCGTTTTAGGCCAATGAATCTTTTGACCCAGTTGAGAGACACCTTAGGACGAGATAACTAGTCAACATAATAATCAATACGTCAATAATGTCATCAATATTTACTATAACAATGCAATTCACTTTAGTCAAAGACATTTAATTAAACTCAAGACACACTCATGACCTTTCAGTCATGATAACCAGTTTAGTAGAATATTATGATGTTTGTTCCCTATTGGTCACAATTCTAATAGCAAATGTATTAATCTCAGAAGCAAAACCCTCATTAACATTGTCATAATTTGGCAACTCGAATAAGACTTCATCAAAGCAAGAAACGCAATTGTTAGAACATGACACAGCGTCAACATAGAACAACTTTAGCAGAGTGTCTAGAACAACTTCAGCCGAGTGTCATTAAGGAGTTGGTTCAACAAAGCATAGATTCAGTCATTTGTCTATTTGCGTCAGTCTATTGAATACCTGTCCTAACCTCAAATTAGCATCGGCATGTTGGGCTTCATGCAAAACAATTTAGAACATCAATTTGGAAAACATCTAACTAAGGTCTCTGTCAAAAGTAACAGTTGGTACCTAGAAAGGAAAAGCAAACAGACAATCACAATTTCATTGTCATAGTTACCCTCCCCTTGGGGTCAGCACTCAGGTTCAGTCTTCGTCTTCAGGACATCAGTTGATTCACCATCAGTCAGGAACTCAGCTCGGGCAGAAAAGGGCAAAAGGGTACTTCCCTCATAAGGAGGTAATGTGTAAATGGGCAATCTAAGGAAGAGGATGGTTTAAGTAAAACCAGCAAGTCACCAAACAGAGTGACAAAGTTTCTGGATCAAATCAATAGCATTTCCCTAACCAATCTGGTCACTTCCGTGTGTCAAGAGGTTTTATCCCTTTTTCATTGTACATTCCCCTAAAACCTAATTGGACAAGGGGTTGCACCCCACTATCTTTAACCAATTGAATTTGTATTATGTCATTGAATCTTTCACCCCGCATCAGTTCTCAGACTTTTATTGGTCCATATGATTGACGTCTTTAGAGGTAGAATGTCTGGTATGATTTCATCCTTTTGTAAATCTTTGCACATCTTCAGTCAATAGCTCCATTGTCTGTACTGGTTTGGGCGACCCTGTATTTAATATTAAGCTACACTGTTGCATTCAATTAATACATTTCTACAAGAGCGGTGAACTTCATGGGAACGGATCTACTATAGTTACATTCAGCTTCTAGTTTGAAGAAAACAAGAGTTCATGTCCTTTAGCAAGTCAGCACACTGCACGTTAGGAAAAACACATTTAATATGAGAGTCAGGCAGCTAGGACTCGACTCATGCTAACTAAGGCCTAAAGAGATTTATTAGCAAAACTTTAATACCAAAATCATTAATGATTACTATGAAACCATTTAAATTCAATAATTCATGAACATTAGTTATTTTCATTAGTCCCCGTATACAGTGGCAGCCACTCCCCGTGGGCACATTTCAAGTGCACGTTTTAGCAAAAACATATTAATACAGTTTCTATGCGGCATTATTATACATGAGTTCATAAGCATTTCATGTTAATATAGATTATATAAGCTACGCTCTCTCAGTCCCTCCTCTGATGATGCTCGTCATCACACAAACCTTTCCCTTAACCTCTCACTTTGCGCATGACTCTCATTTCAACATGTTGACCTTTGCGTGAACTTTCCCAAATTTCATTGAACATTTTGTCCCTTTCATTTTCTTCATTTCTTTTACTTCGTTTTGTCAAATTTCTTTTGATTCTTTCATTAATTTTGCATGCACCCCATAAACCCAATAAACAAATTAGAACAATTAATAGACCCCCTAATATTTTTGCAAGAACCCCATTCCAAATATTACTAAACCAATTCTCTACTCTAGCAATTCCTTTCCCCACTTTCTCCCAAACTCCAGGTTCCTTCAGATCCTTCAAATCTGCACTATCTCTAGTTAGGTTAGTAAGCATACTTCTAATCTTTCCACTATTGTCAGGAATGAACGCACAGCAATTGCGCTCGTTAAGCTCCTACAGACTCCGCCGCTCTTCACTAAAAGAATGTCTAAAGCAAGCCGGTTTTGAAGAATCATAGCTCTTTCCACAGCAAGTTCAGTATCCATCAAGAGTATAGCCCCTATGAAGTTTGTCAGCATGTTATCTACAATAGTAGACAACTTTCGAATTTTTATGGAGTTTAATATAACCCCTACTGAAGGAATTATGGCTCAAAATATGTCACCAACGACAGCAGCCGCTATCTCTCTCTTTTGTCTAGTATGTTGTACTTCAGACATTTTAGGTATTTGTTTTAAGTCATCAATCTGGTAAATCTTTGGGAAAACTATTCCCAAATAACATGTCCCATACCATCCCTTAGTAAGACGGTAATAAGTACACATATTATAGATCGCAGGGATCGCTGGATCCTGTCCATTCAACATGAATGTCCATTTGCTCTGAAACAAAAACTCATGCCTGCATTCACTCGTTCCCACAAATAAAGTGTCATGCTCAGATTTTGGCCTATATATACAAAACCTACCTACATGTAATGCATCTATAGCTACTTTGCCTTGTGTCTTTATTGCAGTGTAAGCATAATCATTTGTGTATGTGCGTTTTTCTAATCCCTTTTCTAACCTTTCTTTCAGTGCTTTGCGTCTATCATCAGTGTGATCTAAAAAGCTTTTCTCTACGGATGTTAATAAGCAGGTCAGATTGTTGCGATGTGCATAAGCTGTCCCAAATGTTAGTTTCGGCTCAAACTTTTCCCATGGTGTTAATGTAGCAGTCTCAGGATTTGAAGCATTGTTAGTCACTTTCTTGCCAATCCATGGCATTCCCACAATCACACCTATAATTATTATTGCACACACAATACCTAATATAGCACTCAACCAACCACACATCCTACTTTTCTAACTCTTATTGTAAGCCATGATCTTTAAAGAATCAGATAGCAGAATAATATAAAGCAAACAATCAACTTGAGAATGATATAAAAGCTCTTTTTTTTTTTTCTAAAACTCAGTCTTTTTTTCTTTTGCGTATATTTACAGCGTTTCACTCACTCCAGGACCCTTTTTGTCAAATCAGGTTAGCAGCTTGTCATAATCGGTTTTTCAGAGTCAAATCAGGATTTCAATGTCACATCTGGTAATTTATCAGTTTCTTTTCTTAGCTTTTCAGCCTTCAATTTTAATTTCAATTTCAACACAGCCTCTTTCTAAAGTTGAATTCACGTACCGTAGTATTGACCTGGTATCTCTCGATCAAAACAGAAGGCTAAGAATTCTTGTTGCCATTCAGATGTCGTTGCATATGCCCATTCAGGACCTGTGTACCTTTTGTTTGCAACTCTCTTTCTTTTCAATCTGCGTTCACTCTGCAACTCTCCTTCACTAAGATCCTCCCTTCTGGTTATATCAACTTCTTCCTCTATAGTGTCACTAGGGACAACTTTTTCCTTTGCAGCTTGTTTCTTTGGCCAGTTATCACCTTTATGAGCTTTCTTTCTGCTTGGCCTTTCAGGATACTGAACAGCACCCTCCTCTTGTGCTATGGTGTTCTCTCTTGATGGACCTGCAAGTGGCTCAGGAGGATTTGGTGTACTTTGGCCTCCTTTTGTTCCTTACCCTTCGCCTTCAAGGTCTGTAACGGGTTCAAGTTCTAACCCGTATCCGTCTACTTCTGGGAGAACCTCTCCTTGTCTTGGTTCTCCGGCTGCCTCTACTGAGATAGGCTCACTGTCACCTCTCTCGAACTCATTTACTGTTAGAGGGACTAAGCCATCCTCAGTGGGCTCTCCTTCCGTCTCAGTTCCCCTTTGAATACTCTCCGGCCCTGAGACTTCTTTCTCTGGGGTTGTTGTTTCGGACACTTCGAGTTCCTCATCAGTTGGACATGTCACCTTCTTTGTGTGACTGGCACGTATACAGTTGGGAACGTCTGCACCTTTCACAGCAGTGTTTGTTGTCAGAATTACTATGGCCCCTTCCAACGTGGCTCCAAACACAATTTCCTCACGTGTTTCTTGACAACCACCCAGTCACCGGCCTTCAGGGTGTGACCTGAATCACTGATCGGTGGCAACATGTTAGCCTCCATCTGGTGAGAAAAAGAGCGGACCACATCAGCCAGACCCTTGCAGTAGTCCAACACCATATCATCCGTGATATTCATAAGAGCATTTAAAGGTACTGCGGGCAACCTCATAGCTCTGCCCATGAGAATCTCATGGGGGGATAGTCCTGTTTTCTTGTCAGGTGTGATTCTCATTGACATCAGCACTAAGGGTAATACATCTGGCCATTTCATATTGGTAGCTGCGTACATTTTTGCCATTCTCGACTTCAAGGTACCATTCATCTGTTCCACTAGTCCTGATGCTTCAGGGCGGTAGCTACAATGCAGCTTCTGCTCAATGTCTAATGCAGCACACAAGAGCTTTATCACCTCATTGTCGAAGTGTCTGCCCCTATCTGATTCTAAAGAGACCGGAAATCCGAACCGTGGTATTAACTCTCTAAGCAACAGCTGTGCTACTGTGAGACTGTCATTCCTACGGGTAGGGTAAGCTTCAATCTAGTGACTGAAAACACACACAATCACCAACACATACCTCAAGCCACCACACACAGGCATCTCAATGAAATCCATCTGCATCTTGCTAATATGTGGCTCAAAGCCACCACTGTTCCTTTTCCTGCATTCATCTGTTGACAGATGATGCACCTGTGACAGGTAACCTCTGCGGCTTGCCTGAATTTTGGATTGAACCAATCAATTTTGCATAATCTGATCATTGCATCTCTTCCAAGGTGTGCCTGACCATGGTAAAGCCTCACAAATTGTGACAAAAGACTGTTTGGCAAAACCAACTTCCCCTCCTCTGAGATCCACAAGTCGTCAGCTCTTTGTACACATTGCATTCTTTGCCAGGAGCGTTTTACCTCTCTGCTAGCACGACCTTGCAGTGATTTTAACTCATCTAAAGTATCAACTACTCTTAATGCAAAGTTCAAACATGTTTCATTTTCAGTTTCTGGTAACAATTCCCTCTGATCCTTGAATGATATACAGTTCAATGCGCAAAACCTTTCAACTTGATCTGCATAGCCGTTTCCCATTTACACAAAGTCTTGTGACTTAACATGAGCATTGCATTTCACCACGGCAATTTCAAGAGGTAACTGAATCGCATGCACCAAATCCTTAATCTTTTCACAATTTTTCACTGGTGAGCCTGAAGAGGTCATGAAACCCCTCTGTGACCACAATTGGCCAAAATCATGTACAATTCCAAATCCGTATCTGCTGTCAGTATAGATAGTGACTTTCTGGTTTTCAGCAGCGTGGCATGCCTTGGTAAGGGCAATTAATTCAGCCACTTGTGCAGAGTACACTCTTTCGAGCCAGGAAGCTTCTAGAATACCGGTGATTGTACACACGGCATAACCAGCTCTCAGTATTCCAACTGAGTCTCTCAAGCATGATCCATCAACAAACATAATGTAATCATTTTCCTCTAACTGTGTATCTTTGATGTCAGGTCTGGGTTTGGTGCATAGTTCTGTTACCTCAAGACAATCATGTTCTACTTCCTCTGTATTACTAATCTCAGCATTTTCAACAGGAAGTAGAGTTGCCGGGTTTAATACAGTACATCTCTTCAAAGAAACATTGGGAGACCCCAGTATAACGGTTTCATATCTAGTCAGCCTAGCGTTTGTCATATGCTGAGTCTTAGTTCGGGTTAACAGAATTTCAACTGAATGTGGACCCATTACTGTTAGGGGATGTCCCATCACTATGCCTTCACACTGTGTGAGGCTCTGACTAACTGCTGCAACTGCGTGCAAACAACCCGGCAAGGCTGCTGCGACTGGGTCCAAAGTAGCTGAAAAATATGCTACAGGGCGGTTTGCACCTCCATGGACCTGTGTTAAGACAGACAAAGAACAAGAATCACGTTCATGACAAAACAGTAGGAAAGGCTTTGTGTAATCAGGCATACCTAAAGCTGGTGTCCTGCACACACATTCTCTCAACTCCATGAATGCCTCAAGCTCTTCCTCAGACAAAATTATGGTATTCGGGTCATCCTTAACTTCCTTGCCTGTCAGTTTCACTAATGGTTTAGAGATAATCGAGAAGTTGGGAATCCACTGATGACAGTACCCCACCATTCCCAAAAATATCCTGACATCTCTCTTTGTTGTCGGAGGATTCATCTGCAGTATGGCTGTAACCCTTTCTTTTGATATCCTTCTGGACCCCTTCTCATTCAAGTGCCCTAAGTACTTCACCTGTTTCTGACAGCACTGCAGCTTCTTTGGGGACACTTTATGTCAGTTCTTTCCCAAATGGTTCAGTAAGGCAATTGAGTCATACCTACAGTCATCTTTTGTTCTGGATGCAATCAGTAGATCATCAATGTACTGTACCAGAGTCGAACTGAAAGGCAGTTCCAGTGACTCCAAATCCTTCTTCAATATCTGATTGAAGATGGAAGTTGACTCAGAAAACCCTTGAGGAATTCTGCACCAACTGTACACCTTGTCCAGGAATTTGAAACTGAAGAGAAATTGGTTGTCCTCATGAAGAGGCACCAAAAAGAATGCTTGAGACAAGTCCACAACCTTGAACCACTCTGCATCACATGGAACCTGAAACATAATCACTGCTGGATTTGGCACTATGGGGCAACATTTTACCACAATCTCGTTTATTTTTCTCAAATCCTGAACAATTCGTACCTTCCCACAAGGCTTTTTCAGACCCATTATTGGTGAATAACATGGGCTGCTCAATACCTCCTTTAGAACTCCTTGTTTTACAAAGTCCGCAATTATCTGTGATACCTGAATAAGGACATCTTGTGCCATGTGGTACTGTGGCACCTGGGGAAACACTGCATTCGGCTTTACCTGTACTTTAACCGGTTCTACTCCTTTTATCAGTCCCACTTCCTTTCCTGTCAAGTCCCATACTTTCTATGTCACAGTTCCCTGCAATTCGGCTGGCAAGTCAGTCACTGTAAGCATCGGGAATAAGGTTATCAAAGGGTATTCCTCATTTGCAGTCTCCGTTTCTAACTCTATAAGCGGATCGTCGTTCCCTTCATCATCACTGTTTGTCTGCACCTCAATTCCTTCATTGGAACAGGTAATTGAGCACCTCATCTTGCACAGCAAGTCTCTTCCCAATAGGGATACAGGACTCAAATCACAGACTACAAATTTATGTAACCCCTGGAAGTTACCAATCTCAACTTGAACCGGATCTGTAATCGGGTTTGTCAGGTACGGGTTTGCTACTCCTACCACCCTTATGGTACGCCCCGAAAGTGGCAATTTTGGAACCTCTGCACTTCTGACTGTAAAGCGTGTAGCTCCTGTGTCGACTAGGAATGAAACCTTGTGACCCATCACTTTACCCTCTACATAGGGCCCCCCAGGTCTACTTCTAGGGACGCTGCAAGCCTGCACTCCTCACTGTCTGAGCTATCATCTGACCATTCATCGTTTATTCCATCCTCACCATGCAATGGGAACTGTTGTACTGTGTTATTTTGACTCATCATTTGGCCTGTGACCTGCTGAGGAAGCATCACCTGCTGCTGTCCCATTGGAGCTAATGGTAATTGCATTTGCTGTCTAGGTACCATGGGAACCTGCTGTTGTACCTACTGCATTTGTGCTGGTTGACCACACGGCATTTGCATTTGCTGCATGGGTTGTAACCCCTGCATCTGAACCATGTTATTCTGGAAGTTTTGATTCTGGCCCCTCAATTTTGGACCCCGCACATTTTTAAATGTACCGACATCAGTGCTTTGTTGAACAACACCATCCTGCACCACATTTGGGCATTCCCGCTTCCAATGCCCAACCCCCCGCACGCGTGACATGGTGACATCTTTTTCATCCCCTGCGCATCATTTTGAACCACAACTGTATTCAAATCTTGACCGCGATTCACAAAACCCTGACCTCGCCATCTCGTTGTGTCTGAAACATGCCATTCCCTTGTGGTTGCTGTTGTACCATCTGCTGAATTCCATTTCCCTGCATTCCTGCCTGAGCTGCCTTAATCTGCATCACCATCACTTTCTCCTCCAACTTTCTCTGCTTCAACTCAATCTCGTCACTACAGTATTTCGCATACTGCAACACCTCATCAATCGGCTTTGCCTGCCAACAGATCAAATGATTCTTAATCATCTGGCTAACCTCTGGTCTCAATCCTTCAACAAATCTGAACACAAGATGGTTCATGTCTTTCGGCTCAATAGTCTCAGTGCCACTGTAATGTTTGAACGCTTTCAACAGCCTCTCATAATAAGCATGGATCGACTCTTTGACCTCCTGTGAGGTCCGATCTATTTTTTGCCAATCGGTCACTTTCGGCGACACTTTCTGGTTCAAAAACTCAATCACTTTATGATAGTACTTCATCACCTCTTCGGATGGTGCTCCGGTTACCTTATCCCTTGCCGGTTCTTGTGTTGGCCAATCCACACCTCTCTTGCACTCAAGACATAAGTCAGGTGGCACAATAATCTCAAACAGGGTATTCAAGTCTTACCAGAGACACTTCGCAAGGTTCACAAACCTGTCTGTCTGCTGCAACCAGTCCATTGGCTTTTCCCTCAACCTGGGATAGTCATTTGTGAATGACAAAATGTCTCCTCTAGACCACAGTACATGGACTAGTACCCCTCCAGCTGTTTCTCTCATTGGTAACATTTTTAATCTCCCCGTGTCCGGTGAAGCTTTAGCCTAAATTGATTCCGGACTATCACTTTTCTCCTTATCTCTCTTCTTGGCCCATCTGCCTTCCTACTTCTCTAAAGCTCCCCAGATTTGTGCGCTTTGCAGTATCTCTTTAAGATGCGCTTTTATTCTGGCCGACCTCATGTGATCAAAATCTTTAGAGTCAAAGTCTAGCCTGTAGCTTCTTTAAAAATGTTTAGTATTCTCAATATCAATATTGTATTTGTCTGCCAGGTTCGCCAACCTCTGATGCACCTTGTCCACTTCCTTAGTGATTTTGGGGCACAGATATCTTAATTCTGCTTCTGTGTATGATTCTAATCTGTTCACCCCTATTGTTCCTTCCACTAGTTCGGCAGCTTCCACACCCAGTCTTACAAAGTTTAAGTAGTCATCTCTTTCTGAACTCTCTGCGGTCACTGTAGCAGGTTGTGAAGCGTTGTTATTTCCCAACCACTCATTTAGTTGTTGCACGGAAAAACCTTGCAACAAGATGTTTCCTGACTGCATCAATGGTGTCTGTGACATATCTGCACTCATTGTCTGTGGGGCTAGCACATTTGACCCTACTTGTCTCATTGCCTCCAAAGGAGCCCCACTCGGACTAAGGTCTAACAGAGATCTGAGATTTCCGGGTGTTTGTGCTCTTGGCAACATTGATCGGGGGGTTCCCGTGAACCCTCCCTTCATTATTTCCTGGGTCCCCACCCCATGATCACATGTGCAAGGTTTACCCTGCGCATACAGTGGTACAGGTGGACCAACAGCAATAGGTAATGATATGGCAGCTGGTGTCTGACCTGGTCCCAAATCTCGCGGAGCAGTAACTCCCAAAGCTTGACTCACTGTAACTGGTGCAGGTACTAACAGAGGTCCTGCTGCTGGACTATAACCTGGAATCAGCTGTTGCTGCGGCTGTGGCAGCAATTGCGGAGTTGGCTCATTCTGCAGTAACTTTGATTTTGTATATATCGGATCGGGCGGCACTATCAGACTCGTAGTTGTCTCTAGCACTGGGACATCTGGATAAATCCTCTGTATGTGTGGCGGAGGTTGCAACTGTATCTGCATGTCTGGCGCAGTGGGTACACTGACACCATTCTGTATCAAACCTGTATCACTAGTCTGCACTGTACTTGCAACTTCCTTACTCTGTGTCTGGTTCCCAGGACCCGCACTAGTGCTCGGGCAGTGTCATTTATTGCATAAGGTGGAGGGCGAACATGCAACAACTGATTAAGAAACTGTTCATCGTCTGAATCACCTTCATCTATCCAGGACCTCTTAGTCTCTTTTGGCTTACTAGAGCCCTTATCTGTCTTATAGGTGGCTTTCTTTCCCTGTGTCTCGTCTTCTTGTGTTATTGCTGGAAACAATTTGAGTCTGTCGTCTATCCCCCTTCTCCACATTCTACTCTCATTGTCCCATCTAGCCTCGTCTAAAGTCTTCTCTGCCCTTTTCATTCTCCTCTCAAATTTCTGCCATCTTTGTCGTATGGCCATTAAGTCCCAGACTGCTAATGCCTCATACTGAGCTGGCCTTGGAGGTGGTTTCTGCACACTTAACATCCACCTAAAATTTTCTAAAATTCTCATATTGAAAGTTCCATGCTCCTGAAACGCTAAACATCCCTCTTTCTCAGTCAATTTTCGCCACTGTTTCATCCAAAGACATGGCGCGATTCCTTTTTCCTCCATTACTATATAAGCTGGAGTACCCTCAGGCGGTGTCGGCTCCCCTTCACTCGCCATAATATATGCGTCTCCTTTCAGAGCGCTCTTTAAAGCTTTGAAGAAATTCATTTTTACGTCTTCTTTGTTTAGGATCTAATTAGGAAATGACTTTAATTCCCAGAACACTCTTCACCCTCCTTTCTCAACCTATTGCCTCTCACGGGCAGCTGCCAATCCGTGCGTGACCCCTCTCGGGAACCGACCTATCCCAGCGCGGCACTACTGATGTCACACTCACACACTGCAGCTGACAAAGTCTTGCGGCTTGTCTTCCTCACTCTGGATTCACAACAAACTAATGCAGTATATTGCGAACACCTTTAACAACAACAACAACCCAAATTTGTCGGTTTACTACAGGAAGGGTAACACATTCACTTCAGAACTTTACAGAGATTTCACTTGAAGCCTCTGCCGCTACTCTCTCCTTCTCAGCTCCCGCACCCGCAAGCAGAATTTGACCCGCAAATCCTGCTCTCGACTTGTCAATGGTTTGTCCTAGTGCACTATAGAACTTGCCAAATCTTCATCGAAGGTTTCATTCATACAATTTTGACTCAAATTCGACTTGTCAACCGTGCCCGATTGACCTATTAAACTGTACAAATTACAACATAAACCCAAGTGTCTCCTATACTTGTCAATATACTCCGGAGTCTTAGACCACGACGGGTCCGTACATCACCAACAACAACCACGTGGATAATTTTTTAGCACAAGCGCCACACTCATATGAAGTACGCCAACTTCCCTATTCTCATACTGTGGAGTACGTCCACTCCTACTAAAACAACATTACCTGGCCTAAACACACAAACTTCACAAAACACCTGCAACATGCCTAAGCTGAGCAAGCGCAAATTCTACACCACTCATACTAAAATGCCGAAAACATACCCATCTCACTTAGGCAGGCTCTGAGTTTCCGGGAAAGTCATGAAGAATTTAGAAACACATCATACCTCCAATTTGCATAATCTCAGAAAACAAAATTAAACAATGATTCTCCGTCCTTGGGCCCCAAAGGGCCAAACCGTCGCTCTGCTACCAGAACTGCTAATGCGTCCCTTTATAATAATTTATTACACATTGGGACTCGTTTTAGGCCAATGTATCTTTTGACCCAGTTGGGAGACACCTTAGGACGAGATAGCTAGTCAACATAATAATCAATACGTCAATAATGTCATCAATATTTACTATAACAATTCAATTCACTTTAGTCAATGACATTTAACTAACTCAAGACACACTCATGACCTTACAGTCATGAATAACCACACCAATTTAGTAGAATTTTATGATGTTTATTCCCTATGGGTTACAATTCTAATAGCAAATGTATTAATCTCAGAAGCGAAACGCTCATTAACATTGTCATAATTTGGCAACTCGAATAAGACTTCATAAAAGCAAGAAACGCAATTGTTAGAACATGACACAGTGTCAACATAGAACAACTTCAGCAGAGTGTCTAGAACAACTTCAGCCGAGTGTCATTAATGCGTCGGTTCAACAAAGCATAGATTCAGTCATTTGTCTATTTGCGTCAGTCTATTGAATACCTGTCCTAACCTCAAATTAGCATCAGCATGTTGGGCTTTATGCAAAACAATTTAGAACATCAATTTGGAAAACATCTAACTAAGGGCTCTGTCAAAAGTAGCAGTTGGTACCTAGAAAGGAAAAACAAACAAACAATCACAATTTCATTGTCATAGTTACCCTCCACTTGGGGTCAACACTCAGGTTCAGTCTTCGTCTTCAGGACATCAGTCGATTCACCATCAGTCAGGAACTCAGATCGGGCAGAAAAGGGCAAAAGGGTACTTCCCTCATAAGGAGGTAAAGTGTAAATGGGCAATCTAAGGAAGAGGATGGTTTAAGTAAAACCAGCAAGTCACCAAACAGAGTGACAAAGTTTCTGGATCAAATCAATAGCATTTCCCTAACCAATCTGGTCACTTCCGTGTGTCAAGGGGTTTTATCCCTTTTTCATTGTACATTCCCCTAATACCTAATTGGACAAGGGGTTGCACCCCACTATCTTTAACCAATTGAATTTGTATTATGTCATTGAATCTTTCACCCCGCATCAGTTCTCAGACTTTTATTGGTCCATATGATTGACGTCTTTAGAGGTAGAATGTCCGGTAAGATTTCATCCTTTTGTAATTCTTTGCACATCTTCGGTCAATAGCTCCATTGTCTGTACTGGTTTGGGCGACCTTGTATTTAATATTAGGCTACACTGTTGCATTCAATTAATACATTTCTACAAGAGCGGTGAACTTCATGAGAACGGATCTACTATAGTTTCATTCAGCTTCTAGTTTGAAGAAAACAAGAGTTCATGTCCTTTAGCAAGTCAGCACACTGCACGTTAGGAAAAACACATTTAATATGAGAGTCAGGCAGCTAGGCCTCGACTCATGCTAACTAAGGCCTAAAGAGATTTATTAGCAAAACTTTAATAACAAAATCATTAATGATTAGTATGAAACCATTTAAATTCAATAATTCATAAACATTAGTTATTTTCATTAGTCCCCGTATACCTTGACGGCCACTCCCCGTGGGCACATTTCAAGTGCACGTTTTAGCAAAAACATATTAATATAGTTTCTATGCGGCATTATTATACATTACTTCATAAGCATTTCATGTTAATATAGATTATATAAACTACGCTCTCTCATGAGGACAGGCACAGCCTTTTCAGGTGTAAGTGACAGCTCCTCCCTCCCCACTATAGCCCAGGAGACTCATCAGGCTATGCAGGCTACTCCCCCCCCGATCCCTTTTTGTCACTGTCTAGAGGGATTTCACAAACATTCCAGCTGTCAGTCTGACCCAGACATGGATTGCACAGGCAGGCAGAGGCACAGAATGGTTAAGCAGGAAAATGCCCACTTTCTAAAAGTGGCATTTTCAAACTGACAATCTAAAAAACAACTTTACTGAAAGATGTATTTTAAAGTGTGAGTTCAAACTCCATATCTCTATCTGTTCCCAATGGGAAACTGCACTTTAAAGATATTTAAAGGCAGTCCCCATGTTAACCTAAGAGAGAGACATGCCTTGCAACAATGGCAACCAAATTTGGCAGGTTTTCACTGTTAGGACATGTACAACACATCAGTACATGTCTTACCTTTAACATACACTGTACTCTGTCCATGGGGCTACCTAGGGCCTACCTTAGGAGAGCCGTACATGTACAAAAAGGAAAGGTTTGGGCCTGGCAAGTCGGTATACAGTTTAAAACTGCACACACAGACGATGCAGTGGCAGGTCTGAGACATGTTTACAGGGCTACTCATTTGGGTGGCACAATCAGTGCTGTCGGCCCACTAGTAGCATTTAATTTACAGGCCCTGGGCACCTCTAGTACACTTTACTAGGGACTTACTAGTAAATCAAATATGCCAATCATGGGTAAACCAACCACCAATACAATTTAGACTGACAGCATATGCACTTTAGCACTGGTTAGCAGTGGTAAAGTGCCCAGAGTCCTAAACCCAACAAAAACTGGTCAGAAAAAAAGGAGGAAGGAGGCAAAAAGTTTGGGGATGACCCTGCAAAAAGGGTGAGGTCCAACATGCAGCTTCAAAGCTGAGTCAGTGGCTTTTCTGGGCTTCATTTTGCCAGATCAAGGGCTGAGCATGGATCCTCAAAAGGATCCAGCTTTTATAAAGGCAGAAGTAAACAGGTTTCTGAGATTTGGGGACTTCCATAGACATTTTATTGAGGCATTTTCCATAATAGTGGCATCCATTAGACTACTGACTAGAAAAGGTACATCATTTAATTGTGGCCCATATTTAAACACCAGAAAAGTAAAATGATGTTGCTTAGTGATTTTCTGTGTTGCATTGGCTCTCCGCTTGCCTTAGAGTTCATTCACAGTCTCATCCTTCAATTTTCTTATTTTTTTCCTGTTCAGTTTGCCCAGTATTTTGACCCTTTTGGCCAGTTACCTGGCCTTGACTCCTGGATTACAATGTTGCTTGGTTTGCATTGCTGTTTTCTCTTTTTGCCTATTCCCTTCACACTTGACTTGACTTTGCTACGACTCTCTTACCTGCTTTGTGAAGTTTAGCATAGGTTTATAGGTTCGCCATGGCCAGCCATCTTGAAGTCCATAAGTGATTTTGTCACTCAAAGGGGCATATATATATATACCCCATTTGTGCTGAATTTGCTTCATTTTTTAATGAAAATTCAGCACAAACCTAACTTCAAAGGTACACTTTGGCACTAGACCCGTCTAGTGCTAAAGCTTTAGAGTTAAAGTCATTTTTTGCCTGTGGGCAAACTACCTTGCGTCAATGAGAATCAAGGTAGGCATTCCCGGGCAAAAAATAACAATATGGCCTTAGAGCCATATCTATCCCCCTTTGCTAAAATCAAGCACGGGGGAAGAGGGCATTAAATAATGGCACTAAGCTTGCTTAGCGCCATTGTTTAACGCCTGTGTCAGGACAGGCATTAGGGGACCTGTGGGCCTATTTCCATGGTCAGAGACCGTGGAATGGGCCCACAGGTGCCCTTTCCTAGCCCCTGGGACACCCCCACCCACACCAGAGGCACACCAGAGGATGGGGGGACCCCATCCTCTGGTGAGTAAGGTAAGTACAGGTAAGTGCCATGGGGGGCCTAACTTGCCCCCCCCCGGCATGACACTGGACCCAATAGCCATGCCCAGGGGACATATGGCAATCAGGGTGGTGGGCATGACTCCTGCATTTACCAAGACAGGAGTCATGTCCATGGGTGTTGTGCATCAAAGGATGTCACTAGTCTGGTTAGAGGTATTATTTATGCCTCTGCCTATACTAGCGTCTTCCTTTGACGCACAATCTCCTGTTCCCCCTACACCTCCCCCACCCGGCTACAGTTCTCTTTTATGATGTAAGCCGGGCCTTACAGCTGCCTACTGTGATACACCAAAATTTGAAGCCCGGCCGACGTCTTGGGATGGCGCTAGCCGTCAGTATACTTTTTCACGCAAAACTGCGTTAGCGCAGTTTTGCATAAAAAAAGTATAAATCAAAGCTCAAGATCTTAGCAATTTCATATGCTCGTTCTTGTTACTGAAGCCTTTTATGCACTCTCTCTGCATATAGAGACACTCAATTTCAGGAGAAAGTTGAGAATTAACATTGCTGTAACACCTGACCTAAGACAAAAGTGGTGCTGTAGCAGACTTTTATATGTTTATCTTTCTCTCAGCATCCTATTTGCTATAACCCTTTTCTCCGGTATTTACATCTGCCTGGGACCTCTCCTTAGCGCCTACAGTTTTACATTCTGGGGAGTGGGGCAGAAGGCCATCAGAATCTGCCTTATATCTTCTGGAAATCCCAACATAAAGCTTTCAAGAGGTTTGAAGCATCTACGTTGTGTGTGTCTGTTTTAGTTGGTCCAAATTGTGTGTTAGTAGTTTGGATGTTCCTCAATGAGGCATGACTGGAACGGAGAAGTGGATGGGGAGGCAATTCGTTACAGCGTTGGGACTTTGTTGCATCCCAAAATCGGTACATTTTTTAGGAAAAAGCTAACTATAAATGTGGCTCTTCTATAGGCAATCTCTATCAGGATTGGGTCTCACTGGTGCACAATAACAGAAGAAAGGTTGCACGATAGGCAGCCCTCTACGTCAACAAGTATTCCCTCTGACTTCTTGTAGTTCCAAAGTAATATGTAAGATAGAGTAGGAAATAGGCAACACGAAAAAATACACTGACTATTAGAATACGTAGTAGCAAAACAGAGAGCAATTGCGTTTCTTTTAATGGCTTAACTACGTTTTCATCTATACTTTTTTCTTAATCAAAAACTTCTTCTTCAGCCAGACTATGTTGCTGAAATGCTGATTTGGATTTGGTTTGTTTACCAATGTGTCAGGATCATGGCGCAGCTTGTGAGCCAGACACCCAAGTCTTCATTTTATTTGTTTTGGAATGTCCAACACAAACTTTCGTGAGCTTTCTGAAAACCAGCCGTGAGCTGGAACATTTTCCGCGCCAGTTCTAAAAATAACCTGTTTCAGTACGTGGTAATTATGTGTCTTTAAAAGCTGGCACGGCATCTGCAATAGGGATTCGTGATCTAATCTCCCTACTTAAATAATCAATAATGTTTAAAAATTCTAAAGCCATTACTTCCTTCCAGATACAAGGGACAGTGCCACTCAAAATCATCTTTTTTTTTTGGTTCTCCTGTCTAAAAAGTGACCTACAGTTTCACTGGAATGCAGACTTGCACGAATAAAGGAAGGGTCTGCACTATGGAAAATTTGAAAGGAAAATGCTGCTATAAAAATACTCTGTAGGCAAGAGGAGGACAGGGTCTGACTGTGACAGAAAATAGGCCCAGGCATCAAAATAAACGTGGCCACCTATTTGTGAATGAGATAACTAATGAAGTGGCCCATTTTTTAAAACTGGGGTGGTTTTAAGCTTATAAAGGAACGCAGTAAAAGTGTTTTACAGGGTATGTAAGCGTGCAAGGATTTGAGCTTTGCTGAAGGATTTTTTTGATTTAATATCAGGAAAATAAACAGTAAAAAGTTGCCCAGCATACCATTGATAACGCGTCCTTTTATGTTAATTTATTACACATTAGGACTCGATTCAGGCCAGTAAATCTTGTGACCCAGTGGAGCGACACCGTAGGACGAGATAACTGATCAATATGTCAAGCAATATATCAATAATGGCATCAATATTTATTACAACAATGCACTTTACCTTGGTTAGAGACATTAATCAATTTGTGGAGGCAACCATGACCTTTCAGTCACGAATAACCACACCTTCTAATAGAATTTTATGAATTTTATTCCCTATTGATTACAATCTACGACCAAAAGAGTTAATCTCAATACCAAGAAGCATAATAGCATAGTCAACTGTGATAAGATTTCATTATTGCAAGAATCACAAACATCAGAACATAGCACGGTGTAAACATAGATCAGAATACAGCAAATGTCATATACGTGTCAGTTCAGCACAGCGTAATGTCAGTCATTTATCTATTTGCGTCAGTCTAAGTGAACTCCTGTCCTAACCACTAATTAGCATTAGCATGTTGGGCTTCATGCAAAACAGTTTAGAACACCAATTTGGAAAACATCTAGCTATGGTCTCTATCAAAATGAGAAGTTGGTACCTAGAAAGGAAAAGCAAACAGACACATTACAGATTGCATTGTCATAATTACCCTCCAAAGATTTGGTCAGCACACAGGATCAGTCTTCGTCTTCAGGACATCAGTCTAACTCAACTAAAGGCACAGGGGACACTCTCCTCATAAGGAGGAGATGTGTAAATGGGCAGTCTATGGATGAGGATGGTTTTAATAAGTCTCAAAGTCACCAAACAGAGTGACAGAGTTTCTGGATAAAACCGATGGCATTCCCTACCTAATTCTAATGACCTTCCTGTGACATGGGTTTTTATCCCTTTTTCGTAATACCTTCCCCCAAAATTCTATTGGACATTTACTATACCCCACTATCTTTAACCTATCAAATTAACATTAGGTAATTCAAATTGTCATCCCACATTTATTCATAACATTTTGATTGGTCTTCGTAATTGACGTCTTCAGAGGTGGCACGTCCGGGGTTACTTCATACCTTGGCACGTCTTCTCAGGTCAGCAGTTCCATTGTCTATTGTTTTAAACGTTCTTGTACATTACATTAATCTACACTTGTTTCAATTTTGTATACAAAACTTAAACTAAGGAGCCAAGTATGCGGTTGAGAACGGAATTACAAAGATACATTCATCTTCCAAGTTGAAGAAAAAGAACATTTGCAGGGTCATGGCCTTTTGCGAGTCAGTACACTGGAAAACAGAAAAATACTTTTAATATGAGAGCTAGGCAGCTAAAACCCACAGCTCACGCTAAGTTAAGGCCTATAAGATTTTCAATATAAATGCAATATGGTAAATGTTAATATAAACTTGATTAACCATAGCATGAACAATTTTATTTATCATTATTAGTTTGCATATACATTATTGGCCACACATCGTGGTCATAATTCAAGTGCATGTTTAATCAAAATCGCTTATTATTGTCGTTTTCTATGTAGCATCGTTAAGCATTGATGTAAGCATTTCATTTTAGCTTATGCATCATTTAAACTACGCTCTCTCAGTCCCTCCTCTGATGACGCTCGTCATCACACAAACCTTTCCCTTTGATCTTTCACTTTTAATTTGTCACTTTACGCATAATGCGCATTTCAACATCTTGTCCCTTATGTGAACTCTCCCAGATTTCATTGAACATTTTCTCTCTTTCACTTTCTTCATTTCTTCTGGTTTTTTTAGTCCAATTTCTCTTAATTTTATCATTGATTTTGCATGC
Organism: Pleurodeles waltl; assembly: GCF_031143425.1. NCBI lineage: Eukaryota > Metazoa > Chordata > Amphibia > Caudata > Salamandridae > Pleurodeles > Pleurodeles waltl. The sequence continues at coordinate 380,703,525 of NC_090446.1, forward strand.
CCCCCATAATCCTAATAGACAGGCCAAAACAATTAATAAACCCATTAGTATTTTTGCAAGTACCCCATTCCAAATGTTGGTAAACCAGCTCCCTACTCTGGCAATTCCTTTTCCAAATTTCTCCCACACTCCAGGTTCCTTCAAATCTTTCAAATCTGCACTATCTCTAGTTAGGTTAGTTAGCATACCTCTAATCTTTTTACTATTGTCTGGAATGAACGAGCAACAATGACGCTCGTTGAGCAGCTTGCAGACCCCTCCACTCTTTGCTAAAAGAATGTCTAAAGCAAGCCGATTTTGAAGAGTCATAGCTCTTTCTGCAGCAAGTTCAGTATCCATCAGGAGTATAGCCCCTGTGAAATTTGTTAGCATGTTATCCACGATAGTAGACAACTTTTGAATCTTCATAGAATTCAAGGTAACCCCTACTGAAGGGATTATAGCTCCAAATATGTCACCAATGACAGCAGCCACTGATTCTCGTTTTTGTCTAGCATGTTGTGATTCAGGCGTTTTAGGTATTTGTTTTAAGTCATCAATCTGGTAAATCTTTGGGAAAACTATCCCCAAATAACATGTCCCATACCATCCCCTAGGGAGACGGTAATAAGCATTAAGTCCACAGTTGTAATAGATCCCCGGGATCACTGGATCCTGTCCATTCAGCATAAATGTCCACTTGCTCTGAAACAAAAACACATGTCTGCATTCACTCGTTTCCACAAACAAATTGTCCTGCTCAGATTTTGGCCTATATATACAAAGCCTACCTACATGTAATGCATCTATAGCTAGTTTGCCTTGTGTTTTGATTGCAGTGTAAGCATAATCATTTGCATATGTGTGTTTCTCTTATCCTTTTTCTAATCTCTCTTTCAATGCTTTGCGTCTATCATCAGTGTGATCTAAAAAGTTTTTCTCTACAGGAGAGGGCCCCGCCGTGCAGGAAGGCACCGCTGAAGAGGGCCCCGCCGTGCAGGAAGGCACCGCTGAAGAGGGCCCCGCCGTGCAGGAAGGCACGGCTGAAGAGGGCCCCACCATGCAGGAAGGCACCGCTGAAGAGGGCCCCGCCGGCAGGAAGGCACCGCTGAAGAGGGCCCCGCCGTCCAGAAAGGCAACGCTGAAGAGGGCCCCGCCGTCCAGAAAGGCACCGCTGAAGAGGGCCCCGCTGTGCAGGAAGGCACCGCTGAAGAGGGCCCCGCCAAGACAGGCCCGCTCCGCTGGGCCCTTCCTGTCAAGCACCGCTCCGCTCGGCCCTTCCTGTCAAGCACCGCTCCGCTGGGCCCCGCCTTCTCAAGCACCGCTCCGCTGGGCCCCGCCGTCTCAAGCACCGCTGGCCCAATGACTGTGCCGGTTCTGTGTCGTGCTAATGTTCACGCTGCACTCGGGCCATCCTGCCTCCCCCATTGCCTGTGGAGACTGTTATCCACTTGATGGACTGTGACTTTGCACTCCCCTGGATATGACAGTGGGCAAGCCACCCACTGTAGAGACTTGAGAGACTGTGGCTTTGCACTCCCCAGGATATGACAGTGGGCAAGCCACCCACTGTAGAGACTTGAGAGACTGTGGCTTTGCACTCCCCAGGATTGAACAGTGGGCATGGTGGCCCCTTCTTGGATCTGGAATCGTGGACTCATGTGGCTGTGGTGCCCCCCCTTCCCTTCCCCCTGAGGTGCCTGTAGTTTTGTCATCTGATGCCCCTGCAGTGTTCTCTCCAACGGACTCAGGTCTCCTGTGTGGACTTTGCCCATGTGTTGATACACTTTGGCCCACGGACATTTGCAATTTCTGTGACTGTGCGGGACTTTCTGCCTCTATTTCTCGGTCACGCAATGTTTACATTTGAAATTTTTTGCTTCATTTTCCTATTTTACCATGTCTTCAATGAACCTATTTTTTACATAAATGTTGTTTCTCACTTTAATCATATCTTTTCGTTATTCCGGGGGGTTTGGGTGGGGTCACTTTGACTTGGTGCTCTGCATTGGTGTGTAGATAGTTGGGGGGTGGGTGTGATGCGTATGTGTGTGCCCGTAACCCTTCCTCCTCCCCCCCTCCCCTGTGTCGTAGGTGCGGTACTCACCGTTGTCGTCTGCGCCGGAGTTCGTACTCGTGGTAGATGAGCAGGTAGACGAGAGCGGGTAGGTTGTGTAATTCGGGTTCCATGCTGTCCTCCTTCCTCGTGGAGTGTGTAGAGGTGAGCGTTTTCCCGTTCGTAGTCTGTTTCCGCCGTGTTTTTATCGGCGGGCCTCCCGCCCCGGAAAAGGTGGCGGATTGGTGAGTCGTGATAGGGTGGGCGGTACATTGTCTGCCGCCTGCCTGTTGGCGGTGTCCGCCGCGCTGTTTGTCTGTCCCGCCGTGGTGGTCGGAGTGTTAAAGTGGCGGGCTCTGTTGGCGGTTCCCGCCAGGGTCAGAATTCCATTTTTTGAACCGCCAGCCTGTTGGCGGGTTGGCCGCCGCTTTATCACCGACCGCCAGGGTCAGAATGACCCCCTTTGTGTCCATGGGAAACAGTTATGCAGATCAAGTTGCAAGGTTTTGCGCATTGAACTGTATATCGTTCAAGGAGCAGTGGGAATTTTTACCGCAAACTGGAAATGACACGTTTTAACCTTGCATTAAGGGTGGTTGATACCCTAGATGAGTTAAAAACATTACAAAGTTGTGCAAGCAAAGAGGAAAAACCTTCCTGGCAGAGAATGCAATGTGTACAAAGGGCTGATGATTTCTGGGTCTCAGAGGAAGGGAAATTAGTCTTACCAAACAGCCTTCTATCTCAGTTTGCCAGGCTATATCATGGAAAGGCTCACCTTGGGAGAGATGCAATGATCAGGTGATTTAAAATTGACTGGTTCAACCCAAAATTCAGACATGCTGCCGAGGTTATCTGTCACTGGTGCATCATCTGTCAACAGATGAATGCTGGAAAGGGAACTGTGGTAACTTTGAGCCACATTGGGAGAGCTGGTGGAGGAAGAGGAGGTGGTTGTAGGAGAGTCAGGTGTGCTGTCCTTGGGTGAAGGTGCATGGGCTGCAGGCTGTCGTGAGGTGGTTGGCTGTTGGGTGGGTGGCTGCCTGCGTTTGTGTGTCTTGGAAGAGGGGGTGACAGACACAGTGGGAGAGGACACAGGGGACGTGTAAATGGCAGTGGGGGTGGTGACTGCACGTGTGCGGACTGTACTGGAGGGTGTGCTGGTGATGGGTGTACTGGCTGTTGGTGGTGTGCATGCAGGTGTGAGTGTAGACGTCACAGGGAGGGAGGAGGGAGACGAGGAGGTGGGGGACACAGAGGTGGTAGTGGCTGTTGGCATGTCTGCATCTGGGTGTTGCTTGGGTGAATGTTTGTGTGATCTGTGGTGCTTATGTCTGGATGAGCTGCCCTTGGGTGTTGAGGTGTGTGCAGGCTGGTCTGATGGTGTGGATGGGATAGGCAGAGGAACAGGAGACAGAGACAGGCTGGAGGCAGTTAGAAGAGGGAGGCTGGAAACAGGGACAATGGCTGCCGTCAGTGCTGAGGCCAGAGAATTGAACGATCGTTGATGGGCAGACTGACCCGAATGAATGCCCTCCAGGTATGCATTGCTACGATGCACCTCCCTCTCTACCCCCTGGATGGCATTCAAAAGGGTAGTCTGCCCAACAATGATGGTCCTCAGGAGGTCAATGACCTCCTCACTGAGGGCAGCAGGGGTAACAGGGGCAGGGGCTGAGGTGCCTGGGGCGAAGGAGATGCCCGCCTTCTTGGGCGAGCGGGCACGGAGCGTAGACTGAGGGGCTGCTGGGAGGGCGGAGCTGGTGCGCTGGGTGGCGGCTGTACCTGTAGAGGCGGGGGGCACGGATGTTGCCGCCACCGCTAGGGAGCTCCCATCCGAGGACGTGTCGGTGTCGCTGGTTTCACCACGGCTCCCCGTTGTGAAGCTCCCCTCGCCCTCCGTATCACTGGTGGCCTCGGTGTCTGTGCCATGGCCCACCGGGGCCTTGTGAGTCGCAGCTCCCTCGTGCTCCGGTGCCAAGTCTCCTCCGCCTGATGATGCTGAAGCACACATGCACAAGAAGATAAAGAAAAAGGGTGGGGGGAGACATAATAAAAGGTTGAGTACATGCATTGTCAACACCGTTGGCGGAGAGGACAGACACAGGAGCCTCATGCACTAAGCCGAGCAATCGGGGTACACTACTGAGTACTTGTGACTGGGCCAACAGGTCTAGGGACAACAAACGCGCACATGGGTGATGCAGGACCATGGCTAGCTGTACCTGTCACCGTACAGAGGTGGGGGGCGGGGGCACAGGGACATGGCTAAAGGAGAGGAATACAATACAGAAAGCGCCCTGGCCTAATGTCACCCTCAGCCCTCCTCCCCCACCCAGGCACCTCCACTGCGCGTAAAGATAGCTGAATGTGCTGGTACTCACCCCCTTGTGTCTGCTGTGATGTCGTCACGCGCCCATCCAAATCGGGGTAGGCCACCGCCAGGATCCGGGACATCAGGGGGGTCAGGGTACGACTGGCACCCCTCCTAGGTTGGGAGGCCATCCCCAGCAGTGACTCTGCGGTCTTCCTGGTCCCGCGGCGGATGTCCTCCCACCTCTTGCGGCAGTGGGTGCCCCGTCTGTTGTGGACCTCCAGGGTCCGGACTTCCTTGGCGATGGCACGCCAAATGTCGATCTTCTGATGGGCGCTGACCTATTTGACATGTACAGGGTGGAAATTGAAATATCATCAATTTTCCGCATGATAGATACGATTGTCCCCCCCTCCCCAACCTTGCCATGTGGCACATGCTCTCATCTGTCGTGCCTTGCACTCGTCATTGTCCCCCCACCCCACCATCTTACATCCACCATACACAACCCAGGCATAGCCCATTCAACGTGCACACAGTGTACTTACCTGTTGGTCTGGAGGACCGTAGAGTCGCGCATACTGGGGCAGGACCCCATCCACAAGTTTCTCCAACTCAGCCATTGTATCTCCCAGACCGAGGTCACAGCAGCACTTGCAGTATAGGTCCTCTCCTGTGGATGATCAGGTCTCGAGTGATTAACCAGATAGAAAATGGCGGTCACGGCCGCGGCGGCGCGTACCACCGCAGTACGTTCCGCGACCGCCGGCGCAGCTGGTCATTGGCTCGTGAAACCCATAGGGCTTGATGTTAACCAATGCGGCTTTGCGCCGCGGTCTTCGACCGCCTACCGCCACGGTGTGTCACGCCAGCGCATTGACCTCACATCCCACTGTCACACTTCTCAGGTCAGGCAGCCGCCATTACAAGGGACCACAGGGCTTAATTACTACTGCGTCACACAGGCCTAGGCCTTGCATTGCCACTCATACAAGCCATTCAATGCATTGACAATCGTGTACTGTGCAAGATGTAGTTACGTACCTGTGGGTTTCTTGACTCTGTGCTCCATGTTGTCCTTCCTAGGCACCGTCCGCTGGGACTTGCGAGGAGAAGGATGAATCCTCCCGTGTACCGACCGCTGGTGGACCTGTCGACAATGGAGGAACGTCATATAATACTTCACTACCGACTTGACCGAGCCACTATACATGAACTGTGTGCCCAGCTGGAGCCAGCACTGATGTCCCCCATCCGCCAACCCACAGGAATTCCCCCTCTGGTGCAGGTTCTGTCAGTCCTCCATTTTTTGGCAAGTGGGTCTTTTCAGACAACAGTGGCCATGTCATCAGGGATGTCTCAGCCTATGTTTTCTAAGATTTTGTCCAGAGTGTTGTCTGCCCTGACGAAATACATGCGGAGCTACATTATTTTCCCTGAGGAGGGTGATTTGGCCACTGTGAAGGCTGACTTCTATGCCATTGGACATATCCCCAACATCATTGGTGCCATTGATGGGACCCATGTGGCCTTAGTACCCCCAAAAGATGATGAGCAGGTGTACAGAAACAGGAAAAATTACCATTCTATGAATGTGCAGGTGGTCTGTTTGGCTGACCAGTACATCTCCCATGTAAATGCCAAGTTCCCTGGGTCAGTGCATGACGCGTATGTTATGCAAAATAGCAGCATCCCCTATGTGATGGAACAGCTACAGAGACACCGTGTGTGGCTAATAGGTGACTCTGGTTACCCCAAACAAATTTCATATTTTCATTCAAGGAAAATATAGGCCCAATAAAATCCATTCCTAACATTTCCCAGGAAAAATCTGGGAATCCCAGTGAGCACTTCAGCAGATTGTGCATACATAAAGATTTATCAAAGAGAAAACAACTCACTAATATAATATGGATTGGTTAAATATCAAAAAGCACAAATATCGTAAATTAAATATTGATAACCTAAATATTGACACTGTATACATAAGTATAAAAATCACAAATGTTGAGTACACAAATATTGTTTTACAAAATACCGATTTTTATGTATATCAAACAAAAATATCGGAAATAAAAATATTGACACCTATAAATAAACATAATATATATAAAATATTGATTCAAACAGTATCAACTACCAGACGCCCTTCCCACTGTACAGACTTGGATGTTCCTTACCACCAAGAAAAAAGTAGCAGTCCGACCTCCAAGTTTGAGTTGGTAGATTCAGGGGGTGATGGGGTGAAAACTCACATTTTTTCCATATTCCACACCCATTTTCAACTAGACACAACTGGACAACACGCATCTGCTGTCACTACAGACACCAACCCACAGAGAAAACACAACCTACCCATCGCTGGACTCAAAGGTAGAGATGCTGCATTGCCAAGGTACATTGGGTGTGCAATGTACAGGAGGTCGGGACCATTTCGGGCATATAGATGTTACAGTAATTACCTTAAATTACTGTGACACGCATATGTGGGGTACACAACTGTGTCATATACGAAGGGGGACACACTTGCAAAACACACATATTGCTCACATACACAACTGTCATTGTAGTGTCATCATTCATTCCAAAATGAATGCTGGTACCACAATGATGGTACACTCACAGTGGACAATGGTGTCCATGTGTGCGCATTGCAAGGGGACCTGTAAGGGTAGGTTTGTGCTATTTGTTGTATATGTGTGTCTGTACATGTATGAGTATGTGTGTGTATAGATTGGATATAGAGTCAGATAGGGGCAGACACTTCAACAATGAGGTGATTAAACTATTGTGTGCCACACTAGACATCGAACAAAAGCTACATTGTAGCTACCGCCCTGAAGCATCAGGACTAGTAGAGCAAATGAATGGTACTCTGAAATCAAGAATGGCAAAAATGTGCGCAGATACCAATATGAAATGGCCAGATGCATTGCCCTTAGTGCTGATGTCAATGAGGAACACCCCTGACAAGAAAACAGGACAGTCCCCCCATGAGATCCTCATTGGTAGAGCTATGAGGTTGCCAGCAGTACCTGCAAATGCTCTAGTGAATATCACAGATGATATGGTGTTGGACTACTGCAAAGGTTTGGCTGATGTGATTCGCTCTTTCTCTCACCAGGTAGAAGCTAACACATTGCTACCGATTGGAGATCCAGGCCACACCCTACAAGCCGGTGACTGGGTGGTTGTCAAGAAGCATGTGAGAAAGTCGTGTCTGGAGCCACACTGGAAAGGGCCGTATCAAGTAATCTTGACAACTACCACGGCCGTGAAGTGTGCAGGCGTTCCAAATTGGATACATGTCAGTCACACAAAGAAGGTAACGTGTCCTGCTGATGAGGAACTTGAAGTTTCTGGCACAACAGTTCCAGGAAGAGAAGTCTCAGGGCCAGAAAACAGTCAAGAAGGAACTGAGACTGCAGGAGGGCCCACTGAGAACAGCCTTGTCCCTCAAACAGTGAATGAGTTTGAGAGAGGTGACAGAGTGCCTATCTCAGTAGAGGCAGCAGGAGAACTAAGTCAAGGAGAGGTTCTCCCAGAAGTAGGCAGATACGGGTTAGATCTTGAATCCGGTACAGATCCAGAAGAAGAAGAAGAAGAAGAGGAAGAAGGAGAAATAATAGAAAGAGATCAGAGTGTGCCAGCATCCCCTGAGCCAGCTGCAGGTCCATCAAGTGAAAACACCATATCACAAGAGGAGGGTGCTGTCCAGCGTCCTGAAAAGACACAACGGAAGAAGACGCATAAGGGTGATAACTGGCCAGAGAAACCACTCTTAAGGATAAGAAACATACCAAATGAAACAATAACAGAGGAGACCGATACATCCCGAGCGGAAGATCTAAGTGAAGGAGAACAGCAAGGTGAACGAAGGTTGAAAAGAAAGAGAGTCACAACAGAAGATATATAGGTCCTGAATGGACGTATGCTACAACATCTGAATGGCAACAAGAATTCTTAGCATTCTGTTTTGATCAAGAAGTACCGGCCAATACTACGGTACCTGAACTAATCCAAAGGAAAGACTTGGTTAAAAACTAAAATCTGAAAACTGATAAAAGAGACTTTATAATTACCGAACGTGATATTAGAACCGGATTCGACTTCGAGAAACCTGATTACGACAAGCTGCTAACCTGATTTGACAAAGGGGTCCTGGAGTGAGTGAAGACGCTGTAAATACATGCAGAGAGCAAGAGAACATTCTAAATCATCCTCAAGTTGATTATTAATCTGCTAGCTGATTCTATACAGACATGGCTTATAATAGAGATAGTAACAAGGGGAGTAAGGTGTGTGGTTGGTTAGGCCTTATAATAGGTATTGTGTGTGCAATAATAATTGTAGGAGGATTGTGGGAATGCCGTGGTTGGAGAAAAAGACTATTAACGCTATGTCAAAACCTGAAACTACAACACTAACACTGTGGGAAAGATTTGAGCAGGATGCAAGACACTTGCATGAGGGAACTAATTCAAAGGGGGAACTTTCTACTAATGTCTTCTATGGCTTGCTAAATGAGTATGTGGAGACCATGGATGCGAAAGACTGTTATGTGTGCACTAAGATTCCTTCATCTGTGCAAGAAGGGGTTACCTACCATAGCCTTCCTTTAATTTACGGGATTAGCTGTAGTTTGCTACTAACCAGATTCTATAATCAAGAGCATGTGCAATATTTTTATTCAAATCTGGATGTTGTGTTTTCCTTTGTGCCTGTGATTGAATTCCTGAACAAGCTAGCTAAAGAACATGATATAAAAATAGTTAGAGGATTCTTTGAGCCGACGCTTACATTTGGAACTGCTTATGCACATCGCAATAATTTGACTTATATCATACAGTTATCACACACAGAAACCTGCCAAACTCTTTGTGACATCTCAAAGATGAGAGAAAGACCTCCGACAAGGTTAACTCCAATATGTTTAACTGTCATGGAGAAGACTACACACAACACCTCTCTGCAACCATCACATGTCTCCGGCCTAACTAAAGAGCTTGGAATCCTCACAGACAAGTGCTGAGCAATAATGCCAACATTCTACATCCAGTCCACATCACATATACTTTTCCACATGAATGCAAGAAAACAAATTACAACTAAGCAAAAGGTGAGCAAACATGTTTGACATTGAAAACAAAACAATAAAATACAAATAACCCATCATAAGAGCTAGAGTAAATTCACATCAGGATAGAACATAAGCCTCCAAATATTTGTGTTTAACAACTTTTCTCTTGACTCGAGTAGAACCCCTAATTTCCTCACCTCTCCCTCTAGAAGCACCAAGATCAATCAGACCCTGACGACCTTGGTTAATTCTTACATCACAAGAACATGCACCATGAGACCATGCTTCATTGCATGCAACATTACAGTCACCCACACCAGCATCTGCTCTTGTTCTTCCAGGCACATGTCTAACCATGTAAAAAGGGGAACCCACACAGGTAAACTCAACTCAACATCCAGCTTCAGAGAACAGACTTCCTGAAAACTCATCCTGACTTCCTGTTCCCTCAAGACCATAATGTTCCTTAGCTACATTCTTTGTACTTCATATTTTACCATTTTCAGCCTTCACAGAAAGTTTGGAGATTTGCACCACAGCTGTCTTGGGATAAAATTTGAAAGTGCCCTTCCTATCTCCCAAAGGCTTTCTTATCCTTACTTTGTTACCTACTTGAACAACATAATCCTTAACACTTTTCAAATTGTCATACCTGAATTTGCTCTCCAACTGCAATTTTGCCACTCTAGCTTTCACCTCCTTCAAAAGGTGCATTGCCCTCCCACTGCTGAGTTTTTTGAACAACCCATTTGGGAAACAACAAATTACTCAAAACCCTATAAGCAATTGCTTCCTCCACATGAAATCCTGAAGAAATGGCTAGCAGCATGGTCGTTTTAAGCATGCTGCTCATCTTCTTTACCATGCATTTTCCTTGGGGACTGTACAAAGCTATAGTCAAATGTTTAATCCTTAACCTTTTTAACAACGAGTCAGTTTGAAAGAACTTAAATTGTATTCCATTATCAGTGTCTAGGAAGGGTGGAACCTCTTCACAATGAAAACATTTCTTCAAAAATTATTTGGCATTACAAGTGTTCAGCTCTGTCATGACATTGTACAAGACCCACTTTCAGTGATAATCAACCCCAACCTGCCTTGGCTACTGACCCCAGTGAGGAATCCCCGGACCAGGGCAGAGGAACGGTACAATGAGGACCATGGGCGATCTAGGAGGATCATAGAAAGGACCTTCGGCCTCCTGAAGGCCAGGTTTAGGTGCCTGCATATGACAGGGGGATCCCTAATGTACTCACCCAAGAAGGTGTGCCAGATCATCGTGGCCTGCTGTATGCTTCACAATCTTGCATTGCGACGCCAGGTGCCTTTTCTGCAGGAGGATGGTCCAGATGGTGGTGTTGTAGCAGCTGTGGAGCCTGTGGAGAGTGAAGAGGAGGACGACGACGGGGACGACATGGACAACAGGGACACGGTCATACAACAGTATTTTCAGTAGCACCCAGGTAAGAATCCCCCACGGCATTTTACATTTACTTCTGGCCTCCTGCATCTCTACTTTCTGTGTTTCCCCCCAGTTCCTTTCAACTGAATTGTGACTTTCCCTTGGCTTTTCAGAGCTGTATGACCCTCTGCGTGACTTCTGGTTTGTTCAGCCATGGAGTAAAGCAAATTGACATTGGTATGTTGTCATCACAATGTAACTGTACATTTTTTAACCGTTATGTGTAATACATTTGTTAAGAATACAAGCAGACTCCTGAGTGTTTTAAGTGCAATAAGTGATTTATTTAAAGTGCTTCATATAGGTCCATGATAGTAAAACGTGATGGGTGGGGGTGGAGTGATGTCCATGGCAGAGTCCAGTTCTCGGTCGCACAGGTGCATTGTCCATATGCCTGTGGAAGGATGGAGCAGGGGCAGTTCAAGGTTGGACAGGGTGACGATGTGGGACAGTGGAATGACATCCGGGGGGATCTTAGGCTGGCGGGGGTCTTGGCATCCTACTCTGTCTTCCTTTGTGATCTCAGGCTCCTCTTGCGGGGTGGTTGATCTTCAGCAGGAGGTGGGGTTCTGGTGGCCCGTCGTTGTGTGGGGGCCTCCTGTCCACTAGCGCCGGCGGAGGTGGTAGGCTGTTCCGGGTCCGGGCTGGTGACAGGGGCCCTTTGGGGTGCCACATGGTCCCGCAATGTGGTGACTATTAGGTTCAGGGCCTGGACGATGTTCCTGAGCTCCTCTCTGTACCCCATGTACCGTTCCTCCTGCTGTGCCTCGATCTCCTGGAACCTGGCCATTACCGTCGCCATCGTCTCCTGGGAGCGGTGGTATGCTCCCATGATGGTGGTGAGGGCCTCTTGGAGAGTCGGTTCCCTGGGCCTGTCCTCCCCCCCCTATCGCACTGCAGCCCTCCCAGTTGCCCTGTTTCCCCGGGCCTCTGTCCCCTGGACGGTGTGCCCACTACCACTGCCCCCAGGTTTATTATAGATATAAATGTATTTGTTTATACATATTAATTAATGTATAGTGGCGGATTTCTATGTGTGCGTCATAATACGTGTAGTGGTATACCGCCGCGGTATGTTGGCGGCAGTCAGCATGGCAGAAAGAGGCACTTACTGCCAATGCCATAAAGAGGGCCTTAGTGTAGATTTTTTAAGGTGTCACCATATATACATACATTGGTTAAAGTGACAATAACAGCCTGTATGGCTGTGTGGGGGTGTATTTTTAAAATGTTTGAAACATGGTGTGCTCAAAGGCTACAATCTTGTTTGAGAGTAGTAGTTACTTGTTTGTTGTTTTATGTAGTTTAACAGTTTATAGTATGTGCTGCTTTGACTATTTTGTAATAAAGTATTCATGAAGGAGATATTGGTGTGTTGATATTCACCATGTATGGTGTGTATCTGAGAGAATGGTTTGGGACATATTTTGAAGGTCCCATCCATCATCCAGGTTTGACATTGGCTAAGTTTCATTAAGTTGTTTGCTGTAGAGAATATTAGGATTTGTTGCTCATCATTTAGATGTAAAAAGAAGAGTTCCTTGTTACATGTTAATATTAAACAGTCAGGTATGTGTATGTCTCAGTGTATTGTAGGGGCAGGTGGGATACAATTAATGGCTTTTTATTTCATGCATTTAAAATGTTTTAAAGTGGGTACAGATGTTATTTGACCTACTATGTGTTCGGGCACTTCGGGTAGTATGCCTTTCAGGATTTTGCTTGTGGGTTCTTGGGAGCTAGTGCTTGCCTTTCTTATATTTTGCAATAATTCTGTAACTTCTATTTCTATTGTGTTTGGGGGGTGGCTGTGCTCTTTTACATATTATTACAACATCATCTTTTGTAGTTGCCCTCCCATAGCATGCATTAGAATAATATTTAGTAGTTTTCCAGTTTGTAGTTTCTGTTGATGCACTTACTTAGTTGTAGGTGTAGCCCACACGGTTTAATACATGTTTTCCTTTCTGTGAAGTGATATATTTGGCAGCTTCTGTCATTGTATCTGTAAGAAGTTAAGTAGTATAAGTATCCATTATATTTTAAGTTCTGCACGTTTGTTATTAATAGTATAAAAAATGTAAATACTTGCATTTTATTTACTTACTTTTATGTTTTGTTGAGATGTTTTGCACAGTTTTGTCATTTTTCAGTTGAACTTGTTTTAATGTGGAACAGGTGCTTTCATTTTTTTTTCGAAAGAGAATAAAAAAATAATTGTGAGTAGAATTTTGTTGGTAGTGTGTCGAGGTTTAGGGTGTTACATGTATTTTTGCTAGATTTTTAGGTGAGTTTGTAATTTAATATTTTAGTATTCTTACTTTATCATATTTTTATGATGGTTTGCTATAGCTGACATTTTCTGGCAGTTTGTTGGTTTGGAAGTTGTTTTCTCCTTTTGGGTAGTCTATACAAAAATATGAAAGAGTGTTTTAATATTTAGTTTGTTAATTTAAATCTTTAATTTAATAACAGGCACATGTTGAGATGAATATAATTTTTAATTGCTTGCTGAAAGAATTGAGCAAAGTATTCTCATCACAGCTTTTGTCGTTTTTGAAGTAGTTGTTTAAATTAGTGTGCATTTTTCATTGTTGATTTAAGTGTTTCTTTGATTTTATTGATTAAAGTTATTTATACTTTTACTTTATTGGTTGGTTTAGTGTATGTTAACTTTTTGTTATCAGTATGGTCCTTCTATAGTAAACGCTAATTTAGAGTTTATTTTTGATGTATAATATAAAGTTTGTTTATTACAGATCTAAATGTATTTGTTTATACATATTAATTAATGTATAGGTTTGTGTTAATTATTAATAGTTAATCTTCACGTTTGGTGGTTTCATTGTATGTCTTTCAGGTGCATAGTTTTTTTTGGGGTGAAAGTTTAATATTTGGTTGTTGTAATATATTAAATATGTGTATACAGTATTTTGGGTTGATTTCAAGTAATTGTTTTATGTTAAACTGTTCCTTTTATGTTTTTATTAATGAATAATTAGGGCCTGCATTTAGGTCTTGGTGGTGTTACCACCAAGCTGCACTGGCGTTGGAACTGAAAGGACCATCAAGCCAACTGTGTTCCGCCTGTCATATTCAGGTGTTACAGTTCTGTAAGTGGATTGCCTGGTGACAGATTGCTGATGTAGGGAGACAGTGGAAGAACTTAATGGCCTTTGTACAATGTCAGTGGCTTGGGAAGAGAGGTAAGTGACACACTGTCCCTTAGCCATATGTGTACCCCTGCACTACACACTACACATCTTACCACATACACTCCATAACCCATTGCCATTCCATTCCAACAAAACAGAACCCATACATGTCAAAAACACATATTGACATACATCCATGGCACAACATACCCATACCATTGACACTGCACCCACACATGACACAATCCACAATAACCAACACAACTACACATTTAGCTACAGAAACACACTCACACAGAAGCATAACTACATGCAGCACAACAACACCTGTCACACAACACCACTCACCTGAATGTGTCATACAGCATCACAACACACACAACATCATTCTGACAGCCAACTGACACATACAAACACAACCACACCACCCACTCCAGCTCCGTCCACCTCAAACATCCAATCTATACACACACATACTCATACATGTACAGACACACATATACAACAAATAGCACAAACCTACCCTTACAGGTCCCCTTGCAATGCGCACACATGGACACCATTGTCCACTGTGAGTGTACCATCATTGTGGTACCAGCATTCATTTTGGAATGAATGATGACACTACAATGACAGTTGTGTATGTGAGCAATATGTGTGTTGTGCAAGTGTGTCCCCCTTCGTATATGACACCGTTGTGTACCCCACATCTGTGTGTCACAGTAATTTAAGGTAATTACTGTAACATCTATATGCCCGAAATGGTCCCGACCTCCTGTACATTGCACACCCAATGTACCTTGGCAATGCAGCATCTCTACTTTTGAGTCCAGCGATGGGTAGGTTGTGTTTTCTCTGTGGGTTGGTGTCTGTAGTGACAGCAGATGCGTGTTGTCCAGTTGTGTCTAGTCGAAAATGGGTGTGGAATATGGAAAAAATGTGAGTTTTCACCCCATCACCACCTGAATCTACCAACTCAAACTTGGAGGTCGGACTGCCACTTTTTTCTTGGTGGTAAGGAACATCCAAGTCTGTACAGTGGGAAGGGCGTCTGTTAGTTGATACTGTTTGAATCAATATTTTATATATATTATGTTTATTTATAGGTGTCAATATTTCTGTTTCCGATATTTTTGTTTGATATACATAAAAATCAGTATTTTGTAAAACAATATTTGTGTACTCAACATTTGTGATTTTTATACTTATGTATACAGTGTCAATATTTATGTTATCAATATTTAATTTACGATATTTGTGCTTTTTGATATTTAACCAATCCATATTATATTAGTGAGTTGTTTTCTCTTTGATAAATCTTTATGTATACACAATCTGCTGAAGTGCTCACTGGGATTCCCAGATTTTTCCTGGGAAATGTTAGGAATGGATTTTATTGGGCCTATATTTTCCTTGAATGAAAATATGAAATTTGTTTGATAGTGGTTGATTATCACTGAAAGTGGGTGTTGTACAATGTCATGACAGAGCTGAACACTTGTAATGCCAAAGAATTTTTGAAGAAATGTTTTCATTGTGAAGAGGTTCCACCCTTCCTAGACACTGATAATGGAATACAATTTAAGTTCTTTCAAACTGACTCGTTGTTAAAAAGGTTAAGGATTAAACATTTGACTATAGCTTTGTACAGTCCCCAAGGAAAATGCATGGTAAAGAAGATGAGCAGCATGCTTAAAACGACCATGCAGCTAACCATTTCTTCAGGATTTCATGTGGAGGAAGCAATTGCTTATAGGGTTTTGAGTTATCATAACACTACCCACTCCACTACAGGTGTGGCTCTCTGTGTTCTGTTCCTTGAATTTGTTGTTTCCCAAATGGGTTGTTCAAAAAACTCAGCAGTGGGAGGGCAATGCACCTTTTGAAGGAGGTGAAAGCTAGAGTGGCAAAATTGCAGTTGGAGAGCAAATTCAGGTATGACAATTTGAAAAGTGTTAAGGATTATGTTGTTCAAGTAGGTAGCAAAGTAAGGATAAGAAAGCCTTTAGGAGATAGGAAGGGCACTTTCAAATTTTATCCCAAGACAGCTGTGGTGCAAATCTCCAAACTTTCTGTGAAGGCTGAAAATGGTAAAATATGAAGTACAAAGAATGTAGCTAAGGAACATAATGGTCTTGAGGGAACAGGAAGTCAGGATGAGTTTTCAGGAAGTCTGTTCTCTGAAGCTGGATGTTGAGTTGAGTTTACCTGTGTGGGTTCCCCTTTTTACATGGTTAGACACGTGCCTGGAATAACAAGAGCAGATGCTGGTGTGGGTGACTGTAATGTTGCATGCAATGAAGCATGGTCTCATGGTGCATGTTCTTGTGATGTAAGAATTAACCAAGGTCGTCAGGGTCTGATTGATCTTGGTGCTTCTAGAGGGAGAGGTGAGGAAATTAGGGGTTCTACTCGAGTCAAGAGAAAAGTTGTTAAACCCAAATATTTGGAGGCTTATGTTCTATCCTGATGTGAATTTTCTCTAGCTCTTATGACGGGTTATTTGTATTTTATTGTTTTGTTTTCAATGTCAAACATGTTTGCTCACCTTTTGCTTAGTTGTAATTTGCTTTCTTGCATTCATGTGGAAAAGTATATGTGATGTGAACTGGATGTAGAATGTTGGCATTATTGCTCAGCACTTGTCTACGAGGATTCCAAGCTCTTTAGTTAGGCCGGAGACATGTGATGGTTGCAGAGAGGTGTTGTGTGTAGTCTTCTCCATGGCAGTTAAACATATTGGAGTTAACCTTGTCGGAGGTCTTTCTCTCATCTTTGAGATGTCACAAAGAGTTTGGCAGGTTTCTGTGTGTGATAACTGTATGATATAAGAGGGTAGAAATGCATTCTGTTTAGCTTGTTTTAAGGTGTGTGTGTGTCTGTATAGTGGCGGATTTCTATGTGTGCGTCATAATACGTGTAGTGGTACACCGCCGCGGTATGTTGGCGGCAGTCAGCATGGCAGAAAGAGGCACTTACCGCCAATGCCATAAAGAGGGCCTTAGTGTAGATTTTTGAAGGTGTCACCATATATACATACATTGGTTAAAGTGACAATAACAGCCTGTTTGGCTGTGTGGGGGTGTATTTTTAAAATGTTTGAAACATGGTGTGCTCAAAGGCTACAATCTTGTTTGAGAGTAGTAGTTACTTGTTTGTTGTTTTATGTAGTTTAAGAGTTTATAGTATGTGCTGCTTTGACTATTTTGTAATAAAGTATACATGAAAGAGATATTGGTGTGTTGATATTCACCATGTATGGTGTGTATCTGAGAGAATGGTTTGGGACATATTTTGAAGGTCCCATCCATCATTCAGGTTTGACATTGGCTAAGTTTCATTAAGTTGTTTGCTGTAGAGAATATTAGGATTTGTTTCTCATCATTTAGATGTAAAAAGAAGAGTTCCTTGTTAGATGGTATTATTAAACAGTCAGGTATGTGTATGTCTCAGTGTATTGTAGGGGCAGGTGGGATACAATTAATGGCTTTTTATTTCATACATTTAAAATGTTTTAAAGTGGGTACAGATGTTATTTGACCTACCATGTGTTCGGGCACTTCGGGTAGTATGCCTTTCAGGATTTTGCTTGTGGGTTCTTGGGAGCTAGTGCTTGCCTTTCTTATATTTTGCAATAATTCTGTAACTTCTATTTCTATTGTGTTTGGGGGGTGGCTGTGCTCTTTAAAAATTATTACAACATCATCTTTTGTAGTTGCCCTCCCATAGCATGCATTAGAATAATATTTAGTAGTTTTCCAGTTTGTAGTTTCTGTTGATGCACTTACTTAGTTGTAGGTGTAGCCCACACGGTTTAATACATGTTTTCCTTTCTGTGAAGTGATATATTTGGCACCTTCTGTCATTGTATCTGTAAGAAGTTAAGTAGTATAAGTATCCATTATATTTTAAGTTCTGCACGTTTGTTATTAATAGTATAAAAAATTTAAATACTTGCATTTTATTTACTTACTTTTATGTTTTGTTGAGATGTTTTGCACAGTTTTGTCATTTTTCAGTTGAACTTGTTTTAATGTGGAACAGGTGCTTTCATTTTTTTTTCGAAAGAGAATAAAAGAAAAAATGATGAATAGAATTTTGTTGGTAGTGTGTCGAGGTTTAGGGTGTTACATGTATTTTTGCTAGATTTTTAGGTGAGTTTGTAATTTAATATTTTAGTATTCTTACTTTATCATATCTTTATGATGGTTTGCTATAGCTGACATTTTCTGGCAGTTTGTTGGTTTGGAAGTTGTTTTTTCCTTTTGGGTAGTCTATATAAAAATATGAAAGAGTGTTTTAATATTTAGTTTGTTAATTTAAATCTTCAGTTTAATAACAGGCACATGTTGAGATGAATATAATTTTTAATTGCTTGCTGAAAGAATTGAGCAAAGTATTCTCATCACAGCTTTTGTCGTTTTTGAAGTAGTTGTTTAAATTAGTGTGCATTTTTCATTGTTGATTTAAGTGTTTCTTTGATTTTATTGATTAAAGTTATTTATACTTTTACTTTATTGGTTGGCTTAGTGTATGTTAACTTTTTGTTATCAGTATGGTCCTTCTATAGTAAACGCTAATTTAGATTTTATTTTTGATGTATAATATAAAGTTTGTTTATTATAGATATAAATGTATTTGTTTATACATATTAATTAATGTATAGGTTTGTGTTAATTATTTATAGTTAATCTTCACGTTTGGTGGTTTCATTGTATGTCTTTCAGGTGCATAGTTTTGTTTGGGGTGAAAGTTTAATATTTGGTTGATGTAATATACTAAATATGTGTATACAGTATTTTGGGTTGATTTCAAGTAATTGTTTTATGTTAAACTGTTCCTTTTATGTTTTTATTAATGAATAATTAGGGCCTGTATTTAGGTCTTGGTGGTGTTACCACCAAGCTGCACTGGCGTTGGAACTGAAAGGACCATCAAGCCAACTGTGTTCCACCTGTCATATTCAGGTGTTACAGTTCTGTAAGTGGATTGCCTGGCGACAGATTGCTGATGTAGGGAGACAGTGGAAGAACTTAATGGCCTTTGTACAATGTCAGTGGCTTGGGAAGAGAGGTAAGTGAGACACTGTCCCTTAGCCATATGTGTACCCCTGCACTACACACTACACATCATACCACATACACTCAATAACCCATTGCCATTCCATTCCAACAAAACAGAACCCATACATGTCAAAAACACATATTGACATACATCCATGGCACAACATACCCATACCATTGACACTGCACCCACACATGACACAATCCACAATAACCAACACAACTACACATTTAGCTACAGAAACACACTCACACACAAGCATAGCTACATGCAGCACAACAACACCTGTCACACAACAACACTCACCTGAATGTGTCATACAGCATCACAACACACACAACATCATTCTGACAGCCAACTGACACATACAAACACAATCACACCACCCACTCCAGCTCCGTCCACCTCAAACATCCAATCTATACACACACATACTCATACAGGTACAGACACAGATATACAACAAATAGCACAAACCTACCCTTACAGGTCCCCTTGCAATGCGCACACATGGACACCATTGTTCACTGTGAGTGTACCATCATTGTGGTACCAGCATTCATTTTGGAATGAATGATGACACTACAATGACAGTTGTGTATGTGAGCAATATGTGTGTTGTGCAAGTGTGTCCCCCTTCGTATATGCCACCGTTGTGTACCCCACATATGCGTGTCACAGTAATTTAAGGTAATTACTGTAACATCTATATGCCCGAAACGGTCCTGACCTCCTGTACATTGCACACCCAATGTACCTTGGCAATGCAGCATCTCTACCTTTGAGTCCAGCGATGGGTAGGTTGTGTTTTCTCTGTGGGTTGGTGTCTGTAGTGACAGCAGATGCGTGTTGTCCAGTTGTGTCTAGTCGAAAATGGGTGTGGAATATGGAAAAAATTTGAGTTTTCACCCCATCACCCCCTGAATCTACCAACTCAAACTTGGAGGTCGGACCGCCACTTTTTTCTTGGTGGTAAGGAACATCCAAGTCTGTACAGTGGGAAGGACGTCTGGTAGTTGATACTGTTTGAATCGATATTTTATATATATTATGTTTATTTATAGGTGTCAATATTTCTGTTTCCGATATTTTTGTTTGATATACATAAAAATCGATATTTTGTAAAACAATATTTGTGTACTCAACATTTGTGATTTTTATACTTATGTATACAGTGTCAATATTTATGTTATCAATATTTAATTTACTATATTTGTGCTTTTTGATATTTAACCAATCCATATTATATTAGTGAGTTTTTTTCTCTTTGATACATTTTTATGTATACACAATCTGCTGAAGTGCTCACTGGGATTCCCAGATTTTTCCTGGGAAATGTTAGGAATGGATTTTATTGGGCCTATATTTTCCTTGAATGAAAATATGAAATTTGTTTGATAGTGGTTGATTATCACTGAAAGTGGGTGTTGTACAATGTCATGACAGAGCTGAACACTTGTAATGCCAAAGAATTTTTGAAGAAATGTTTTCATTGTGAAGAGGTTCCACCCTTCCTAGACACTGATAATGGAATACAATTTAAGTTCTTTCAAACTGACTTGTTGTTTAAAATGTTAAGGATTAAACATTTGACTATAGCTTTGTACAGTCCCCAAGGAAAATGCATGGTAAAGAAGATGAGCAGCATGCTTAAAACGACCATGCAGCTAGCCATTTCTTCAGGATTTCATGTGGAGGAAGCAATTGCTTATAGGGTTTTGAGTTATCATAACACTACCCACTCCACTACAGGTGTGGCTCTCTGTGTTCTGTTCCTTGAATTTGTTGTTTCCCAAATGGGTTGTTCAAAAAACTCAGCAGTGGGAGGGCAATGCACCTTTTGAAGGAGGTGAAAGCTAGATTGGCAAAATTGCAGTTGGAGAGCAAATTCAGGTA
This sequence comes from Pleurodeles waltl, assembly GCF_031143425.1. NCBI lineage: Eukaryota > Metazoa > Chordata > Amphibia > Caudata > Salamandridae > Pleurodeles > Pleurodeles waltl. Next base: position 380,724,531 of record NC_090446.1, read on the forward strand.
TGACAATTTGAAAAGTGTTAAGGATTATGTTGTTCAAGTAGGTAACAAAGTAAGGATAAGAAAGCCTTTGGGAGATAGGAAGGGCACTTTCAAATTTTATCCCAAGACAGCTGTGGTGCAAATCTCCAAACTTTCTATGAAGGCTGAAAATGGTAAAATATGAAGTACAAAGAATGTAGCTAAGGAACATTATGGTCTTGAGGGAACAGGAAGTCAGGATGAGTTTTCAGGAAGTCCGTTCTCTGAAGCTGGATGTTGAGTTGAGTTTACCTGTGTGGGTTCCCCTTTTTACATGGTTAGATTTTTTATTGTTTTGTTTTCAATGTCAAACATGTTTGCTCACCTTTTGCTTAGTTGTAATTAGTTTTCTTGCATTCATGTGGAAAAGGATATGTGATGTGAACTGGGTGTAGAATGTTGGCATTGTTGCTAAGCACTTGTCTGTGAGGATTCCAAGCTCTTTAGTTAGGCCGGAGACATGTGATGGTTGCAGAGAGGTGTTGTGTGTAGTCTTCTCCATGGCAGTTAAACATATTGGAGTTAACCTAGTCGGAGGTCTTTCTCTCATCTTTGAGATGTCACAAAGAGTTTGGCAGGTTTCTGTATGTGATAACTGTATGATATAAGAGGGTGGAAATGCATTCTGCTTAGCTTGTTTTAAGGTGTTTTGTCCACACAAAATGAATACCTGTATACCCTCAAACAAGAAGGAGTTGCTAGTGTGCTTTGGGAGTTTCCTGATCTGTTTCTGTGTGTTGCTCTACGTGTCTCTGCTCTTTAGGGATTCATTTACTCACTCCAGAAACGTCCAGTGCCTGATAATTGGCAAATTATGATGTTATGTGCATGTGCTATCTATCGAGTTTGCTATCACAAATGGTAAATTCCACATAGGGCCTCATTACGTGTTTGGGTGTCTTTGGACTGACACGGCGGCATTCACAGTCTGACCGCAATGGGGTTGGTGGTCAGACTGTCGTATTTTGAGTCATGCAGGCATAAGGAGCAAAGACTGCCGCTGTACTGCCAGCACCACTAGGAAGCACAGATTGCCGAAGTCACAAGCAGCATAAACATGCCAGCTGAGACTGTACTTCTGCCGGATGGATTGTGAGGTTGCACACTGCCAACTTGACCATGGCGGTTCAACCCCCATGTCTCAGCAGGCGGAAATGGAGAGTATAAAGGAAGATGCACACCTGCATACATCTGTACACATCTGGTGCCTCCATGGAGCCCATCACACATATCCTACCTCTGCTGCTGATCATCGAAGGTACACACAAAATCCACGCCACTGTGGACATAACTGATTGTAAATACACACACCTGACTGTGTCATAGATTTCAACAACAGATTGTCATGCAGTCAGCCACATTATATGGGCATCACGCTTCATGGACTAAGTGCACTTGTCATTGTGACACTGGCCAGAATGAAACAAATAGAAGGACATATTCACAGTCACCAAACACCCCCTCTGGGCAGGTCATCACTACACAAAAACACATGTCTGCTCAACTTAGGCACAGGGACAGTGAGCTATACACAATATTGAGCCGCACAACACCAACAACGCACCAATATAACATCTACAAATACAACTCACACACTCACATTGCACACATGCAATAGATTGTAGTCACATTCAACACACATCTGGATGAATGTGGCATGGAACACAAACACCACTCCCATTAAACAACCCTGCAATGTACACACACACATCAGTCACATCAGTCGCATTGCAACACAATGGAAGGGCACTGGGATGCACAATAGGGATACAAATATACAAAGCTCACTATGCAAACAATACCTGCACACTAGGGATGGGGGCATCAGGAGCACTCAGGGACGGAAGCTGCACTGGGACACATATCACTTTGCACATTCCCTTTAAACAACATTTGCATAGGAACTGGCCCTTCAGGTATCTCACGGACAAAGAATAGTAGAGTGGAAGTGCAAGTCAACAAAGCAAATACAACTCCAACTGCATGGGACATACATGTACATGAAGTAGCTTCAAGGTACTCACAGATAAATGGACACATGCACAGTGAAATGATAAAAAGGTAGCACAATTTAACACCCTCCATGTCGGGACAAAGAAAAATCAAGCTGCCACGCGTTAGATGAATCCATAATCCACATCAGTGGGAAAACTCTGACACCGTACATTGTCACATTGGACAAGATGAAATGCTTACATCCCACGTAGAACACATACAATGACACCACAATTACATTAACACCCACATATCCATACACTAAACATCTACCTTTGTCTCGGTGGACAGTAGCACTGCCCACAAAGTCAGACACTACAAACAACAGCAAATGGATCAGCAAGCAGGCTGAAACACACACAACTGTAAGCAGACAACATTACACAGGAACAACATAAAGGCAGGAAAAGGAATTGTAGAACAAATGTGTACCTAAAAAACAATTCTGTTTGGGTTTATTTTGAACCAAATTGGAAAAGTCCAAGGCCATAGGCCAGTCCATATAGAATTGTCCAGGCACATCACTGTGCTCTCTTGACTCCTTGGCTGCCATGGAACCTCAACAGGAAGGGACATCAAGTGGGCAGGCACCTCAGGGATCATTCTTGGGGAGTGAAGGGAGGTCAGATTCGGGATGGGTGGGGTTTGGCTTGGGTTTAGGAAGGGTTGACTGCTTCTTAGGAGAGATGGGCTTCTTCTTCGGGTAGGGGTATGGATGCTTGCAGGGGAAGCAGGTGTGATAGGGTAGGACTTTGAAATGGAAGGGATGGGTATGGAGGTGGGTGGCCCCTCTTGAGCTTGGGACGGGGTGGAAGGAACAGGTGAAAAGTCAAGCTCAAACAAAAAACATCAATAGGAACACAGGGTCAGTCATCAGAAGGGGTGGTGATTTGGAGGTCGATGGAGTGGCTCTCTGCTGTGTCAGTGTGGATGTCTTGAGTGTGTGTATGTGACATATGCTTATGTGTGGGTGGTGTCTGTTGTGTGTGGGCATTTGTGTGTCTTGTGGGCTGGGAGGTAGAGGTGCTGGGTGATGTGGGAGTGGTGGATGTGTTTGACTCTGTTTGTGTGCTGTCTGTGGGTCTGCTTATAATGGTGCATGTCTGTGTGTCTGTTGGTGTGTTGTCTGTGGGTGTGGCGTATGTGGTGGATGTCTGTGTGTCTTTTTGGGTGGTGTTGGCAGGATTGGTGAGTGTGGTGGGTGTGTCACTGACTCTTGTGATGGTGCCTATATGTATGTTTGATGTGGTGCATGGGCCAGTGCGGGTAGTGGGGGTGCCTGGAGAAGTGGTGGCTGATGATGTGTTTGGATGTCTGTTGAGTGCTTGTGTGCCGGTGTGTTTTGTAGTGTTTGTGTTTCTGTGTGCTGCTCTTGTGTTTTGAGGTGGATGCGAGCGGATAGGTCTGTGTGCTTGGGATGGGTAGGTGAATGAGGGTTTTGGATTTGGAAAAGGGAGGTGGAGGGGGAAGGGTAGGTGGGGGGTGACTGGCTGCCATCAGTGTGGAGGCCAGAGCCTGAAAAGATCTCTGTAGGCATGACATTGAACTATGAATGCCTTCCAGGAATGCGTTTTTCTGCTGGAATTGGTTGGAAATGCCCTGGATGGCATTCGCAATGGCTGTCTGACCCACAGAACTACTCCAAATGAGGTCAATAGCCTACTCACTGAGGGCAACAGATGTAACAGGGGCTGGAGCAGAGGTGCCTTTGGCAAAGGCGATGCCCACCCTCTTGACTGAGCGAGCACGGCCAACTGGATGGGGAGCAACAGGGAGGGTAGCAATGGAAGTGGGAGTGGTGCACAAAGATGGTACAGGATGTCCCGATGGTTCTCCCACCACTGGGGAGTGGCCACTGGAGAAAGAATTCGATGATGACAAGAACATTGATCTGGTCTCCCTAGTGGCACTCCCCTCACCCTCGGGGCCACTGGGGCCCTCTGTGTCGGTAGTGTCTTGACCCGAGGTTCTATAGCCTGATGCTTTCCCACTCGACTGTGCCCTGTCTCCTTTGCTTCCTTGGGCAGATGCTGAAAATACAAAGAGAAGTAGGGTACCTACGTGTCCAAGATCACATTGGATGAACAGTTGTGATTCACAAACATTACCATGATGTCAAGCAGACCCGAGGAACAAACTCTACCTAAGTGTCCCATAAATGTACCATACCATATGCATGCATGTCATCTGAATTGTCAACAGTTGCCCATAAGAAAATCAGGAACTCACATAACTACAATTGCATGGCTGAAGTTCCACAAGTAGGAACTCTCATCACCATCAATGCTTTGCCTCATGGAGCATACATCACTTACCTGCTGTCATACAATAGTAGGCCAAGGACAACTCCATTCCCACAGATCCCACACAATGTCATGCACACAACTGTTTATCAGTTACACAATGACACAACAATAAGAAATGATGCTCCCATAACAAGCCATGTTGCTGACAACAATACAGTGGCCTGGAGAAGGTAACATGGAAATACTCATGTCACACTGAAAAAAGTTCCACAAAGCACACTTCACCAAGTGACATTTGTCCCAGTGGAGTCACGGAGGTAGTGCTAAAGCTGCTCAGATGTAACTACACATTGGGAATGGAAAGGGACACTGTAGACAAAATATGCAAATTGTCATGGAGAAATGTCTCTGAAATCAACAACACAATGAATCAACAAGTCCCAGGGAAATCACCACTAATGTCTGGCACCCCTGACAATGACATACTCTAAGTGCACCAGTAGACACCTTTAGTCGATTGGATGTCGGAGGGGCCCAAAGATTTGCAAGTACTTGTAAAAGTCCCTCAACATGTTGACCTATTGGAAGCTCCATGATTGTCTCCATTTTGGTCATGCAAACCCAGATGTCTATGGATAAATGCTTATACCCAAACATGTGTTTTCATCATAACTGCAAGACACTCCATGATTCATACCAACAGTCAGGTTACAAAAATTTCCCCTTTCACATGTGCAAAGCACTTTGATACATAATTCTACATCACTGGCATGGCAATGCACATTGTTGTTAAAAAATATAGGCTTGCCTGTCATGTCCCTCATTGGTACTGTAGTTGTTCATCCCAAATGGCATGCTATGACGGGTGAGGGCCTGTGTCAACCAGTAGCCAAAGCTGACACACTGCTCTCTCTGGCACAACATGAAATATACCCCCATTGTAAATGTCCTATTCCACACACAGGTTGGCATGCACATGTATGTGAGGGGATACAAAAAAATGATCCCATCAACACAGGTAGACCATGCATGAACAGCAGCTTACAGATGTTTTTGTAAAGAGAAGTGGACATGTGCTAACATGTAGGCACAAGCAATGTTAGCAACAGTGATGGCACATAATTCATGTCAATAGACATTCCCCACTTACCAAGGGAAAGTATTGATCTATAGCTGCAACCCAAAAAAGGTATGCACTTCCACATGTATGATGGCCATCCATCTTCATATTACAGACAGTTGTGAGGCACTAGCATCTGTCATATGGTGAAGACAAGTAGCCTCTGAGTGGCAGAGGCCAATATACTCATTTTACCAGCCATATGGCTGCAGACAGTGATCCATCACTCCCTTCTTCTTTGGGCTGTAACACTGAGGAGTAGTGGTCTGTTGCATAGAAATTACACCCACTACAACAAAAAACAGTGCTTTATTTGATCACTGTACACAGCCTTATGTAGTTCCTGGAAAGCAAATTGTTTGTGAATTGTACATAGTTGTGTCCTAGGTCCCTGGACCAATAGGCAAGGCACATCAGTATGCAACACATGATATGTCTACATGAACAAACGCTCATCTACTGTTTTGCAAATGGCTCATCCCTAATCATAAGGGGGGGCTGTCAGAACACATTCACTTGGCAACATGACATGCTATGCCCTGTACTCACCCCCTTGTGGCTGCTTTGCAGTTTGAAAAAGCCCATCAAGGTCTGGGTAGGCCACCACAAGAATGTGGGCCCTTAGGTGGGTCATGGTACATTGGTCACCCTGTCCACATTGGGAGAACATCCGCAGAAGGATCTCTGTGATCTTCCAGGTTCAGCACCTCAGGTCCTCCCATCTCTTCCGACAGTGGGCGTTTTCACCAAATGTGGACCCGAGGGTCCGCACTTTCTTGGCAATGGCTCTCCATAATTCCTTTTTCTGATGGCTGTTGACCTGTATGGATGCAAAAGACAAATCAAGAGGTCACAGTCACACATTTTGTTAGAAATGGTTGAGTCACATACATGTTGGAAACAACAAGCTAGAACTTCTCAATTTGTTAACACTCCCAAGTGTGAAACACAAGCCCATGAGTACAGGGACATGACTACAGATATATGTATTTGGATCTGCAGGCTAACCCACTACATTGCTCATGGTCTACAATGACTAAGCAAGCTTACTGACATCAGGTAGCCCCTGCTCCAGCAAACTGTGATGTGAGCCATAATGAAACACTACACACATATGTGGCTTCTAAAGGATAAACTCCTTAGGCCCGAATGGATCAATGCACTCATACTCTGTGAGATTGACTCATTGCATGCAGTCCCTACAGGCAACTTCGATATTATAAACTTCACCATTACACTTGAGTAACAATCAAGGGGCTGGCATGGTAGGTACAGAAAGTGCCTTCCTTGTCCATGTCTGGACATGTGGAATAAACAATGCAGGCTCTAGCCACTTCATGGGGTGGGTTCTGTGGTATGTACCTGTACCACTTAACAATCCTTTGGAGACATGTGTCTATTTCTCAGAGATGGCATTCAACATACAAAGACATGCACTGTACAGTTTCAGCTATGTGACCAAGCTACTGAGTCACATATCATGGCCTCTAGGAATCAACACATTGTCTGCACTGTGGGACTGTCATTTATGCAATAAGCATGTACAGGACAGATATGACCTTTGTGAAAGCTTTCTCAGTGGTAGCTGCAGAGAAAACTAAAGAGAGCTGGTTTTTCAGTACCTGGGAATTGACTCCCCAATACCAAATTTGGCATGTGGGGACAATTCTATGATCTTAGACATGTTACATGGCCATGTCCGGAGTTACCATTGTGAAGCTACATATAGGTATTGACATATATATGTAGTGCATGCATGTAATGGTGTTACCGCACTCACAAATTCCGAGGAAATAGCCCTAAACTATGTGGGGGCACCTTTGCTAGTGCAAGGATGCCCTCACACTTAGTAACTTTGCACCTAACCTTCAGTAAGTGAAGGTTAGACATATAGGTGACTTAAAAGTTACTTAAGTGCAGTGAAAATGGCTGTGAAATAACATGTGTGTCAGTTCACTCAGGCAGTGGCAGTCCTGTGGAAAGGTTTGTCTGAGCTCCCTATGGGTGGCAAAAAAATGCTGCAGCCCATATGGATCTCCTGGAACCCCAATACCCTTTGTACCTAGGTACCATATACTAGGGAATTATAAGGGTGTTCCAGTGTGCCAATTGAAATTGGTAAAAGTGGTCACTAGCCTATCATGACAAATTTAAAGGCAGAGAGAGCATAAGCACTGAGGTTCTGATTAGCAGAGCCTCAGTGACACAGTTAGTCACTACACAGATATACACATTCAGGCCACAAACTATAAGCACTGGGGTCCTGGCTAGCAGGATCCAAGTGAGACAGGCAAAAACAAACAGACATACATTTAAAAATGGGGGTAACATGCTAGGCAAGATGGTACTTTCCTACACAACCCCCTCAAACGAGGGACAATAAGGCTAACCTTTACCAGAAGAGTCTTCATTTTCTAAGTGGAAATATCTGGAGTGTCCATCTGCATTGGAGTGGGTACTTCCAGGTCTATGTTCCAATGTATAGTCCATTCCGTGTAGGGAGATGGACCACCACAACAATTTAGGGTTTTTACTTTTCATTTGTTTTAGCCATAATAGAGGTTTGTGGTCTGTCTGAACAATAAAGTGAGTACCAAAGAGGTATGGTCTCAACTTTTTCAAGGCCCAGACCACAGCAGAGGCCTCCCTCTCTATGGCAGACCAATGCTTTTCTCTAGGGGTCAACCTCCTGCTGATAAAAGCAACAGGTTGCTCCTGGCCCTCACTGTTAAGCTGTGATGGAACTGCCCCTACTCCTAATTCAGAAGCATCAGTTTGAACTATGAATTTTTTGGAGTCATAAGGGCTTTGTAGGACAGGTGCAGAGCACATGGCCTGTTTGAGCTCATCAAAAGCCTTTTGACAGCTAGCTGTCCATAATACCCTTTTAGGCATCTTCTTTGATGTGAGGTCATTAAGAGGGGCAGCTATAGTGTCATAATTCTGTATGAACCTCCTGTAGTACCCTGTGAGGCCTAGGAAGGCCCTCACTTGGATTTGAATTGTAGGGGGAGCCCATTCCATAATGGTCTGGATTTTCCCCTGCAGTCGTGCAATCTGTTCCCCACCTACTAGGTGGTCCAGATAAACCACTTTCCCCTGCCCTATCTGGCATTTTGAGGCCTTGATAGTGAGGCCTGCCTTTTGCAGGTCCTCCAAAACTTTCCACAGTTGGACCGGGTGATCATCCCAGGTGGAGCTAAAGACAGCTATATCGTCTAGATATGCTGCACTAAAGGCTTCCAATCCTTGGAGGACTGTATTCACCAACCTTTGAAAAGTGGCATGTGCATTTTTCAATTCAAAGGGCATAACAGTGAACTGATAGAGCCCTCCAATGGTTGAAAATGCTGTCTTTGGTTTAGCATCTTCTGATAACTTCACCTGCCAATACCCTGCAGTTAATTCAAAAGTGCTTAGATACTTGGCAGAAGCCAGTGTATCTATCAGCTCATCTGCCCTGGGTATAGCGTGAGCATCAGTTTTTTTTACCTGATTGAGACCCCCATAGTCCACACAAAACCTAATTTCCTTTTTTCCATCTTTACTATGAGGTTTGGGGACAAGCACCACTGGGCTGGTCCAGGGGCTTTCGGAAGGTTCAATCACTCCAAGATCCAAAATTTTCTGTACCTCTTGTTTAATACAGTCTCTTACATGGTCAGGCTGTCTATAAATTTTACTTTTGACAGGTAAACTGTCTCCAGTGTCAATTGTGTGCTCACACCAGGTAGTTGTACCTGGAATTAGTGAGAAGAGGTCAGAGAACTGGTCAAGGAGATTTATGCAGTTGTCCTTCTGCTCAGCAGTAGGGCAATCTGCTGATAGAACTCCCTCTACTAGACTAGGTCAGGGAGAGGGTGACTCTCTTCCCCCTGCCCCTCATTTGTGGCCATGAGCAGGGTTAAGTCAGCCATGTCATAGTAAGTTTTCAGGCGATTGACCTGATGCACCCTAAGGGGGGCTTCGGGCAGTGCCTAGGTCCACCAAGTAGGTGACCTCACCTTTCTTTTCCACAATGAGATGGGGTCCACTCCATTTGTCCTGGAGTGTTCTTGGTGCCACAGGCTCCAATACCCACACCTTCTCTCCTGGGTGGTACTGAGTTAGGACAGCCTTCTGGTCATGCTATTGCTTTTGGAGCTCTTGGCTGACCTGAAGGTTTTTACTGGCCTTTTTTATGTACTCAGACATCCTTGATCTGAGGCCAAGTACATAGTCCACAATGTCTTGTTTGGGAGCTTTTAAAGGTTTTTCCCAACCCTCCCTCACAAGATCGAGGAGACCTCTTACAGGGTGTCCAAAGAGAAGTTCAAAGGGGCTGAAGCCCTCTCCTTTCTGGGGTACCTCCCTATAAGCAAAAAGGAGGCATGGCAACAGGACATCCCATCTCCTCCTGAGTTTTTCAGGGAGTCCCATGATCATGTCTTTGAGAGTTTTATTAAACCTCTCAACCAATCCATTTGTTTGTGGATGATGAGGGGTGGTGAGCTTGTAGGTAAGACCATGCTCCTTCCACATTGTCTTGAGGTATGCAGACATGAAGTTACTACCTCTGTCTGACACCACTTCCTCAGGGAAACCCACTCTGGAAAATATTCCCAGGAGGGCTTTTGCAACTGCAGGGGCTGAAGTGGTCCTTAAGGGTATAGCTTCAGGGTACCTAGTAGCATGGTCCACTACCACAAGGATAAATCTATTTCCTGAAGCTGTTGGTGGGTCAAGGAGGCCAACAATGTCAACCCCTACCCTCTCAAAGGGCACCCCAACCACTGGGAGTGGAATTAAGGGGGCCTTAGGTGTGCCACCAGTCTTGCCACTGGCTTGGCAGGTCACACAGGAGCGACAAAACTCCTTTGTGTCTTCTGACATATGAGGCCAGTGAAACAATGGAACCAGTCTGTCCCAAGTTTTACTTTATGCAAGTTTCTTGAATGTGTTTTTCTAACAGGATGACTATCAAGATTCCTGCTGTTGCCACCATGGGGAACTAACCCCAACTTCTGTCTTTCCCTCTCTACATCTAGGGATTTCCTATCCAAGGCCAACTGCTGTCTTAGCTTCAGTCTGGCCTCTTCCAACCTCAGCTTGTGAAACCAGCTCTCTGGGTTTTTTTCTGCAGCTACCGCTGCTGCCACCCCACAGACAGGGTTCTGCCCTCCTGGGGTCTGGGCAGCCCAGTCCCAGGAAGCTAGAACAAAGCATTTCCTCTGGGAGCAGGGTGTTACGCCCTCTCTCTTTGGAACTAGGTGTTAAAGGCTGGGTAGGGGTAGCCTCTCCCAGCCTCTGGAAATGCTTTCAAGGGCACAGATGGTGCCCTCCTTGCATAAGCCAGTCTACACCAGTTTAGGGAACACCAGTCCCTGCTCTGGCACGAAACTGGACAAAGGAAAGGGGAGTGACCACTCCCTTGTCCATCACCACCCCAAGGGTAGTGCCCAGAGCTCCTCCAGTGTGTCCCAGACCTCTGCCATCTTGTTTCCAGCCAGAGGTGTGAGGGCACTCTGGAGCCCTCTGAGTGGCCAGAGCCTGCAGGTGACTTCAGAGACCCCTCCTGATAGGTGCTTACCTGATTAGGGGGCCAATCCTCCTCTGCAGGCTATTTAGGGTCTCCCCAGTGGGCTTTTCCTCAGATAACGACTTGCAAGAATTCACCAGAGTTCTTCTGCACCTCTCTCTTCGACTTCTGTCAAGGATCGACTGCTGACTGCTCCTGGATCCCTGCAAAACTGTAACAAAGTAGCCAAAAGACTACCAGCGACATTGTAGTGCCTAATCCTGCCAGCTTTCTCGACTGTTCCTGGTGGTGAATGCTCTGGGGGCTGCCTGCCTTCATCCTGCCCTGAAAGCCACAAACAAATCTCCTGTGCGTCGACAGAACCTTCCCCCTACTTCAGCAGGCACCAAACTTCAGCTTCACCAGTACTCTGGGACCCCACTCATCCTGACGAGCGTGGCCCCTGGAAACACAGGTGGTGGACACAAGTGGCCCAGACTGTCCAGTGGTCCAACTGTCCAAATGTGGAGGAGTTAAGCCCTTGCCTCCCCTCGTCAGACAGTAATAATGTGCACTCCGTGAGCTGCAGCTACGAGGGCTTCTCTGCACATTTCCAAGAAATCCTGCGTGCATAACTGAGCCTAGGTCCCCAGCACTCTGTCCTGCATTGCTCAGATCCCTGAGTTGATCTCCAGTGTCATGGGACCTGCTTTTGCAGTCTTGAGAAGACCGCTGTGTTCAGACTTCTTGAACCCGTGTTCAAGGACTTATGCAGGTGCTTCCTGCTTGTGCGTGGGCTTTCTATGTTGCTGAAGGCCCTCTCTGTCTCCTCTCCCAAGTAGCGACATCCTGGTCCTTCCTGTGCCGGGGCAGCACCCTTTTTCTTTAACCACAACACTTGCAGCTAGCAAGGCCTGTGTGCGGTATTTTGCCAAGGAAACAACTCTGTTTCCTCCAGCATGCCTTGGGCACTCTTCAGCTTCTTCCACCCTAAGGCACCCATTTTGCACCTTCATCTGGAGTTTAGTGGTCTCCTGCCCCCCCTGGACACTTTCGCGACTCTTGGACTTGGTCCCCTTCCTTTGCAGGTCCTCAGGTCCAGGAATCCATCTTCAGTACTTTGCAGTCTGTTGTGGTCTTGGCAAAATCCCTTATCACGACTTTAGTGTGTTTCTGGCGAAATAGTAGTACTTTACTCCTACTTTTCAGGGTCTTGGGGTGGGGTATCTTGGACACCCTGTGTGTTCTTACACTCTCAGCGACCCTCTACACACTACACTAGCCTAGGGGTCCACTTGTGGTTCCCATAACACGTTCTAAGTATATGGTTTGTGTTGCCCCTAGGCCAATTGCATCCTATTGTATTCTTCAGTGTTTGCACTACTTTCTGACTGTTTTACTTACCCGGTTTGGTCTGTTGTGTATATTTTGTATATTTGACTTACCTCCTAGGGGAGTATATCCTCTGAGATGTTTTTTAACACATTGTCACTTAAATAAAGTACCTTTATTTTTAGCAACAATGAGGGGGTCAGTCAACGACCACGGAAGCACCGCCAACAGGCTGGCGATGCTTCCTCTGTTATTCTGACCGCGGCTCGCTCAGCCGGGTCCCGCGGTTTCCCGCCGGATTTCCCCCGGCTGGGCTGAATCTCCATGGCGGCGCTGCTTGCAGCGCCGCCATGGAGATTCTGACCCCCTTCCCGCCATCCTGTTCCTGGCGGTAAAACCCGCCAGGAACAGGATGACGGGAACGGGTGTCGCGGGGGCCCTGGGGGCCCCTGCACTGCCCATGCCACTGGCATGGGCAGTGCAGGGTCCCCCTAACAGGGCCCCAGCAGGATTTTCGTGACGGGTGCAACTGCACCCGTCGCACCCCTACAACTCCGCCGGCTCCATTCGGAGCCGGCTTCCTCGTTGCAGGGCCTTTCCCGCTGGGCCGGCGGGCGCTCCTTTGGCGGGCGCCCGCCGGCCCAGCGGGAAAGCCAGAATGGCCTCCGCGGTCTTTTGACCGCGGAGTGGATAAGTGGCGGTTCCCGCCCGGCGGGCTGCTCCCGCCGCCCGCCAGAATCGGAATGAGACCCTGAGTATTGTCTTTCTTACGGTATAGTACCTATATGATATAAGTGGTATTGCATGAGCTTTGCATGTCTCCTAGTTCAGCCTTGGCTGCTCTGCTATAGCTACCTCTATCAGCCTAAGCTGCTAGAAGACTACTACTCTACTAATAAGGGATGACTGGACCCGGCACAAGGTGTAAGTACCATTGGTACCCAATATAAGCCAGGCCAGCCTCCTACACCTTGCTGGTTGGTAGTGCCTCCTTCCCCTTGCTGGGTGGTGGTGCCTCCTTATCCTTGCTGGATGGTGGTGCCTCCTTCCTCTTGCTGGCTAGTGGTGCCTCCTTCCCCTTGCTGGCTGGTGGTGCCTCCTTCCCTTTGCTGGCTGGTGTCCCCTTCTTGCCCTTGCTAGGTGGCGGCCCCTTCTTGCCTTTGGCAGGTGGTACAGGCACACTGGCTGTTCTGCAGGTGCATGGGCTGGATGCTGTTGTGAGGTGGATAGCTGTTGGGTGTCTGAGTGCTTGGGTTTGTGTAGTTTGAGAGGAGGGGTCACAGACACAGTGGGAGAGGACACAGAGGACGTGTGCAAGGATGTGGTGGTGGTGACTGCCAGTGAGGGCCGTGTTGTGGTAGGTGTGCTGGTGATGGAGGTAGTGGATGAGGATGTAGTGCATGCAGGTATGAGTGGAGACACTACTGGGAGGGAGGTGGACAACGAGGAGGAGGGGGACACAGTGGAGGCAGTATATGTTGGTGTGTCTACATCTGGATGGTGCTTGTGTGAGTGCCTGTGAGATGAAGTGTGGTGCTTGTGTTTGCCTGAGCCACTTCAATGTGTTGATTTGGGTGCATGCAGGTCTGGAGGTGTGCTTTGGATAGGCTGGGGTTGTGGGGATTGGGACTGGGTAGAGGAAGTTGGAGGAGAGAGGCTGGAGACAGGGACAATGGCTGCCTTCAGTGAGTTGGCAAGGGCCTAGAATGCTCTCTGTTGGGCCGCCACGCCAGAGTGAATGCCCTCCAGGTATGCATTTGTTTGTTGCAAATGCCTATCAACACCGTGGAAGGCATTCAGTATGGTTGACTGCCCAACAGTGAGGGACCTGAGGAGGTCAATGGCCTCCTCACTGAGGGCAGCAGGGCTGACTGGGGCAGGGCCTGAGGTGCCTGGTGCGAAGGAGATGCCCACCCTCCTGGGTGAGCGGGCACGGGAAACACGCTGAGGTTCTCCTGGGAGGGCGGTGCTGGTATGGGGGGTGGCGGCTGTACCTGTAGTTGGGGTGGGCACAGAGGTGTCCACCACTGTCAGGGAGATTCCATCGGAGGAGGAAATGCTGTCAGTACTGTCCCCTCCTGTCTCCGTAGTGGTGCTCCCCTCGCCCTCCGTCCCACTGGTGCCCTCACCGTCTGTGGATTTGGCCTCAAGGCCCATGTGGGATGCAGCTCCTTCCGTCGTAAGTGCCTCTGCTCCTCCGCCAGATGATGCTACTGCACACAAGGACAGGGTGACAAAACAAAAAGAGGGGGAAGAGACAGAGGATAACTTGGTCAATGCCAGCAACAACACTATATTTGGCGTACACAACTCACAGCCCTATGCACTAGGCCATGCACTACCAGTTACAATGCTAATCACCAGGCCATGAGGTACAATGCCTAACGCCATTAGCTGCATACCTTAAACCCACAGGACCCTTCCCAGTAGTAGATGCCCACTAACATTATCGGGGTTGGAGTGCATCTGAGCTTGTACATCATGGAACCTAAACTGCCATGTTCGCCCTGGCCTAGGGGCACCCACAGCCCACATCCCCCACCCAGGTAACACCTTAAGATGCACAAAGTCATGAATCTGAATCTATACTCACCACCTTGTGGCTGCTGTGATGCCTTCAAGAGCCCATCCAACTCCGGATAGGCCAACGCCAGAATGCAGAACATCAGGGGGGTCAGGGTATGATGGGCACCCCTTCCTCCTTAGGAGGCCAGCCACAGCTGGACTTCCGTCTCCTTCCTGGCCCAGTGGCGCAGGTCCTCCCACCGTTTGCGGCAGTGGGTGCTCCGCCTGTCAAAGACCCCCAGGGTCTGCACCTCCTTGGTGATGGCACGCCAAATGCCCTTTTTCTGATGGGTGCTGACCTGCAGAAAAAATACAGCAGAAAAGGTATTATTCATACCGTCCGGACTGCCATACTCATGGCCCAACATATCCCTCCCATCCCCTTACGCACAAACATTGACCACCATACATGCAGCACTCTGCCCAGGACCCCTCAGCACCCCCCATCACGAGGCTTACACACACAGCACTCCATGCATTCATGTCCCATGCATCGGGCTCACAGTGTACTCACCTGTTGGTCTAGAGGACCATAAAGTAAACAGTACTGGGGTAGGACCCCATCGACCAGTCTCTCCAGCTCCTCGGAAGTGAAGGCAGGGGCCCTTTCCCCAGACACTCGAGCCATGGTCGCTTTCAGACACAGG
Organism: Pleurodeles waltl; assembly: GCF_031143425.1. Classification (NCBI taxonomy): domain Eukaryota; kingdom Metazoa; phylum Chordata; class Amphibia; order Caudata; family Salamandridae; genus Pleurodeles; species Pleurodeles waltl. The sequence goes on from NC_090446.1 coordinate 380,739,951, forward strand.
TCACAGCAGCACTTGCAGTGTAGGTCCTCTCCTGTTGAAGGTCAGATAGTAAGTGAGTGAACAGGTAGAAAATGGCGGTCACGTACACGGCGGTGCGTACCATCACCGCCGGCGTACATCACCATTGGCTCCTGGAACCCTTAGGCCCCAATGAAAACCAATGCGGTGTTGCACGGCGGTCTTCGACTGCAGAACGCAACGGTGCACAAAGGCAGCGGAATTACCTCATTTCCACTTGTCCCTCCTCACAGGTCAGGTGGCTGCCATTTCAGGGGGCCACAGGCCATGGTACCTAACTGCGTCACAGCAGTCATAGGCACATCAACTGACTTACAAGTTCACATACTGTTTCTGTAAAACAAACATAGAATATTAATCTGAGTATATGTTTGGATGAGGATGTGTTCAACAGAACTACTGTAATTCTACAGTACTTCCAGTGACACACAGGTAATGCACTGTAACTTCACCTTCCATTGCAGTTTTGTGTTGGACATTGTACATGGTAGCCTAATTTCACTATTTCTATGTCCACTTACTGTACCCTTTGGCATCTCTATTTTCAGATATCTGTGCCCCACTCTGGCTCCTGGTGTGTTTACTGCTGCCCACTACAGGTCATACCTATGTAAATATAACTATACATTTGAATTGCAATGTTTACAGCTTGTTAAACTAATATATATTTCAACGAATTAACAGACTCCATTCTTGTATTAGTTTCAAGGGTGTTTATTTCTGTGATAATAAGTGTAGGAGGTATTACAATGGACTGGGTGGATGGTGGAGAAATGTCCAGGATAGAGTCAAGTCTATTGATATCACAGATGCATTGTCCAAGGGGGCATAGGAAGTGGAGCAATGGCAGTTCAAGATGGACCGGGTGATAGAGTGGGATACAAGGGTGACATTCAGGGGAGTCTTATTTCCTGGTGGGGGTCTTGGCAATGTTCTCTGACTTCTGCCTGGATCGCAGGGACCTTTTGCATGGTGGTTCTCCTTCTGCAGGGGGAGGGGTGCTGGTGGCTTGTTGTTCCTGTGGCGGGGCCTCCTGTCCACTAAGGTCGGCGGAGGTAGAGGGCTGTTCATCGGTGTGGCTAGAATCAGGGGCCCGTTGGTGTGCCACTGCCTCCCTCATGATGTTGGCCATGTCTGCCAGCACACCAGCAATGGTGACCAGGGTAGTGTGGATGTCTCTCATGTCCTCCCTGATCACTAGGTACTGTCCCTCCTGCAGCCACTGGGTCTTCAGCAACTTGGCCAGTATCTGGCCCATGGTCTCCTGGGAATGGTGGTATGCTCCCAGGATCCCTGCAAGTGCCTCGTGGAGAGTCGGTTCCCTGGGCCTGTCCTTCCCCTGTCGCACAGCAGACCTCCCAGCTTCCCTGTTGTCTTGTGCCCCTGTCCCCTGAACTGTGTGCCCACTGCCACTGACCCCAGGTCCCTGATCACCCTGTGTTTGTGGGGTTGCCTGGGGTCCCTGTAGTGGTGGACACACTGCTGATTGATGTGTCCTGGGGACAGAGGGATGGGCCCGCTGGGTGGGTGCTATGCTGGTGTTTCCTGAGGGGGAGGTTCTGTGGTGGTTTGGGAATGTGTCTGGGTCACCGACTGTCCAGAGGTCCCTGATGGGCCAAGTTGGTTATCCTGATCCAGGCGTGCAGAGCTGCTGTCATCACTGTGGGCCTCTTTTGTGGGGGGACAGGATGTGGCTGGCAACTCCTCTCCGGTGATGTTGTGTGGGGGTCCTGTGGGGATGTAAATACAGTGTTATTGTTTCTGCGTGTGCCATCTTATGCATGAGTTTGTTCCCCTCTATGGTTATTATTAGCAAGGCAGCTTTGGCTTGTGTGATTTGTGATTTGGTTGGCTAAGTGATTGTCACTAGTGTGCATGCTGTGGTGATTGATGTCCATGCAGGTCTGTGATGGGGGTCAATGCATTGGTGTAGCATGTAGGGCTTGGTATTGTGATGGGTGGATTGTGATGGTGGGGTATATGTGAGGTGGTGGAGTGATGGGGGTGAGGGTAGGAGTTTGTGATGGCATGCAGGTAGGGGGGGACAAAGTGGTAAAGATTTGACTTACCAGATTACAGTCCTCCTGCTTCTCCTGCCAGGCCCTCAGGATGCATGATCGCCAAGACTTGCTCCTCCCATTTTGTTATTTGTAGGGGAGGAGGTGGGGGTCCACCGCCAGTCCTCTATACAGCTATCTGGTGTCTTTCAACCACGGAGCACACCTTCTCTCGTAGGTCGTTTCACCTCTTCCTGGGGTGCTGTCCCACGGTGTTGACCCTGTCAAAGACTCTCTGTCATAGCTCCATCTTCCTAGCAATGGACGTCTGCTGCACTTGTGATCCAAATAGCTGTGGCCCCTAGCTCCTCCTCTGGGAACCTGGGGTGTCTTTGTGGTGCTATGGGGGTAGTGTGAGTGGTGTGTTTGAGGGTGTGTGGGGTGATGTGTTGGGGGTGTGCTGTGAGGTGCGTGGATGGTGTATGGGTTATGGTGTTCTGTGGCTCTGATTCAGTGGGTGCTCCTGGCTTGTCTCTCTCTCAGTTGTCAACTTTTTTTTTTTCGTAAAGGGTTGTGGGTAGTGTGTCTGTGTGTGTTTTATAGTGGTGTGGGTGTGTGGTGTGTGTATGTGTGTCAGGTGTGTGTAGTCTGAATGTTCCAATGTGGTGTCGTAGTGGTAGTGTATGTGTATTTTGAGCACAGAAGCCAATGGTTTACCATGGTTGAATGTCCGCAGCGGTGATTCGTGGTTTATAATGCTGTGGGCATATATCTGTTGGCATAATGGTGTGGGTTTTGGTACCGCCATTTTATCACTGACCATTGGGCTGGCGGACTTGTGTGTGTGTGTCTGCATAGTGGTTGATTTCTATGTGTGTGTCATAATACACGTAGTGGTATACCGCCGCAGTATGTTGGAGGCAGTCAGGATGGCAGTAAGCAGCACTTACCGCTAATGTCATAATGAGGGCCTTAGTGTAGATTTAATAAGGTGTCACCATTTATACATACATTGATTAAAGTGACAGTAACAGCCTGTATGGCTTTGTGGGGGTGCAATTTTAGAATGGTTTGAATCATGGTGTGCTCAAAGGCTACAATCTTGTTTTAGAGTAGTAGCTACTTGTTTGTTGTTTTATATAGCTTAAGAGGTTATAGTATGTGCTGCTTTGACTATTTGTAATAAAGCATACATGAAGTGGATATTGGTGTGTTGATATTCACCCTGTATCTGAGAGAATGGTTTCGGACACATTTTGAAGGTCCCATCCATCATTCAGGTTTGACATTGGCTAAGTTTCATTAAGTTGTTTGCTGTAGAGAATATTAGGATTTGTTTCTCATCATTTAGATGTAAAAAGAAGAGTTCCTCATTACATGTTTTTATTAAACGGTCAGGTATGTGTATGTCTCAGTGTATTGTAGGGGCAGGTGGGATATAATTAATGGTTTTTTATTTCATGCATTTAAAATGTTTTAAAGTGGGTATAGATGTTATTTAACCTACTATGTGTTTGGGCACATTGTGTAGTATGCCTTTCAGGATTTTGCTTGTGGGTTCTTGAGAGCTAGTGCTTGCCTCTCTTATATTTTGCAATAATTCTGTAACTTCTATTTCTATCGTGTTTGAGGGGTGGCTGTGCTCTTTTACATATATTAGAACATCATCTTTTGTAGTTGCCCTCCCATAGCATGCATTAGAATAATATTTAGTACCTTTCCAGTTTATAGTTTCTGTTGATGCACTTATTTAGTTGTAGGTGTAGCCCACATGGTTTAATAAGTGTTTTCCTTTCTGTGAAGTGATATATTTGGCAGATTCTGTCATTGTATCTGTAAGAAGTTAAGTAGTATAAGTATCCATTATATTTTAAGTTCTGCACGTTTGTTATTAATAGTATAAAAAATGTAAATACTTGCATTTTATTTACTTACTTTTATGTTTTGTTGAGATGTTTTGCACAGTTTTGTCATTTTTCAGTTGAACTTGTTTTAATGTGGAACAGGTGCTTTCATTTTTTTTGTAAAGACAATTTAAAAAAAACTAAATTATGAATAGAATTCTGTTGGTAGTGTGTTGAGGTTGAGGGTGTTACGTGTATTTTTGCTAGATTTTTAGGTGAGTTTGTTATTTAATATTTAAGTATTCTTACTTTATCATATCTTTATGCTGGTTTGCTTTTAGATATAAATGTATTTGTTTATACATATTAATTAATATTTAGGTTTGTGTTTAATTATTTATAGTTAATTTTCACGTTTTGGTGGTTTTATTGTATGTCTTTTAGGTGCATAATTTTGGTTGTGGTGAATGTTTAATATCTGGTTGATGTAATATACTTTTATTTAATTAAATATGTGTATATATATGTAGATTTCAAGTAATTGTTTTATATTAAACTGTTCCTTTTATGTTTTTATTAATGAATAATTAGGGCCTGATTTAGGTCTTGGTGGGGTTACCGCCAAGCTGCACTGGCGGTGGAACTGAAAGGATCATCAAGCCAACTGTGTTCCACCTGTCGTATTCAGATGTTACAGTTCTGTAAGTGGATTGCCTGGCAACAGATTGCTGATGTAGGGAGACAGTGGAAGAACTTAATGGGTCGTACAATGGCAGTGGTTTGGGAAGAGAGGTAAGTGGCACTCTGTCCCTTAGACATATGTATACCCCTGCACTACACACTGCTCAACATATCACATACACTCAATAACCCATTGCCATTCCAACAAAACAGAACCCATACATGTCGAAAACACATATTGACATACATCCATGGCACAACATACCCATACCATTGACACTGCACCCACACATGACACAATCCACAATAACCAACACGACTACACATTTAGCTACAGAAACACACTCACACAGAAGATAACTACATGCAGCACAACAACACCTGTCACACAACACCACTTACCTGAATGTGTCATACAGCAACACAACACACACAACATCCTTCTGACAGGCAACTGACACATACAAATACAACCACAGCACCCACTCCAGCTCCCTCCACCTCAAACATTCACTCTATACACACACATACTCATACGTGTACAGACACACATACACAACAAATAGCACATACATACCCTTACGAAAATGGGTGTGGAATGTGGAAAAAAGGTGAGTCTTAACCCCTTCACCCCTTGAATCTACCAACTCAAACTTGGAGGTCGGACTGCCACTTTATTCTTGGTGACAAGGCACATCCAAGTCTGCACAGTGGGAAGGGTGTCTGGGGCTCCACCGTCAACCACTTTTCCCTCTCCCGCCATCGACGGGGCAGTGTGACTTGGCAGAGGCGGCGGTTCAGATGGAAGCTTTCCCCTATGGGACTGCCAACATACGGCGGGTAGAGGTTCGCAGCTTCAGTCGGGTTTTCAGAAGAGAAGTTGATGGTGGGATCGTTACCACCAAGATCAAAATCAGGCCCTTATTCATGTTAATGATAATATTGCAGTTGATACTGTTTGAATCAATATTTTATACATATTATGTTTATTTATAGGTGACAATATGTTTGTTTCCGATATTTTTGTTTGATATAAGTAAAAATCTGTATTATGTATAACAATATTTGTGTACTCAGCATTTGTGATTTTTATACTTATGTATACGGTGTCAAAATTTGTGTTATCAATATTTAATTTTCCATATTTGGACATATTATATTAGTGAGTTTTTTTCTCTTCGGTAAATCTTTATGTATACACAATCTGCTGAAGTGCTCACTGGTATTCCCGGATTTTTCCTGGGAAATGTTGGGAATGGATTTTATTGGGCCTATATTTTCCTTGGATGAAAATATGAAATTTGGTTTGGTAGTGGTTAATTATCACTGAAAGTGGATGTTGTACAATGTCATGACAGAGCTGAACACTTTTAATGCCAAAGAATTTTTGAAGAAATGTTTTCATTATGAAGAGGTTCCACCCTTCCTAGACACTGATAATGGAGTACAATTTAAGTTCATTCAAACTGACTCCTTGTTAAAAAGGTTAAGGATTAAACATTTGACTATAGCTTTGTACAGTCCCCAAGGAAAATTCATGGTAAAGAAGATGAGCAGCATGCTTAAAACGACCATGCAGCTAGCCATTTCTGCAGGATTTCATGTGGAGGAAGCAATTGCTGATAGGGTTTTGAGTTATCATAACACTACCCACTCCACTACAGGTGTGGCTCTCTTTGTTCTGTTCCTTGAATATGTTGTTTATCAAATGGGCTGTTCAAAAAACTCAGTAGTGGGAGGGCAATGCACCTTTTAAAGGAGGTGAAAGCTATAGTAGCAAAATTGCAGTTGGAGAGAAAATTCAGGTATGACAATTTGAAAAGTGTTAAGGATTATGTTGTTCAGGTAGGTAACAAAGTAAGGATAAGAAAGCCTTTGGGAGCTAGGAAGGGTACTTTCAAATTTTTTCCCAAGACAGCTTTAGTGCAAATCTCCAAACTTTTTGTGAAGGTTGAAAATTGTAAAATATGGAGTACAAAGAATGTAGCTAAGGAACATGGTGGTCTGGAGGGACCAGGAAGTCTAGGATGAGTTTTCGGGAAGTATGTACTTTGAAGCTGGATGTTGATTGAGTTTACCTGGGTTCCCCTTTTTACATGGTCAGACATGTGCCTGGAAGAGCAGGTGCTGGTGTGGGTGACTGCAATGTTGCATGCAATGATGCATGGTCCCATGGTGCATGTTCTTGTGGTGTAAGCATTAACCAAGGTTGTCAGGGTCTGTTTGATCTTGGTGCTTCTAGAGGGAGAGCTGAGGAAATTAGAGGTTCTACTCAAGTCAAGAGAAAAGTTGTTAAACCCAAATATTTGGAGGCTTATGTTCTATCCTGATGTGAATTTTCTCTAACTCTTATGAGGGGTTATTTGTATTTTATTGTTTTGTTTTCAATGTCAAACATGTTTGCTCACCTTTTGTTTAGTTGTAATTTGTTTTCTTGCATTCATGTGGAAAAGGATATGTGATGTGGACTGGATGTGGAATGTTGGTATTATTACACAGCACTTGTCTGTGAGGATTCCAAGCTCTTTAGTTAGGCCGGAGACCTGTGATGGTTGCAGAGAGGTGTTGTGTGTAGCCTTCTCCATGGAAGTTAAACATATTGGAGTTAAACTAGTCGGAGGTCTTTCTCTCATCTCTGAGATGTCACCAAGAGTTTGGCAGGTTTCTGCATGTGATAACTGTATGATATAAGAGAGTGGAAATGTATTCTGCTTATCTTGTGTTAAGGTGGTTTGTCCATATAAAATGAATACCTGTATACCATCAAACAAGAAGGAGTTGCTAGTGTGCTTTGGGGGTTTCCTGAGCCCTTTATGTGTGTTGCTCTGGGTGTCTCTGCTCTGTAGGGATTCATTTACTCACTCCAGAAACGTCCAATGCCTGATAATTGGCAAATTATGATGTTATGTGCATGTGCTATCTATCGGATTTGGTATCACATTCGGTAAATTCCACACAGGGCCTCATTACGAGTTTGGGGGTCTGTGGACTGACATGGTAGCATTGAAAACGTGACCGCAATTGGGTTGGTGGTCAGACTGCCATATTATGAGTCATACGGGCATAAGGAGCAAAGACTGCTGTGGTACTGCCAGCACCACCAGGAGGCACAGATCGCCGCAGTCATAAGTTAGCACAAACATGCCAGCTGAGACCGTACTTCCGCCGGATGGATTGTGAGGTTGCACCCTGCCAACGTGACCATGGCGGTTCAACCACCATGTCTCAGGAGGCGGCAATGGAGAGTATAGAGGAAGATGCTCACCTGCATACAGCTGTACATGTCTGGTGCCGCCATGGAGCCCATCACACATATCCTGCCTCTGCTGCTGATCATCGAAGGGACACAAAATCCACGCCACTGTGGACATAATGGATTGTAAGTACACACACCTAACTGTGTCATAGATTTCAACAACAGATTGTCATGCAGTCAGCCAAATTATATGGGCGTCACGCTTCATGGACCAAGTGCACTTGTCATAGTGACACAGGTCAGAATGAAACACAAAGAAGGACATATTCACAGTCACCGAACACCCCCTCTGGGCAGGTCATCACTACACAAAAGCACACGTTTGCTCAACTTAGGCACAGGGACAGTGAACTATACACAATATTGAGCAGCAGAACACCAACAACACACCAACATAACCTCTACAAATACAACTCACATTGCACACATGAAATAGACTGTGTTCACATTCAACACACATCTGGATGGATGTGGCATGGAACACAAACACCACTCCCATTAAACAACCCTACAATGTACACACACATCAGTCACATTGCAACACAATGGAAGGACAATGGGATGCACAATAGAGAGACAAATATACAAAGCTCACTATGCAAACAATACCTGCACAATAGGGATGGGGGCATCAGGAGCACTCAGGGACGGAGGCTGCACTGGGACACATATCACTTTGCACATTCCCTTTAAACAACATTTGCATAGGAACTGGCCCTTCAGGTATCTCACGGACAAACAATAGTAGAGTGGAAGTGCAAGTCAACAAAGCAAATACAACTCCAACTGCATGGGACATACATCTACATGAAGTAGCTTCAAGGTACTTCAAGGTGTGTGCTGCTCTTGTGTTTTGAGGTGGATGAGTGCGGATAGGTCTGTGTGCTTGGGATGGGTAGGTGAACAGAGGTTTTGGATTTGGAAGAGAGAGGTGGAGGGGAGGTGGGAGATGATTGGCTACCGTCAGTGTGGAGGCCAGAGCCGGAAAAGATCTCTGTAGGCATGACATTGCACAATGAATGCCTTCCAGGATTGCATTTGTCTGCTGACATTGGTTGAAAACTCCCTGGATGGCATTTGCAATGGCTGTCTGACCCACAGAACTACTTCAAATGAGGTGAATAGCCTACTCACTGAGAGCAACAGATGTAACAGGGGCTGGAGCAAAGGTGCTTGTGGCAAAGGAGATGCCCACCCTCTTGACTGAGCGAGCACGGCCAACTGGTTGGGGAGCAACAGGGAGGGTAGCAATATAAATAGGAGTGGTGGACAAAGATGGTACAGGATGTCCCGATGGTTCTGCCACGACTAGGGAGTGGCCACTGGAGGAAGAATTCGATGATGACAACAGTACTGATCTGGTCTCCCCAGTGGCACTCCCCATATCCTCAGGATCACTGGGGCCTCTGTATCGGTACTGTCTTGACCCGAGGTTCTGTAGCCTGATGCTTTCCCACTCGACTGTGCCCTGTCTCCTTTGCTTCCCTTGGCAGATGCTGCAAATACAAAGAGAAGTAGGGTACCTACATGTCCAAGATCACATTGGAGGAACAGTTGTGATTCACAAACATTACCATGATGTCAAATAGACCCCAGGAACAAACTCTACCTAAGTGTCCCATAAACGTACCATACCATATGCATGCATGCCATCTGAATTGTCAACAGTTGCCCATAGGAAAATCAGGATCTCACATAACTACAATTGCATGGCTGAAGTTCCACAAGTAGGGACTATCACCTTCAATGCTTTGCCTCATGGAGCATACATCACCTACCTGCTGTCATACAATAGTAGGCCAATGCCAACTCCATCCCCACAGACCCCACACAATGTCATGTACACAACTGTTTGTCACATACACAATGACACAACAATAAGAAATGATGCTCCCAGAACATGCCATATTGCTGACAACAGTACAATGGCCTGGAGAAGGTAACATGGAAATACTCATGTCACACTGAAAAACGTTCCACAAAGCACACTTCACCAAGTGACATTTGTCCCAATGGAGTCATGGAGTTAGTGCTAAAGTTGCTCAGATATAACCACACATTTAGCATGGAAATGGACACTGTAGACAAAATGTGCAAAATGTCAGGGAGAAATGTCTCTACAATCCACAACACAATAAATCAACAAGTCCCAGGGAAATCACCACTAATGTCTGGCACCCCTGACAATGACATACTCTAAGTGCACCAGTAGACACCTTTAGTCGCTTGGATGTCGGATGGGCCAAAGATTTGCAAGTACTTGTAAAAGTCCCTCAACATGTTGACCTATTGGAAGCTACATGATTGTCTCCATTTTGGTCATGCAAACCCAGATGTCTATGGATAAATGCTTGTACCCAAACATGTGTTTTCATCATAACTGCAAGACACTCCATGATGCGTACCAACAGTCAGGTTACAAACATTCCCCATTTCACATGTACAAAGCACTTTGATACATGATTCTACATCACGGGCATGGAAATGCACATTGTTGTGAAAAAATATAGGCTTGCCCGTCATGTCCCTCATTGGTACTGCAGTTGTACATGCCAAATGGCATGCTATGACGGGTGAGGATCTGTGTCAACCAATAGCCAAAGATGACACACTGCTCTCTCTGGCACAACATGAAATATACCCCCATTGTAAATGTCCTATTCCACACACACGTTGACATACACATGTATGTGAGGGAATACAAAAAAATGATCCTCTCAACACAGGTAGACCATGCCTGAAACAGCAGCTTACAAATGTTTCTATCAAGAGAAGCGGACATGTGCTAACATGTAGGCACAAGGAATGTTAGCAACAGTGATGGCACATAATTCATGTCAATGGACATTCCCCACTTACCAAGGGAAAGTATTGATCTACAGCTGCACCCCGAAAAATGTATGCACTGTCACAAGCGTAATGGCCATCTTCATATTAGTGACAGTTGTGAGGCACTAGCATCTGTCATATGGTGAAGACAAGAACCTCCGGGTGGCAGAGGCTAATGTACTCATTTTACCTGCCTTATAGCTGCTGACAGTGATCCATCAGTCCCTTCTTCTTTGGGCTGTAACACTGAGGAGTAGTGGTCTGTTGCATAGAAATTACACCCACTACAACATAAAACAGTGCTTGATTGATCACTGTACACAGCCTTATGTACTTCCGGGAGAGAAAATTGTTTGTGAATTGTACACAGTTGTGTCCTAGATCCCTCGGCCAATAGTCAAGGCACATCATTATGCAACAAATGACATGTCTACAAACCTTCATCTACTGTGTTGCAAATGGCTCATCCCTAATCATCAGAGGAAGCTGTAAGAAACAATTCACTTGGCGACATGCCAGGCTATGCCCTGTACTCACCCCCTTGTGGCTCCTGTGCAGTTTCAAAAAGCCCATCAACGTCTGGCAAGGCCACCACCAGAATGTGGGCCCTTAGGTGGGTCATGGTGCATTGGTCAACCTGCCCATATTGGGAGGACATCCCCAGAAGGACCTCTGTGATCTTCCAGGCTCAGCACCTCAGGGCCTCCCACCTCTTCCGACAGTGGGCGTTTCTACCAAATGTGGACCCCAGGGTCCGCACTTTCTTGGTGATGGCTCTCCATAATTCCTTTTGCTGATGGCCGTTGACCTGTATGGATGCAAAAGACAAATCAAGATATCACAATCACACATTTTGTTACAAATGGTTGAGTCACATACATGTTGGAAACACCAAGCTAGAACTTCTCAATTTGTTAACACTCCACAAGTGTGAAACACAAGCCCATGAGTACAGGGACATGACTACAGACATATGTATTTGTATCTGCAGGCTAACCCACTACACTGCTCATGGCCTACAATGACTAAGTAAGCTTACTGACATCAGGCAGCCACTTCTCCAGCAAACTGTGATAGAGCCATAATGAAACACTACACACATATGTGGCTTCTAAAGGATAAACTCCTTAGGCCTGAATAGATCAATGCACTCACACTCTGTGAGATTGACTCATTACATGCAGTCCCTACAGGCAACTGTGATAGTATAAACTTCACCATTACATTTGAGTAATAATAAAGGGTCTGGCATGGTGGGTACAGAAAGTGTCTTCCTTGTCCATGTGTGGACATGTGGAATAACAAATGCAGGCTAAAGCCACTTCAGGGGGTGGGTTCTGTGGCATGTACCTGTACCACTTAACAATCCTTTGGACACATGTGTCTATCTCTCAGAGATGGCATTCAACATACAAAGACATGCACTGTACAGTTTCAGCTATGTGACCAAGCTACTGAGTCACATATCATGGTCTCTAAGATTCAACACATTGTCTGCACTGTGGGACTGTCCTTTATGCAATAAGCATGTACAGGACAAATGTGACCTTTGTGAAGGTGACAACAGAGCTGTGGGAGTAAGGGACCTATCATGAGTCAAAGACACACGTTGACAATGATGCACAATGCACATATGAACTAGATGAATGATTCACCTCTGTACCCATTCCTAATCTAGTCAAAGCAATGAGGCATTCAGGGCAGGTTTTACCTCTAGAGCATCATATTGGCCACATGCCAGGATCTGCTGGGGTATAGGGAGTGGCCACAGTTGCTCAGAATTGAGCCGGCGGAGTGGGAAGGTGCGACGGGTGCAGTGGCACCCGTCGCGTATTTCAGTGTCTGCAAAGCAGACACTGAAATACAAAGTGGGGCCCTCTTACGGGGGCCCCTGCAGTGCCCCACGCCACCCCATACCGCCATCCTGTTCCTGGCGGGCGAACTGCCAGGAACAGGATGGCGGTATGGGGTGTCAGAATCCTCCATGGCGGCGCAGCTCGCTGCGCCGCCATGGAGGATTCATTTGGGCAACGGAAAACCGGCGGGAGACCGCCGGTTTTCCGCATCTGACCGCAGCCAAACCGCTGCGGTCAGAATGCCCTGCGGGGCACCGCCAGCCTGTTGGCGGTGCTCCTGCCAACCCTGGCCCCGGCGGTCCATGACCGCCGGGGTCAGAATGACCCCCCTAGTCTCTGGAGGTTGAACAGACACAACCTACATGACACTCCATTCACATCACTTCCATGCGTGACAGTACATCTTGCGGCTATCAGCAATTTGGCACGGGGCGTGTGTGGCAACCTGAAGGGCACAGTGAATCATGATATGCCTTCCACAAAACAGTCTAGCAAGGCGAAATGTAGTTTGAAAGATCTGAGGCAATATACACATAGTTCACAACATTCTCAAATGCACATACATGCTGTCCAACATTTATAACAACCATGACGAAGGTTATGTCATTGGACAGCAGTAAAATCACCTCACCTAGTAATTTGCATCCAACATGAGGATGATCAAGGACCCCAAAAACGTCACAAAACACAATGTGACTGAACTTAAAATATGGTTCTCTCCACCAATCCCTGCACATTCTACATTCCATTGTTGCCACACAGACTGCAACAACAGGCGCACAAGAAGTCTAACTGGCACACAGGGGTACATTGTAGCCTGTGAGGATGAAAAGTATGGTGAAGTCCAGAGAAAAGTGCACCAGTGAGATACTTACCTGCTCCTCTGGTGAGCCATAAAGCTGTTCATACAGGGGTAGGACCTCAGACGCAAGCCTCTCCACCTCCTCTGGAGAGAAGGCAGGGGCCCTATTGCCTGCTGGACATGGCATGATTGCTCCCAGAGACAGCACACAGCAGCCCAGGTGTTGCTGGCAGCAGTGTCAGGAGTCATGTGAGTGAATCTGTAGAAAAGAGGTCTGTGCTGAGACTGCCATTGGCAACATTAGCCTATGGCTGTGTCTGCCACTGTTGCAACTACCTACCACCGTGATGACTTCTGCCGTCTTTCGTGGGTGGTTCCTAATGTCCAGTGGAGTAGGTCAGGCATCAGCCATTTTGGCAGCCTGAAATGCTGTAATTTTCTCCTTTACAAACTGTGTCACACCTCCAAAACATGTTTTTGACCTCATAAACATCCTTATCCTGTCTTGTTATGTGGGTCCTACTATTCAACCACCATTGTAATATGTTGCAGAGCACAGATGGCATTTAACAGCTGGGCACAGTCCACACACTGAGGGTCATTTTGGCAGTCATTATATACAATCACATTTTGAGGGGGCAATTGTGTTGTATGTCTTTGAGTTTCATCCAAATCCATGTTGTGGGCACATGTGTTGAAAACCATTGGGGTCACTTGTGACCCTTGTATAGTTAGCAGCTGTGATGTGTACTATGTGTTATGTCTATACGGTCAGAAATGCTTTGTCTCATGATCTCATTGACAAGAATCATGTATGTTGCTGTGGACACACTAACTAATGATAGAAATCATGTCCTGTTATACATAGGTACCCTGGGAGAGGGAGGAAGCAACAATGCCCTGTCTGCCTTCCACTGCCAGACCTTAAGACCATGGTGCAAAGGCATATTATCATGTACTACCACCTGGATAGGCAAACAATAGTTGACTTATGCCGTAATTTGGAGCCAGATCTGATGCCAGCTATTAGTTATCCAAACCAGAATACCACCCATTATGCAAGCCATGTCAGTATTTCACTTCCTAGCCACAGGGTCCTTCCAACATACAATGGCCCTCTCTGCTGGTTTGTTCCAACCTATGTTCAGTCTGTTGTTGAAGGATGTCCTCTCAGCAATGTTGAAACACATTGACATCTATATCCAGTTTTCCCCTTCATGAGGAAATGGCCCATGTGAAGGCTGACATTTGTGGTTTTGCACACCTCCCACATGTGGTGGGGGCCATTGATGGCACACATGTTTGCTTGGCGCCACTGCAGGCCAATGAACACGTTTATTGTTAAAGAAAGAACTTCCATTCCATCAACGTACAAATTGTCTGTTTGGCAGATCTCTGCTTTTCATGTCTGTGCACGTTATCCGGGTTCAACCCATGATTCCTTCATAATGCAGATCAGCACCATACCTCAGCTGATGTCACACTGTACCCAGAGAAGGCCTGACTGGTTGGTAAATAACATCTGGCCTGATTGTGTGTGTGTGTAATATCAGGAGCTACAATCAGTTAGTGAGTGACTCATTGTTGCACATATGTCCCATTCCTTTACAGGAGACTCCACATATCCGAACCATCTTTGGTTGTTGACACCACTAAGGAATCCAACTACATCAGGGAAAGCCCACTTCAATGAGGCCCATGGAAGAACACAGCGGGTAGTGAAGCTGAATTTTGGGCTCCTGAAGGCCAGATTTAGGTGAATGGACAAGATCGGTGTAGCGCTTCTCTACTCACCCGGAAAAGTGTCAAATCACGGTGGCATGCTGCATGCTCCAAAACATCGCCCTGTGGAAGAACATCCCATACATCCGGGAGGAGGGGAGCCAGCATTGACATCAAGTGAGACTCCTGAAATGCCAAGAGAGGATGACAGTGGTGAAAAGGAAGCATCTGACTTGCTGGAAGGTCTCAACAGCTACTTTTCATGAGTGTAACTATGTCATGTGATGTAATGACTGTGACTGTACAATCAACTGTAGTAAAATATGTGGATTTGAGTGTTTTAGAAACAACTGGGAAGATGATACTCTACAATATTCAGCCA
The DNA here is from genome assembly GCF_031143425.1 of Pleurodeles waltl. Taxonomy (NCBI): domain Eukaryota; kingdom Metazoa; phylum Chordata; class Amphibia; order Caudata; family Salamandridae; genus Pleurodeles; species Pleurodeles waltl. The sequence continues at coordinate 380,755,338 of NC_090446.1, forward strand.
AAGATTGCTTGATGAGTTAACAGCCGAAGACTGCTTGATGAGTTAGCTTTTGACATATCCCTACCTTAATGATGTTGTTATGTTTGTCTCAGTTTCCATGCAATATAATTTCATTTCAAGGTATGTGATATGTGTAATAGGTATGTTTTCAAGCCTACTCCTTGATTTCTCTTCTCAGGTACCGTCACCATGACATCCTCATGTGGGCATTTCTGAGTTGTGGCATTGGCACGTATCTGATGCTGTTCTGACATACAAAGTGGACATGGTTTGTTCCAAGTAATGTAGGTCACAGGTTTGGGGTGTATAAGACCTGTGCCAAGACAACTTGCACAGTGTTTGGGTGGAAGGTCAGAAGTACACAATGGACTTGTTTTGTGTTCTGTGGTGGGCCGACTGCATCATGTGTGTCATCATGTGGGCATGAGATATGTAGTCATGGACATAGAGATATGTAGTTCACACTGCCTAAAGACTATTTTTGTGTGACTTGTCTGTAGCTGTGGATGTGTTTCTTCATTGCAGGCCACAGTGCCTGTGCCACAACACTGACATATGTTTATGCCATCCAACCAAATGCATGGTCATTAGATTAAGATGGGCCTGTGATCAAAGACTGTTGTACTGCCATCTGTCTGTGTCTTGAGTTATGTGATGTTAGATTACTTAGGTGTGGTATGTGATAAGGTTCAAGCTGGTGACATCATCCACTTCAGTGATTGCCTATTCTACAGGACAATGTCTGACAAATCCCTTCCGACTGTGGTCTGGGAGTCTGTACGTTGGTATATGTACTTTGACTCAGTATGAGTCACATATTCTTGTTTCAAAAAGTCCAGACATATAGGCAGCCTATGTGCTCTACACTTGAATAAAATGTTTGGTGTGACCAGAAAATGTCTACTAATGTGTGCATAATGGTTGTAATCCTGAACAGGACACTGTGCACCTATGACATATCCCTCCTTGCACAAGTAGCTTGTATCTTCATCATATGGTTCACATGGTCTTACATCTCTTCATAGCGAAATGTGAAAATTAAGGAAGCAGACAATGAGTTTATGATGGGTCAATTTATTACCATGCTGATACATAAAATGACATTTGGACAAGAAGAAAAGAAAACAGCAAAGTGAAGATGTCAGTCATCATGATTGAAATCATTGGAGTAGATGTCACCCCATTGGGAGTCCAAAGTCCAGAGTACTCCTTCCATTGGAACTGGCAGGTGATTGAGGATCAGTCAACAGAGTGAATGTGTGGTGGACAAAGTAGGTCATTTAGGAAGAGGTCACTAGCTTGCAGTGTGGTGTGTCTGGTCATCCACACCTCCTGGATTCTCTGCTGGATGTCCCCACTTGCAGGGGGGATCTGCTGCTACAGAGGCAGAGGTGTCTGGGCAGATTCTTCCTCTGGCAGGGCTCCCCTTCCAGTGGCTGGCACCGATGTTGACATGCCTGGTGTTGATGAGCCAAAAAAAGGGGAAGATTAGTTTTGAATAGCCCTGCTCAGGGCTGTGTGTATGTCCCTCATCACTCCTGTTAGGAAGGCCATGTTGGTGTTGTGGGCCTCCATCTATCCTTGCATGTCTCTGTGCATGCCCTTGGTAGCTGCTTGATTTCCTGGACTTTAGTCAAGACCTGGCCCATCACGCCTTGGTACTCCTGATAGACTGAGGCTGATGGCGTCCTGGCCAGGAACAGCCCGAGTGGTCTTACCCCGTTGGCCCACATCATTCGTCTCACGCCCCTACCCCATGGCCCTGTGCCCATGCCATAGGGTGCCCTCTTCCACTGGATCCTGGAACCTCATTGTCCGGAGTGTTGGGCTGCAACTCAGAATCGAGGACTGGGGAGCACAAGATGGTAGACACTCTACTCGATACACAGGTTGATAGGCAAACGGTTGCCTGTGATGTTGAGGCAACTGGAGGTGTTCATGTGGCCACAGTGAGATTCAGGCCCTCATTACGAGTCTGGCGGTCCTTGGACCACCAAACTCATGGTGGCTTTCCTACACATTTTCCACAGCCAGCACCAAACCGCCGTACAGGTCTCCGCCACACCATATTATGTATCGTAATACGGTGGGTGGAGTCTTGTTGACATGGCAGTGCTGGTGGTGGAACTACCTCTTCAACTCCTTCGGCCAGGCCGACAGAGTCTGATTTTAGGCCGTAATCAGGCGAAGGTCCTTTCAGCACTCGTAATATGTCGGTCAGCAGACCGCCAACCCTGATGGTCTGATGGCTCAGCGGCTTCGGCGGTCTTCAAAAGAGACCGCCAAAGTCGTAATGAGGGCCTCAGTGTTGGTGTTTGACCAGGTTGTACAGATGGGCCAGAACCGTCCTCCATGTGCAGACATCCAAGAGTATCTTCTTCACTTAGGGCTTCATCCAGGGGGGTAGTGGCGGTCTCTTCTGTGGCCTCTGTGAGCCCAATGGAAGCTCAACCTGGTGATGTGAAGATACAGTGTTACTGGTTGTATTGGGACAGCTACCTCAAACAGTTTAGTCTTACATTAAGCAGAGACCTTGTACAAAGTTAAGCTGCAGTTAATCCTATTGTGGCAAGCACCCATGGTATTGGTTGTATTGACATGACATTCATGGAGCATGCCAGATTGTTTTGACTAAAGCAGCTGCTGAAATGTGCAAATCATTAATCCTTGGGAGGATGGCCTGAGAATGCCATCTTGCTACCAGTGCAGGTAAAACAGTGGCTAGGCAAGATATGTCTTTGGCCATTTTGAGGCCTAGTTGATTGTGATGCACGCAGAGCCAGGAGTTTGTTGTATATGTAGTCAGTGCAGTGTGAATGTGTCTGCTGCTAATACTATTCTGGCTATGTAGCTTGGGGCCTTTGGGATCATTGGTTTACATACTGGTTAAGCTGTCCGTCCTGTCCTCACTAGTTTCATCTTGGGTTAGCAGGTCAATATGGAGCTAGGTAGCCAGACATATCTCAGAGTTGAGCATGATCTGTATCTTGAGCACTCCCAGGTGACTACACGTCAACTGAGAGTCAGCAAGGAAGGGTATTTGGACAAGTGAACACTGGTCTAGTGTTTGGAGGTATAGTAACAGTGTCTCCTGGGCTTTGCAGTCATGTCACTCTCCACATTACACATACTTAACAAACTTTGTCCTCCCAGGTGAGTAAACTTCATTTGAGAGTTCACAAATAGATGGATTTGAACAAGTGAACACTGTTTTGTGATTGGAGTCAGCAAAACAGGACCTATTGGGCTTTGCATTCAGGTCACTCTCTCTATTTCCCACCACTATACAAATGGTATCCTCCCAGCTGAGTAAACTTCAATTGTGAGTTAACAGACATGGGTATTTGGGCATGTGAACACTGGGCTTGTGTTTGAAGTTAGATAAACAGAGCCTCCTGGCCTTAGTAGTCATGTCACTCCCTCTACTTCATACACTTGATAAATGTCAGTCACCCAGGTAAGTACACTTCATTTGTGAGTTTCCAAACAAGGGTATTTGGAGAAGAAAACACTGGACAGGTCGTTGGAGTCATAGTAACAGAGGCCCTTATTACAACCCTGGCGGTAAATCCCGCTTACTACTGTGCAGAAGACCACCAAAATACCGCTGCGGCCGCAGAATTCTGCTACAGGTATTACGACCTACAGCCCGGAATCTGCCACAATACAGACACCCACACAAGTCCGCCACACCAAAGGTCAGTGATAAACTGGCGATACCAAAACCGACACCATCACGCCAAAAAGAATACGCCCACACTATCACAACCCACGAATCAACGCTGCGGTCTTTCAACCGCGGTAAACCATTGGAGGTACACACCACACCACTCAAAATACACACACATATACAAAACACAACCACATTGGACAATTCGAAATACACACACCTGATACACATACACATACCACACCCACACACCCAATCCAATATAAAACACACACCCACATTACCCACAAACCCCTACTACCAGAAATTTGAAAGCAGGCCAGAGAGAAACACTACCTAAATCAATACCAGCATCCACAGACACACAACACCATCACTTACACAGCATCCACGCACCTCAAACAACACACACCAACACATCCCCTCACACATCACAACAGACATCACCTCACACATCACCCACACCACATCATGGCACCTCAATTACACCCCAGGTTCTCTGAGGAGGAGCTCAGGGTCATGGTGGAGGATATCATCCGGATAGAGCCACAGCTATTCGGATCACAGGTGCAGCAGACATCCATTGCAAGGAAGATGCAGCTATGGTGCAGAATCGTCGACAGGGTCAATGCAGTGGCACAGCACCCAAGAACTAGGGATGACATCAGGAAGAGGTGGCACGACCTATGGGGGAAGGTGCTTTCCGTGGTCTCCAGACACCAGATTGCTGTAGAGAGGACTGGCGGTGGACCCCCACCTCCTCCCCCACAACTAACAGCATGGGAGGAGCAAGTCTTGGCAATACTGCATCCTGAGAGCCTTGCACGAGTAGCAGGAGGACTGGACTCTGGTAAGGCAAATCTTTACTACCTTATCCCCCCCACCCCACCTGCATGCCATCACATACTCCCACCCTTACCCTCACACCCATCTCCCCATCAACCCACAGATACCCCACCAACGCAACCCACATATCCCTAAACCAAGCCCTGCATGTAAAACCAATGCATGGACACCCATCACCCAAGCATGACCAGTACAGAGACTCACTCATGCCCCAAAATTACCAATCACAGAAGGACCAAGCCAATAATGCAAGCACTGGAGTAGAGGGTCACTCACCCATTGCACGCAATGGCACACAGATATAATAATTATGCATTAACACCCCACCAGGACCCCTACCCAACGTCACCGGACAGGAGGTGCCATACTTATCCAGTCCCCCCACAGAAGAGGCCCACAGTGATGACAGCAGCTCTGCACGCCTGGATCAAGATGACCAGCCCGGCCCATCAGGGACCTCGGGGCAGTCGGTTCCCCTGCCACTGGCACAAGCCACCACAGAACCTCCCCCCTCAGGAAACACCACCACAGCACCCACCCAGCGGGCCCATCCCGCTGTCCCCAGGACACGTCAAGCAGCAGTGTGTCCACCACTACAGGGAAACCAGGCAACCCCACTAACACAGGATGATCAGGGACCTGGGGGCAGTGGCAGTGGGCACACAGTTCAGGGGACAGAGGCACAGGATAACATGGAAGCTGGGAGGACTGCTGTGCGACAGGGGGAGGACAGGCCCAGGGAACCCACTCTCCACAAGGCACTCTCCAACATCATGGGAGCTTACCATCATTCCCAGGAGACGATGGCAATGGTACTGGCCAAGTTTCAGGAGACCCAGCGGCTGCAGGAGGAACACTATCTTGGGATCAGGGAGGTCTTGAAGTCATTTAACACCACCCTGGTCACCATTGCAGGGGTGCTGGCAGACCTTCGCAACACCAGAAGGGACACAGTGGCACAACAAGGGGCCCCTGACACTAGCCTGGACGATAAACAGCCCTCCACCTCCGCCGGCGCTAGTGGACAGGAGGCACCGCCACAGGAACAACAGGACACCAGCACCCCATCCCCTGCAGATGGAGAACCACCCAGCAAACGATCCCTGATATCCAGGAACAAGACAGAGAACATTGGCAAGAACCCCGCCAGGAAATGAGACCCCCCTGAATGTCACCCTTCTGTCCCACTATGTCACCCTGTCCATCCTTAGGCTGCCATTGCTCCACTTCCTATGCCCCTTTGGACAATGCACCTGTGAAACAAATAGACTGGACTCTGCCATTGACATTCCTCCACCATCACCCCAGCCCATTTTACAACCCCCTCCACTTATTAGCACAGGAATAAACACACTTCAATCACAAAACAATCTGGAGTCAGTCTGTGCTTTCACAAATGTGTAATTGCAATAACTATGGATTATAGCAATGTCAATGTACTTGTTCACATACCAATGCAACACAGCTGTAGGCCAGCAGTAAACATAGCAGAGGGCACAAAGTGGGACCCAGATCTGTGAAATGGAAAGTCAAAGTGACAAATCAGGTTCCATACACTAAATGAAAATGACAGACGTATGCTAGCTCAAACAATAGCTTGAGATGTAGGAAGCAATGACATCTTCTTACCTGTGTCTCACTGGAGGTATTGCATGATGATGTTGTTTCGGTTGTCAATATCCTCTTCTTCTACCTCCTCTTCTTCTCTGTCCACAGGCTCCACAGCTGCTGCAAGACCACCATCTGGCCCATCCTCCTGAAGAAAAGGCACCTGCCGTCGCAAAGCCAGGTTGTGCAGCATTCAGCAGGCCACGATTATCTGGTACACCTTCGGTGAGTAGTATAGGGAGCCACCTGTCAGATGGAGGCACCGAATCTGGCCTTCAGGAGGCCGAAGGTGCATTTGATCACCCTCCTAGTTCGCCCATGTGCCTCATTGTAGCATTCCTCTGCTCTTGTCCTGGGATTCCTCACTGGGGTCAGTAGCCATGACAGGTTGGGGTAACCAGAGTCACCTGCAAATATCGAGGGACAACTGTTAGACACCCACTAACCCGTAGGGACAGCCCCATACCCAGACACCTATGTCAACTGTATTGGGACCTTGGCCTCACCTATTAGCCACACTCGGTGCCTCTGGAGTTGCCCTATCACATAAGGGATGCTGCTATTCCTCAAAATGTAAGCATCATGCACAGAGCCAGGATACTTGGCATTGACATGGGAGATGTACTGGACTGCCAAACACACCATCTGCACATTCATCGAATGGTAGCTCTTCCGGTTTCTATACACCTGTTCATTCCTGCAGGTGGTACAAATGCCACATGTGTACCATCAATGGCACCAATGATGTTGGGGATATGTCCCAGGGCATAGAAGTCACCTTTCACTTTGGACAAATCCTCCACGTGAGGGAACACGATGTAGCTGCACATGTGTTTCAGCAGGGCAGACAACACTCTGGACAACACGTTAGAGAACATTGGCTTGCACATCCCTGATGCTATGGCCACTGTTGTTTGAGAAGACCCACTGACCAGGAAATGGAGTACAGACAGGACCTGCACTACAGGGGGGATTCCTGTGGGATGGTGGATAGATGAAATCAGGTCTGGCTCCAACTGGGCACACAGTTCCTGGATTGTTGCACGATCAAGTCTGTATGTGAATAGGATGTGTCTCTCTTCCATTGTAGACAGGTCCACCAGGGGTCTGTACACCGGAGGATGCCGCCATCTCATCACTGCCCCAGCGGACGTGCCCTATGAGGAGAACAGCGAGCAGAGAGTCATCCAACACTGAGGTATCACAATGTATTATTTGCAGAAATGTTATTAATCTGCAATGTGCTGGTATCTGTCTATATTCCCAGCCTAGATAGGTGTGACACAGTTAACATCCTTCCCATGTGGCCTCCTGAAATGGCGGCTGCCTGACCTGTAAGGTGGAACAAGGGGATATGAGGTAACTGCACTGGCGTTGTACACCGTCGCGGTGGGCGGTCGAAGACCGTCGGCACAATTCTGCATTGGTTAACATTGGGCCCTATGGGTCCCAGGAGCCAATGGCGATGTACGCCGGCGGTGACGGTACGCACCGCTGTGGATTTGACCGCCATTTTCTGTCTGTTCACTCACTTGGTACCTGACCTTCAACAGGAGAGGACCTACACTGCAAGTGCTGCTGTGACCTGTGTTTGGACGCGACGATGGCTCATGTGTCTGTGGAAAGGGCCCCTGCCTTCACTTCGGAGGAGTTGAAGAAATTAGTGGATGGGGTCCTCCCCCAGTACAAGCAACTGTATGGTCCTCCAGACAAACAGGTGAGTACACTGTGAGCATGCTTCATGGGCAATGCCTGTTTTGAGTGGTGTGGATGGAAGATACATGGGGGGGCTGAGGCCTGCATGTGGGGATGGGGAGTGTATGTGCGTAAGGGCATGGGTGGGAACTGGGGGGAAATGAGTATGACGGTCCGGACGTGTAATGAATTTCCTTTCCCCCTGTACCATTCATCTAGGTCACCGCCCTCCAGAAGGATATTTGGAGTGCCATTGCCAAGGACGTCCGGACCCTGGGGGTCTACCATAGACGGAGCATCCACTGCCGTAAAAGATAGGAGGACCTGCGCCGCAGTGGGCAAGAAGACGGCAGAGGCCCAGCTGGGGATGGTCTCCCAACGTGGGAGGGGTGCACGTCGCACCATGACCCCCCTGATGTTCCGGATCCTGGTGGTGGCCTATCCGGAGTTGGATGGGCGCTTGCTGGCATCACAGCAGCCACAAGGGAGTGAGTACACTCTCTTTCAGCAGACTCAGCGCGCATTACGAGGTGTCTGGGTGGGGGAGATGGGCAGTGGGTTCCCCTAGGCCAGGGCGAACTTGGTAGGCAAGGTTCCTTGTAAGGCAGGCCATGTGACACCCCAAACCCACCAGTGGTAAGAGCCATCCACACCTAGTCAGGCTCCTGTGACTTCCATGTGTGCGGCTATTGGTCTTAGGCCTCCAACCCCATGGTCAGCTGAAATTTCTAGGAACTGTCAGTGCATGGCGTAGTGCAGAGGGCTGCTTCCTGTGTGTTGTGTCCGCCAACGGTAGTGGTGTTGCATGCACTGAACATGTCTTTCTTCTGTCTTCCCCCCCCTTTTTGTGGTCTCCCTGTTTTTGTGTACAATAGCATCATCAGGCGGAGGAACATTGGCACCGGAGCAGGAGAGAGCTGCAACCCACTTGGCCCTGCAGGGCGAAGCAACGGAGTCTGAAGCCACCAGTGGGATGGAGCGCAAGGGGAGCTCCACGGCAGGGACAGGAGCAGACAGAAGTAACAGCGACTCCTCCTCTGATGGGAGCTCCCTTGCGGTGGTGGGCACCTCTGGGGGCACAGGTACAGCCACCACCTCCCCTACCAGCACCGCCCCTCAGAGTGTGTCCTGTGCCCGCTCACCCAGGAGGGTGGGCATCTCCTTCGCCCCAGGCACCTCAGGCCCTGCCCCAGTCAGCCCTGCTGCCCTCAGTGAGGAGGCTATAGTCCTCCTGAGATCCCTCACTGTTGGGCAATCTACCATTGTGAATGCCATCCAGGGTGTCAAGAGGCATTTGCAACAAACAAATGCATACCTGGAGGGCATTCATTCTGGCCAGGCAGCCCAACAGAGCATTTCAGGCTCTGGCCTCAGCACTGATGGCAGCCATTGTCCCTGTGTCCAGCCTCCCCCTCCAATTTCCTCCACCCAGACCCAATCCACTGTACCTCAGCCTATCCCAAGCACACCTTCAGACCAGCATGCACACTCATCAACAGACAAGAGTGGACATGGCAAACATAAGCACCACACATCCCACTGGCACTCGCACAAGCACCATACCCATGCAGACACAGCAACATCCACTGCCTCCACTGTGTCCACCTCCTCCTCCTTCCCTGTCTTGTCTCCACTCACACCTGCATACACTACATCCTCTGCCACTACCTCCATCACTAGCACACCCATCACCACACACTGCTCACGTGCACTCACCACCCCACTACCATTCACACATCTACTGTGTCCTCTCCCAGTGTGTCAGTGAGCCGTCCTACCAAAGTACACAAACGCAGGCACACACCCAGCCAACAGCCATCCACCTCACAACAGCCTCCAGCCCATGCACCTTCACCCAAATTCAGCAGACGTACACCTCCTACAACCACTACCTCTACCTCCACTCCCAAACCCCCTCCATCTTCCCGTCCCAGTGTGTCTAAAAAACTCTTCCTGGCTAACTTTGACCTCTTCCCTACACCTCCCCCAATCCTTCCCCTAGGGCCAGGCTTTCCAGGTCCCAGCCCAGCACCTCAGCCACCACATCCCCAGGCACAGTGGTACCAGCAACTGCGGGGTCATTGAGTGCGCCACCCATCAGGGCTGCTAGTGTACCACGTAGTGAGGGCAAGGACATTCTGCCACCTGCCAAGGTGAAAAAGGTGCCCACATCCCGGAGGGAGAAGCCAAAACTACCAGCCACCAAGGGCTCAGCAAAAACCAAAGGGGATAGTGGCAAGACTACTGAAGCACCATCAAAGCTGGGGAAGGCCCAAAAGCAGAAGAGCAGGTCAGGAGAGGGCATGGCGGCACCGACTGAGGGACCAGTGTCACACTTTCTGTCCACGTCCACGCCAACCTGTACGCCGGCGAACACCGCTAGCTGCCCCGCCACCACAACCGCCACCGGCACGTCTACAGCCTCAGCGACAGTCCCCAGCCTCTTCCCCAGTGGGCAGCCATCCGAGGCTGCAGGAGACATCCTGCTGTGTCCCTCAGCAGGTTCTGACCCATGGACCGCTGCCAGCACTGCCGCCACAGACACCGCCGCAAGCATTGCCACCTGCTCCGCCCCAGCACGTCTACAGCCTCAGTGACAGTCCCCAGCCTCCTCCCCAGTGGGCAGCCATCCGAGGCTGCAGGAGATGTCCTGCTGTGTAACTCAGCAGGTGCTAACCCATGCACCGCCGCCACCACCACCGCCAGCACCGCCGCCACAGACACCGCTGCAAGCACCGCCACCGGCCCTGTGGTGTCCTCAGACACAGGCACCACCACTGACATGGCTACCATCCACAGTGGTCAGTCGTCTGAGGCTGGAGGAGAGTGCCTGGACCCTGGGCAGCTTCCTTGAGGCATGACATCCATCACTGTTTGTACCTGCAGGTGGAAGGCGCATCCGACGCAGTGTGGGGTATGTCGCTGCCTTCATGGCATATCATGCTACCTGAACCTCGCCAATCTCGTGGCACGCACACCCAGGTGAGGGAATTGTATTGGCCACACTGCACGTGGAGCACTCTGGGCACCATGACCCTCCAGAATCAGTTTAGAGATACATTCACTACCTCAGTCCTTGGCAGGATGAAGCACTCTGGGCACAAGGCCCCCTCCAGAACCAGTGGAGAATGACATCCACTACCTCAGTCCTTGGCAGGATGAAGCACTCTGGGCACCATGCCCCCTCCAGAATCAGTGGAGAGATACATTCACTACCTCAGTCCTTGGCAGGATGAAGCACTCTGGGCACAAGGCCCCCTCCAGAACCAGTGGAGAATGACATCCACTACCTCAGTCCTTGGCAGGATGAAGCACTCTGGGCACCAGGCCCCCTCCAGAACCAGTGGAAAATGACATCCACTACCTCAGTCCTTGGCAGGATGAAGCACTCTGGAGCCCAGGCCCCCTCCAGAACCAGTGGAGAATGACATCCACTACCTCAGTCCTTGGCAGGATGAAGCACTCTGGGCACCAGGCCCCCTCCAGAACCACTGGAGACTGTTATCCACTTGAGAGACTGTGGCTTTGCACTCCCCAGGATAAAGCAGTGGGCAAACCACCCACTGGAGAGACTTGAGAGACTGTGGCTTTGCACTCCCCAGGATAAAGCAGTGGTCAAACCACCCACTGGAGAGACTTGAGAGACTGTGGCTTTGCACTCCCCACGATAAATCAGTGGGCAACCCACCCACTGGAAACTTGAGAGACTGTGGCTTTGCACTCCCCAGGATAAAGCAGTGGTCAAACCACCCACTGGAGAGACTTGAGAGACTGTGACTTTGCACTCCTCAGGATACAGCAGTGACATGGAGCCCCCTCGTGCAGCAGTGGCTGTAGTGTGGTCATTTTCATGTATCCTTTGCCCGTTTGCTTCAGGCGTTAGGCCTTCGTGCACTTTGCCCTGGATGTATTTTATTCCTTTGCTCGCAGCATCGGGCCTATGTGCACTTTGCTCTAAATGCATTTTATTCAGCTTCATACTGTTATTATTCACATAGCCAGTTCTACGGTCTTGTTTTATTTTTTTATATCACACTGTTTAGCCTACTTCAGCACTGGAGTTTTCAATAACACATTCTTGCTCACTGTGTGCTTCAGTCTAGGATACAGTCTGGTACATTGCCGATAGAAGTGGTAGGAGTTTAGTCTTTGGGTTTCAGCTTGTGTAGGGACGTTTTGTTACCACATCGACAACGGTGAAACAGTCGCCCTCATTCTGCTCGACCTCTCGGCTGCCTTTGACACCGTCTGTCACCGCACCCTAATCACCCGCCTCCGCTCCACCGGAATCCAAGGCCAGGCCCTGGACTGGATCGCCTCCTTCCTCTCAAACCGTTCCCAAAGAGTTTACCTCCCTCCGTTTCGCTCAGATCCCACCGAGATCATCTGCGGCGTACCCCAAGGCTCATCACTCAGCCCGACACTCTTCAATGTCTACATGAGCCCCCTCGCCAACATCGTACGCAAGCACGACATCATCATCACCTCCTACGCCGACATCCAACTTATACTCTCCCTCACCAAGGACCCCGCCAGCGCCAAGACCAACCTACAAGAGGGTATGAAGGACGTCGCTGATTGGATGAGGCTCAGCCGCCTAAAGCTGAACTCTGAAAAAACGGAAGTCCTCATCCTCGGCAACACCCCGTCCGCCTGGGACGACTCCTGGTTGCCCACGGCCCTCGGCACCGCACCGACCCCCACAGACCACGCCCGCAACCTCGGCTTCATCTTGGACCCTCTTCTCACCATGACCAAGCAAGTCAACGCCGTGTCCTCCGCCTGCTTCCTCACCCTCCGCATGCTCCGCAAGATCTTCCGCTGGATCCCCGCCGACACCAGAAAAACCGTGACCCACGCCCTCGTCACGAGCCGCCTGGACTACGGCAAAACCCTCTACTCCGGGACCACAGCCAAACTCCAAAATCGCCTGCAACGCATTCAAAACGCCTCGGCCCGCCTCATCCTCGACATACCCCGCAGTAGCCACATCTCCGCACACCTGAGACACCTGCATTGGCTCCCAGTCAGCAAAAGGATCACCTTCCGACTTCTCACCCATGCACACAAAGCCCTCCACGACAAGGGACCGAAATACCTCAACAGACGCCTCAGCTTCTACGTCCCCACCCGCCTCCTCCGCTCCTCTGGCCTCGCACTCGCTGCTGTCCCTCGCATCCGCCGCTCCACGGCGGGTGGGAGATCTTTCTCCTTCCTGGCGGCCAAGACCTGGAACTCCCTCCCCACCAGCCTCAGGACCACCCAGGACCACTCTGCTTTCCGGAGACTCCTAAAGACCTGGCTGTTCGAGCAGCGATAACCCCCCTTTTTCCCCTAGTGCCTTCAGAACCGCACGGGTGAGTAGCGCGCTTTATAAATGTTAATGATTTGATTTGACATGTTAGTTATAAAAACACTTCCTAGTCCTAACACAGGGAAGAGGGAGATTCCGACCAGGGAACCACAACTAGACGCTGACTGCCCTGTTGCAGATGCTGATCCAGATCACAGGCCTTTGCTCAGGTATGAGGGTTGATGTCTTCCCAGGGAATCTGAAAGGCAAGCTTAGAGCTTAACATACTGTGCTCGAAATAAAACTTACTTAGAGAGAACGTAACCTATTAACACTATGATAGCGTTATTCTTATGTTTCACTCTCCTCGTGACTATTTCAGTCCTACTGTGTTGTATGGTTCTGGTTATTGCGCCTCACGCCTTATTATCTAGAATGCAGTCGTTTTATTAAAAACAATCTATAAAACTTAAGCTGCCTTTGTCATTTGTATATGAGATCATACTGTAAATAAGAGAGTTGGTTGGGACCTGAGCGACCAAGACTTCCCTGAGAAAGTGAAAAAGGTGCCCACATCCCAGAGGGAGAAGCCAAAACTACCAGCCACCAAGGGCTCAGCAAAAACCAAAGGGGATAGTGGCAAGACTACTGCGGCACCATCAAAGCTGGGGAAGGCCCAAAAGCAGAAGAGCAGGTCAGGAGAGGGCATGGTGGCACCGACTGAGGGACCAGTGTCACACTTTCTGTCCACGTTCACGCCAACCTGTACGGCGGCGAACACCGCTAGCTGCCCCGCCACCACAACCACCACCGGCACGTCTACAGCCTCAGCGACAGTCCCCAGCCTCTTCCCCAGTGGGCAGCCGTCCGAGGCTGCAGGAGACGTCCTGCTGTGTCCCTCAGAAGGTGCTGACCCATGGACCGCTGCCAGCGCTGCCGCCACAGACACCGCCGCAAGCAGCGCCGCAGCAGACACCGCCGCAAGCACCGCCACCTGCACCGCCCCAGCACGTCTACAGCCTCAGTGAGAGTCCCCAGCCTCTTCGCCAGTGGGCAGCCGTCCGAGGCTGCAGGAGATGTCCTGCTGTGTCCCTCAGCAGGTGCTGACCCATGCACCGCCACCACCGCCAGCACCGCCACCACAGACACCGCTGAAAGCACCGCCACCGGCCCTGTGATGTCCTCAGACACATGCACCACCACTGACATGGCTACCATCCACAGTGGTCAGTCGTCTGAGGCTGGAGGAGAGTGCCTTGACCCTGGGCAGCTTCCTTGAGGCATGACATCCATCACTGTTTGTACCTGCAGGTGGAAGGCGCATCCGCAGCAGTGTGGGGTATGTCGCTGCCTCCATGGCATATCATGCTACCTGAACCTCGCCAATCTCATGGCACGCACACCCAGGTGAGGGAATTGTATTGGCCACACTGCACGTGGAGCACTCTGGGCACCATGCCCCCTCCAGAATCAGTGGAGAGATACATTCACTACCTCAGTCCTTGGCAGGATGAAGCACTCTGGGCACAGGGCCCCCTCCAGAACCAGTGGAGAATGACATCCACTACCTCAGTCCTTGGCAGGATGAAGCACTCTGGGCACCAGGCCCCCTCCAGAACCAGTGGAGAATGACATCCACTACCTCAGTCCTTGGCAGGATGAAGCACTCTGGGCACCAGGCCCCCTCTAGAACCACTGGAGACTGTTATCCACTTGAGAGACTGTGGCTTTGCACTCCCCAGGATAAAGCAGTGGGCAAACCACCCACTGGAGAGACTTGAGACACTGTGGCTTTGCACTCCCCAGGATAAAGCAGTGGGCAACCCACCCACTGGAGAGACTTGAGAGACTGTGGCTTTGCACTCCCCAGGATAAAGCAGTGGTCAAACCACCCACTGGAGAGACTTGAGAGACTGTGGCTTTGCACTCCCCACGATAAATCAGTGGGCAACCCACCCACTGGAGAGACTTGAGAGACTGTGGCTTTGCACTCCCCAGGATAAAGCAGTTGGCAACCCACCCACTGGAGAGACTTGAGAGACTGTGACTTTGCACTCCCCAGGATACAGCAGTGGCATGGAGCCCCCTCGTGCAGCAGTGGCATTGTGCGTTCATCAGGCTGAGGTGCCCCCCACCCCCTCCCCTGAGGTGCCTATGTATTTTTGATCTGATGCCCCAGCAGTGTCCTCTCCGTTTCGAGTCAGGTATGATGTGTGGGCTTCGATTAGTACACTATCCGGACTTGTTTAGTTGGTGTACATATTTGTATATACTGAATTTGGAGTTTTGACTAATGGATTTTTCATGATTACATTCGTTACAATCATTTATTTTTGTCCTTGGTTCTTCCAGGGGGTGGGGGATGTATATGTAATGTTGCTGCATGCATTTGTGTGTATGTTGTTGTAGGTGAGGGTGAGGGTGGGGGGTGTTGCGTGTTGCATGTGTATGTCACTCTCTTTCCTCCCCCCTCCCCTGTGTTGTAGGTGCAGTACTCACCGTGGTCGCCGCCGCCGCTGTTCGCACTCCTGGTAGAAGAGGAGGTAAACCAACATGGGTAACACCTGAAGTTCGGACTCCATGGCGTCCTGGTTCCTTGTTGGGTGTCGAGAGGAGAGTGTTTTCCCTTCTGTGTACTGTTTCCGGCGTGCTTTTGGCCTCTTGTGATACAGTGGGCGGTACTTTGTCTTCCGCCTGTCTGTAGGCGGTGTCTGCCGCGCTGTTTGTTTCTACCTCCGTGGCAGTCGGAGTGTTAAAGTGGCTGTCTATGTTGGCGGTTTCCGCCACGGTCGTAATCCCATTTTTTTCCGCCGGCCTGTTTGCGGTATTACCACCGCTTAAACACCGACCGCCAGGGTTGTAATGAGGGCCAGAGTCTTCTGGGAGTTGCAGTCATGTTAGTCCCTGTACTACCCACACTATACAAATATTATCCCCCCAGGTGAGTACAATTCATGTGCGAGTTGCCAAACAGGAGAAGAGTACACTGTGCATGTGAGTGAAGTAACAGTGACGGAGAGTCCTGGCCTTAACAGTCATGTCACTTCCTCAACTACACACACAAGACAAATGGTATCTTCCCAGCTGAGTAAACCTACACTGACAGCTGCCAAACAGGAGTATTTCAACCAATAACCATTCTTCTTGTGTTCAGAGTTAGAGAAATAGTCACTGCTTTCAGTTGCAGTAAGGTTATTCAATCTACTTGACACACTTAGCTAATGCTATTCTGCCACGCGAGTAAACCTAATTTGGGAGTTGACACAAAGGGGTCTTTGGACATGGGAACACTGGGCTGGTGTTTGGGGTTATATGAACAGTGCCTGCTGGGAGTTGCAGTTATGTCAATCTCTCTACTTCACACACTAGACCAATGTCCGTCCCCCCCAGGTGAGTATACTGCAATTGATAATTGTGAAACAGATGTATTGGGGCATGTGACCACTGTGCAGGTGGTTGGAGTTTGAGGAAGAGCGCCTCCTGTGAACTGCAGTCAGGTCACTGTCTCTACTGCACACACTTGACCAATGTTCTCCCCTCAGGTGAGTACACTGCAATTGAAACTTCTCTAATAGATGTATTGTAGCATCTCACCACTCTGCTAGTGTTTGTGATTACAGGAATAGTGCATGCTGGGAGGTATAGTCATGACAATGACTGTTCTACACACTCTTGACTGATATTATCTCTTCAGATGTGTACCCTTAAATTGCTAGAACGAAAACAGGGTTATTTGGACAAGTGAAGACTGGTCTAGGGTTTGGAGTTATAGGAACAGTGCCTGCTGGGAGCTGGAGTCATGTCAGTCCCTGTACTACACACTATACAAATGTCTTCTACCCAGGTGAGTACCCTCCAATTGTGAGTTGCCCAGTAGAGGTCTTTGGATAGGTGAGCACTGAGCTGGTGAGTAGAATAACAGTAAAGAGGCAAAAGGTGAGCTGTGAGCATATATGACCTTGCATTTTGGTGAAATTTTTAGTATTGTGACATACCAGACTTTACTTCCCCAGATATTCATGTCAAATCCTCAGGATGCAGGATGGCCAAGACCTATCTCCAAGGTAAAGAGATGTAATGGGGCACCGGGAGGACCACCAACAGTTTTCTTGGCCTGCAGCTGCTGCCTGGAGACCAGGGAACAAACCTTGCCCCTGAGGTTGTTCCACCTCTTCCTGATGTCCTCCTGTGTGCATACGGTGGTGCCTACAGCATTCACTTTGTCAACGATCCTGCCCCACATTTTGATTTTCTTGCTGAGAGGAGTATTCTGGACTTCTGTTCCAAACAATTGTGGCTCTGCTCTCATGATTTCATCCACCATCACTCTTAAATCATCGTCTGAAAAACTGTTTTTTTTTTTAACATGACATGATGGAACAAAAAATAAGAGTGACAATGACTTACTAAACAGGAGGAGTGCAAGAAGAGTGTGAATGCACAAGTGTGTGCAGGGTGGTCAATGGGATGGTGAAAAAAAGAGGCACCCTATCTATGTAGTCTACAAAATAAGGTGCTCCGGCTTCGTTGTCTTGCTGTGTAAATCCAAAGGAACGTGGTCTGTGAAGGGGTATGTTTTATAGTGTCCTCTGCAGGTGTGTCCAATGTGGCAATGTGTATCAGCTGTGTTGTGTTTAAACTCATCCAATGTGCAGTTGTGTATTAATTTGCTGACCATGGACCACTGCGGTTAGGATCGGCATTGGCTGACCGCCATGGGGGTCCGCCTCAGCGATTGTGTGCTTGTAATAAGATCAGTGGTTAGTCCCTGTGCTATCAGTGCTAGAGGTTGGACTGTCTATTTCCAGTCCGCCATGCTTCTGGTGGTCTGCTTTTATTGGTTGGCAGTCGGCGGCACTGCCTGTGTAATTCATAATATGCAGTCTGATAGACCACCAACACTGCGATATGGCGGTTTGACCACCATACTCATAATGAAGCCCATAGTCTGTGTTAACATATGGGGCAACTACTCATTCTGCATACCATAGTACTAACTTGCAAACATTGAAATTTAACACTTTTTTTGCCAAATCCAGAAGAACGAGTATTTACCGAATGTGGAACTTGGTAGTTCTTACCACCAAACTCATCATTGCGGCCTCAGAGACTTTGACTGTATGCTGTACTGAGTCAAAGTCACAAGCTTAGGCCAACCACAATAGAGCGCAGACTGGGCACAGGACCAAGTGTGGTCCACTGGGAGTTGTCTGGGAGTGTACCTTATTTCCTTGGAGCTGGGTCTGCACCATGTAGCTTTGTGAAATTTCATGTTGCTTACCTTTGGTTCCGATGAAGCTTTCAGCTGTGTGGCGAGACTTTGTGGGGCTTTTCGTCACTACTGATTAAGGTTTCAGCCATGGTTCGAGGCTTTGCGGGGCTTTTCATTGCTCAGCCTTAGTTCAGATGAAGCCTTCCAATGTGCAGCGAGGCTATGCAGACCTTTGCGACACTCCACATCAGTTTTGATGGAACCTTCGGTTTGGCAAGGAGGAAATGATCCAGGACCTTGGTAGGTATCCCTTGGGGATTAGGTAATTACAGGAGGCTGGCCTGGTTTGTAGTGGGTACCTAAGGTACTTACAGCTAATACCAGGTCCAGTTATCCCTTATTAGTGAAATGTAGGCAGTGTTCTAGCAGCTTAGGCTGTCTAGGGGTAGCTGTAGAAGAGCAGCCAAGGCTGAACTAGAAGACTTGCAAAGCTCCTGCAATACTACTATAGTTACCCAGTACGTATACACAATATAAGACAATACTCAGGGTTACCAAAAATAAAGGTACTTTATTTTAGTGACACAAGACCAAAAATATCTTAGAGGCAATACTCCTTCTTGAAGTAAGTATTATACACAATATATACACCAGTAACCAAAATTAGGTAAGTAAACAGTCATGGAATAGTGCAAACAGTAGAAAATACAATAGATTGCAATGGGCCTAGGGGCAACACAAATCATATACTAAAATAGTGGAATGTAAATGTCGAATTCCCCTCTAGGCAAGTGTAGTGTGTAGAGGGGTGCTGGGAGTGTAGGAAAACACCAAATGTAAGTAAAATACCCCACCCCAGAGCCCAGGAACTCAGGAGTAAATTAGAGCAAGTTTCCTCAGAACATACTACAAGTTGTGATGAAGAATTATGCAAGAGCCAAGCAAGACTGCAAGCAACAAATATTGGATTCCGGGACCGGAAGACCTGTGGACAGAGGAGATCAAGTCCAGAAGTCAAGGAAAAGTCCAGGAAGAACAGGAGCCCCTGCCAACCTGGAAGAAGGTGAAAAAGTGGATTATCTGGTTAGAAGAAAAGTATAGAGGTGCACCAAACAAGATGGCTATGGGTTCCTGCTTGGTGCAAGAGATGTCACACGTTGAGTTGTTGGATGCAGGCTGTTTGCGTTGCTGGATTCCACCAACAAGCCTTGGTTCAAGCAAATACACTGTTTGCGTCACAGTGGAGCTGCCTGGACCCAGGAGGGACCTGGGGGTCTCAAATCAGACTGAGGAGACAGAGGGGACTCTCAGCACTTTAGACAGCCCTCAGAAGACCAGGCAGCACCCATGGAGTCCCACAGCACAGGGACAAAGAAGATGCAAAGAGCAGTCATCTCAGCACTACACTGGAGGGTCCCACGCCGCCGGAGAACAGCTCAGAGAGCTGTGTGTCACAAGGTGGAGTGCTGGAGACCTGGCCTACGCTTTGCATGAAGAACTTTTGGAAGAAGTGCATGGAAGCCCAAGGAGCTGCAGAAGTTGTAGTGCACAGGCATACTGTCACAGCACGGGGATGGAAGTTCTTACCTCCACCAAATTTGGACAGCTGGACCTTTGAACAGTCTTGGTCACTTCGGTCCACCACTTGTGTTCCAGGGAGCACGCTCTTCACCAGGAGAGGAGCCCCAGAGTATCAGCTGTCATTGCAGAAGGGTGCCTGCTGAAGCAGGGAAGAGACTCCGTCACTCCATGGGAGATTCCTTTGTTTCTTCTGGTGCAGAGTGAAGACAGGCAGTTCTCAGATCATGCACACCTTGGAAACTGTCGCAAATGCTGCCTGGAGCTGAAGTTGCAGGTCACAGGAATTATCCTGGATACTTTGTTGCAGTTACAGTGGTTTCTGGAGCAGTCTGTGTTTGATCTGATGGTCAGAAGCTGAAGCAGAGGATGCAGAGGAGTCCTAGAGGTATCTTGCAAACCGAATCTGAGGTAACACCCAGAAGAGAGACCCTAAATAGCCCTGAGAGGGGGATTGGCTACCTACCCAGGTACGCACCCATCAGGAGGGGTCTCTGATGTCACCTGCTGGCACTGGCCACTCAGAGGTCTCCAGAGGGTTCCAACACCTTGGAATTCAAGATGAATAATGCCAGGGACACTCTGGAGGAGCTCTGGGCACCACCCCTGGGGTGGTGATGGACAGGGGAGTGGTCACTCCCCCTTTCCTTGGTCCAATTTCATACCAGAACAGGGACAGGGGGTCCCTGAACTGGTGTAGACTGGATTATGTACGAGGGCACCGTTTGTGCCCGTCAAAGCATTTCTAGAGGCTATGGGAGGATATCCCTCCCATGCCTGTAACATCTATAAAAGTGTCCCCCACTCACAAAGTCCAGGGAATTGGCCCTGGGCAACATGGGGGTACCTTTGCTAGTGCAAGGGTGCCCTCACACACAGCAATTTTGCACATAGTCTTCAGTAAATGAAGGTTAGACATATAGGTGACTTTTAAGTTACCTGGTGTAGTGAAAAATGGCTGTGAAATAGTGTGTGCACTATTTCACGCAGGCTGCAGTGGCAGTCCTGATGAAAGGTCTGTCTGAGCTCCTTATGGGTGGCAAAAGAAATGCTGCAGCCGATAAGGATCTCCTGGAACCCCAATGCCCTGGGTACCTAGGTACCATATACTAGGGACTTATAAGGGCGGTCCAGTCTGCCAATCTGACTTGGAATATGGAGTCACTAAACTGTGGTGACAAATTTGGTAAGTAGAGAGGACATAAGCACTGGAGTTCTGGTTAGCAGAACTTCAGTGACACAGTCAAGCATACTGACAAAACATATAGGCCACAAACTATGAGCACTGGGGTCCTGGCTAGCAAGACACAAGTGAGACAGTAAAAACACACTGACAAACAGGCAGAAATTGGGGGTAACATGCCAAGAAAGATGATACTTTCCTGCAGTAATCACTCCAGCAGATGACAGCAGTGGTCAAGAAAGTCCAATACGGCTGGTAGGCTCAGCAGTTGCAGGGAGAACTCTGGAGCTTGTATTTTCGATGTAACTCAGACAGGAGGTCAGCCACATTATGGAGTCACTCAGATACCGTGGGTTAAGGGGTGCAAGTCCAGTCTTCCTTCTCAGAGAGCAGGGCAGTCCTTTGGTAGCAGAGCAGTCCTCTAGGGGTGAAGGCACACCTCACTCCGAAGAGCATTCATCTGATTACAGCAGGGCAGTCCTCTGTGGAGCACAGAAGGCCTAAAGCACCAGGGAAGTCTGCTATGGAACTATGAAACAAGGGAGGTCTTCTATTCTATTGCCCACAGGACCAGGAGTGTACTGATTAATGCATCAGGAGGGCCAGTATTTATACCTAGTACCAGCCTCTGTGAGTTGGAGTATGCCCTGGTCTACCCTCATATCTGGTTCTAGAAAGTTCTTCCCGATCAAGGCTCTAAGAAGTCTGGGGTGGCAAAAGGCTAGTGTCTGGTTCCTTTATGTATGCTGGAGGCACGCCCTCTGAAGTGAAAATGATGCAGTGAACAGCCCCGCCCGAGTCATCCTGGTGAGATGCCCCATCTTGGCTACATCCAGTCCCCTTTGTATCACTGTCTGGCCGGAACAAACAAACCCCAAAAGCAGAGCCATTCACAGTCATGTGACGTAGGACACTGGCAGCAGGCACAAATGGTTAGGACAAGGAAATGCTAACTTTAAAAAATGTATAGAATTATTATTTAAAATCCACCTTTACATTAAGGCCCTCATTACAACCCTGGCGGAAAATGCTGCTTACTGCCATTCTGACGGGCACAAACATACCGTGACCGCGGCAGTATTCCGCCATGGGTATTATGACCCACACTGAGAATTCCGCCACTACACAGACACCCACACAAGTCCGCCAGCCCAAAGGTCAGTGATAAACTGGTAATAGCAAAACCCACAGCATTTCGCCAACAGGAATACGCCCACAGTATTACGACCCACTAATCCCCCCGCAGCAGTCTTTCAATTGTGGTAAACCATTGCGGTACACACTGATGCGCTCAAAATACACACACACTAACAAAACTACACTACATTGGACAATTCAAAATACACACACCTGACACACATACACACACCACACACACATACCCACACCACTATAAAACACACACCCACATTACCCACAACCCCTTACAGCGAAAAAAAAGATAGCAAGCAGAGAGAGACAAGCCAGGAGCACCCACTCAATCAGAGGCACAGAACACCATCACCCATACACCATTCACGCACATCACAGCATATACCCCAACACATCACCCCACCCCACACATAACCCCACACATCCTCACGCATATTACACACACCACATCCATGGCACCCCAAAGACACCCCAGGTTTTCTGAGGAGGAGCTAAGGGTCATGGTGGAGGAAATCATCCGGGTAGAGCCACAGCTATTCAGATCACAAGTGCAGCAGAGGTCCATTGCAAGGAAGATGGGGCTATGGCGGAGGATCGTGGACAGGGTCAACACTGTGAGACAACACCCAAAAACCAGGGATGACATCAGGAAGAGGTGGAACGACCTATGGGGGAAGGTGCATTCTGTGGTTGCAAGACACCAGGTAGCAGTACAGACGACTGGGGTGGACCCCCACCTCCTCCCCCACAATTAACAACATGGGAGGAGTAAGTCTTGGCGATCATGTATCCTGAGGGCCTCGCAGGAGTAGCAGGAGGACTGAACTCTGGTAAGTCAAATCTTAACAACTTTGTCCCCCCACCCTACCTGCATGCATCACAAACTCCTACCCCTACCCTCACCCCCATCACTCCACCACCTCACATATACCCCACCATTACAACCCACCCATCCCAATACAAGCCCTGCATGCAACAACAATGCATGGACAACCATCACAGACCTGCATGGACACTCATCACCCCACCATGCCCAGTAGAGAGACTCACCCAGACCACAAAATCACCACTCACACAAGGCCAGGCTGACATGGAAATCACAATCATACAGGGAAACACTCCCATGCACAAGATGGCACACACAGACAAATTAACAATACATTTGCATTCTCACAGGACCCATGTAGGAAAGTACCATCTTGCCTGGCATGTTACCCCCATTTTTACTTGTGTGTATGTTTGTTTTTGTCTGTGTCACGGGGATCCTGCTATCCAGGACCCCAGTGCTCATAAGTTGTGCCCTGTATGTATTCCCTGTGTGGTGCCTAACTGTATCATTGAGGCTCTGCTATCCAGAACCTCAGTGTTTATGCTCTCTCTGCTTTTAAATTTGTCACTGCAGACTAGTGACTACTTTTACCAATTCTGATTGGCACCCTGGAACACCCTTATAATTCCCTAGTATATGATACCTAGGTACCCAGGGTATTGGGGTTCCAGGAGATCCCTATGGGCTGCAGCATTTCTTTTGCCACCCATAGGGAGCTCAGACAATTCTTACACAGGACTGCCACTGCAGCCTGAGTGAAGTAACGTCCACGTTATTTCACAGCCATTTTACTCTGCACTTAAGTAATTTATATGTCACCTATATGTCTAACCCTCACTTAGTGAAGGTTAAGTTACACCTTCTCCCTTTGGAAATAGGTGTTAAGGGCTGGGGAGGAGTAGCCTCCCCAGCCTCTGGAAATGCTTTGAAGGGCACAGATGGTGCCCTTCTTGCATAAGCCAGTCTACACAGGTTCAGGGAGCCCCCCAGCCCCTGGTCTGCCACGAAACTGGACAAAGGAAAGGGAAGTGACCATTCCCTTGTCCATCACCACCCCACGGGTGGTGCCCACAGCTCCTCCAGTGTGTCCCAGACCTCTGCCATCTTGAATGCAGAGGTGTGAGGGCACAATGGAGACCTCTGAGTGGCCAGTGCTTGCAGGTGACTTCAGAGACCCCTCCTGATAGGCCTGGTTAGATTGCCAATCCTCCTCTGAGGGCTATTTAGGGTCTCTCCTGTGGGTTTCTCTTCAGATAACAAATGCAAGAGCTCACCAGAGTTCCTCTGCACTTCCCTCTTCGACTTCTGCAAAGGATCGACCGCTGACTGCTCCAGGACGCCAGCAAAACCGCAACAAAATAGCAAGAAGACTACCAGCAACATTGTAGAGCCTAATCCTGCCGGCTTTCTCGAATGTTTCCTGGTTGTGCATGCTCTGAGGGTTGTCTGCCTTCACCCTGCACTGGAAGCCAAGAAGAAATCTCCCGTGGGTCGACGGAATATTCCCCCTGCTAACGCAGGCACCAAACTTCTGCATCACTGGTCCTCTGGGTCCCCTCTCATCTCGACGAGCGTGTTCCCTGGAACAGAGCTGGATCAAAGTGACTCCGACAGTCCAGTGGTCCTTCTGTCCAAATTTGGTGGAGGTAAGTACTTGCTTCCCCACGCTAAACAGTAATCCTGTGTACTGTGTGAACTGCAGCTGCTAGGGCTTCTGTGCACTTTTGCAAGGATTCCTTCATGCACAGTCTAGCCCAGGTCCCCAGCACTTCCATCCTGCATTTCTCAACTCGCTGAGTTGACCTCGGACTTTGTGGGACCCTCTTTTGTTGTGCTGAGTCGACCGCAGTGCTCTGATCTCTTGAATGCCTGTTCAGGTACTTCTGCTGGTGCTGCCTGCTTCTGCATGAGCTCTCTCTATTGCTGAGCGCCCCCTCTGTCTCCTCCTCCCAGGGGCGATCTCCTGGTCCTTCCTGGGCCCTGGCAGCACCCAAACCCTTCAACCATGACTCTTGCAGCTAGCAAGGCTTGTTTGTGGTCTTTCTGCATGGAAACAACTCTGCATCCTCCAGCATGCCATGGGACATCTTCTGACCAAAGAAGAAGTTCCTGACTCCTTCCGTTGTTGCAAAATCGTTGGCTTCTTCCACCCAGAGGCAGCCCTTCTGCACCTTCATCCGGGGTTTAGTGGGCTCCTGCCCCCCCCGGATGCTTGGGTGACTCTTGGACTTGGTCCCCTTACTTTGCAGGTCCTCAGGTCCAGGAATCCATCTTCAGTGCTTTGCAGTCAGTTGTTGCCTTTGCAGAATACCCTATCTCGACTTTACCGTCTTTCTGGGGGAGTTGGGTAACTTTACTCTTAATTTTCAGGGTCTTGGGGTGGGGTATTTTGGACACCCTTAGGCCCATATTTATACTTTTTTAGCGCTGCACTTGCGTCATTTTTTGATTTTCTCAGAGAGCAGGGCAGTCCTTTGGTAGCAGAGCAGTCCTCTAGGGGTGAAGGCACACCTCACTCCGAAGAGCATTCATCTGATTACAGCAGGGCAGTCCTCTGTGGAGCACAGAAGGCCTAAAGCACCAGGGAAGTCTGCTATGGAACTATGAAACAAGGGAGGTCTTCTATTCTATTGCCCACAGGACCAGGAGTGTACTGATTAATGCATCAGGAGGGCCAGTATTTATACCTAGTACCAGCCTCTGTGAGTTGGAGTATGCCCTGGTCTACCCTCATATCTGGTTCTAGAAAGTTCTTCCCGATCAAGGCTCTAAGAAGTCTGGGGTGGCAAAAGGCTAGAGTCTGGTTCCTTTATGTATGCTGGAGGCACGCCCTCTGAAGTGAAAATGATGCAGTGAACAGCCCCGCCCGAGTCATCCTGGTGAGATGCCCCATCTTGGCTACATCCAGTCCCCTTTGTATCACTGTCTGGCCGGAACAAACAAACCCCAAAAGCAGAGCCATTCACAGTCATGTGACGTAGGACACTGGCAGCAGGCACAAATGGTTAGGACAAGGAAATGCTAACTTTAAAAAATGTATAGAATTATTATTTAAAATCCACCTTTACATTAAGGCCCTCATTACAACCCTGGCGGAAAATGCTGCTTACTGCCATTCTGACGGGCACAAACATACCGTGACCGCGGCAGTATTCCGCCATGGGTATTATGACCCACACTGAGAATTCCGCCACTACACAGACACCCACACAAGTCCGCCAGCCCAAAGGTCAGTGATAAACTGGTAATAGCAAAACCCACAGCATTTCGCCAACAGGAATACGCCCACAGTATTACGACCCACTAATCCCCCCGCAGCAGTCTTTCAATTGTGGTAAACCATTGCGGTACACACTGATGCGCTCAAAATACACACACACTAACAAAACTACACTACATTGGACAATTCAAAATACACACACCTGACACACATACACACACCACACACACATACCCACACCACTATAAAACACACACCCACATTACCCACAACCCCTTACAGCGAAACAAAAGATAGCAAGCAGAGAGAGACAAGCCAGGAGCACCCACTCAATCAGAGGCACAGAACACCATCACCCATACACCATTCACGCACATCACAGCATATACCCCAACACATCACCCCACCCCACACATAACCCCACACATCCTCACGCATATTACACACACCACATCCATGGCACCCCAAAGACACCCCAGGTTTTCTGAGGAGGAGCTAAGGGTCATGGTGGAGGAAATCATCCGGGTAGAGCCACAGCTATTCAGATCACAAGTGCAGCAGAGGTCCATTGCAAGGAAGATGGGGCTATGGCGGAGGATCGTGGACAGGGTCAACACTGTGAGACAACACCCAAAAACCAGGGATGACATCAGGAAGAGGTGGAACGACCTATGGGGGAAGGTGCATTCTGTGGTTGCAAGACACCAGGTAGCAGTACAGACGACTGGGGTGGACCCCCACCTCCTCCCCCACAATTAACAACATGGGAGGAGTAAGTCTTGGCGATCATGTATCCTGAGGGCCTCGCAGGAGTAGCAGGAGGACTGAACTCTGGTAAGTCAAATCTTAACAACTTTGTCCCCCCACCCTACCTGCATGCATCACAAACTCCTACCCCTACCCTCACCCCCATCACTCCACCACCTCACATATACCCCACCATTACAACCCACCCATCCCAATACAAGCCCTGCATGCAACAACAATGCATGGACAACCATCACAGACCTGCATGGACACTCATCACCCCACCATGCCCAGTAGAGAGACTCACCCAGACCACAAAATCACCACTCACACAAGGCCAGGCTGACATGGAAATCACAATCATACAGGGAAACACTCCCATGCACAAGATGGCACACACAGACAAATTAACAATACATTTGCATTCTCACAGGACCCATGTAGGAAAGTACCATCTTGCCTGGCATGTTACCCCCATTTTTACTTGTGTGTATGTTTGTTTTTGTCTGTGTCACGGGGATCCTGCTATCCAGGACCCCAGTGCTCATAAGTTGTGCCCTGTATGTATTCCCTGTGTGGTGCCTAACTGTATCATTGAGGCTCTGCTATCCAGAACCTCAGTGTTTATGCTCTCTCTGCTTTTAAATTTGTCACTGCAGACTAGTGACTACTTTTACCAATTCTGATTGGCACCCTGGAACACCCTTATAATTCCCTAGTATATGATACCTAGGTACCCAGGGTATTGGGGTTCCAGGAGATCCCTATGGGCTGCAGCATTTCTTTTGCCACCCATAGGGAGCTCAGACAATTCTTACACAGGACTGCCACTGCAGCCTGAGTGTAGTAACGTCCACGTTATTTCACAGCCATTTTACTCTGCACTTAAGTAACTTATATGTCACCTATATGTCTAACCCTCACTTAGTGAAGGTTAAGTTACACCTTCTCCCTTTGGAAATAGGTGTTAAGGGCTGGGGAGGAGTAGCCTCCCCAGCCTCTGGAAATGCTTTGAAGGGCACAGATGGTGCCCTTCTTGCATAAGCCAGTCTACACAGGTTCAGGGAGCCCCCCAGCCCCTGGTCTGCCACGAAACTGGACAAAGGAAAGGGAAGTGACCATTCCCTTGTCCATCACCACCCCACGGGTGGTGCCCACAGCTCCTCCAGTGTGTCCCAGACCTCTGCCATCTTGAATGCAGAGGTGTGAGGGCACAATGGAGACCTCTGAGTGGCCAGTGCTTGCAGGTGACTTCAGAGACCCCTCCTGATAGGCCTGGTTAGATTGCCAATCCTCCTCTGAGGGCTATTTAGGGTCTCTCCTGTGGGTTTCTCTTCAGATAACAAATGCAAGAGCTCACCAGAGTTCCTCTGCACTTCCCTCTTCGACTTCTGCAAAGGATCGACCGCTGACTGCTCCAGGACGCCAGCAAAACCGCAACAAAATAGCAAGAAGACTACCAGCAACATTGTAGAGCCTAATCCTGCCGGCTTTCTCGAATGTTTCCTGGTTGTGCATGCTCTGAGGGTTGTCTGCCTTCACCCTGCACTGGAAGCCAAGAAGAAATCTCCCGTGGGTCGACGGAATATTCCCCCTGCTAACGCAGGCACCAAACTTCTGCATCACTGGTCCTCTGGGTCCCCTCTCATCTCGACGAGCGTGTTCCCTGGAACAGAGCTGGATCAAAGTGACTCCGACAGTCCAGTGGTCCTTCTGTCCAAATTTGGTGGAGGTAAGTACTTGCTTCCCCACGCTAAACAGTAATCCTGTGTACTGTTTGAACTGCAGCTGCTTGGGCTTCTGTGCACTTTTGCAAGGATTCCTTCATGCACAGTCTAGCCCAGGTCCCCAGCACTTCCATCCTGCATTTCTCAACTCGCTGAGTTGACCTCGGACTTTGTGGGACCCTCTTTTGTTGTGCTGAGTCGACCCCAGTGCTCTGATCTCTTGAATGCCTGTTCAGGTACTTCTGCGGGTGCTGCCTGCTTCTGCATGAGCTCTCTCTATTGCTGAGCGCCCCCTCTGTCTCCTCCTCCCAGGGGCGATCTCCTGGTCCTTCCTGGGCCCTGGCAGCACCCAAACCCTTCAACCATGACTCTTGCAGCTAGCAAGGCTTGTTTGTGGTCTTTCTGCATGGAAACAACTCTGCATCCTCCAGCATGCCATGGGACATCTTCTGACCAAAGAAGAAGTTCCTGACTCCTTCCGTTGTTGCAAAATCGTTGGCTTCTTCCACCCAGAGGCAGCCCTTCTGCACCTTCATCCGGGGTTTAGTGGGCTCCTGCCCCCCCCGGATGCTTGGGTGACTCTTGGACTTGGTCCCCTTACTTTGCAGGTCCTCAGGTCCAGGAATCCATCTTCAGTGCTTTGCAGTCAGTTGTTGCCTTTGCAGAATACCTTATCTCGACTTTACCGTCTTTCTGGGGGAGTAGGGTAACTTTACTCTTAATTTTCAGGGTCTTGGGGTGGGGTATTTTGGACACCCTTAGGCCCATATTTATACTTTTTTAGCGCTGCACTTGCGTCATTTTTTGATGCAAAAGCGGCGCAAACATGCAAAATACAATTGTATTTTGCATGTTTACGCCGTTTTTGCATCAAAAAGTGGTGCAAATGCGGCGCTAAAAATGTATAAATATGGGCCTTAGTGTTTTCTTAAACTCCCAGCGACCCTCTACACACTACACTAGGCCTGGGGTCCATTTGTGTTTCGCATTCCACTTTTGGAGTATATGGTTTGTGTTGCCCCCAGGCCTATTTTCTCCTATTGCATTCTATTGTGTTCTACAGTGTTTGCACTACTTTTCTAAGTGTTTTACTTACCTGATTTTGGTTTGTGAGTATATTTTGTGTATATTACTTACCTCCTAAGGGAGTATATCCTCTGAGATACTTTTGGCATGTTGTCACTAAAATAAAGTACCTTTATTTTTAGTAACTCTGAGTATTGTGTTTTCTTGTGATATAGTGCTATATGATATAAGTGGTATGGTAGGAGCTTTGCATGTCTCCTAGTTCAGCCTAAGCTGCTCTGCTATAGCTACCTCTATCAGCCTAAGCTGCTAGAAAACTACTAATCTACTAATAAGGGATAACTGGACCTGGCACAAGGTGTAAATACCACTAGGTACCCACTATAAACCAGGCCACCCTCCTAGAACCCATACTCCACGTCACCGGAGAGGAGGTGCCAGCCACATCCAGTCCCCCACCTGGACCAGTGATGACAGCAGCTCTGCACTCCTGGATCAGGATGACCAACCTGGTCCATCCAGGACCTCCGGACAGTCGGTTCCCCTGCCACAGTCCTATGCCACCACAGACCCTCCCCCCTCAGGAAACACCAGCACAGCACCCACCCAGCGGGCCCATGCCACTGTCCCCAGGGCACGTCAATCAGCAGTGTGTCCACCACTACAGGGACCCCAGGCAACCACACAAACCCAGGACGATCAGGGACCTGGGGTCAGTGGCAGTGGCACACGGTTTAGGGGACAGAGGCACATGACAACAAGAAAGCTGGGAGGACTGCTGCGCGACAGGGGGAGGACAGGCCCAGGGAACCTTCTCTCCAACATCCTGGCAGCATACCACCATTCCCAGGAGACGATGGGCCAGATACCGGCCAAGTTGCAGGAGACCCTGCTGCAGGAGGGACAGTACCTAGGGGATCAGGGATGACCTAACAACAATATACACTGTCCTGATCACTATTGCAGGGGTGCTGGCTGACATGGTCAAGACCATTAGGGAGGCAGTGGCACAACAACGGGCGCCTGACTCTAGCCAAACCAAGGAACAGCCTTCCACCTCTGCCGGCGCTAGTGGACAGGAGCACCCACCTCCTGGAACAACAGGCCACCAGCACCCCACCCCCTGCAGAAGGTCCCTGTGATCAAGGCAGAAACCAGAGAACATTGCCAAAACCCCTGCCAGGAAATAGGATTCTCCTGATTGTCACCCTTGTGTCCCACTCTGTAACCCTGTTCACCTTGAACTGCCATTGCTCTCCTTCCTATGCCCCCTTGGACAATGCACCTGTGATACCAAGAGACTGGACTCTACCCTGGACTTTCCTCTTCCATCACCCAAGCCCCTTGCACATACCCCTATACTTATGAGCACCTAAATAAACACCCTTGGAAGAAATACCAATCTGGAGTCAGTCTAATGATTCACTAATGTATTAGTACAACATTATCAAAGCATTGTAACGCAAATGTACAGTGCAATATACTTTAGGCTGACCTTTGCTGGGCAGCAGTACACATAGCAGGAGCCAGATTGGGGCACAGAATTCTGAAAATAGAGATTCCAAAGGGAACAGTCAGTGGCCGTAGACATAGGGAAAGAGGCTACCTTGTACAATGTCCAACAGATAACTGAAATGTAAAGAGGAGTTACAGTGTCTTACCTGTGTGTCACTAGAACTACTGCTGTTTTATATTTGTTCTGTTGTCCACATCTTCTTCCTCTGCCTCCTCTCTTCCTCACTGTCCACAGGCTCCACCGCTGCCACAAGACCATCTTGAGGCACATCCTCCTGCAGAAAAGGCACCTGGTGTCTCAAGGCCAGATAGTTCAACATGCAACATGCAATGATGATCTGGCACACCTTCTTGGGTGAGTAGTACAGAGATCAACCAGTCACATGGAGGCACCGGAACCTGGCCTTCAGGAGGCCGAAGGTCCTTTCAATGATGCTCCTTGTACGCTCATGGGCTTCATTGTAACGTTCCTCTGCTGTTGTCCTGGCATTCCTCACTGGGATCAGTAGCCATGAGAGGTTGGGGTAACCAGAGTCACCTGCAAATATCGAGGGACACACACTAACCCTTAGGGACAATCCCATACCCAGACACCAACATATACTGGTTGGGGACCTTTGGCTCACCTATTAGCCACACCCGGTGCCTCTAGAGTTGGCCCATCACATATGGGATACTGCTATTCCTCAAGATAAAGGTATCATGCACAGAGCCAGGATATTTGGCATTTACATGGGAGATGTACTGGTCTGCCAAACACAACATCTGCACATTCAGAGAGTGAAAGCTTTTTCTATTCCTGTAAACCTGTTCATTTTCCTGGGGGGGGGGGGACAAATGCCACATGTGTACCATCTCTGGCACCAATGATTTTGGGGATATGTCCCAGGGCATAAAAGTCAGCCTTCACTGTGGCCAAATCCTCCAACTGGGGGAACACGAAGTAGCTGTGCATGTGTTTCAGCAGGGCAGACAACACTCTGGTCAACAATTTAGAGAACATTGGCTGAGACATCCCCGATGCCATGGCCACTGTTGTTTGGAAGGAACCACTTGCCAGGAAATGGAGCGCTGACAGGACCTGCACTAGAGGGGGGATTCCTGTGGGCTGGCGGATAGCTGACATCAGGTCTGACTCCAATTGGGCATACAGTTCTTGGATTGTGGCACGATCAAGTCTGTAGGAAATGATAATGTGTCTGTCCTCCATAGTCGCAAGGTCCACCAGGGGTCTGTACACAGGAGGTTGCTGCCATCTCATATTCTGCCTCAGCAGTTGAAGCCTATGAAAGAGAACGGTGAGCACAAGGTCATATTCCCACATCTATTGCACTAATGTTGATTTATTTACTTTACAGAAACAGTATGTGAACTCGAGAGTCAGTTGATGTGCCAATGTCTGCTGTGACGCAGTTAGGTGCCATGCCCTGTGCCCCCCTGAAATGGCATCTGCCTGTCCTTTGAGGAGGGACAAGTGGAAATGAGATAATTGCGCTGGCGTTGTGCGCCATTGCAGTAGGTGGTAGATGACCGTGGCGCAACTTCACATTGGTTATCATTGGGCCCTATGGGTTCCAGGAGCCAATGGCAATGTACGCCACAGGTGACGGTACTCACCACCGCGGACGTGACCGCCATTTTCTATCTGTTCACTCACTTGCTACCTGACCTTCAACAGGAAAGGACCTACACTGCAAGTGCTGCTGTGACCTGTGTCTGGAAGCGACAATGGCTCATGTGTCTGGGGAAAGGGCCACTGCCTTCACTGCTGAGGAGTTGGAGAACCTCGTGGATGGGGTTCTACCCCAGTATACATTACTCTATGGTCCTCCAGACAAACTGGTGAGTACACTATGAGCATGATGCGTGGGGCATGAATGTATGGAGTGCTGTGGATGTAAGCCACATGTTGGGGAATGCTGAGGCGTCCTGGCCAGAGTGCAGCATGTAAGTCGGTCACTGTATGTGCGTCAGGGGATGGGTGGGAACTGGTGGGCAATGAGTCTGATGGTCCGGATGGGTGAATAATTCCCTTTTCTGCTGTCTTATCCCTACAGGTCTGCGACCACCAGAAAAAGGGTATTTGGTGTGCAATCGCCAAGGACGTTCGTACCCTGGGGGTCTTTGACAGGCGGAGCACCCACTGCCGCAAAGAGATGGGAGGACCTGCACCTCTGGTCAAAGAAGATGATGGAGGCCCAGCTGGGGCTGGCCTCCCAACGAGGGAGAGGTGCCCATTGCACCAAGACCCCCCTGATGTTCTGCATCCTGTCGCTGGCCTTTCCGGAGTTGGATGGGTGCCTGAGGGAATCACAGCAGCCACAAGGGGGTGAGTACAGATTCTGAAAGCAGACTTTGCACGCGTTAGGATGTACCTTGTTGGTGGATGTGGGCTGTGGTTGCCCCTAGGCCAGGGCGAACATGGCAGGGTAGGTCCCTTGTTGGGCATCTACTACTGGGCAGGGTCCTGTGGGTATCTGGTGTGTAGATGCTGACGTTAGCCATTGTACCCCATGGGCTGGTGACTGTCTTAGTAAATGGTTGGGCATGGCCGAGTGCATAGGGCTGCTCCTTGTGTGTTGTGTACGCCAACAGTAGTGGTGTTGCTGGCATTGACCGAGTATATCCTCTGTCTCTTCCCCCCCCCCTTTTTGTTTTGTCACCCTGTCCTTGTGTGCATTAGCATCATCTAGCGGAGGAGCAGAGGCACCGGCGATGGAGGGAGCTGCATTCCACATGGGCCTGGAGGCCAAATCCACCGACGGTGAGGGCACCAGTGGGATGGAGGGCGAGGGGAGCACCACGACGGGGACAAGAGGGGAGACCACAGACAGCGACTCCTCCTCCGATGGAAGCTCCCTGGCGGTGGCAGACACCTCTGTGCCCACCCCAACAACAGGTACAGCCGCCACCCCCCCAGTACCGCCCTCCCAGCAGCCCCTCAGCAGCCCCTCAGCGTGTTTCCTGTTCCCACTCACCCAGGAGGCTGGGCATCTCCTTCACCCCAGGCACCTCAGGCCCTGCCCCAGTCAGCCCTGTTGCCCTCAGTGAGGAGGCTATTGACATCCTGAGATCCTTCTCTGTTGGGCAGTCAGCCAGACAGTTTGCTACCGACCCCTGCAAAGGACCAAACCTTTCCACCACCTGCCAAGGTGAAGAAGGGGACAGCATGCAGCAAGGGCAAAGAGCACAACCCACCCAGCAAGGCCTCCTCCAAAACTCCAGCTGCCAGAGCCAAGGTCCCAGCAGCATCTGCCAAGATGAGGAAGGGGCAAAAAAGCTAAGGCAAGGCACTTCAGGCCTCGGAGGCTCCAGGTGAGGGCCTGGTGCCCACCATCAGAACTGTTAGCCCTGCCACTTGCACCGCCACCTGCCCCACCGCTGCCACCACTACTGTCAGCAGCAGCATCCCCAGTGGGCAGCCGTCCAAGGCTGCAGGAGACAGGCTGGTGCCTCCCTCCACCACTGGCAGCACCAGCGCCTGCACCACGACCAGCACCACCAGCATCCCCGCCGCAAGCACAGCCACAAGCACCGCCACCTACACCGCTGACAGTAGAACCACTCCCAGCAGCAGCAGCCCCATTGTGCATCAGGTGAGGCTGCAGGAGATGGCCTGGAGCCTCCCACCACCACTGGAAGCACCCTCGCCAGCACCGGCACTACCACCAGTTTGCAGTCTTAGTTGCCGCAGGATGGAGTCTGGCCCTGCCCCCATGGAGCATCCTGCTACCTCATCCATGCAAATCTTGGGACCAGACACTTAGGTGAGGGAATGTGAACTGCCACACCCCAAGTGCTTCATCACTGGCCACAAAGCCACCTCCAGAACTAGTGGAAAAATGCATCCACTCACCCTATCTTTGGCAGGATGAAGCACTCTGGGCACAGAGCCCCCCCCAGAACCAGTGGAGAAGCCATCCACTTGAGAGACTGTGGCCTTGCACTCCCCAGGACCAAGCAGTGGGCAACCCACCCACTTGAGAGACTTGAGAGACTGTGGCTTTGCACTCCCCAGGACCAAGCAGTGGGCAAACCACCCACTAGATGGACTGTGGTCTTGCACTCCCCAGGACCAAGCAGTGGGCAACCCACCCACTTGAGAGACTTGAGAAACTGTGGCTTTGCACTCCCCAGGACCAAGCAGTGGGCAACCCCCCCACTTGAGAGACTGTGGCTTTGCGCTCCCCAGGACCTAGCAGTGGGCATGGAGCCCCCTCGAGGAGCAGTGGCATTATTCCATCTTCTGGCTGAGGTGCCCCTCCCTTCTCCGTCTCCCTGAGGTGCCTGTGTGTTTTCGACCTGATGCCCCTGCAGTGTTCTCTTCGTATTGAGACAGGAGTCAAGTGTGGGCTTGGCCCATAATTTTTGGCCCAGTGGGCCACGGACATTTGCCAAGGACAATGTACGATCTTCTGTACATATTGTAAATATTTGTATATACTGTTTTTCTATTCATTATGTATATCTGCCTATTTCTTAAAATATCACGTATTTCACTCACTTCCTTTTGTCCTTGCGTTCTTCCGAGGGGTAACGGGGTGTAATTCTATTGTTGTTGCATGTGTTTGTGTGTATGGTGTTGTGGGTGAGGGTGGGGGTGTTGCGTGTTCGTGTCTCTCTCTTTTTCCTCCCCTAGGTGCAGTACTCACTGTGGTCATCGCCGCTGCCTTTGATATTCTTTGTGTATGAGGAGGTAGGCCATCATGGGCAGGACATCTAACTCGGGCTCCATGCCGTCCTGGTTCTTCGTTGAGCGTCGAGTGGTGAGTGGTTTCCCTTCCAAACACTGTTTCTACCGTGCTTTTGATGGCGTTGGTACCGCCCCAGAAAACCTGGCGGGCTGGCGGGCTGGCGGGCTGGCGGATTGGCGGTTTGTAATGGGGTGGGCAGTACATTGCCTTCCGCCTGTTTATTGGCGGTTGCCGCTGCGGTGTTTGTTGCTACCACCGTGGGGGTCGGTGTGTTGAAGTGGCTGTCTGTGTTGGCCGTGGTCGTGATCCCATTTTGTTTTACCACCTGCCGGTTGGCGGTATTACCGCCGCTTTGACACCGACCGCCAGGGTTGTAATGAGGGCCTAAGATTTTAGATTTCAATGCATTAGATTCCAAGCAGAATGTTTCTATCTGCTCTCAATCAAAAGTTAACACTTATTAAATATAATAAGGTAACCCAATGTTGTCCAATGAGAGATATCTTTCTTGCAATAGTGGAAAATGTAAGGGTTTTTCACTATTAGGACATGTAAAACTTAAGCCCACATGTCCCTCCTTATAGATATAGTACACCCTTCCCTCTGTGGCTTTAGGGCCTACCTTAGGGGTGAGTTAAATGTTTAAAAATAGTAGCAAAAAAGCAGAAAGTGTCAGCTGACAGCACCTGGCAGGTCGAATTGGCAGTTTAAAACTGCACTATAGACTGTAATGGCAGGCCTGGGATATGTTTTGAAATGTTACTTCAATAGGTGGCACAGTGAGCATTGCAGGCCCACTACTAGCATTTAATTTACAGGCTCTGGGTACATTCAGTATCACTTTACTAGGTGCTAATAACTACATTAAATGTGCCAATTAGTTGTAGGCCAATTTTACTATGACTGAGGGAGAGAGAACATATACTTTTACACTGGTGATTTTCCTATCAAAAGCAAATTCAAAAAACAGCAGTGGTGAAGGCAAAAAAGTTGGAGGAAGACCACATCAAGGATGTAACATGTATGTTGGACTCCCCATTGTCCACCCAGTCTGAAAGGGTGTCCAGTAACTGGAAGCCATTAGCAGCATTCCTTACTTGTTGTTTAAGGCAACTTGTACTACATGTAATGCATACTTAATTTGCTGATGCATGTAAGGTTGTATTGAAGGCATGCAACGTGCAATGAGCAATTCTTTCTGCTTGGCTATAGATAGATGGACCAGGGCTCATGGATTATTCCGTATACCTTCTTCTTGATAAGAAGTCAATGTCAAAATAGTGTTATGGGACAGCGACAACAGAAGACTTCTGTGTTTGGGGAACCTTGTGTGTTGTCCCTTGTGTGGATGGTGGATCATGAATGTCCTGGGACCAAAGTTGATGTGTTTGAGCCCGCCATCTATTTGATCTCCCTCCCTGTGAATGGTATCTGTGTTGGAACCGGTAGTCGTGTGTGTCGAACAGATAAGGCAAATGTCCTAGATGCACTAGGAGAAGACATAGAGGAAGATGGTGGATTGTGGGTGGTGAGTTGTACATAAGTATTAATTGCTAATTGTGTTTTCTCATTAATGTAGTAGGCTGGCCTGGTTTGTAGTGAGTATCTTGGGTACTTACACCGTGTACCAGGTACAGTTATCCCTTATTAGTGAAATGTAGTAGTGTTCTAGCAGTTTAGGCTGATAGAGGTACCTGTAGCAGAGCGGCTTAGGCTGAACTAGGAGACAAGCAAAGCTCCTGCAATACAACTCATAGTTACACAGTACTTATACACAAGTAAAGACAATACTCAGTGTTACCAAAAATAAAGGTAGTTTATTTGGGTGACACAAGGCCAAAAATATCTTAGAGGCAATACTCCTTCTGGAGGTAAGTATTATACACAATATATACACTAGACACCAACATAAGGTATGTAATTAGACGTAGCATAGTGCAAACAATAGGAAATGCCATAGAATGCAACAAGTGTAGTGTCTGGAGAATCGCTGGGAGAGTAAGAAAACCACAAAGATGTGTAAAATACCCCACCCCAGAGCCGAGGAAAGTAGGAGTAAAGTACTGCAAGTTTCCTTAAGACACACTACAGGTCGTGATTAGAGTTATTGCAAGAACCAAGCAAGACTGCAAAGAATTACTGGTGTATTCCTGGACCTGAACACCTGCAAAGAGAGGAGACCAAGTACAGAAGTCGGAAGAAGTTCCAGGAAGGACAGGAGCCCCTGCCAACCTAGAAGAGGTTGCAAAATATAAGTCCCCGGTTGGACGAAAACTGCAGAAATGCACCAAAGGAAGAAGGGTGCGGGTTCTTGCATGATGCAATGGATGTCCCACAAAGAGATGTTGGATGCAGGCGAGTTTCGGTGTGGGATTCGTCAAACAAGCCTTGGTTCAAGCAAATTCATGTTTTGCATCAAAGTGACGCTGCCTGGACCCAGGAGGGACCTAGGGGCCTCAACTGAGACTTAGGAGGCAGAGAAGGCTCCAAATGCTGGAGGAAACCCACAGATGACCAGGCAGCACCCACGGAGGTCCCAGGACATGGGGACAAAGAAGGTGCAAATTGCAGTTGGTGCAGCCTTACAAAGGAAGGTCCCACGCCACTGGAGGGCAACTCAGTGAGTTGAGCATCACAGGATAGAGTGCTGGGGACCTGGGTCAGGCTGTGCACAAAGCATTCTTTGCAAATAGTGCACAGAGGCCTCAGGAGGTGAATATAATGCGGTGCACAGGGGTTCTGTCGCTAAAGGTGAAGGCAAGCTCTTACCTCCTCCAAATTTGGACAGCAGGACTTTACGACAGTCTGTGTCGAAGAGGTCCACCACCTGTGTTCCAAGGAGCACGCTCTTCGCCAGGAGAGGAGTCCAAGAGAACTGGACGTTGACTTAGAAGGTGCCTGCAAGAGCAGGGAAGTGACTTGTCACTCCACAGGAGATTTCATCGATCCTTCTGGTACAGGGTGAAGACAGGGAGTCCCCAGAGTGTGCACACCATGGAAACTGTTGCAGTTGCTGGGTGGAGCTGAAGTTGCATAGGAAAAGTAGCCCTTCTGGATACTTTGTTGCTGTTACAGCAGTTCCTGGAGCAGTCTGCGGTTGATCCGAGGTCAGAGGATGAAGTAGTAGTTGCAGATGATTCCGGCTAGAAACTTGCAAGTAGAATCTGAAGAGAAACCCACAGGAGAGATCCTAAATAGCCCAGAGAGGGGGATTGTCTACCTTATCAGGTATGGACCTGTCAGGAGGGGTCTCTGATGTCACCTGCTGGCACTGGCCACTCCTAGGCCTCCAGAATGTCCCCACACCTTGGAAAACAAGATGGCTGAAGTGTGGGACACACTGGAATAGCGCTGGGCACCACCCCTATGGTGGTGATGTGCTAGGGAGTGATCACTCCCCTTTCCTTTGTCAAGTTTCATGCCACAGCAGGGACTGGGGGTCCCTGAACCGATGTAGACAGGCTTATGCAAGGAGGTCACCATCTGTGGCCTTCAAAGCATTTCCAGAGGCTGGGGAAGGCTACCCCTCTGCAGCCTGTAACACCTATTTCCAAATGGAGAGGGTGTAACACCCTCCTCCCAAAGGAAATGCTTTGTTCTGCCTTCCTGGGACTGAGATGCTCATACCCCAGGAGGGCAGAACCCTGTCTGTGAGGTGGCAGCAGCTGTAGCTGCAGTGCGAGTCTCAGGGAACTGTTTTGGCAGTATTTGGGGTCCATGGTGGAGCCCCCAGGATGCATGGAATTGGCTACCCAATACCAGATTTGAAATGGGGGGACAATTCCATGATCTTAGACACCTTACATGTCCATATTTGAGGTTACCATTGTGAAGCTACATATAGGTATTGACCTATATGTAGTGCACATGTGTAATGGCGTCCTCGCACTCACAAAGTCTGGGGAATTGCCCTGGACTGCGTGGGGGCACCTTTGCTAGTGCAAGGGTGCCCTCACACTTATTAACTTTGCACCTATCCTTCAGTAAATGAAGGTTAGACATATAGGTGACTTATAAGTTACTTAAGTGCAGTGAAAATGGCTGTGAAATAATGTGTGCACTATCTCACGCAGGCTGCAGTGGCAGTCCTGTGAAAGGGATTGTCTGAGCTCCTTATGGGTGGCAAAAGAAATGCTGCAGCCAACAAGGATCTCCTGGAACCTCAATGCCCTGGATTCCTAGGTACCATATACTGGGGACTTATAAGGGGGGGGGGGTCCAGTGTGACAATTGAAATTGGTAAATGAAGTCACTAGCCTACAGTGACAAATTTTAAAGCAAAGAGAACATAAGCACTGAGGTTCTGATTAGCAGAGCCTCAGTGACACAGTAAGGCACTATTCACAACACACATATTAGGCCACAAACTATGAGCACCGGGGTCCTGACCAGCAGGATCTCAGTGAGACAGGCAAAAAACATATTGCCATACAGGTAAAAATGGGGGTAACATGACAAGAAAGATGGTACTTTCCTGCAACTAACTGTCAGTGGCTAGTCATTGACTTCTGAGCTAGCTTGAGCAAAAACCTGTGAGTCATTTGTTTGGGTCTCAAGAGGCTGATTTTAGTGGTTGTTGAAACGTCTGTGAGGGTGGTTTTTTTTTTAGATCCCAGAGCACTGTTATTTTCTGCAAAATGGTAAAAATGATCTGCCGAAAATTGTTGAATACTTTTTTGAGAGGGACCAGCAGTTATGTCAAGCACAGTAGGGAAAGGAGCCTCACTCTGGGTGACAAGGAGTTGATTATACCCACTATATTA
Organism: Pleurodeles waltl; assembly: GCF_031143425.1. Taxonomy (NCBI): domain Eukaryota; kingdom Metazoa; phylum Chordata; class Amphibia; order Caudata; family Salamandridae; genus Pleurodeles; species Pleurodeles waltl. The sequence goes on from NC_090446.1 coordinate 380,796,096, forward strand.
ATACAGTCACTGGTAATCTGTAGGATCTGTGGAGAACAGTTCTTAGATGACTTTCCACAGAGAAGACTGCTGATTGAGGTACAGAGGTATTTTCTGATTCACTGGCGTTGTCTTTCAACATCCCCTTTAGAAGGCTCACAGGTTTTTGCATTTTCTTGTGAGACCTGAACCTTTATTGGTCACTTGTCTTTTAAGACCTATAAAAGCCCCTTTATTTGGGAGAGGCAGTACAATGCTAAGGGTGTCTTTCTTGACTTTACCCCCATCACACTTCTTAATTCTAGATATTTCTCAGGAGAAAAGGAGAAGCCCTGAAATGATAGCATAAAAATTGTCAAGCCTTTGTACTACTGCCACTCAAGTCTTTTTTTATATGTGCACAAATTCAGAATACAAAAAAATCAATACCATGCTTACTTGAAGCATTTAGTTTATGTACTCTGCACACTCTACAATGTGTTCCAGTGCCATCTTCCATGGAGGTGCAGCAGACAACCTCACTTCCTAATAAACACATCCTGGGTTTGTACCCCACCATCAGTTTCCCAGTTTTTTGCCCCTCTCTTAAATATTTGTCTCTCAGAGTAAGGTCAAATTGCAGGGAGCCAAAGCATGGAACCCAGGAGGTAAGAGCACAGGGGGCTATGTAGGACACAATTAAAATGGTATGGGCTCAGAGCAGCCAATGTGAACCATGCTGGAATTATCCTTCCTCAGTGTTAGTGTGTTTCATCCTTAATCCTGGATCCTGTTCCACCACAGCCAGATGGTATTTCTGGGGCTCCTGAGCACATTTTGTCCAGAGCAGAAAGTGCTAGATACCCAGAAGTGGTAATGATTGACTTCCATCCTGTGACTGCCAATGCCGAATATGAGTAGAAGAGCCTCAGGAAAAAGAAGTCTGGGGGAGTTCTGTGCCACACAGGTGTCACCCGTGTTGATATTTTCAAGTGTCCCTCAAATCACCCATGTCTAAATCCAATCTGCATCCCTTTCAAACTCAGTTCACAGAATTCTTGGCCCATCTGAAAAAAAACAGGACAATCAAGCAAAGAGCTGCATTCCAGCCTTGCAGATAAGAGCCAATTTGTATGTAGTTGTATCTTAACTGAAGGCTACTCTGTGATATTAAAAAATGCATACAAATTCATGAGATTAAAAACATTTTTTATAGTACTAAATGCAGCACTTCTAGGCCAGGGCTAATTTTAATTACCACAGAGTAATTGGAGTTACCAATTGCAACTCAATGGCGCTACGTGGTGTAATTGATTTCCCATATGAGGAAAATTTGTCCACAAGAAGCACTGAAATAACTCAAGATCAGAACATTCAGCTCTTGTTTCGAACATGAGTGGCAGTACTATAATGGTGGTTGTCGCTGGTCAGCATTTTGAGTAGGTTTATAACTCAAGTAGCTGTAAAATTAACTTGAAATTAATTTTATTTTTGTATCTTTGTTGGTGGGTGGCATGGAGTTTGGTCTGGATTGATATGGGGACTATTTTAGATTGATGTCTTTTAAGGGGAAATGTTTGCACATTTTTTATGGTGGGGCCTAGTGTTAAATTAAGGTTAAATGTACTTTTTCTCCATTTTTTGTGTGGGTTTTTCTGAATTTTATACTGATTTGTTTACCATTTTACGGTGATGTTGTTTTACTGCTTGAGACCTTCCACTTGGCCTTGGGTGTATTTTTGATTTATGATTTTACATTCTAAGTGCCGCTGTCCTATATGCTTTTAAAAAAACATTTAAGGGGTCATGGCCAACCATCATGGCCATGTGGACATGATCCACCAAGGCTCCGCTGTATTGTTTTCTGCAAACACAAGGTGACTAGTACCAGCAAGCCACGAGATGCCCCTCCCCAGCATGGTATGGTGGTGAGGAGCAATGGGGGCACTCGGGCTGTTTCCTGATCGCAGAGGCTGTTGAATGATTGGGAGTGCTGTGACCTGCTAGGAGCTGTGGTGGGCCGCATGATTGCCTGGGACAGCTGAGCTTTCGGGCTGCCTTGCGTTCATACCGCATTGGGCTGCTCTCAGGACAGACACTATGGGTGCATCAGCTGATCACGAAGAACTAGCCTGACCTCGTCATGGCAACAGATTGCTGAAGCAGGCCCACTGAGAAGTGCACCATTGCCTGTGGTACGTGGCAGTTGAAAGGGAGAGATGCATTGCTCAATGCGATACTCTGATGGGACTATAGACTGCTGTCATGTTGCAGATGAGCATCAAAGGGGCTTTGATTGGCCTAGTGAGACTTTCTAGGTAATTGCTATTTATGGCTCCCTGTCTCGGGCCCTGTTACACCATGTGTTGTTGTTGCTTTGAGCATACAAAGGTGCAGGAGAACCTCCTTTCTCATGCCGGGCATCCTACCCCTCCAAAGAATTTGCAGCTATGGGCCAACAGGCCCATAGCTGCGAATAGGGCCGGTATCGCAATTTGCGATTCGGTAATAGCATTTGCAATTTTTAAGAAATCGCTATTACCGAATCGCAAATGTGATACATGGCCCTTTGCGAGTCGGTAATAGCGATTTCTTAAAAATCGCTATTACCGAATCGCAAAGGGCCGTGATGATACATCTGGCCCTTAGTCTTTAGTAATTTAGCAGGTCTATCTTCCATGCCTCCTCTCCCTCTAGCCTGGTCACACCACTTTCTATTTGCTTTAAATCTAGCAATACCTACCACATGCAGATTGTCTCAGTCAATAGTCCAACCCTTCAGGCGCTGGCACAAACTCAGTGCTAGCGATTGGATTAGTACCTTGGAAAGTCGTAAACCCTCCTTCTTAGAAAGGAAGGGTTTTGGGTTAGAATCATTCAATAAATTAATCATTGAGTGCTTAGATATCTAACTCCCCTACAGTACTAAAACTGGGAGTCACAGAAATCTGGCACCCCATGGTTTACCTCTCACCTACAAAATCTTAAAAGGGAGTACAGACACCGAGAGAGAAGATGGAGAAAATCCTATGATATTACACTAAAGCTTGAATACAGGAAGGCTATTAGATTTTTTCACACTGAAATCAAATCAGCCCAAGGTACTTACTATGCCACCAGAATAAAACGGTCTTCCAACTCCCACAAAGAGATTTTCCATTTACTCATAGAAGGTTTACAACCACACTCTGATGGCGAATTAATGGAAGCCTCTCAAGAGCATAGTAATAATTTGGCACTCTCCTTTCAGCAAAAAATTGTCGACATTTACTCAAACTTTCTGAACAGTGTGCACTACTCCCAGGCTGTGGTAGATCACCGCCATACTGTGCAGCTGTTATTTCACATTTTCCTCTCTTTCCCAGAATCAGGTCGCCTCTCTTCTTTCGACTCTTTAAGTCGAGAGCCCCACTTGACCCTGCTCCCCCTTCTGTATTGGCCCTTGAGGCGCCAGTTATCTTTCCAGTTTTGGCTGTGCTGTAGAATTCTTCACTCTCTAGGAGCATAATTCCTGATCAGTGGAAACATGCCATGGTTAAACCCCTGTTGAAAAAAACAACCTTGACGCAACAGTGCTTAATAATTATAGACCCATCTGGCTGCTGCATCCCGTTCCAAAATAATTGAAATAACACATTAATGCTCAACTTTCGATCTTTCTTGAGGATAACAACATCCTTCATCCTACTCAGATGGGCTTTAGACCTCTCCGTAGCACTGAATCGGCCCTGACTGCTGTCATGGAGGAGGCCAGGAAGTGTATGGATATGGGGTTTCTGTCAGCGATTGTTCTCCTTGATCTTAGTGCTACCTTTGACACAGTTGACCATCATATACTACTTCAGGGGATGAGGGAGATTGGAGTCACGGGAGGGGCACTAAATTGGCTCTCCTTGTTTTTGGCGGGGATCATTTCAGGTGCTTGACCAATCTTTCCTCTCCAGTTGTATTAAAAGTAGCTGTGGTGTGCCACATGGCTCGTCCCTTAGCCCTACTCTATTTAATATCTATATGACCCCCTTGACTAAGATAGTGGAGCCATTCAGACTTTCACTAGTGTCGTATGCAGATGACACCCAGCTAGTGGTCTTGTTTTCTACTAACTCTGGGACAGATGGACTTTCATTGTCTCTCTGTCTACAGGCTGTGCTAAGATGGATGGCTGAAAGTATGCTCAAACTAAATGGAGGCAAGACTGAGGTGATGATACTGGGACACTGCTCCCGTCCAGGTATGACTCCCTCTCTGCTTGGATCCTTGGGGGAGTTGCCTCCTCCCAAAGATTACATTAAAAGTTTAGGAGTCTGGCTTGATCCCCGACTTACTATGGAACATCAGGCTAAGAAAATTTCTTCGACTTGCTTCGGTCTAATTAGGCTCTTAAGGAAGGTTTTTAAAATTCTTCAGTTTTTGGCAAAAAGACTTATTATCCAGGCTCTTATCATCTCTCGCTTGGACAACGGCAATGGATTGTATCTAGGTTTCCCTAAGTACGTTAAAAGGAAGTCGCAAGTGGTTCAGAGTGCCTCGCCCGTGTTTTTGGGAGATACCTACGTAGGATTCTGTTAAACCATCCCTTTCCTCTCTTCATTGGCTCCCAGTGGAACAGTGCATAGAGTTTAAAACTTTGTGCTGTCTTCATAGGTCCTTATATAATAGAGGTCGCACTCTTCTAAGGACCCTTGCATCCTTTTATAAACCTAGCAGACATCTCAGGTCTTCAAGAGAGTAAATAAATCAAGCTGGGGAGGTAGTACTGTGGCATACCTCGGAGCCAAATTGTGGAATTCTCTTCCCTCAGCCTTCAGTTAACCAGCCATGAACTTATCTTCCGGAAAGCACTTCAAACCTGGCTGTTTTAGAGCCTGTTCCTCAGATGTTGTCGCAGAGGTTCGGGACTTGCGCTGGGAGGCCTTCGGGTAGCCATGCGCTATATAAGCAACTTAACATAATGTTGGCCAAAATTCTGCCAACTCTACTGGCAGAGTTGAGTTTATCGCCCAGGCCTAATTTATTTCCCTGCACGCCTGCCACACATAGGGGTCCCACCATGGCTAAGGAGGGACACAAACTAAGCCTTTGTTTGGAATGTCATGTGAAAAAAAAATTGTTTATGCATGGATTTGGGCACACTACTTTAAATCTTTTGGGATGATGATGATGATTATGATGGCTTAATTTATGTTATAGTAGTTAGATTCTTTTGTTTGCCCACGTTTCACTCATTTGTTTCAGTACTTTGCATGCAGGTGCGCAAAAGACATCACAAACTGTACTGATGTGGAGAATAGTCCTTGAAAGAATCAGCTGACAGTGACACCTGAGTCCTCCACTGCTAAGTGCTTCTGGTCCTAATGCTAAGTGCCAGTTGCTATTGCTAACAAGATGACCCCAAAGAAGGAGTTTTCCACCTAGAAAATTGCCAGTGGAGAGAAGAAGAAGCAAGTTGCCACCACTGCCAACAAGCTCTCATCCTTTTTCAGGAAACATGACGTGCCTGCTGCAGCCTCCTCTGGGGGCAGAAAAAGGATGAGACTCCTACATCAACCACACTACCACCACCAAGACCTAAGGCCATGTAATGTCTGCAGTCATGAAGAGCAGTGGCTCTGAAATGGAATTGTCTAGGCACAAAATGAATTGTCACAGGAATTGGACAACAGGAGTCACAGTCAGCAACAGATTTTCTAGACGTAGGAGCAGAACAGGAGGTAGAGGTTTATGCTGAGCAACATATTGTTGAGAAGGCTGCTCTTTCCCCACCAAACTTAAAATCTTCAGCAAGAAAAAACAATGGTTCCCACCCCCCATCTTCTCCAGGTTCCCCTTCTAATGATCTGGATATGGACTGGACCCCAGCAAAGTCTGAGAAACAAGGTAAAAGGAAACTTCCTGACAGCTGTGTAAGTGAGGAGGGTGGGGATGATGATCATGATGAGCCAGTGATCATCTGTGTGGGACTGGTACATAAGAGGTACAAATCACCTCTATGCAATCTGCTCAAACAGCAACACTGCTGGCGTCTATATTTGAAGGACCCCAGAAGCCTACAGCTGCCACCACTTCCACCCATACCCTAGTTGCAGCACATCCTACAGAAAGGGAAACAACAGCAAAATTAGCTAGCCTTCTTTCAGTTCTTCAGGCAATGCACAGTAAGAAAACGCTCTTCCCCATTGGAAGATGCTTTGGTTGCATCAAAAATGTTCATCTTGGTAATCCAGGTGTGCACTACGGTATTGGAGACTACCTGTCTCAACTGAAAAAACAAAATCACAATCTTCTGAGAACAGCACCTTAAAAGCATTGCTGCTGCTGGTGAGTGAGAGCCTTCTGACCTCCTGCTTTTATGGTATACTGGACTCTGAGCACTTTACCACTGCTTATCAGTGGTAAAGTGAAAGTGCTCCCTATGTCAATTGTATTGGTGATTGGGTTATCCATGATTGGCATATTTGATTTACTGGAAGTCCCTAGTGCAGTGCACTAGAGGTGCCCAGGGCCTGTAATTCAAAGGCTACTGGTGGGCCTGCAGCACTGGTTGTGCCACCCACATTAGTAGCCCTGTAACTATGGCTCAGACCTGCCACTGCAATGTCTGTGTGTGCAGTTTTAAACTGCCACTTTGACCTGGCAAGTGTACCCACTTGCCAGGCCCACCCCGTCCCTTTTGTTATATGTAAGGCCCCCATAAGGTAGGTCTTAGGTAGCCCCAGGGGCTGGGTGCAGTGCATTTGAAAGGTAGGACATGTACTGGTGTGTTTTACATGTCCTAACAGTGAAATAATGCCAAATTAATTTTTCACTGTTGCAAGGCCTATCTCCCTCATAGGTTAAGATGGGGCTGCCTGTAAATAACTTTAAAGCGCAGATTCCTTTTGAGGGCAGATAGAAATATGGAGCTTGAGATCTCTGAACTCACAATTTCAAAATACATCTTTTAGTGAACTTGGTTTTTAGATTGTGAGTTAGACTTTTAGAAAGTAGACATTTTCTTGCATAAACCATTCTGTTACTCTGTCTGTTTGTGGAATCCCCATCTGGATCATTTTGAAAGTTGGGCTCTGTAGGAAGGTAGCCTCTTTCTAGCCTTGTTACCCCCACTTTTTGCCAGTTTGTGAGTATATTTCAGGGTGTTTTTATTGTGTCACTGGGATCCTGCTAGCCAGGGCCCCAGTGCTCATAGTGGAAACCCTATGTTGTCAGTGTGTTTGATATGTGTCACTGGATCCTGCTAGCAAGGACCCCAGTGCTCATACGTTTGTGGCCTATATCTGTTCCCTGTGTGGTGCCTAACTGTATCAATGAGGCTCTGCAAACCAGAACCTCAGTGTTTATGCTCTCTCTGTTTTTAAAATTGTCACTGCAGGCTAGTGACTAATTTTACCAATTCTGATTGGCACACTGGAACATCCTTATAATTCCCTAGTATATGGTACCTAGGTACCCAGGGTATTGGGGTTCCAGGAGATCCCTATGGGCTGAAGCATTTCTTTTGCCACCCATAGAGAGCTCAGACAATTCTTACACAGGACTGCCACTGCAGCCTGAGTGAAATAACGTCCACGTTATTTCACAGCCATTTTACACTGCACTTAAGTAAATTATAAGTCACCTATATGTCTAACCCTCACTTAGTGAAGGTTAGGTGCAAAGTTACTTAGTGTGAGGACACCCTGGCACTAGCCAAGGTGCCCCCACATTGTTCAGGGCAAATTCCCTGGACTTTGTGACTGCGGGGATACCATTATACGCGTGAACTACATATAAGTCAATACCTATGTGTAGCTTCACAATGGTAACTCCGAACATGACCATGTAACATGTCTAGGATCATGGAATTGTCACCCCAATACCATTCTGGTATTAGGGAGGACAATTCCATGCATCCCCAGGGCTCCAGCATGGACCCCGGGTTCTGCCAAGCTAGCTCTCTGGGGTTTTCTCTGCAGCTACCGCTGCTGCCAACCCTCAGACAGGTTTCTGCCCTCCTGGGGTCTGGGCAGCCCAGTCCCAGGAAGGCAGAACAAAGGATTTCCTCTGAGAGAGGGTGTTCCACCCTCTCCCTTTGGAAATAGGTGTTACGGGCTGGGGAGGAGTAGCCTCCCCCAGCCTCTGGAAATGTTTGAAGGGCACAGATGGTGCCCTTCTTTCATAAGCCAGTCTACACTGGCTCAGGGAGCCCCAAGCCCCTTATCTACCTCGAAACTGGACAAATGAAAGGGGAGTGACCACTCCCCTGTCCATCACCACCCAAGGGGTGGTGCCCAGAGCTCCTCCAGTGTGTCTCAGACCTCTGCCATCTTAAATGCAGAGGTGTGAGGGCACAATGGAGAACTCTGAGTGGCCAGTGCCACCAGGTGATGTCAGAGACCCCTCCTGATAGGCTCTTACCTGGTTAGGTAGCCAATCTTTCTCTGAGGGCTATTTAGGGTCTCTCCTCTGGGTTTCTCACCAGGTAACGAATGCAAGAGCTCACCAGAGTTCTTCTGCACTTCTCTCTTCAACTTCTGCCAAGGATCGACCGCTGACTGCTCCAGGACGCCTGCAAAACTGCGACAAAGTAGCAAGAAGACAACCAGCAACATTGTAGCGCCTCATCCTGCCGGCTTTCTCGACTGTTTCCTGGTGGTGCATGCTCTGAGGGCTGTCTGCCGTCACCCTGCACTGGAAGCCAAGAAGAAATCTCCCGTGGGTCGACGGAATCTTCCCCCTGCTAACGCAGGCACCAAACTTCTGCATCACTGGTCCTCTGGGTCCCCTCTCATCTCGACGAGCGTGGTCTGTGGAACACAGGAGCTAGATCCAAGTGTCCCCCACAGTCCAGTGGCCCTTCTGTCCAAATTTGGTGGAGGTAAGTCCTTGCCTCCCCACACCAGACAGTAATCCTGTGTACTGTGTGAACTGGAGCTGCTAGGGCTTCTATGCACTTTTGCAAGACTTCCGTCAATGCACAGCACAGCCCAGGTCCCCAGCACTCTGCCCTGCATTTCCCAACTCACTGAGTTGGACTCCAACTTCGTGGGACCCTCTTTTGTTGTGCTGAGACGACCGCCATGCTCAGATCTTCTGAATGCCGGTTCATGTGTTTCTGCGGGTGTTGCCTCCTTCTGCATGGGTTCGCTCTGTTGCTGAGCGCCCCTCTGTCTCCTCCTCCAAGGGGTGACCTCCCGGGTCCTTCCTGGGCCCTGGCAGCACCCAAAATCCTCAACTGTGACTCTTGCAGCTAACAAGACTTGTTTGTGGTCTTTCTGCGTGGAAACAACTCTGCATCCTCCAGCACGCCGTGGGACATCTTCTGACCAAAGGAGAAGTTTCTGACACCTTCTGTTGTTGCAGAATATTTGGCTTCTTCCACCCAGAGGCAGTCCTTTTGAAAGTTCATCCGGGGTTTAGTGGGCTCCTGCCCACCCTGGCCACTTGTGTGGCTCTTGGACTTGGTACCCATCCTTTGCAGGTCCTCAGGTCCAGGAATCCATCTTCAGTGCTTTGCAGTCAGTTGTTGCCTTTGCAGAATCCCCTATCTCGACTTTACTGTCTTTCTGGGGTAGGAGGGTAACTTACTCATACTTTTCAGGTTCTTGGGGTGGGGTATCTTGGACACTCTTAGTGTTTTCTTACACTCCTAGCAACCCTCTACACACTACACTAGGCCTGGGGTCCATTCGTGTTTCGCATTCCACTTTTGAAGTATATGGTTTGTGTTGCCCCTGGGCCTATTTTTTCCTATTCTGTTCTATTGTGTTCTACAGTGCTTGCACTACATTTCTAAGTGTTTTACTTACCTGATTTTGGTTTGTATGTATATTTTGTGTATGCTACTTACCTCCTAAGGGAGTATATCCTCTGAGATACTTTTGGCATATTTTCACTAAAATAAAGTACCTTCATTTTTAGTAACTCTGAGTATTTTGTTTTCTTATGATTTAGTGCTATATGATATAAGTGGTATAGTAGGAGCTTTGCATGTCTCCTAGTTCAGCCTAAGCTGCTATGCTATAGCTACCTCTATCAGCCTAAGCTGCTAGAACACTACTAATCTACTAATAAGGGATAACTGGACCTGGCACAAGGTGTAAGTACCATCAGGTACCCACTATAAGCTAGGCCAGCCTCCTACATTGGTGGTGCAGTGGTGGGATAAGTACTTGTAACTGCTTTACCACTTTGTCATTGGTGCTTTTCATAAGAAAAACATAAACCAAATACTTCAGAATATACACAGTAACCTGAACAGTTTAACTTTCCTTCTCTATAACTTTCTAAAACGTTTCTGAAAAGTTTCGGAAAAGTTTGGAAAAGTTTTTCTCTGTTCTTTTAAAAGTTCCAAAACCTTTTTTTCTCTCTCTGTCCTAAACCTTTTCTGTCATGTCTGCAGTAGAGCTTACTTCCACAGTCGTCCAGGTAACATATGGGAATCTAAACTTTAAAAGTTTGAGGGGCCTCTGCATTGAAAGAGGTTTAGCAATTGGTAAGAATCCTGCAAAAGATGTTCTCCTTAGTCTTCTCCTAGAAAGTGACCAGAACCAGTCTGGCCCATCCTAGGATCAGGAGGTAGAGTAGGGGGATACCCAGCCAGACTCAGAGGAGTCCCCTGAGGATGCTGGGGAGGGTTCTTCCAAGGACCAGTCAGCTAACAGGCCATCTAGTGACACTGGTAGTGGGACGGGGGTCACACTAGTAGGGCACCTTTCACTCCTAAAGGCCAGGTTACTAGTGTCCAGTCAGTTAGGGACAGGTCCAACTCTGCCAATTCCCACATTTCTTCTGTGTCTCACAATTCCCAAGCCCCCTACCCTGAGAATAACTTAATGGAAAGGGAACTCAGAAAGCTGAGGTTGGAAGAGGCCAGACTGAAGCTTAAACAGCAACAGCTGGCCTTAGACAGGGAATCTCTGGATGTGGAAAGGGAAATGCAGAGTTTGGGGTTAGTTCCCATGGTGGCAGCAGCAGTGTTTTTGATAGCAATCCTGTTAGAGAGTAAGATTCCAGAAACCTGCATACGATAGTCCCCCTTTACAAGGAGGGGGATGATATTAATAGTGGTTTGCTGTACTTGAGAGGGCCTGTATGGTGCAACTGGTCCCTCGAAGGCAGTTGGCTGCTATCTTGTGGCTATCTTTCACTGGTAAGGGTAGGGATAGGCTCCTTACTGTCAGAGAAAGTGATGCTAATTACTACAAAGTTTTAAAGGATGCACTCTTGGATGGATTTGGCTTAACCACTGAACAATACAGGATTAAGGGCCAGATGTAGGTAGGTATTAGATTGCGACTCGCAAATTGCAACTCGCAATCCGAGATGCAGAAAGGTGTCTCAGACACCTTCTGCGACTCGCTATAGGGTCGCAAAGACCCACCTCATAAATATTTATGAGGTGGGTCGCAGTTTGCGACCCCATAGCGAGTCTAGGCACTCACAGGGATGGTGGCCTGCTGGAGACAGCAGACCACCATGTCCGTGACTGCTTTTCAATAAAGCATTTTTTTTGTTCTCTTTGCAGCCCGTTTTCCTTAAAGGAAAACGAGCTGCAAATAGAAAAAATACCGAAACCTTTTTGTTTAGTTTTTTTTCAGAGTAGGCAGTGGTCCACTTTCACGGTCACAAATCAACTCTACATCGTGGTGCAAATCGCAAATAGGAAGGGAACACCCCTTCCTATTTGCGTGTCGGAAACACATTTTGCGAGTTGGTTCCGACTCGCTAAATGTGTTTCTGCATCACGTGAGGCCTTTTGCTCCTCAAAAACTGCGTTTTTCGCCGTTTGCGAGGTGCAAAAGGCTACCTACATCTGGCCCTTAGATCAGAGACACCAGAAACGAGTCCTCTCAAGACTGGACAGACTTTGTAGACTGTTCAGTGAAGGCCTTGGAGGGTTGGTTACATGACAGTAAGGTGACTGACTATGAAAGCCTGTATAATCTAATCCTGAGAGAGCATATCCTGAACAATTGTGTGTCTGATTTGTTGCATCAGTACTTGGTAGACTCAGATCTGACCTCTCCCCATGAATTGGGAAAGAAAGCAGACCAATGGGTCAGTACAAGAGTGAACAGAAAAGTTCATACAGGAGGTGACAAATATGGCAAGAAGAAAGATGGTGAGAAATCTCAGGATAAGCATGGGGATAAAGGGAAAACTAAAGATCCTTCTTCAAATCCTAAACACTCTTCAGGGGGTGGGGATAAATCAACTTCTTCCTCTTCTACACAACCCACACACATTAAAAAGCCTTGGTGCTATGTGTGTAAAAATAAAGGCCATAAGCCAGGGGATAAGTCCTGCCCAGGTAAACCCCCTGAGCCTACCACTACTAATACATCAAATCCTAGTGCCCCTAGCAGTAGTGGTAATAGTGGTGAGACTGCTGGCAACAGTCAAAATAAGGTTGTAGTTGGGTTCACTTATCGGTCCATCATAGTAACTGGGGTAGTCAGTCCCAAGACAGTTTCGGTCACACCTGGTGGCATTGGCCTTGCCACACTGGCTGCTTGTCCCCTTACAATGGATAAGTACAGACAGACAGTTTCAATAAATGGTGTTGAGGCTCAGGCCTACAGGGACACACGTGCCAGTATCACTTTGGTGACTGAAAACCTAGTGTCTCCTGTACAACACATCATTGGACAACAGTACAAGATTATTGATGTCCATAACTCCACTAAGTTCCTTCCCTTAGCTATAATTCAGTTTAGTTGGGGTGGAGTTACTGGCCCTAAGCAGGTGGTAGTATCACCTAGCTTACCTGTAGACTGTCTCTTAGGTAATGACCTAGAGGCCTCAGGTTGGGCTGAGGTAGAGTATAATACCCATGCAGCCATGCTGGGTATCCCTGCGGAATTGCTTCCTCTCATTTCAGCTGAAATGAAAAAGCAAAGGAGAGAAAAAGGCCTGAAAACTCAGGATCCTTCTCCAACAACAGATGAAAAGGGCATTAAAGTATCCCCTACCCACCCTGCCATTCAAGATACCATTCCTGTGGTGGGAGAAACCTCTCCTGGGGTGGCACCTGTACCAAGGGAACCATCAGCTGGCACAGCTGTACTCCCTGAGGTGGAAGTACCTCTCTGTGGGATAACTAATATTGGTGAGAAAAAGTGCGCCATTTTAGTTAACATGGAGCATCCCTCTAACCCTCCCAGAAAAACTTTAGTGCAGCAACCCTGCACTGCCTCACAACACTTAGGACAGCAGCCCTGCTCTAGTGTGGAGCTCATAGGACAGCATCCCTGCCCTGCTCCAACTCAAAAGAAACAGCAACCCTGTTCTCTCTTACAGCCATATGGACAAAGCTTTTGCCCAACTATGGCTTTACTGAGACAGCATACCTGTCTGGCATTCTCATCACTTGACATAGGTCCAGTGGACAATTCCCACTGCTCTAAACTAAAACATACTAATAGGAACTCTGAGAATATAACTTCACATTGCTGGCTAGCTAAACATCTTCAAACAGGGTGGTTCACATCCCCACAGGGAAGTAACCATATAGTGGATGATAAAAGGAGTAACCAATCTATTGCAGAGCTACTCTCCACTTATCACCACTTAGACAATAAAGACTGTAGGAAAGTACCATCTTGCCTGGCATGTTACCCCCATTTTTACTGTATGTATGTTTGTTTTTGCTTATGTGTCACTGGGATCCTGCTAGTCAGGACCCCAGTGCTCATAAAGTATGCCCTGTATGTGTTCCCTGTGTGGTACCTAACTGTATCACTGAGGCTCTGCTAACCAGAACCTCAGTGTTTATGCTCTCTCTGCTTTTAAAATTATCACTGCAGGCTAGTGACTAATTTTACCAATTCTGATTGGCACACTGGAACACCCTTATTATTCCCTAATATATGGTACCTAGGTACCCAGGGTATTGGGGTTCCAGGAGTTCCCCATGGGCTGCAGCAATTCTTTTGCCACCCATAGGGAGCTCAGACAAATCTTATACATGACTGCCACTGCAGCCTGCGTGAAATAACGTCCACGTTATTTCACAGCTATTTTTCACTGCACATAAGTCACTTATAAGTCACCTATATGTCTAACCCTCACTTGGTGAAGGTTAGGTGCAAAGTTACTTAGTTTGTGGGCACCCTGGCACTAGCCAACGTGCCCCCACATTGTTCAGGGCAAATTCCCCAGACTTTGTGAGTGCGGGGACACCATTACACGTGTGCACTACATAAAGGTAAATACCTATATGTAGCATCACAATGTTAACTCCGAACATGGCCACATAACATGTCTAGGATCACGGAATTTTCACCCCAATACCATTCTGGTATTGGGGGGATAATTCCGTGCATCCCCGGGTCTCCAGCATAGAGCCCGGGTACTGCCAAACTAACTTTCTGGGGTCTCCTCTGCAGCTACCACTGCTGCCAACCTCTCAGACAGGTTTATGCCCCCCTGGGGCCTGGGCAGCCTGGTCCCAGGAAGGCAGAACAAAGGATTTCCTCTGAGAGAGGGTGTTACACCCTCTCCCTTTGGAAATAGGTGTAAAGGGCCTGGGAGGAGTAGCCTCTCCTGGCCTCTGGAAATGCTTTGAAGGGCACAGATGGTGCCCTTCTTGCATAAGCCAGTCTACACCGGTTCAGGGATCCCCCCAGCCCTGCTCTGAAGCGAAACTGGACAAAGGAAAGGAGAGTGACCACTCTGTTGTGTCTTTTATGTCACGCTCTGTAGGTTCGGCACGCGGTGTCGTATTGTCGCATGCTGCCCGCTGTCGTGGCTTCGTGCCCTTGAGCGTTCGCCAGGAGATGGTTGAGCGTGGCGTGAGAGGGGCTGGAAGACGCGACAGCGGCGGTTTGTGTCTCTTAACACAGAAGAAATAAACTTGGTTACCACAACTAAGACGACTCCTACTGTGATTACAACATTGATTTTTGGGGACGAGGTGTCTGCAGACCGCCGCAACATTACCCACGCAGATTGGTGAGATAACATTTTCTGTTCTTGCCTCGACGTGCGTCTTCCTCGTCTATAGCCAGCAGGAAATGAATGAATACTGGGAGCTCTTCTGTTTGGAGGATTGTGTGACTGCTGTTGTAGCAAACAACTCTAATGGGACTCTACAGGTGCTGTGGCTGGCGTTTTCAGTGGCCATCTTGGATGTATTTTGGTGTTTAAAGCTCCATAGAGCCATATTAGCAGTGTCAACAGTGAAATAATATTATTACACAGTTTACAAGTTGAACTATAAGCTTTTTATGGAAAGGATGACAATCTGAAGAGGTCCTGACTTTTACTGCTAAGTCTGGGCTTGCACTATGCAGTCAGTTAATCCTCCACCACCCTTCTTGGAAACTCCAGGGGCGCCTCCCATACCATGGAGACAATGGTTTGACGGTTTTGAGACATACCTGGGAGCTATAGGAGCCTCACGTTTTCACCCTGAAAGGAAAAAGTGTCTGCTTTTACATTCTCTGGGGTATTAAGGGAGAGAGATCTTCAAACACTTACCAGACCTGCCGCAATTGATGAAGAACTTCATGAGTATCATATCACTACCAAGAAGTTGTCAACAAGATTTGATGTACTGCGAGTCTGGTAGTTTTGTGGCACAAATTCTTCAAGCATCAGCAATTTCAAAGTGAGGATGTTGACGCATACGTCAGTGCACTTAGACGACTGGCTTCTAAGTGTGAATTTAGAGATTTTCAAGATCAGCTGATAAGGGACCAGTTCATTGGTCATTGCTCAAACAAACACATTCAGCAGAAACTACTTAGCATGGGAAATGCAATGTTGGATAAGGTTATCAAAACAGCCAACAGTGTTGAACTGGCCCAGATCTCTCTAAAGGAACTCTCATCTAGCACTGGTGTGAAGGACTCTGATGAACTGCAAGTCAATGTCATTACAAAAATGGGTGCGGTAAAGAAAGCTGAGCTGAAGAAACATGACAATCCTTTTTTTAGGTCTTCTAACATTTGTTTTAGATGTTGGAACACGCCCCACTTCAAGGATGGCAAAAGTTGTCCAGCGAAGAATGTTGTATGTAGGAAGTGTAGCAAAGTGGGTCATTTTGCAAAAGTCTGTCAATCCACGTGTAATAAGCAAGCTAAAGTGACTTGTGTAGTGGAGGAAGATGAGGAAAATAGAGAGGAATCTTTTGTAAAAGCCTTTCAGGACATGATTGTTGTGGTCACGGAAAATGTCTTGGGGGTCAAGGAACAAAACCAATGCATATATCCCCTGGTGGATATTCGGGTTGGAGAGAAATAGCTTTGTTTGTTGGTGGACTCTGGGGCACGTATTACTATGATCACATCGGATCTGTTCCACAACACTTGGGGTGATAGAGAGTTATTGCCTCCCGACAGATCACCGGTCTCTTATGAGGGCAGGAAAATTGTGTTAGAAAGGCTACATAGAAGACAGCCTAGAGTTCAAGGGTCAGAGGATCTTTGGTAAAATTTATGTGGCCTATAAAGGTCTGAACATTTTGGGTTGGTGCCACCAAGGGTTGTTAGGTATGGTGCTGAAACCCGGAGCTAAAGAACAAATCCTTGTTGTGGAGAACTCAGAATCAAAGACACTGTTTGAAGATGAGTTTCCTGGTATTTTTACCCTGGGTTTGAGAAAGATTTCAGGTTTCAAACACAGGATAAAGGTAAAGGATAGGGCCATCCCTGTGAGACATAAGGTCAGGTCGGTGCCGTTTAGTGTAAGAGAGGATCTTAAAGCTGAATTGAACAAGCTTCAACAGAATGGTGTAATTGAGCCCATTGAGTCCAGTTTGTGGCTTTCACCACTGGTGGTTGCCCAAAACGTAATGGAGACCTACATTTATGTGTGGACCTGAGGAGTCTCAATAAGGAAATATGGGTAGACTCATATCCCTTACCTAAGATCAGCGACCTACTTGAAGAGCTTAGAGGCTCTGTGTGGTTTTCCAAGATAGATCTGGCATCTGCGTATCACCAGGTGGTGTTAGATGAGGATTCGGGCCATTACACAGCCTTTAATTCCCCGTTTGGCACCTTCCAGTTTTGCAGGATGCCATTTGGGTTGGCCTCCGCTGTGTCAGCTTTTCAACGCATCATGCACAAAATTTTGGGGGAAGTCCAGGGCATTCTAATTTTTCAAGATGATGTCTTGATCCATACTAGGGGTTTGGAAGATCACAATTAGAAAATTAGATCTGTGTTTAAGATTTTTCAGTCCTATGGCGTCGGCGTAAAGAAAGAAAAATGTTAGTTTTACAAGAAAAAGATGTGTGTCTGGGGAAGGGGAAGCACCGTGGCCCGGGCTGGTAAAGGCGATTCTGGAATCTCCAAACCCCAAGGACAAAGACGAGTTGCGATCATTTGTGGGCATGTTTGAATATTATTTTAGGTTCATTTCCAACTATGCTAGCAAAATGAAAGTTTTGTCTAACATGCTCAAGAAAGAAGTACTGTTTATATGGGACAGTGAGTGTCAAACTACATTCGAAAAGGTGAAGAAGGAGTTGGTGGATGCCAGACCATTGAGTCTGTATGACCCCAGCCAATTGTGCACCATCACGGTTGACGCTAGTAGGTATGGTTTGGGGGCAGTTCTGTCACAAGGTATGGGAAAAGATGAGAAGGTCATTAGTTATGCCTTCAGAGTTTTATGTGAACCAGAACTCAATTACTCAGTGATTGAAAAAGAGTTGCTAGCATGCTATTGGGCTAGTGAGACATTTAGAAGCTATGTGTGGGGCAGAAACTATGTAATTCAAACTGATCATAAACCGTTGGTGTACATTTTAAATGGGGACAAAATTAACTACACACCCCCCCCCGCATTGCACGCCTCACCACAAAATTGTTACAGTATGATTTCCAGGTCAGGTACATTCCGGAGAAAGATAATTTCACAGCAGAATTTCTATCTAGATTACCGATTAATAAAGAAAGCACTGTTGATTTGGAGGATGATGTGGAAGATTGTTTTATAGCGGCTGTAGATGCTGATGAATCCAAGGTGTGCACGGAGACTGTGTTAAGGATGGCTGAAAGCAATGATGAGGTGTTGTGCATCATTAAGCAGCATATAATCAACGGCTGGCCTAAGGAATACATTTGAATTCAGAGGTCCAACCGTATGCCAGGGCGGGTGATGAGTTGTCAATTGAAGATGGCATTGTTTTGAGGAATGATAAATGTGTACCCCCGTGCGATGTTTGATCAAAATTGGTGGACAATGTGCATGAGGGGCACCTTGGTGCCACTATGACAAAGAGACGTATCAGGGCACACTATTGGTGGCCTTCTATGGATAAAGATGTGGAAAGGGCTGTGGATGGATGTGTTGTGTGTAACAGTGCAGAAAAAGGGTTGAAGATTGTAAAACCACCATTACAACCCATATCTTTACCTGACAAGGCTTGGGTTAAAGTGGGGGTCGATATGGTAGGGCCCTTCAATTTTCTCCCTAGTCAGATGCGTTATGCCTTTCTACTGATGGATTACTTCAGTAAGTGGCCAGAGGTGCGTTTTTTTGCTAAGCCTACGGCTGGTAGTGCCATATAGTTTCTCAAAGAAATCTTTTGGAGGGAAGGATTTCCAGAGTTTTTAATCTCGGATAATGGAGTACAGTTTGTGAGCAATGAGTTGGAAACGTTTCTGGGAGAGTCTGGTATGAAACATTTGTAGAGTTCTCAGTACCATCCTCAAACAAATGGTTTAGTAGAGAGAATCAACAGAGTGGTTGTGGAGTGCATCAAGTGGGCTAAAGTGAGCGAATTGGATGTCGAAGAAGCTGTGAATTCAATGTTGTGGTTCTATCGCACCACTCCACATTCAGTGATGAAAATCTCTCTGTTTGAGCTTTTGAAGGGTGGACGTAGCACCTAAAGACTTTTCCCGGCCTGGTTAGCCAATGTTGTGTCTGGTAAATTTCCCGATTCGGTGGACAAGGACAGGGTGTTGGGTGAAGTAAAAAAAAATCAGGATAAGGTGAAAGCTAGGTATGACCAGAAAAATTCTCTCATTTCAACCTGGAGATGTGGTGCGCATCAAGTTACAGACTTTTGTGAGGAAAGCGGAGGCATGCTGTCGGAGTCCGGTGACGGTGAGGAAAGTGTGTGGTAATGCTATCATGGTTGAGGGTGGTTAATGGTGGAATGTGGGTAAGGTTGTGAAGGTGAATGACGTCAGTCACAGTGGAATGAAAAGGGGTAGTAGGTCTATGTCAGAGGGCACAGATCAGGAACGGAGGGCGTCAGACACAAATTTGTTGGAACCCCATACACTTAGTAGATCTGTCCGTGAGAAACTGGTACCGCTCAAACTTAGGGAATGTAATGGCTTTTAGCAGGAATGTTACTTATTATTGTCAGTTTAAGGACACATTTAGTTGGTTTTTCAATGTTATGTAATTTCCTCTTTGGTGGAAATTAAAAAAAGGGGGAGATATGTTGTGTCTTGTATGTCACGCTCTGTAGGTTTGGCACGCGGTGTCGTACCGTCGCGTACTGCCCGCTGTCGGTGATGCAAAAGTTTGGTGCCTGCGTTGGCAGGGGGAAGATTCTGTCGACCCACTGGAGATTTCTTCTTGGCTTCCAGTGCAGGGTGAAGCAGACAGCCCTCAGACCATGCACCACCAGGAAACAGTTGAGAAAGCCAGCAGGATGAGACGCTACAATGTTGCTGGTAGTCTTCTTGCTACTTTGTAGCAGTTATGCAGCCGTCCTGGAGCAGTCAGCGGTTGATCCTTGGCAGAAGGCAAAGAGGGAAGTGCAGAGGAACTCTGGTGAGCTCTTGCATTCATTATCTGGTGAGATACCAACAGGAGAGACCCTAAATAGCCCACAGAGGAGGATTGGCTACAAAGACAGGTAAGCACCTATAAGGAGGGGTCTCTGACGTCACCTGTTGGCACTCGCCACTCAGAGCTGTCCATTGTGCCCTCACACCTCTGCATCCAAGATGGCAGAGGTCTGGGACACACTGGATGAGCTCTGGGCACCTCCCCTGGGAGGTGCTGGTCAGGAGAGTGTGTTGTAATCACGGTAGGAGTCATCTTAGTTGTGGTAACCAAGTTTATTTCTTCTGTCTTAAGAGAGACAAACCGCTGCTGTCTCATCTTCCAGCCCCTCTCATGCCGCGCTCAACTGTCTCCTGGCAAAGGCTTGAGCAGTCAGTTGTTACCTGTGCAGAATCCCCTATCTCGACTTTACTGTCTTTCTAGGGTAGTAGGGTAATTTTACTCCTACTTTTCAGGGTCTTGGGGTGGGGTATCTTGGACACCCTTAGTGTTTACTTACACTCCCAGCGACCCTCTACACACTACACCAGGCCTGGGGTCCATTCATGGTTAGCATTCCACTTTTGGAGTATATGGTTTGTGTTGCCCCTGTGCCTATTTTCTCCTATTGCATTCTATTGTGTTCTACAGTGTTTGCACTACTTTTCTAAGTGTTTTACGTACCTGATTTTGGTTTGTGTGTATATTTTGTGTATATTACTTACCTCCTAAAGGAGTATATCCTCTGAGATACATTTGGCATATTGTCACTAAAATAAAGTACCTTTATTATTAGTAAATCAGAGTATTGTATTTTCTTATGATAAAGTGCTATATGATATAAGTGGTATAGTAGAAGCTTTGCATGTCTCCTAGTTGAGCCTCAGCTGCTCTGCTATAGCTACCTCTATCAGACTAAGTTGCTAGAACACTACTAATCTACTAATAAGGGATAGCTGGACCTGGCACAAGGTGTAAGTACCATCAGGTACCCACTATAAGCCAGGCCAGCCTCCTACATGCTGTTTACACTTCTCCTCTAGACAGTGACACAAAGAGAGCTGGGGTGTAGCCTGCATATCCTCATGAACCATCTGAGCTAGACTGGAGGGAGGAGTGGTCACTTACACCTGAAAGGACTCTGCCTGCCCTTACACAATGCAGTCTCCAACCCCCTTGTGTGCGTCTGGGGCCTGGCCTGGACACTTGAGACTTTGCTTTGAAGTTTGCCAACTTCAAAGGCAGAAAGGTATTTAAGTATTGAGCCCAAAGGGTCAGACTGGTACAATCTTTCTGGAATCAGGAGAATAACTGAAGGAGGAGTACTCTCTTTTTGCTGTGTTGCTTTGCTGGACTGGCCTGCACTTGCTGCTTCTGCCTGAAAAGAGTGCAAAGGGTGAACTTTGCTGGGTGTCCTGCTCGAATTAATTCTCCAAGGGCTTGGAGTAGAGCTTGCCTTCTTTTGGAAGTCTCAGGGACACCAAAGACTTCAGTTTCCTCATCCTGCATCACTGGGAACTGTGTATTTTGTACTGTTCAAGAGGAGAAACCACCACAACGCAGCCCTGGCTGGCACTGTGACCTGCCGATGGTACATGGAGCTGCACTGCACCACTTCGCACTGTGACCCTGGTCTCACTGAAGCCGTCATCGGAAGACTTCACGAGCAGCTGCTTGCACCACAACCTGTGGGCCCCACACTCTGGCATCGCCTTGTTCACACTGCAGCCTGGGCATCCCCAATGATGATGCTCCTGCTGACACTGGCGCCGCTTCCTGCACCGTGGCCACCACTCATGAGGAGCACGAAACACCTTCCGGTCCCGCACCACAGACTCTGTCTACCAACAATAGCACCATTGACTCCAATGTCATCACCAGGCATCCTTGCCTGCTCCGTGGCCTGTGGACACTGTTTGTAAGGGTCACTGAGCAACGTTTCATCCTGCACCGCTGGCTTGGGCCTACCGAAGACAGCACTTCAGCAACAACGACGCTGCTGCCTGCACCGTGACCTGGTGGTAGTCTCACCGCACCGCTTCACACCGCAGCCCTGGTCTCACCGATGCTGCCAGCACAGTGACCTGTGGGTACCCCATATTGCACCATACCACTTTGCACCGCAGCTGCGACACCAATCACAGCAGTGCGGAGTTTGACCTGTGTTGTGTGTGACTTCAAGAGCCCAATGACTCCCTCACCGACTCCAGAACCGACACTGCACTGCCAGAAAAGCTGCTCTCCGGAGCTCACTGCGAGGATCACAACGCCCTGCAATTCCAAAGTTACTGTTTGCGGGTGTTCCCGACACCGTAGCTGGCCCGCGATACCGCAGCTGGCCTGAACTGTTGGTTTTGTTGATCATAACGTCGTGATGGCCCCAGGTGGATCTTTCGACTTCAAAGAACTGTATTTTGGATTAAATGTTGCAGAATTCATATACGTATTACTGTATGGTGGATTTTTACTATATTTGGTCTTGTTTTATATAGATAAATATCGGTTATTTTTCTAAAACTGGTGTCCTTTTGTAGTGTTTTCACTGTGTTACTGTGTGTTATGCGTAAATGCTTTACACATTGCTTCTGAGATAAACCTTTCTGCTCGTGCCAAGCTATCAAGTGGGTGAACAGGGGTTTTCTGAGCAGGTATCTCCCTTATCCTGACTAGAGTGAGGGTCCCTTCTTGGACAGGGTGCAAACCGACTGCCCATTAGAGACCCCATTTCTAACATACACCAAGGCACCCAGGCAGCCTACCTGCTGCTGGTACCCGTAAGTTGCCTATGGCAGTAGTACCACAAGAAGAACAGCCTACTGTTGAAGCTATATTTATCAGGGAGTCACTTACCATCGAAATCACAAGAAAGTGAGTTTCTACAATGAGAAGTTGGCTAAAATGTTAGAAGTTGACCTCCTAGTTTCTTTTGTGAAAGGTGTGGGCTTCCTGGAATTTGTGAAGACTCTCTTCCCAAAATGGAAGGTTCCCAGTCAGAGCTATGTTGCCACAGTGGCTGTGCCAGAGCTGCATCATGAAGTGATGCAAATAGTTGGCAGTGCTATGAAGCAGGCGCTGTTCAGTCCATCTACATCAAGGACATATGGTACAGTTGTCAAGCAACAGATTACATGGGCATAATTGCACACTGGGTCTCTTTCCAGGGAGTTAGGCAAAGGGTATTACAGTGAATGAATCTTTTCAGAACATTCAGCAGCATGCAACAGTTGTGATGTTCACTATGAAGGAGTTGTATTCAGCTACCAACATCTTGGAAAAGTTTAATTCCAAGGTCAATGAAAGGCTTAAACTTTGAGGTCTCACAACTAGATTTGTTGCCACTGACAATGGCAGTAATATAGTGAAAGCCATGGCTGATGGTGGGTATTTCAAAGTCTTGGGTTTAATGTGGGAGGCTGGCCTGGCTTATAGTGGGTACCTTGTGGTACTTACACACTGTGCCAGGTCGGTTATCCCTTATTAGTAGAATAGAGGTGTTTCTAGCAGCTTAGGCTGAATGAAGGTAGCTATGGCAAAGCAGCTTAGGCTGAACTAGGAGACATGCAAAGCTCCTAATATACCACGTATATGCTATAGCACAATATCATAAGAAAACACAATACTCAGAGTTACTAAAAATAAAGGGACTTTATTTTTATGACAATATGCCAAAAGTTCCTCAGTGAGTACCCTCAGTTAGAAGGTAAGTAATGTACACAAATCCAAAACAGGTAAGTAACAGTAAGAAAAGTAGTGCAAACAATGTAGAATCACAATAGGATGCAATAGGTGAACATAGGTTTGGGGCAACACAAACCATATACTCCAAAAGTGGAATGTGATTCACAAATGGACCCCAGACCTATGGGAGATTGTAGAGAGTCGTTGGGACTGTAAGAAAACAGTCAGGGTGTCCAGGATACCCCACCCCAAGACTCTGAAAAGTAGGAGTAAAGTTCCCCTACTACCCCAGAAAGACACAATTGTCGTGATAGGGGGATTCTGCAAGAACCACAAGCACCAGCAAACCACTGAAGACGGATTCCTGGACGTGAGGACCTGCAAGGCAAGGGGACCAAGTCCAAGAGTTGCGATAGTGTCCAGGGGGGGCAGGAGCCCAGGAAACCCCGGATGAAGGTGCTAAAGGGCTGCCTCCAGGTGGAAGAAGCCGAAGATTCTGCAACAACGAAAAGGGCTAGGGACAGAAGGGTTGCAGAAGTGTTTCCTCACAGAAATACCGCAAACAAGCCTTGCTAGCTTCAAGGGTTGCGGTAGAGGTTTCTGGGTGCTGCTGGGGACCAGGAAGGACCAGGATGTCGCCCCTTGGAAGAGGAGACAGAGGGGGTGCTCAGCAACTCACAGAGCTCCCAAAGAAGCAGGCAGCAGCCGCAGAAGTACTGGAGCAGGCATTTAGAAGATTTGTGAACCGGAGTCACAAAAGGAGGGTCCCACGATGTCGGAGTCCAGCTCAGAGGGTTGAGCACTGCAGGACAGAGTTCTGGGGACCCAGGCTGGGCTCTGCACAAAGGAATCTCTGGAGAAGTGCACAGAAGCCGGAGCAGCTGCAAATCACGCAGTACACAGGTTTGCAGTCTAGCGTGGGGAGGCAAGGACTTACCTCCACCAAACTTGGACTGAAGGATCACTGGACTGTGGGGGTCACTTGGATCTAGCTCCTGTGTTCCAGGGACCACGCTTGTCAGGATGAGAGGGGACCCAGAGGACAGGTGATGCAGTCTTTTGGTGTCTGCGTTAGCAGGGGGAAGATTCTGTCGACCCACAGGAGATTTCTTCTTGGCTTCCAGTGCAGGGTGAAGGCGGACAGCCCCCAGAGCATGCACCACCTGGAAACAGTCGAGAAAGCCGGCAGGATGAGGTGCTACAATGTTGCTGGTAGTCGTCTTGCTACTTTGTTGTGGTTTTGCAGGCGTCCTGGAGCAGTCAGAGGTCGATCCTTGGCAGAAGTCGAAGAGGGAAGTGCAGAGGAACTCTGGTGAGCTCTTCCATTCGTTATCTGAAGAATACCCCAGAGGAGAGACCCTACATAGCCAGAAAAGGAGGTTTGGCTACCAAAAAAGAAGGATTGGCTATCAAGAGAGGTAAGAGCCTATCAGAGGGGGTCTCTGATGTCACCTGCTGGCACTGGCCACTAAGAACAATCCAGTGTGCCCCCAACACCTCTGAATCCGAGATGGCAGAGGTCTGGGACACACTGGAGGAGCTCTGGGCACCTCTCCTGGGAGGTGCAGGTCAGGGGAGTGGTCACTCCCCTTTCCTTTGTCCAGTTTCGCGCCAGAGCAGGGCTGGGGGATCCCTGAACCGGTGTAGACTGGCTTATGCAGAGATGGGCACCATCTGTGCCCATCAAAGCATTTTCAGAGGCTGGGGGAGGCTACTCCTCCCCAGCCCTGACACCTTTTTCCAAAGGGAGAGGGTGTAACACCCTCTCTCTGAGGAAGTCCTTTGTTCTGCCTTCCTGGGCCGGGGCTGTCCAGACCCCAGGAGGGCAGAATCCTGTCTGACTGGTTGGCAGCAGCTGCAGTGGAAACCCCGGAAAGGCAGTTTGGCAGTACCTGGGTTCTGTGCTAGAGACCCGGGGGATCATGGAATTGCCCACCAAATACCAGAATGGTATTGGGGTGGCAATTCCATGATCTTAGACATGTTACATGGCCATGTTAGGAGTTACCATTGTGACGCTACACATAGATAGTGTCCTATGTGCAGTGCACGCGTGTAATGGGGTCCCCGCACTCACAAAGTTTGGGGAATTTGCCCTGAACGATGTGGGGGCACCTTGGCTAGTGCCAGGGTGCCCACTCACTAAGTAACTTGGCACCTAACCTTCACCAAGTGAGGGTTAGACATATAGGTGACTTATAAGTTACTTATGTGCAGTGAAAAATGGCTGTGAAATAACGTGGACGTTATTTCACTCAGGCTGCAGTGGCAGGCCTGTGTAAGAATTATCTGAGCTCCCTATGGGTGGCAAAAGAAATGCTGCAGCCCATAGGGATCGCCTGGAACCCCAATACCCTGGGTACCTAGGTACCATATACAAGGGAATTATATGGGTGTTCCAGTGTGCCAATGAGAATTGGTCAAATTAGTCACTAGCCTGCAGTGACAATTTTAAAAGCAGAGAGAGCAGAAACACTGAGGTTCCGGTTAGCAGATCCTCAGTGATACAGTTAGGCACCACACAGGGAACACATACAGGGCATACTTTATGAGCACTGGGGTCCTGACTAGCAGGATCCCAGTGACACATAGGCAAAAACAAACATACATACAGTAAAAATGGGGGTAACATGCCAGGCAAGATGGTACTTTCCAACATAAGGGGAGCAAGAAAAGGGGTACTGCTGCACTGGGTTCAGTGCAACTTTTCTTAAATCTTCCTGTTTATACTATTGCTGCCACGACTTTAATAAAGCTTTACATTTTCCAATCCCTTGAGGTTCCATCCATTGCGCTTCAGCCAGGAACTTTGACCCTCTCGCCAAGTTTTTGACGGATTTATATTCCAGTACTGAGGTGAACTATCACTCCATTTGTGTTCTCTGTAATTCTCAATGACAGGGAGTACTAAGTTACTGCCAAGCTTGTGTTCAATTGCTGGTGTTGGTCAGTGGCCCTGGACTGAGGGGCAGAGTAGCAACTGAAACTCTAGGTCAACCTGTGAAAAATGCTATTGTTTCAGAGCTCCAACCTGCCTAAATCACATTAGCAAACACAGCCCGGCCAATAGCAGACAACATTTCTTTAAATAATATTATTTTACTCTGGAGTACCAGCATTCACTTTTAAAATTCTCAAAAGCCCCATGCCTCTGCACGGGTGGCACATATGAGTCATAGAATTCCCCTTCACCAAGCTTCATTCCTGCCAAGATGACCCTTTGTAATGTCAAATGGGAATGACTGTAAAATACTCTGATAGAGACCCTGAAAGCTGCGATATCAAGTAAAGTCTCCATAAAAGTGAAGTGGTCCTCCAAGGGGGTGTTAACCTCCTGACTGGCTCGTAAGAAGTGATTCTTCTTCACGACTGCCAGAACTTTCTCGAACAGTTGCGTTTTCCTAGCTGGACATTTGATTTCTTTTTCATTTTTGGGGTGTGTTTCAAGTTCATGGTTCAGTCTTTACCCATCAGTATTAGCAGTGTATTTGGTGATATATTATTGACTCATGCCAAGAGTAAGATTTTTGACAGACCAGACTGGGCGTTAGAGAACGTCAACTCATTAAATTCACTCCCTCGATTTTAATAACCCAGAGGAGTGGTCCAAAGAATGAATTAACTTGAATGATAGAAGCAATAGGGGCTGACGAGAATAGTGTAAGGAGTGTGAGATGTTGGGATCAAACTCTTAGACATAAGGTTGAACAGGTTGCTTGTACTGCGAGGCTTGGCTTTTAATCTGGCTCCCAGCCACACTGATTCTTGTCAAATCCTGTTATTTCTATTTTTTATAGAAATGGTCTGCTTTATCCTCGTGCTACTAATTGGACCAGTCTAATACTTAGATCTAGTATTTAGACATAGAAAAGCCCTACAAAGGGGGCCCGTGCACCCCCCACTGTTTTTTCATAATGACCATGCCCCCAGGACCTGGCCCACCCGGGGCTACATTAATAACGAGTGCGGGAGACAGCACTTTTTTTAATTACATTTGCAGGGGATTTGCTGATCCCTGGGAATTTCACCAGAAATTGTTGACACCAGCACAAAGGGGAGTAGGTATTTCTACCCTACCCCCTTCACCTTTTTTGTGTGCCAACACGTCCTGGTTGAAGTGTTGGCAGCCAATCAGATCTCAGCACGAGATCTCCGGGATACACAGAGCCTCCGCATTCCTATATATCTATATTTCTTTAATATCCCTAAATCTACTAAATAGATTTACACCAAATCACAAACAACACGATTTCTGGACCAAGTGCTAGCTTTCTGTCAAATTTGATGGAATTCTGACCAACGGTTTGGGTTGGAGTAATGTTCAAAACCTCGGTGGGAATTAACATGGGAAACACACTTTTTTTTACCCCCCCTTTTTCTCAGCCCTCTCTTGACAAATCACCCTGAAGCTTACCATGCACAATAAGACACAGTAGGACACTTTTTTTTGGAAAATTACGTGAAGGTTCGTCAAATGGCACCAAAGTTAGGGTAGTAAAAAAAAAGCTTTTCTTATGGAAACTAGGTAACTAGGTCCTAACTGTAACTTTCTACTGACGACTGGTATGTATATATATATATATATCGCACTCTGTCGTTGTGCCAAAAATACCTTAACTTTTAATACATTAGTGAGATCATAAACAAACAAACAGGAATCCCCTGACGCGTTTCGGTCTCACCAAACCCTGTTCACAGGTGTTTCCTGTGTGCTAATTTCGGCGCTTAAAATAAAGTACTCCAAAGTAACAGAAAAAATACTCAAGTTACACCACTTATCAAGAGTTACTCCATAACATCACTAAATATATATACTTTAACAAAGAAAAATTAAACGTTTTTCTATATACATATTTACCAAA
The DNA here is from genome assembly GCF_031143425.1 of Pleurodeles waltl. NCBI lineage: Eukaryota > Metazoa > Chordata > Amphibia > Caudata > Salamandridae > Pleurodeles > Pleurodeles waltl. Next base: position 380,824,310 of record NC_090446.1, read on the forward strand.
TTGTAACAGTGTTTTGACTACAATCCAAGGTGTTTTTCACTGAGTTCCACATTGCATTCTGGTATATGTAGTTTATAGCATTTCATTAAATCAAATTATTTTTAAATATATGTCATAAAATCTTGTTTCAGCGACTAATGGAGACTTCAAAACAATTTCTGAGGTGTGTTAACAAAATATAGGGGCCCTCATTAGTTTTTAATTTATATTCACATTGGATTCATATTCATGTATTGCATGTTACCTACAATAGCACAATCCCCAAAGTTTCTTTTAAACAAGGCCCTCGCTAAATCCTGCACCTCTGATGGAAGAAAATTCATGTTTGGGTATTATTCCTTCAGTCAATTTATATTGATAGCACCAAAATTGTATGTCTATCTGACAAATGACAACGGGAAAGAAAGCATCTTATCAATTGGTGGAAATGACATAAAATAAATGAATGGCAACATCTTATGAGCTATGACAACTCTTATAGGTGTACAAATAACTCCTCATCCTGGTTTAAACCTAGCGGGGTGAGAGATCGGATATCAAGTATATGTCTGGATTCTAGTTGACGCAATTTCTTTGCTCTGTCACCACCGCGTTCTGATTTTAGTACCTGATCAATTACATAGAATGTCATGAGTTCCCACTTGCTATCATGTTTCTGTTCCATATGTCTCGCTGTTGCATAGCTCCTATCTATATTGATAGTTGCTCGAATATGTTCTAAAATTCGCTTTTTAGTCTCACATATGGTACTGCCAACATATTTCAACCCACAAGGACATTCAATCACATATACTGTGAATCGACTTTTACAGTTCAAGTGCTTACGTATCACTCTCTCCATGCCAGTATTTGTTGAGTACTCTTTCTTATTCACCCCAATTTTACATGCCTTACAGCTGCTGCAGTTCCAAAAGCCAGTTTTCTGTAACCAGTTTGCTTTTGTAGTTTGGAAATGGCTGTGCGTTAATTTATCCCTTAAGTTTGCTGTTCTTCTGAAAGTCATTAATGGGTATTGTTCCATGATTTCCCCCACTATTGGGTCCATTTGTAAAATTGCCCAATGGTTTTCCAAGATTTTACGAACTTGTGTAGCACTCTGTGAGTATGTTGTTATGAACCTCAGCTGTTGTTGTTTGGCATGTTTAATGGCTTGGTTTCCTCCATGAATTAGTTGTTCTCTTGATGATTGTTTCACACGTTTCTGTGCCAGAGCTAAACACTTTTTCGGATATTGTCTTGTCAGGAATCTCTCCTCCGCTAATTTCAAGTGCTTCTCACACTCTTCCGGCTCTGAGCAGATTTTCTTTATTCGTAGAAATTCACCATAGGGAATGTTCCACTTGGTTCGTGGTGGGTGAAAACTGTTAGCATGTAATATGGAGTTCGTAGCTGTTATTTTCCTGTGCAATGAAGTCTGAATTGTCCCCTCTTTAACATAAATTTCTGTATCTAGAAATGTCACACGTGTTGCACTGATGTCGTAGGTGAAATTAAGTTTGGCTACATTAGAGTTCAAGATCTTAAAGTATTCATCAAATTCTGACTCAGTACCATCCCAGATAAGAAAAAGGTCATCAATAAACCTCAACCAAGTCACTACTTTTTGTTGGTAAATCTCGTTTTCTTCTGCCCAAGCTATTCGTTGTTCAAACCATCCCATCGTCAGATTCGCAAAATTGGGAGAAAAAGAAAAACCCATTGCCGTGCCCTTAATTTGCAGATACAGTTGTTGGTTAAACAAAAAATAATTATTTGTTAGACAAATGTTAATCATTTCCAGAAGCATCTCATTGTGTTGATAAAAACGTATATTCCTTTGGTTGAGAAAGAATTTGCATGCCTGGATTCCTATTTGATGTTCAATGTTCGTGTACAGCGAAACTACATCCATTGTTACTAATTTATAGGTGTCCTGCCAAGGTATCCCTTCCAATTGTAACAGTAAGTCTCCTGTATCACGTAAATAGGAGTTAAAATTTCTTGCCAAGGGTGCTAGAAAGAAATCTATGTATTCTGACATAGGTTCTAATAGAGATGCTTTGGCTGATATTATAGGTCTACCTGGTGGATGTTGCAAATTTTTATGAATTTTAGGGAGGAAGTATATTGTTGGAGTTACAGGATGTTCCACTAACAAATATTTTGCCTCTACTTGATCAATGAGGCCTTGATCTTCCCACCTTAAGATACACGAATTTATCTCCTCCTTCAGTTTTATTACTGGGTTCCCAGTAGCAAGTGCATAACAGGTTTTATCCGACAATTGCCGCATCGCTTCTTTCACATAATCCTGTTTATTTTGTATTACAATGTTTCCACCTTTGTCCGCAGGTTTGATTTCAACCATTGTTTCCATCTGAAGTCTGTGCAACGCCTGTTTCTCTGGTATGGTTAAGTTCTCCTCTTTCTTATTCCAATTCTTTTTATAAAGATCATGAATGACCATCTACGCAAATAAATCTATTTTATTCCCTGCTGGTAGTGCTGGGTAAAACTTGGAAGGTGGTCTTTTATCTGTCAGGCCCGCCCCAAGGGGTTTAACTATTTCAGTAACTTCCAATGGTTTGTTTCCCAGATCTAAATTCACCAGAGTCATCAACGTCTCTTTATCTCCCACAGTAAGGTCATACTCCTGTGTTGGTGGATCATTTTTCTCTTTCTTTTTAGTTTCCGCAAAGGTTTTGGCAAGTTTGATTTTGCGTATATACTTATAAAAGTCTATGCGTGTTTGTACTAAATCCAAATCTGTAGAGGGACAGAATTGTAGCCCCTTTTTTAGGACAGATTCCTCCGATTGGGACATTTCTCTGGTGGAAAGATTAATAATATTTAGCTCTTGAAAGTTGCCGCTGTTTGAGCCCTGGTTTTTCTTTGTCTTCCCTCTTTGTCCCCTTCGTGTGGGTTTATTCCTTTTGCGCCTCGTCCTCTTCCTCTCCCTCTTGTTTTGACTTGCTGATCTTTGGATTGTTGTTGGAGGGCGAGGCGCATCTCGTTTAACAAAGTTAATTTTACTCCCTGTGTATTTATTGAGGTTGATTCTCCTTCACTGGATTCATTATCAGTTGACCTTGATTCATTACTTGATTTATCCGATTTTTCAAATTGGGATACATCTATTTGTTCCTTCAACTTTGCATATTGAAATCTCCTTGCAAAAGTGAAAATTCTCCCCTCTTCATAGTCACTTTTGTCCCTTTGAAATTTAGTTTGTTTGCGTGTTTTCACAGTCTCCTCATGCTGGGTCGGTCCCTTTATGGAGCTTTTTTCCAAAAGTTCTTCAAACTTCTGGATCTTCTTCCAGAAGGTCTTTAAAGGTCCTTTAAGAGTCCACAGTTCACCCCAAGGTTCCAGAAGCTTTGAGTTGCTCCTGGAGGGTTAGGACTCCAACTCCCAGAATGCACCTGGCTCAAATTCCAAAATGACCACTGGGCAGTTTTTTCAGGATTTGATGCAGGGGACTCAGTTTAGCTATTTTTCACCTGTAGCAAACAGGGAGTCCCTTCTTGAACCAGTTGAAGCCAGGCAAAGTCTTTTTTGTGGTGAAGCCCAAGTTTGTGGCTGGTGCACTCCTTCAGAGTGCAGTGTCCAAGTGCAGGTTAGGGTTCATCAGGGCAGTCCTTCGTCTTCTGTTGTTGTTCCTTGTAGGAATCTGAGGTGTGGGTGCAACTCTGCCAAATGTATTCTTGCTCCTGGGGTGCGAAGCGGGGGAGGGGCAACTGTCCAATCACAGGTAGGCTACCACCCTCTTGGATGACCACTTCCTGGGAAGTGTGGCAAAAATCAATCCCAGGGAACAACATTCTTTAAAAAGTCCAAAATGATTAAAACTGAATTTTTGAGGTTAGGTCTGGCTGAGTTCACCGAATGGTGTGGCTAAAAATCCTTAACACACCCCTTTCTTGCCCTCTTCTAATCAAATCAGGAGGGTACCTGTTGTGAGGGTTTGCAGGAAATGGGGGAGGTCCAGAGCAGCTCCAAATGTCCTTCCTTCCTTTGAAGTCCCATCCTGTTTTCCCCATCTGCTGAGGCAGATCTCCTCCCCCAGGCACATTCTTTGTCTTCAGCCCAGGCCCCTTCACACCTCTTCAAGGCAGCCTAGTCAAGCTGCCAGAAGCTGATCAATCAGAGAAGGGCACTACAGAGCTGAAGTTGGCAACTTTCAGGTGGAGCTCTAAAACCCTGTCCCTAAACTAGTTATATTAAATTCAACAATGACATGTTGTTGGATTTATTATAACAATAGGTTTGATACCAAACTTGACATAATTAGCTCATTTTGGCCCATTTACTAAAGGGAGGGAAAACAAATTTGGCTATTTTACGTCACCAGGGTTTATAAAAATGTTTTTATAAGGTCCCTACTTATAGTACACAGCACCCAGCCCTATGGGCACTTACGGCACACCTTCGGGGTGATTATTTGTAAAAATATGGTAGTTTAAAACTTTGGAAGTACTTTTAATTCCAAACTCAAATTTGCATATACCTTTAGTTTTAAAGCAGCCAGTCTAGGAGGCTGGTCTGGATTGTAGTGGGTTCCTTAGGTACCTACACCTTATACCAGGTCTAGTTATCACTTAATAGTGAAATGTAGGCATTGTTCTAGCAGCTTAGGCTGTCTAGACGTGGCTGTAGCAGAGCAGCTTAGGCTGAACTAGGAGACATGCAAAGTGCATGCAATACTACTATAGTTACATAGTACTTATACACAATAAAAGGCAATACTCAGTGTTACCAAAAATAAAGGTACTTTATTGTAGAGACACAGGTCCGAAAATATCTTAGAGACAATACTACTTCTGGAGGTAAGTATTGTACACAATTTAGACACGAGTAACCAAAATCAGGTAAGTAAACAGTTATAGAATAGTGCAAACAGTAGAAAATACAATAGAAAGTAATAAGCCTAGGGGCAACACAAACCACATACTAAGAAAGTGGAATACAATTGAGGAATTCCCCCCTAGGCAAGTGTAGTGTGTAGAGGGGCGCTGGGAGTGTAAGAAAACACCAAAGGTATGTAAAGTACCCCATCCCAGAGCCCAGGAATGTAGAAGTAAAGTATTGCAAATTTCCTCAGGATACACTACAAGTTGTGATAAGAGATTTTGCAAGAACGAAGCAAGACTGCAATCAACATCCAGTGGATTCCTGGACCTGAAGACCTGTAAAGAGAGCAAACCAAGTCCAGAAGTCGAGGAAGATTCCAGGAGGGACAGGAGCCCCTGCCAACCTATAAGTTGGTGCAAAAGTGGATTCTCCCATAAGAAGAAGAAAACAGAAGAGCACCAAAGAAGATGGCTGCGGGTTCCTGTGTGGTGCAGGAGATGTCCCATGTTGAGTTGTTGGATGCAGGCTGTTTGTGTAGCCGGATTCTGCCAACAAGCCTTGGTTCACGCAAGTTAGCGGTTTGCATCAAAGTGGAACTGCCTGGACCCAGGAGGGACCTGGGGGTCACAACTCGGACTGAGGAGACATAGGGGGCTCTCAGCACCGTAGAGGGCTCCCAGGAGACCAAGCCGCACCCATGGGAGTCCCAGAACATGGGGACAAAGAAGATGCAAATTGCGGTTGTCGCAGCACAACAAAGGAAGGTCCCACACTGTAGGAGGCTGGCCTGGCTTGTAGTGGGTACCAGAGGCACTTACACCTTGTGCCAGGTCCAGTTATCCCTTATTAGTGTAGAAGAGGTGTTTCTAGCAGCTTAGCCAGATATAAGGTAGCTATGGCAAAGCAGCTTGCCTGAACTAGGAGACATGTAAAGCTCCTACTATACCACTGGTGTCATATGCACAATATCATCAGAAAACACAATACACAGAGTTACTAAAAATAAAGGTATTTTATTTTTATGACAATATGCCATAAGTATCTCAGTGAGTACCCTCAGTATGAGGATAAGTTATATACACAAGATATATGTACACAAACCAAAATTAGGTAAGCAATAGCAAGAAAAGTAATGCAAACAGTGTAGAATTACAATAGATTGCAATAAGAGCACATAGGTATAGGGGCAACACAAACCATATACTCCAAAAGTGGAATGCGAACCACGAATGGAGCCCAAACCTATGTGAGCTTGTAGAGGGTCGCTGGGACTATAAGAAAACAGTGAGGGTAAGAAAAATAGCCCACCCTAAGACCCTTAAAAGTAGGTGTAAAGTGCATCTACTACCCCCAGAGAGCACAGAAGTCGTGATAGGGGGATTCTGCAGGAAGAACAAACACCAGCAATACAACAACAGTGGATTTCAGGACCTGAGTACCTGTACGACAAGAGGACCAAGTCCAATAGTCGCAACAGTGTCGAGAGTGGGCAGGAGCCGAGGAAATGCCAACTGAGGGTGCAAGGAAGCTGCCACTGGATGGAAGAAGCTTGGAGTTCTGCAAAGAAAAAGAGTGCTAGGGACTTCTCCTTTGGAAAACAGATGTCCCACGTCATGATGAAGCTTGCAGAGGTGTTCCCATGCAGAAAGACCACAAACAAGCCTTGCTAGCTGCAAGGGTTGCATTAGAGGTTTTTGGGTGCTGCTGTGGCCCAGGAGGGACCAGGATGTCGCCACTTGGAGGAGGAGATAAAGGAGGTGCCCAGCAACTCAGGGAGCCCTCACAGAAGCAGGCAGCATCCGCAAAAGTACCTGAACAGGCACTTAGAAGGAAAGTGAACCAGAGTCCACACGAAGTCACAAAAGGGAGTCCCACGATGCCGGAGGACAACTCAGAAGGTTGTGCACTGCAGGAAGGCGTGCTGGGGACCCAGGCTTGGCTGTGCATGAACGAAATCCTGGAAGAGTGCACAGGAGCCGGAGCAGCTGCAAATCACGCGGTACTCAGCAATGCAGTCTAGCATGGGGAGGCAAGGACTTACCTCCACCAAACTTGGACTGAAAAGTCACTGGACTGTGGGAGTCACTTGGACAGAGTTGCTGAGTTCCAGGGACCATGCTCGTCGGGCTGAGAGGGGACCCAGAGGACCAGTGATGCAGTCTTTTGGTGCCTGCGGTTGCAGGGGGGAAGATTCCATCGACCCACTGGAGATTTCTTCAGAGCTCCTGGTGCAGGGAGGAGGCAGGCTACCCCCAGAGCATGCACCACCTGGAAACAGTCGATAAAGCCGGCTGGATGAGGCGATACAAGGTTGCTAGTAGTCGTCTTGCTACTTTGTTGCGGTTTTGCAGGCGTCCTGAGCAGTCAGCGGTCGATCCTTTGGTAGAAGGTGAAGAGGGAGATGCAGAGGAACTCTGGTGAGCTCTTGCATTCGTTAGCTAAAGAATTCCCCAAAGCAGAGACCCTAAATAGCCAGAAAAGGAGGTTTGGCTACCAAGGAAGGAGGATTGGCTGCCGAGAGGTAAGAGCCTATCAGAATGAGCCTCTGACGTCACCTGCTGGCACAGGCCACTCAAAGCTGTCCAGTGTGCCCCCGGCACCTCTAAATCCAAGATGGTAGAAGTCTGGGACACACTGGAGGAGCTCTGGGCCCCTCCCCTGGGAGGTGCAGGTCAAGGGAGTGGCCACTCCCCTTTCCTTTGTCCAGTTTCACGCCAGAGCAGGGCTGGGGGATCCCTGAACCGGTGTAGACTGGCTTCTGCAGAGATGGGCACCATCTGTGCCCATCAAAGCATTTCCAGAGGCTGGGGGAGGCTACTCCTCCCCAGCCTTCACACCTATTTCCAAAGGGAGAGGGTGTTACACCTTCTCTCAGAGGAAATCCTTTGTTCTGCCTTCCTGGACCAGGGCTGCCTGGACCCCAGGAGGGCAGAAACCTGTCTGAGGGGTTGGCAGCAGCAGCAGCTGCAGTGGAGACCCCAGAAAGGCAGTTTGGCAGTACCCGGGTACTATGTTAGAGACGCGGGGGACCATGGAATTGTCCCTCCAATGGGGTGACAATTCCATGATCTTAGAAATGTTACATGGCCATGTTCGGAGTTACCATTGTGACGCTGTACATAGGTAGTGACCTATGTACAGTGCACGCGTGTAATGGTGTCCCCGCACTCACAAAGTCTGGAGAATTTGCCCTGAACGATGTGGGGGCACCTTGGCTAGTGCCAGGGTGCCCACACGCTAAGTAACTTTGCACCCAACCTTCACCAGGTGAAGGTTAGACATATAGGTGACTTATAAGTTACTTAAGTGCAGTGGTAAATGGCTGTGAAATAACGTGGACGTTATTTCACTCAGGCCACACTGGCAGGCCTATGTAAGAATTGTCAGAGCTCCCTATGGGTGGCAAAAGAAATGCTGCAGCCCATAGGGATCTCCTGGAACCCCAATACCCTGGGTACCTCAGTACCATATACTAGGGAATTATGTGGGTGTACCAGTATGCCAATGTGAATTGGTAAATTTAGGCACTAGCCTGTTAGTGACAAATTTGGAAAGCAGAGAGAGCATAACCACTGAGGTTCTGGTTAGCAGAGCCTCAGTGAGACAGTTAGGCATCACACAGGGAACACATACAGGGCACATACTTATGAGCACTGGGGCCCTGCCTGGCAGGGTCCCGGTGACACATAGACTTAAACAACATATATACAGTGAAATGTGGGGGTAACATGCCAGGAAAGATGGTACTTTCCTACACATGCCGCCGGAGAACAACTGAGCGAGTTGTGCGTCGCAGGATGGAGTTCTGAGGACCTGGGCTGCACTATGCACAGAGGATTCTTGGAAGAAGTGCACAGAAGCCCAAAGAGCTGGAGATGATGTGGTGCACATGGGTACTGTCGCAGCACAGGGAGGCGAGCTCTTACCTCCACCAAATTTGGACAGCTGGACCTTAGGACAATCTGAGTCACGTTCGTCCACCACCTGTGTTCCAGGGAGCATGCTCATCATCAGGAGAGGAGTCCGAGAGGAGTCCGAGAGTACCGGTTGTCGTCACAGAAGGGTGCCTGCAGAAGCAGGGAAGTGACTCTGTCACTCCACGGGAGATTCCTTCGGTTCTTCTGGTGCAGGATGAAGACAGGCAGTCCTCAGAGTGGGCACACCTTGCAAACTGTTGCAAATGCTGGCTGGAGCTGAAGTTGCAGGTCACAGGAGTCGTCCTGGATACTTTGTTGCAGTTACAGTGGTTCCTAGAGCAGTCTGCAGTTGATCCGACAGTCAGAAGCTGAAGAAGAGGATGCAGAGGATTCCTGGAGGAGTCTTGCATGCTGAATCTGAGGAAACACCCAGAAGAGAGGCCCTAAATAGCCCTGAGAGGGGGTTGGCTACCTACCCAGGTATGCACCTATCAGGAGGGGTCTCTGACGTCACCTGCTGGGTTTGGCCACTTAGAGGTCTCCAGAGTGTCACCACACCTTGGAATTCAAGATGGCTAATGCCAGGGAGACACAGGAGGAGATCTGGGCAACACCCATGGGGTGGTGCTGGACAGGGGAGTAGTCACTCCCGTTTCCTTTGTCCAGTTTTATGCCAGAGCAGCGACTGGGGGTCCCTGAACCGGTGTAGACTGGCTTATGCAAGGAGGGCACCATCTGTGCCCTTCAAAGCATTTCCAGAGGCTCTGGAAGGCTACCCCTCCCAAGCCTGTAACAGCTATTTCCAAAGGGAGAGGGTGTAACACCCTCCTCCCACAGTAAATGCATTGTTCTGCCTTCCTGGGATTGACCTGCTCAGTCCCCAGGAGGGCAGAAACCTGTCTGTGAGGTGGCAGCAGCTGGAGCTGCAGTGGGAACCTCAGAGGGTTGGTTTGGCATTACCCGGGGTCCATGGTGGAGCCCCCAGGCTGCATGGCATTGGCTTCCCAATACCATATTTAGAATGGGGGGACAATTCCATGATCTTAGACACCTCACATGGCCATATTCTGAGTTACCATTGTGAAACTGCATATATATATACTGACATATATGTAGTGCACGTGTGTAATGGTATCCCCGCACTCACGAAGTCTGAGGAATTGGCCCTGGACTGCGTGGTGGCACCTTTTCTAGTGCAAGGGTGCTCTCAAACTTATTAACTTTGCACCTAGCTTTCATTAAGTGAAGGTTATACATATAGGTGACCTATAAGTTACTTAAGTGCAGTGAAATGGCTGTGAAATAGTGTGTGCACTATTTCACTCAGGCTCTAGTGGCAGTCCTGAAGAAAGGTTTGTCTGTGCTCCTTATGGGGGGCAAAAGAAATTCTGCAGCCCATAAGAATCTCCTGGAACCCCAATGCTCTGGGTACCTAGGTACCATATACTGGAGACTTATTGGGGGGGGGGGTCCAGTGTGTCAATTGGAATTGGAACATGAAGTCACTAAGCTGTAGTGACTAATTTGGTAAGTAGAGAGAGCATAAGCACTGGAGTTCTGGTTAGCAGAACTTCAGTGACACAGTTAAGCATACTGACAACACACACATAGGCCACAAACTATGAACACTGGGGTCCGGGCTAACAGGATCCCAGTGAGACAGGCACAACACACTGACAAATAGGGTTTTAACTATGAGCACTGGGATCCTGGCTAGCAGGATCTCAGTGAGACAGTCAAAACATACTGACAAGCACTCACAAACAGGCCAAAAATGGGGGTAACCATGCTAGAAAGAGGCTACTTTCTCACAGCCAGCAATGCAGGCCTGCCTTTAAAATGACACTGGGCATCTCAGCAGTGCACCCATGGGTTCACTAGCTATGCTGGGTTCCCTAAACCTACAGGCCCTGCCATATACTATGGACTTATAGGTAGGTTGATACAGCCAATTATAATCAGCCTAATTTGCATATCCACTTTACACTGAGGACAGGCCCTGGGATTGGTAAGCAGTACCCAGGGCACAGTCAAGAGTCAGTAACCACCGGTACCTGTCGAAAAAGTTTGGGGCTATCCAGGGCAAAAAGGAGGAATTTTGTACAACAGATTTTTGGGTTTTGTCCGAAGCCTAGAGTAAGAACTGAAGACCCTTAGAATCTGGAGCGTCCTAGAGCTCGAGACCTCAGGATCATCTGAGAATAAAAGGACGTTATCGGCATTCAACAAAATCTTATCACCCACTCCCTCAGACCACTGAAAATCTTTGATAAGTGCACCAACCCTCACCCATGCAGCCAGAGGTTCAGTTACCAACACAAAAAGTAAAGGTGACAAGGATGGATGCCCCTCATCACCAGAAACCACCCCGATGCCACCCCTTCAGCCCACACCCTTGCTACCAGATTAGTGTAGAGAAGGCACACAAGGCTCACATTCCTTGGGCCAAACCCTACTCTGTCAAGGAGGGTAAACAGAAACACCCAGTCCAATTAATCGAACATCTTTTGAAAGTCAATCGAGACCAGGGCTCTGTGACCACAGAATGCCCACTAATAGCAATGGCATTGTGAACCTTTGCAAATGATGGCGGGTGGCCCGAGGGGGCAGGAACACGGACTGGTCGGGGTGAACCAGGCGTGTTATTACTCCAGCCAGACAGGGGGCCAGCATCTTAGCTCATATTTTTACTTCTAAATTCAAAAGCGAGATTGGTTGGAAGTCCCTACAATGTGTACCATCTGTACCCGGCTTCAGAATCACCATAATCTCTGCCATCCACAGATCAGAGGGCGACTCGCCACTCTTCTCAGCCTCCTGGAAAGTCTCTAGGAGCAATTGGACAGTTTGCGGCCACACCAGCTGCCACAGTTTGGCTGGGAAACAATTGGAGCCCGGCGCCCTGCCACCTTGCAGCTGAGTCAAGGCCGTGCACAGCTCATCGCATATAACATCCACCTCCAGTGACTCCTGCTCTTTGGGAGTTAGGTAGGTTCCTCAGAATTCCTGACATTCCAATGATCTTTGTCCCTCTGGCCCTTAGAGTAGCTAAAGATTCATCTACTCGCCATGGCTTTCTGAACCACCCACAATGTAATGGAGGAAGAGACAGAATCCCTTTTGTTGGCAAGGAGTTGCTGGCACATGTTTTGGCACAGTTCCCTGAACTAATCCTTTTGGAGGTACCAGCAGTCCAGGAACCACTGCATTCCCCTTCTCCCAGGCCCAAAGCCAGAAACACTATCACCAGCGAATGATTGGATAGTCACTTGGCCAACAACCAGACATCTGTGACCCTGTGACTTTACTGGCTCTGTGTGGAAAAAATTGTCCGATCGGGAGATTGAGCGAAATGCCCCTGAGTAGAAGGTGAAGCCACTCCATTGGATCATGTGCTCTCCACACATCTATGAGCTTCCAGTTATGTTTGAAGGCCGCAAGAAGAGTCTGTCCATGATCCATTCCTGCAGAAACTGAAGAACTGTCAGGGCTCATGCGGCACACTCCATTAAAATCCCCACCAATTAACCATGGGGTGTTTGGAAGTTCTTGTATAACCCCCAGGTCAACTAAGAAATCTGAGAAGAGGTGGGGTCGGGCATATACACAGCTCAGTGAGATGGGGCGGCCATGTCGAATGCCAGTTACGGCAACATAACCACCAAAGGAGTACACCCCCTAAGCACTAGAGAGCTTTTGGGAAATCCCAAGTGGTACACCTGAGTGTAGCCCTTGCAGGCCTAAAAGGGACATTTGCTTCCCAAAAGGTGCATCTTCTGAAATATCACTACATCTGCATTGGACCTCAATGCTGTCCCGGAGCACCCCACCTCGTTTGATCTTTTCTAACATCCCATTAATGTTCCCAGATTGAATGGACAGTGTACCCTGCCCCCCATGACTCTGGCTATAGCTCCTCTGAGAAATAGAATCTGCCATAGTGCAAGCATGTGATCATGCTGTGTCTAAGAATTGTGTTTGTTCTGCCTATAACAGTACCCACCATCTGCATGTGAAAAGGTAACACAATCCGAGCAGCGCCCAAATAATCTCATCCTCCCACAACACCCCCCCCCCCCTCTTCATGAACTGGAAATACCTGTTGTGGTGCGACTAGGGACCAAAGGCAACAGGATTGTTGTGTGATGCCTATCATCCCCGCTGCCCAGACCCTCCAAAAAAACGAATTCCATCTCAATAAGGTTTTTTTGTTTATTTGATGGTTCAGGTCAAAGATGGTAGAGACCAAACCAGCAAAACAGAGCAGAGTAGAAGTGTGTGCATCACTCCCAAACTTAAAGCCCCCTAAGAAATTGACACAGTGGGTCAGGAGCCTCCCCCAAGGGGAAATCAGTGCCAGGCCTCATTAAGCTGACCACTCACTCTGCAGGTGACGTTTCTCCACGGATTGTGCTCTCAGGACTCAACGAATGGGCCACCATCCCTTCTTCTTTGAGTCTTCATGGATGGCCGTTCTCCATTCTCGGGTTGGGCCTCCACAATCTCTCGGGCCTCCCCTCCCCATCACTGGGGAGGAATCAGTCACTGGGCGCCACAGCGGTCTCTCCTCCAATCACTCTCACACTGCCTCATGGGATTCAAAGAAAAGTCTCCCATCTTGATAGTTTACCTTTCGGGGGAGGGCCAGGACCAAGAACATATGCTTTTAATCCCATGACTTTCAATTTTTCCTTGGCGTCCTGAAAGGACCCACGCTGCTGCTGTACCTCCAGAATGTAGGCCGGGAAAATCATCACCGGAAAGGATTGAAAAGTCAACTGGCCAGTCCTGCCGGCTGCCCTGATGTCTGCCCCCCTCCACCTCATCTTACCGACCAAGCTATGCCCCTGTACGAAGTGTAGGATGATGGAAGAAAGAAGCATTAGTCAGAATCAAAACTAGACAGGTTTTGTAGTTGACAGTCGTGGAATTCTGCAGATGCTGCTTGCCCTTTTTTTTTTATTTATTTTTTATTTTTTAATGAATCACGGAAAATGGCAGACTTAAAGACTCACGGAAGTAGAAAAAAAGCCATTTCAAGGACTTGTAAAAAGGGTTTCAAATAAACTAAGGAGAGAGGATTAAGGAGAATGGTGTGTGTGATTGCGTGTTTCTGCGTCTAAGGGTCCGTGCGAGTGTGTCACTTTGTGTGCGCATGTGTGCGCCTCTTGTGTTTGTATGAGAGACTTCCTCCTTCCGAGAGAAAGAGAGAGAGTGAGAGAGAGAGAACGAGAGAGAAGAGATCGGTGAGAGAACATTAATTAGTTATATAGCTGGGCTAATCCACTGCAAGGAGACAATTGAATGTTTGGCGGTTTTGATTATTTTCCAAAGGCCCTGCCAAGTTTGAATGTTATGTTTTAATCGTGGGGATGTTCACATGAAGGTGCCCTCATCACCCTTAAATACCTCTTAAGACATCAAAGCCTGGTGTGTCACAGGTCGAATTCCTATTCGGATACATTTTATAAAACAGGAAGGTGTTGGCAGGCTTTTGTCGGTGATTTTGTCCAATGTTCAATGCCAACCATAAATGGAAAAACTATTTTACCGTTGCTTTTGATCCTTGGTTCAATAATGCTGCCAGAAAATACTTTTCCAGGAATATTCCATTCAAACTAGAATTTTCTTGGCAGGTTCCTTGGCAATCGTCATACCAGTGTGCCTTTAATATCGCTGAATTCAGATTAGAGTTTTGCTGTTATTGATTATAATTGCAAAAAACTAAAAATGCGGTCTCCTGTTGGTCTCAATGGCATACCAATTTTACACAGGCTCCATTTTACATAGAAAAAGATCACTTGTCGTAATTTCAGATTTGGAGAACCTGTTCAAAGTGTGGAAAACACCAATGCACATCCTTATATGTTTATGTGTTATTTTAAACTGCTTATCAGGAATAAGTTCTATGTGTTTTTTAATACAAATATCTATGGTTATTTGTAGAAATATTACAATATGAAATTTTGTGACTCTGAGAAAAGTACGTGTGATGTTTAAAAATGTAATTATGTAATCTGCAGTAATGAGTGAGTCTAGATAATAAGTACAGTGCCTCAAAAAAATTAGAATTTACCTCTGAAAAGTTTGCTCCCTGAAACAGAGTTGCACATCCACATTTCCTAAACTGACCCAAAAGCATCGGATCCATATGTAATCATATTTCTCCACTCTAACAATAAAAAATGTATCAGTTCGAAAGTAAAGCTTATGTTGACCCCTCGGTTCCGTTATGAACTTGTTCTTTAAGCTAAATTGTGTCCTACTGCTCCTGAAAGGTACTTAATTAGAAATGCACATACTTGATACCAGTAACAGCAGAAGGACTGATATGGATACCTGTACCATTTGGTTGCAGTGAAATTTCATATCCCATATTCCTAACGATTCGTGATAGATTCGTGCTTTGTCCAATTGCATGCCTAGAAGCACTGCGAACAATTGCCAAATGACTGATTAGGCCTCTTCTGCTCTTGCTCCATGGTTTCCTTACACATGCCTTGTTTGACGCGCGCCTAGGAGCACTGCGAGCAATTGCTGACTGATTGATTAGGCCTCTTCTTTTCTCACTCAATGTTTTTATCTCTGACAATGCAATAACAGTTGTCTTCAGCGTAATTTACCTTGTGTGGCAAATGACTTTACTGAAAGCTTGGTTGCAACGCTAAGGTTTAGACACATTCTTCTTTAATAATGGTGCACATTTTTTTATTGATGTAATTGCTGCATCAAGCACCCCAGCACGTCTATATGACTCCACTAAAAGTTGGGTTGCAATGCTAAGGCTTAAATGCACTTTATAATGTCAGTGGCATACACTATTTATCGCTGCTCTTACTAGCAAGTAACTCCTGCAGCAATTCATACATGTTTTAATTGTCAACTACATTACCAAATAATTTTGATTTGTTTGTCTTTAGTTGTAACAATGGTTTTAACGATTTGTGCATGATCATGGACTGTGTTTTGGATGTCAAAATCAAAGCCCTACTTTTGAATTTTTAATTGTAATGGATTTTAGTATCTGTTCAGTAAATACTGTTCAAGTGATAGATTGCAAATTGTACATAGCACCTCAGACAGACATTTACGAATCACAATATGCCTTTGATACTTTGTGAATTTGGATTTGGTGATTTCAGTTTTCGATTTTAAAGAACCATCACAACCCACTGGTACTTTCAGGTCGTAGGTGTTTACTGGAAGCATTGGCCATAGTATATTTCAAAGTAATAGGATACACATTAACAAATATAAAATCTGTATGGCCAGCACTAACATACCACTGCTAATTCTAATAAGGTCACCGTAGTTTATAAAAAACAGTTTGTGTCCAGCCAACTTACATTTGTAACTAAAACAACAAACTTTTCAATTTTTTAAATGTCTGCAAAGATTTTGAAATGCCATTGAACAGCTAATCAACGAGGTTCAATCCCAGCACTGGATGTAAGTTTCCTAGTGATGGTGAAATAAAGGACCAGCAGCTTTTTGCAGTGGTCTGCTAACAGGGCCATCTTATGTGTGTGAATAGGTTCAGCATGTAATTTAGCACAGCCATTGCATAAGGTACAAGGAGTAGCTGCACAGCAAGTTGTCAGGTGCACTAACACAGGCTTCTGTTTGCAAGCTTCACAAATTCAATCGTTCATACATTACAACTTTAATCCCATGAAGTGCCAACAAACTCAATGTAATGTCATATCAGCCCCTCAGTGCTCTAGCAGGTGATCAATGCTGAGGCGAACCTGTGAATACTACAGCAGGTGCAGCAGGAAGAAGGCAAAGGGGTGTTGAAGCTCACTGAACACAATACTGTTGCTAACTCAAACAGTGACTGTGAGGCTGCTTTTAATGTTTGCCCCAGTGCTAATGTCACCCTGACTACCCCAGTGGATCAATGATCTGCAAAATGTCTGAAATAAACTCACTTAGTTTGCATGTGGATAACCCTTTGTCTGGAAAGAACCCCATGAGTCACAGAAATTAGCAAATTTCATCATCTTTTAGAAGCTATGACCGAATCACAATGGACTGAAAATGAGCCACCATTCTACTGTTGTGATTTGCCTGTTACCACATAGCACGTTTTACAATGATTTTGAGCACAACACACTTTACATCAAAAATGTAGTTATACAGCTTTCAAATTTGCATATGACCACATTTACATTCATTCAAATTATTAATGACAATATATTTATCATGCATTAATTGTATACCCGTGTTCACAAACAAATATAATTGTGTTTTTTTCCTGTTGTAAATTATACAGCAATTTCTGACAGAACATTTTTGACTGATTCTAGATCTAATGCAAAATAATGGACTTAAATACATTCTTATAAAACAGGTTGCCTGATTTTCAACTTAAGAAATTGTCAGGACTAGACGCTTAAAAGTTTCATGACGTTCACGTATGCTGCCTATGGAATGAGAAAGCTAATGCCTTTTGAAACTTAAGAATTGATCGGTTTAATCATGTTTATGATTTTTTAAATTCACTTATTAATGAGATCTGTGGTTTGTGAAAACATTCACCTTTTCCTTAAAAGCTTTGAACTTTAAAAAAAATAGAACGATTATTCAAATCATTAGTTTAGGCTTTTGCAAATACATATACGATGCACACAAATGAAATATATTTTGTGTATGTATTTCTAATGTAAGTATGTTCTGATATTATTATATTTTGAACCTAACTACAAAGCAAGGAAGCAAGGAAGAGTTGTACTGCCATCAATGAGTGAGTAACAGTTGATATCTGTACGACATTAGATTTGTTGAAACTATTTCCTTAAAATGTTATAAACAATTGAATTGTCAGTTTAAAGGTCAGAGTAAGAATTGTCAGTTTAAAGATCAGAGTAAGTATTCTTTAAATAAAATGTGGAATTGCAAAAAACATTCTGAATCAATTATTGGAAGCACTAAAAGCTTGTCAAAACATTGTGAAAAGCTGGGACTGCTAATTTCAAAACATTATTTTGCTCTAATGAATGTGTTTAGGTAAAGTTAGTATCTGCGATTTCTAAAAAAATTAGCAGTAAAGAACTATTTTAAGATTCTTTTATTTTGAGATACAGAGCAAACATACTGTAAAATAGCGTTCCCAATTTAGCAAAAGCCAATGTCAATTAAAATGTTATCCTGGTTTTCAAAAATCGTTTAATGAGTAATAGTATCTTATATGATTTGCAGAGCAGTTTTACAGGATGTTAAAAAGTTCTAAAATATATTAGAGTTTAAAATGTGCATAGGATGTTTGAGGAAGTTAAAGCTGATAATTGTAATATGTTCAAAACTTTAAAATACCATTTAGAACTGTACAACACACTTCCCAAGTTTGATGAAAATGCCCATATAAACATTCCCCTTGTCATTTAAAAAATCAAAATCTTAAAATAAAACTACTTTTGAAAAATTATATCAGGTGATGGCTCTGTAAAAAATGCATGTTCACATGTGGGTTTCATGACACTGATCAATAGATTTATTTTATCACCCAGCTTAATGGTACACATTTTATTAATATCTGGCGATCAAAAGGCTGAGTCGTTCCACCAGGATTTAAAGTTCTAACCAAGAAATCAAACACAAATACTTCCAATGGATCTATTAATCTATTGCACCATCAGACTTGAATAATGGTGTAATCAAGTGTCTGTTTTCTTGTGTTAATCTGTGGCACAATTAACAGTAGTGTGAATGTTGGAGGTGCAGGAATTTAGTGGAGGACTGCTTTTTTGATTGTTCACTCTCTTGTTTGCAATTTTCATATGCATTTTACATTGACATTTTATATTTTCTCTCTGCAAAATGTAAGATTTTCTGCACAAGCTTCTTTGTCTGTTAACACCTTTTTGTGTACCACTTGGTGGACATTTTTTCAGGCTTGGTGTGTCTGCAAAACATACTTTTCATGTGAAATAAATATCTGAGGTGTAATGGTCAAAGAATGGCTATGCAAAGCAGCTATTCGTGCTTCTGGTTGTCACGGACAGAAAAAAAAGATTATCAGACCATCTGCTCTAAATAGGGGAGGTGGACTGAGGTCTCTACTCTGACGGCTCCTACTCCTTAATTTGTCAGAGTAAGATTTCTGATGGCAGACACAGTGAGTGCACCACTGTCAGAAAAATGATGGCTCACCTACTTCATATTTTAGCGGGTGGACCAAAGATTTGGCTCACAAATCTGTAAGAAGTAATCCCCACTGTTATCCTATGGGAGGGTTAAGCCTCACAGTAGTGAAAAAGTAATCTCAGAGTTATTCATTACCAGGATATGTAAAACTTAAAAGTACATGTCCAGCCTTTCATTACACAGCACCCTGCCCTAGGGCATCCCTTAGGGGTGGCTTATATGTAATAAAAGGGGAGTTTTAATGCTTTGCAAGGGGGTATAAAATGCCAAGGTGACATGGCATTAGAACTCTGCATTCATGCTGCAATGGCACATCCGGTACATGTTTTAAGGTGCTACGTAAATAGGTGGCACTATAAATGTTGCAGGCCCACTAGTAGCATTTAATTTGCAAGCCCTGGGTATATTGTATACCACTGTACAAGAGACTTGTAAGTAAATTAAATATGCCAGTTGGGTGCATGTCAATCAAACCATGTTTAAGGAGAAAGCACACACACCTTAGCACTGGTTAGCAGTGGTAAAGTGCACAGAGTCCTAAGGCCAACAAAAATGAACCCAGCAAAATGCGGAAGTAAAAAGGCAAAAGGTTGTGGGGTAACCTTGCAGAGAGGGCCAGATCTAACAGTATGCAACATGTTTTCTGTGTTCAATCCCCACTGTGCAATTACAAGTTTTACCAGGTGCGAAAACATCACCTAAACCAATTTGGGTAGGGTCAATGAAAGCTTGAATCATGGAGGAATGCTCCAAGTGCTGCAATGTGTACTTTATGGGTCTAGCAGGACGCACTCATCATCCTTTAGAGTTTGGTGGATGTGGTGCTCCTGCCAAAAAGAGGAATATATCTTGTCTGCCAAACATGCGGCTCCCCCTCTCTTTATAGAGTGAGGGTGAAGCTCCATGCTTCCATTTGCACATCCACATCTAGTACCGCTTGCTGAAACCTCTGAGTGATGGCCTGTCCCCCATTAGGGAATCATTAATTGCATAACAGAACGGCTTCCCTATTGAGGGTGTTCATTCCCTCATGCATTTCCCCATTAAAGATTGCCTGAGTACACTAAGAAACCAAAGAAATGAGCCACACACTGTCAGAGTTCCAGGTCTCACCACAGCATGTCCGTACAATGCACATCTTATGTGCTGATATCCCTGAAGAATGCCGTAAACTGCCGCTTTTATCTTTTAACTTTTAAAAGGTGGCTCCCTCTCCAGCGTTTATTGCAGTGCTTTACTGAAGGGATTTTTGAATGTGCACCACTTGCATAGGGTGGATCACACCTTATTGCCATAACATCCCTGGTGGCATTTGTACTTTTGTAATGTATACCTAAGTTCACTGTTCATGTAAAATCCCCAGTGGCAGTGATAGAACTGCAATAAAAAGTCTGCACACTTCAGAAACAGTGGCTCACGCAAATGCCTGTCAACGTGTTACACTGATCACACCCAGCCACTCGCACACATGCTCCAACGGCCGCACATGCTTCAGGTGGCTGTGTGAACAAGCAGCTATAAAGCCTGCTCCCACATGCGAGGTGGTGCTTGGCCTTGTAGTTATTCCACTTACCTGCTTCTGGCTGCCTAGACAACTCCTCAATAGCGACTCCTCCCCTAGTGATCCAGGTCTTCGGACTCAGGATCTTCCCTTTCTGCAAGAGAACAGAAAAGAAAAACAAGACATGATTAAGGTTTAATGCAAACACATAATGCAGCACTACAGAGACTCACATCTGCAAACATTAGCATTTGCCATTATTGCACGCATCGAGAAAGACTACCAACAGTGATGTTAAACCAAAAGCTTTTGATATTTGCCTAATGAAGAACTAATACTGTTATAACAAAGGACTACTGCTGTGTATCATAGAACTAATGATTATGCAAGAATATTCTGATTGTAATAGTATCATCATGTTAGCCAGTATTGGAAAAGCGGACAGCTCAACCGCTCATGCTGCAGTTTGTCACACTGTTCAATAAATCTCCCATGAATGTGAATCTTTAGGGAACAGGGTGTAGTTCCTATTCACTATCCTGTATTTTTATGGTTGGGATTCCAGTGAAATTTTAGGATAGAGTATTGTATGTGCATGCTCATATGAATTTGGGGATAATTGTTTTATTTTCTTGACAGGTACCCTTTGCAGTAGCTTTACAACATTCTGGGGTGCTGAAGCAGCTGAGCACTGATCTGAGCTGAAGTAGAAGTGCAGTGACCAAGTGAAAATGTTCCAACTGCAACATTTCCCTCTCTTATCAACCCCATTCCCCCCCCCCCCCTTTCTGGTACTAGTGCGCAGAGTCTCTCATCTGATGCTGAGGTTAGTGCTCCGGTAGAGAGGAGGTACAACATTCTTTCATCAGCACCACCTGGAATTCTGGTGAGTGGCACTACCTTGAACATTGACACACACTGTGAGAGTGAGCTGAGTGAGTACATTAAACAAGCATTGTGAAGATCTCTAAGTATGGGTGGTGTACTTCTGCCAGGTCAGTGGAGGGGCATCCTTCCCCTGGACTTGTGACCCCACAGACTGTAATAGTTTAAAAGATTCATTAGTCATTCATCAATGGTTTGATCAGGCAGCTATTTTTAGACCACTATGAACTTGAGAATTTGGTTGCCATTGTTCACAGTAGTCTGAGGTAAAGAATGGCCTATACTGATGCTCCAATGTAAGTGGCAAGGACATTTACTGAGAGATAAAAGAAGGTGGCAGAACTGATGCATCTGGTGACAGTTGAACGTGCTAACTTGATTTCCCACATAAGAACTAAAGAGCCAATAAGGGGTATTATGATGTTAAGAGGCAATTAAGTGGAAAAAACATTCCATGTGCTTCAGTGGATAAGACAGGTCACTAGGAGAACTTATATTTAGCTGTTACATAAATGTATCCAGAGGCACTATGGTGAAGGAAATCTTCATGTCTACATGATAGAGACCAGATGAGGTAGAGACCTCTGGATGTGCAGGCAAGACGAATATCCTACTTTTAGAATGATCATTCTTAGGGTATTTCTTTATATGCCTGTTGAAGAACTTTTAGATATCATGGGCTCCTATAATTAATTGGTTTATACTGGTGCGGTTGGTACATATGGGCATACTCAGTTGCTGATATTAAGAGAATAGAGGGTGAGGATGATTTAAAAACAGAAACAGCTCAACACAAGGGCCTTCTGCTCTGAGCGCAGTAAGACTCAAGATTGTGTTTTTTATTTATTTGTTTTGTTTTGGATGTGGAATGGAGGTGCAACTCCTCATGTGTGGAGTGAGTGATTAATCACCCTTGATAAATGAGCCAGAGCAATCATGTCAAAAATCCTACATCCTTGGATGCAGACAGTAGTGGCCCAAGGCAGTGTTAGCAGATTGTCATCACTTCTAATAAGCTTGGGACCAGCAGGTCAGGGTGTCAAGAGGGGACATGGCGCCCTAGGCTAGGGGTAGGGATTGTGCTCCAACCACCTTTTACATTCCGTTCATTGCTTATTGGATATTGTGGTGTGGAGGAGTCTAACAGCAGATGTACTCCTGGAAGTGCAGTCTATATGCTATGTGCGTGCAGACTGTGTTATAGAGAGGCTTCTTGTACAGTTTTATTTGCAAGTTTACATTGATGTAAATTCACTTACATGTTCTCTTCTACCCTTGAGAGGCAGTGGTGTCTTTGCATTCTAGATCTTCATCTTTATCATTATTGAAAGTGAATGCTCATACAGCAAGTGTTCCCCTCTGTGTGTGCTTGTGCATAGCTTTGCTTTTGGCTTAGTGGTCATTTGCACAATCTTTTTCAGAGTCTTATTGGTGACATCCTCTTCGATTTAAAGAACTATGGCACAAGTGCAGTGTCTTGAAGGTGTGAGTTGGATGCATCTGCAGCAAAGTGTTTGAGTTTTAGGATGTCACAAACAGCACAGATTTAATGAACCCAGCTCAGGTGCTGCTCCTGTATTGCTGTGGAATACCTGCTTGATAAGGCTCCGTAGCTCAGGTCAGGTAGCTCAGGTCCAGTACAGGACAATGTGTGGAAGCAGTGCTCTCTTTCACCATGGGAATCCTGGCGAGGCACCAACATGCAGGCTAGTGAGGGGGAATGAGGCTGCTGGAGCCCAACCCTAGACATATTGTTTGTGCACAGTGCATGTATCCTTTTATGAGTGAGTAAGTGTGTTTGTATGTTTGAATGCTTTAAACATGATCTCATTTCCTGTCTAAAAATTGATGTTGAGGGTCAAACGCACTGAGATCACTTGCAATAGAAATACCATTGAGCCCAAGAGATGTTTGTGTGCTGGCATGTGAGTCTATGATTGAGAGCACAGGGATTTATATTGCATCATAGTAAGTGATTGATTGCTTGCGATGAATTGAGAGCTAGCTAGTTTGAAACTTCAAACTGATCATAAAATTCATGCAATATCTTGGCCCTCATTACAACATTGGCGGTAAATCCCGCACACCGCCGTGCAGAGGATCGCCAACACACCGCCGCGGCCACGGAATTCCACCACAGCTATTTCGACCCACAGCTCAGAATCCGCCAAAATCTAGACACCCACACAAGTCCGCCACACCAAAGGTCAGTGATAAAATGGCGATAACAAAACCTCCACCGTCACAGCAACAAGAATATGCCCACACCATCACGACCCATGAATCCACATGCCGGTCTTTCAACCGTGGTATTCCATTGGCGGTACACACCGCCACGCTCAAAATACACACACATTTACAAAACACAACCACATTGGACAAATCGAAATACACACACCTGATACACATACACACACCACTCCCACACACCCAATACAATGTAAAACACACACCCACAAACCTTTACTACCAAAAATTTAGAAGAAGGCCAGAGAGACAGCAAAGCAAAGACAACACCAGCATACAGAAGCACACAACACCATCACACATACACATCCATTTATTTACAAAACACCACACACCCCTAAACATCACCCACACGTCACAACACACACCACCTCACACACCACCCCATGGCACCGCAAAGACACTCCAGGTTTTCTGAGGAGGAGCTCAGGGTCATGGTGGAGGAAATCATCCGGGTAGAGCCATAGCTATTCGGATCACAGGTGCAGCACACCACCATAGCTAGGAAGATGGAGCTATGGCACAGAATCGTGGACAGGGTCAATGCAGTGGGACAGCACCCAAGAACACAGGATGAAATCAGGAAGAGGTGGAACGACCTACGGGGGAAGGTGTGTTCCGTGGTCTCAAGACACCACATTGCGGTTCAGAGGACTGGCGGTGGACCCCCACCTCCTCCCCCACAACTAAGAACATGGGAGGAGCAGGTCTTGCCTATACTGCATCCTGAGGGCCTCGCAGGAGTAGCTGGAGGAATGGACTCTGGTAAGGCAAAGCTTTAACTACTTCATCCCCCACCCTACCTGCATGCTACCACCCTCGCCATCACCCCATCACTCCAACTCCTCACATATGTCCCACTATCACAAACCATACATCACAACACCAAGCCCTGCAAGCAACAACAGAGCATGGACACCCATCGCCAATGCATGTCCACTACACATACCCACACAGACCCCTAAACAATTAGTACACAAGGTCCTTCACAGGAATGCAAGCACTGAGGGACAAGATCACTCACCCATTGCACACCATGGCACACACAGATGCAATAATCATGCCTTTACACCTCTGCAGGACCCCTACCCAGTGTCACCGGACAGGAGGTTCCAGACATGTCCAGTCCCCCAACAGAAGAGGCCCACAATGATGACAGCAGCTCTGTCCAACTGGATCTAGATGACCAGCCCGGCCCATCTGGGACTTCGGGACAGTCTGTTCCCCTCACACAGTCACAGGTCACCACAGAGCCGCCCCCCTCAGAAAACACCAGCACTGCACCCATCTAGCAGGCCCATACCTCTGTCCCCAGAACACGTCAAGCAGCAGTGTGTCCACCACTACAGGGAACTCAGACTAACCCACCACCCCAAGAACAGCAGGGACCTGGGGGCAGTGGTAGTGGGCACACGGTTCAGGGGACAGAGGCCCAGGAAAACCGGGGAACTGGGAGGGCTGCTGTGCGACGGGGGAGGACAGGCCCAGGGAACCCACTCTCCACGAGGCCCTCTCCAACATCATGGGAGCCTACCATCATTCCCAGGAGACGATGGCAACGTTACTGGCCAAGTTTCAGGAGACCCATCGGCGGCAGGAGAAACAGTATTTGGGGTTCAGGGAGGAACTCAAATCCATCAATACCACCCTGGGCACCATTGTAGGGGTGCTGAAGGACCTCGTGAACACCAGGAGGGACACTGTGGCACAACAAGGGGGCCCTGACACTAGCCTGGATGATAAACTGCCCACCACCTCCGCTAGTGGACAGGAGGCACCGCCACAGGACCACGACACCAGCACCCCATCCCCTGAAGATGGAGAACCACCCCGCAAGCGGTCCCTGAGATCCAGGACAAATACAGAGAACAATGCCAAGACCCCCGCCAAGAAATGAGACCACCCTGAATGTCATCCTTCTGTCCCACTTTGTCACCCTGTCCATCCATCAACTTCCCTAGCTCCACTTCCTATGCCCCTTGGGACAATGCACCTGTGAGACAAATAGACTGGACTCTGCCATGGACATTCCTCCACCATCACCCCTGACCATTTTACAACCCCCTCCACTTTTTAGCACTTAAATAAACACCCTTAAATCACAAAACAATCTGGATTCAGTCTGTGCTTTCACAATTGTGTATTTGCAATAGCTGAGGGAAATAGTAATGTCCATTGTATTGTCAACATACCTATGTCACACAGCTCTAGTCCATGAGGTAACATAGCAGAGGTCACACAGTGGGACCCACATCTGTAAATCGAAAGGGAAAGTGACAAATCAGGGTCCATACACTGGGTGAAAGTGACAGACAGATGAGAGGTCAAACAATTTTATCAGATGTATGAGGCAGTGAGGTCTTCTTACCTGTGTCTCACTGGAAGAATTGATGGATCACGTTGTTTCTGTTGTCTATGTCCTTTTCTTCTGCCTCTTCTTCTTCACTGTCCACAGGCTCCTCAACTGCAACAACACCTCTTTCAGGACCATCCTCCTGCAAAAAAGGCACCTGTCATTGCAAAGCCAAGTTGTGCAGCAGACAGCAGGCCACGATGATCTGGCAAACCTTCTTTGGTGAGTAGTATAGGGAACCGCTTGTCATATGGAGGCACCTGAACCTGGCCTTCAGGAGGCCGAAGGTCCTCTCCATACCCCTCCTAGTTTGCCCATGTGCCTCATTGTAGCGTTCCTCTCCCCTTGTCCTGGGATTCCTCACTAGGGTCAGTAGCCATGACAGGTTGGGGTAGCCAGAATCACCTGCAAATGTCGAGGGACAACTGTTTTTGACACACATTAACCCTTTGGGACAACCCCAGACCCAGTCAACTAGTCACACTGTATAGGGTCCATGTCCTCACCCAATAGCCACACACGGTGACTCTGGAGCTGCCCCATCACATAAGGGATGTTGCTATTCCTCAGAATGTAAGCATCATGCACTGAGTCAGGAAATTTGGCGTTCACATGGGAGATGTACTGGTCGGCCAAACACACCATCTGCACATTCATTGAATGGTAACTCTTCCGGTTTCTGTACACCTGTTCACTGCTGCGGGGGGTACCAAGGCCACATGTGTCTCATCAATGGCACCTACGATGTTGGGGATATGTCCCAGGGCATAGAAGTCACCTTTCACTGTAGGCAAATCCTCCACCTGAGGGAAAACGATGTAGCTGCGCATGTGTTTCAGCAGGGCAGACAACAATCTTGACAACACATTTGAGAACATTGGCTGGGACATGTCTGATGCAATGGCCACTGTTGTTTGAAAGGAACCACTTGCTAAGAAATGGAGTACTGACAGGACCTGCACTAGAGGGGGGATTCCTGTGGGATGGCGGATAGCTGACATCAGGTCTGGTTCCAACTGGGCACACAGTTCATGGATTGTGGCACGATCAAGTCTGTAGGTGACTATTACATGTCGCTCTTCCATTGTCGACAGGTCCATCAGCGGTCTGTACACCGGAGGATGCCGCCATCTCCTCACCCGCCCCAGCGGACGTGCTCTATGGATGAGAACAGTGATCAGAATGTCAGCTAACACTGAGGTACGAAATTAACAACTTTATTGCACACATTTGTCCATCCGCTATGTGCCTGTCTTAGTGTGTATGCAAGGCCTAGATATGTGTGACGCATTTAAAATTAATGTCATGTGGCCCCCTGAAATGGCGGCTGCCTGACCTGTAATGTGGGACAAGGGGATATGAGGTAACTGCGCTGGCGTTGTAAACCGTCGCGGTAGGCGGTCGAAGACCGCGGCGCAATCCTGCATTTGTTAACATTGGACCCTATGGGTCCCAGGAGCCAATGACGATGTACGTCGGCGGTGACAGCATGCACCGCTGCTGACGTGACCGCCATTTTCTGTCTGTTCACTCACTTGATACCTGATCTTCCACAGGAGAGGACCTACACTGCAAGTGCTGCTGTGACCTCAGTCTGGAAGCGACAATGGCTCAAGTGTCTGGGGAAAGGGCCCCTGCCTTCACATCGGGTGGGATGGAGAAACTAGTGGATGTGGTCCTCCCCAGTACACGCCACTACAGTCCTCCAGACAAACAGGTGAGTACACTGTGAGCATACTGTAAGGGCAATGCCTGTTTGGAGTGGTGTGGATGGGAGATGGGGGGGGAATCAGGCGTGCATGAAACAAAAGTGGGTGGATGTGCGTCAGGGCAAGGTTGGGAATGTGGGCCAATGACTGTGACGGTCCGGATGGGTATTGTTTTTCCTTTTCCCCTGTTCTATTCCTGTAGGTCAGCGCCAACCAGAAGAACGATATTTGGTGGGCCATCTCCAAG
This sequence comes from Pleurodeles waltl, assembly GCF_031143425.1. Lineage (NCBI taxonomy): Eukaryota > Metazoa > Chordata > Amphibia > Caudata > Salamandridae > Pleurodeles > Pleurodeles waltl. Next base: position 380,852,145 of record NC_090446.1, read on the forward strand.
GACGTCTGGGCCCTGGGGATCCACCACAGACGGAGCACCCACTGCCGGAAAAGATGGGAGGACATTTGCCGCTGGAGCAAGAAGACGGTGGAGGCCCAGCTGGGGATGGCCTCCCAACGTGGGAGGGGTGCCCGTCGCACCATGGCACCCCGATGTTCCTGGCGGTGGCGTATCCGGAGTTGGATGGGAGCTTGAGGGCATCACAGCAGCCACAAGGGGGTGAGTACACTCACATCCATCTGATTCAGGGCACATTGGAGGTGTCTGGCTGAGGGAGGTGGGCTGTGGGTTCCCCTAGGCTAGGGCGAGCCTTGTAGGCAAGGACCCTTTGTGTGGCAGGCTCAGTGGCACCCCATCCCCACCAGTGGTAAGAGCCATCTACACCTAGTCAGGCTCCTGGGACTTGCATGTGTGCAGCAATAGGGCAGAGGCCTTGTACCCCATGTCCCTGTGATCAATTAGGGAACTCAAAGTGCATGGCGTAGTGCAGAGGGCTGCTGTGTCTGTAGTGTCCGCCAACGGTAGCGGTATTGCATGCACTGAACATGTCTTTCTACTTTGTGGTCTCCCTGTTCTTGTATGCATTAGCATCATCAGGCGGAGGAGCTGTGCCACCGCAGAAGGAGGGAGCTGCGTCCCACATGGACCTGGAGGGCGAGACTATGGACTCAGAATTCACCAGTGGGACGGAGGGCGAGGGGAGCTCCACAGCAGGGGAGCTGAGACCAGCGACACCGACTCCTCCTCTGATGGGAGCTCCCCTGCAGTGGTGGGCCCCTCTGTGCCCACCGCATCTACAGGTACAGCTGCCACCCCCCCTACTAGCACCGCCCTCCCAGCAGCCCCTCAGCGTGTGCCCCGTGGCCGCTCACCCAGGAGGGTGGGCATCTCCTTTGTCCCAGGCACCTCAGCCCCTGCCCCAGTCAGCCCTGCTGCCCTCAGTGAGGAGGCCATTGACCTCCTCAGATCCCTCACTGTTGGGCAGGCTACCATTCTGAATGCCATCCAGGGTGTAGAGAGGCAGTTGCAACAGACAAATGCATACCTGGAGGGCATTCATTCTGGTCAGGCAGCCCAACAGCGAGCTTTGCAGACTTTGGCATCTGCACTGATGGCAGCCATTGTTCTTGTGTCCAGCCTCCCCCTCCAACTTCCTCCACCCAGACCCAATCCCCAGTACCTCAGCCTATCCCAAGCACACCATCAGACCAGCATGCACACACCTCAACACACAAGGGTAGCTCTGGCAAACATAAGCACCACACATCCCACAGGCACTCACACAAGCATCATACCCATGCACATATACCAACATCCACTGCCTCCACTGTGTCCCCCTCCTCCACGTCTCCCTCCTCCCTCCCTGTCACGTCTCCACTCACACCTGCATGCACTACATCTTCAGCCACCACCTCCATCACCAGCACGCCCATCACCACACACCGCTCACGTGCACTCACAACCCTCACTACCATTCACACATCCCCTGTGTCCTCTCCCAGTATGTCTGTGAGCCCTCCTCCCAAACTACACAAACGCAGTCACACACCCACCCAACAGCCATCCACCTCACGACAGCCTCCATCCCATGCACTTCCCCCAAAGTCAGCAAACGAACACCTCCTACAACCACTACCTCTTCCTCCACTCCCAAACCCCCTCCATCTACCCATCCCAGTGTGTCTAAAAAACTTTTCCTGTCAAACCTTGACCTCTTCCCTTCACCTCCCCACCTTCTGTCCCCTATGGCCCGCCTTTCTAGGTCCCAACCCAGCACATCAGCCACCACATCACCGGGATCAGTGGTGCCAGCAGTAACCGGCTTCTGGAGTATGCCAAGCAGCAGGCAGCCAGTGTCCCAAGGAGCGAGGCCAAGGACATTCCCCCACCTCCAAAATAAAAGAAGTTGCCCACAGCCTGGAGGGAGAAGGCCAAAACACCTGCCACCAAGGGCTCAGGCAAGACAACAGTTGGGAGTGGTAAGACAGCTGCACCACCATCCAAGGTGGGGAAGGGCCAGAGAAAGAAAGGGAAGTCGCTGCCAACCTGTACGGCGGACAAGACCTCCACCGGCACCGCCACATGCACCACCGCCCCGGGCACCGCTGCCAGCACCCAGGATACTGTGCCCTTCACCTGCACCGCACACACTGTGCCTTTCAGCAGCAGCAAGCTCAGTTAGGCCGCCACCAGCACCGCCGCTCAGGACACCGCCACCAACAGCAAGCTCAGTGAGCCCCCCACCGCACTGCCTCTCAGGACACCACCGCCAGCAGCACTCTCAGTGAGCCACCCACAAGCACTGCCGCTCAGGACACCGCCACCAGCTGCAAGCTCAGTGAGCCCCCCACCAGCACCGCCGCTCAGGACAAGGCCGCCAGCAGCACGCTCAGTGAGCTACCCACCAGCACCGCTGCCCAATGAGCGCCACAAGCACCGCTGCTACTGAGCCCGCAGCCAGCACAGCCAGCCGCCAAGCCACATCCTGTGTCAGTGGCGCCACCGCAGACATGGCTGCCATCCCCAGTGGTCATTCGTACGAGGCTGGTGGTCAGTTCCAGGGGCCTGGACAGCTTCCATGTTGCCGCACTGTCAGTGGAGTGTCAGATCCACTACCTCTGTCCTTGGCAGGATGAAGCACTCTGGGCACAAAGCCCCCTCCAGAACCTGTGGAGTATCACATCCACTACCTTTGTCCTTGGCAGGATGAAGCACTCTGTGCACAAAGCCCCTCCAGAACCAGTGGAGTATCACATCCACTACCTCAGTCCTTGGCAGGATGAAGCACTCTGGGCACAAAGCCCCCTCCAGAACCAGAGGAGATTCACATCCGCTACCTCAGTCTTGGGCAGAATGAATCACTCTGGGCACAAAGCCCCCTCCAGAACCAGTGGAGATTCACATCCACTACCTCTGTCCTTGGCAGGATGAAGCACTCTGGGCACAAAACCCCTCCAGAACCAGTGGAGACTGTTATCCACTTGAGAGACTGTGGCCTTGCACTCCCCAGGATAAAGCAGTGGGCAAACCACCAACTGGAGAGACTTGTGAGACTATGGCTTTGCACTCCCCAGGATAAAGCAGTGGGCAAACCACCCACTGGAGAGACCTGAGAGACTGTGGCTTTACACTCCCCAGGATAAAGCAGTGGGCAAACCAACCACTGTAAAGACTTGAGAGACTGTGGCTTTGCACTCCCCAGGATAAAGCAGCGGGCAAACCACCCACTGGAGAGACTTGAGAGACTGTCGCTTTGCACTCCCCAGGATAGAACAGTGGGCAACCCACCCACTGTAGAGACTTGAGAGACTGTGGCTTTGCACTCCCCAGGATAGAACAGTGGGCAACCCACCCACTGTAGACTTGAGAGACTCTGGCTTTGCACTCCCCAGGATGGAACAGTGGGCAACCCACCCACTGTAGAGACTTGAGAGACTGTAACTGTGCACTCCCCAGGATTGAACAGTGGGCATGTGGTCCCCTCGTGGATTTGGCGTTGTGCACTCAACCGGCTGAGGTGCCCCCCCTTTCCCTTCCCCCTGAGGTGCCTGTTTTATTGCTATCTAATGCCCCTGCAGTGCTCTCTCCGTCATGTTCGGGGATTGAGTGTGGGCCTCGCCCATGCCGTGTGGGCCTAGTGTTCCACGGACTTCAATGGATCACTACCTGGACTACTATTCTTGGTATATATTTGTTTATAGTGTATATATATTTTTGCGTACTGGATTTTAATATATTACAATGGTTTCACTCATTTCCTTTTGTCTTTGCATTCTTCCGGAGGGTTTTGGGGGTGTAACTGTAATGTATCATGCTGTATTAGTGTGTGTGTTGTAGTGGGTGAGGGTGGGGGTGTTGCGTGTGTGTGTCCCTGTTTTTTCCCTCCCCCATCCCCTGTGTCGTAGGTGCAGTACTCACTGTGGTCTTCGCCGCCGGCGTTCGTGCTCCTGGTAGAGGAGCAAGAAGATAAGGGCTGGCAGAATCTGGAGCTTGGGTTCCATGGCGTCCAGATTCCTCGTGGGGTGTGAAGAGGTGAGCGTTTTCCCTTCGAAGTCCTGTTCCCGCGGTGTTTTTGTTTGCGGTGAATCCGCCACGGAAAAGGTGGCGGATTGGTAGGTTGTGATGCTGTGGCGGTACATTGTCCTCCGCCTGTCTGTTGGCGGTGACCGCCATGCTGTTTGTTTGTACCGCCGTGGCGGTCGGAGTGTTAAAGTGGCTGTCTATGTTGGCGGTTTCCGCCATGGTCGTGATTCCATTTTTTTTTTCCGCCGGCCTGTTGGCGGTCTTACCGCCGCTTTAACACCGACCGCCAGGGTTGTAATGACCACCTAAGTATTTTGCACAGTACTGTACAATTTTAGGTCAACTGCCAAGATGGATTCAAAACCAGATTACCATGTTGACTTAGTCACTACACCATATATTCTTCCTAAATTAATGTAACAAAACATTCAAAAAAGGTTAAGAATTTAAATTGCTCCCAGAACTCCCCTTCACCAATCTTTGTGAACTCCTACATTATTTTGATATTTTCCAAAAGGGGTTATGCAGTGTTCCTTGTGATGTCTCCTGAGTAGACAGAATGCAAATTATTGTTGCATGTTGGTATTTAATAGGGGTCACACCTTGATTAGATTATCTCTCATTTAAAGTTCACATTTGTCTATATGCATATTCACTCTAGGTTAAAGTACAACATGATATATCACATAAATGTTCACCTAGTTCTAAACAATGTAATGATTTATTAACAGTGATGCATCTCCTTTGTACCCATCAGGGTCGAACAGAGATCATGGTCCAGAAGGCAAGTACCGCTTTTAATGGGGTATTTTCTATAATTTAAAATAGTATACAAAGAGTAGATGAATCTTTTTTCAGTCTTTGGCACTAATATCCTTTCTTGAAATAGCTCTGTGCTGATGTGATAGAAAAGGACCAATATTGCAAATTACAACTATAATGCTAGTTTCTGTTTGAGAGTTTCAGGTTAAATATCTTTCACAAAAACTCAGGTACCTGACAAGGCCACATTTAAACTCAGTCACATTTTTTTTCTTTGAATTAAAGAGGCCTACATTTAAATGTGCATATGCTGCACCAGAAATGTATTATGAAAAATAATGTTATCAGACATGCTTATGAGGGAGCTCAAGCTGTGTAAAAATTATATTGAATTTTGTTATGGTGTGCATCAATAGGGAAACATCCTTTTTTACGACTTTTTTATTACGAAAGTCGTGGTTAACGAAAGCGCAACAACGCTTTCTTTAACCACGACTTCGTTTTTTTGTGCCTTAACTACGTATGTTCTGAACAATGAACATCCATGGTTAAGGCACAAAGAAGGGAGTTGGCGAAGGAGGACGACGCAGGTGACAAGGGGTTGACTAAGGTAAGTAGTGGGTTTAGGTTTTGGAGAGGGGGTGGGGGTGGGGGTTCAGGGGGTTTTAGGTTTTGGGGTGGGGTTGGGGGATGGGGCGTTTTTGGTTTTGGGGAGGGGGTGGGGGTCAGGGGGTTTTAGGTTTTGGGGTGAGGTTATGGCGTTTTTGGTTTTGGGGAGGGGGTGGTGGGTCAGGGGGTTTTAGGTTTTGGGGTGGGGTTGGGGGGATGGGGCATTTTTGGTTTTGGGGAGGGGGTGGGGGGTCAGGGGGTTTTAGGTTTTGGGGAGGGGGTGGGGGGTCAGGGGGTTTTAGGTTTTGGGGTGGGGTTGGGGGGGTGGGGTGAGGGATGTAGGGTGAATGGTGCCTATTAGTAATGGTTTTATCAGGAATGCCTTTACAATGAAATATCGTTGTTAAGGCATTTGTGGTAAAATCATTAGTAGTAAGGACGAGGTCGGTGTTCCGGCCTCGTTGTTAAGGTTAGTAGTTGTTTTTAATTCAGTGTTCCATCGTATAATCGCATCAATAGCACTAGATACACTGATGCATGAGTAGATTGGGAGATTTGAAGGAAACTAGATAGAGACCTGGGTAAAGACCCATGTATTGGGAAGCTGTAGCGCCAGCTGGTTGGCAACACCTGCACCAACAGCCAGTAAGAGCCCATGTCACTTCACCTGAACACATTCTGATGAGTCTTGGTGCCGGCTCAACATATCCTGATTCTGGGCAAATCCCTCAACATCATTGGTGCGTGTGTCGGCCAATGACCAACACACGCACACCCTCCCTGGTGTGGACCATGATCAGTGACTGACACCAGGGAGGGGTTTTAAAAGTACTCCAGTGCAAAGCACGGAGGATGTTTAATTTTTTTCACTCCTTCGAGAGACGCTGAAGAGCTTCTGCATCTCCCCCGTCCTCCCCTCCCACCCATTTGGGACTTCAGTGCACTGTGATGTGTGCTGATGTCACAGTTTCCCCACCAGAGCAGCGGAGTGGATGAAGTAAGGGTCCTCTCCCTTCTCCACTGGGGAAGAAAGGACAAAACTGCCTCCCCAGATGCCAGAGAGGCATTGATGGGAATGGGAGTCTTCACTTTCTATTGATGCCTTCTTGGCACCGTTTCCTGGGCATGGATTGCAGGAATGAAATATGATTTCAAAATGGTGGGGTTGGCCTTCCTGACATGGGCCTAGCCCTTAGGGGGGCATTATTTAATACAAAAAATAGAATGGTTTCCCCTGGAGGGAATTTCAGCCCCCCAGAAGATATAAAAAAATAAATAATAATAATTAAAAATACTGGAGTCGGCCCTCCTGACACAGGCCAACCACTAGGAGGGCATTATTTCAGTAAAAAAAAGAATTGGGGTGATCCCCCCCCAGGGGATATTTAAAAAAAATAAAAAAATAAAAAAAAAAAATATATATTTTAGGGTCAGCCCTCCTGACACGGGCCGACCCTCTATGAGGTTTGCCTTGAGATCACGACAGAGAAATCTCTCCCACAGAAGACATATTTCACTAGTTTACATGTGTTGTTTTCCGGGAGCCACAATCGACCCCAGGGAAACCATACATATACAAAAGTGATATATGTATATATATATATATATATATATATATACAAACATAGATAGATAGATAGATAGATAGATAGATAGATAGATAGATAGATAGATAGATAGATAGATAGATAGATAGATAGATAGGGAATTCGAGGAGGAGGTCATTGGAGGGGGAGCACCAAAAAGATTGTCACACCTGGTACCGCCAGCGCTAAAGACTTTGATGATGAGTACGTGGTAAGGTGAAGTATTAGTGAGTCTTTTTTATTTTTTTTCCGTGTCTTCCGAGAATTTGCTGATTCAGAGAAGAAGCAAAGTTAAGGTGATGACATTTACTGTTGCACACATCACACAATCACACACCCACAAGCAATTTGGTGACCGTATCTGCATTCTACATAGGCTAATGCTTTAAAGGGACAGTATAGCCAGTATCAGAGATGGTTTCTCGTTGGATGACTGCTGCTGAAGCCATAACTCAGGTTATGGCGGACAGCTCTGAAGCAGGATCAGAGACTGAGGCAACAGATACAGAGACAGCATCAGATGGGGAGGACAATGAGGCAGAATCTGGGAGTGATTTTTCAGTTGACGGAGCACCATCAGATGAAAACCTCTTCCAGTGATTCTGAAGGAGACAATAAGGTCCCTTTGCCAGTACCGTCTGTGCATCAGGACAACAGTGGATTAGCCCAACCCAGAGAGCAGGTGCATGCGGTGGCAAGCAGAGAGAGTGCTCTCTTGGCAGCCTCTTGGCAGCCCCCCAATTTAGTTCATCCCCCAATTCCACCTTTTACTGGTGACGATGGATGTAAGGTCGATTCAGCCAACTTTTTGCCAGTCGACTACATCCATCTCTTTTTGGATGTTTGTAGGAAAGTACCCTCTTTCTTGGTATAGTTACTCCCTAATTCTGCCTGATGTCAGTGTGTTTGCCTGTGTTCACTGGGATCCTGCTAACCAGGACCCCAGTGATTATGTTCTCTCCCAAAAACTCTGTATTTCATCCAACAATTGGCATATTGGTGTCCCACTGTAAGTCCCTAGTATATGGTACCTAGGTACGCAGGGCATTGGGGTTCAAGGGGATCCCTATGGGCTGCAGCATATATTTTGCCACCCATAGGGAGCCCAACCAAAGGGTTCCGCAGGACTGCCATTGCACTGTTTCACTGTCACTTTTCACTGCACCAGGCCACTTATAAGTCCCCCCTATGGCAGGCCTTCTAGCCCAGAGAGCAGGGTGCAAAGTGCCTGTGTGTGAGGGCACCCCTGCACCAGCAGAGGTGCCCCCATGAACTCCAGGCCCATTTTCCCAGACTTTGTGAATGCGGGGGTGCCATTTTATGCGTGTATTGTACATAGGTATACACTGCGTCCTTTGCAGCTGCCAAGGCTTGATGGCATCATTTCCAAGGGATCTTCAGGCATATTGAAGCCCCAGCAGTCCATCCTGTGGTGCACAGCTACCTGATTGGTTTTTCCAGTGGCATGGGATCCCTTTTTGTAGTGCTGCATGGGCTCCTTCTTCAACTTTCGTGTCCCCATCTTATGGGACTCGCTTCTGTGGCCTTTCTGCATTGCTGAGGGCCCCCTCTGACTCCACATCCTGGGTAGAGTCCACCAGGTCCTTCCTGGTCCCAGGCATCTCCACTTTCTGCTAACACCGAGTTTTGCATGTGCCAAGGCTTGTTGGTGGAATCCGAAGACGCAAACCCAACTGTAATCCTCCTTCCGGCGTGGGACTTCATCTGCATCCTCCAGGAACTCGATTTTGTCTTCTTGGGTGTAGTGCTGACTCTCCTTCATCACCGTTGACTCCTCTCTTGCACCTTGCGTCTGGTTCATAGGGGCTGCTGCCCTTCCTGGACTCTGCTGAACTTGCTAGACTAGGTCCCCTTCTACAACAGGTCCTCTTGTCCAGGAATCCACTGTTGATGTCTTGCTGTCTCTTCTGGGCTTTGCATTATTTTTCATTTCTTCCGACTAGGTGTTCTCGGGAATTTAGAGTGATTTACTACTGCTTTCCTGGGCGCTTGGGGGTGTTGTGGTAATTACCTTTCAGCTTTCCTAGTACTCCCAGCACCCCTCTACACACTCTACATACCTAGGTGGGAGACCGACTCTTGCATTCCACTTTTTTAGTATATGGTTTGTGTTCCCCCTAGGGCTTTTTCTTTCTATGTTGATTTTCACTAATTGCACTGTTTTATAACTGTTTTATGCCTATTTATGCATACTAGTCTATATAATTTGTATATTACTTACCTCCTATGGTATTTTTGGTATTTGTGTCACCAAAATAAAGTACCTTTATTTTTGTAACACTGAGGCCCTCATTACAACCCTGGCGGTCAGTGTTAAAGCTGCGGTAACACCGCCAACAGGCCGGCAGTAAAAAAAATGGAATCACGACCACGGCGGAAACGGCCAACATAGACAGCCACTTTAATACTCCGACCGCCACAGCGGTAGCAACAAACACCGCAGCGGTCACCGCCAACAGACCGGCGGAAGACAATGTACCGCCCACGCTATTATGAGAGGCCAATCCGCCAGCTTTTCCAGGGCGGTACCAACGCCATCAAAAGCACGGCGGAAACAGGACACAAAAGGGAAACCACTCACCTCTCGACACTCAACGAAGAACCAGGACGCCATGGAGCCCAAACTGCAGATCCTACCCATGTTGGTGTATCTTCTCATACACCATGAAGTAGAAAGAGGGCGGCGACGACTGTGAGTACTGCACCTAGTACACAGGGGAGGGGAGGAGGGAAAAGAGAGTGACACAAACACGCGGCACGCAACACCCACACCCTCACCCCCAACAACATACACATAAACACATCCAAAAACATTACTGATACACCCCGTCACCCCCTGCAAGGTCAAAAGGAAATGAGTCTAACCAGTGTTATATTGGAACATTCAGATATAGCAATAGAATTTAAATAAACAGTATATACAATATTTACATGATATACACAAGGCCGTACACTGTCCCTTGTAAATGTCCAGTGGTCCAAAAAAGCATGGGCAAAGGCCACACGTGACACCTGCCTCAAAACGGAGAGAACACTGCAGGGGAGTCAGGTCGAAAAAAACACAGGCACCTCAGGGGGAAGGGGAGGGGGGGCACCTCAGCCGCAAGATGGTACGACGCCACTGCTCCTGGAGGGGCCTCCATACCCACTGCTTGATCCTGGGGAGTGCAAAGCCTCAGTCTCTCAAGTGGGTGGTTCACCCACTGCTTGGTCCTGGGGAGTGCAAGGCCACAGTCTCTCAAGTGGGTGGTTTGCCCACTGCTTGGTCCTGGGGAGTACAAAGCCACAGTCTCTCAAGTATCTCATGTGGGTGGTTTGCCACTGCTTAGTCCTGGGGAGTGCAAGGCCACAGTCTCTCAAGTGGGTGGTTTGCCCACTGCTTGGTCCTGGGGAGTGCAATGCTACAGTCTCTCAAGTGGGTGGTTTGCCCACTGCTTGGTCTTGGGGAGTGCAAAGCCACAGTCTCTACAGTCTCTCAAGTGGGTGCTTTGCCCACTACTTGGTCCTGGGGAGTGCAAATCCACAGTCTCTAAAGTGGGTGATTTGCCCACTGCTTGGTCCTGGGGGGTGCAAGGCCACAGTCTCTAAAGTTGGTGACATGTTCCTCTAGTTCTGGAGTGGGCAATGTGCCCAGAGTGCTTGATCCTGCCAAGGATTGTGGGAGTGGATGCTTCTATCCACTGGTTCTGGAGGGGGCATTGTGCCCAGTGAGGCTGCACCTGGGGTGTGGCAGTTACCCTCCTGTCACCTGGGTGTCTGAGCCACGAGATATACATGGAACAGGTAGCATGATACTCTATGGAGGCAAAGCCACACTCCATCCTGTGGCGACTTTGGCTCGTGCCAGTGCTGGTGCCTCAAGTGGCGTGTCCAGGACGCCACCTGCAGCCTCGGACGGCTGCCTACTGGTGGTGCTGTTGACGTCCTATATAGTGTTACCGGCTGGGCACGTGGTGGTGCAGATGGTGGTGCAGGTGGTGGTGACTGCGGCGGTGGGTGTGGCGGAGATGCTGCAGGTGCTGGCCATGGTGCAGGTGTCTGTAGTGATGGAGGGAGGCACCAGACCGTCTCTGGCAGCCTCGGATGGCTGATCCTTGGGAGGATGCTGCAGACTGACGTTGTGGCAGCACGGTGCAGGTGGCGGTGCAGCTGATGGTGCAGGTAGCGATGCAGGTGGCGGTTGTTGCAGCGGTGGTGACTGTGGTACAGGTCTCTGGCAATCCTGAGGAAATGGTGGTCACCAGCCCCTCACCAGGAGGCATCATGCCCTGAGGTGACTTGTGTCCCTTTCGCACCTTGGCAGTCGCTGCTGGGACCTTGGCACTGTCCTCTCTGTGTTTGACTGTGGCCTTGCTGGGTGGGTGGTGCGACTTTCCCCTGCTGGAAGCCGGCCCCTTTTTTACCCTGGCAGGTGGCGGAATCAGGTGGTCCTTCCCATCTGTAGGTGGCACACAGGCAGCTCTGAGGGGTGCCCCCTTCGATCCACCCGACTTGCATGGATCACAGCAGACGCAGATGTGGTGGCTGAGCTGCTGGGCTGGGATCTAGATATCCTGGGGACGGGTGGGCGGGTGTAGGGAAGAGGTTAAAGTTAGCTAGGAAAAGTTTTTTAGACACACTGGGACAGGAAGATGGAGGGGGTGTGGGAGTGGAGGAAGAGGTAGTGGTTGTAGGAGGGGTACGTCTGCTGAGTTTGGGTAAAGGTGCATGGGCTGGAGGCTGTTGTGAGGTAGATGGCTGTTGAGTGGGTGTGTTCCTGCGTTTGTGTACTTTGGGAGGAGGGCTCACAGACACACTTGGAGAGGACACAGGGGACGAGTGAATGGTAGTTGGGGTGGTGATTGCACATGAGCGGTGTGTTGTGATGGGCGTGCTGGTGATGGAGGCAGTGGCTGATGATGTAGTGCATGCAGGTGTGAGTGGAGACGAGACTGGGAGGGAGGTGGAGGACGTGGAGGAGGGGGATACAATGGAGGTAGTGGATGTTGGTATGTGTGCATAGGTATGGTGCTTGTGTGAGTGCCTGTGTGATGTGTGGTGCTTATGTTTTCCTGAGCCACTCTTGTCTGTTGATGTGTGTGCATGCTGGTATGAAGGTTTGCTTGGGATAGGTGGAGGTAGAGGCGATTGGGTGTGGGTAGTGGAAGTTGGAGAGGGGAGGCTGGACACAGGGACAATGGCTGCCATCAGTGCTGAGGCCAGAGCCTGAAATGCTCTCTGTTGGGCCACCACGCCAGAATGAATGCCCTCCAGGTATGCATTTGTTTGCTGCAAATGCATCTCGACACCCTGGACAGCATTCAGAATGGTTGTCTGCCCAATAGTGAGGGATCTCAGGAGGTCAATAGCCTCCTCACTGAGGGCAGCAGGGCTGACTGGGGCAGGGCCTGAGGTGCCTGGGGCAAAGGAGATGCCCACCCTTCTTGGTGAGAGGGCACAGGAAACACGTGAGGGGCTGCTGGGAGTACAGTGCTGGTGGGGGGGTGGCGGCTGTACCTATTGTTGGGGTGGGCACAGAGGTGTCCGCTGCCACCAGGGAACTTCCATCAGAGGAGGAGTCGCTGTCGCTGGTATCCCCTCCTGTCCCCGTCGTGGAGCTCGCCTCGCACTCTATCCCACTGGTGCCTTAACCCTCCGTGGATTCACCCTAATGGGCCATGTGGGAAGCAGCTCCCTCCATCACCGGTGCCTCTGTTCCTCTGCCAAATGATGCTAATGCACACAAGGACAGGGTGACAAAACAAGAAGGGCGGGAAAGACAGAGGACACACATGGTCAATGCCAGCAACACCACTACTGTTGGTCGACACAACACACACTGAGCTGCCTTATGCACTAGGCCTTGCCCAACCACTCACTATGGTAGTCACCAGCCCATGGGGTACAATGCCTAACTCCAGCACATGCACACCTGACACTCACAGGACCCTGCACACTAGTAGCTGCCCAATTGTACCATTGGGGTAGGGGTGCTTCTGAGCATGCAAACAAGGGACATACCCTGGCATGAACGGCCTGGCCTAGGGGCACCCACAGCCCACACACCCCCAGATACTTCCTAAACCGCGAAGAGTCAGCTTTATGACACTGTACTCACCCCCTTGTGGCTGCTGTGATGCCCTCAAGCGCCCATCTAACTCGGAATAGGCCCCTGCCAGGATGCGGAACATCAGGGGGGTTATGGTGCGACGGGTATCCCTTCCACATTGGGAGGCCAACCCCTGATGGGCCTCCGCCGTCTTCTTGCTTCAGCGGCGCAGGTCCTCCATCTCTTGCGGCAGTGGGTGCTCCGTCTGTGATAGACCCCCAGGGTACGCACTTCCTTGGCGATGGCACGCCAAATACCCTCATTCTGGTGCCACTGACCTAGAGGGAAGGTACAGGGGGAAAGCAAATTACTCACCCGTCCGGACCGTCATACTCATTGCTCACCAGTTCCCACCCATGCCCTGACGCACATACACTGACCATCCTCACATGCAGCAATCAGCCCACCCCCCAGCATGTGCCTTACTTCCACACCACTCCAAACAGGCATTGCCCACGCATCTTGCTCACAGTGTACTCACCTGTTTGTCTGGAGGACCGTAGAGTAGCATGTATTGAGGGTGGACCCCATCCACCAGTTTGTCCAACTCCTCCGCAGTTAAGGCATGTGCCCTTTCCCCAGACACTGTAGCCATTGTCGCTTCCAGACTCAGGTCACAGCAGCACTTGCAGTGTAGGTCCTCTCCTGTTGATGGTCAGGTATCAAGTGAGTGAACAGATAGAAAATGGCGGTCACGTCCTCGGCTGTACGTACTGTCACCGCCGGCGTACATCGCCATTGGCTCCTGGAACCCATAGGGCCCAATGATAACCAATGCGGAGTTGTGCGGCAGTCTTCGACCACCTACCGCGACGCTGCACAACGCCAGCGCAGTTACCTAATTTCCCCTTGTCCTTCCTCACGAGTCAGGCAGCCGCTATTTCAGGGGTGCACATGGCAGGGCACCTAACTGCGTCACAGCACATATTGGCACTTATACGGACTCACGATTTGACACACGGATTCTCTAACATGGCTTCTGACACAGTTGTGCTACCTATGTGGTAAATGACCCTATGCTCACCGTTCTCCTCCATAGGCTACAACTGCTGGGTGCTGATGACGAGATGGCAGCATCCTCCGGTGTACAGACCCCTGGTGGACCTGTCGACAATGGAGGACAGACACATTATAATCACATACAGGCTTGATCATGCCACAATCCAAGAACTCTGTGCACAATTGGAGCCAGACCTGATGTCAGCTATCCGACAACCCACAAGTATCCCCCCTTTAGCGCAGGTCCTGTCAGTGCTCCATTTCCTGGCAAGTGGCTCCTTCCAAACTAGAGTGGCCATGGCATCTGGGATGTCGCAGCCAATGTTTTCTAATGTATTGAGCAGGGTGTTGTCTGCCCTGCTGAAACACATGCGCAGCTACATCGTGTTTCCCCAGGTGGATGATTTGGCCACAGTGAAAGCTGACTTTTATGCCCTGGGACATATCCCCAACATCATTGGTGCCATCGATGGTACACATGTGGCATTTGCTCCCTCCCGCAGAAATGAACAAGTGTACAGAAATAGAAAAAGCTACCATTCGCTGAATGTGCAAATGGTCTGTTTGGTGGACCAGTAACTCTCCCATTTGAATGCCAAGTATCCTGGCTCTGTGCATGATGCCTATATCTTGAGGAATAGCAGTATCCCTTATGTGATGGGCCAACTCCAGAGGCACCGGGTGTGGCTAGAAGGTGAGCCCAAGGTCCCCACACAGTATGAGTAGGTGTCTGTGTATGGGGTAGTCCCTAAGGGTTAGTGAATGTCTAACAGGTATCCCTCAAAATTTGCAGGTGACTCTGGTTACCCCAACCTCTCATGGCTACTGACCCCAGTAAGGAATGCCAGGACAAGGGCAGAAGAATGCTACAATGAGGCACATGGGCGAACTAGGCATATTATTGAAAGGGGCGTCCGGCCTCCGGAAGGCCAGATTCCGGTGCCTCCATCTAACAGGTGGCTTCCTGTACTACTCACCGAAGAAGGTGTGCCAGATCTTCGTGGCATGCTGTATGTTGCACAACCTGGCACTGAGAAGCCAGGTGCCTTTTCTGCTGGAGGATGAGCCTGGTGATGGTCTTGTGACATCGGTGGAGCCTGTGGACAGTGAAGAAGAGGAGGCAGAGGAAGAAGATATTGACAACAGAACGAACATCATCATATAGTACTTCCAGTGACACACAGGTAAGAGAGTGCAACTCCTCTTCACATTTCAGTATACTTTAGGACATTGTACATGGCAGCCTCGTAACCTCTGTCTATGGACACTGACTGTTCCCTTTGGATTTCATTTTTTCAGAGCTGTGTACCCCATTCTGCCTTCTGCTATATGTACTGCTGCCCAACAACTGTCAGACATTGGTATGTGTAAATGAACATTTAATGTTGTGATAATACATTTGTGAAAGATCAGTCTGACTCCAGATTGTTTTTTTATTGAAGGGTGTTTATTTAGGTGCTAATGGGTATAGGGGTATGTGCAAGGGGCTGGGGTGATGGTGGATGAAGGTCCATGGTAGAGTCTAGTCTCTTTGTATCACAGGTGCATTGTCCAAGGGGGCATAGGAAGGGGAGCAATGTCAGTTCAAGGTGGACAGGGTAACACAGTGGGACAGAAGGGTGACAATCAGGAGAGTCCGATTTCCTGGCGGGGGTCTTGGCAATGTTCTCTGTCTTCTGCCATGGTCACAGGGACGTTTGCGGGCTGGTTTTC
Organism: Pleurodeles waltl; assembly: GCF_031143425.1. NCBI lineage: Eukaryota > Metazoa > Chordata > Amphibia > Caudata > Salamandridae > Pleurodeles > Pleurodeles waltl. The sequence goes on from NC_090446.1 coordinate 380,867,946, forward strand.
CTTCTGCAGGGGGTGGGGTGCTGGTGGCCTCTTGGTCCTGTGGCTGGACCTCCTGTCCACTAGCGCCAGCGGAGGTGGAAGGCTGTTCCTCAGTTTGGCTAGTGTCAGGGGCACATTGTTGAGCCACTGCCTCCCTCATGGTCTTGCCCATATCAGCCAGCACCCCTGCTATGGTGACCTGGATGGTGTATATTTTGGTGAGGTCATCCCTGATCCCCATGTAGTGTCCCTCCTGCAGCCGCTGGGTCTCCTGAAACTTGGACAGTACCTGTCCATGGTCTCCTGGGAATGGTGGTATGCTCCCATGATGTTGGAGAGTGCCTTGTGGAGAGTGGGTTCCCTGGGCCTGTCCTCCCCCTGTCGCACAGCAGTCCTCTCAGCTTCCCTGTTGTCCTGTGCCTCTGTCCCCTGAACCGTGTGCCCACTGCCACTGACCCCAGGTCCCTGATCGTCCTGGGTTTGTGGGGTTGCCTGGGGTCCCTGTAGTGGTGGACACACTGCTGATTGACATGTCCTGGGGACGGTGGCATGGGCCCACTGGGTGGGTGCTGTGCTGGTGTTTCCTGAGGGGGGAGGGTCTGTGGTGGTATGGGACTGTGGCAGGGGAACCGACTGTCCAGAGGTCCCAGATGGGCCAGGTTGGTCATCCTGATTCAGGTGTGCAGAGCTGCTGTCATCACTGTGGGCCACTTCTGTGGGGGGACTGGATATGGCTGGCACCTCCTGTCCGGTGACGTTGGGTAGGGGTCCTGTTGGGATGCAAATGCATTGTTATTGAATCTGTGTGTGTGATCTTCTGCTATGGGTGTGTTTCCCTGAATAAATGTGCTTGCACTGTCATCTTGGCCTTGTGTGATTGCTCATTAGGTGGGCTGGATGAGTCTATCTAGTGTGCATGCTGTGGTGATGGGTGTCCATGCAGGTCTGTGATGGGTGCCCATGCATTGTTGTTGCATGCAGGGCTTGGTATTGGGATGGGTGGGTTGTAATAGTGGGGTATATGTGAGGTGTTCGAGTGATGGGTGTGAGGGTAGGGGTAGGAGTTTGTGATGGCATGCAGGTAGGGTGGGGTGGGATTTAGTAGTAAAGATTTGCCTTACCAGAGTCCAGTCCTCCTGCTACTCCTGCGAGGCCCTCAGGATGAATAATCGCCAAGACTTGCTCCTCCCATGTTGTTAGTTGTGGGGGAGGAGGTGGGGGTCCACGGCCAGCCCTCTGTACAACAATCTGGTATCTAGATACCACGGAACACACCCTCCCCCGTAGGTCATTCCATCTCTTCCTGATGTCATCCCTGGTCCTTGGATGCTGTCCCACAGCGTTGACCCTGTCGACGATTCTCTGCCATAGCTCCATCTTCCTTTCAATGGATGTCTGCTACACCTGTGACCCAAATAGCTGTGGCTCTACCTGGATGATTTCCTCCATCATGACCCTTAGCTAATCCTCAGAAAACCTGGGGTGTCTTTGAGGTGCCATGATGTGGTGTGGGTGTTGTGTGAGGTGATGTGTGGGGTGCTGTCTTGTGATGTATTATGTGATGTGCGTGGATGGTGTATGTGTGATGGTGTTCTGTGCCTCTGGGTGATGGTGTGGTCTTTGTTTTTCTCTCTCTGCTTGTTCTCATTTGTTCGTTGAAAGGGTTGTGGGTAATGTGGGTGTGTGTTTCATAGTGGTGAGTATGGTGTGTGTATGTGTGTATTTTAAATTATCCAATGTGGTTGTGTTTTGTAAGTGTGTGTGTATTTTGAGTGCGGCGGTGTGTACCACCAATGGTTTACCGTGGTTGAAAGACCGCCGAGGTGATTCATGGGTTGTGATACTGTGGGCTTATTCCTCTTGGCGTTACGGTGTGCTATCACCAGTTTATCACTGACCTTTGGTGTGGTGGACTTGTGTGGGTGTCGTTATTGTGGCAGATTTCTCAGTGTGGGTCATAATACCCGCAGTGGAATACCGCCGTGGTCATGGTATGTTGGCAGCCGTCACCATGGCGGTCAGCAGAAGTTACCACCAGGGTTTTAATTAGTGTTTTCTTTCATGTGTGTAAGTCCTGTGTATAACTACAGTGGTATTGCATGTCTCCTAGATAAGCCTTGGCTGCTCATCCACAGCTTCCTCTAGAGAGCCTGGCTTCTAGACACTGACCACACTGCCCTAATAAGGGATACCTGTACCTGGTTTAAGGTGTAAGTGCCATAGGTACCCACCACACACCAGGCCAGCCTCCTACAATGTTGACTTGCTTCAGCAAATTGTGCAGCAAACAAATTTGTATGCAAAACAATTTCTAAGGGAGCATGGAGGCACTCTAGGGCCCCATTCTAGGGCACACCAGTGGACTCCAACTTCGTAGGCGGAGTTGAAGATATTTTAGGGCCTTAGTGCCCATCTCAGCCAGGCGTCTGTGTCCCTACTTGCTTTACATTGTATCATATTAAAGCAAAGTTCTGGGAAATCGACTGAGGTGGAGCTGCCGTTGGGTAAACCTTTCAGTGGCTGTGCATGGATACCGAACAGCAATGGGCCACTGCTTCGTTAGGCAAGCAGCCACAGAATTTTCCTTCATCTTCTTCAGGAAATCCTGGAGTTCCTTGAGGCCTGCTTGACACCTATATCGACTGTCAGAACGTGGTAGGTTCTGTTCGATTAATGTGCATTATAGTCCCCACACTGCACATACTAGTGGACAGAATATATGCCACATTGTCACAGAGTACCCTGTGTGGCAAAATGTTAAAGGCATGACTGAATTTTGAAGTACTTGTTAGGCAAGTTATGTGTGCAACACAAGAACCTCCATGATTGCCAACAAGAACCAGAATAAGTGTAATAAGTCAAACAAAACTCCTGTGGGACATATTCACCAACATTTCTATTTGTTTGAAAGTGTGCAAACTCAATTTGTAGCTTCACTTTCAAAGCAAAAGTAGAAGTGTTGGTGAATGAGTCCCACACAATATTTGTATGACTTTTTACTTTAGAGACCTTAGGATGTATTCACCATCATGTCTGCCTTAGTTTCAACAGTAGATATGCTTGCTCAGTTTGACGAATGTGCCTCCAAAGGCATACTCGGACACCCCCAACTTGCATCCACAAACTGGAAGAAGTTGGATTTAGCACTGTAAGTGTTCAGATGGTGCATGAAAGACGTGTTCTTGAGCTTCAATGCACTATTAAGGTTCACTTGGCAACTATGCAGGAGTAGTCAGGACTCTGATGAGGATGGAGACATGAACTGGTAAGATAAGCTTATAGCAGGTGTGCTTTCACACGGATATTGCACAGGTAGGAGCCAGAAAGTAAAGGTAATACAGATGCACATCATCTACACCTATGGATTCAAACCCATTGGTGCCACCCTGGCACTGAAGGACAATAACATGTATGGGCAGTGTTTGACCTGCTTGCCATGTTCATCCCCCATCAGAACTTAGTAGATATTCAAATTGCTATATGATAAGTGCATTACAGTCACAGCACTGCACATAATGGTGACTGGTACATATGCTACATTCTCACAGACTACCCTATGTGTCAAACACTACCCTTCTTCATAGTTTATGACCTTCCCTTTGGGGAACTTCACAAACATTCCCCAGCATGTCTGCCTCAGTTTCAAAGATAGATATGCTTGCTCATTTCAAGGAATAGGCCTCCCAAGGAATACTCAGACACTCCTAACTTGCATCCACAAACTGGAAGGAGGTGGATTTGGCAGAGGGAGTGCATAAAAAAGCATGTCTTCCTGAGCCCCAGGTGGTTGTCATGGGAGTCATTAGTAAAGATTCCTTACGCCTGCCTACGGTAATGTACAGGAAGAAGGAGGAGGTTACTTGACAGGTGGCAAATTGAAGTCAAACTTATTCCATCCAATGGTGTATGAATGTGATGTGCCCTTGCCTGGCAGTGGTAAGCTGATGTGAGTGCAGTGATTGGTTAGATTGTGCCTGTGGCTGGCGGTATGAAAGTGTGTGAGTGAATGGCGTGTAAATGGACCATAAAGAGGTTGGTGACTTGAAGTGGCTTCATGTCTCACCATAAGAAGGCTTGGTTTCAACATTCAGATACTTTAATAAGTATTCATGCTTTGAAGCCATAATTTCTGGAGGTGCTAAAACCAACCACGGTGAGTGGTGGATTAACTTTAACACACTAGTACCAGGAGAGTCCAAGGGTGCAGGACTTGCATCTCTCTCACCAGTTTTCCTTCGCCCAGAATCCCCTCAAAATCACAAACTTTGCTTAAAAACATATTTCCTGTAGTTTACTTCATGTAAATGCAAGGAAAATACTGTTTTTTTTCAATGTTTCACCTTTGCAGGGTATTCTGGGTAAAAAAAAACTTTGGGGAATTCACACAAGCCAAACCTCCGTGGACTCCCCTAGGTGTCTATTTTTTAATAATGTCTTGGCTTGGGAGATTTCCCTAAATGGTTCCAGATCCCAGGACTAATTAGTGCACTCACCTCAGTTATCATTTTCGCCACAGTATGTTTTGGGCATTTCCTGTCACAAGTGAGGTACCATTTTGATCAGGAGACTTGGGGGAATGCTGAGTTGAAGAAAGCTTGTGGCTCCCCTCAGATTCCAGACATGTGCAGCTCCGAAATGTGAGGAAAAGTTGTTTTTTAGCCCAATGCTGGGTAACAGAATCCAGTGGGAACCCCACAAGTCATCCCATCCTGGATTCTCCTTTGTGTCTACTTTCCAAAAATGTACAGGTTTGCTTGGTTTCCCTAGGTGCTGGCTGAGATAGAGGCCAAAATCCACAGTTAGGCACTTTGCAAAAAAACACATCCGTTTTCATTGGAAAAATGTGATGTGGCCGCATTGTGTTTCGCTGCATTTCCTATTTCTGGCACTAGGCCTACCCACACTAGTGAGGTACATTTTTTATCTGGAGACTTAGGGGAATGCTGGGTGGAAGGAAGTTTGTGGCTCCCCTCAGATTCCAGAACTTTGCAGAACCGGAATGTGAAGAAAAAGTATTTTGTTAGCTCTTTTTTGAAGTTTGCAAAGGATTCTGGATGGCAGAACCCAGTGAGAGCCCCACAAGTTAACGCATCCTCGATTACCCAGGTGTCTCCTTTCTAAAAATGTACAGGTTTGCTAGGTTTCCCTTGGTGCCGGCTGAGCTAGAGGCCAAAACAGCTAGGCACTTTGCAAAAAACATCAATTTTCAATGAAAAAACTTTATCTAACCATGTTGTGTTTTGGGGCATTTCCTGTTGTAGGCACTAGGCCTGTCCACAAAAAAGAGGTACCATTTTTATTGAGAGATTCAGGGGAACACAGAATAGAAGAACAAGTGTTATTGCCTATTGTCTTTCTCTACAGTTTCGCCTTCCAAATGTAAGACAGTGTTTAAGAAAGAAGACATTTTGAGAAATGCCATGTAATTGACATGCTAGTATGGGGACCCCCAAATTCAGATATGTACAAATACCCACTGCTTCTAAACTCCTTATCTTTTGCCTATTTTGGAAATACCTAGGATTAGTTGATACCTATTTTTCACGCTTTATATTTTACCAAATGAATTGCTGTATACCCGGTGTACAATGAAAACTTTGCAAAGTGCAGCTCATTTATTGGCTCCAGGTACCTTGGTTCTTGATGAACCTACAAAGCCTATATATCCCTGCAACCAGAAGTGTACAGTAGATGTTAGGGCAAATTGCTTTTAAAAATCTATAATAGCAGGAAAAAGTTACGGAACTTAGCTCAATTTCAATATTTTTTTATTTCAACTTGAAGGATCTACACAAATGACACCTTGCTGAATTCAGAATTGTGTCTACTTTTCAGAAATGTTTATCTGTCCCAGATCCACCATTGGTTTCACAACCATTTCTGTCACTAACTGGAAGGAGGCTGAAAGCACACAAAAAATTGTAGAAATAGGAAAGGTCTCAGTAAATTGCTAAAACTGTGTCGATAAATTTGGTTTTCTGATTTAAGTCTGCCTGTTCCTTAAAGCTGGGAAGATGGTGATTTTAGCACTGCAAACCCTTTGCTGATGCCTTTTGCAGGGAAAAAGCAGATGCTTTCTTCTGCAGCACTTTTTTCCCATTTAAAAAAAAAAAAATTGAGCTGTATGTTTGATAATTTCTTTGTCTCCTCCAGGGGAACCCACAAACTCTGGGCACCTTTACAATCCCCAGAATGTTTGAAAAAAAAAACATACATTTGGCGTAGATAGCTTATCTGGACAAAAACTAATTTTATCTGTGTAGGAACTCACTTATGTGTTTTAGGTATTTCTGCACATCTCTAGAAGTGCAGCCAACAGTGTCTCAGCAGAAGGTGCATTAACGCATAGAAGTACAGTTGCCAGATTGAAGTTGGCATAGGGTAGTAAAATGCAGGGTCGGTGGGCACCAGCTGCTGCAGCAGAAAGTTTTGGTGGGTGCAATGCAAGGTGCTGTCCTTGTACAGTGCCAGGGAAATGCGCTTGTCAGTTTATTACATGTTCAGCTAACAAATAACCAGGCCAAGAGGCACACAGCATTCTGTGAGATGGACTGTGAGAGGTCAGCACTGAGCAGCCCTTGATGACTCGCAGTCGATCATTGCAAACCATTGTGTCCCTACTGTGGTGCACATGTCCTGCAGTACCAAAGAAGAGCTAGATAGAAATCATGATGTAGAGGGGCACAGTGATGGGCTGCTCTCCTCTGCTGCCTTTGTACGCAGTGTTAGATTAACTGCCTATTAATGTAACTGTGTGACATGACGTTATTGTCAAACCAATACCCAGGTGCCAGTGCTGGCCAACAAACTCTCAGGCAACATCAATGCTTGGACCATGGCTAGTCTTCCTTTTGGGGTAGGCAAGGCATCCAGGGCCTTTTTACTCAGAGACTGCCCACAAGACAATCTGATAAAAGTCCCTGACCCCACCAATAAATGCTTGTGCCTACTATCAAACACCGAAACAAAGTATCTGCTGTCCAGACTTATATTTTCCAGTGTCACTTTGCATGCTCTGACTTTTTAGCCAGTACTCGGATTTTTGAGAATCGAAAACAAAAGTGCCCCAGAATGCAAAATGCTGTTGATAAAAAATGTTCTGGTGTGCCTGATGAACACTAAATCACTGCAGTACTATTTTGAAAAAGGAAAAAAGTTATGTTCTTTTTTCCTGTATATAGCTGTTGCTACACCTTGTCAACGGTAGTAAGTGCTATATAAATGTAATTACATACAGTCAGGGCCATTGGAAATATGCATCAGGAAAGGGCCAAGTTAAGCAGGAGGGTTGAGCAAATTATGCGTCACAAAAAGGCAAATTTTGAGGGGTAATGTGGCACGTTTTGTGATACTATGACTTCATTATCTTGTCATTTTTACACTTATTAACACTATCTGGGCATTATTTGTACCTTATTAGTACAAGCATATAACCCACATAAAGCAATAAGCAACAGATAGGAAACCAGTTAAGCTTTGCAAAGGTTCTTTCACTGCCCAGTAACACATGTTGCTGCGTATTTAGGAACTTTAGAACAGTTTGAGCTAGAAATATTTTTTTGTTGTTTAAATAAGAAGATTCTGCAGCAGACAATAGATTATGTGGCAAATGCGGTAAATATATGGTTATGCGGAAAATGCTGCAACTGCACAATCGCACAACTCCAGTAGCCCTTCACACAATATAATTTGTCACTTGTACCTTCTTTGCCTGGAAGGATCAGGTTAAGAGTCAGGTTGAGAAAAGGGTAGAGGTCACCTTTCAAGTGCAAATGCTGCCTCTATCATTACAGTGTTAAAGGGGAAGCATTGTCTCAGTGAGGAATGCTAAAGCACATTGTCATGCACAGTGAAAGCACCCACTGTGGGGGTCTGTGAATTGACATTTTACTGTACTTGTAATTCTATTTATTTAGCTCTTACTAGCCCTGACAAAACATTACTGGTGACCTCCACCCCACACTCCTTTGAAAGCACTTTCCAGCAGGAGGGAAAGCTGAACGTGTGTCTTATAAAACAAATGAAAATATTTTCTCCGATGCTAGCTTCCCAAACAGGGCCCTGTCTGAGACAATCACACACAAAGCTGCAGCCCTGGCTAATGCACAAAATGGGGGGGTGAAGCGCCTTTAGCCCAATGGGCATTACACGCCTGGTCTCAGGTGACATAATGTGAGTTTGTAAAGAGCACATTCACTCCTAGTAGCATCTAGAAACTGAATAACAGTTGTTTATTTTTTACCAAATTCAGAGGTACTCATTTTCTCAATCTGATGATGATAGGCTGATTGGACCTGCTGGGACTTAAATCCCCATGAAAGCCGGTGAGAAGCACTTCATATGCTGGGAGAGTGAAAATGATTCAAAGATAGGTGATAATGTGCAGAAGAAAGTGGATTCACACATGAAGTGTACTGTAGTCGAGTTCCTCAGCTGAACAAGTCCACTGCCTTCAGATAGCACACTAGCATCTCTAAAAGAATGGCAATCTGAGGCAAGAGTTTATCAAATGTGGACCAATGCCTCATGCCTCTATGGAGTGGAAGGAGTTAGAAGTGGCAGGGGTAGGGGATTTGCAGAGAGAGCGGGAGGCATGGGACAGGCAAGGGACTCATTTTTCCCAGGAGCCCTGTCCCACAGAACTCTGCTCAGTTTGCCTCCAGCTTGGTGTTGCGGGCCCAAGGTGGAGCTGGGTCCGGTCTGTTGGAGCCCTTGGAATATGTGGCTATGGAAGCAAGCTTCAGAACTTGCGAAGGTGATTTGAGCGCTCGTGCTGTGGCCACCAGACTCCTGCGGCTACTCTTCCTTGCCCCGCTCTCAGTGGTGAAAGGTACCCAGTGCTTCTCCCTGGTGGTGGCAGTTGCCTCCCCCACCATCCCCACCACTGGTTCATTTTGTGGTGTAACTCTCTGCCCATGTGGGGGTATCCAGTGTGTTTGGGCTTGTGCTGGAATGGTGGTATGGGAGGTCTGGGGTAGTGTGGGCAGCAGCTGGCTGCTGCAGGGAAGTGTCTAGTTTTGGAGCACATGGGCTTTGGGGGAGAGGGTCTGCAGGGTCAGAGTGGGTTGGCTGGAAGCCTAGGTGCGGCTTATGGTTAGTGGCTGAGATGCTTCACTGTATTACTGTTTGCCATTTTTTACATACCATGGGCCCAAGAAGAAGAGAAGACTCCAACAATACTATCCCAGAAAAGTGCAAGGAAAAGAAGGGAGGCATAAACAAGACTGTTTCTAACTGTCAAAGATGAGACAATCCAGAGAACAAGTATCTTAAAACCCGGCTCAACTTCAACAAGAGACATGAGGTGAGAGGCGTCACTCAAAAAAGAATGGCAAAGTACAGTGAACATACCAACAAGAGCAAATGAGCAAACAAGGTCATCCTCACATCAAAGAAAGCAATATCATAGGGGAATCCAGGTATATCTACTTCATAGCCTTGCAACATGTGCAGATCTCACTCTATTGGGGTATCAATTATTCAAATAGTACCAACTTATTATATGCACCATAGGATCTTCATCAATCATCATGAGCAAAAAGGATTTATGGAGATGACTTTAAATAATATATCAGAGACACTGTAATCACCCCAGGATAGACTCCTGCATACCCTTTGAATGAAGGTGGATATAACATTGGCAGCCTGTGAGATAATTAAGGGCCAGATGTAGCAAGGGTTTTGCGAGTCGCAAACGGCGAAAAATGCCGTTTGCGACTCGCAAAAGCCACTTTGCTATGTTGAAATGCATTTTGCGAGTCGGATCCGACTCGCAAAATGCATTTCCGAATTACAAATAGGAAGGGGTGTTCCCTTCCTATTTGCGATTCGCAATGGTATGTAATTCCATTTGTGACCGCTTATGCGGTCGCAAATGGAGTCGCAGTTACCATCCACTTGAAGTGGATGGTAACCCATTCGCAAACGGGAAGGGGTCCCCATGGGACCCCTTCCCCTTTGTGAATGGACCCCAAAACATTTTTTCAGGGCAGGGAGTGGTCCAAGGTACCACTCCCTGCCCTGAAAAAACCGAAACAAAAGGTTTCGGATTTTTTTAAATGCAGCTCGTTTTCCCTTAGGGAAAACGGGCTACATTTAAAAAAAAAAAAAACTGCTTTATTTAAAAGCAGGTCGCTAACATGGAGGCCTGCTGACTACAGCAGGCCTCCATGTTAGCGAGTGCCCATAGTCGGTATGGGGCCGCAATTTGCGACCCACCTCATTAATATTAATGAGGTGGGTCTTTGCGACCCCATACCGACTCGCAGAAGGTGTCTGAGACACCTTTCGGCATGACATTTTGCGACTTGCAAATTGCGAGTCGCTAGTACTCGCAATTTGCAATTCGCAAAATGTCATTTTGCTACATCTGGCCCTAACTGAAGTGTGGACAATTTTGTTTGTAAATCTTTGGCCAAGCAAGAGCAGTAAGCAAACAAACCTCACACGTTCAAAAATCTCATGGTTTAAGTTAAAGTGCATAAAACATCATTTGCACATCCTCCCCTAATCTCATCAGTTTTATTGTCATCCAGTTTAATATACATATATATCCTAATCATTAACAACTGGAAAAGTCTGAGGTCTGACAAGTTGACAGTAGCTAACCAGGCAACACAAGATGTATAAGAAGACATAAGTCAATTTGCTGTTCCAACGTATTAAGGCACCTTAAGTGTGTTGTCAGTCAACAAATGAAATGAGCAGAAAAGCATTGGTATGCATGGATAATCAACCATGAAAAACCAACTGGAGAACAAGCACAGCAGGCACTCTGAAAACTGGTGTAACCTCAATGACTGCATTATTTACTTTGAGCACTGTAGTGCTTAATTTGTAACAAAATAAGTGCCAGGACCGTCGACAGGAGTCCTTGTACCAGCCATCGCCCCATCAGTGCTGCCAATATCAGTACCAACACAACTACTAATCCTCACAATCGTACAGGTGTGACAGTTCAGACTAGTCCAGGCCCCCAAAGCTATAAGAATGGTTGGGTGGCAGGTTTTAGTCATTTTTAATGCATATTGAATTAATAAAGAGCTGTTGTACTCATCGTTCATTAGATAAACAGTGCCACAATGTGGCAGGCTGTCATAAGTGCCAGTGGTGACAATTAAGTGCTGGTGCTGAGCACTGGAAACAACCAGCTCAATGTAACAATGGTCACTGAGGCCTTGAACACGCAATCTCTCGAAATCAATGTTTAAATCGATTTCTTCTTCTGAAAATAGCAACTTGATTTCAAGAATTAGATGGTAAATTGCCAGGTGCAATGCTTGAGGCTCTGGAGTTAATAAGGGAGTGTCACAAAGAAAAAGCTGCTTCTGATTATAATATTAATATACTGAGGACATTACCAATATATTACATAAAATGATATCAGCTTGGTTGGATATCGAAAGGGATATTAGGGGTCACATAACTGCTGAGCCTACAACTGATGCACCGAATACAAAGGGAGAAGGTAACAATTGTAGCTTGTGTAGTGGCATTTTTCAAACAAAACAACACAAGGTTACAAACTAATCAAATACCTCACTTGTAGAGGAGAGTGCAAACAGCTCTTTGTGCGTGAAGGAGGCAATGTTAATGACTATCCCTACTAAATCATTGGGAATTAATCCTAACTAAGCTGAAATACTTCAATATAAAGAAGGGAAAGACCAGTTCACAGAGCATCAAGTAAATGACCCTGCTACGAATCAGCAAGTGATGGAAAACTATAAAGGGCAACCAAGCCTCTCTAGGAAAAATAAAAACAGGTTTAAGAAGCTTTTTGAGAAGGACAAGAGTAAAGCCAACAACATCCTTCAAAAGTTCTTCTCTAATGCACTGGGGATGACTCAGCAATTCGAACAGGATAAGTCATTCACACAGGTAGCTGTGGGGGAAGGCGCAGGAACCCTCCCAGAAAGAGATTCTTTGGTTGTTATGAAGAGATACAGCCACCTCATCCAAAAGATGTCCTCTGATGCTGCTTTGAACACTATTGATTGATATTATTGTAGCCTGACACCAGCGATGATAAAGCAGCACATGCAGCAGAGTGGTCTTAAAGAGGGTGTCACAATGTCAGTGGTTCTGATGAGGAGCTCCGCTGCTGGCTTGAATCATTCAGCCTCAAGGATTTGCCACAATTGATATCCTTATTAAGGGCTCCAGCAGCGGCATCAAAGCCTTGAGTACTGAAACAAGGGCTGAAAGCAATTTAATCGAAATAGAAGATGGGGAAGAATCTATAACACCTCCTAACTCACCGTTCTATGAAAATTTGGGTTTTCTGGAGGAACCGGCTCCAGAGGCTTTCGTTGTGCATTAGCCGTGCGCAAACTTCGACGCCGGTTATGCCTCGATGGACCTCAGTGAGTTTCAAGATTTCAGAGTCATTGCCGAGTCTGGCAAAACTGATGAGGTTAGCAACGATCATTATAGACATTTACAGTGAATGTAGGCTATATTTTTATTTTTAACTAATAGTTTGTCTTTCTTTCTTTTTTGAACCATAGAAAGCATCAGCAAAAAGTGCTGTCTTAGAGGGGATGATGCCAGTGTTTAATGCCTGCTTATGTTGTTAAAAACAGACTGAACGTTCCACAATCCAAAACAAAAAGCCTTGTAAGAAATGTGTTTGTACATATAACATTACGGATTTTGAAGAGGAAGCCCCAGGTGTACCCTGAGATGACAAATGGCCTGTTAAAGGTTTTGCTCCATTTGTTTTGAACGCTTGGCTCAAACATGAATTTATATATTCTCTTTTAAGGCCATAAAACTAATGATCTGCAGCAAGAGGCTCACAAAACTATACGCCTCATACACGTCAAGAATAATTTGTCATATATGTAGCTTGCTAGACCCACACAAAGTGTATAAACTGTTAAGGTTGGCAAATGGTTTGTCAGAGGTAAAGAAAAATGTCTACCATGATATAATTAAAAACTTGTCGACCACACTCACAGAATCCGGAGAGCGTGTGAGCCGAGCTCAAAACTAAACAATATGCAAGGCTTGTGTACATATTTTTTCGAAAGATGGCAGAAAGGGCTATAGAAGGGCGTACATGTGATATTTATTTAAAAAATAGAGAACCAGTCAGCTCTTTACCCCCACAAACAAATGTTTTCAAAATGATGAGCCCTAACGGTAGCGTGTAATTTATGTATTATTTAACACTGCATACTTACTCACTTTTAGGACAAGCATCAGAATGTCATGCGCAAGCCGATTCTGAGTTATGTCTGGTATACATTTGTATTGCCAGATTGATATATATGTTACCTAAAGAAAGAATAGCTGAAATACAACCTGCAACTCTCCGCTACCTGAAGCTTGGTGATCTGCCTGTGGCCCTGCAGTGTGACTGTCATACACACCTAGACAATTAGTGTGTCAATGCATTTCTGCCTACAATAGACAAATATAGCATGTCTGGGGGTTAAGACTATCCTGGTGAGCCTAAAGTCCTGTTTAGAGCCATTGACTTTATAGCTGTAAAAATTTCAAAACTTGTGACACTGCAACAAATTATCTGCGGGCCCTGTAGTAATATCTGTAGAGTATGTCATACTCTGTACACATAGTGAAAGTCCTCAACAACAACACTGACAAAGTGTGTGCCATGAAACTGTAAAGTATGCCATGTTTATGTGTAGCTAACATTCTTTACTTTTACTTTCAGTTCATTGGATGCCGGGGCTGACAAACATGTCTGTTGGTGGATTAAGGAAGATTTATTATGGTACAAGAAGGGTTGGAAGCTTTTGAAGTGCTGAAGCACTGTTTAGAAGGGCTCTAGTTAATAAAAAGCCTTTTATCAGAGCACAGATGAAGACCTGATTATCTAGGGAAGAGACATATTCACTCCATAAACCAGTCAGGAAGTGTTTTAAGAGGACACTGGCCATCACTAATGTACAGCTGGATTACCAATGGCAGGTGTACATAATCAGTCTTCAAGATCCAGCCAAGCATAATAACGGTGCTCAATATATAATAATGGTAATAGATGTATTGACCAAGTACGCCTTCACGAAAGAGCTAAACCATAAAACTGGTACTAGTGTCATCACGGCCTTTGAAGTCATCTTCAGGAAAGGGTAAGCCCATCAGAAACTGCAAACAGATGCTTGAAAATAATTTTTAAACAAGTAATTTCAGAATTTATCAAAACAGCACGCAGTTCCGCATTTTGTCATGCACATGGACGTAAAAGCTGCGATGTTAGAGCGTTTTAACAGAACTTTAAAATCTAAGATGTGGAGATATTTCATGGCCTACAACAAATGCCGCGATGTGGACATTCTACTGCTATTTATAGATTTTGATAACGCCAATTATCACAGAACATCAAAATGTCTACTGTAGAAGAAATACCTGATAATTCCTTAGAGGTGTGGAGAATGGTCTCTGGGAGTCTTTCGCTGAAGACTTGAAGAGGCCTCTTTCAAAAGGTGATCATGTTAGGGTGTCAAAGTTGAAAGGGGTCTTTATGAAGGACTACCAGCAGACTTTTAGCTTTGAAATATTTATAGTGGAGAGTGTAGAGCTTAAAGAAGGTGCATATATTTACCGGTTAAAGAACTACGACAGTGAAACTGTGTCAGGAGCCTTTTACAACGAAGAGTTACAAAAGGTCTTGCTCGATCTAAACAGGGTGTACAGGATGGAAATGATTCTGAAATTGAATTGTACTGGGGCTAACAAACAGGCATTTGTCAAATGGAACGGTGGACTGATAAATTTAACATTTGGGTGCTGGTCAGCTCCCTGCAGTACATGTGAGCACGGTGCGCTCTGAAGGCCACAATATGGAGACGGCATCATTTTATATCACCTTGCCATCCAATGGCAATCAAATTTCTAATTATACCATGAAACTCAATAAACCTGTGGCCCGAAAAGGGACTGCAAGGTAGCCCTAACAGAAATTCCATATCTGAGAACATGGAATATATTTACTAAGTTGAGGTAAAATTTACTATAAAGGGTGATCGGGACCCCTAGATCATTCATGCTGGCTTTCCTTACCGCTTTTACCCCAGCATCACAGCGGTGGTTGAGGCCATCAATAAATCCATAGCCAAAATCGAAACGTATTTCAATATTTACCTGGTATTAGATAACTTTAGAAGGAAGGTGTTTCTTAAATCTCAAAGTTGCAATACAGAGTTTAGCTGTACAGGTAAATTAAGAAGGGTTTTAGGTACAGTACAACATATAAAAAGCCTTGTAAAACTGGACCCCTCGTACCCTTATACTAATGGGGGGGGGTTTATACACTCTTTGTCTATAGCAATATTGTAGAGCTGCAGAGGGTCGGGGATAGTTATTCACCATTGCTAAGATGGGTGCAAGTGAAGAGGGAAAATAACACTGTGGATATCAAACCCATCTAAGTAGCAATTTCTAAAAACCATTTTGACACTATGTCAATCGTGATCTTCAACTACCAGTCCGAGCTGATGTCCTTTACAGGAAAGTGATAGTTAAGCTTCATTTAAGGCTGCAACGTGACAGCGAATATTAAGAAATCATCACAGTGATCATGAAAACATACCACAACCCTGCTCTGTGCAGGGACCATTTTAGATGCCAGACTGGGTATGGAGGGCCACCATTCTTTCAATGGTCCCCTGGTATGTATTGGGCGGGGCTGGGAGGTTTCTTCCATAGCTTGTTTAGAAGAGCTGTGCCTTTCTTAAGATGAGGTTATGAAATTGCAAAACCCCACATTAAAGTGGCCCCGTGAACATTGCTCAGGATGTGGTGGGATCTGTGACTTCTGCTGTCACATGAACAAACAACCCCAAGAAGGAGTGGGAGTGGTGTACGGACCAAGCACAAGTATTAAGAAGAAGCAAAAGGCTTCGAGGCGTAGCAGGCCGCTGGTGACCTATTGAAAAAGAAGGCGCTCACAAAAGAAGATCCATAAGCTAGAAGAAAGCCTCGAAGACCAAGAGAAAAGCAGCTAATGTAAATATTGCTTAAAACACAGTACCCTGAAACCATGGCCTTTGTGTACTGCACATCCAGAGATTGTGCCAAATCAGAGTTAGACTTGTTTTCACTAAAGCCCACTCAGACCAGCATCAAAAGAAGTTTGTTCATGAAAGTTTGGCCGTAGCCCCTTTGACGCCATTGGTGCAAGAGAGTTTTTTGTGTCAGGGTCTACGGATATGTATCTGGATCTCAACAATATGCTGCTGCGTCTTGTCTGTAAAATCACAAAAGTGGATAGTACCAACATAACTGCTGCCGCCAAAGTGCAGATGATCGCTTACCCCATCACAACCATGTTTAATCAGGTGGACATTGCCCGCGGCGACCGACTCATTATGCAAAGTGACAACAAGTATGCCTACAGAGTCTACATTAAAAGTATTCTAAGATTCAGCAGTAACATGCACTTTTCAGCTGGGCTCTTCTACAAGGATACTTTTGCGCATTTTAAAGACAAGGAGCTGGACAGCAACAGTAAAGATTTTGTAAAAAAAGTGACATTTGTCACTGGCGGTAGACAGTTTTACCTCATTGGGCATATACTTTCAGACCTTTTCTTTCAAGGAAAACTACTCATCAATGGTATTGATCTTAAAATCAAACTTAACTGCAACAAGGGCTCTTTCTCATCAACAGGGATGCAGAACAGTATAAACTGGTCATACTGTCCGCTAGCTTGTTTGTGAAGAGAGTGAAAGTGTCCCAAAATGTCACTCTGCTTCACGGAAGCCGAAGCCAAAGCTTTGCAGTTGTTAAACACCAAGTACGCAGTCAAAAGAGTGGCTTTGAGGATATTCAGCATCCCAGCAGCAAAAAGTATTTTTGGGACAACCACTGAAATTTATTGTCATGGGGATTGTTGTTAACACAGCTTTTTGCGGCCTCTATACCTCAAGCCCATTCAACTTCAAACACTAATATTCAGCGCTGTTCCATGAGGGGTTTGTGATTCCTGCAAAACCATACACACCCAGCTTTGCAGATGCTAATTTATTAGGGTATATCTAGGCTTCGACTGGGAAGCACCTGTGTGACTCGGAAGTCGTTGTTACAAGAGAAGAATATTGGGTGGGCTATGTGCTATTTGCTTTCGATCTGACTCCTGACATGGAAGACAGCGACCACTATAATTTAGTCAAAAACAACAATCTAAAAGCTGAAATATGTTTTAGACAACACCTGGGTGTGAATGTGAACATGGTTGTACTTTCTGTATTTGACAATGTCATTCAGACGAACCACGTCCGGCAGATTTTGTTTACCTATCTATAAAATATTGTAAAATGTACACTTTTCAGATTCAGGATTTCTTAAGCCACCATAAATATGGCAGGAAATACTCTTTAGGTGTTTTTCCAAGCAACGCTCGGCCTGGGGAAAGAAGGGCAGAAAAGCCATGCACCCTCACCTTTAACACAGATCCACACTACAAGGAAGGAACTCACTGAGCAGCCCTATTTTTACATAAAGACAAGGTTACAGTGTTTGACAGCGCAGTTGCATTCCCCCTAGCAAAGTATTTATACAAGACCTGTGTAGTATTGTAGTGTATCTAGTTTCAAATAATATTGTAAGTAGTATAGTTTTGTGGTATTTTAGTGTTGGATTGTATTTCACATTCTTAGGGGTTGTAGCATTATGCAGTGTATATTTATAGTGTTTGGTATGTTCCGTCTCCACCTGTGGCATATGGATTCTTCCTCAGCTGTGACAGCATTCCGTGCTGGACGGTTGAGGATGCTGATGCCTAAGATGAGGTTGGGGTTCCTTTTTACTTGAGAAGATAACTGGAAATAAAATACTGAAGATAACTTCACTTGTGTGGACCTGCCTTCATCTACAACTTCATTACCACATTTTGGCGACGATACTGGCGAAGGAACCATGATATCTAAGGAACTCTAGCCTGCTTCTGGCTTTAGGATTGTCGTTTTCACTTTTCCTTTGCTTTCTCTGGTCTCAGGTACTGTTTTAACATACAACTACTTTTATATTCTATATGTTTTGTCTTAGTTCTTCTTATTCTTATTTATCTTTAGTCTTTTATGTGTTTCCATACTCTTTCGTTATTTATTGTCTTTTTATCGTTTTAAATATTCCATAGCTTTATTTACTAACAGTGTGAACAATTGGCTTTCTCTCCGTGGTTTCCATTATTTGTGAAACCATCCAGGCATTTAAATTAGTGCTGGATGATTTTTACACGGTTACTGTGCTGTGTTTATTTTAGAAAATCACGGACGCGCGCACCATTCTCGTTGCCTTCCACGTATGCGGTATCCAGGCAACGAGAACAACACTTCTCTTCGTGCGCCCGTGAATGTCGGCGCACGCTGCTTTATTGGGGTCAGAAGTAGCGCGTTCCTGCTATTAACCTGTTTTCAGGCTGTTAGCTACGACGCACGTGTGCGTATTTCTTCATGCGCACGCTAACTAAAGAAGTCAAAACATAGTTGTTCCAAATAATGGCCTGTTCTCGGGCTATTAGCTAAGACGCGCTTTTGTGTGTCAATTACTTTAACAAAAAAATTAATCATTGACACTAGTTTTAATTATATAAATTAAAACTATATATTTTTGCTGTACAGTTTTTTTTTATTGTGTTCATAATAGGTAAACACTATATTATTTTCTACTTATCTACTTTAGCTCTTTCTTTTATTTTGTTTTTGGTCTAAACCTCTTCTCTTATCTTTCACTAATCAGTAAATTAATTTCAGTTTCTTTTGTTCACTTCTTTACTTCTACTTTTTGGGCTCTGTTCATCATATCCTATGCAGAACATCTCACCTCCTCCTTTTTTTCTATCTTCTCCTGGTGAACCGACAATTGCTTGGCCAAAATGGAAAAAAGTATTTCTAACATATTTAAAGGTTTGCGGAAGCAATTTGTCTGTAGAAAGGAAAACTTCACTTCTCCAACATTGTTTGGGTGCTGAAGGAAAAGAAATATTAGACACCCTACCTATTGTGTCTAATTTAGATGGAGCTGTTGGAGATGCTCCTTTGAACGACTTTGAGGAAACTCTTCTTCGTCTTGACACGCATTTCTTGCCGAAAGTATCAATTCTTCTACAAAGATTCTATTTTGGGAAGTGTAAACAAATGAATGAGGAATCGATAGAAGATTATTTAACGAATCTCCGTAAACTGGCTGCACTCTGCAATTTTGGAGCTAGCTTGGAAGAAAGTATTCGTGACCAATTTATGTTGGAGTGCAAAAGTGATAAAATTAGAGAAGCTCTATGGTCCAAAAGTGATCCTTCTCTGAATGAAGTATTGAACGTTGCAAAACAAATTGAACATTCTGAATCCTGCATTGAAACTTTAAAAAAAAGATCTAAAGCTTCTCCTTTGTTAAACAAGATTGATTCAAAACCTAAGAACTCTACTAACATTAAAAACAAAACTAAAACAACCTGTTTTAGATGTGGTTCACCTTCTCATTTAGCAAATTTTAAAGACTGTCCAGCTATTCATATTGTGTGTAACAAATGCAACAAGAAGGGTCATTTTGCTAAATGCTGTAGATCTTCAAACAAAAGCGATATAAAAATCAACGAGGTGACTGATGACAGTGAAGAACAAGCGTTTATTTTACAAATAGTTAATGATGTTAACTGCATTTCTACTGTCCATTGTGAGTACCCAAAAGATCTGGTTATGATAAATGGCATTTCAATCAGAATGATGATGGACTCCGGTGCAAAACTGTCTCTTGTGTCAATCGAAGATTTTAAGACTTTTTTTAAGGTAAAGTAGATCTACTGTTACCAGATGTATGTCCTTATTCATATGGTGGCAAACCTATAGAATTGAGAGGATACTTTATGGCAAGCATTAATTTTAAAGGAAATAAAATTAGTGGAAAAATGTATGTGCCTGTTGTTGGAGATACTATTCTGAGTTGGTCTCATCAAAAGGAATTGGGAATTATTTTGAATCCCAATGCTGTGCCGCAAGTTCTTGTTCAAGAAATTTCTGACTTTGAACATCAATTATGGAATGAATTTCCAGATGTATTTAATTCCAATGTGGGTTGCATTAAAGACTACAAACATCGTATAGTTTTGAAAAAGGATGCCCAACCCATGGCTTCAAAAGTGAGGAAAAAGTAAAACTAGAACTTTCAAGACTCAAAGACAGTGGAATTATTCAAGAGGTGGAAGAAGCGCAATGAATTGCCCCTATAGTTGTGGCAACTAAACGTTCTGGTGACGTTAGACTATGGGGGTCATTCCGACCCTGGCGGTAAAATCCGCCAGGGCCGGGGACCGCGGATGCACCGCCAACAGGCTGGCGGTGCATCCCTGGGCATTCTGACCGCGGCGGTACAGCCGCGGTCAGAAACGGGAAACCGGCGGTGTACCGCCGGTTCCCCGCTGCCCTGGGGAATCCTCTACGGCGGCGCAGCTTGCTGCGCCGCCATGGGGATTCCGACCCCCTTACCGCCATCCTGTTCCTGGCGGTTTTGGCCACCAGGAACAGAATGGCGGTAACGGGTGTCGTGGGGCCCCTGGGGGCCCCTGCAGTGCCCATGCCAATGGCATGGGCACTGCAGGGGCCCCCGTAACAGGGCCCCACCAAGATTTTCAGTGTCTGCCATGCATACACTGAAAATCGCGACGGGTGCAAGTGCACCCGTCCCGTCGCACCCTTTCCACTCTGCCGGCTCCATTCGGAGCCGGCATCCTCGTGGAAGGGGGTTTCCCGCTGGGTGGGCGGGCGGCCTTCTGGCGGTCGCCCGCCCGCCCAGCGGGAAACTCAGAATAACCGCGGCGGTCTTCTGACCGCGCAGCAGTATTCTGGCGGCTCCAGCCGGCCCTGCGGTTACCGCGGCCGGCGAGAGTCAGAATGACCCCCTATGTGTTGACCTTCGTTACCTGAATAAACAAGTTGTGGAGGATAGATTTCCATTGCCTAATATCAATGAAATGATAAGCACTTTGGGAGATGCAAAGTTCTTTTCCATCTCGACTTAACCTCGGCGTACCATCAAGTACAATTGACTGAAGACTCTAAACTTCTAACTTCGTTTATCACCCCCTTTGGTGTCTTTAAATTCAACCGCATGCCATTTGGTTTATGTTCAGCGGCTGCTGTGTTTCAAAGACTTATGCAAGACATTTTAGGGGGAATGAAAGGTGTTTGCTTCTTCCAAGATGATGTACTTGTTTTCACAAACACACATGAAGAACATATTAAGAAGCTGAGAGAAGTGCTTTTAATTTTCAGATCTAAGGGTATTACATTGAAGAAGGAAAAGTGTAAATTTCTTCAGTCTGAAATAACATATTTAGGTCATGTTATTTCAAGTGATGAGTTAAACCCAAAAATGAATTAGTACGCACTATTATAGATTTGTCCACACCAACATGTAAGAAAGATGTTCAGGTATTTCTGGGTATGGGGGAGTTCTATGCCAGGTATATTCCCAATTTTGCTAAAAGGTCAAGCTCCATTAGATCTTTGCTTAAGAAAGGCATTGAGTTTGTCTGGTCTGCGAATTGTGAATTAGAATTCCAAGATCTTAAGACAGCTCTTGCTTCTGCGCAATCTCTTGGGAGTTTTCAACCTGGTCTTTCGTGTCATCTTATAACAGATGCTTCTGATAAAGGTTTAGAATGTGTGTTGAAACAACTGAGGGACGGAATCGAGATTACTATTGCCTTTGCATCTCGTACTTTGCGTGGTGCAGAATTCAATTATTCTACAATTGAGAAAGAGGCATTAGCAATTTATTGGGCAGTTAAGAAATTTAGACAGTTTCTTTGGGGAATTGATTTTGAGGTGCATTCTGATCACAAACCCCTGCAAGAGATCTTTGGAAAGAAGGGTCTAGATAACGTATCCTCCCGCATCTTTAAGTGGGTGGTAGGGCTTCAGGATTATCGATTTACGGTGAAATATGTTCCTGGGTGTGACAACAAAACGGCAGATTGTTTGTCTCGATTAACATCTAGTGATGTGTCTGATGATTCTAACAGTACGTCGTGGTGGACGGATGAGGAAGTACAAGTTTGTGCTATTGCAGATGGATGTGTTTCAGAACATGAGTGGCATGATGAGTTGGGTAAGGATCAAGATCTCTCTAAAGTGATAACTTTGTTAGAGTCAGGTAATTTGAGGAATGATCAAGATGTTTCCATTTCTCCTTTCAGGAGGGTGTGGGACGAGTTGTGGTTACATGACGGTTTGTTGTTGAGAGGTAACAAGCTCATCCCTCCATTTTCTCTGCGAGAACATCTTCTTGATCTCTCACATTCAAGTCATCAGGGAATAAGTAGAACTAAAGAAAGAATGAGAGCATCGTATTGGTGGCCTGGTATGGACATTGTTTGGAAAGGAGAGTCAGAGAATGTATTGAATGTCGCTTAGCGGACAAAGCGCTAAAAGTGAGGACTCAACCATTGATAATCAAAGAAATTCCCAAAGAAGTTTGGGAAGAAGTTGCCATTGACATTATGGGACCCATTTTTTCAGGGTCATGTTCTAAATATGTTATTGTGCTTATGGATGTGCTTTCTCGCTGGCCAGAAGTGTTGATTGTCTCCGAAGTAACTTCAAAGGTTGTTGTAGATTTTCTTTCCAAGGTTTTCAGTAGGGAGGGAAATCCTAGAATGATTTTGTCTGACAATGGTGTTCAATTCACCTCAAAATATATGTGCGACTTTCTATTGTCCAGGGGTATTGTGCACAAAAAATGTGCACTATATCATCCAGAAACGAATGGTATGGTAGAACGGTTCAACAGAACATTGAAAGAAACTATACAATGTGTTAAGGTAAATGGAGTTCAGTGGGAAAAGTTAGTGGAGAGAAAAGTTGAGGAATATAGGTTCACACCACATTCCAGCACTGATCAGACCCCTTTTGTGTTGTTTAGGAAGCGTGTACCACATACCAAGATCAATCCTCCTTGGCTCAAAAAACATCTCTCTTTTACTGTAGATGAAGATTCTATCAAAAGAAATGCTATAGAGAAGGATAAATATCACCAACGAAGAAGGAAAGAAGTATATGATGTTCGCAAGCCGGTGAAAGAGTGTACTGTACATGTTGGGGATAGAGTCAGAATCAAATTGCCGGAAAGTCTAACATTTCACAATTTAGTCCAATACATAAAGGGGGTTATTCTAACTTTGGAGGAGGTGTTAATCCGTCCCAAAAGTGACGGAAAAGTGACGGATTTACCACCAGCCGTATTACGAGTCCATTATATCCTATGGAACTCGTAATACGGCTGGTGGTATATCCGTCACTTTAC
Organism: Pleurodeles waltl; assembly: GCF_031143425.1. Lineage (NCBI taxonomy): Eukaryota > Metazoa > Chordata > Amphibia > Caudata > Salamandridae > Pleurodeles > Pleurodeles waltl. The sequence continues at coordinate 380,891,193 of NC_090446.1, forward strand.
CGTCACTTTTGGGACGGATTAACACTCCTCCAAAGTTAGAATAACCCCCAAAGTTGTTAAAGTGTTTAAAGGGGCTGTCAAGCTTGATGATGGGTGTGTCTGGAATTTGAATAGAATTGTTGTGATATAGTTTTGTGGGGAGGGGGATGGTGTAGTATTGTAGTGTATCTAGTTTCAAATAATATTGTAAGTAGTATAGTTTTGTGGTATTTTAGTGTTGGATTGTATTTCACATTCTTAGGGGTTGTAGCATTATGCAGTGTATATTCATAGTGTTTGGTATGTTCCGTCTCCACCTGTGGCATATGGATTCTTCCTCAGCTGTGACAGCATTCCGTGCTGGACGGTTGAGGATGCTGATGCCTAAGATGAGGTTGGAGTTCCTTTTTACTTAAGAAGATAACTGGAAATAAAATACTGAAGATAACTTCACTTGTGTGGACCTGCCTTCATCTACAACTTCATTACCACAACCTGCATTCAAGTATGTAAAAAAAGCTGCTTTGAAGGTGGAGTACAACAAAAAACAGGTACAGGATTCTCTCGCCACTCATGGGGGGAGCACTGTATATATTTTATTAGTAGAATGTCCGAGAGTTTGTAGTTTAGACCATTTTAAAATCCATATTTGAACAATCTAGATAACAATGATTGCGTTGTTATGAAATATGTGAAAGCAAACTCTAGGGGCCAGATGTAGCAAAGGTTTTTACCCATTCTGTGTCTATGGAAAAAAGTGTTCGTACATATGGCCCTAGGTCTATATCAAGAGTTGTTAAAACAGATTACTCAGTTTGTCAAAAGTGTAAGATCGTGTGACGACTCTTATGTGTAGTGATGGCTGTCTAAAATAAAATAATAATAAAAAGACTTTGAATACAGAGTCCAGATCTTTATTCTGATGCACACGCTTCCATTTAAACCTTTTTTTAAAGATGACAGAAACATGTTGACAAATTAAAAGGTTTATTTACACAGCGGTTCTTGCAGTACAAGCAACACAAGGATACAATTTACTAAAGAAATAAAAGAAGAAAAAACGTCAAATGTAAACTATGGCATAACTATACACACAAACATGTACACACATATACACCACAACAGAAGTCATAAGAAACATTATAGGTAACCACTTGTTCATTTTGAATATTGTCTTTTTAGGTTGTAGAGATTGTACAGCAGTGCTCCTTGAGGGAGATATCTGGAGAAAAAAAGGTGATATTGGCACCTTAGGGTGTGGAGTAAAAACAAATGGAGTCAGAGTCCTTGGAGGGCTATAAGTAAGGTCTTTCAAACTTTCAAGCTGACGCCTGTGTTCAGCATTAATGACAATCGTAGAAGGAATGTTGAGGTCTGCAGAAACGTTTTCCAACCTCTAGGCGCTTTCTGGCACGACAGTGCTTTGCGGTACGTAAGACCTTTGACTAGGTCGTACATGTGGAAGCCTACAACTGGCTGACCTTTGTAGAGGACTGTAGAGGAATTTGCCTTTGTCATTCGACAAGGCCAGGTCTTTAGAAGCTGACATTTTACTTAGCAACATGTGCACGGTTCCTATGTAGATTTGACCTCATTTTTTAAACGTTCTTCAACTATGGTGTCTGAGGATATTGGTGGTTCTGGAAGCATTGAAGGGGGTATTGGAGGTTGCTCAGAGTCAGGGTCATATAGAGTCAACCTGTTTCTTTCATCACTCAGCTGCCTGTAATATGTTAAAAAGTTTTGAAGAGTGTTTGAGTAAAGATCTGCTTTGTTGTGAGGTGTTAACTTAGTACAGTCCAAAATGCTTTTAATCTCAGCATCCAGGCATTGGGTCTAATTTTTCCGTATATCCCAGGCGTCAACAGTGGATGGACCCGTCTGTTCCAGCTGTTGCTGTAGCAACAAGTTCTCCATTAGGTCCTGCTTAGGAGGCTGGTGATTAGGGGTATAGTTATGGCCAACAGAGAACCTATGAAGCCTCCCGCTTGCTTTACTATTTCTTCTTAGAAATTAGGGAAGCCTGTTTATTACTGAGCTTCTTGATAAGGTGGCGCTTCTTCAATACATGGACCAGGTGCTCTGATATAGGGACATTACCTGTTAGGGTGTTTAGGGTGATCTCGTAAATGAAATTGCAGCCACTAAATTATCAGAAGCCGCACACAGGATGGCTTTTCTTTGCTGGGGGCTAGCAGTGACTAGCATTTTTAGGAGAGCTAGATTTCAGAGTAGACGAAATAACTTGGTCATTACCATGTATTAAAAAGTCTAGAGCGTAAATGTTTCTGGAGTCTATTTAACAATTCTTTATTATAAGCTTTGGGCTTGGTTTTAAGCATGTAGGAGATGGGATGATTTGTCTGTAGTCTTCCAGAGTATTGGGTTTTAAGTGTACCAGTAAGTAACCATGTGGTTTGTCGGTAGCGTTGTTAAAGGCTTCCAAGAAAAACTCTGTTGACAGGATTCATCTTCTTTAGATATGTGTTGTGTGTCACAAGGGTTTTTAAATCAACATATCTGTTTTTTGTTTTTTATAACAAATGCACTCCTGTTTCATCCAATAGAAATGAATGTTTTTGTTAATGTGCTCAAACCCTGTGCTGGCTCAGGTATGTCATGTCTCCAAATGACACATTTAATTCTATTTATAATGCCAGTTGTGCATCGCCACTGTACCGCCTTAGTCGGACTTGGCTCACAGACCAGCTGGCCAAAACATTTGTGAATAAGAGTAAAAAATTGCCATTGAAATATTTGATTAAATGAATCTTTTGAAACAAGGCCAGCTGGTCTGTGAGTGAAGTGCGAATAAAGCAGTACAGTGGAGATCCACAACCGCATTATAAATGTTTTTTAAATAAAACCAGGTAAGAGGCGTTGAGAGCTATTGACCGACTGCTCTAATCCTTGTAAAACAAATTCTACACAATCTAACATATGCTTAGATAGTAATGGTGTGAATATTGAGTAAAAGCTTTCTCTATCTTAGGGTGATCCCCTCCTTTGCTCATAAGGTCATTGACAATTACCATGTTTACAAGGCGTGTAGGTAACAATGCATTGTCGTTGAGACTATTTGCTATGCCTTCTATGAATTTGATGTGTGGGAACCTTAGGGATAAAGATCTTGCCAGCATGAATAAAACCAAACAGTATTTTTAGGGGTTTGGGATAAAACACTCAGAGCATTTTCTGATAGTTTGTTTATAAAATAGCTTTTACCGCAATTTGAGGGGCCTGCTAAAATGCAGGCGAATAGGTGCTGAGGCCTGATGTCCATAGGCGGGGCCGAGACTCTGATGACCATACAGTAACTATGCGTTAGGGTTTTGTACTCAGCATTCAGGACCCTTTTATCAAACACTCCGCACAAAGTTTTATGCACTGGTACGGTTGTAATATCCCACCAATTTTGGACCATATGATGCTGGATTGTTTCATGGCAGAATATTCGTTCACCAGATCCTTAAGGCTGTCAAAACTGATTTTGACTATGTTGTTAACATTTAAGGCAATGCCTTTGACTTTCACACATACTGCCTTTTTTGATGTACGGTAACTGTAGGGCTTGGGAATGGCTGAGGTAAATTCAATGATGTACTCATTCTTGTCGAGCTCCCTTTTCAAATTGCCAAAATAATCACTGAGCTGAGGATCTTCATCCCCTAGTTTGCTCACAGAAATAACAGAGTCTGTATCATGATACAGACTCTGATCCTGAAGTTTATCCATCACCTTGTAAAGCTCCAAATGGGTGGAAACAGTTTAAAACCGGCAATGAAGATGTTTATATTTTTACAAGTTGTGAGGTACTCCTTTAAGTATTTCCAACATAGAGACACAGTTTCATTCTCGATAAACTCACAGCTGGACACCTCATAAGATGCCCCAAAAAGAGATTTAAACAGTTCACCGGGATATCTGATGATGGAGGTCTTTCACAAGTTTTTATGCTGAGCAAATTTTCCCCATAAGAAATTGAGGCAGTGTTTAGCTAATTGACCTTCCCCATAAGAAATTGATACAGTATTTAGCTAACTATCATCTGGCGGGGTTGACGTCTATGTACTTGAGTCTCAAGCATATACTCTCATGAGCGTAGTAATCATCTATATATTTCTGCTTTGAGGTCTCATTAAAACCCCAACATCTCCTGCTTATCTCTGAGAAATAAGTTAAGATACTCAGAAAAGAGCTGGGTCGTAGTTCATTCAAACTTTGTGTGTTTCCAAATTGGTAACCTTTCTTTGAGGCCACCTGTACCTCAATGGTGCACCATGCCCCAGTTAGTACCCTTTGCTCTTCAAAGTGGCTGCACTCGTTAGCCTCTTTACTTTCAGTTCATGGTCGACATGGGGGAACATTAGTTTACCACTGACTCTGTACAGTAATGCGGGGAAGTAAAGCCCCAAGGGTGGGTAGACTTGACATTTAACCAACCCAATGTATTTATTGAGGGATTTAAAGTCCTTATATGTGATGCGGGGGTGCTCTAAGGGGTATAACTTAATCTTGTTCACAAATGAATACATGCTCGTGAAATCATAGTAAAGTATTTTGTCACCCTGTCCCGCAGCCCTGTACAACTGTACAGCTTTTGTACGCCACCTCAAATAAGCTGTTGCGTGGCTCCAAAGGTTTGAGTAACTCTTTGCTTTTCATGAAGGAGCAGAGCTCCTTGTCTGATGTTAACATTTTGAGCCACTCATGCTCCTCAAGGGTTCTCAGAACAGAACCGCAGTTTTCAAGATATTGCAAGTGTTCAAATTTGGGACCCAACAGCTTTTAAACTCATGGGTTTTAAGCTGCTGGGACAAAAGCAACTGTTGTATTCAAAGTAGGCATGGGCTTAGAACTCCACTCCGCTGGCAGAGTTTGCGGAATTCAAGTACCTTGCACTATGCAGAGTAGCGTCGAGTTCCTGAATTCCGCATTCAGGTGTGGAGTTTGTTTGCGCTCGTGAGATTGGGTTTTGGCTCTCTCTCACGAGCGTGACAATACTCCCAAGGCACAATCATGCAGGCACAATACTTCATGCTCTCTCACGTTACCTGCAGCCGCCACAGCCAAAACAGGGCTGCTTGCGAACACCAACTCACTTCTGAAGTAGATTTTCTACTCCAGAGACAATAAATCTAGTCAAAAAGAGATTTTGACTAAATGTTCTTCTCCAATGGTCCCTGCAATTGTTTTTTAGATTGAGAAGCCCATTATTTTTTCAAACAGGAAGAAAGTGTATCAGAGACTCTAACTTCCTGTTCCTGTCCAGCAGACTTCTCCCAGTGCTCTCCTGGTCACTTTTCACTTGGATTTCGAGGTAGAAGAATTGCTCTTTTTGTCTCCTGGATATACCTTTGGATAAGGACTTTGTTTTTGTTGAATTACACAAGTAAGTTCAACAACTATTCTATAAGGGTGTTGTTTGTTTGCTTCGGCATGCACCAGCATTTCCTTGTACTTTAATTTGATATTTGCTTTTAAAATGTTATAGTGTTGGGTGGGAGTTTATGTATATTCCCAATTATTTTTCACCTTTTGTAAAGGAAAATTGTTTTGCAGCTCAGTACCTTTTCTACATGTTTGTAACATTTGCAATATTATTTTAGAATGTGGCCTAGATTTCCAAAGGGCTATTAACCCCTTAGGTCCAATACTAGTAGTCATCAGCACATTAAATAAATGCTTCAGTGGTATATGTTTTTAAAACTTCATTTAGGGAAGGGATGGCATTGTATTACATTTAATACATTTAAAATGATGGCTATTGTTTGCGTATCCATTTTTTTGCAAAAAGTGTGTATATTGTTGGGTAATAATATTTGAAAGCATAGGAAGATGTTGTTTGACTATGTAGCTGGCAGCCATTTTGTGCATGCAGCCAGTGTCCCTTTGCTGAGAGCAGTGGAATCTGGATTTAACTCAGATCATGAAATTGAGCACTTTTTGGGTGAGAGATGAAAGGAGAGTAATCTAGTTCTGAATATGGTTGTATGACTAAAACAAACAAATGATCTTTAAATATTTTGATACTTAAGCAATGCACCCATGAGTGGAATTTCTAAAATAACATACCATTATACAAAATAAGATATAAGTAAGGAACAATTAGAAAATAATATAAAGTGTATTTATGTGTAGAATCTGTGTGGTACATTTAACCCAAGGAGGCTAACGTATATAATTGACGGGATTACAGTAACGGGAACACTATTACACACTACAAGAGGATGAATATGGACCCCCGATTTGTGTTATTAGAGGTGGACCTAACTGAGTACTGCATAATTAATGATTGTAAAACATGATGTGACCAGGAGTACTCATTTAACATAATACAGCATGTGAGGATTAGAATAGTTCTTGTAAATTAGGTACATACGAGTTAGGTATATATCGTATTATTTAAATGTTATGGAAATGTTTGTGTAATCGGATATTGAGGAGTCGCTTACTAACGATTAAGTATTAAAAGTCACAATAGAATGTCACAAGTTGGTATAAGGGTGACATAACAACTAGGTAATAATGATTTTCTTTGGAGTTTATCAGGCATTTTAGTCCTCTTTCTATTTTTAGAAGTAGTAGTCATACAAATAAGAAGATAAAAAACTGACTCAGTTGGGGAATGCGTACTCGCAATGCTATAATAACAATTAAGAGTCCCCTTTCTATTTCTAGAAGGGGAGTGTATTTAAACAATAAGACTGAAAATGGACTCCGTTTGTGAGTCCTTTAGGGCCATATTTATACTTTTCGGCGCACAACTGCGCCAACGCAGTTGTGCGTCAAAAAATCTAACGCCATTCTGAAGCGCCATGCGGGTGCCGTATTTATTCAATGACGTTAGCCGGCGTTAGCCGGCAGAGCTGCCTGGTGTGCGTAAAAAAAAATGATGTACACCAGGCAGCGCCGGGGTAGGGGAATATGGAGCTTGGGCGCCAAAAAATGGGGCAAGTCAGGCTGAGGCAAAATTTTCGCCTCAACCCGATTTGCGCCATTTTTTTGTACTCCCAACCCCCATTAAAATGACTCCTGTCTTAGCAAAGACAGGAGTTGGGCATAGTGGCATGTAGGGGGGCACAAATCAGGCCCCCCATGCCACAAAAAAAAATTAAAAGAAATACTTGCCTGAACTTACCTTAAGTTCCCTGGAATTTGTCCCTCCATCCTTGGGTGTCCTCCTGGGGTGGGCAAGGGTGACAGGGGTTGTCCCTGGGGGCATGGGAGGGCACCTCTGGGCTCCTTCCAAGCCCACAGGTCCCTTAACGCCTGCCCTGACCAGGCGCTAAAAAACGACGCAAAAGCGCCTGGACGTCATTTTTTTTGACCCGCCCACTCCCGGGCGTCATTTTTGCCCGGGAGTGTAAATACGGCGCACATGCCTCGGAGTCATTTTTTAGACGGGAACGCCTACCTTGCATATCAATAACGCAAAGTAGGTGTCCACGCTAAAAAATGACGCAAACTCCATGAACTTTGGTGCTAGACACGTCTAACGCCAGAGTATAAATATGGAGTTTGTTTTGCGTCGAATTTGCGTAAAAAAAAACGACGCAAATCCGGCGCAAACGGAATATAAATATGCCCCTTAGTTTACTCGCGGTCCAAACAGGGAACACGCCATATGATCGAGGTGAGTGAGAGGGTTACGAACAATAAAGGGGAGGGCAAGTTAAGGGTGAATAGTTGTCCCACGAGGGATGCACTTACAGTAAATTATTGCATATTTACATTTAGGATAAATTTCGATTTTTGGACGGGAAGCCTCCTTAACAAAAGTTACACTTCTAAGAACAGTGAAATAAAAGGTAAGCAAGTATAGAAAGAGAGACTTTAGAGACGTTTACTAATGCAGAGAGAAAAATAAATATAATGAGATTCATTGATTGTATATTAAGATGTTATTATATACAGCAGCAAATTGGTAATTTCAAATTGGATATCACGGAAGATATTGTATCAATGAGAAATACCGGAGAGGAGAGGTAACGACTAAAGACAGGTAGAGTGGTTGGGTGCACTACACGGATTCTACACAAATATATTTATGATGGATCCCCAAATATGGGGTTGTTAGCTCACTTGTAAGTGCATGAAGTCTACTCCAGTGTGAGGTAACATAAACACAATGGTGTATAGTAATGACAAGACATAAATGAGATGTAAATACTACAAGTGTATGGACTAAGGCAACAGACAATGTAATAGTCAAATGCTTGGTCTCCACCTATTGTATACCAAGTGATTAATCTTACTGCACAAGGATGGTTGGTGGCACATATAAATCAGTCTGGACATTGTATTAAAGAATATATATTATGTATTGTTTACAGCCATAGTAAGCTCTGAGGAAGTTGTGGGGAGACTCACTCCAGATGAAACACGTGTTGGCTTGGCTGGAGTGACACCAATAAGAAGAAATAAAGAAGAATATTTGGAATCTATTGTGACTGAATTTAATTATATTATTAATACATTTAAGAAGACGTGTGCTTAGAATACATTCATAGAAGGTTAACAATCTCAGGATTGTCAATATTACAAGGTTGTTTAAGGGGAGGTACCTTGCTTGAGCAACGTTGGTTGAAAATAAGATCTGACCGATAACGATATTATAAAATACTTTGCGAAGGTGAGCACCAATTCTCCGCTCTACCGCCCGAATTCTGTATTAATGCAAAATGACATAATCTTGTCTAAAAAATACATCTGTACTAGCCTACTTGATCCATGCTATAAAAGCATTCTTTCTGCTATCATTCCTTTTTCTGAAGGTGATGTTTCACAATACAAGAGGTGGATTGTTGAACATTCAGGAGGACTGGAAGAATGGCTGGAATTTAGAGTTCCACTCTGCAGTTCTGGGGTACGACCATCAACTTCCAGAGAGGGCAGTCTTGTCCCATATCTGCCATCCTAACCAACAAGAAAACCTGCAACAACAGCAACAGAAGAATTGGACCCAACCTATGCATTGGCTTTGTTTCAAGTGGTAGGTCTTACTTCCAGTGCAGAAGTGAAAGAAAAAGGGGTTGAGAAGGGATGTCAGCACCAATGTAATTCAGAGTGTGTTACAGGAGCTTCTGGAAGACCCAAAAAAGATGTATGTGTATCACAATCTATTGGTGTATTGGTATGGGAAGATGTGCCAATAGCCAGAGCACAGCAGGCTGGCAATAAAGTTTGTAGCTTGTCCTGTAGCCAGTGTGTCTGCTGAACGTGTGTTCAGTATAGCAGGTAGAGTTGTTACAGTGAGAAGGACCGATCACTTGCTTCAAAACATGGAGAGATTGACTATGATCAAAATGAACCAGCATGTTATACCATCTGATTACACCGTTCACGAAACACCACAGGAGGAGGAAGAGGATGATTGATTAGAATCAAGAATGCTAGCTGACCAACTTCTGGAGAAACAACAGAGTTTGAGGGCAAACTCTATTTCCTGGATTGAGTATACCAGTGCCACCATAGAACATTTTAATTGATTCTTGTTCAGCTTCTTTTTCTCTTTCTTTCTTTGCAAAAAAAAATGCTAGTGCAACATTATGTTTGTGTTGGATTTATGCTGCCCCACCATTAATTTTATAGTCACATACAAGCCCATCTTGGAGTTGGACTCATGTGCAGTGAAGAAGCCACTGCGAATCCTTCAGGACTTTGGAGATGATTCCTGCCTCCCTTACATGCCATTGCCTATTCTATTTTTTAACAATACCCAGTAGGACTGCCCTAGAAGATAATTTATTAAAATACTGCCAGTGCCAATGCCTAATTCCAGTGTGCGGATACCATCAAAGAGGAGATATTTTGTTCAACCACTGTGATTAGATTGGAAGAGGTAATCACTTAGGGCCGATTGTATGATTCTGGCCCATTGCCATTCGGTAATTGCGATTTTTAAGAAATCGATATTACCGAATCGCAAAGGGCCATGTATCACATTTGCGAATCGGTAATAGCGATTTCTTAAAAATCGCAAATGCAATTACCGAATCGCAAATTGCGATACTGGCCCCATTCGCAGCTATGGGCCTGTTGGCCCATAGCTGCAATTTTTTTGCATTTCCTAAATTGCGATTTCTGAACCAGAAATCGCAATTTGGGAAATGCAAAAGGCCAGGGTGCTGGGGGCCTAAGGCCCCCTCTCCTGCACCCCAATTATTATTTTTTTCCATGTAAAGTACACACATGCCAAAAGGGCATGTGTGCTTTACATATTACATATAAAAATACAGTTTTACTGCATTTTTAAATTTTGCACCAGGTTACCACCTGGTTGCAGACAATGGTATTTTGCATGTGCAAAATACCATTCTGTGAAAAATTGCAATTTGCGATTTTTTGCAGAATTGCCTTGCGACCTGGATTTTGCGAATCGCAAAATGCGATTCGCAAAATCCAGGTCACAACGCAAAAAATCAAAATTTTTGCGATTTCTATTTTGTGGTCTGCGAATGCCTTTGATGCATTGCAGACTACGATTTTGCACTCGCAAACGGCCGATTTCGCCGTTTGCGAGTGCAAAATATTTTGATACATCTGGCCCTAAGTAACTATTGCACCAATGAGTGGTGATATATTGGTAGAATGTGACTTTGTGAGTGATGACTAATGTAGGTGGTCGCTGCAGTGAGGGAGGGAGTTCAACATATTTGTAAACTTGTTTCTGATGATTTGCAGTATTTGGGGGCTGATGGGTGATCATTTATTCCTGAAAGTGATTGGCCTTTTAAAAGTTGGGGAATTTACCTGCAGTGTCTATCCTTTTTCTGGTTCCTCATAACAAACCAGCAAGTTACCAAGCACAAACCTACATACAAAATACTACAGTTCTGTTTCTCTATTTGTTCTTCAACAGCAGTGCACTTCACAGGTCTACCTTGCTTGGTATGGGACTCGGACAGAGTAACTCTGATTCTAGAGAAGGAAGATGGAAGGACTCTGGGCGGTCTAACTAAACAGCTAGAAAGGAGAAAGTTATCAACTTCATAGAGAACCCATGATGATGGTGAAGACTCTAAGGCCTAGTACTCACTCAGCACTGTGAACTGGAGAGAGGTGTGTTGATTTGGAGAGGCTGCTGAGTATGTGTTTGCCGCATTGCTAGGTCAAACGTAAAACTCCTCTTATGTTTTTGCTCTGAGTCTTCTTGGTACACTCCTGACTCATCATGAAGCTTATCTTGCTTTCTTTTGTCCCTTTCCTTTACTCTAAAATGCAGCTTCTATTTTTTTCACTACACAGACCTTCTCCTTGTCCTCTCTTGCATGAACAAAAGTTGGAAAGCTCAAGACTCCAGCTTACCTACCCAACAAGTTCAGAGAGGCACCAGAGTGCCGGACATTCAAGGAAGAATGGAGATGCATCACCTAATTTGGCAATACAGTATCATTTTCCTTTTAACAATCATAATTTTTAGAACTGCGTGGGCTACATTCAATCATCCATATGTCAAAACTAGAAGACATAATGGTTAGGAAATACTACCTGGGGTCCCTCTGGGGCAGAGGAACTGTTTCCAATGAATTTACTGAACTGTGGCATACTGACATATCCCTTACTTTCCTTCCACAACAGATTGATGATAGCGTGCTGCTCAGGGCCCCAACAAATATTGTTGTGGTTTCTTTTGTGTAGTGTTTGTCTTTGTCCCACATTTCCCCAAAGTCCCTTCCCCATCCATTCATTGTGCCCTTAACCCTCTTCCCTCAGGCTGTTTGATTAACTGAGGTGTGATCTAATTTTGCACCGTACATGAATCACACACTTGCTTGGGTGAATGTGGTGAAAGCAACACCAACTCACTGCATGACCGTCTGTCTACCTTCTATTACCTGAGCATATTCAATACCGGCCCCATCAACATCATCATTCATGCCTTGTGTGTGTCAGAAGAAATTGATATAGCTAGAGTTTATTATTGTATATGGTTTTCTTTGTTGTGTATCTAATGCTGTCATTGTGGTAGTCTGCTCTCAGTCTTCCTAACATTATGACATATAACCCACAAAAACTCACTGCTTTCTTTCACTCTAGTTGGTAGTGATGGATAACCCTTTAAATAATCCTGTAGTTGGAGTTCGCATAGGTGGGAGTGGTACCTTCAATCTTCCCTTTTAGCATGCTAGCTTGCTACTGCTACCTCTACTACCCCTTAAGATGTCACTTTATGAAAAACCTCGCCATAAGAAGACTCCCTCACTTCATCTATTCAGGTAATAGAAGAACTATGGATCGAAGTGAATTTGTTCAGTTAGTAATTAACTCCTACTCAAGAAGATGTTGTCTGTGTGTACTGGGTTTTTGTAGGCAAAATAGGCAAGAGTGATCATGCCCTAAGAGTCAATACATAGATGCAAGGGGCAATAGAGCAAGGGTCTAGGCAAATTACAGAAATACACTTTTTTAGCAGGTTAAAATAACAGGCTACACTAAAAGGCAGCAGTGCAAACTAAAAGTCTAAAACACCAAAAGAAAGATTTGAGACGTGAATGAAGTAAAAAAAATCCCTCCTATTATTTACAAATAGAAAACCCTCCCTCCCCACCCACAACAGTCCCACCCCTCACCCCTAACAAACAACCCCTTCCCCAAAAAGTCCAAGGAAAAGTCTACAGTCCAACCCAAATCTCTCCCCACCCTCTCCACCCACAACCAGTCCCTCCCACCAAACAAATTGTTTTTAAAAAGGGCTTAAAAGAGGGCACTGTCAATGGTGGCCTGGAGCTGGTTCAGGCTCTGCTCAATGCTGGTGAGTCAGCTCTCCATCTGGTCCAACCTCTGCAGGATGCATCTGAGCAATGCCCTGTTGGAGCAAGAGGGTGCAGCAGCAAGTGCAGTCAGGGACCCTGACTGCTGGCAGCGGCACTGGTGATGTACTAGCCGGGAGGATGGGGCCTGTTGTGCTGCTCTGCTGAGTCCTAGGTCCGAGGCAGCTGTTTCGGCCTCTTCGTCCTCTAGGATCACTAGCGCTGATATTCTGCCTGAATGTTCCCCAGTCTCTGCTGCTGCAGATGGGCCATTATTTCCGGCCTGGTTGTTGGTCATCGAGCAGGAGTAGCTATATCGAGAAAAATAAGAATAAAAAAGACAAATTGTAAACAATACTCCGAACAAACACTTCTTCAAATGATAGATAGTGGGTGGCACAGTAGCTCTACATTCCTGGTCCCCTAGGGACATTGGAATTTGATGTTACTATGATTAGGAGAGTCATAGGGCCAATATTCTATTTGTTTACGTACACATGACTCACATAACAAACACTGACGGTCTGGTAGAAAAGAATTAAGGCAGAATAAGACCAAATAAAAACAGTGATTTCATGTTTTTTTCTTTTAAAGACTGTTCTAGTAACTAAAAAGACACATTTAGTGGACAAATAAAAATGAATTACCTCTCATTTATGATGAGTAAGGCAATATGCACTATGGAGTAAAAGTTGTTGTGCCAAATAATTGGAGGCATTCTAGCCAGCTCTTCAAGTACATTGCTTCTGTCTGCAGCCCATTCAGCTGTATCTGACAATTATTTATCTTTAATTCCAATGGCCCTGCTCTTCTCCACATGCCCTTTACTTAGTTTAGTTTCCATTCTGATCCCAAAGAGTTAGATGAATAAATAAGATAGGTCACACTTGTCATGTATAAAATGAAGATATATTTATCCTGTCTGCGATAAGTAAACGGGGGAAACAATGCTCTGCACTACAGGGAAAGGAATGGGCTATATAGATTGTTTTTTAACACGTTCATCACAGAGTATCCACTATGACAAACTTGAAATTTAATCAGGCACTTACTAGTCACTCTTTACTCACTGGTCTCACCCACCTTCACAAATTCTTTCCAACAAATTGATTTGCTGGGCAGTAAGGAAAGTAAAGAAACTTGACTTACCCTACTGTAGAGTAAGGCAGAAGGATTAGGCAGGTAGGTAGAGCTTCTGCTTAAGAAGAATAGAGGGACACCACTGACCTCTCTACAGAAAGAGAGCTCCCTTCTTTATTCATTCAAACAATTATTCAATCGTCCTTTCATCCTTCCTCATATACACCCATAGCCACCATGATTTAAGCTTTACTTTCTCTCAGCCAGTCTTTCACCCAAATTCAGAATCCTTTATCCATCCATTCAATACCCACACTATCCACCTTTTCTTTCAATCATCCTGTCACCCATCCATCCATTCACCCAATACCAATACTCACCCAAGTATCCTTTTGAATCCACCTGCGCATCATTTCCTTTCACTCTTTTCACCCATCCTTTCTGTTAACCATTGGTTTTTCACGTTTCCATTAAGGTATCAATTTTAGTATACATTATGTGTGGTTTTGCTAAGTTGCAGATAGAAGAGGCCATAAGTAACCCAACCGCTGCTGTAACTGTAATGTAGGGGGTTCATGGGTCCGATCACGACAACGGCCTTGTAGTTAGTGAGTAAGAGTAATTGTCAATAAGCAAGCTAGGTGACTCACCTTTGCCCGTCCCTCATACCGCCTCGACCCCTGCTCCATATGCTCCTGCAGCAATAGAACGTGAACCAGCTACACTGGTTGGTATGGCTGGAGGAGATAGACGGCAGGCTTAAGGCATGAGGTGATTGAAGGATTCCATCAGATTGTCCGAGTGACGGCGAGAAGAGGCGGTGGTGGGTGGCAAGTCACAGTGGAGCCATGCTGAAGGGGACACGCCAACTCCGTGGAGCAGGAAGAGCCACCCTGTGGACTAGGGCTGCTGAAGGGAAGCAGCAGCACGGATCCCATTCCAGGGGAGGAGTGTTAGAGCAGGCAGAGTCAGCACAAGAAGTGGCTGGCTAGGAGGCAGTGTGGGCAATTACCAAACAATTAAAAAAGAAATAAATCAGGTATGTTCCCTCTCCCCATTTCTGTTTGATCTGTATATTGAGCCTCTGGCATGCTGAATCAGAAGTGATCAGAGAATAACCCCATTTACGTGCAGAAATCTATCTATAAAGGTTGCTTTATATGCGGATGATTTGCTGGTCTATACAGCTAATTGAATTGAAGCTAAACCAACCTTGGAAGAAGCAACTGTGGAATTTAGCCAAATGTTTCGATATGAGGTCAATAATGAAAAAATCTGAGGTTATGACTTTGAATATGGATGTTGGTAGGTTGACTACTAAAAAGAAGTTAAAATATTTGGGGATCACTATTACACACTATATAAATAAGTTGGCAGAAACAAATGTTATGAGACTATTGAGGGATACTGACTAGCTAATGAAGAGATAGATGAATCTCCCTTTTACTATTGTGGGACGGGTGAACCTAATCAAGATGGCGATTTCACCCAAATTCACATTTATTTTTAACTCAGTACAGTTAATGTACAATAAGGAATGGTTAAAGAAACTGCAGGGAAAATCTGTAGTTTTATTTGGGCCGCAAAGGGTGACCGTATTGCCTGGAAAAGGTTGAAAAGAAAAAAAGAGAAAGCAGGCTTAGCTTTACCCGATGTGCAAAGCTACACATGGGGCTTGTTTTTGAAAAATGCAAAGGAGTTGTTGAATGAACCTGGATGTCCGGAGTTGGGGAAGATATTTAAAGTAATGATAGAGATAAATGGTGAAGGGCAGTTGGGTTATCTATACAAATCTGGAGACCCAACATTTTTCAAAAAAGTGAGATTTAAGGTACTTCAAGATGCAGCAAGGCTCTAGTATGTGGTGAAGAGGTTCACATACTTGCCATATTATAGCAGGAATGCTCCTGTTTGGGATTCACTAGACTCTCCTGGCTGGACTAAAGATGTTCTGGCCACCCCTTTAAAAGAAGCAGGTTTTTTAGAATGGAGACATTTCTGCTATAAGGGAGAAATACGGTCATATGAAAATCTGAATAGGGAGATGAGGGGTAAACTTTCTACGTTTAAATACATCTAGATAATAAGTTGGTTGAAAAGTGTGAATGAGGAGCTGAGGGTTTCAAACGATCTGGAAGATCAAGTACATTTGACTATCCCTTTGAAGAAAGAAGTGACCAGATGGTACTGGTTGTAACAGAGAGTGCCAATGGTGAATTTACCCTCCCAAAAGAAATTTGGAGTGAACGATTACCGGGGACACAATTAAAAAGGTTATGGCAAGTATCTATGTCTCTTTTATATAACACAGTTAAACCCAACTGTTTTAAGGAGAAATCACTTGTTTTCAATTCACAGAGCCTTTTGGTCAACAGTAAGGCTGTCCAAAATGGACCAGTGCACACTGGCAAGCTGTAAAAAAATGAGGGCTGACCACCGCTGATGATCTACATATGTTTGTGGAATGCCCTCAGCTTGGAATATTTTGGGAGAAGGTTGGTGAAGCAATAAGTGAGATTTTTCAAGTAAACCTTGAGGTAAAAGCTCTGTTAGTTATTTTTGGGTGCATGCATGACGCACCAGTGAGTAAGAGCGATCATGCAAAATTGAATTAATTTAAAATTGGACTCCAGAGAAGAGAACAAAAAATAGAGGTTTTGGAATCCATTGAAAAGATGGCTGAATCAATAGAGAGACAGGTTTAAATTTCAACAACTTGACTGGTCTGATGATTACACGTCGTGCCGGATGTAATGGCATGCTTTTGCAGTATGCAATAGAATTGGCTGTTGGTGAGAAGAGAGGCAAGACAGGTGGTTCTAGGCATTCTGAGAAACCTGTGAACAAAACCTCTCTGAAGTGACCCCCTTCGCAGTATGTGAATGAGGATGTAAAAAAAAAAAAAGAAAAAAGAAATGACAGAATTGTTTTACCTGTAGAACGTCTGGTACCTTGTCTAAGGGTTGTGCACCGATGTACAGGTCAACCCTTTTCTCCATGTTGCTCAGGAAGGCCGACTGTAGGCAGACTTAAAATAAGAGGTGTGAGGGTTGATTCTGGCTGGAGTCTCCAAAGGTCGGTATTTTAAATTTAGTAGAGATTAATAATTATGAATTGTTTTCCACATCTCCAAAGCCTGAGAATATGTCTAGATGTTGTCAACAATTGAGTTAATGAAATCACAGACTGTATACACAGAGCTTTATTCGGTTACTTGACCATCAAAGCATAAATACAATCCAAATGTCATAAAAGCATAAAAAGGAGTAAAAGCAGAATCATAAACATATATATAGAAAAAAGACATTAGAGTACTATATACATGATAGTAATTCATGAAAAATTACCATAAAAAAACTCTTCTTATATGCTGCGTGGTTCCAGGGATTTGCAAATACAAGTATAAAATACAATATATTAAGAAAGTTAAAATACTATGCAAAAGAAAGAAAATCGTAAAACTCTTTCTTATATGCCATGTGGCCACAAGGAACTTGCTAACCGCAACAAACAAGGGCTCTGAAGTATTACTCCTTAAAATTCTCATTGCCACCCTATATTAGGTCACCCCTAGAGCACGACAAATGGTGTAAATCCATTTGGATTGAGGAGCAGAATAAACTGGACAAAAAACTAAAAGTGCTCCTCGGTTTCTGGACTACCAGAACAAGCGGGGCACAAATCTGACAAGGGATCAGACCCCCATTTACTGGTCAGGGATAACAAAGGGAGACTCCCAAATCGGAAATGAGCATACAACCCCTTCCCCCGCAAGTCAGAAATAAGGTCCAGATAAGATTCAAAATGAGGCGTTGATTTAAAGTCCAAGAATGAGGCAGTCAAATGGACATCTAGATTACTACAGATTAGCTCATTCCTTACGTAGGACCAGTAAGATGTTTTCAAAATGGAACTGTGTGACTTCTCCAGGCCCTGGAGATTTTCCCACAAGCTTTTCAATCCCAAAATGTGAAACCATTTGGATACGTGTTTGACCCATGGGATGGAAGTCACATTTGATATCTTCAAAAGGTCACAGAAGGAATCTCTATATATGACAAGTTCTGGTATCGTCCAAATTCTCACCCAATATAGAAGCGATTTTAAAATAATCAAATCAATTATACGTTTAAAACCCAAATCTAAAAACAGGAGTTTTAACGGGTGCTCTTTGGGCAAGAAACTAGGGCACTGACAAAATTATTTTCGCCTACCGATATTTTGCTACAATCTGAAAATCCCCATATTTTCGCACCGTAAGCAGCTGCCCCCTGTGCTTTAGCCAAGTAGATTTTGATAACAGGAGAAACAGCTTTAGACACAGAGCTTTTAAAAAAGCGCAGGATAGCAGCTGCTCTGTTTTGAAGGAGCCCTGCACTCTTCCCGGTCTGATCCTCCCAAAGCATATTGCTGCAAAGCCTTACTCCTAGGTAGTCGATAGAATTAACCCTGGTCAATGCAGACCCATCTAAGCTAATTGTGCATCTGCCCTGGTGTCCCAAACCAAAGACCATTAGCCTAGTTTTGTGAACATTCAGTTCTAATCCATAATCCATACAAAAGGATTTAAAGTGGTCGACTAGCGTTTGGAGTCCTATCGGGGTCTTGGAAATAAGGAGAGAGTCATCAGCAAAAAGTAAGATGGGTATCTTTTGGGAATTTAGTGTAAGAGCATTGTTCTAGCAAGCAAGCAATTTTGGAACTACCTCGTTGATAAAAAGAGAAAACAACAGAGCAGCCAAGACACATCCTTGGCGTACTCCTCTGTAGATGGGAATTTCATCTGTCAGTTCACCTTGGTCTCCCCACCTCACCTGTGCATAGGTGTTTGCATGGAGTCGCCTCAGAAGTTCAACTATTTTGTAGGGAATTCTCTGCCTCAATAGTACTTCCTATAACTTCTTCCTTGGAACCAGATCAAAAGCTGTTCGCAAATCCACGAACACAACATATAAAGGTTGTTTATCAAGGACCACATACTTCCAATGCAAGAGCACCAATCTAAATACCTGGTCTATTGTGCTGATGTTTGGGCAAAAACCCACCTGCAAAGGCTAGAGGACCTGATTGTCATGTACCAATTCCATCAGTCTATTCAATAATTGTTTGGCAAATACTTTTTTTATATTATCGATCAAACTAATTAGTCTATAATTAACAGGTAGATTGGCATTCCCCTTTTTATATATTGGAATAATTTCCGCACCTTTCCAGGTGCCCCGGATTGCACCCCCTGCAGCAATTTTATTAGAAAGCAAATTTATATACCGGGACCATATCATCAACTCTGATTTATATAAGTCCCCTGGGATCTTGTCAGGTCCTGGAGCCTTACCAGATTTTAAAGATTGGATTGCTTTTGTAGTCTCCTCTAGGGAAAATGTATAAAAGCTGCAGATGCTAGAGGGTCCTGCCCAAATTGCTTGAAGAGAAGGGACAGAATTGCACTCATTACTGGTTAACGAATCCGGAGGGGCGGCATAAAGTTGGGAGAAATGAGTCACCCAAACCTCTGGTTGAATATGATTCCTGAGGTTACTCCTATTCCCCTTATATTTTTTAGATACCAGTTACCAAAAGAGCCCATTGTTTTTTCCATCGGCTGCAGTAAGCATATCCCGCCAAACATCATCTTCCCATGCCTTTTTTTGCCTGCGCTATTGCTTTTTTGTACATGTATCTGGAAAAACTAACTTCACACAGGGAACCTTGCCTGATTGCGATCTTAAGTGCCAGCTTGGCCTTGGCACAGTCCATATTATACCATGCATTAGCTACTGTTAACTTAGGGGTTTTTGATCTAGACTGGACTTTTTTGTAAAAAATGTTCTGCAGTCTATTTAACAATGACTCGTGTATAGTAAGAATAGGAATACTGCTTACTTCGTGATCAGCATAATCAGATATCTCATCAATTAAAGCTCTGTAAATCCCCGAAAGTAGAATAGAGTTAGACATTACCTTGGGCCAACATATTCTAGTACAATTAATGTTCTGTAAGGGAATGGGAACCTCAGACAATTGGTCATGAACGGACCTCATAAATTCATCTCCACTTAGAGTGAGGAGTAGGGGGTTATGATCGCTCTCTGGTCGGACGTCCACCTTCATGTCATTTAACATAGGCCACAATCTAATGTCCACTAGAAAGTAGTCAATAATACTAGAGGAAATACCTCTATTGAATGTCGGCGTCATGTCCAAATCAGATGGCATGCGTCCATTACATGCCCTGAGGCCATGTTTTAAGCAAAGTGCCGTCATCTGAATGGCCACCCGGGATCGGGTACATAAACTAGTTTTCGTTAATTGTGGAATTCCCCACAGATCATCTTCTTCTTCCATTAACCCACTTCTCAGCATGGATGGTTCAAAGGTGCAGTTGAAGTCACCTCCGATTACCACCATAACTGATGGATGAAGAGAATAAAAAAAAAATTCAGACAATTGAATTAACGTCTGAGATTGTAGTCCCCGCAGTACTGTGCGAATATATACATTGATTATAATAATCTTGAGGTCTGCACGAAAAGTACGTTGGACTCCCATCAAATCTACTGAGTCTATGAAATCAAATTTTTAATGATTTGTTGATGGGTTCGGTCCTAATTTGTCTAAGACGCTTCTCTGTTTGGATTCCATTTCATATGGATTCTTTTCATTCATATGTTTAGACGTCTTGCACAAAAGACATCATGAAGTCACAAAAAAGATGATTTCAAGATGAGGCTTTGGCTACTTTTGGGAAACAGAGGAACCGGGGAGTTCCCTCTGTCTCATCAAGGCGTCTTGCGCTCCTAAGCTACGTGACAAGATTCCTTGGGCTGGGTAGTCGGAGTGCGGCTCTGGCTTATTAATGCTAGTCTCAGAGGCTGCTGTGCTGCCTTATCTTCGTACCTGGCTATATGCTAGCCAAACATGTTTCTTAATGTTAATGTTTCTCCCTCTCTCTCTCTCTTTCTCTCTCTCTCTCTCATTTTCATGCCCATACCTCTTCGAACACCTCTCTTTCGCACGCTTTCTATGCATCTCTCTTCCCACCACTCCCTGCTCTGTTTCTCCCACTCCCTGGGACCGCCGGTTGCACTACATAATGCAATGTGTCCATTTTGTCCTTATCTGACAAACCCCCATCCCCAGAAAAAGCTGCATAATAAATGGGGAGTCTCTAACAAAAAATAACATGCCCAGGCCTTTTTCACACTTATGGTCACTCATACCTCCCGCTGTTTGAACAGGGCCAGGCTTGTTTTGTTAGAGACTTCCAGATGGTACACACAGAGAATGCTGCAATGTTACCTCAGGCAACACCCTAAACACCGGGCCAAGGCCTGTGACTGCTGGGATAATGCCCTAGCCACATGGCTAGTGCCATGAGCATGTGACTAACACATGACAAAGGTAATGTCACAACATACAGGACCCACTACGGTTATGTGATCCCCCGGAAGTGACACTATTTCCAGGGAGGGCTCCTGAGGGCCCAGAAGTCCCAGTAACTGAAGTGACATCAGTTTCAGGGCAGGACAATGTAACTTTTGGCTTGAGACCTAAGGTATCCCATTATTCAACAACTATACATTTGTTGCCCCTCGCCTTTTGGAATGAACTGTTTGCTTTCAAATTGTAGTCTTTGTTAAAAGTAACTTCCACCTGCAGGCAATACATATCTAATAGGATATAACTTATAATGAACAATTCAAAATAATTTTGTTGGAAGCCGAGGATTCCTGCATGCGTAGAGTTAGATGGAATATACCTGCACAAGAAAAGTATGAACATTGGACATTTTCTCTAGGAAATTATCTGCTGAGGGCAGTGACTGACTTAATGGGGACACACCCATAACCAAAGCCTAGAATAACATTGTCACTTCATTAGTGGACCACCTGCCCAAGAACAATCAGAGGAGATTGCAGTATCCCCAGATCAAGTAGTGTAAAAGACAGAATGAGCTTACATGGTCCAAATAACAAACTTATCAAAATGGATCAAAAAACAACTCGGTGTAGAGTGCAGTTTAACCATTTCTAATCTGAAATTTGTATACAGAGTGAAATGCTGATAAGCAATGACTGCTATTGAGACAGAGAGATCGTATGACATTGGCAAATGGGATTAGAACATCTTTAAATGAACCCACAGAGATTGCTGCAATTTTACCTGAGACAACCTGAGATGGCCTTCCGGAGGCTGATCTACAAGTTAGAATATTCCCCAACTGTAACAAATAACATTGATGTGGAGACATGGGAGAATACTTACTACAACTTTACTATTAGGTAATAACTGATGAATGATCTGGATGTGATACCTTACTCATACATCCATTTATCCGAATAAGGATGTCCCAAAAAAGACCAACATTGAGAGATTTTGGCTAAGAATGATCTCATTGAACACCACTGTATCATTGTGCAGGAGGCTGGCCTAGTTTATAGTGGCTACAAATGGTACTTACACCTTGTGCCAGGTCGTTATCCCTTATTAGTAGATTAGTAGTGTTCTAGTAGCTTAGGCTGATAGAGGTAGCTATAGCAGAGCAGCTTAGGCTGAACTAGGAGACAAGCAAAGCTCCTACTATACCACTTATATCATATATGTACTATATCATAAGAAACACAATACTCAGGCTTACTAAAAATAAAGGTACTTTATTTTAGTGACAATGTGACAAAAATATCTCAGAGGATATACTCCGTTGGGAGGTAAATAAAATACACAAAATATACACACAAACCAAAATCAGGTAAGTAAAACAGTCATAAAGTAGTGCAAACACTGTAGAATACAACAGGATGCAATAGGCCTCGGGCAACAAAAACCATATACTAAGAAAGTGGAATGCAAACCACAAATGGACCCCTAGGCTAGTGTAGTGTCTAGAGGGTCGCTGGGAGTGTACGAAAACACTAAGGGTGTCCAAGATACCCCACCCCAAGACCCTGGAAAGTAGGAGTAAAGTATATCTATTTCCCCAGAAAGACACTAGAGTTGTGATAGAGGATTTTGCAAAGACCACAACAGACTGCAAAGCACTGAAGATGGATTCCTGGACCTGAGGACCTGCAAAGGAAGGGGACCAAGTCCAAGAGTCATGAAAGTGTCCAGGGGGGCAGGAGCCCACTAAACCATGGATGAAGGTACAAAATGGCTGCCTCTGGATGGAAGAAGCTGAAGATTCTGCAACAACGAAAGATGCTAGGAACTTCTCCTTCATGCAGAAGATATCTCACAGAGTACTGGAGGATGCAGAGTTGCTTCTTTGGCAAAAGACCGCAACAAGCCTTGCTAGCTGCAAGAGTTGCTGTTGAAGAAAAAGGGTGCTGCCCGGGCACAGGAAGGATCAGGGAGTCACCACTAGGGAGAGGAGACAGAAGGGGCCCTCAGCAATGTAGAGAGCCCACACACAAGAAGGTAGCACCCATAGAAGTACTTGAACATGGGTTCAAGAATTCTGAACACGGGGTCATCTCAACACTGCAAAAGAGGGTCCCACGAAGCCGGAGATCAACTCAGGGAGCTGAGTATCGCAGGACAGAGTGCAGGGGACCTAGGCTTGGCTGTGCATGAAGGGTGTTGTGGAAATGTGCACAGAGCCCTTGTAGCTTCAGTTCACGCAGTACACAGGATTACTGTCTAGAGAGAGAAGGCAAGGACTTACCTTCTCCAAATTTGGACAGTTAGACCACTGGACAGTCTCGGTCACTTGGGTCTACCACCTGTGTTCCAGGGGCCACGCTCGTCAGGATGAGAGGGGTCCCAGAGTACATGTGACACTGAAGTTTGGTGCCTGCTGAAGCAGGGGGAAGATTCCGTCAACCAACGGGAGATTTCTTTGTGGCTTCCAGTGCAGGATGAAGGCAGGCAGCCCCCAAAGCATGCACCACCAAGAAACAGTCGAAAAAGCTGGCAGGATTAGGTGCTACAATGTCGCTGGTAGTCTTCTTGCTACTTTGTTGCCGTTTAGCAGGCGTCCTTGAGAAGTCAGCAGTTGATCCTTGGGAGAAGTCAAAGAGAGAGGTGCAGAGGAACTCTGGTGAATTCTTGCAAGTTGTTATCTGAGGAAAAGCCCACTGGAGAGACCCTAAATAGCCCTCAGAGGAGGATTTGCCACCTAGTCAGGTAAGCACCTATCAGGAGGGGTCTCTGATGTCACCTGCGGGCACTGGCCACTCAGAGGCCTCCAGACTGCCTTCACACCTCTTGATCCAGGATGGCAGAAGTCTGGGACACATTGGAGGAGCTCTGGGCACCACCCCTGGGGTGGTGATGGACAGGGGAGTGGTCACTTCCCTTTCCTTTGTCCAGTTTCGTACAAGAGCAGGGACTGGGTGTTCCCTAAACTGGTGTATACTGGCTTATGCAAGGAGGGCACCATCTGTGCCCTTCAAAGCATTTCCAGAGGCTGGGAGAGGCTACCCCTCCCCAGCCTTTGACACCTATTTCCAAAGGGAGAGGGTGTAACACCCTCTCTCAGATGAAATTCTTTGTTCTGCCTTCCTGGGACTGGGCTGCCCAGACCCCAGAAGGGCAGAACCCTGTCTGTGGGGTGGCAGCAGCAATAGCTGCAGAGAAAACCCCAGAGAGCTGGTTTGGCAGTACCCAGAGTCCATAGTGGAGCCCTGGGGATGCATGGCATTGGCACCCCAATACCAGATTTGGCATGGGGGGACAAGGCCATGATCTTAGACATGTTACATGGCAATATTCTGAGTTACCATTGTGAAGCTACATATAGGTATTGACCTATATGTAGTGCACGTGTGTAATGGTGTCCTTGCACTCACAAAGTCTGGGGAAATGGCCCTAAACTATGTGGGGGCACCTTTGCTAGTGCAAGGGTCCCCTCACACTTAGTAACTTTGCACCTAACTTTCAGCAAGTGAAGGTTAGACATATAGGTGACTTATAAGTTACGTAAGTGCAGTGAAAATGGCTGTGAAATAACATGTGCGTTATTTCACTCAGGCTGCAGTGGCAGTCCTATGTAAAGGTTTGTCTGGGCTCCCTATGGGTGGCAAAAGAAATGCTGCAGCCCATAATGATCCCCTGGGACCCCAATACCCTGGGTACTTAGGTACCAAATACTAGGGAATTATAAGGGTGTTCCAGTGTGCCAATGGAAATTGGTAAAAGTGGTCACTAGCCTATAGTGACAAATTTAAAGGCAGAGAGAGCATAAGCACTAAGGTTCTGTTTAGCAGAGCCTCAGTGACACAGTTAGGCACTACACAGGTATACACATTCAGGCCACAAACTATGAGCACCGGGGTCCTGGCTGGCAGGGTCCCAGTGAGACATATAAAACACACTGACAAATATGGTTTTCACTATGAGCACTGGGGTCCTGGCTAGCAGGATCCCAGTAAGACAGTAAATACACTCTGACATATACTCAGAAACAGGCCAAAAGTGGGGGTAACAATGCTAGAAAGAGGCTACCTTCTCACACATTGGTGCTGATAAAATCTGATATAGTTCAAACTATGGCACTCATTACAACCGTGGCGGTCGGTGTTAAAGCGGCGGTAATACCACCAACAGGTCGGCGATTAAAAAAATGGGATCACGACCATGGCGGAAACCGCCAACACAGACAGCCACTTTAACACTCCGACCGCCACGGCGGTAGCAACATACACCGCAGCGGTCACCGCCAACAGACAGGCGTACCGCCCACCACATCAGAACCCGCCAATCTGCCAGCTTTTCGGGGGCAGTACTAACGCTATCAAAAGCACGACAGAAACAGTGTTTGGAAGGGAAACGACTCACCGCTTGACACTCAACGAAGAACCAGGATGCCATGGAGCCCGGAATGCAGGTCCTGCCAATGCTGGTCAACCTCCCCATACACAAGGAATATCAAAGGCGGCGACGACCACGGTGAGTACTGCACGTAGCACACAGGGAAGGGGGAGAGGAAAAAGAGATTGACACACACATGCAACACGCAACACCCCCACCCTCACCCACAACACCATACACACAAACACATGCAACAACAGTACATTTACACCCTGTTACCCCCTGGAAGAATGCAAGGACAAAAGGAATTGAGTGAAATAAGTGATAGTTTTGAAAAATGCAGATATACTTAACAAATAGACAAAACACTATGTACAAATATTTACAATATGTACAGAAGGCCGTACACTGTCCTTTGCAAATGTCCGTAGCTCACTGGGTCAAAAATCATGGGCCAAGCCCACACTTGACTCCTGCCTCAATACGGAGAGAACACTACAGGGGCAACAGGTCGAAAACACACAGGCACCTCAGGGGGATGGGGAAGTGGGGGGCACCTCAGCCGGAAGATGGTACTACGCCACTGCTCCTCGAGGGGCTCCATCCCCACAGTGATGTCCTGGGGAGTGCAAAGCCACAGTCTCTCTAGTGGGTGGTTTGCCCACTGCTGTGTCCTGGGGAGTGCAAAGCCACAGTCTCTCTAGTGGGTGGTTTGCCCACTGCTTGGTCCTGGGGAGTACAAAGCCACAGTCTCTCAAGTCGGTGGTTTTCCCACTGCTTGGTCCTGGGGAGTGCAAAACCACAGTCTCTCAAATCTCTCAAGTGGATACCTTCTTCCACTGGTTCCGGAGGGGGCCTTGTGCCCAGTGTGCTTCATCCTGCCAAGGATAGGGAGAGTGAATGCATTTCTTCTCTGGTTCTGGATGGGGCCTTGTGCCCAGTGTGCTTCATCCTGCCAAGGATAGGGTGAGTGCATGCCTTTCTCCACTGGTTCTGGAGGGGGCCTTGTGCCAGTGTGCTTCATCCTGCCAAGGATTGGGTGAGTGGATGCCTTTCTCCACTGGTTCTGGAGGGGGCCTTGTGCCCAGTGTGCTTCATCCTGCCAAGGATAGGGTGGATGGATGCATTTCTCCACTGGTTCTGGAGGGGCCCTTGTGCCCAGTGTGCTTCATCCTGCCAAGGATAGGGAGAGTGAATGCATTTCTCCACTGGTTCTGGAGGGGGCCTTGTGCCCAGTGATGCAGCACTTGGGGTGTGGCAGTCCACATTTCCTCACCTGGGTGTCTGAGGTTCGGGATTTGAATGGACAAGGTAGCGTGATACTCCATGGAGGCAGGGCCAGACTCTATCCTGTGGCGACTAATGCTGTAAACTTGTGGTAGTGCCGGTTCCGCTGGGAGTGCTTCCAGTGGTGGTGGGAGGCTCCAGGCCGTCACCTGCAGCCTCGGACGGACACACACTGGGGCTGCTACTGCTGGTAGTGGTCCTACAGTCAGCGGTGCAGGTGGCGGTGCAGGTGGCGGTGCTTGCGGTGGTGCTTGCAGCAGGGATGCTGGCGGTGCTGTCCGTGGTGCAGGTGCTGGTGCTGCCAGTGGTGGAGGGAGGCACCAGCCCGTCTCCTGAAGCCTCAGATGGCAGCCCACTGGGGATGCTGCTGCTGACAGTAGTGGTGGCAGCGGCGGGGCAGGTGGTGGTGTAGGTGGCAGTGCTTGTGGCGGTGCTTGTAGCGGTGCTTGCCGTGGTACAGGTGGTGGGGCTGTCGGTTCTGATGATGGGAACCAGGCCCTCACCTGGAGCCTCTGAGGCCTGAAGTGCCTTGCCTTGGCTTTTCTGACCCTTCCTCACCTTGGCAGATGCTGCTGGGACCTTGGGTCTGGCAGCTGGAGTTTTGGAGGAGGCCGTGCTGGGTGGGTGGTGCTCCTTGGCCTTGCTGCATGCTAGCTACTTCTTCACCTTGGCAGGTGGCAGAATGGTTTCGTCCTTTACAGGGGTCGGTGGCACACTGCCTGGCCTGATGTGTGCTCCCTTTGATCCTCTGGGAGTTGCAGGTGCCAGTGAGGACTCCAACTTGATGGCTGAGGTGCTGGCCTGGGATCTGGACATCTTGGCCCGAGGGGAAGTATAGAAGGAGGGGTAGGGAACAGGTCAATGTTTGCCAGGAAACGTTTTATAGACACACTGGGACGGAAAGATGGAGAGGGTTTGGGAGTGGAGGAAGAGGGAGTGGTTGTAGGAGGTGTCTGTCTGCTGAGTTTGGGTGAAGGTGCATGGGTTGAACGCTGTTGTGAGGTGGATGGCTGTTGGGTGGGTGGGTGCTTGCGTTTGTGTACTTTGGGAAGATGGGTCACAGACACACTGGGAGAGGACACAGGGGAAGTGTGCATGGCTGTGGAGATGGTGACTGCTCGTGAGGGGTGTGTAGTGATGAGCGTGCTTGTGATGGAGGTAGTGGATGAAGATGTAGTGCATGCAGGTGTGAGTGTAGATGCTACTGGGACGGAGGTGGACGAGGAGGAGGAGGGGGACACAGTGGAGGCAGTGGATATTGGTGTGTTTGCAAGGTATGGTGCTTGTGTGAGTGCCTGTGAGATGAAGTGTGGTGCTTATGTTTGCCTGAGTCACTTTTGTGTGGTGATTTGGGTGAATGCTGGTCTGAAGGTGTGCTTGGGATAGGCTGGGTTGAGGGGATTGGGTCTGGGTAGAGGAAGTTGGAGGGAGGAGGCCAGACACAGGGACAAGGGCTGCCATCAGTGCTGAAGCCAGAGCCTGAAATGCTCTCTGTTGGGCCGCCACGCCAGAGTGAATGCCCTCTAGGAATGCATTTGTTTGTTGCAAATGCCTCTCAACATCCTAGATGGAATTCAGTATGGTTGACTGCCCAACAGAGAGGGCTCTCAGGAGGTCAATAGTCTCCTCACTGAGGGCAGCAGGGCTGACTGAGGTAGGGCCTGAGGTGCCTGGGGCGAAGGAGATGCCCACCCTCCTGGGTGAGCGGGCACAGGAAACACGCTGAGGGGCTGCTGGGAGGGCAGTGCTGGTTGGGGTGTGGTGGCTGTACCTGTTGTTGGGGTGGGCACAGAGATGTCTGCCACCACCAGGGAGCTTCCATCGGAGGAGGAGTCGCTGTCTGTGGTCTCCCCTCCTGTCCCTATTGTGGTGCTCCCCTCGCCCTTCGTCCCACTGGTGCTGTCACCGTCAGTGGATTCGGCCTCCAGGCCCATGTGGGAAGCAGCTCCATCCGTCGCCGGTGCCTCTGCTCTTCTGCTAGATTATGCTAATGCACACAAGGACAGGGTGACAAAACAAAAAGGGGGGGAGAGACAGAGGATACACTTAGTTAATGCCAGCAACACCACTACCGTTGTCGTACACAACACACAGGGAGCAGCCCTATGCACTCGACCATGCCCATCCATTTCCTAAGACAGTCACCAGCCCATGGGGTACAATGCCTAACTCCAGCATCCACACACCAGAAACCCACAGGACCCTGCCCAGCAGTAGATGGCCACTTACACTATTGGGGTAGGGGTGTGCCAGAGCCTGCCCAACAAGGGACCTACCCTGCCATGATCGCCCTGGCCTAGAGGCACCCACAGCCTACATCCCCCAACCAGGTACCTCCTAACGTGCGCAAAGTCAACTTTCAGAATCTGTACACACCCCCTTGTGTCTGCTGTGATGCCCTCAAGCACCCATCCAACTCCAGATAGGTCACCGCCAGGATGCGGAACATCAGGGTGGTCCTCGTTGGGAGGCCAGCCCCAGCTGGGCCTCCGCCATCTTCTTTGACCAGTGGCTTAGGTCCTCCCATCTCTTGCCGCAGTGGGTGCTCTGCCTGTGAAAGACCCCCAGGGTCCGCAACTCCTTGGCGATTGCACACCAAATACCCTTTTTCTGGTGGGCGCTGACCTGGATGGAAAAGGCAGCAGAAAAGGGAATCAATCACTCGTCTGGACTGTCAAACTGATTGGCCACCAGTTCCCACCCATCCCCTGACGCACATACAATAACCACCTTACATGCTGCACTCTGGCCAGGACGCCTCAGCACCCCAAACATGTGGCTTACATCCACAGCACTTCATGCATTCATGGCCCATGCATCATGCTCACAAAGTACTCACCTGTTTGTCTGGAGGACCGTAGAGTAACGTGTACTGGGGTAGGACCCTATCCACCAGTTTCTCCAACTCCTCCACAGTGAAGTCAGGGGCCTTTTCCCCAGACACATGAGCCATTGTCGCTTCCAGACACAGGTAACAGCAGCACTTGCAATGTAGGTCCTCTCCTGTTGAAGGTCAGCTAGCAAGTGAGGGATGAGATAGAAAATGGCGGTCTAGTCCGGGGCGGTGCGTACCGTCATCTCCAGCGTACATCACCATTGGCTCCTGGAACCCATAGGGCCTAATGATAACCAATGCCAAGTTGTGCAGTGGTCGCCGACTGCCTAACACAACGGCGCACAATGCCAGCGCAATTACCTCATTTCCACTTGTCCCTCCTCACAGGTCAGGCATTCGCCATTTCAGGGGGCCACAAGGCATGGCACCTAACTGCATCACAGCAGACATTGGCACGGCAACTGATCCTAGGATTCACATTTTGTTTCGGTAAAGTTAAAAAAAACAGCATTAGTGTAATAGATGTGGGAATGTGACCCTCTGCTCACCGTTCTCTTCCATAGGCTCCAATCGCTGAGGCTGCATATGAGATGGCAGCATCCTCTGGTGTACAGACCCCTGGTGGACCTTGCAACAATGGAGGACAGACACATTATCATTACCTACAGACTTGATCATGCCACAATCCAAGAACTGGGTGCCCAATTGGAGCTAGACCTGATTTCAGCTATCCGTCAGCCCACTGGTATCCCCCCTCTAGTTCAAGTCCTGTCAGTGCTCCATTTCCTGGCAACTGGTTCCTTCCAAACAACAGTGGCCATGGCATCAGGGATGTCTCAGCCAATGTTCTCTAACGTGTTGACCAGAGTGTTGTCAGCCCTGCTGAAACGCATGCCAGGCTACATCGTGTTCCCCCAGGTAGAGGATTTGGCAACAGTGAAAGCTGACTTTTATGCCCTGGAACATATCCCCAACATCATAGGTGCCATTGATGGTACACATGTGGCATTTCTCCCCCCCCCCCAGAGAAATGAGCAAGTTTTCAGGAACAGAAAAAGCTATCACTCGATGAATGTGCAGATGGTGTGTTTGGCGGCCCAGTACATCTCCCATGTGAATGCCAAGTATCCTGGCTCTGTGCATGATGCCTTTATCTTGATGAATAGCAGCATCCCATATGTGATGGGCCAACTCCATAGGCACCGGGTGTGGCTAATAGGTGAGCCCAAGGTCCCCACACAGTATGAGTAGGTGTCTGGGTATGGGGTTGTCCCTAAGGGTTAGTGTGTGTCTAACAGGTATCCCTCGATATTTGCAGGTGACTCTGGTTACCCCAACCTCTCATGGCTACTGACCCCAGTGAGGAATACCAGGCCAAGGGCAGAGGAATGTTACAATGAGGCACATGGGCGTACAAGGAGGATTATCGAACGGACCTTCGGCCACCTGAAGGCCAGATTCCGGTGCCTCCATCTGACTGGTGGCTCCCTGTACTACTCACCCAAGAAGGTGTTCCAGATCATCGTTGTCTGTTGCATGTTGCACAACCTGGCCTTGAGAGGCCAGGTGCCTTTCCTGCAGGAGTAGAAGCCTGGAGATGGTCTTGTGGCAGCGGTGGAGCCTGTGGACAGTGAAGAAGAGGAGGCAGAGGAAGAAGATGTTGACAACAGGAGCAGTATTATTCTGCAATACTTCCAGTGACACACAGGAAAGACATTGTACGTTCATATTAGATTTCAGTTAACCGTTGGACATTGTACAAGACAACCTTTTACCCTTGGTTTCTGGCCACTGACTTTACCCTTTGCCATGTCTATTTTCAGATCATTGTGCCCCACTCTGGTTCCTGTTATGTGTACTGCTGTCCACTACAGGTCATGCCAATGTATATATAACTTGCATATGGATTGAAATGTTTACATCTTATTAACCTAACACATATTGCAATCAATTTGCAGACTCTGTACTTGTATTTGATCCAAGGGTGTTTATTTCAGTGCTCATAAGTAGAGGGGATGTGCAATGGGCAGGGGTGATGGTGTAGGAAGGTCCAGTTAGAGTACAGTCTCTTGGTATCACAGGTGCAATGTCCAAGGGGGGGTAGGAAGGGGAGTAGTGGCAGTTCAAGGTGGACATGGTGACATAGTGGGACAGAAGGGTGACAATTAGGAGAGTCTTCTTTCCTGGTGGGGGTCTTGGCAATGTTCTCTGTCTTCTGCCTGGATCGCAGGCACCGTTTGTGGGATGGTTCTCCTTCTGCATGGGGTGGGGTGCTGGTGGCCTGTTGTTCCTGTGGCGGGGCCTCCTGTCTACTAGCGCCGGTGGAGGTGGAGGACTGTTCATCTCTGTGGCTAGTGTCAGGGGCCTGTTGTTGTGCCACTGCCTCCCTCATGGTCTTGGCCATGTCACTCAGCACCCCTGCAGTGGTGACCAGGATGGTGTAGATGTTTGTTAGGTTATACCTGATCCCTAGGTACTGTCCCTCATGCAGTCGCTGGGTCTCCTGCAACTTGGCCAGTATCTGGCCCATGGTCTCCTGGGAATGGTAGTATGCTCCCATGATGTTGGAGAGATCCTCGTGGAGAGTGGGTTCCCTGGGCCTGTCCTCCCCCTGTCGCACAGCAGTCCTCCCAGCTTCCCTGTTGTCCTGTGCCTCTGTCCCCTGAACCATGTGCCCACTGCCACTGACCCCAGGTCCCTGATCGCCCTGTGTTTGAGGGGTTGTCTGGGGTCCCTGTAGTGGTGGACACACTGTTGATTGACGTGTCGTGGGTACGGAGGTATGGGCCCGCTGGGAGGGTGCTGTGGTGGTTTTTCCTGAGTGGGGAGGATCTGTGGTGGGTTGGGACTATGGCAGGGAACCAACTGTCCAGCGGTCCCTGATGGGCCAGGTTGGTCATCCTGATCCATGCGTGCACAGCTGCTGTCATCACTGTGGGCCTCTTCAGGGGGTGGACTGGTTGTAGCTGGCACCTGCTCTCCGGTGACGTTGAGTAAGGGTCCTATGGGGATGCAAATGCAGTGTTAATGTATCTGCATGTGCCATCTTGTGCATGGGTGTGTTTCCCTGTATGATTGTGATTTCCCTGTCAGCTTGGCCTTCTGTTCATGGTGGTTTTGTGGGCTGGGTGAATCTCTGTTTATGGGCATGCTGTGGTGATGGGTGTCCATGCAGGTCTGTGATGGGGATTCATGCATAGGTGTTGCATGCAGGGCTTGGTATTGGGATGGGTGGGTTGTGATGGTGGGGTGTATGTGAGGTGGTAGAGTGATGGGGGTGAGGGTAGGGGTAGGAGTTTGTGATGGTATGCGGGTAGGGTAGGGGATATATTAGTAAAGATTTGACTTACCAGAATCCAGTCCTCCTGCTACTCCTGCGAGGCCCTCAGGATGCATGATTACCAAGACTTGCTCTTCCCATGTTGTTAGTTGTGGGGGAAGAGGTGGGGACCACCGTCAGTCCTCTGTACAGCTACCTGGTGTCTTGCAACCACAGAATGCACCTTCCCCTGTAGGTTGTTCCACCTCTTTCTGATCTCATCCCTTGTTCTTGGGTGCTGTCCCACGGCGTTGACCCTGTCCACTATTCTCCGCCATAGCTCCATCTTCCTTGCAATGGACGTCTGCTGCACCTGTGATTCGATCAGCTTTGGCTCTACCTGGATGATTCCTCCACCATGACCTTTAGCTCTCCTCAGAAAACCTGGGGTGTCTTTGGGTTGCCATGGATGTGGTGTGAGTGGTAGGTGTGAGGATGTGTGGGGTGATGTGTTGTGGTGTGTGGTGTGAGGTGCGTGGATGGTATATGGGTGAGGGTGTTCTGTGCCTCTGATTGAGTGGGTGCTCCTGCCTTGTCTCTCTCTCAGTTGTCAAATCCTTGGGGTCGTAAGGGGTTGTGGGTAATGTGTGTGTGTGTTTTATAGTGGTGTGAGTGTGTGGGTGTGGTGTGTGTATATGTGTCAGGTGTGTGTATTTTGAATTGTCCAATGTGGTGTAGTTTTGTAAGTGTGTGTGTATTTCGAGCAAGGTGGTGTGTACCGCAAATGGTTTACTGCGGTTGAAAGACCACCTCGGTGATTCGTGGGTTGTGATACTGTGGGCGTGTTCCTGTTGGCGCAATGGTGTGGGTTTTGGTACCGCCAGTTTATCACTGACCTTTGGTGTGGCGGACTTGTGTGGGTGTCTGTATAGTGGCGGATTTTTCTGTGTGGGTCATAATACCCGTAGCGGATTTCCGCCGCAGTCACGGTATGTTGGCGGCCATCAGCACGGCAGTAGGCGGCATTTACCACCACGGTTGTAATGAGGGCCTATGTCTGTCACGAAAAGTGATGGGGCAGCTTTGTGAATGTAGTTCCACTGGCTTTCTTTAAGGAAAGGACAAACCTAGGGTGCAATCTCTTGCTGACACTCTAGAAATGGGAAATCATTCGGGAGAGCCAGTGAAGTTCAAGTCTGCATCATATTCATAAAATGTGGCCCATTAACAACCATCAGAACTATAGACAATAGCCCTCTTTGATTGAGAAGCAAAAGTGTTTGACAAATTGTTGATGGCGGTATTTAAAAACTGGAGCAGCAAGTTAAAAATCTTGCCCACTTGTCAGACGAAGTTCAGAAAATGGTGTGGAATTCTGAATAACATTACTAGCATCATCCTGTTAGTTAATAAGGTGATTGCCCAAGAATATTCACAATACATGTGCTTCTTAAACTACAGTGTGGCCTTTGATAAAATAAAATTGGGGTACACTGTGGAGAGAGTCAAATGCCTGGGATATACCTGGTCAACTTTTTACTGCGATCCAACTCCTACATACTGACATCTCAGTGAGAGTAAAATTGGGTAATGGGACAACAATCTTGAGAAAATTCCCACCAATAGAGGCATGAAACAAGGTTCTGTCCTGGCACCTGTTCTTTTCGATTTATACACAGCTGACCTACTGCTATTACTGGTCAATTTAAAAATATTTTCTCCAAAATTGGGCCCAGATTTATTAAACTTTCATGCAATGTAATGTAGCAAGAAACGTTGTTGTGCTCCGTGAAGGGGAGAAGGCATGAATGATCCATATTTAACCTTATGTGGTGCATTCCAGGCCTCTCCTTGCACTGGCGCACAATGTGCAGCCTTTCGTCTTGCAGGCACTCTTGAGCCATGGTGCAAGGGCGACTGCATTGGAGTCAGGATTGTTTTTGTGCAGGAAAGGACATCTTACTGCACAAAAACAATTCTTTGAGACATTTTCCTCTTTCTATGTGTTTGGCAGAATGACGCACACATAGAGGAAAACACGGAGTGAAATGAAAATATTTCTTCTCATTATGCCCCCACGGGGAATGTGTAGCATTTTGACACATTCCCACGTCTACCACTCATGGTAAATCTGGAAATGTGCAAAAAATCAATGGGTGGAAGCGTAGGAACATCCATGCTCCACCAATTGAAACCCTCCCTGGTGTAGAGTAACACAAAGCAGAGACTTGCAGTGCCTTGTGTTACTCCAGATTTACCCAGCACCACGGGGCAGTGCAAAGTGGCCTTACAATGCTTAATAAATCTGACTTTGGTGTTGCATTGCCCTGGCGTTATCTTGCATGACTCAAGGGCAATGTAACACTATGATAAATCTGCCCCTGGGTGTACAACATCTGTTTCTTACACAGTATGCAGATAATTTAGTGCTTTTGGATCAGACTGCTATAGGTCTTCAAAGGACCCTAAATTAACTTCAGCCGTATGATAAAATGAATGAATTGACGCCTAATATGACAAAAACTATGATAATGAAAAAGTCTAATTCAAAGTTATTCTGGTGGTTAGGAGAACAAAAGATATTGAGCACAGATTTGTATGTTTAGCGGTATCACTAAATTCCAAACTAACCTTAAAAATCAGCTCAAAGCGAGGCTTACTCATGCACACCATTTGCAGACTGAAATATGGAAATTAAATAATGGTTTAAATAGCCCCAGTGGTATCAGTGTGCTATACATACTTGGAGCAAAGTTGGCACCAGCTACTATTTGTGGGTCTCCCTCCTGGGACACTAAGGGCCTCATTACAACCCTGGCGGTCGGTGTTAAAGCGGCAGTAAGACCGCCAACAGGCTGGCGGTAAAAAAAATGGAATTATGACCGCGGTGGAAACAGCCAACATAGACAGCCACTTTAACATTCCGACCACCACAGCGGTACAAACAAACAGCATGGCGGTCACCGCCAACAGACAGGCGGAAGACAATGTACCGCCCACACCATTATGAGAGGCCAATCCACCACCTTTTCCGGGGCGGATTCAACGCAAACAAAAACACGGTGGAAACTGGACTTGGAAGGGAAAACTCTCACCTGTACACACCCAACGAGGAACCAGAATGCCATGGAGCCGGAACCCCAAATTCCACCTACGATTGTCTTCCTGCTTCTCTACCAGGAGCACGACCGACGGCGGTGACGACCACAGTGAGTACTGCACCTACGACACAGGGGAGGGTGGAGGGAAAAGAGAGTGACACACACACACAACACGCAACACCCCCACCCCCACCCTCACACACAACAACACACACACCAATACATGCTGAAACATTACATTTACACCCCCTAACCCCCCTGGAAGAACGCAATGACAATAGGAAATGAGGTGAACGATTGTAATCAGGAAAAATCCAGTTGTCAAAAATATATATACACTATTAACAAATATGTACACCAAGAATTCAAGTCCATGTACTGCACCTACATAGTCCGTGGACCACTGGGCACCTTAATGCATGGGTGAGACCCACACTCAATACCCGATCCAAACGGAGAGAACACTGCAGGGGCATCAGATCTAAACAAAACAGGCACCTCAGGGGGAAGGTAAGAGAGGGCACCTCAGCCGGATGAGTGCACGACGCCAGCACCACCAGGGGGCTCCATGCCCACTGCTTTATCCTGGGGAGTGCAAAGCCACAGTCTCTCAAGTCTCTACAGTGGGTGGTTTGCCCACTGATTCATCCTGTGAGTACAAAGCCACAGTCTCTCAAGTGGATAACAGTCTCCACTGGTTCTGGAGGGGGCTTTGTGCCAAGAGTGCTTCATCCTGCCAAGGACTGAGGTAGTGGATGTCATTCTCCACTGGTTCTGGAGGGGGCTTTGTGCCCAGAGTGCTTCATCCTGCCTAGGACAGAGGTAGTGGATGTCATTCTCCACTGGTTCTGGAGGGGGCTTGGTGCCCAGAGTGCTTCATTCTGCCAAGGACTGAGGTAGTGGATGTCATTCTCCACTGGTTCTGGAGGGGGCTTTGTGCCCAGAGTGTTTCATCCTGCCAAAGGACAGAGGTAGTGGATGTTATTCTCCTCTGGTTCTGGAGGGGGCTTTGTGCCCAGAGTGCTTCATCCTGCCAAGGACAGAGATAGTGGATGTCATTCTCCACTGGTCCCGGAGGGGGCTTTGTGCCCAGAATGCTTCATCCTGCCAAGGACTGAGGTAGTGGATGTCATTCTCCACTGGTTCTGAGGGGTTTCTGTGCCCAGAGTTCTTCATCCTGCCAAGGACTGAGGTAGTGGATCTGACACTCCACTGACGGTGGGGCAACATGGAAGCTGTCCAGGCCCCTGGAACTGACCACCAGCCTCGTACGACTGACCACTGGGGAT
Source organism: Pleurodeles waltl (assembly GCF_031143425.1). Classification (NCBI taxonomy): domain Eukaryota; kingdom Metazoa; phylum Chordata; class Amphibia; order Caudata; family Salamandridae; genus Pleurodeles; species Pleurodeles waltl. Next base: position 380,928,530 of record NC_090446.1, read on the forward strand.
GGCAGCCATGTCTGTGGTGGTGCCCAATGGCACGGGATGTGCCGTGGCCACTGGTGGTGCTGGCGGCGGCCTCAGTAGCGGTGGTGCTTGCGGCGCTCATTGGGCAGCAGTGCTGGTGGGGGGCTCACTGAGCGTGCTGCTGGTGGCGGTGTCCTGAGCGGCGGTGCTGGTGGGGTGCTCTCTGAGTGTGCTGCTGGCGGCGGTGTCCTGGGCGGCGGTGCTGGTGGGGGGCTCACTGAGCGTGCTGCTGGCGGCGGTGTCCTGGTCAGTGGTGCTGGTGGGGGGGCTCACTGAGCGTGCTGCTGGTGGCGGTGTTCTGAGCGGCGGTGCTGGTGGCGCCGGTGCATGTGGCAGTGCTGGTGGCGGTCTTGTCCGCCGTGCCATTCCCCACCTTGGATGGTGGCTCAGCTGTCTTGCCACTCCCAACTGTTGTCCTGGCTGAGCCCTTGGTGGCAGGTGTTTTGGCCTTCACCCTCCGGGCTGTGGGCAACTTCTTTTGTTTTGGAGGTGGGGGAATGTCCTTGGCCTGGCTCCTTGGGACACTGGCTGCCCTGCTACTTGGCGCACTCCAGAAGCCGGTTACTGCTGGCACCACTGTTCCCGGTGATGTGGTGGCTGAGGTGCTGGGTTGGGACCTGGAAAGGCGGGCCCTAGGGGACAGAAGACGTGGGGGAGGTGAAAGGAAGAGGTCAAGGTTTGACAGGAAAAGTTTTTTAGACACACTGAGACGGGTAGATAGAGGGCGTTTGGGAGTGGAGGAAGAGGTAGTGGTTGTAGGAGGTGTTCATTTGCTGACTTTGGGTGAACGTGCATGGGCTGGAGGCTGTCGTGAGGTGGATGGCTGTTGGGTGGGTGTGTGACTGCGTTTGTGTAGTTTGGGAGGAGGGCACACAGACACACTGGGAGAGTACACAGGGGATGTGTGAATAGTAGTGGGATGGTGAGTGCACGTGAGCAGTGTGTGGTGATGGGCGTGCTGGTGATGGACGTAGTGGCTGAAGATGTAGTGCATGCAGGTGTAAGTGGAGATGTGACAGGGAGGGAGGAGGGAGACGTGGAGGACAGGGACACAGTGGAGGCAGTGGCTGCTGGTATGTGTGCATGGGGATGATGTTTGCGTGAGTGCCTGTGGGATGTGTGGTGCTTATGTTTGCCAGAGCTACCCTTGTGTGTTGAGGTGTGTGCATGCTGGTCTGATGGTGTGCTTGGGATAGGCTGAGGTACTGGGGATTGGTTCTGGGTGGAGGAAGTTGGAGGGGGGAGGCTGGACACAGGGACAATGGCTGCCATCAGTGCTGAGGCCAGAGTCTGAAAAGCTCGCTGTTGGGCTGCCTGACCAGAATGAATGCCCTCCAGGTATGCATTTATCTGTTGCAACTGCCTTACTACACCCTGGATGGAATTCAGAATGGTAGACCGCCCAACAGTGAGGGATCTGAGGAGGTCAATGGCCTCCTCACTAAGGGCAGCAGGGCTGACTGGGGCAGGGGCTGAGGTACCTGGGGCGAAGGAGATGCCCACCCTCCTGGGTGAGCGGCCACGGGGCACACGCTGAGGGGTTGCTGGGAGGGCAGTGCTGGTAGGGAGTGTGGTGGCTGTATCTGTAGATGTGGTGGGCACAGAGGGGCCCGCCACCGCAAGGGAGCTCCCATCGGAGGAGGAGTCGGTGTCGCTGGTCTCAGCTCCCGTCCCCGCCATGGAGCTCCCCTCGCCCTCCGACCCACTGGTGAATTCTGAGTCCGTAGTCTCGCCCTCCAGGGCCATGTGGGATGCAGCTCCCTCCTGCTCCGGTGGCACAGCTCCTCCACCTGATGATGCTAATGCACACAAGAACAGGGAGACAACAACAAGAGGGGGAAGAAAGTAGAAAGACATGTTCAGTGCATGCAATACCGCTAGCGTTAGCAGACACTACAGACACAGCAGCCCTCTGCACTACGCCATGTACTTAGAGTTCCCTAATTAATCACAGGGACATGGGGTACAAGGCCTATGCCCGATTGCTGCACACATGGAAGTCACAAGAGCCTGACTAGGGGTAGATGGCTCTTAACACTGGTGGGGTGGGGTGCCACATAGCCTGCCTCACGAAGGGACCTTGCCTACAAAACTCTCCCTGGCCTAGAGGAACCCACAGCCCACCTCCCCACCCAGACACCCCCAATGCACGCTGAATCAGATGGATGTGATGGTACTCACCCCCTTGTCGCTGCTGTGATGCCCTCAAGCACCCATCCAACTCCGGAAATGCCATCGCCAGGATCCAGAACATCAGGGGGGTCATGGTGCGAGGGGCACCCCTCTCACGTTGGGAGGCCATCCCCAGCTGGGCCTCCGCCATCCTATTGCTCCAGCGGCGAATGTTCTCCTATCTTTTACGGCAGTGGGTGCTCCGTCTGTGGTGGACCCCCAGGGCCCGGACGTCCTTGGCGATGGCACGGCAAATATCCTTCTTCTGGTGGGCACTGACCTACAGGAATAGTACAGGGGAAAAGGAAAAACTACAACTGTCTGGACCGTCACAGTCATTGGCCCACATTCCCACCCATGCCCTGACGCACATCCACTCACCGTTGTTTCATGCACGCCTCATTCCCCCCCATCTCCCATCCACACCACTCCAAACAGGCATTGCCCATACAACCTGCTCACAGTGAACTCATGTTTGTCTGGAGGACCGTAGAGTAGCGTGTACTGGGGGAGGACCCCATCCACTAGTTTGTCCAACTCCTCCGATGTGAAGGCAGGGGCCCTTTCCTCAGACACTTGAGCCATTGTCGCTTCCAGACTGAGGTCACAGCTGCACTTGCAGTGTAGGTCCTCTCCTGTCGAAGATCAGGTATCAAGTGATTGAACAGAGAGAAAATGGCGGTCACGCCCGCGGCAGTGCGTACCATCACCACCGGCGTACATCGTTATTGGCTCCTGGGAACCATAGGGTCCAATGTTAACCAATGTAGGATTGCGCAGCGGTCTTCGACGTGTACAACGCCAGCGCAGTTACCTCATATCCCCTTGTCCCACATTACAGGTCAGGCAGCCGCCATTTCAGGGGGCCACATAGCATGATTTTTAAATGCGTCACACATATCTAGGCCTTGCATACACACTAAGACAGGCACATAGCGGATTGACAAATGTGTGAAATAAAGTTGTTTATTTCGTACCTCAGTGTTGGCTGACCCTCTGATCGCTGTTCTCATCCATAGAGCACGTCCGCTTGGGCAGGTGAGGAGATGGCGGCATCCTCCGGTGTACAGACCGCTGGTGGACCTGTCGACAATGGAAGAGCGACATGTAATAGTCACCTATAGACTTGATTGTTCCACAATCCAGGAACTGTGTGCCCAGTTGGAGCCAAACCTGATGTCAGCTGTCCACCATCCCACAGGGATACCCCCTCTAGTGCAGGAGAATTTGCCTACAGTGAAAGGTGACTTCTATGCCCTGGGACATATCCCCAACATCATAGGTGCCATTAATGGGACACGTGGCCTTGGTACCCCCGCAGGAGTGAACAGGTGTACAGAAACCGGAAGAGTTACCATTCAATGAATGTGCAGATGGTGTTTTTGGCCGACCATTACATCTCCCATGTGAACGCCAAGTTTCCTTGCTCAGTGCATGACGCTTACATTCTAAGGAATAGCAGCATCCCTTATGTGATATGGCAACTCCAGAGGCACCATGTGTGGTTATTAGGTGAGGACATGGACCCTATACAGTGTGAATAGTTGTCTGGGTCTGGTGTTGTCCCTCGACATTTGCATGTGACTCCGGCTACCCCAACCTGTCATGGCTATTGACCCCAGTGAGGAATCCCAGGACAAGTGCAGAGGAACGCTACAATGAGGCACATGGGCGAACTAGGAGGGTTATAGAGAGGACCTTCGGCCTCCTGAAGGCCAGGTTCAGGTGTCTCCATATGACAGGTGGTTCTCTATACTAATCACCAAAGAAGGTGTGCCAGATCATCGTGGCCTGCTGTATGCTGCACAACTTGGCTTTGCGACGACAGATGCCTTTTCTGCAGGACGATGGTCCTGAAGGAGGTGTTGTGGCAGCTATGGATCCTGTGGACAGTGAAGAAGAGGAGGCAGAAGAAGAGGACATAGACAACAGAAACACCTTGATCCATCAATACTTCCAGTGAGACACAGGTAAGAAGACCTCACTGCCTCCTACATCTGATAAAATTGTTCGACCTCTCATCTGTCTGTCACTTTCAACCAGTGTATGGGCCCTGATTTGTAACTTTCCCTTTTGATTTCACAGATGTGGTCCCACTGTGTGACCTCTGCTATGTTACCTCATGGACTAGTGCTGTGTGACATAGGTATGTTGACATAAAATGGACATTGGTATTTTCCTTAGTTATAGCGAATACACATTTGTGAAAGCACAGACTGTCTCCAGATTGTTTTGTGATTCAAGGGTGTTTATTTAAGTTCATATTAGTGGAGGGGGTTGTAAAATGGTCAGGGGTCATGGTGGAGGAATGTCCATGGCAGAGTCCAGTCTATTTGTCTCACAGGTGCATTGTGCAAAGGGGCATAAGAAGTGGAGCTAGGGCAGTTTAAGGATGGACAGGGTGACATAGTGGGACAGAAGGATGACAATCAGGATGGTCTCATTTCTTGGCGGGGGTCTTGGCATTGTTCTCTGTCTTTGTCCTGGATCTCAGGGACCGCTTGCGGGGTGGTTCTCCATCTGCAGGGGGTGGGGTGCTGGTGTCGTGGTCCTGTGGCGGTGCCTCCTGTCCACTAGCGCCGGCGGAGGTGGTGGGCAGTTCATCGTCCAGGCTAGTGTCAGGGGCCCCTTGTTGTGCCACAGAGTCTCTCCTGGTGTTCACGAGGTCCTTCAGCACCCCTACAATGGTGCCCAGGGTGGTATTGATGGATTTGAGTTCCTTCCTCAACCCCAAATACTGTTCCTCCTGCAGCCGCTGGGTCTCCTGAAACGTGACAAGTACCGTTGCCATCGTCTCCTGGGAATGATAGTAGACTCCCATGATGTTGGATAGGGCCTCGTGGAGAGTGGGTTCCCTGGACCTGTCCTCCCCGTCGCAACGCAGCCCTCCCAGTTCCCCGGTTTTCCTAGGCCTCTGTCCCCTGAACCGTGTGCCCACTACCACTGCCCCCAGGTCCCTGCTGTTCTTGGGGTGGTGGGTTAGCCTGGGTTCCCTGTAGTGGTGGACACTCTGCTGCTTGACGTGTCCTGGGGACAGACAGATGGGCCCGCTGGGTGAGTGCTGTGCTGGTGTTTCCTGAGGGGGGAGGCTCTGTGGTGGCCTGTGACTGTGTGAGGGGAACCGACTGTCCCGAGGTCCCAGATGGGCCGGGCTGGTCATCTAGATCCAGTTGGACAGAGCTGCTGTCATCACTGTGGGCCTCTTCTTTGGGTGGAGTGGACATGTCTGGGACCTCCCGTCCGGTGACGTTGGGTAGGGGTCCAGCACGAGTGTAAAGGCATGATTATTGCATCTGTGTGTTCAATGAGTGGGTGACCCTGTACACAAGTGCTTCCATTCCTGTGTAGGACCTTGTGTGATAATTGTTTAGGGGTCTGTGTGGGTATGTGTAGTGGACATGCATCGGTGATTGGTGTCCATGCTTTGATGTTGCATGTAGGGCTTGGTGTTGGGATGTGTGGTTTGTGATAGGGGGACATATGTGAGGAGTTGGAGTGATGGGGGTGAGGGCGAGGGTGGGGGTATGTGATAGCATGAAGGTAGGGTGGGGGATGAAGTAGTTAAAGATTTAACTTACCAGAGTCCATTCCTCCAGCTAGTCCTGCGAGGCCCTCAGGATGCAGTATAGCCAAGACCTGCTCCTCCCATGTTGTTAGTTGTGGAGGAGGTGGGGGTCCGCCACCAGTCCTCTGAACCGCAATGTGGTCTGGAGACCATGGAAAGCACCTTCGCCCGCAGGTCGTTCCACCTCTTCCTGATGTCATCCCGTGTTCTTGGGTGCCGTCCCACTGCGTTAACCCTGTCCACAATTCTGCGCCATAGCTCCATCTTCCTAGCTATGGTAGTGTGCTGCACCTGTGATCCGAATAGCTGTGGCTCTACCCGGATGATTTCCTCCACCATGACCCTGAGTTCCTCCTCAGAAAACCTGGGGTATCTTTGCGGTGCCATGAGGTGGTGTGGGTGATGTGTGAAGTGGTGTGTGATGTGATGTGTGGGGTGATGTTTAGGGGTGTGTGGTGTTTTGTGCGTGGATGTGTATGTATGATGGTGTTGTGTGCCTCTGTATGCTGGTGTTGTCTTTGCTTTGCTGTCTCTCTGGCCTTCTTCAAATTATTGAGTAGTAAGGGTTTGTGGGTAATGTGGGTGTGTTTTTTATATTGTATTGGGTGTGTGGGAGTGGAGTGTGTATGTGTATCAGGTGTGTGTATTTCGATTTGTCCAATGTGGTAGTGTTTTGTAAATGTGTGTGTATTTTGAGCGCTGTGGTGTTTACCACCAATGGAATACCGCGGTTGAAAGACCGCTGCATGGACTTGTGGGTCGTGATAGTGTGGGCGTATTCCTGTTGGCATGATAGTGGATGTTTTGGTATTGCCAGTTTATCACTGACCTTTGGTGTGGCGGACTTGTGTGGGTGTCTAGATTTTGGCGGGTTCTGAGCTGTGGGTCGTAATAGCTGTGGTGGAATTCCGCAGCGGTGTGTTGGCGGTCTTCTGCACGGTGGTAAGCGGCATTTACCGCCAGTGTTGTAATGAGGGCCTAAGCTTCGTTTTGATATGGTAAAAATGCACTCGGGTTCTATTAGATAAGTGTTTGGTTTACTAAAGAGAACACCAGCTGGAATTTGGAACTGTCAACTTAACAACTCTAGCTGGTATTCATCTCTAAAATTTATGGAAAGAGCAAAGAGATTCATAACAGCAGTGACATTTTAAACCTAGATAGTGTCCTAAGTAAGGTACGGCTAAAGGAACATTGGAAATATTACGATCCAGTTATGTCACTTTAAAACTTAAGTAAAACAGGCAGTAAAAATGTAGTCCTATACAAAACATATTGAGGCTTTCGAATACTTTTACAGACTACAGTGACTTCTACCGTCATACCCATCAAACACACCTCCTGCTAAATATGAAACAGTCTCTGGGAACTAAGGGGCATATTTATACTCTGTTTGCACCAAATTAGTGTCATTTTTTTCTACTCTAAATCGGTGCAAAACTAACTCCATATTTATACTTTGGTACTAGACCCCTCTAGCACCAAATTTATGGAGTTAAAGTCATTTTTTGAAAGTGGAGACCTACCTTGCCTTAATGAGATGCAAGGTAGGCGTTCCCGTGCAAAAAATGACTCTATGGCCTTAACGCCATATTTACGGGCATATTTATACTCTGCGGCACATTTATACTCCGTTTGCACCGAATTAGTGTAATTCCATAAATATGGTGCCCAGCTGGTGCTAAAAAAATGGTGTAAGCCGGTGCTAAACTTTTTGGTGCAAAACTGCGTTTGTGCAGTTTTGCACCAAAAAGTATAAATAAGGCCCTAAATATATTCACTTCAGGTTTGGATTGCTACTTATTAAATAGTTTAAACCTAAAATACTGGTCCCTCCTGTACATGGTGTAGAGACTGTGCATTTTACACAGAATCAATATTACATATCATTTCCATATGTCCACTTCTATTGACCCTACGAAGAAAGTTGTTATGACTATGCTTCAACCTGCTTGAGTAAGGAAAATCTCAGCAAAAACTGCAGCATGTCTGCATGGAGTAGACATATGGTTAATGAGTCGATTATTAAAATATCTGCAGCTTGCAATATTGGAACTGAGAAAGTGAAACCGGTTAATCATGCCCCTTCCTGATCTCTCTGTATGAAGAATTCAGATTTTGGTCATGTACTCAGGTATGTGATTAAGCACAGTGATTAGAAGACCAATATTGCTTATGAATATTTAAAATCTGAGTCTTCCAGTTCCCTAAAGATATGGCCTTTTACTGTAGTTTACATGTCAAGTGATCTTTTTTTTTTTTTTATCTATATTTTTTGTAATTTAAGTTTGTCTCTGGAGCTGGGGAAATATACAAGCCATTGAAACCTATGTACTAACCACATTACTTTTGCAGAGAGCACTTTGGCCCAGATTTATACTAGCTTTGCTAGCTAATAATAGCTTTGCGCTGAATTAGTGTAATTTGTTTTAGCTACTTCAGCGCAAACCTAACTCCATAGACAAATCTGGATTCCAAGCCATGATGTGGTGGATAAAGGGCCCAAATGTGACAATTGGTCTTGGGTAGCAGGTGTACTTGCTGGCAATGCAGGAGCATCCCCTAGAGCATGACTGATCACCAAAGGAACCCTCTTTTTATTCAGCCACTTCCTCTGCATGTCCCTGCCCAACATCGTCTTTCTACAATAATTTGGAGGGGGGCCGCTTGCAATTACTGTCCTGGAAAATAGCAGGTTGGCTAGCAAACTGGAAGACAATGACTGGAAACAATATGTCAGTTTGCATGATATTTGCTGCTTCCAATAGAAGTGGGCTGTTGAAGGACTATGGGGGTCATTCTGACCCTGGCGGTCCATGACCGCCATGGCGGAGGGCGGCGGAAGCACCGCCAACAGGCTGGCGGTGCTTCCTGGGCGATTCTGACCACGGCGGTAAAGCCGCGGTCAGAAAAGGGGAGCCAGCGGTTTCCCGCCGGTTTCCCGCTGGCCCAGGGTATCCGCCATGGCGACGCTGCTTGCAGCACCGCCATGGGAATTCCGACCGCCTTCCCGCCAGCCTGTTTCTGGCTGTGTCCACCGCCAGAATCAGGATGGCGGGAACGGGTGCCGTGGGGCCCCTGGGGGCCCCTGCACTGCCCATGCCACTGGCATTGGCAGTGCAGGGGCCCCCTAACAGGGCCCCACAAAAATTTTCACTGTCTGCTTTGCAGACAGTGAAAATCGCGACGGGTGCCACTGAACCCGTCGCACCCCTGCAACTCCGCTGGCTCCATTCCGAGCCGGCTTCATTGTTGAAGGGGCTTTCCCGCTGGGCCGGCCGGCGGTCTTCTAGCGGTCGCCCGCCGGCCCCGCGGGAAAGCCAGAATGGCCGCCGCGGTCTTTCGGCGGGAACCGCTTGGCGGGCGGCGACCGCCGCGGTCAGAATGACCGCCTATGTATCAATGGGTTTCTGGGTTATAATATACTGGCCATTTGGGCAGGGAAGGGTCGCCCCTCTATAGGTATCTCAATATGGGTGTCATGCAAGCTAGAGTGTAAAGTAGAGCAAGTTGTTGTACCACTCCTGAGGGCCTCTGCTAATATCTAGCACTTGAGACTTAGGTCAGATTTTAATAATGGGGCGGTAATTGACATCTTGAATGTATATATTCTGCCAGGGTGGTCTTTGGGGGTCCAGGCACTCTGGAGAGAGTGCTCCATATATATTGAAAAGGTTAAAAGAAGTTTGGTGGATAGCAAAGATATCCGGGGCTGTGTAGGTGGTAGGAGTGTGATACTGGTTTGTGGTGACTTTAACTCATCAGTCGGTGACGTTATTAATAGCTGTGAGATTTTGTTGGAATATCGTAGTATGAGTATCTCAGAGACAGCTATGAGTAGCTTTAAGTCTACAAAAAAGCCGAGGCTTTTACTGACCTTTTACTGAACGGTCTTCCTTTGTCAACGGGCGCTCAAAGTCAGATGGCGCTGCCAAAGATTGTTTTGTCCAATGCAGAAGAACAATACGATGGGATGGTAAGAAGTATCGACAGGGCCTCCCGCAGTTAGAACCCATAATAGCTTGCCATGGACAATCCATCATAGACGCCCCAGCAATGACAGTCCTCTTATACTGGCTGTCTATGACCAAATGACAAAGAAGCTGGGGGCCTTGTGGTCTAAACCAGTACGGACTAAGCCAGTTGGTATTACTAGAAAAGGGCAACTAGGATTTGAAGGATTCTTTGACAAGGAATGCACAAAGGAAAAAATAGAAGCCTTGGTTGCCCTAACACAGTGCCACGACAGCTTGGCTAGCAAAGGGAAATTTGAAGAATACAGAAGAAATTATAAGTGTTTGCATGCAACAAAGAAACGGCTGTACCAAAATGCAATGTGGGCTGAATTTAGAGCAAGCATATTTGACCACAATGCCACCAAATTCTGGGAACTTGTAGCTAGAGTGGGGAAGGGGACAGCGAAAGTTGTTGAAACCCATATAGAAGTGATTAGAGCATTGGGCACAATGAATAAGATTAAGGCCCCAGGCCCTGATATGGTCCCAGTGGACCTTTATCATGAGGCACCTTACTTCTGGGCTAAAATACTTGCCAAGGTGTTCAATGCTGCCCTTGAGTGCAATGCAGTACCGCAGTCCTGGCGTTCTGCTATCATTGTTCCGATTTATGAGAAGGGCGACAGAGGCTGTCCCGCTAATTATCAGCCGTTTTCCCTACTAGATGGAGTTGGGAAGGTCTTAGAGAACGTTTTACTTAATCATTTACAGGGGTGGGCTGACGCCCATGGTCTGATAACAGAGGTACAAGCGGGCTTCAGGCCGTGGGTGGGAACTATCGACCAGATCATTCGCCTCTACATGATCTCACATAAATTCACAGTAGTTAGGAGGTCCTCTCTGTATTTGGTCTTTATAGATCTGAAAACAGCTTTGCACGTAGATAACATGGCCAGAGTCAGATATGGGATGGGTGGGGAGTGTAGAGACCCCTTCCAGATGCAAAATGGTGTACAGCAGGGCTGTGTGCTGGCTCCCCTATTTTTTAGCCTTTTTTTAAATGATGCGATCTTTTAGGGTAACAGCTAGACGTCCCTGTTGTTGCTGGCAGGAGGGTCCCAATATTACACTTCGCAGACGATGCAGTACTTATAGCACACACTGAGAACGCGACCCATGGGCTACTTGCCCATTTTGTTAAATATTGTGAGGAAAAATCGTTAACTATTAATTGGGTGAAGACCATGGGGATGACCATGCAACACCCACCCCCAAGTCTCAGGTGGAAGCTAGCCATCAACCACACACCAATTGAGGCTGCTAAATATTTTGACTATTTAGGTGTGCAGTTTTCAGAGAATCTGAGCTGGGATCGCCAAGTCAGAAAGGCAGCTATAGCCCTTAAGCAAGCAGCAGGGGCAATATTGAAGTTTAAGCATAAAATTAAAGCAAACAATATTAGTCTAATCTTGGAAATATATGCCCCGAAAGCAGTTGCTGCAGTACTTTATGGAGCAGAACTTTAGGGATACGCTAATACTAGTGTGCTACAGACAGCCGAAAATAATTTTTTTAGATCCCTACTGAAGGCTCTCTTTGCAGAGCTCAACTGGGTGTCGATATCAGAATTAGCAGCCCTAAGGCCAATACTATATTGGGTGAGGTTAATCCGCAGTCCTAGGGCAGTGGTGTACCTGGAAATGGTTTAAGAGGCCACTGCGTGCGGTGGTCTAGGAGGGCGCACATGGGGAACTCATGTTAAAGGTACATCGCTAAAATCCAGTTGGAGGCACTCTGGGAGGTTCCGGGCACAATCGGACGGGATACTGCGGGTACGGTAAAAGAGCGACACCAGGAATTTAGTAAGAGGAGATTGTATCAGGGAATTAGGCCTGATTCGATCATAAGCTATTACTTTACTAATATTTATGAGCCAACCCCCCAGATTACCTGGGTCTGTTGTACCCTGAATTGAAGGGGTCCCTTTATATTAAGGTTAGACTGGGTGTATTGCTCCTAAGAGGCTATCTGGCACGCACGCGTAGGCTGACAGCAGGTCTTGAGTACTGTGATTGTTGCCCTGGGAGATAGACAATGCGGCTCACTTCATCCTGTTTTGCAAGGAATTTGTTGTAGCAAGGCGCAGATGGCTTCACCCTCTTTTTAAGCCTAAAGTAGTAAATTGTTTTAAAACTGCACTAGCACTTTACAGAAGACTGGCTAACATTAATGAACACAACTTGATAGCCTCATATACATGGGACGCTTGGCCCTGGCTGAGAGAGTCATCAACTAAACTAGGGCTGATCTGGCCAGGAGATCTATTTGATCCACAAGATCTATAGGGTTATAGTTGCTGCTGTGAGACACACGGGTTTTTGTTACATAAATGAGATATATTTACTACTTTTTCAATATATAATACTTTTAACATTAAAAGGTATCAAAACCATTACTGCCAATATTAACCATCATGAGTACTTGAACTCCACTCTTCCTGAGGCCGTTTGCATAGGATGCTATGGCCCACTTCACCCTGTCTTGTAAAAAACTTATTGTAGCAAGCCGTAGTTGGAAACTCCACCTTTTGAAGTATTTTTAAAGGAATAAATTGCACTAAAAATGCACTAGCAATTGCATAAGGCTGGCTAATATTAACGAATATGGCTTGGTATCAAAATGATTGCTGTTAATATTAATCATTGTGAGCATTCACATTCCATTCTTCCGAGGCCCCTTTGTATAGGATGCTATCGCCTGGAAATGTTCCACCCCCCAGATTTAATAGGGGTGGGAACTGTAAATTATTTACTTGCATGTGTGTATGTGGGTTTTTCACGGGGATTAGGTAGGCCTAGATGAAGCTGATCCCTGTTTTTAAGTTTTAAGTTTTTAAAGAATGAACAATGATTTTATGTAATGATGATTTGTATTATTATATGTACTATGTTTCTTATATATATTGTAAGGCAAGAAACAAAAAAAACAAAAATGAAACTCCATATTTATAATTTGGCGCTAGACCCGTCTAGTGCCAAAGTTATGGAGTTAAAGTCATTTTTTGTTAGCTAAAAACTACCTCGTGTGAATGAGATGCAGGGTAGGGATTGCCGGGCAAAAAATGACTCTAAGGCCTAGGCGCCTTATTTATCCTACCGTGCAAAAATGGTGCATGGGAGGAGAAGTGCCTAAATAATGGCACTAAGCTTGCTTAGCGCCATTATTTAACGCCTGGGTCAGGGCAGGCGTTAGAGGACCTGTGGGCCCATTTCCATGGTGGAACACCATGGAATAAGTCCGCAGGTGCACTTCTCAGGCCCCAGGGAAACCCCCACCCACACCAGAGGGACAGCGAAGGATGGGGGACCCCATCCAAGGTAAGTATAGGTAAGTAGAGGTAAGTATTTTGCATTATTTTTTAAAATGCCAATGGGGCCCTGAAATGGCCACTCCAATATGGCACTGGGTGCAATGGCCATGCCCAGAGGACCCTTGTCCCCTGTGCTGGCCCCTGGGGCGGTGGGCATGAGTCATGTGGTATGGTAAGAAATGACGCTGGGCTGCTTAGAGTCATAATTGTTTACTCTAACCAGCCTAACACAATTTTTTGGTGCAAATCCCCTTTCTCCCTTACGGCCACCCCACCTTACTAGCATCATTTTCCTTGATATTAGCCCACCCTTTGCACCGGATTGCGCAATTCCAGAAATAAGATGCCTGGCCGGCGTCTTGGAATGGTGCTAGCCGGCGGTAATTGTTTCACGCAAAACTGAGTTTAAATATGGGCCTGTGCTTTTAAACTCTTTTCTATGCAAGGATTTGTTGAACTATGATGGCCATAATGACCCTTTAAATCGATTCATGCACATTAGAGTATGGGGCATTTAAGCATCAATTACATTGTTTAAGTATGGAACACTTTTTTCCATGCCATAAGTGCTGGATCTATTACATTCTCAGTAATCCTTACATTTATCATAGTTTTTGTCAGTGTGATTAGTGGAAGTTTATGCATATTGCACTTTAATATTGAATTTCAATGCGCCATAGATTCTTAAGTTATTACATGTTTTTTTCTGGATATCCATTTTTTTATCTCCCAAATTTAGTAGGCAATAGTTGAACCCCTTGGGCAGTATAAAATAGTATTTTAATTTAAACTTTTATAGTTTTCCACTTGTTTACATATCATATAGGAGAAAGGCTAAAAAAAAACCTTGGTGAAGGTGAGGTTGCTCATTTAGTGAAGTTTGGGACAGCTGTTACTACCTACCACTTTCAGCCGCTACTGCCTTTGCACTTCTGCACACACATAGGGGGGCATGAACTGCTCATATTTATTTTTTTACTTTTTTAGATGGGAACAGCATAAACAGCTTTACAGAATGCCTATTAACTGCTTAGGTAAGCCATGCTCTCTATCACGTTAGGGCTCAGTAGCTCCATAGCTGCAAAAGGGCAGAATGTTGACTGATTTGTGCATGACTTGCATCAACTATTGAAGGAGGTACGGGGGTGACATATTTTGCTGTATTTGGGTTATTTGTATTACTATTTATGGATAGATTTGTTAGTTCTTGGATTGGGGTAGGGTATTGGGGCAGGTGAATGCTTGAATATCAGCTATAGTAGGAACAATACTTATGATTGAGATTAAATCCATTCACCCAGAGCCAGTGCAATAAGACGTTGGAGATAACTGTGCTCAAGTGCATCAACTTGCATTTATGTTGCCATGTATATAGTGGTGCAAAGTCTGGGATCAAGTGAAGAGTCAATGGAATATCAAGTAGTTAAAGGAGGGAAATATTGAAATGGAATATCGATGATTCCTAATTAAGCATGAGCAAGGACGTTAAACTGCACCAATAGTAGAGTGGACTGGTGAACTTTGAGTACTACATGAAATCAGCCAGGAGAGCATATATTTTGCTTCTAAGCACCTTCGACGTTTGGTAGTAGCCCAGAATGCTGATGATCAGGGAAGATGTATTTGGGTAGTAGTGACCACATGCTAAAAGTCTACACCCTGAACTATGATTCTCTGGATTTTTTTTCAGACCCATAATAGTTGAAATGGTGAGTACACCAGGTGTCAGTGGTGTAACATAAGCCCCTGCATCCCCAGCAGTGTTGGAGGGGAGTTCCAGGGTGCCCCCTCAGCAAAAGTGGTATGTGGTGGGTCGGTGAGAGGGGGCCCTCAAGCTTCTTTACGCCACTGGTCTAGATAGATGGCTGAAACCTCTCTTTAAGGGCTGAGATTGCTTAAGTATCTATAAGCAAGAATAACTTCACAAACATCACTTTTAGAAAGTTCATCAGTATTTTCTTAATGTCATTTACACAGTTTGTGCAGTCAGGGAAGATAATGAGATTCAGAAAAGACGTGACATAGAGACTTTGTGAGAAGGGGAGCTTAGTAGTCCCCAATATTCGACGGCATCTAATCATAAAATTAGATGGCTTAAGCCACAATGTGTATGCCCATTTTTCATGATCAAACTACATATGTTGATTGTTAGACCACAACAATGTAGAGTAGTGGCAGTAGGATGATTATGTTTTCTAATTTTATGAAATCAGGGATAGTGTAGATATTGGTACCTTGTTTCAAATAAATATTAGGGAAGCAGAAACAGCCTTGAAAATGAGCTATTATTAATACCTATTCAACAAATTTCCTTATCCTTAAAATTGAATTATGATAATTGTTGATCAAATATATAAAGAATATTTAGATGAAATAGAAAATTAACAGTGTCATCAACAGATAAACTAACAGCGGTACAGTGCTCACTAAAGAGTGAATAAACTGTGCTGATGAGTGCAAACAACAGTCTTATTACCTTGCATTTAGCAGTGGCGACCGGTGACGCCCAACAGTGAAGGGTCATCGAGCTGAGTGCCAGTCCAGTGGCAGGCATGGTAAAAAAAACACAATGCCTTTAGGCTATCATTTCAAAGCTCTTAATCACGCCTTGTTATTATAAAGGACTGTGAGTGAGAGCGCTGGAATTAAAGCTGAAGGCAATGTGAGTTTTTCACAGTGCCTGAGAGTGGGCCAAAAGAAAAATAAAAATGCACTTACCCACGTTCCTAGTCTTGTAGTCAGCATGATGGCACCTCATGGAGCCTCAGCCTGCTCCTCTCTCCAAATCCTGATGCTGCTCTCATGCTGATAATGAGCAGCATGAGAGCTGCTCCAGGATTGGCTGGAGTGGGCAGCCTTGACGCTCCAGCAGACATAGGTGGCCTGTGCCTGCTCTCCACCAAGCTGTCTATGAAAGCTAGCTGAATAGGTTTATACTGTGCATTTGATGCTCAGGGGCTCAAGACAGTCAGCCAAAACTGACATGCACAGTGTAAACTGGTAGAGTGAGCACCACTCCCCTGCTTCCAGTCAGCAGCATTGCCCTGCCCCCATACACTGCTTGGGCTGAGAAGAGTGAAAAATAAAATGGTAATTCATTTTATTACCTTTTTATTTTTCATGTTTGCTCCACTGGCAGCAAGGGGGTGACACTCCTCTGCCCTAATGGGGGTCTGCCACTGATATTTAGAATCAAAACCACAATGGTTAAGAATGACAGTGTATTGATTTGTACAGTAAACTTTCAACCCTCAGAGGTATTTCTGAGGTCTTCTTCAGGACAACAGAGACCTACTGTATTTCAGAGATGGTGGAATATCTTTGATCACATGCACCTTAACAGTGCCATGTCACCCACTCCACATTAGAGTAGCCCCCTATAACACCTGTGTCCAACATTCATAGCGTTTGAGGACTCAATATATGTTATCACTGCTGTTTTCTAAAGTCGTTTCATCTTAGTCTCAGCAATAGAAGCCCTTTTCTACTGTGGCCCCAATGGTCATTGACAAGTGATGGGAAATCATGGACTGCACAATAACCCTAGGTTTTGGTTTGCCTCTAGGGCAGTAGACTAGTCTGCAAATTCGATACCTCCCAAATTAATTTCCAGTAGTCATGCCATATTAGTAAAAATATTACCTCATCAGAAAAGGGAAATCTCACTTGGCATTCCTGATAAGACTCACCACATAGGGCTGCAGGCAGCTACCAATTTTCTGTGGCTGACTATAATCCACCTTCCAACGGTGGAGTATATGGTGGCAGTCCAACTCTGTAGGATGTTCCCACCATCCTAAGACATCGTTAACTCAGATGATGATTTTTATGATGTGGCTGTGTTTTTATTAATTCTTGACTGGATGCACACAAAGTAATGGAACAGATCAGACTAAACTATGAAAAATCTCCCCAACCCCCTCACAGCAAACCTATGTTGAAGCTTCTCATCCTCTTCTAAATAACACAGACAATTTCAGAAGGTTGCCCAGCCACACTTAAAAGGTTTCAGGGTAGTGTTGTATTCCTCTATTACAGTTTAGTAACATAGTAACTTTCATTTGATTGGTTTAAGGATATATTTAGCCATGAAAAAAATCAATAGGGCACTGGGGACATGACCTCTTGTATATATTATTTCAAAAAAACATGAAAGGCAGCTAAAGCAGTCTTTTACACTAGACATAAAACAATCATTGACAATGGCAATAGTTCTATCCTTTGCTGGCTGCAATGACTATTTGTTTTAATGGAAGCATTTGCCACAAAATCAAATGAAAAATACAAGCATCCATCAAAATGTGGTAGCCACAGCACTCTCAGACTGCAGCCAGCTACAATTGTAGGTAGTCACTTAAATGCTTAATTAGAGCAATTTTGAAAAAGACACAGAAAATAAATTGTCATCAAACTGGGTACCGAAAGTGCAGGCAATGTAAACAGCTGATCTTACAGTTAATGTAAATAAAATAAACATACTTTGAACCAGTTTTGTCATTGAAGAGAAAGGAACTATTTTCAGCCATATGTGACTATTATACAAAATCTTTGTGCAGTCATGCAAAGTGAAGGAAGTCAGCACCCATCAACTGCTCATGGTAGAGGGCATCTCGGTGGGTAAAAAACAGGACATGTGAGGGAGTAGGGTGTGTGAGAAGAAGGCTCTGGAGAACTGGCATAGCCCCAAAGTGAAAAGCAGAGGAGTTCACCAGCGACAGGTGCAACAGACTCAGTTGAGGGTTCCCTAGGATAGGGGTGGGGTAAAGGACTCTGCCACCTCAATCAGATTATATTTGAGCATCTTGAGAGCTGTTCAAAGCTCCCCAGTCTCTGAACTTATTAAACTTAGGGCCAGATTTAGAAGGGCCTTGCGCTCCTTAGCGCCACATTTGCGGCAAAATGTTTGCTGCAAATGTGACGCTAACGGGCCAATACCATAGCACCATATTTACAAGGTGGCCAGCAGCATGACAGCAGTGTTCAGGTTGGCCGCAGGGCAGGATGGGAGCCTGTGCCTGCAGTCTGCAGCAAAGGAAAGAGGAGCAGTGTGGTGGTGGCAGTGGTGGCAAATCACGTAAGTTTTGTTTTTTTGTAAATTAATTGTTCTCCTGCCTGCCCCTTCTCTGGGCCGCCCCACCCCAGCCATATGTCACAAGCCGCTCCTGTTTCTATGCCCTTTATATCACTCTCTTTGCCCATTTCTTCTGTCCCCTATCCCATGTAATTTCACTTTGCACTGACTGGTCTTTTATTTTCACATTTACTGTCTCTTCCCACTCCCATTTCTTTTCCTATCCCTCTTTCTCCTTTCCTCAGGGAGATCTGCTTTACCCACACACCAAGCTCAGACGTTCACTTTTCTTAAGCCTCCTTTTTTCTTTCCCTGAGGTCCTGCCTCATTACTTCTTTCTGGTTTCTGGTTTTAGTGTGAATGCACATCTCTCTGGAATTCTCATTTTCAGTTGATGCACATCTCTCTGGAATTTTCATTTTCAGTTGCTGCCCAAACCCTGTCACTCTACAGAGAGCCTGGCAGTAACATCTTAAAGGGGTGACTCAAACTGTGAGTGAAGTGACCCTCGGATGGACAGTTGTAAAGCAACATGTAAACACCACAGAACATACACAGCATTTCCAGTGAAGCACCCCCTAGTTAACTCACTTGACAGAACTGCATCTCTGGGGTCACCAATGGGGTGAGTCACCACTTCCAGTCTTTAGTTGGAGAATGCTAATTATGGGGCACTAGTCGAGAACATATCCTGTCACTTTTCTGTGTAATAACATGTATTGTGTATTTTAGACTGCACATATTTGAATTGTTCTCTTTCAAGTATCTTTCTCGTTCGTGTAAAGTAATGTTTCTCACAGTATGAAGCATTGAGGTTGACTCCAAGCTGGACCACCCAACGTGGGCACACTCAGGGACAGACAAAGTTATACCCTGTCTTATAAAAATTAACAACTTGAAAAACAGAAACTGCAGTCCCACCCATCACCTATGCCATCCACCAAATGGCAGTGCTAGGAAGGGTTTTCTACATTTTTTTGTTAAACAAAAGCCTCTTGGAATTTCAAAATATCTCTCCCACCTAAATTCAGTGACCAGGAGGACTAATCTGCATCTGGTTGTTAAACAAAAGACCTCTTGGAGTTTTTATAGATCTCACCTCACAACAGTGTCTTGTTCCCCCTCCACTAGCTACAGGAATACTGGCAATAAACTTTCACTGTCTGAGAAACTATTCTTCCCCCAATCCTGTGCCATGCTAAACCAGGGCATCCTGATGGACCCCTCTTTGCTTTTGCAATTAACACTGTGTTTGTATTAATACTCCACACATAAAATGATAAGCATATCCTATTTTGTCATGTGCACATAAAAAGATATGCCTTTTCTATCTTTTTATGTGTGGAGTTCTCCGGCTGATTGTGGAACTTCCACAACTGTAAAGTTACTATTAAATCACAGCTTGTGAGTACCAAAGAAGTGTAAGTGTACCTTTGTGAATCAGGTTCTTCTTTCCTAAAACTCTGCAAGAAATTTTTTGACCTTGACTTACAACTTCAAATTGTTGACTGTCCTTTTTCTCTGAATGACCCTCTCCTTTACTTTCGATTCTCTACATGCCTCCTCTCCTCTCTCTGAGTACAGCCTACTCTAAGTCATGCTTGCCTGCAATAATCTCCATTATTGTGTTTCTGGGGATTCAGAAACCCCCTTCCCCGCTAATGATCACACCTAACTCCCCCTAATTTAATCCTACACAAAGACTCAGGAGAATATGAATGGAATTGTCTCCTTTAGAGTCCAATCCAGTGTTATTTTTGGGTACCAATACCCAACAATAACACTGGACTAACCACTAGACTTGGGTTTCTCAGCAGCATGCTGCTGCCTAGCTTCAAGTGCTTCAAAGCTGATTCAGAGGCAGTAAGCTCTATATGAATGCAATTACACTTACACTTACAATGGGTAAAGTGAGCTGACCCATTGCCCAATACAGTTTTCTGCAAGTGGGTCGAAAAATGTGAAAGACAATATAGTAGCCCAGCAGGAGAAGCCCGCTGACCTAAAACGTCTGTCTGTATTTTATGTATTATGTTTTGGAAAAATAATTCACTGATGAGAGAGCTTAGGCTGTCTCAAAGGCTAGACCTAAGAAAACACTTTAACAAATTGTGTTATACTGGAAGAAAATGTCAGCTCTATAAGAATTTGCATGGACTATCAGAAATGCAGATTGAGACCCATTATGGCGTATTACATAAGATGAAACTTGGATTTTTACCGGATTGTTTAGTTTTGTAAATAAAGACTAACATGGCTTGATCAGATTATACTATTAAATTTAAGAATGGGTGTAGGAAAGTACCATCTTCCTTGGCATGTTACCCCCATTTTTACCTGTATGTCAGTCTGTTTTTGCCTGTCTCACTGGGACCCTGCAGGACCCTAGTGCTCATAGTTTATAACCTAATGTGTGTTTCTGTATAGTGCTTGACTGTGTCACAGAGGCTCTGCTAATCAGAACCTCAGTGCTTATGCTCTCTCTGCTTTTAAATTTGTCACTGTAGCCTAGTGACTTAATTTACCAATTTCAATTGGCACACTGGACCCCCCTTATAAGTCCCTAGTATATGGTACCTAGATACCCAGGACATTGGGGTTCCAGGAGATCCATATGGGCTGCAGCATTTCTTTTGTCACCCATAGGGAGCTCAGACAAACCCTTGAACAGGCCTGCCATTGCAGCCTGCGTGAAATAATGCACACGTTATTTCACAGCCATTTTCACTGCACTTAAGTAACTTATAAGCCACCTATATGTCTAACCTTCACTTGCTGAAGGTTAGGTGCAAAGTTAATAAGTGTGAGGGCACCCTTGCACTATAAAAGGTGCCCCCACATAGTTCAGGGCCATTTCCCGGGACTTTGTGAGTGCGGGACGCCAATACATGTGTGCACTACATATAGGTCAATACCTATATGTAGCTTCACAATGGTAACTCCGAATATGGCCATGCAACATGTATAAGATCATTGACTTGCCCCCCATTCCAAATCTGGTATTGGGGAGCCAATTCCATGCATCCTGAGGGCTCCACCATGGACCCCCAGTACTGCCATACCAGCTCTCTGAGGCTTGCACTGCAGCTACAGCTGCTGCCACCTCACAGACAGGGTTCTGCCTTCCTGGGGTCTGGGCAACCCAGTCCCAGGAAGGCAGAACAAAGCATTTCCTCTGAGAGCAGGGTGTTACACCCTCTCCCTTTGGAAATAGGTGTCACAGGCTGGGGAGGGGTAGCCTCCCCCAGCCTCTGGAAATGTTATGAATGGCACAGATGGTGCCCTCCTTGCATAAGCCAGTCTACACTGGTTCAGGGACCCCTTGTCCCCTGCTCTGGCATGAAACTGGACAAAGGAAAGGGGAGTGACCACTCCCCTGTCCATCACCACCCTAGGGGTGGTGTCCAGAGCTCCTAAAATGTCTCCCATACTTCAGCCATCTTGCTTTTGCAAGGTGTGGGGGCACTCTGGAGGGCTCTGAGTGGCCAGTGCCAACAGGTGATGTCAGAGACCCGCTCCTGATAGGTCCATACCTGATAAGGTAGCCAATCTCCCTCTCAGGGCTATTTAGGGCCTTTCCTGTGGGTTCTCTTCAGATTCTGCTTGCAAGTTTTCTTCAGGAATCCTCTGCAAATACTTCATCATCCTCTGACCTTGGATCAACTGCAGCCTGCTCCAGGAACCGTTGTAACAGCAATAAAGTATCCACAAGGGATACTTTTCCTCTCTAAGTTCAGCTCCAGCCAGCAACAGCAACAATTTCCACAGTGTGCTCGCTCTGAGGGCTCCCTGTCTTCATCCTGCACCAGAAGGATGGAAGAAATCTGCATTGGGGTGACAAAGTCACTCCCCTGTTCCAGCAGGCACCTTCCAAGATGATGACCGGTACCATTGGACTTCTCTCACAGTGACAAGTGTGCTCCTGAGGGCACAGAGGGTGGACATCATTGACATAGACTCTCCTGAGGTCCTGCTGATGCAATTTGGAGGAGGTAAGACCTTGCCTTCCCAGAGAGCGACGGTACCACTGTGTACTGCGTCTTATTCACCTCCTGATGCCTCTGTGCACTATGTGCAAAATTCCTTTGTGCACGGCCTGTCCCAGGTCCCCAGCACTCCATCCTGCGATGCTCAACTCGCTGAGTTGTTCTCCGGAGGTGTGGGATCTGCCTTTGTTGTGCTGCACCAACCGTGTTTTGCATTTGTCCCCGCGTCCTGAGACTCCAGTGGATGCTGTCTGGTATCCTGAGGGCTCTCTAAAGTGCTGAGAGCTCCCTCTTCCTCCTCACACAGAGTTGAGGCCCCCAGGTCCCTCCTGGGTCCACCCAGTGCCATTTTGAAACAAAATGCACTTTTGTCGCAACCAAGGTGTGTTGGTGACTTCCAACACGAAATCACATCTGCATCCATCTTCATGTCGTGGGACATCGTTTGCATCATGCAGAATCCCACTGACAGCTTCCTAGGGAGCATTCCTGCAATCTTCGACTAACCGGGGACTCTTCTTATGCACCCTCTTCTGGGTTGGCAGGGGTCCTGCTTTCCTGGGACTTCTTTCGACTTCTGGACTCGGTCCCCTTCCTTTGCAGGTCTTCAGGTCCAGGAACCCAGGAGATGTTGTTTGCAGGCTTGGTTTGTTACTGCAAAATCCCAATTGCGAGGTGTAGTGTGTCCTAAGGAAACTTGCAGTACTTTACTCCTGCTTTTCTGGGCTCTGGGGTGGAGTAATTTACTTACCTTTACTGGATTCTTACTCTCCCAGCGATTCTGCACACACTACACTTGTCTAGGGGGGAATTTGTGATTCACATTCTACTTTCTTAGTATATGGTTTGCCCATAGACCTATTTTCTCCCATTGCATTCTATGCCATTTCCTATCGTTTGCATTGTTCTATGACTATTTACTTGTCTAATTGTGGTGTCTAGTGTATATATTGTCTATAATACTTACCTCCAGAAGGAGTATTGTCTCTAAGATATTTTTGGTACTGTCTCACCCAAATAAATACCTTTATTTTTGGTAACACTGAGTATTGTCTTTACTTGTGTATGAGTACTGTGTAACTATAAGTGGTGTTGCATGAGCGTTGCATGTCTCCTAGTTCAGCCTAAGCTGCTTTGCTATAGCTACTTCTATCAGCCTAAGCTGCTAGGACAGTACTACTTCACTAATAAGGGATAACTGGACCTGGTCTAAGGTGTAAGTACCCAAGGTACCCACTACAAACCAGGCCAGCCTCCTACAATGGGCATCTACAACCCAAACATATTGAGATAGCTTTCTGAAAGAAATAGAATCAACATTAGTATTAGTACTATGGTCAACAATAATGAAGGTAAGAAAACCTGTAGGAAAACAGGCTTTTTGAGTGTTTCCCCCAACTTTTTGCCCCAGTTTGCAATACCAGCTGATGGTTCTTGACTCTAGCAGTGCACTGAAGCCTGCTAACCATGCCCCAGTGCCAGTGCTCTCACCTTAAATCTGATATGTGTAAATGGATATCCCCAATTAGAAAGGATTTTAACTTCCTTCTAAGTACCTAGTATATGATACCAGTGGTACCCGGGCCGTGGGTGTTGAAGTATAATCAGGGCCTGAAGCACTGATGGTGCAACCCTGAGTGACCCAAGCAAACTGGTGTCAGCAGACCTGGCATTGCAGACTGCAGAAGCAATATAAAGTTCTCCAACTTGACTTTGCCCTTACCATGTGTGGGAGGTTCGAGGCATTACTTTTAATATGCCAGTCACCCCTAAGGTAGGCCTCCTGAACCCAAGAGCAGGGTGCATTACAATCAAAGTGTGGGCATATAAGTCCAAACATTTATGCCCCTATTGTAGCTTGCTTTACATGGGTAGCGGGCCATAGGATAACATGAGCTGGCCCTCAGGCACCCCCGAAAATGCCAACTCATTATGGTCCCAGTGTAATATATAATATTTGGTAACAAACAACTTGTCTCATCAAACCTGACTTGAATCCAAAGTCAGATTTGAACCGAGGTGGGTACCTTAGAGGTTTACTACTTTGTTCACCAGCATTTCCTGTGCTTCAGCTGAAAGCCTGCAGCTATGGCCACCAAAACAGGTGTAGCCTGCCTTCCTGGCAAAAAGGCTAGTGGAGTGGCACATCAAGACGTTGAGCTAGAAAGGGAACACAGCCTCTGATATGCCAGTAGGCCATCACCCAGAGGAGGACAACGCCATTCCCCTGCCCGCAGGCCAGGCAGGAAAATGAGATAGTTAAGAGGCATACAACCTCAGAAGTCTAACCACTCCTGTAGGGTCGGCGTCCTGGTCTGTACAGTCAATGATGTGTTTTGCCATCTTGAAACCTGGCAAAATAGAGAGCTCTGGTTAAGAAAGGTGACAAACACGTAGCTGCTGAGACTAGTAGACCATTGGCAACGTGCCCCCACCCCCATAATGCCCCATAGTCTAGGATTTAAGGGGGCACCTCAATACCAGAATGTCAGATCTGCTCTTAACTGTTATCAAGAACGAAGTAGAAACGCATGTCTGCAACAGCAGGACTGCAGAAAGAAAATGGTGCAAAAAACTGCACCTGTGGCAACCACCCTGTACCCTCACAACCAATACTAGTCCTGGACCAGAGGCCGGTCCAAAAGGAAGGAGAACACCTCTGCAACTGAAAGGCACCACCAGAACTCCCTTGATCTAGAAGTACTAGTTCATTGCACCCTGCAGGAAGAAATTGGATTCCCAGAACCAAGAAGTTACTGGCTATCGGGCCCGCTGAGGAACTGCTCAAAGTAGATGGTCTAGTGGCTTCTTGGAAAAGCAATCCTGACCTCTAGCAAGGTTCGGTATACTTGTGCTTTCCCCCAAACTCTAGGATGTTAAAGTATCCAAGCAATGTGTTTGCCGCTACCAAGGTTTGTTGGTGACAAATCTGGCTACTGATCCCTATGTTCAATGCTGGACCATGAGGAAACACCACTGCAGTGTCAATCACCCACTTCAGTGGCTCCTTTGTTGAGCCTTTACATCCATTTCCTCACCAGCACCGTCTCAGTGGTAAAACCATCCCCAGCAGCTCCCTTTCCGCACCATGAATAGCCAAGCCCACCTCTGCATCGAAGATGGCTGAGTTAAGTAGAGTTGTTCTGCATGGTAAATACTGGTCCAGAGCCCCATACTAGCTTAACCCCGAGTTGGCTCCCCCAAACTTGACCTGCAAGGGACTAAGGCTCTCATTACAACCCTGGCGGTGAGTGATAAAGTGGTGGTAATACCGCCAACAGGCTGGCGGTAAGTACCGCCAAATAATGACCATGGAGGTGATAACTCCCTTTGACAGCCAATGTACCACACCAACCGCCAGGGTGGAAACAGCACTCACCACAGTGGTAGCCGGCAACAGCCAGGCCGCCCACCATATTAAGACCCACGAATACGCCACCTTTTCTGGGGCAGTACCAACACCACAAAAAGCCTGGTGGAAACAGAACTCAGAAAAGAAAGGACTCACCATCGGAGACACAGGGAAGAACAACACTGCCAAGGAACCCGAACTGCAAGTCTTCCCGATGATCTTCTACATTATGCTCCACCTGGAACACCAATGCTGACGAAGGCGACAATGGTGAGTATATCCACCTAGTACACAAGGGAGGGAGGAAAACGAGTGTGACACACACACACAACACACACCCAACCCACAGACACTATGCACACAACCAGCTGCAGATGTAAACCAATGGCACACAACACACGGTAGAATAACACAAGGACCAGAGTACAGATGTACAGAAAATGTATTAGCATAGAAAAACCCACCACATGAACCAAATATATAAAAAATGTCACAAAGGGCCAATGCCCAGTCTAAAGTCATAAGGGCACACAAGGCCACAGGGCACAGTCCAAGGCCCAACTTGTATCCTGACATCATCTGGAGAGAACAATGCAGGGGCATTATTGTGCAAGTGGGCAGGCACCTCAGGGGGTTGGAGGCCCCTCAGCCAAATAAAGGAACTTCCCACTGGTTCTGGAGGGGGCTCCATGCTCATTTGTCTTTCCTGGGGAGTGCAAGCTCACAGTGTCTGAGCTGGAGAACATGCCAACTGGGTCTGGAGGGGGCTCCATGTCCATTTCTCTGTGCTGGGGCGTGCAAGGCCACAGTTACTGAGCTGGGGAGCATGCCCACTGGTACTGGAGGGGGTTCCATGCCCATTTGTCTTTGCTGGGGAGTGCAAGGTCACAGTCACTGAGCTGGGGAACATGCCCACTGGTTCTGGAGTGGGCTCCATGCCAAGGGAGTGCAAAGTTACAGTCTATGAGCTGGGGAAAATGCCCACTGGTTCTGGAGGGGGCCTGTTGTGCAGCAGTCGCTGGAGGGTGGCCTACATGTCCTCTGCTGGTGGTGATAGCTGCACTGCCTCAGCTGGGGTGAGGGCTGCTCTGTGGCAACAGGTGATGGTGCCTCCTGGCCTGCCTCTGCTGGTGGTGAGGGATCCATAACCACAAGTGGTGGCGGTGGCGGCGGTGGTGGTTTCACACTCCCAGTCTCTGATGGAGTTGAGGGCTTCAATCCTTCCATGGAAGGAGGTGCGGGCACCTTCCCCTTCCTGGCTGTAGGTGTTGACCTCCTTTCCCTTCCTGGCTGTAGTTGTTGTGGGCTCCTTCCCCTTCCTGGCTGTAGGTGTTGTGGGTTCCTTCCCCTTTCTGGCTGTTGGAGTGGAATCCCTCACAGTCCTGCCTCCACAACTAGGAGGTACCTCCACTGTCCCGATGGACTGTTTGGCTGAGGTGCTGGGCTGGCTGGTTGGCACCCTGGTTCTATGGGCAGGAAGGGTGGGAGGGGGAGGGAAGAGGTCAAGTTGAGCAAGGAAAAGCTTCTTAGGGACTGTGGGGCGGGAGGAGGGAGGAGGGATGGGAGTGGATGTTGATGGAGTGGTTGTTGGAGGTGTACGTCAGCTGGACTTGGGTGCAGGTGCATGGGCAGTGTGCGTGCGTGAGGTGGATTGCTGTTGGGTGTCTGAGTGCTTTTATTTATGTCCTTTAGGAGGAGGGGACAGACACGGTGGGAGAGGAGACAGAGGGGGACGCGTGCATTGATGTTGTGGAGGTGTCTGCTAGTGAGATGTGTGTGCTGCTTGGTGTGGTGATGCTGGTGGTGGATGTTGATGTAGTGCATGCAGGTGTGAGTGTGGACATGATTGGGAGGGAGGTGGAGGAGGAGGATTGGGAGACTGTGGAGGCAGTGGATGTTGTCATTTCTGCAACTGTATGGTGTTTGTGTGAGTGCTTGTGGGATGAAGTGTGGTGCTTGTGTTTCCCTGTGCCACTCTTGTGTTTTTTCTTGTGTGCATGCTCGTCTATATGTTGGCCTGTGGTGGGTTGGGGTTGAGGAGAATGGAACAGGGAAGTGGTAGGTGGAGGGGGGATTGCAGAAACACGGAAAATGGCTGCCATCAGAGAGGAGGCCAGAGCCTGAATCGATCTCTGTTGGGCCACCGATCCACAGTGAATGCCCTTCAGGAATGCATTGCATTGCTGCATCTGGGATGCCAGCCCCTGGATGGCATTGTCAATGGTTGATTGCCCTACAAAGATGGACTCAGAAGCCCAATAGCCTCCTCACTCAGGGCAGCAGGGCTCACTGGGACAGGGCCTGAGGTGCCTGGGGTGAAGGAGATGCCTACCCTCCTGGGGTGAGCAGGCACGGGCAACTCGCTGAGGGGCTACTGGGAGGGTGGTGCTGGTACGGGGATGGCAGCTGTGCTTGAAGCTGGGGTGGTCACAGAGGTGTCCACCACCACCAGGGAGCTTCCATCGGAGGAGATATCAGAGTCTGTGTTGTCACCTCCAGTCTCTGCCGTGATGCTCCCCTCGCCCCCTATCCTACTGGTTCCCTCGGCGTCGATGGACTCTGCCTCCTGGGTCCTGTGGAATGCAGCTCCCTCTGTCGCTATTGCCCCTGCTCCTCCGTCAGATGATGCTAATGCACACAAAATCAGGATGACAAAACAAGAAAGGGAGGGAGAGAGACAAAGGATACATTGGGTCAATGACTGCACCAACACTACAATTGGCATACAAATCACCGTCACACACAGGGAACAGGCTTAAGCACTATGCATTGCACTACCAGTCATATGGGTAGTTACTAAGACAAGATGAGGCCCACACCCCACCAACTGCAGCACTCCTGGGACCCACAATGCCCTGCCTGTAATGGACTGCTAACAAGCTAATTGACCTGTATTTGCCATACACCCATTACCCTTGAGATGAACCACGCTGCAATGTCTGGCCCGGTCTTAGGGGCCCCCACTAACACACATCCACCAACCTGATACCAACCCACCTGCCAATATATGTAATGATACCCACTGTACTCACCCCCTTGTGGCTGCTGTGATTCCCTCAAGCACCCATCCAGCTTGGGATAGGCCACTGCCAGTATGCAAGCCATCAGGGGGGTCAGGGTCTGACGGGCACCCCTTGCTCGTTGGGAGGCCATCCCCAGCTGGGCCTCCGCCGTCTTCTTTGCCCAGCATCTCAGGTCCTCCCATCGTTTCCTACAGTGGGTGCTCCACCTGCCATAGAACCCCAGGGCCATCAAGTCCTTGACAATAGCATGCCATGATCCCTTCTTTTGATGTGCGCTGACCTGTAGAGGCAATACAGACAGAAAAATACCATTAAACAAACAGTCCAGCCTGTCACACAAACGGCCCACCATACCCGTTTCCATTACCATTGGCAGACACATCACCCAGCTCACACCATCTACACCGCCACAAGACATCCCCCCTAACCACACCTTACACGATGGTTGCACACAGATCCCCATGCATCCTTTCCACATGCATCGTGCCCAAAGTGTACTCACCTGTTGGTCTGAAGGCCCATACTGTCACGATTTACTCATCGCTTACGACTTCGGCCTACTGGATCTGCAGGGTAGTCATGATCCTTGTAGGTTCTGCCTTGACAAAGGTAAGGGCGGTGGCCCTTTCTGGTAGCCACGGTGCTGCTGACAATGGGACGTCAAAAGGCAGTCCGTGCCCTCTAGAAGGAGTCCCAGAGGAAAAATCCACAAAGGGAAAAACCTCTATGGCTGGTACTCCCCGGAAGAGAGAATAAGCACAAGAAAACAGGTAAGTCTTCCAATAAAAAGAAAACAAATACTGGAAGAACCTGGAACAGGCGAAGAAAAAGGCTGGAGGAAAAACAACCGAAGCGTGATCACCACCAAAGGAAGTGCTGCAGCGTAAGGAGAGCAAGAATCCCACTCCTTATATACCCTAAAACAAGAAGTGACAGACAGGAAGAAAGAATACGCCATGTTGCATTGTGAAAGGACCATAGGAGAACATTGATGAAGACGCTATTTTAGAAAAGGATCCTAATGCATGCAGGGAGGGAATAAAGGCATGCTGGAAGAAAGAAGAGCATAGCTCCTATTTATAAAAAATGAAGGAAAGAAGAAAAAGAGAAAGAAGAGAAAAGAAGACAAAGAAAAGAACAGGTAACACCAGGTGTAGGAAGTTGGCTCTGTATGTGCTATTTCAAAGTAAGGAATAGCATGCACAGAGTCCAAGGGTTCCCCTTAGAGGTAAAATAGTGGTAAAAAGAGATAATACTAATGCTCTATTTTGTGGTAGTGTGGTCGAGCAGTAGGCTTATCCAAGGAGTAGTGTTAAGCATTTGTTGTACATACACATAGACAATAAATGAGGTACACACACTCAGAGACAAATCCAGCCAATAGGTTTTGTTATAGAAAAATATCTTTTCTTAGTTTATTTTAAGAACCACAGGTTCAAATTCTACATGTAATAGCTCATTTGAAAGGTATTGCAGGTAAGTACTTTAGGAACTTTAAATCATAAAAATTGCATGTATACTTTTCAAGTTATTGACAAATAGCTGTTTTAAAAGTGGACACAGTGCAATTTTCACAGTTCCTAGGGGAGGTAAGTTTTGGTTAGTTTTACCAGGTAAGTAAGACACTTACAGGGTTCAGTTCCTGGTCCAAGGTAGCCCACCGTTGGGGGTTCAGAGCAACCCCAAAGTCACCACACCAGCAGCTCAGGGCCGGTCAGGTGCAGAGTTCAAAGTGGTGCCCAAAACACATAGGCTAGAATGGAGAGAAGGGGGTGCCCAGGTTCCGGTCTGCTTGCAGGTAAGTACCCGCGTCTTCGGAGGGCAGACCAGGGGGGTTTTGTAGGGCACCGGGGGGGACACAAGCCCACACAGAAATTTCACCCTCAGCAGCGCGGAGGCGGCCGGGTGCAGTGTAGAAACAAGCGTCGGGTTTGTAATGGAAGTCAATGGGAGATCTCGGGATCTCTTCAGCGCTGCAGGCAGGCAAGGGGGGGATTCCTCGGGGAAACCTCCACTTGGGCGAGGGAGAGGGACTCCTGGGGGTCACTCCTCCAGTGAAAGTCCGGTCCTTTAGGTCCTGGGGGCTGCGGGTGCAGGGTCTCTCCCAGGTATCGGGACTTTAGGTTCAAAGAGTCGCGGTCAGGGGAAGCCTCGGGATTCCCTCTGCAGGCGGCGCTGTGGGGGCTCAGGGGGGACAGGTTTTGGTACTCACAGTATCAGAGTAGTCCTGGGGTCCCTCCTGAGGTGTTGGATCGCCACCAGCCGAGTCGGGGTCGCCGGGTGCAGTGTTGCAAGTCTCACGCTTCTTGCGGGGAGCTTGCAGGGTTCCTTAAAGCTGCTGGAAACAAAGTTGCAGCTTTTCTTGGAGCAGGTCCGCTGTCCTCGGGAGTTTCTTGTCTTTTCGAAGCAGGGGCAGTCCTCAGAGGATGTCGAGGTCGCTGGTCCCTTTGGAAGGCGTCGCTGGAGCAGGATCTTTGGAAGGCAGGAGACAGGCCGGTGGGTTTCTGGAGCCAAGGCAGTTGTCGTCTTCTGGTCTTCCGCTGCAGGGGTTTTCAGCTGGGCAGTCCTTCTTCTTGTAGTTGCAGGAATCTAATTTTCTAGGGTTCAGGGTAGCCCTTAAATACTAAATTTAAGGGCGTGTTTAGGTCTGGGGGGTTAGTAGCCAATGGCTACTAGCCCTGAGGGTGGGTACACCCTCTTTGTGCCTCCTCCCAAGGGGAGGGGGTCACAATCCTAACCCTATTGGGGGAATCCTCCATCTGCAAGATGGAGGATTTCTAAAAGTTAGAGTCACCTCAGCTCAGGACACCTTAGGGGCTGTCCTGACTGGCCAGTGACTCCGCCTTGTTATTCTCATTATTTTCTCCGGCCTTGCCGCCAAAAGTGGGGCCTGGCCGGAGGGGGCGGGCAACTCCACTAGCTGGAGTGTCCTGCTGGGTTGGCACAAAGGAGGTGAGCCTTTGAGGCTCACCGCCAGGTGTGACAATTCCTGCCTGGGAGAGGTGTTAGCATCTCCACCCAGTGCAGGCTTTGTTACTGGCCTCAGAGTGACAAAGGCACTCTCCCCATGGGGCCAGCAACATGTCTCGGTTTGTGGCAGGCTGCTAAAACTAGTCAGCCTACACAGATAGTCGGTTAAGTTTCAGGGGGCACCTCTAAGGTGCCCTCTGTGGTGTATTTTACAATAAAATGTACACTGGCATCAGTGTGCATTTATTGTGCTGAGAAGTTTGATACCAAACTTCCCAGTTTTCAGTGTAGCCATTATGGTGCTGTGGAGTTCGTGTTTGACAGACTCCCAGACCATATACTCTTATGGCTACCCTGCACTTACAATGTCTAAGGTTTTGTTTAGACACTGTAGGGGTACCATGCTCATGCACTGGTACCCTCACCTATGGTATAGTGCACCCTGCCTTAGGGCTGTAAGGCCTGCTAGAGGGGTGTCTTACCTATACTGCATAGGCAGTGAGAGGCTGGCATGGCACCCTGAGGGGAGTGCCATGTCGACTTACTCGTTTTGTCCTCACTAGCACACACAAGCTGGCAAGCAGTGTGTCTGTGCTGAGTGAGAGGTCTCCAGGGTGGCATAAGACATGCTGCAGCCCTTAGAGACCTTCCTTGGCATCAGGGCCCTTGGTACTAGAAGTACCAGTTACAAGGGACTTATCTGGATGCCAGGGTCTGCCAATTGTGGATACAAAAGTACAGGTTAGGGAAAGAACACTGGTGCTGGGGCCTGGTTAGCAGGCCTCAGCACACTTTCAATTGTAAACATAGCATCAGCAAAGGCAAAAAGTCAGGGGGCAACCATGCCAAGGAGGCATTTCCTTACACAACCCCCCCCCAAACGAAAGAGGATGAGACTAACCTTTCCCAAGAGAGTCTTCATTTTCTAAGTGGAAGAACCTGGAAAGGCCATCTGCATTGGCATGGGCAGTCCCAGGTCTGTGTTCCACTATAAAGTCCATTCCCTGTAGGGAGATGGACCACCTCAACAGTTTAGGATTTTCACCTTTCATTTGCATCAGCCATTTGAGAGGTCTGTGGTCAGTTTGAACTAGGAAGTGAGTCCCAAAGAGGTATGGTCTCAGCTTCTTCAGGGACCAAACCACAGCAAAGGCCTCCCTCTCAATGGCACTCCAACGCTGCTCCCTGGGGAGTAACCTCCTGCTAATGAAAGCAACAGGCTGGTCAAGGCCATCATCATTTGTTTGGGACAAAACTGCCCCTATCCCATGTTCAGAGGCATCAGTCTGCACAATTAACTGCTTAGAATAATCTGGAGCTTTGAGAACTGGTGCTGAGCACATTGCCTGTTTCAGGGTGTCAAAGGCCTGTTGGCATTCCACAGTCCAGTTTACTTTCTTGGGCATTTTCTTGGAGGTGAGTTCAGTGAGGGCTGTCACAATGGATCCATATCCCTTCACAAACCTCCTGTAATACCCAGTCAAGCCAAGGAATGCCCTGACTTGAGTCTGGGTTTTTGGAGCTACCCAGTCCAGAATAGTCTGGATCTTGGGTTGGAGTGGCTGAACTTGGCCTCCACCTACAAGGTGTCCCAAGTAAACCACAGTTCCCTGCCCTATCTGGCATTTGGATGCCTTGATAGAGAGGCCTGCAGATTGCAGAGCCTTCAAAACCTTCCTCAGGTGGACCAGGTGATCCTGCCAGGTGGAGCTAAAGACAGCAATATCATCAAGATAAGCTGTGCTAAAGGACTCCAAGCCAGCAAGGACTTGATTCACCAACCTTTGGAAGGTGGCAGGGGCATTCTTTAAACCAAAGGGCATAACAGTAAACTGATAATGCCCATCAGGTGTGGAGAATGCTGTCTTTTCTTTTGCTCCAGGTGCCATTTTTATTTGCCAGTACCCTGCTGTCAAGTCAAAGGTACTTAGGAATTTGGCAGCACCTAATTTATCAATGAGCTCATCAGCTCTTGGAATTGGATGGGCATCTGTCTTGGTGACAGAATTGAGCCCTCTGTAGTCCACACAAAACCTCATCTCTTTCTTTCCATCTTTGGTGTGAGGTTTGGGGACTAAGACCACTGGGCTAGCCCAGGGGCTGTCAGAGCGCTCAATTACTCCCAATTCCAGCATCTTGTGGACTTCCACCTTGATGCTTTCTTTAACATGGTCAGATTGTCTAAAGATTTTGTTCTTGACAGGCATGCTGTCTCCTGTGTCCACATCATGGGTACACAGGGGTGTCTGACCAGGGGTTAAGGAGAAGAGTTCAGGAAACTGTTGTAGGACTCTCCTACAATCAGCTTGCTGTTGGCCAGAGAGGGTGTCTGAGTAGATCACTCCATCTACTGTACCATCTTTTGGGTCTGATGACAGAAGATCAGGGAGAGGTTCACTCTCTGCCTCCTGATCCTCATCTGTTACCATCAACAGATTGACATCAGCCCTGTCGTGGAAGAGCTTAAGGCGGTTTACATGGATCACCCTCTTGGGGCTCCTGCTTGTGCCCAGGTCCACCAAGTAGGTGACCTGACTCTTCCTCTCTAGTACTGGGTAAGGGCCACTCCATTTGTCCTGGAGTGCCCTGGGAGCCACAGGCTCCAGAACCCAGACTTTCTGCCCTGGTTGGAACTCAACCAGTGCAGCCTTTTGGTCATACCAAAACTTCTGGAGCTGTTGGCTGGCCTCAAGGTTTTTGGTTGCCTTTTCCATGTACTCTGCCATTCTAGAGCGAAGGCCAAGTACATAGTCCACTATGTCTTGTTTTGGCTCATGGAGAGGTCTCTCCCAGCCTTCTTTAACAAGAGCAAGTGGTCCCCTTACAGGATGACCAAACAGAAGTTCAAAGGGTGAGAATCCTACTCCCTTCTGTGGCACCTCTCTGTAAGCGAAAAGCAGACATGGCAAGAGGACATCCCATCTCCTTTTGAGCTTTTCTGGGAGCCCCATGATCATGCCTTTTAATGTCTTGTTGAATCTCTCAACCAAGCCATTAGTTTGTGGATGGTATGGTGTAGTGAATTTATAAGTCACTCCACACTCATTCCACATGTGCTTTAGGTATGCTGACATGAAGTTGGTACCTCTGTCAGACACCACCTCCTTAGGGAAACCCACTCTGGTAAAGATACCAATGAGGGCCTTGGCTACTGCAGGGGCAGTAGTCGACCTAAGGGGAATAGCTTCAGGATACCTGGTAGCATGATCCACTACTACCAGGATATACATATTTCCTGAGGCTGTGGGAGGTTCTAGTGGACCAACTATGTCCACACCCACTCTTTCAAAGGGAACCCCCACCACTGGAAGTGGAATGAGGGGGGCCTTTGGATGCCCACCTGTCTTACCACTGGCTTGACAGGTGGGGCAGGAGAGGCAAAACTCCTTAACCATGTTGGACATATTGGGCCAGTAGAAGTGGTTGACTAACCTCTCCCACGTCTTGGTTTGTCCCAAATGTCCAGCAAGGGGAATGTCATGGGCCAATGTTAGGATGAACTTCCTGAACAGCTGAGGCACTACCACTCTCCTAGTGGCACCAGGTTTGGGGTCTCTGGCCTCAGTGTACAGGAGTCCATCCTCCCAATAGACCCTATGCGTTCCATTTTTCTTGCCTTTGGACTCTTCAGCAGCTTGCTGCCTAAGGCCTTCAAGAGAGGGACAGGTTTCTTGTCCCTTACACAGCTCCTCCCTTGAGGGTCCCCCTGGGCCTAAGAGCTCAACCTGATAAGGTTCAAGCTCCAAAGGCTCAGTTCCCTCAGAGGGCAGAACTTCTTCCTGAGAAGAGAGGTTCCTTTTCTTTTGCTGTGTTGCAGTTGGTTTCCCAACTGACTTTCCTGTTCTCTTGGTAGGCTGGGCCATTCTTCCAGACTCCAGCTCTACTTGTTCACCCTGTGCCTTGCATTGTGCTCTTGTTTTCACACACACCAGTTCAGGGATACCCAGCATTGCTGCATGGGTTTTTAGTTCTACCTCAGCCCATGCTGAGGACTCCAGGTCATTTCCAAGCAGACAGTCCACTGGGATATTTGAGGAGACCACCACCTGTTTCAGGCCATTGACCCCTCCCCATTCTAAAGTAACCATTGCCATGGGATGTACTTTTCTCTGATTGTCAGCGTTGGTGACTGTGTAAGTTTTTCCAGTCAGGTATTGGCCAGGGGAAACCAGTTTCTCTGTCACCATGGTGACACTGGCACCTGTATCCCTCAGGCCCTCTATTCTAGTCCCATTAATTAAGAGTTGCTGTCTGTATTTTTGCATGTTAGGCGGCCAGACAGCTAGTGTGGCTAAATCCACCCCACCCTCAGAAACTAGAGTAGCTTCAGTGTGGACCCTGATTTGCTCTGGGCACACTGTTGATCCCACTTGGAGACTAGCCATACCAGTGTTACCTGGATGGGAGTTTGGAGTGGAACCTTTCTTGGGACAGGCCTTGTCTCCAGTTTGGTGTCCATGCTGTTTACAGCTATGACACCAGGCCTTTTTGGGATCAAAGTTTTTACCCTTGTACCCATTGTTTTCTGAAGAGGCTCTGGGCCCACCCTCCTGTGCAGGTTTTTGGGGGCCTGTAGAAGACTCTTTACTATTTTTAGTTTTGGTTGTCTCATCACCCTTCCCCTGGGGAGTCTTTGTGACCCCTTTCTTTTGGTCACCCCCTGTTGAAGTCTTGGACACCCTTGTCTTGACCCAATGGTCCGCCTTCTTTCCCAATTCTTGGGGAGAAATTGGTCCTAGGTCTACCAGATGCTGATGCAGTTTATCATTGAAACAATTACTTAACAGGTGTTCTTTCACAAATAAATTGTACAGCCCATCATAATTACTTACACCACTGCCTTGAATCCAACCATCTAGTGTTTTCACTGAGTAGTCAACAAAGTCAACCCAGGTCTGGCTCGAGGATTTTTGAGCCCCCCTGAACCTAATCCTGTACTCCTCAGTGGAGAATCCAAAGCCCTCAATCAGGGTACCCTTCATGAGGTCATAAGATTCTGCATCTTTTCCAGAGAGTGTGAGGAGTCTATCCCTACACTTTCCAGTGAACATTTCCCAAAGGAGAGCACCCCAGTGAGATCTGTTCACTTTTCTGGTTACACAAGCCCTCTCAAAAGCTGTGAACCACTTGGTGATGTCATCACCATCTTCAAATTTTGTCACAATCCCTTTGGGGATTTTTAACATGTCAGGAGAATCTCTGACCCTATTTATATTGCTGCCACCATTGATGGGTCCTAGGCCCATCTCTTGTCTTTCCCTTTCTATGGCTAGGATCTGTTTTTCCAAAGCCAATCTTTTGGCCATCCTGGCTAACTGGATGTCCTCTTCACTGGGGCTATCCTCAGTGATTTCAGAGGTGTTGGTCTCTCCTGTGAGGGAACCAGCATCTCTGACTATTATTTTTGGAGTCAGGGTTTGAGGGACCCTGTTCTCCCTAGATAGGATTGGTAGGGGGGAATTTTCCTCCAAGTCACTATCCTCTTCCTCTGAGTTGCCACCCTCAGAGGGGTTGGCCTTTTCAAACTCTGCCAAAAGCTCCTGGAGCTGTATTTTGGTAGGTTTGGGGCCCATTGTTATTTTCTTTATTTTACAGAGTGACCTTAGCTCCCTCATCTTAAGATGGAGGTAAGGTGTGGTGTCGAGTTCCACCACAGTCACATCTGTGCTAGACATTTTGCTTCTAAAAGTTGGAATACTTTTTAAGAATCTACAACTGGTTCTAGAATCTAATTCAAACTTTTACAAACTTTTAAGCTCTAAAAGAAATGCTAAACAGGATCTAACACAAGGCCCTAGCAGGTCTTTTAAGAATTTAGAAAACTTTTCAAATTGCAAAAATCAATTTCTAATGACAATTTTGGAATTTGTCGTGTGATCAGGTATTGGCTGAGTAGTCCAGCAAATGCAAAGTCTTGTACCCCACCGCTGATCCACCAATGTAGGAAGTTGGCTCTGTATGTGCTATTTCAAAGTAAGGAATAGCATGCACAGAGTCCAAGGGTTCCCCTTAGAGGTAAAATAGTGGTAAAAAGAGATAATACTAATGCTCTATTTTGTGGTAGTGTGGTCGAGCAGTAG
This sequence comes from Pleurodeles waltl, assembly GCF_031143425.1. Lineage (NCBI taxonomy): Eukaryota > Metazoa > Chordata > Amphibia > Caudata > Salamandridae > Pleurodeles > Pleurodeles waltl. The sequence continues at coordinate 380,966,093 of NC_090446.1, forward strand.
GCTTATCCAAGGAGTAGTGTTAAGCATTTGTTGTACATACACATAGACAATAAATGAGGTACACACACTCAGAGACAAATCCAGCCAATAGGTTTTGTTATAGAAAAATATCTTTTCTTAGTTTATTTTAAGAACCACAGGTTCAAATTCTACATGTAATAGCTCATTTGAAAGGTATTGCAGGTAAGTACTTTAGGAACTTTAAATCATAAAAATTGCATGTATACTTTTCAAGTTATTGACAAATAGCTGTTTTAAAAGTGGACACTTAGTGCAATTTTCACAGTTCCTAGGGGAGGTAAGTTTTGGTTAGTTTTACCAGGTAAGTAAGACACTTACAGGGTTCAGTTCCTGGTCCAAGGTAGCCCACCGTTGGGGGTTCAGAGCAACCCCAAAGTCACCACACCAGCAGCTCAGGGCCGGTCAGGTGCAGAGTTCAAAGTGGTGCCCAAAACACATAGGCTAGAATGGAGAGAAGGGGGTGCCCCGGTTCCGGTCTGCTTGCAGGTAAGTACCCGCGTCTTCGGAGGGCAGACCAGGGGGGTTTTGTAGGGCACCGGGGGGGACACAAGCCCACACAGAAATTTCACCCTCAGCAGCGCGGAGGCGGCCGGGTGCAGTGTAGAAACAAGCGTCGGGTTTGTAATGGAAGTCAATGGGAGATCTCGGGATCTCTTCAGCGCTGCAGGCAGGCAAGGGGGGGATTCCTCGGGGAAACCTCCACTTGGGCGAGGGAGAGGGACTCCTGGGGGTCACTCCTCCAGTGAAAGTCCGGTCCTTTAGGTCCTGGGGGCTGCGGGTGCAGGGTCTCTCCCAGGTATCGGGACTTTATGTTCAAAGAGTCGCGGTCAGGGGAAGCCTCGGGATTCCCTCTGCAGGCGGCGCTGTGGGGGCTCAGGGGGGACAGGTTTTGGTACTCACAGTATCAGAGTAGTCCTGGGGTCCCTCCTGAGGTGTTGGATCGCCACCAGCCGAGTCGGGGTCGCCGGGTGCAGTGTTGCAAGTCTCACGCTTCTTGCGGGAAGCTTGCAGGGTTCCTTAAAGCTGCTGGAAACAAAGTTGCAGCTTTTCTTGGAGCAGGTCCGCTGTCCTCGGGAGTTTCTTGTCTTTTCGAAGCAGGGGCAGTCCTCAGAGGATGTCGAGGTCGCTGGTCCCTTTGGAAGGCGTCGCTGGAGCAGGATCTTTGGAAGGCAGGAGACAGGCCGGTGGGTTTCTGGAGCCAAGGCAGTTGTCGTCTTCTGGTCTTCCGCTGCAGGGGTTTTCAGCTGGGCAGTCCTTCTTCTTGTAGTTGCAGGAATCTAATTTTCTAGGGTTCAGGGTAGCCCTTAAATACTAAATTTAAGGGCGTGATTAGGTCTGGGGGGTTAGTAGCCAATGGCTACTAGCCCTGAGGGTGGGTACACCCTCTTTGTGCCTCCTCCCAAGGGGAGGGGGTCACAATCCTAACCCTATTGGGGGAATCCTCCATCTGCAAGATGGAGGATTTCTAAAAGTTAGAGTCACCTCAGCTCAGGACACCTTAGGGGCTGTCCTGACTGGCCAGTGACTCCGCCTTGTTATTCTCATTATTTTCTCCGGCCTTGCCGCCAAAAGTGGGGCCTGGCCGGAGGGGGCGGGCAACTCCACTAGCTGGAGTGTCCTGCTGGGTTGGCACAAAGGAGGTGAGCCTTTGAGGCTCACCGCCAGGTGTGACAATTCCTGCCTGGGAGAGGTGTTAGCATCTCCACCCAGTGCAGGCTTTGTTACTGGCCTCAGAGTGACAAAGGCACTCTCCCCATGGGGCCAGCAACATGTCTCGGTTTGTGGCAGGCTGCTAAAACTAGTCAGCCTACACAGATAGTCGGTTAAGTTTCAGGGGGCACCTCTAAGGTGCCCTCTGTGGTGTATTTTACAATAAAATGTACACTGGCATCAGTGTGCATTTATTGTGCTGAGAAGTTTGATACCAAACTTCCCAGTTTTCAGTGTAGCCATTATGGTGCTGTGGAGTTCGTGTTTGACAGACTCCCAGACCATATACTCTTATGGCTACCCTGCACTTACAATGTCTAAGGTTTTGTTTAGACACTGTAGGGGTACCATGCTCATGCACTGGTACCCTCACCTATGGTATAGTGCACCCTGCCTTAGGGCTGTAAGGCCTGCTAGAGGGGTGTCTTACCTATACTGCATAGGCAGTGAGAGGCTGGCATGGCACCCTGAGGGGAGTGCCATGTCGACTTACTCGTTTTGTCCTCACTAGCACACACAAGCTGGCAAGCAGTGTGTCTGTGCTGAGTGAGAGGTCTCCAGGGTGGCATAAGACATGCTGCAGCCCTTAGAGACCTTCCTTGGCATCAGGGCCCTTGGTACTAGAAGTACCAGTTACAAGGGACTTATCTGGATGCCAGGGTCTGCCAATTGTGGATACAAAAGTACAGGTTAGGGAAAGAACACTGGTGCTGGGGCCTGGTTAGCAGGCCTCAGCACACTTTCAATTGTAAACATAGCATCAGCAAAGGCAAAAAGTCAGGGGGCAACCATGCCAAGGAGGCATTTCCTTACACCAGGTAATTGAGGAGTGCGCACTCCTAATTTCAAGGGAGCGCCAAGCACTGAACTCACAGAGGCCCGATGCCCAATCTAGGGCCTCAGGTAAGATAATATCGGAAAACAGGGGTGCGGTATGCCCTGCGGCTAAGAAAATGAACCGCGGCTCCAGCTGCATCCCGGGCCGATCTTAACGCTCAGGCCACAGCAGACTGCGGCACGACACATGCAGCAGTCCGTATTGGGGTAGGACCCCATCGACCAGTCGCTCCAACTCCTCTGAAGTGAATGCATGGGCCCTTTCCCCGGCAATGGTAGGGTCCAGACACAGGTCTCAGCAGCACAAGCAGTGCAGGTGTTCTCCTGCTGAAGGTCAGGAAACAAGTGAGGAATCAAATAGAAAACAGCGGGCACGTCGGCAGCGGTGTACACCGTCACCACCAGCGCAGATCCCCATTGGCCACTGTACTCCATAGAGCCCCATATTATCCAATGAGGAATTGCACGGCGGTGCAAGACAGCCTTCCGCAACGACGCCTAACGTCGGCGGAATTACCTCACTTCCACCTATCCCTACATACAGGACAGGCGGTCGCCATTTCGGGGGGGAACAGTAACATCAACATTAACTGCATCAGTGATTAGAGTGGCACATACCTCACCATTGACACTGTCCCATTACATAAGTGAACCAAGCCTGTTGAAGTTGTGGTTGCCATTGTTCCAATTGTGACAGCCTACTTACTCTTGTGTCCCTTAGATACCTATCCTGTGGATGAATAGGAGGTGGAGATATACCCCCTTGTACAGACCCCTTGTGGACTTGGCTACACTGGAGGACAGGCACATTTTCCTCACCTATAGACTGGACAGGGCCACAATCACAGAGCTGTGTGCCCAATTGGAGCCTGACCTGATCTAATCTATCCATCATCCAACTGGGATCCCCTCTCTTGTGCAAGTTCTATCAGTGCTCCATTTCTTGGCAACTGGTTCCTTCCAAGTTACAGTGGGCTTGGCAGCAGGAATGTCACAGCCAGTGTTCTCAGTAGTGCTGGCAAAAGTGTTGTCTGCCCTGGTAAAACACATGTACAGCTACATTGCTTTCCCTGAGGTGGAAGATTTGGCCACAGTGAAGGCCGGACTCTATGCAATGGGACATATCCTCAATATTATTGGGGTGATTGACAGTACACATATTACATTTGTGCCCCCCACCAGAATGAACAGGTGTTCAGGAATCGTAAGAGTTTCACTCACTGAATGTACAGATGGTGTGCCTGGCGGACCAGGACATCTCCCATGTCAATGCTAAGTATCCTGGGTCGGTGCATGACGCCTTTGTTCTGAGGAATAGCAGTATCCCAAATGTGATGGCCCAACTACAGAAGCACAGGGTGTGGCTAATAGGTAAGCCTTGTTCCCCAACTCTGTATGTTAGTATATGCCTTCTGGTGTTAACCCCATAGGATTGTGTGTGGCTAAATGTGCTCCCTCAATACTTGCAGGTGACTCTGGCTACCCAAACGTATGGTAGCAGCTAACCCCTGTGAGGAATGCCAGGACAGGGGCTGATGAACGTTAAAATGAGGCACATGGGCAAACCAGACAGATCATCGAAAGGACCTTTGGCCTCCTGAAGGCCAGGTTCAGGTACCGCCATATGACAAGTCTGCCAGATAGTGGTGGCAGGCTGCGTGTTGCACAACCTGGCCCTCAGATACCATGTACCTTTTCTGCAGGTGGAAAATACTGGAGATGCCCCTATGGCAGCAGTAGGCCCTGAGGACAGTGAGGAGGAAGAGGCTAAGGATGAGGATGAGGACAACAGAACCACAGTTATCCGTCAGTACTTCCAATGACAAACAGGTGAGACAGTGCAACTGCACATTTCTATGACTATTGGTGTATTCTGTATGGCTGTGGCATGATGGCATTGACTTCCTTATTGTCTCAACTTACTGTCACCTATGGTTTGTCATTTTACAAAGGTTGGTAATATAACATGTGTACTGATGTGCTGACTACAGACAGCTACAGGTCATTATTTCCATGCTCTCACAGTGTCCCTGTTGGCCTGTGCCTGTCCCCTGAACAGTGTGCCCACTGCCACTGACCCCACATCCATGATTGTCTAGGGGGGAGGGGTCCCTGTACAGGTGGCCACAGAGGTGTGAGTATGCTGGGTGGGTGCTGTGTTGTTGGATACTGAAGGGGGAGGCTCTGTGGTGGTCTGTGAGTGGGCTTGGGTGACCGACTGTCCAGTGGTCCCTGATGGGCCAGGTAGGTCATCCAGATCGTGGCACCTCCTCTCTGCTGACATTGGCTGGTGCACCTGTGGGGATGTAAGTGAGGTATTATGCTTCATGTGGGTGACATATTGTATATCCCTAGCTTCCCCTCTATCGTTAGTGTTGCCCTGCTACCTTTTGCTTGTGTATGGCGATGTATTGTGGGATTGTTAGTTTCCCTATGCTGTGCATGCTTTAGTGATGGGTGTCCGTGCAGGGCTGGGAGGGGTGTTCATGCACTGGTATATCATGCAGGGTTTGGCATTGGGGTTAGTCATATGTGTCATATGTGTAGGTGCAGTGAGTGGGATGGAGTGGAGTGATGGGAGTGAGGGGTTGTGATGGCATGCTGGTATGGGGGGGTGATAAGTAGTAAATATTGACTTACCAGTGTCCAGCCTTCGGGCTACTCCAGCGAGCCCCTCAAGATGCAGTATTGCCAAGACTTGCTCCCCCCATGCTGTGAGCTGTGGGGGAGGAGGTGGGGGTCCACCACCAGTCCTCTGTATGGCGAGCTGTTGTCTTGCTGCTATGGAGCGTACCTTTCCCCGTAGGTCGTTCCACCTCTTCCTGATGTCGTCCCTTGTTCTTGGGTGCTGTCCCAATGCGTTCACCCTGTCCGCGATTCTCCACCATAGCTCCATCTTCCTGCATATCTGCTGTACCTGTGCTCCAAAAAGCTGTGGCTCTAACCTAACAATTTGCTCCACCATGACCCACCATGACCCTTAACTTCTCATCAGTGAAACAGGGGTGCCTTTGTGGAGACATGAGTGTTGTGTGGTGTGTGTTGGTGAGAGTGTGTGGAGTAATGTGGTGGGATGTGTAATGTGGGGTACTTGAAGGATGTATGGGTGTATGTGGTGTGTGTGTCTAGTTGTCTCTTTTCTGTTTGTGTCAATCTCCTGGCAGTAATTGTTGTTCGTAAAGGGTTGTGGTTAATGTGGGTATATTTTATAGTGCTGTGGGTGTGTGGTGTGTGTATGAGTGTCAGGTGTGTGTTTTTAGTATTGGCCAACGTTGTGTTGTTTTGTATGTTAGTGTCTATTCTGAGAGTGGCCGGTGGTCTGCCGTGGTGATTCATGGATCATAATGTGATGGGCTTTGTTTTGTTGGCGTAATGGTTTGGGAGTTGGGTCCGCCACTTTATCACTGACCTTTGGGCTGGCGGATTTGTGTATGTGGCTGTATTCTGTCAGGTTGGTGTGTGTGTCATAATATGGCGAACGGATTGTCGTCACTGTGGCGGTATGTTGGCGGCTTCACCGTGGCGGTTATCCAGCATTTACCGCCAATGTCATAATGAGGGCCTAAGAGTCTTACTCCAAAGAAAACAATGGAAACATTGATTTTTCACAAAGTACCTGGTTTGCATCAAAAACTAAAATAAAGCAGCACTGACGAGCATGGGTTGGAAAAGTCAGCAATGTGTCAATTCCTTACTCGCAAGTGAAGCCATGCGTTGTGTCTTCTCAGTTCGAGTAGGCAATGTATCATTTTTCTCCCTCGCAAGAGAGCGATGAGTTGATTTCCGGACAGGGCACCTCGGATCTGCCCAGGTTCACAATGACTATGATGCCCTGGGCGATGCGTGAGAAATCTGGTTGCACAGCGTTAGAAAACCGCCCTGCATAGGGTTTGCATCGTTATCAGCATCCGCAAGTGGGTGTTGCCTCGTTTCTCAAGCCACGATGGATCGATCTCCATGCTGCGATGCAGTTGGAGCATCAATTTCAGCCGTGAAGAGGGTGGCGCACCATTTATCAACTGCATTGCAGATAGTGTGTCAAACATTTCCCCACACAGTGTTCTGTGCGTGGATTTCAGCTCTTGTTCTGCTAACTTCAACTCTCCAGGGCCCAGAGACTGGATGGGGCACCACTTGGCAGGGCAGGAGTTTCATTAGAGAGTCCAGGTGCTGGCAGAGGATGTCTTTGATGGCTCTGAGACTTCAAAACAGGAGGCAAGTTCAGTTCAAGACCTTGGAGATTCTTCTCAAGCAGGAATGCACAACAAAGTCCAGTCTTTGTCTCCCTTTCAAAGGCAGAAGCAGCAACTGCATGATAGCCCAACAAAGCACAGTCACAGGCAGGGGCAGCACTTCTCCTCAGCTCATCACCTTGGCAGAAGTTCCTCTTGGCTCCAGAAATGATCTTCAAGAAATCTAAAGTCTGGGGTTTTGGTTTCACTGCTACCCCTTCCTGCCTTTGAAGTAGGCAAACTTCAAAGGAAAGTCTTTTTTGTTTACAGGATCCTACCTTGCCCAGGCCAGGCCCAGACACACACAGGGGGTTAGAGATTGCATTGTATGAGTGCAGGCACAGCCCATTCAGGTATAAGCGAGCACTCTTCCCTCCACTCCAGCTCAGATGGCTCATCAGGATATGCAGGCTATACCGCAGCAACAACAGTGTCAGAAAAGAGGAAGGAGGTAGACAAAAAGTTAGGGGATAGCCACCCTGAGGCTGTCAGGTCTAACAATCTCTTTCTAATTTTGTGTCACCCTGCGTCCCATTTTGTGGTGCAAAGGCAAAACAAAACCATTGATAAATATGCCCCTTGATTTTCAATTGTGGTTAATGGAATAAATTGATGTTTATGAACTCTAGAACAGTGGTTCTTAAGCTGTGGTAAGGGGATTCCTGGACTTCCATGAAGCCTACTCAGGGGGACCACGACTGCTTAGAAAATTAAATAATACCAACTAATTAATAAAGTGTGTATAAATAAAGAAGCAAAATGTAAAACTGAAAATTTTAAAACATTCTGTAAATATGAAGGCATTTGAAATGACAGTCTGAAAATTAGGTGAATATCCGGAGACTGATTCTTGCAAGCAGAGCAAGTGCCTCAAACAAAATATAGTATGGATCAGTGGTTCCCAACCTGTGGTCTGGGGACCCCTAGGGGTCCATGAAGCCTTCTTAGGGGGTCCGCGAGAGCCTAGAAAATTAAAATATTAGAACAAATATTGACAAATTAGGTCCCCAGCTTCCAGTAATGACTCAGGTGGGGGTCCCTGGATTCCCATGATGAGTCAGTGGGGGGTCCCTGGGTTCCATTAATGTTAAAGTGGGGGTCCACAGAAATCAAAAGGTTGGGAACCACTGGTATGGATGATGAGTGGTGCCAATTTAATTTAGAAAAGTGTCAATGTTTCCCTTAAGACTGCATTCTTTATATATTTGTTTGTGAAATAAATAAAATAGTTCAGCTTTTGTGTATATGTTTGATAAATGCTTGTCTCTTTATTTTTTGTGCTTTGTTTTGTGATTCAAATAATTGAAAATTAAGGCACACACTGCTAATGTATCATCTACTAAAGGGCTAACATGGAAAGCATTTTACATGAACCAAAATTGAACATTACCTAAAACAGGTTTGACCACTTAGCTCCTGAAGAAAGATGGGATCTGAAACATTGATTATATGTTTTCGCACCATGACATTCCTTTTTGTTGGATCTGACCCTTTTTGCAGGGTCATCCTCAAACTTTTTGACTCCTTCCTCCTAATTCTTCTGACAAGTTTTTGTTGGCTTTAGGACTCTGGGTCATTTACCACTGCCAGTGCTAAAGTGCAAATGCTCTCTCCCTTAAACATGGTAACATTGGTTCATTTCCAATTGGCATATTTGATTTACTTGTAAGTCCCCAGTAAAGTGCACTACATGTGCCCAGGACCTTAAAATGAAATGCTACTAGTGAGCCTACAGCGCCGGCTGTGCCACCTACATAAGTAGCCCATCAACTATGTCGCAGGCCTGCCATTGCAAGACCTGTGTTTGCAGTTTCACTGCTACTTTGACAGGGCACTTAAAAGTACTTCCATAAGCCTTAAACACCCCTTTTTCTACCTACAATCACACCTAAGGTAGGTTCTAGGTAACCCATAGGGCAGGGTGCTATGTAGGTAAAAGGCAGGACATGCACATGTGTGTTTTATATATCCTGGTAGTGGAAAACTCCTATATTCATTTTCCGCTACTATGAGGTCTGCTCCTTTCATAGGATAGTATTAGGGCTATCCTCCTATACTGTTTGAGTGGTAGATTCTGATCAGAAACGCGTAACCAAGTCATATGTAGTATGGCCAGAATGGTAATAGGAAATCTTGATTATTGGTGAGGTTAGATTTTATATTATTATTTTAGAAATGTCACTTCGGAAAGTGCGATTATCTGCACTGAAAACCCATCAGTGACTTACAGCCTGTCTCCAATTAACATCTGGGCTGGGCTGGTTGACAGCTTCCTTGTGCATTTTACCCAGACAAATACAAACACAGGGTACTCAATCACACCTACACTCATCTGCATACTGAATGGGTCTTCCTGAGCTGGAAGGGTGGAGGGCCAGACACTTACATTTCAAGGTCTAGTGGCCTGCCCTCACACAATGGACTGCCAAACCCCTTACTGGGACCCTAGCAGACAGACCTGTACTGAAAGGGGACCTTGTGCACTTCAAAAGCACTCTTTGAAGTTTCCCTCGCTTCAAAGGCATTTTTGGGTATATAAATTGGGTCCCTGACTCCACCAGATCAGACACTTCTGGACCTGAACCTGCAACCTGTGAAGAGGAATTGCCTGGCTGCCCAAAGGACCCATCTGGACTGCTTTGCTGAGACGGATTTCTGCCCGCAGTTGCTCTTCTGTCGAGCTGCCCTCTGACTTTGCTGAGAAGTGCTCTCCAAGGGCTTGGATTGAGCTTGCCTCCTGTTTCTGAAGTCTCAGGGCCAAAAAGACTTCATCCTTTCAAGGAACTCCTTGTGCTCTGAAAATTGACACACAGCTTGCCGGAAACGATGCCCAGTCTGCCTTGCGATGAGAAAATCGCTGCACAGCTGACCCGGAATGACGCAGCCTGACTTCCCTGGCGAAGATTCCACGCAGTACCTGCCTTGCCACTGGAAATGTGATGCACAGCCCTACCGGATCGATGCACAGCTGAACCGGAACGAGGCAGCCGACTTCTGGAGTAAAGAATCGATGCAGCGGCTGTCGTGCAACAGAAAACATGATGCATTACTATATCGGATCATTGCAACACCTGTGACCTTGTTCCACATGCCCAGGATTTCCACACATCATCCCAGTGCATCAAAAAGATCCCCGCATCGCAGTGAAAAACCAAGACTGCACACCGGAAATTAACGCAAGACCCCTTGCAGCGTGGAAAGAAACAACGCAACGTCTGTGACGCACTGGAAATTCACGCACACTCTATTTTTCCATGCATCTCCTACTCTGTGGTCTCCGTGCATGTTATTTTACACGCAAACCAGGTAGATTTTGCAAGCAGGAGACAACTGTTGATTTCTAAGATTTAAGACTCTCTTTAATCTTGCAAAAGTGATATCTCAACTTGTGCTTATTGAATTTTGATTGTTTTGACCTTAATTTAACCAGATAAATATCTTATATTTTTTAAACATGGGTGGTGTTTTTATTTGGTGTTTTCACTGTGTTACGGTATGATTTATTACACAAATACTTTACACATTGCCTTCTAAGTTAAGCTTGACTGCTCAGCGCCACGCTGCCAGAGGGTGGGCACAGGATAATTTGGATTCTGTATGACTTACCCTGACTAGGATTGTGGTCCCTATTTGGACAAAGGTGAATACCTCTGCCAAATAGAGACCCCATTTCTAACAGAGATTTACAAAGCCATGCAAGACTACCTTGTGTGGCCCTGCGTGGCTTGGTAAATCTGGAGTAATGCAGGGCAGCTCCCCAGGAAGATGTTACATTCGTGGATGTGAGTGTTCCAACACATCCATGCATGGATTTTGGTATATTCCAAGATTTACAATGAGTAGTAGACCTGGGAATGCTTCAAAATGCTACCCCTCCCCAGGGACGGCTCGATGAGGAGAAATCTCACTTTTTCTTCTTTCGAGGTGGGCTGCATTTTGCAGCACACATAGAAAGCGGAAACAACACTGGAGGATTGTTTTTGTGGAGGAAGGTACTCTTATCCCTAATCTTGGAATTTAAGATTGACAATAAAAATAGTAGGGCTTATTTTCGAAAAAGAATGCCCAAAATGATGATTGTATCCTGACCCCCATCAATGTTTGAGGTTTTCTGTTCCCATTCCCACCCTGAAAATAAATATACTCTTACCATTCACAGGAAAAACATCTTTAACTACTTTTAGAGAGTGATTGAGTTGGATACCATTTTGTGAATATACACAAACGCTTAAATGCATGGGCGTTTGCACATTTTCCTCAGCATCCATACCCTAAAAAGCACACCTTATATGACTGGATGTAGATTTACTCAGGGAGAAAAAATATTACATTATGCTGCAAGTTTATGCACGGGTAAGTGAAATTACGAGTACAAGTTCATGTTTTTTTAATCTATTGGTTTTGTAAATCAAGCAGTTTAACTTACGTAATTGAACTTTAATACACAAATGAGTTTCTGAATCAGGAAGTGTATATTTGTTTTATTTTACCATGTTACACTTTGTCTTGTATATAGGAAAATCTGGACTTGAAATCTGCAAAGAAGGAAAACATAAACAAATACAGAGAAGGGAGGGGACAGGCAGGAATGCATATGAAGAAGAAAAATACTCACTATGGGAGTGATTATGGTAACATTTAGGACCCTCAACACTCTATATTTCTTTGTCCTCATAATCCACACTCTCTGAGGAAACATCAAACCAGTAAAGTAAGGTTTGACTGAAGAAAGTTGAAAGCACATTCTACACAAATTCATAACCATTACCCAATATGTATACAGTACAAGGAAAACCTAGCCAATGAGACGCTATCTGAAGACTGTTGGTACCAAACTTATCAGACAGATGTCCTATAACTGGCAATTTATAGTGGAAAATGAACTGTTAAGAGATCAGTAAAAAACTGAGCACCTCAATTACATGCACCTTGAGAAACCGCTGCATCATTTTATTTTATGCAACGGTGGTGCTAACAGTGCACTGTACTGCTCCAGATTTACAAACTGATGCATTGGGCCCAATGTGTCAGTTTGTAAAGCTGTGCATCAGATTATACCTGTGCCAGGTATAATGTATGCATGGTAGGAGTTCGCAGGCAAAAAGCCATGCAGGATTGATGCAGTTAAATTTACAACATTTCACTGTGCCATTCTGCAACTTCACTGCATCAGAATTTTACTGCCTGCTCAGCACAGCCATAAAATTGATGCATTACTTTTTCCAATGGGAGCCTCCTTGTATTGCTGGAGTAGTGTAATTTTTATGATGCTACTCCAGCAATGCATGAGTTTACCACCAACAGATGCATTAGAATTTCTGACACATCAGTGAAATTGTTCGCCACAGAGCTCTGTATTGTAAATACAGAGCATCCATGGCTTTACTAGGGGTTCTTAGGGAAGTGCAAGAAATCTGACACATTGATGCTGATGCGTCAGATTCTTGTAAATGAGACCCTGAATATCTTCCACAACAGAAGATGATGCCACCATCCTCTTGTACCACTAATGGGACTCGTAGAGGGAAGCTAGAGCCAAAGTAAATCCAGGCAAGCTGAGAGCTGGTGAAGCACTGTGGATTCATTCAAAGAAAAAGCTGACATTCTCTTATAGGTCTGCTCTGTCAATGGACTAAGCTCAGCCTAGCCAACAAGGCAACTCTGATATCTGATTCTAATAACATGTGCATTGCAAAGTACAATTTGTTTGACATCTTTGGGTTGTGAAATGAGGCTTTAAGGCAAACATAGCTGCTCTTAGCATCTATAGTTTTATGGAAGTTAAAGCAAACTGCACCCATGCTCCTCGAGACCAGCATTACACTACAATAGCCTGTACCTAGCAAGCTTCTCTCCCCACCCTTACTTTACTAAGATGCAACCCTCGTTACCCAAACCTATGCCTGCTTTTACCTCCCCCACCTATCCCTTATCCAGACCCTTTTGACTTCCACACAGAGCCACTCTCAACTTCACTCCTCCAGATTGTGGCCCTCTCTCCAGAATTTTGGAAACATGTACCATTCCTTGACTCCATCTTTCCTGTTCATTTCTCTCCCAGTCCACACCATTCCTTGCTAACATGTCTCATACTTCTTGTTCGGCTGTAGCTTTCCCTTCTCATATCTGAATGTATACCGTTTTCGGGCCTCAGCATTGGAAAAGCCAACAGGTGTGGATTACACGTGAAAATGCAAGTGAGCCCTCTTGGCTTTGCGAATTCTTGATTTTAATGTTTATTTTCTCAATGAGGAACATAATTTTACTGGTGGAGAAACGTTTTCTCTTGCACCCCAGATAGTTTGAGGGTGTTCCATTCCCCTTCCTATCACTCAACAAGGATTTACTTTTGCCCTTGTCCAGAATATATCTTTGAGACATTCTGCCAGAATGTAGGCCCTCATTACAACCCTGGCGGTAAAATTAGCTTACCACCATGCAGACGGCGGCCAAGATACTGTACCCATGGCGGTAATCTGTCATGGGTATTATGACCCACACAGAGAATACCGCCACAATACAGACACCCACACAAGTCCACCACACCAAAGGTCAGTGATAAACTGGGGATAGCAAAACCCACACCGTTATGCCAACAGGAATATGCCGACAGTATCACGACCCACAAATCAATGCAGCGGTCTTTGAATCGCTGTAAACCATTGACGGTACACACCACTGCGCTCAAAATACACACACATTTACAAAACAACACCACATTGGACAATTCAAAATACACACACTTGATAAACATACACACACCACACCCACACACTCACACCACTGTAAAACACACACCCACAATACCCACAACGCGTTACAACCCAAAAAAAGATAGCAAGCACAGAGAGACAAGCAAAGAGCACACACCCAATCAGAGGCACAGAACACCATCACTCATGCACAATCCACGCACATCACAGTATACATCACAACACATCACCCCACACATTACCTTACACATATCACTCACAGCACATCCATGGCACCTCAAAGACACCCCAGGTTTTCTGAGGAGGAGCTAAGGGTCATAGTGGAGGAAATCATCCGGGTAGAGCCACAGCTATTCGGATCACAGGTGCAGCAGACGTCCATTGCAAGGAAGATGGAGCTACGGCGGAGAATCATCGACAGGGTCAACGCCCTGGGACAGCATCCAAGAACCAGGGATGACATCAGGAAGAGGTGGAACGACCTACGGGGAAGGTGCGTTCCATGGTTTCAAGACACCAGATTGCTGTACAGAGGACTAGCGGTGGACCCCCACCTCCTCCCCCACAACTAACAACATGGGAGGAGCGAGTCTTGGCGATCATGCATCCTGAGGGCCTGTCAGGAGTAGCAGGAGGACTGGACTCTGGTAAGTCAAATTCTTTACTACTTTATCCCCCACTACCATCATGCCATCACATACCCCCACCGGTACCCTCACTCCCATCACTCCATCACCTCACATCTAACCCACCATCACAACCCACACATCCCAATACCAAGCCCTGCATGCAACCACAATACATGGACACCCATCACCACAGCATGCCCAGTAGAGAGACTCACCAAGCCCACACAATCAGCAATCACACAAGGCCAATGCGACAGGGATACCACAATTATAGAAGGGAAACACACCCATTGCACAAGATGGCACAGACAGATACAATAACAATGCATTTGCATCCCAACCGGACCCCTGCCCAAAGTCACCGGAGAGGAGGTGCCAGCTACATCCAGTCCCCCCACAGAAGAGGCCCACAGTGATGACAGCAGCTCTGCACACCTGGATCACGATGACCAACCTGGCCCATCAGGGACCTCTGGAAAGTCGGTTACCCTGCCACAGTCCCAACCTACCACAGAGCCTCCCCCTCAGGAAACAGCAGCACAGCACCCACCCAGCGGGCCCATGCCACTGTCCCCAGGACATGCCAAACAGCAGTGTGTCCACAACTACAGGGACCACAGGCAACCCCACAAACCCAGGACGAACAGGGACCTGGGGTCAGTGGCAGTGGGCACACGGTTCAGGGGACAGAGGCACAGGACAACAGGGAAGCAGGGAGGACTGCTGTGTGACAGGGGGAGGACAGGCCCAGGGAACCGACCCTCCACGAGGCACTCTCAAACATCATGGGAGCATACCACCATTTCCAGGAGACCATGGCCACGGTACTGGCCAAGTTGCAGGAGAGCCAGAGGCTGCAGGAGGGACAGTACCTGGGGATCAGTGAGAACCTCACAAAAATGTATACCATCCTGGTCACCATAGCAGCGGTGCTGGCTGACATGGGCAAGGCCATGAGGGAGGCAGTGGCACAACAAAGGACCCCTGACACTAGCCAAACCGATGAACAGCCTTCCACCTCCGCTGGCGCTAGTGGACAGGAGGCCCGACCCAGGACCAACAGGCTACCAGCCCCCCACCCCCCTGCCGAAGGAGAACCACCCCGCAAACAGTCCCTGCGATCCAGGCAGAAGACAGAGAACATTGCCAAGGCCCCCACCAGGAAATAGGACTCTCCTGATTGTCACCCTTCTGTCCCACTATGTCACCCTGTCCACCTTGAACTGCCATTGCTCCCCTTCCTATGCCCCCTTGGACAATGCACCTGTGATACCAAGAAACTGGACTCTACCATGGACCTTCCTCCGCTATCACCCCAGCCCCTTGCACGTACCCCCATACTATTTACCACAAAAAATAAAAAGCATTGAAATATAAACCATACTGGAGTCAGTGTAATGATTCGAAAGATGTATTCTTACTACTTCCCAAAGCATTGCAACATCTATGTTCATTGAATTATACCAATGTATGACAGTTGGTGGGCAGCAGTACACATAGCAGAAGCCAGAATGGGGTACACAGATCTGAAAAAAGAAAACCCAAAGGGAACAGTCAGTGACCATACACAGAGGGTAAGAGGCTGCCATGTACAATGTCCTAAAGGATACTGAAATGTGAAGAGAAGTTACAGTCTCTTACCTGTGTGTCACTGGAAGTACTGCTGTATAATGTTTGTTTTGTTGTCCACATCTTCTTCATCTGCCTCCTCTTCCTCACTGTCCACAGGCTCCACCGCTGCCACAACACCATCAGCAGGCTCATCCTCCAGCAGGAAAGGCATCTGGCATCTCAATGCTAGGTTGTGCAACATACAGCATGCCACGATGATCTGGCACACCTTCTTGGGTGAGTAGTACAGGGATCCACCTGTCAGATGGAGGCACCGGAACCTGGCCTTCAGGAGGCCGAAGGTCCTCTCTATAATCCTCCTTGTTCGTCCATGTGCCTCATTGTAACGTTCCTCTGCCCTTGTCCTGGGATTCCTCACTGGGGTCAGTAGCCATGAGTGGTTGGGGTAACCAGAGTCACCTGCAAATATCTAGGGACAATTGTGGGACACACACTAACCCTTAGGGACAAGCCCATACCCAGACACCTACTTATAGTGGGTGGGGACCTTCGGCTCACCTATTAGCCACACCCTGTGCCTCTGGAGTTGGCCCATCACATAAGGGATGCTGCTATTTCTGAAGATAAAGACGTCATGCACAGAGCCAGTATCTTTGGCATTCACATGGGAGATGTACTGGTCCGCCAAACACACCATTTGCACATTCGTCCAATGATAGCTTTTTCTATTCCTGTACATCTGTTAATTTCTGCCGGGGGTACAAATGCCATATGTGTGCCAACAATGGCACCAATGATGTTGGGGATATGTCCCAGGGCATAGAAGTCAGCTTTCAATGTGGCAAAATCCTCCACCTGGGGGAACACGATGTAGCTGCGCATGTGTTTCAGCAGGGCTGACAACACTCTGGTCAACACATTGGAGAACATTGGCTGAGACATCCCTGATGCCATGGCCACTGTAGTTTGAAAGGAGCCACTTGCCAGGAAATGGAGCACTGACAGGACCTGCAGTAAAGGGGGGATTCCTGTGGGCTGGCGGATAGCTGGCATCAGGTCTGGCTCCAATTGGGCACACAGTTCTTGGATTGTGGCACGATCAAGTCTGTATGTGATTATAATGTATAATGGACCTGTCCTCCATTGTCGACAGGTCCACCAGGGGTTTGTACACCGGAGGATGCCGCCCTCTCATACGCTGCCTCAGCAGTTGTAGCCTATGGAGGAGAACGTGAGCAGAAGGTTGTTTACCACACTGATAGCACAACTGTGTTTGCATAAATGTCAGAGAAGCAGTGTGTGTAATCGAGAGTCAGTATATGTGCCAATATGTGATGTGAGGCAGTTAGGTGCCATACCATGTGTCCCCCTGAAATGGCGTCTGCCTGACCTTTGAGGAGGGACAAGGGAAAATGAGGTAACTGCGCTGGCGTAGTGCAGCGTCGTGGTAGGCATTCGAAGACCGCAGTTCAACTCTGCATTGATTATCATTGGGCCTTATGGGTTCCAGGAGCCAATGGCGTTGTACAGCGGTGGTGACAGTATGCACCTCCGTGGACGTCACCGCCATGTTCTATCTATTCACTCACTTGCTACCTGACCATCAACAGGAGAGGACCTACACTGCAAGTGCTGCTGTGACCTGAGTCTGGAAGCGACAATTGCTAGAGGGTCTGAGGAAAGGGCCCCTGCCTTCACTGCGGAGGAGTTGGAGAGACTGGTGGATGGGGACCTCCCCCAGCACACATTACTCTACGGTCCTCCAGACAAACAGGTGAGTACACTGTGAGCATGATGCGTGGGCAATGCCTGTTTGGAATGGTGTGGATGTAAGCCATATGTTGGGGGTGCTGAGGCATCCTGGCCTGAATGCTGCATGAGAGGTGGTCAGTGTATGTGCGTCAGGGCATGGGTGGAAACAGGTGGGGAATGAGCATGACAGTCCGGACGGGTGAGTAATTACATTTTCCGCTGTCTTTTCCCTCTAGGTCAGTGCCCACCAGAAGAAGGGTATTTGGCGTGCCATCGCCAAGAATGTGTGGACCCTGGGGATCTATCACAGGCGGAGCACCCACTGCTGCAAGAGATGGGAGGACCTGCGCCGCTGGACCAAGAAGATGGCAGAGGCCCAGCTGGGGCTGGCCTCCCAACGTGGAAGGGGTGCCTGTCGCACCATGACCCCCCTGATGTTCCGCATCCTGGCGGTGGCCTATCGGGAGTTTGGATGGGCGCTTGAGGGCATCAGAGCAGCCACAAGGAGGTGAGTATAGATTCAGAAAACTGACTTTGCGTGCTTTATGAACTAGCTGGGTGGGGGATGTGGGTTATGGGTGCCCCTAGGACAGGGCGATCATGCCAGGGTAGGTCCCTTGTTTGCAGGCTCTGAAGCACCTCTCCCCAATGGTACATGTGGCCAACTGCTACTGGGCAGGGTCTTGTGGGTGTCAGGTGTGCAGGTGCTGGCATTAGGCATTGTACCCCATGGGCTGGTGACTACCTTAGTGAGTGGTTGGGCATGGCATGGTGCATAGGGCAGCTCAGTGTGTGTTGTGTCCGCCAACAGTAGTGGTGTTGCTGGCATTGACCATGTATATCCTCTGTCTATCCCCCCCTTCTTGCTTTGACACCCTTTCCTTGTGTGCATTAGCATCATGTGGCGAATGAGCAGAGGCACCGGCGACGGAGGGAGCTGCATCCCACATGGCCCATGAGGGTGAATCCTCTGGGGGTGAAGGCACCAGTGGGACAGAGAGGAGCTCCACGACGGGGACAGGAGGGGATACCAGTGACAGCGACTCCTCCTCTGATGGAAGCTCCCTGGCAGTGGCGGACACCTCTATGCCCACCTTAACAACAGGTACAGCTGCCACCCCCCCTACCAGCACCGCCCTCCCAGCAGCCCCTCAGTGTGTTTCCCGTCCCACTCACCCAGGAGGGTGGGCATCTCCTTCGCCTCAGGCACCTCAGGCCCTGCCCCAGTCAGCCCTGCTGCCCTCAGTGAGGAGGCTATTGACCTCCTGAGATCCCTCACTGTTGGGCAGTCATCCATTCTGAATGCCATCCAGGGTGTTGAGAGGAATTTGCAACAACCAAATGCATACCTGGGGGGCATTCATTCTGGCATGGCAGCCCAACAGAGATCATTTCAGGCTCTGGCCTCAGCACTGATGGCAGCCATTGTCCCTGTGTACAGCCTCCCCCCTCCAACTTCCACTACCCAGACCTAATCCCCTCTACCTCACCGTATCCCAAGCACACCTTCAGACCAGCATGCACACACATCAACACACAAAAATGGCTCAGGAAAGGATAAGTACCACACATCATCACACAGGCACTCCCACAAGCACCATACCCATGCACATATATCAACATTCACTTCCTTCACTGTGTCCCCCTCCTCCTCTTCGTCCACCTCCCTCCCAGTGTCGTCTCCACTCACACCTGCATGCACTACATCATCAGCCACTGCCTCCATCACCAGCATGCCCATCACAACACAACCCTCACGAGTAATCACCACCCCCACAACCATGCAAATGTCCCCTGTTTCCTCTCCCAGTGTGTCTGTGAGCCCTCCTCCCAAAGTACACAAACGCAGGCACATACCCACTCAACAGCCATCCACCTCACAACAGCCTCCAGCCCATGCACCTTCACCCAAACTCAGCAGACGTGCACCTCATACAACCACTACCTCTTCCTCCACTCCCACACCCCCTCCATCTTCCCGTCCCAGTGTGTCAAAAAAACATTTCCTGGCTAACGTTGACCTCTTCTTTACACCTCCCCCGTCTTTCCCCTAGGGCCAGAATGTCTAGATCCCAGGCCAGCACCTCAGGCACAAAATCGGCGTCCGTTGTGGTCCCTGCAAGTCTGAGAGGATCGAAGGGGGCACCCGTCAGGGCTGCCAGTGTGCCACCTACCGATGCTAAGGACCACCCAATTCCGCCACCTGCCAAGATTAAGAAGGGGCCGGCATGCAGCAGGGAAAAGACGCACCACCCACCCAGCAAGGCCTCAGCCAAAACCAAAGAGGACAGTGCCAAGGTCCCAGCAGCCACTACCAAGGTGGGTAAGGGACACAAAAGCAAGGCCAAGTCACCTCAGGGCACAGAGCCTCCTGGTGAGGGACTGGTGACCACCATTTCTCCTGACAGGCCAGCAACCTGTAACACGGTAAGCACCGCTGCCACGTTTTCCACCTGCACTGCCACCTGCCCTGCCATCTGCGCCACCCCCTGCACCGCTGCTGTCACACGACAGTCACCAGCATCCTCCCCAGTGGTCAGCAGTCCGAGGCTGCTTGAGATGGCCTGGTGTCTCCCTCCACTACTACAGACACCTGCACCACAGGCAGCACCGGCAGCGTCTCCACCGCAAACACCACCGCAGACACCGCCACCTGCACCGCCATATGCACCGCCACGTGTCCAGCCGGTGCCACTACATCAGACATCAGCAGAAGCCCCAGTGGGCAGCCGTCCGAGGCTGCAGGAGATGTCCTGGACCCTGCACACAGCACATGGGGCATCACCACCAATACTGGCACTACCAGCAGTTTGCAGCCTAAGTCGCCGCAGGATGGAGTGTGGCTCCATGGAGTATCATGCTACCTGTTCCCTGCACATCTCATGCCTCAGACACCCAGGTGAGGGAATGGGAACTGCCACACCCCAGGTGCAGCATCACTGGGCACAACGCCCCCTCCAGAATCAGTGGAAGAAGGCATCCACTCACCCTATCCTTGGCAGGATGGAGCACACTGGGCACAAGGCCCCCTCCAGAACCAGTAGAGAAGCCATCCACTAGAGAGATTGTGGCCCAAGCAGTGGGCAAACCACCTACTAGAGAGACTGTGGCTTTGCACTCCCCAGGACCAAGCAGTGGGCAAACCACCCACTTGAGAGACTTGAGAGACTGTAGCTTTGCATTCCCCAGGACATTGCTGTGGGCATGTTGCACCTCGAGGAGCAGTGGTGTAGTACCATCTTCCGGCTGAGGTGCCCCCCTCTCCTTCCCCCTGAGGTGTCTGTGTTTTTTCGACCTCATGCCCCTGTAGTGTTCTCTCCGTTTTAAAGCAGGAGTCAAGTGTGGGCTTCGCCCATGAAGTTTGGGCCCACTAGTCCATGGACATTTACAAGGGACAGTTGTGTACGGCCTTATGTACATAATGTAAATATTTGTATATACTGATTTTTTAAATTTGTTTGCTATATCTGCATGTTCCAAAATATCACTGATTTAACTCAATTCCTTTTATCCTTGCGTTCTTCCAGGGGGTAACGGTGTGTATCTGTAATATTTTTGGATGTGTTAGTGTGTATGGTGTTGTGGGTCAAGGTGGGGGTGTTGCATGTGTGTGTCACTCTCTTTGTCGTCCCCCCTCCCCTGTGTGCTAGGTGCAGAACTCACCGTCGTCCTCGCCGCCACCTTCTTTCTATTTCCTGGTGTATTAGTAGATACACTAACATGGGGAGGACCTGCAGCTCGGGCTCCATGGCGTCATGGTACTTCGTTGAGTGTCGAAAGGTGAGTGATTCCCCTTAAGTGTACTGTTTCCGCCATGCTTTTGATGTTGTTGGTACCTCCTCGGAAAAGCTGGCGGATTGGCCTCTCATAATACAGTGGGCAGCGTATTGTCTTCCGCCTGTCTGTTGGCGGTGACCGCCGGGGTGCTTATTGCTACCGCCCTGGCGGTCGGAGTGTTAAAGTGTTGTCTATGTTGGCGGTTTCCGCCATGGTCGTGATCCCATTTTTCCAACCGCCGGCCTGTTGGCAGTGTTACCGCCACTTTAACACCGACCGCCAGGGTTGTAATGAGGGCCATAATTTCCAAAATATCATTCTGCCATAATACCATGGCAAAATATATGTGAAGTTTAGAATCATAAATCTCAGTTCTACTTCTTATCGAGGCAGGGATAGGTGGACAGGATGTGCTGTAACGGGCATCAAGCCCCCTTGGTTGGCAGGACTCCAGCTTGGGAACAGGTCTGTAAAAAGAGGCACAATTAGTTTACTAGCGTGTAGGCTCTTCTTAACACAGCTTTGGTTTTATGCCACAAAACATAACATGTCAAAGGACATAAAGGTTAGAGTACCTAAAATCTCAACAGGGGCTTTCATCACATACAATGACTTTAGTCCCATACAGCACATGGAGTGAACAAAGTTCTCAAAGACAATACACTTTAGTCTTTCACCAAATCTGGGCTCCTGTTTCTTCACAGCAGCCAAAAAAGTATTTCTTAGCAATAACGATCAATTATTTTTTAAACATATAAAATCAGGATTTTTTCAAGAGTCAATTGTCTGCAAACAACACAAAACTGTAAATTGTAGCACTCTGGATTTCTGGTATTATTTAGGCTTTCTTGCACGTACTTCAACAAAAGGTTATTGTCCTTAATGCAGTCAATCTTTTTTCCAGAAAAAGGACCAAACAAGCCATACTGTGTTTGCGCTGGGTAGTTGTTCATCAAACCTCGCACAATATGAGTCCATGAATTTGTTACTAATTAGTTGTTGTCCTTTTTCCTGCAGATCGGGAGGTGTAGAGCCAATGCTACGTGGAGGATAGTTGCCAGGAAGCGAATCGCCCAGGGAACCTATGCCGATGGAAGGAGGAAAAGTCTATTGCCAGGCTACAGGAGGCTGGAGAGTCAGGTGAGGAGTAGAGATGAGGCCAGGCACAGGCACAATGAAATGCTTGGTTTAAGTAGTCTTGTTGGGGTGTGAGGCACAGTTTGTTGTTCTTCTTGTGAGTGGCTTAATTGCTTGTGTACCTAGGGATGAATCATCCTGTTTTTTTAAATATGTACATAGCAGGTGGTGGTTATAAATCAAGGATAAGCCATCATGTTTTTGCAATATGTACATAACACGTGCTGGTGATTAATCAAGGATGAGTCATGTTTTCTTCCACTTGCTGTAATTAATCAAGAATGAGTCATGTTTTCTTCTGCTTTGCTGTTGTGTACCTAGAGATGAGTCATCATGCCATATGCTCATAGCAATTGGTGATAACTTAGAAAACAAAACAATGTTCTTTCACATAATTTGGTTCAAACAACTGTGCTGTAACATCTCAAACAAAGTGAACCATAAATACATACACGCTAGTGCAAACGGGTACCACGGAGAAACACAATGGCCCTCATTATGACCTTGGCAGTCGATGTTAAAGCGGCGGTAATACTGCCAACAGGCCGGCGGTAAAAAAAATGGGATTTTAACCCTGGCAGTATCTGCCATCACAGACAGCCTCTTTAACACACTGACTGCCAGAGTGGTAACGGTCCCTGGGCTGGACACTTCGGTCTCCATCCCAGCAGCCATCACAATCACACCCTTGGGATTACGACCAGACCTGCCGCCATGGTTTCGTGCCAATCTTACTGCCATGAAAACCATGGCAGTAGGCACTATCAGTGCCAGGGAATCCCTTCCCTGGCAATGATAGGGGTCTCTCCCACCCCCTCACCCTCCCCAGAGTCCTTCCCCACCCTCCCCCTCCATCTCCTGCCCCCCGCACATATACACACCCACACGTGCACCCATATACACACATGCATACCCACCACCACCCACGCATGCACACATACGTACCCACACACCGCAACACATACCAGCATACCTTGTCGCACACACGCATTCACAACATACACTCACATTCAGTCATTCATGCATGCATTCAATGCGACTCACACCCACATGCACGCATACCAAAACATACACACACCCCCACATACACACAACACCCCCACCCCCCTTTCCTGTTGGAGAACCTAACTTACCTGCTGCAGGGAGTCTTCTGGCTGAAGACAGTCCGCTGCACTGCTGTCAGCAGCAGGGTCCTCCAGCAAAACACCGCCAGGCTGTATCATTGGTCATGATGCGGTCGGCCGTGTTTTGCTGGTGTGGCGGTGTTTTGCTGGCATGGCGGTGCCACCTTACCGCCATCCGCCGCCATGACAGTCGGTGGTATTCCACCAGCATTCTGGCGGAATACCGTGGGCGGTCATAATACACGTAGACAGCTGGTAGCCACGGCGGCGGCATGTTGGTGGCCGTCGCCGTGGCGGTAGGCTGCAGCTACGCCAAAGTTAGAATGAGGGCCTATGTCATACAACAATTTGTGAACTTTAAAAGCACATCCCTTTGTACTGTAGCATTGCGCATGAGTATGCTGCAGCATGAGGGAGTAGGGTTGTGACACCAGACTTCAATATGGTCCCTGTTACTGATATAAACCTGATACGCAGAGAAACTGTTTCAGTAAAAAATTGACATTTGCCTCTCATTCTTTACCTCACCATATTACCTGCTCTCTCTTGTTTGATACTCCAGCGCTGGGTGTGGTCTTGGTAAATCTGTCGACAATGGAAGAAAAAAGATCTGACATGCCGAAGCTGGGTTTCCAGGCCAAGGAGGTAGTGAGCCTGTTGCACTCAAGCCCCATAAAGATTTTTACCTTCAAACTTAGACAACGTTTTGGAAGTTGAAAACCTTTAGTGGAACAAAGCTGCACGCCATAGCTGAAGAGGGTTCATAAGGCTGGATATTATTGCTCTGAGGTCTTGCTGAACAGGATTTGCTGCTGCAGAGAAGAACATAGCTGGAGCTATCACAAAGTCCGGCTGACCGCTTTGCACCTTGGGTGGGTCGGCTGGAAGGAAGGTCCCGGTCTTCTTTTGGTTCTTCTGCCACTTTTTGGTGAAATGTTTTCTATGTCCCAACTTTCAGGGTTAGGCAGGAGTAGCACCTTCAACACCACTTTCAGGGCTTCAGGACCTGGAAGGCACCACTTGTTGGGTGGTGTTTAGACTTACTCCATCAGAGGCCAGATGCAAGGTTAAATGTTGCTGGAGCTTGTTATCTCCCTGTAGCGCACACAAGAGGCCAGCCACCTAGCCCTTTGGGTCACTCTGTCATCCTGGATTCAAGGAGATTGCCCTCTCTACAAGCAGCAAGGCAGACCTCAAGCAGCAGGGCAGTCGTCTGGAGAACACAACAAGCCTCAAGCAGTAGGACAGGCCTCTGAAGTACAAAGCAATTCTTCAGAAGTCTTCCATGGGTCCAGTAGTGCACTGAAGAGGTGGTTCAAGAGGTCCAATATTCATACCTAGTGTCAGCCTTTGAAGTGGAGAAGACATCCTGGTTATCCCCACATCTGCTCCTGCTAAATTCTTCCCCTCGCCTGCAATGGCTCCAAGTAGTCTGGGGTGACAAAAGATTGGTGTCAGGTTCCTTTTTGTGTGTGCTGGAGGCAGCCTTTTAAAATATAAGTGGAACAGGGAACAAAACTCCACCCCAACTATCCTGTCAACACCCAGTCCCCATTTGTCTCACTGTCTGGGAGGAATACACTATGGCCAACAGATAATGTATTCACAGTCATGTGACCTAGAATACAGATTGCAGATATCAAATGGTTAGTATTAGAAAATACTAACTTTGTAAAAGTAGTATTTTCTGAAATGTGATTCAAAATCTGACTTTACCATTACAGGGAATTTACATTTTAATTCATTTGAATCCAACATTGACTTCCCCATCTGTCCCCAATCAAAAGCTAGCACTTATAAAATGTAATAAGGTAACCTAATACAATTGAATAGGAGAGATAGGCCTTGCAGTAGTGAAAAACTAATTTAGGGGGTTTTCTCTACCAAGACATGTGGAATTTCAAAACACTTCCTACTTTTTTAAATAGAAGGCATCCTGCCCTGTGGGCTGTTTAGGACACTTTAGATGTGACTTACATGTGCTAAAACGTAAGGCTTAGGCCTGGAAAACCTTATTTAGCCAGGTTGAATTGGCAGTGTTACAACGTAATGACAAGCCAGAGTCATGTATTAAAGTGCTACTTAAGTGAGTGGCACAATGAGTGCTACAGGCCCACTAGTAGCATTTAATTTACAGACCCTAGGTACAGGTACTACCATATACTAGGAACCGACAAGTAAATGATTGTGCCAATCAGATGCAGGCCCATTTTACCATGTTTTAGCACTAGAGCACCAGCCCTTTAGCCCTGATCAGCAGTGGTAAAGTACACAGAGTTCGAATGTGAACAAAATAGGTTCAGCAACAGAAGCCATGGTGGAGACCCTGGAAAAGGGTCAGGTCCAACACTCTTCCACTTCTTTCTTCATTTATGAGTTGTATTGTCTAGCAGCAGTATGTATTTTAAGTTTTAAAAAGGTGCATGGCTACTGCTCATATCATCAACATCCATTCTTGCCCAGTTTGCATCATTTTTTACTCATTTGTATAAACTGAGCCTTCTGTAAATATCCACCTCCCCCCCTTGGGTGAACAGGCACCTAACACACTGCTACCCTTCTGCTCACGTTGGCGCTGTGAGCTGTCTATATGTTTTTGTCCTAAGTATAATTATAATAATAATTTGTGTGTCTTTTGCTTCCACCGTCTCCATCACACTGGTAATCACTGTGTCCCAAAACAAGATAAGATCATCTCTCTGGTCACTTGTACATAACACCAAAACACTTCTAACATAGGGTCAAAACAAACAAACACACTTTCAAACAAAAACTCAACTATGCTGTAGCCTGCTACCCATTTGGAAAGATGTATCGTCGCCCCACATCGGGACAAGAACTACAACATACATGTCACAATACAATATGATAAAATGTCCGGCTCATTACAAACACTCATCAAAACGAGAATAAATTATTGCACGTCTGCTACATCCAAGGTCATTATGATTGAACGGACTAGCCATAGAGTCATCCACAGAACATTCTCATAGCTTAAAATTGCCTTTTCACAGAACGCACATAAAATATATAAACAATCTCCAATATATCACGTCACACACATACCAACAACCACCTCCCAAGCGCTCATAACACACTTTCCCTCCATAGCACAATGCAGTACAGTGACATATGTTTAAGTTCCAGGTACCCAGACCGCTAAAGAGCCACACCAACGACCTAAAATTTAGGGATTTTATCAAGACTACGAAGGGGACATACACCACGTTAAGTATCATCATCATAAAATGTATTTCGAGAATAATCATGTAAAATCTATACAATACAAAACAAAGAAATCGGTATAATGAAATAGAGCAGATCCTGCCACGGTCGATCCATCTGCAATGTCAGCAATGTCATTTAAGTAGCATGTCTTTTGCTTATTTGTTGACATACATTTCTGAATCTCTGTGCTTTTCCATGTTTAACGTTTCTTAACGATGCGTGAATGGCGCACTATATGATTTAAGGTAGTACAACTCCTTGCTCACAGGCATAGAACAAGGGTGTCATCCAGTGGTGAATAAAGTTAACTGCATGACAGTATTGGCTTGGAAATTCGTACCTTTTAAACATCTGCTGAGATATGGTCACACATCAAAATAAGATGTCAAGGTACGTAATTGAATCTTTCGAGCTTTTCTGGTAACTCCTCTGCACACCTCAATGCGTACACAGCTTAACATCTTTGCCGCCTTTGTAGATCTTCCCCGCCGCCCAGCCTCCTCCTGCTGCTTTCATATAACTGACGTTTCTATGCACCTGTTTGTGATCCTCCTCAGCCGTGTCTTGCATTGTCTCTGCTGTTGTGTGCCTGTTATCTTGCTCTATTTGTGTCTGCTACTCTGCTTTTCTTGTGCTTATTTCTCCGCTTTTGTTTATTTTACTTTGCCTGTTATTCCCGCTTCCACTTTGCTTGTTATTCCGCTTCTTTTATTATGCATGTTATTCTGCTTTTCATTCTGCTCTATGTTGCATGTTGCTTCTTTTTTGTTTTGCCTGGTATTTTGATTCTATTCAGCTTTATTTTGCCCCTCATTCCACTTTTTATTCTGCTTCATTGCCTGTTATTCTGCCTATTTTGCTCTTGTCTGGTCTCCTGTTTCTGTGCCCCCTCAGCTGTTGTGTTGGGGGCCCTAGGCCCTCATACTAGAAAATAACTTGATGCAGACACAGTCGCATGGTGCTAGTAACTGGCCTCGGGCACGTGCTACCGGGCCTTTTTATTGGTAGGGTCACCTGACTGGTGACGCCTGTGTTGGGTGGGTGTGGGGTGTAGATGTAAGACCAGCCCACAGCCGAGTGGCTGGTAAAACACTAGAACGTGTCCAGCAGGACACTACATTCCTCCAAAACTTTATTGAGGAACAAAACAAAGTCCAACCTGCAAAATAAAACACAATAACAAAAACACCACCATCAGTCTCTCGGCTTCGAGAATGCAGGCCACAGTACTGCAGGGGACAGGTGCAGCTGGGAGCACCCGGACAACTCCGTACAAGTCCATGATTTAACCCGGTTCAGCTGGGCACGAACACTGAGTGGATGGAGTCCAGACTCTGTGACAGTCAGGTGGTTGGTTAAATGTCCACTCATGCACTGCAGTTCAGTCCTGTGGGCACTCGTGGCAAGGCTGGTGGTGAATACAGTTCACTTTATTCGAACTGGGTGTATCATTTGAATTGGGTTCATCATTCAAAATCGATGCATCAGTCGAATTGGGTGCATCAGTTGAAATGGGTGCATCAGTAGAATTGGGTGGGTGCATCAGTCAAATTGGGTGCATTGGGAGCGTTGGTGGTGTCCGCTGCGAATATTCTTCTTGAGACATCCTGGCTTCATGAAGGCAAATCCCTCGAAGACGGATGACATCTGTGATGGTATGAAGTCCTCCTCTGAAACCTTTGTACATCCTGATACTTTATCGGTGGAGTTGCTTCCAGACCACCTTTCGTTTGTGGATTCTTCACTCTGGAACTTCCTTGAGGCCTTTTCACTGGGTTTGTCACAAGACCAACGTGGGCCATCTCTGGGCTGCTGCAGGCTCTCTGACAGGAGCCACGGTCAAGTCATATGTGCAACCGCAAGGGTGGATGTTTCACAGTCAGTGCGCTTGCCAATATGGACCAGGTGTAGTTGGGCTCTCAGATGGTCTCAGGAAAATTGTCTCATGTTGGCAGGAGGGTGTCTAGTTGGTGTTGTATTAATTCAATGAAGTCAGTCTTGGTGTGCTGTGACCTGTTGGAGTCTACATTGCACAGCCTTGCTGTCTCCTTGACTTCATTGGTGGGGCAATGTCAAATCCCTCTCTCGCACTTGGGGAGGCCTCTTGTTTAGATTGCCACGGGACTGCTTGTGGTCTGCGCTGGGGCTGCTCGTGTGCCATGTCAGGGCAGCTGCAAGACCTCTGAGGAGCCACTGCCTAGTCGCTCATGTAATCACAGGGGTAGATGGTTCTAGGTCACAACTCACTCTTGCCACTGAGAGCAGAATACAGGCAGAGTGGTCATTGGTTGACTGGTTCTTCAGAGCATCAAAACAACAGTGTAGGACTCATGTCTGGTTGTTTAACTGCTCCTTTGATGGATACCGTGATGCACATGGCAATGATAGTGCTTGCCATTCGGAGACCTGGATGACGAGTGATGTTGCTGGAGTGAGGGTGACTGGAGGGACTTCACTATAGCTAGTGCAGTCTTTCTTTTCCTCAGGTGCAGATGCTAGCAGTGGTGCCATCTTCTTCAAGCAGCCGGTGACGGGTGGCTTGGACAGTCGCACTGTGCAGTGTACGTGGTTCATGCCTGGCATCTTACATTTGGTACTCTCACTGAGCTGTCTCCAGTGACGTCACTGCACCCCGGTGGCTGTCTTGTCTGTGGGTGCACTCTTCCTTTGTTGCATGAGTCCTCCATCTCTCCATCCTGTGATCTTACGCTCTTGTTCTCCTGTGGTCGTCAGGTGTTGCAGTGTGACAGGTGTTGTCACACAATCTCCTCTCTTCCTTCTTCACAGCGTGTTGTTGCCCCACGCTTTCTTCTCCTTTGTTGTGGCATCTGGCCACCTCCCTTACTTTTGTGTGGACCTTTCAAAGGTCCTGTCCTGTCCAAGGACTAGGCGTCTTCTCAGTGTTGCTGTGGTGGCAACATGCCACTCAGGGTGTGCGACTCTCCTCTTGCCTGTTGCGAGTCACTGCCGACTCCGTCTTGAGGCAGTGTGGAGGAGGACACTCCTTGATCAGACTCTGGCCCAATGCAGGGCAGTGACGGTGGGTCGCTTCCTTTCCGGCCTGCTCTTCACTTGAGGGCAGTGCTGGCGCTTCAAGACAGTGCCGTCCGTGCTCTGTCCATCTTCTCGGGATCCTGCCCGTGTTGTCAGCTTCAGTGGTACAGCTCTCTGTGCACCTCTGACATTGTTTCTTTTCCTTCTGGGTGTCTTCTGTTGATGCCTGGCATATCCCTCTTCTGTCTTGCAGTGATGTCCATCACTGCTGGGGCATGTGGCGTCCTTTCGGCAGTGGCGGCGGACGTCCGACAGGGGCTGCGCAGGCCATGCGCGCTCTCTTCATGCCTCAAGTGGCACTGGCGTCCATTTCTCCCCGTTGCAGCTTGGCTGGGACAGCTGCAGTCTTCTCCTTCTCTGTGCAGCGTCATACACGTCATTTCCATCTTATGCGCTGTTTCTGTTTTCTGCGCAGTTTTAGTCTGCGGGCACGCTGTTGGTCAGGCACAGTCACTCTCTGGGGTGTTGCTGTAAACTTGTCTTGCAACACAGCTTGTTTCCCTGTTGAAGCAGAAAGAAGGATGTAGTACCTACTTTGGCCACTAGATGCCACTAGTGCACTTTTTTTTCACCTGGAGAGACAGTCTTCCCTCCTACTGGGCCTCGCTTGTCCAAACAGGAGCCACTTCCAGAAGGAGTCCCTGAGGCTGGAGGGGGCTGCAGAAGCTGCAGGTAAGTTTTCTTTACATGTTTTTTCCTTTTCTTTCTTCTTTTGTATCTTTCTTCTGTCCTCTTTTATTTTCTTTTTTGTTAACCAAAGGACAAAGCCTCGTGGAAAAGGGAAATCTCTGGGCAGTTTACATATGTATATATATTTTTTATTTGAGCCTCTCAGTGTGGAGGGAATAAAGCTGTGGTGGGGGTCAGCTTTGTTGGTGCAGGCCGTCGCAGGCCTGTGCTGCGAGCACCCCCTTGGCATCCGATGTGGTTTTAGATGAGGGGCGGTCCCCGGGCACTTTTCTTTTCTTCAGTGCGGTGCGTGTCTGCACCCTTGCACTACTCTCCTCACACGAGGCCACAGCAGCCCTCCTGCACGCTGTGCTTCCGGCATGATTATTTGGACGAGCGGTGGGGGGATGTCCCTGGGCATTGTTTTGTTCCCTGGTGTGCGATAGCACCAATGGGGCTCTGTTATAGCGTCCGCTGCAGCCTTTCACTGACAAGGGGTGAGGGGGGCAGCTCCGGCCATTTTCCACTCGGTGTGCGACAGCACCATCACATCAACCACGTCGCAGCAGCTTTCATTAACGCTGCAGGCGTTTCTCTGAAGTTCTTCCTCATGCAGCAGGCTGACCTCGTTTAAGTCTTTCGTGGGCTGGCACCATGTGACTCGCGGGCATGCTCCTCTGCTTCTCCCAGCATAGCCTACATTTTCCTTTCTAGGGGGCAGCTGCATGGAGCTCCGCCAGCTCTCGCTCATGTCAGGCAGCTCCTATTGGTAGGGCGGCACACCTCCTCACATTGCGAGCCGAAGAAAACACTTCTCCCTCTCCGCAACACCTTCACTTTACCAAGCTGCAGGGCTGAAATGCTGTGCAGTATCTCGTGGTGGTCGCAGCAGACCACGCAATGCGGTGTGGCAGTCAGCATACTGGTACCGCATGGTGCTGCAGCGGGACATAGGAGTACGTGTGGGCAACCGCCCTCGTCACCAATGTTGTGTTGGGGGCCCTAGGCCCTCATACTAGAAAATAACGTGATGCAGACACAGTGGCATGGTGCTAGTAACTGGCCTTGGGCACGTGCGCCCAGCCCTTTTTATTGGTAAGGTAACCTGACTGATGATGCCTGTGTTGGGTGGGTGTGGGGTGTAGATGTAAGACAAGCCCTCAGCCGAGTGGCTGGTAAAACACTAGAACGTGTCCAGCAGGACACTACATCGGCATCCGCTTTTCCCACTGCTAGGCGCTTACACCACCTCCTGCTTCCTGCCTTCCAGCACCCCGCCCAGGACCTACTTAATGAAGGCCACACCTAAAGAAAGAATGTCAGAGCTCATCTGCGCCTGGACCATGCCCAGCGCCAGGAACCCTGGTTCTTCTGCCCTGCGCACATACACTGCTGCAGACATTAGAGCCCTAAACCCTGGGAGCATTGAAAACTGCTGCTGCACCTCCCCACACCCCACCAGGTTCTCTTGCCAGCACTGCTGCTTCACCTGCAGCACAGAAGCAACCAACAACGCCAGTGACACGACAGTGTCCAGCACACCAAACAAAACCACCACAGCACATCTCCAGTGCATTCTGCTCAATGCATGATAGCTTTGCAGAAAAGCCACAGAGATCTGGGACACAATCTCATCTCTCACCCTGACATTATCTTCCTCACGGAGACCTGGCTGAACCCCATGTCCGCACCAGACATTGCCATAACCATACCTAAAAGCCACAAGATAAAACATTGAGACTGAATCAACAGACAGAGAGGTGGAATTGCCATCACCTACAAGGACACCATCCACTGCACAACCTCCCTGGACTCAACCCCAATTTTCCAACTACCCACAGACTGAAGAAGCACCATCAGAGGCACCCTCGCATACAGACCACTGGGACCATGCCCCAGCTTCTACAGTGCGATCCCTGACCTCATCTCTCGATTGCCACCAACTCTGAGCACTTTATCTTCCTACGGGATCTGAACGTCCACCTCAACAACCCCAATGATACCAATACAACTGACCCCCTGGAAAGCATGAGCAGCATCAGCCTCAAACAACCAGTCAACAACCCCAGCCACATTGTAGGACACATGCTCAATCCCATTTCTACGTCCAGCAACAGGGTCAAGTCCAACCACATTTCGTAGCCCACCTGGACCAAACACTGCAGCGTCCACTTGTCCATCTTAGAAACAACCAACACCGGCAACATGCTACCACCTCCACACACAGAAACTGGAAAAAGATATCAGAACACCAGTGGAGCAATGCTCTCAACTCCCACTTACCAGACACAACACCCAACCCAGAACTGGTAGTGAAGAACTTCTTCAAGTGGATCACAGAATGTGCGGACACAATCACCCCTGCCAAGCCAGTCAAACCCAAAGAACCTGCCAGAAAGGCCAGCTGGCTCATCGAGGACCTGAAGACCACCAAGCGCACCTGCAGACGATTACAAAGGAAGTGGTTTACCAACAAAAAGACAGGAGACCATATCACCTTCTCAACAGCACTCAACTAGTAACACCGCCTCCTGAAAGAAACAATGAAGATCACTCTAGCAGACCAAATAGAAGCCAGCACAAACTGCAGGAAGGAGCTCTTTGTCATCATGACAAAGTTCTTCAGTCCTGAAGTTCATCGGGAACATCACCCCCTCCTAACAACAGTGAAAATCCTGGTGTACTTGATCCAAGACTAGATCTCAGCCATCTACGAAAACTTCAGACCCAAACCACCTGACCACTAACAGCATCAGCCTGCTCATACCCATGAACACTAACCTCAAACACCTTCTCACCAGTTGGGACCCTCTCAAAATCAAGCTGTAATCTCCATCATGAACTCCGCACACTCTGGGGCAGCCACAGACCCCTGTACCCACCAAATGTTTATAGTTGGGAGCAAGAAGATTAGCAATGAGCTCAAGATATTGCTAAACATATGCATCATCACAGCCTCCTTCCCTGAAAACTGGAAACATGCCGAA
This sequence comes from Pleurodeles waltl, assembly GCF_031143425.1. Lineage (NCBI taxonomy): Eukaryota > Metazoa > Chordata > Amphibia > Caudata > Salamandridae > Pleurodeles > Pleurodeles waltl. The sequence goes on from NC_090446.1 coordinate 380,999,535, forward strand.
GTGAGGCCCCTCCGAAAGAAACCATCTGCTGACCCAAGAGAACTGAAAAACTACTGGCCCATCTCTCTGCTCCCCTTTCCAGGGAAGCTTCTTGGAAAGGCAAGCAACCAGAAACTCACCAAACACCTAAAACACAACAACCTCCTTGACCCCTCTCAATCCAGAATGAAAGACAGCCCTGATTGCAGCCACTGATGACGTCAGGGTCCTCATGGACTGTGGCGAAACAGCAGCCCTCATCCTCCTGGGCCTGTCAGCTGCCTTTGACACCGTCTCCCACTGCATCCTTATCAACATACTCCACCACATTGGTATCCAATGAGACGCCCTCAAATGGATTGCACTGTGTTGCCGGGCTGGAGAGAGCCTGCACAGGCTCCCAGTCTGCATCAGAGCACCCTGGCTGGGTGCTCCCAGCCAATCCTGACTCCACTTTGAGCAGCGTCAGGGTTGGCCTCAGGGCAGGCTGGGAGTCTGTGCTTACAGCGAGACGGAGGAGAGCAGAGCGGAAGGAGCAGCACGGGAAAAAGGTAAGTTTAATTGTAATTTTATTTTTTTATTTTTTGGGGTCACTCCCCACTCACCCTGTTCCTTTTCCATTGTGTGAGCAGCACCTGAAACTGTTCAGATCAAAATACAATGGATTGAAGAGTGCATTGACACATTCAGTACCGAAGTCTGAGCATTTTCATTGAGTTTACTGCATGCATGACAATATATACGGAATAATTGTTAATGTCATCATTTTATTTTCTTACAGTGAGTTTATCTGGATCGTATTTACACATGGCTATGGAGCAGACTTTTTTGAAACGTACGTGATGATGCTGTTGCAGTGTGATCAGTCATAAAATGTAAAAAAATTGTTATGGTATAAGAGACGCTTAAGTACGGAAGTAAATTCTGTCAGCCCAAAGCACTGCTAACCCCACATGACTTCAAACAGTACATTGTAGTCCATTAGTGGATTTAGCCAATATTCAGAAATGTGCAGGTAGTTGCTTTAAGTGAGATGACAAAGATGCACAGAGGAGGGTGTAAAATGGGTTGGGTCTGAAGCATATCTGACAAAACCCCACAAGAGGAGTGGCCTATGTATCTAAGTCGCCACCTAATACATTTGAAATATAAGCCCGATCTTGACAAATCTAAAGTCATACGGGACAAAAAACGAAATCAGCAGGCATACAGAACAGATCAATTAAATAGTGTTATGTCATAAGTGGTAAAACGATGTACTATCTTTAAAAATAAACAGCGCATGACTGCTTGCTATTACTGCACTGGAAGAGTCAAGGGAAGAATGTTGGGGCACCTTTATTAATCTTTCACACAACACTGCACATCTACCAAAGTCCATTATATGAAGCCTAGGTTATTATACAGGAAGGTGTTCGTACAAGTAAAAAAAAAAATTATGCTTTAATACTTTTCCCACTAGGTATGTGTGATGTACAGTGCGGCACACATGCAAAATTGGACAAATGTAGCGAGTTTTAAAACTTGCTCCACGGTTACGCCTGCCTCCTGGAGATATTAGTTTCTGGCACAAATCCCTTTGTATGAATCTTAGCAAATAGGCATTTGCATCAAAATCTCTGGATGGTTGCATCGGACTACCCATGTACCATCAATGGAATGCCCCTTTGAGCAAAAGTGGTGCAAAATAGCACATACCGCTAGTTAGTACTACTTTGGTCAACTTTACAATTCAAACCCTAATTTACTTTAGAATATAAACACCAAAACTATATGCACTGAGACCCATATTTATAATCTGTGTGCACTGAATTAGCGTCATTTTTTTAAAATGCTAATTCATCGCAAACCTAACTCCATATTTATACTTTGGCGCTAGATACGTTTTATGCCAAAGTTATGGAGGTAACGTTGTTTTCTGGAGGGAAAAACCTACCTTGTGTCAATGAGATGCAAGGTAGGCGTTCCCGTCCAGAAAAGGATGATATGGCCTTTGTGCCATATTTATCCCCTATTCTAAAATCCAGCACAGGGAGACGGGGGCCTTAAATAATGGCGCTAAGCTTGCTTAGCACCATTATTTAACACCTGGATATGGGCAGGTGTCAGGGGACCTGTAGGCATATTTCCATGGTCAGAGACCATGGAAATTGCAAAGAAGTCCTTCCCTGGCCCCAGGTACACCCCCACCCAGCCCCACCCACAGCAGGAGGACACCTAAGGAAGGGGGACCCATCCCAGGTAAGTCTGGGTGAGTATTTTTGTTTTCCCCAACACTGCTCATGGGCCCTGACTTGGGGCCCCCTGCACGCGCTGGCCCCAATGGCCATGCCCAGGGGACATTTGTCCCCTGGGCATGGCCATTGATGTGGTGGGCATGACTCCTGTCTTTACTAAGACAGGAGCCATGTCCAGGGGGGTTGTGCTCCAGAAAATGGCACTACACTGCTTAGAGGTAATTTTTTTGCCTCTAAACGGTGTAGCACCATAATTCGGCACACAATCCCCGGTTCCCCCTACGCCTCCCGAGCCCTGTTAGTGTCCTTTCCAAGGAGGCTAACAGGGCATTAGCGCCGGCTAGCACCATTCCATAAACATGGCACCCGGCCGGCATCCTGGAATGGCGCTAGCCGACGCAATACTTTTTCACGCAAAACTGCGCTAACTCAGCCGAACAACTTACTTTTAGCGGCGGGGTGGAACAGCGCCTAGAAGCAAGAGTGAATGTCATCCAAATAACATACCACCAACTCAGAAGAGATACAGAAGCTCTAGGGTGCCAAGACAGAAAACAATAGGCAATTTGTTTCCTTGGAAGGAGGTTCTCCAGAAGGGGAAGGACATTGCAGAGCAGGAAAAGCCCGGTGTCAGTGAAACAAGTCTGTGCAACAGTCACAATTAGATTTGTGGAGAATAGGGGCAACTACAGGCATCGCATACAGATCCAGCAAGACCAAAGAGGACAAGAGTGGTAAACATATGCGTTAAAAAATACATGAAATTGGGAATTTAGTGTGGTTTTACGACCGATGAATACAACTCTTTATTTTATATTTCTATCCTTTCTCGCTCTCCTTTTGCCTTTCCTCCTGCCTGACTTTTTCCTTGTTTTTTGTGACTTTACATGACTCTGTACATATGGCCCCCTTTCACACATTGCTCTGTGTGAAAGGGGCATTCCATGGATGGTGGCGTAGTGGTGAGACAACGCGAAGAAATAACATTATTTATCCCTGTTTTTTCCTCTTTCTATGTGTACTGCAATCTGTAGCAAACATAGAAGGAGGAAAACACGACTTGTGATTGTTTTTGTGGAGGAATGGGGTCCCTTCCTGAACAAAAACAATCATGCTGGCAATTCAGGCATCCTTGCACCATGGGGGTACCAAAGTGGCAACGGGGGACAGTAGAAAGGTATGCTGCCCCCAAGATTTAGAGAGGCAATGTCTAAGGAATACCTACACTGAAGAAAATAAATGTATATTGTTTTTAACTAATCTTTACAATCTCACGGGATCGCAAATAATAAAAAGGAGTAGATGAGTTCTCCATACACCATAGGTTTGAATACATACTGTGGTGCTTTTTTGGAGACAAAAGTGCATGAGAGATAAGTACTGTGATGAGTAGATGGTTCATATTCATGGGGGACGTTCAATCTTGTGTGCATCCTATGAGACTCGCCTGGAACATGACTGGGACTGCCACAAGGTGTTTTCCGATCCCGGGAGAGTCTTGCGAGATCGTGTGGGGGAAGTAAAAAAAGGGCTAAGGCTCAACCAACAGTAACCATTCTTATTCTAAGGTTGAAGAAATTATGTACTGTGGGTGCAAAAGCAGGGATAGCTCAGATTGTTCTTGGTGGTTTGGAGGAGAAGGAAGCCTGTTGGAGTTGTGCTCAACAGAAGTGACTGAATTTGTAACTGAGACATTCTCTTCTGGTGCATATAAGCACCTGCTCTAAGTGCAAGTAATTAGAAATATACTTTATGAACTTTGTTGAAGTGTCTGTAAGTGCATTACTGTTGGTAAATATATTCCATAAAAGGCTTAGTGAGTCACAAAATGTTTGCAGAGGTACATGTTTATTAATATATGTTTTAAGGGGTAGATGTTAGAATGTGGAGAGATATCACCAAGCAGGGCCGGCTCTAGGGCGGAGCGACTGCTGCCACCCCACCAGATGTTGACTTCGGGTGGGGACACCATGTTCTGGTTTTAAAAGCACCTGCTTCCGTGTTCCTTGCCTCCACCAATTTTCAACAGTTAAAATGCCACGATAACTCCAGTGATTGATGGGCCTTCTGGATAGAGCTAGAGTTTTGTCTAGTGGATGTTTTAACTCATCGCAAGGCAGGGCAGAGGGTTAATATACCTGCTGCACAGAATGTAAATTTAAATAGGTCATTGGATTACTGCTTTTGCTGGGGAGATACTTTAGTTACTTGCACTTTATAAGTTAAAATCTTAACATGGAACAATGGGCTAGAAACTGTCATCAGAGGGCTTTGTGTAAACTACAAGGTATAGATTAGAGCGCTTTTGTTTTTTTCTGTGTCTTTCATTATCCTAATGTTGCAAAAAGGGTATATTTGGGTAGAAATTATAAAGACAACCCCAAACTATGGATAAACATTTTAAATTCTTAATTTGTGCTTCTCCAGATCGAGCACTAATAAACTATACTATACTGCCTACCAGTATGGAAAACGTGACTCATACACCTTGTAGTCCTCTGTCTGATATAACATTTCCTATAAACTGATTTACACAGTATAAATAATTGTATCTGTGGAATGTGTGTGTAATGTAAAGTGCTCTTACACCCTACACTAGTATGAGTGGTGCTATAAATCTAATTAAATGCGTCTGAGAGAGTGGTAAGGAGTCTTGAGGGACACTGTTAAAGGATGGTAGTGAGGGAATTTGTGGCAGAGGTAATCACTGGGTGGCGCCAACAAACACTGTCACACAGTGCACCGCCAGCGCTAAAGCCGAACCTGTCACCTAGTCTTGGATATTGTGTTAAAATATGAAATGTTCAATCTGCATGTAATGGTAAGTAAAAGAGGCAGTGTTTCTGAAATTATAAAACAAAGCATCTGTAATCTGTTAAGACAAGGCTTATTGTTTTATGAACCTTACTGAGCACATACTTTACCCCATGAGATGTTTGAGTGGAGATATTGCTATTTCTAGAGTGAAATACTGAGCTCACTGTTAGGAAAGGTGTGTAGAGAGGAATGTGTTTGTTAGAAATTAGGTCTCTAGTTGGCAAAGGTATGCACCCCGTCTAAATAGCATCTACAATCCTGGTCAGGGTAAGTCAGATACACTGCCTATATTAACCTGTGCTCACCCCTTGATAGCTTGGCACAGAGCAGTCAGGCTTAACTTAAGAGGCAATGTATAAAGTATTTGTGCAACACTTAAATTAGAGTAACACAGTGAAAACATCACAAAAATACTCCACACAAGATCAGAAAAATAAGGAATATTTATCTGAGTAAGACAAGGCCAAGAACTACAAAATCCAATAAGTAGAACTCAACATGTGAATTTTTAAAGAATAAACTGCAATACAGAAATCAATAGAGCTAAACAGTTACTTGAGGTTGCGCTTAAAACGGGGTAAATCCAAAGTTCAGGCCGACCACGATGGAGGCAGGCCGGCTACAGGACCCATGCAGGGCTTGCTAAAAAGTACTTAGGATCAAGGACAGCGTCGATGTCGAGGAGGCAATGCAAAGGTGATGTGTCGGTTCCAAACCCCAGAGACTGGGGGATGCATCGTTGTTGAGCCGCACAGTCATCGAAGCAGTATTCTAGAAGTACAGAGTCAAACCATCTGCAATAGAGTTGATACCTCATCAGTGAGCCCCGAAATGAAGGAAATGTGCTGGAGCTGGTAATTATGCATCAATCTTGAGCCACAAATTCAGCAATGTGAAGTCCTATTCAGGTGAAAGTTTCCCTCCTATCATCCCAGGAAGGCCCATCAGCATGGTGATGGACCATCAGTATGTAAATGTCACACCCCAACTTCCTTTATGTGCGACTGTCTAGGGGGGATGCAAAAAGTACAGCTTTCACCCACCCCAGACATTTATTCAGAAGCAGGGAGAGGCATAGACTGGTTAAAGTAAGAAAAAATCAAGGGCCAGATGTACGAAGCAGTTTTCAAGTTGCAAACGGCGAATCGGCCTTTTTGCGACTTGAAAAATGCTATTTGGGATGTACAAAGCCCCAACTGAGACTCAATAACTTGTTACCGATTCACAGTTTGGGTTTTGCGATTCGGTATTAGGAAGGGGTGTGACAAGGGCATCCCTTCATAATATCGAATCCAGATGGTATGTATGATTGTTTTGTGAATGTGAATGAGGTCACAAAACAATCGCAGTTAGAACCAGTTTCAAATGCCTTCCCCTTTGTGAATGGTAGCGAAAATATTTTTTCAGACCAGGCAGTGGTCCCACAGACCACTGCCTGCGCTGAAAAAATGAAAAGAAAACTTTTCATTTTTGATTTTGAAATGCATCTAGTTTTCCAGAAAGGAACATGACGTTAGTGGTATAATACAAATAAATATGACTGTGGCAGAAAAATGTAGGAATCTTAAGAGAATGTAGTGATGTATCATTGTTATCAATTACTGATCAGTATGTAACTTTATACTGTTTTGATTATTATGTCTTTTATAGGGAGAAAAGGGAACACAGAAGCTATGAAAACAGAAGTTCGATGCCACACAATATATAAAGGAGTAAAACAAAAATTGTTTACATTGGAAGAAAAATGGAGCAATAACTGTGTGGAATGCAAGGAAAAAATATAATTGCACAAAGGATGCTGTTATTACTGCCTTTGGTAACATTTGCACCCTTGAGGAAGCTTGTACTGTGTAGCTCTACTTGTTTTTGATAACACAATGGTCCGCTTACTTAAGCAGAAAAAAGTGCCTAATGTATATAAGGGGGTATCTTCTTAATCAGTGAGTACCTGGGGAGAGGTTGTATATGCCAATTGAAACAAACAATGTGTAGGCTGCTGAAGAGCTGTGTAGATTGGCTGCACAAGCTACATTTCTCATAGCTATCCTTTTAGAATGACTGCACCTACCATACTCCTACTTTCCTGTAAAGGATGCAATACACAAGTTGTTTCCAGTTTCCTAGCTGAACTCTTTTTTGCGTCTTTAGCAAACTGTTTTGCCATGTAGCCTGCCAGAAACAGACTATTAAATGTGATATTGTTTGGCAGGCTATGGAGGCTGAAGCAAAGAAAAAGGAGATCAATGTACATCAAAATCTAGTGAGCAAATGAAGCAAAAGGGAAGGAGTTAATACTGCCTAGTAATGAGAGGGAAGAAAAATGTAAATAATTTGTACACATTTGTAAAACATTTGGCGCTACTCCTGCAGAGTAAATAGGGGCTCATTATAAATAATGTGATGCCCCCTTTTAATGCCTGCTCTAAGTGGCGCTAAGGTGGTGCTAGGGGCTCTTAAATCTGCCCCTAATGCCACTTGTATCCATCATCCACCTGGGACTTTCCAACAGGTCATCCACTTTAAGGCAATCAGCTGTTACCGGAGACCAGGATATTCTTCTCTGTCTAAGGCATGACCTTCGGCTATATCCCAGTGTATAACCTCATCCCCCAGCCAGACAAGAGGTGAACCCTAGGGGACTTCCAATATCTAGTGATCTGACGCTTGGCTAAGAGAAGTTCCAAGTCCACACAGCTCATCACGGTTCTAGAATTCTTGAGGCATGGACACAAACCCAGGAGACAGTGTTCTACATTATTCCATAGGTTAACCCCAGCAAGTGCAGAAAGGGCAGTATTGACATCTGCCCAGTAGAGCGTTGTAGGAGGCTGGACTGGCTTGTAGTGAGTACCAAGGGGTACTTGCACCTTGCACCAGGCCCAGTTATCCCTTATTAGTGTATAGGGTGTCTAGCAGCTTAGGCTGATAGATAATGGTAGCTTAGCAGAGCAGCTTAGGCTGAACTAGGAGACGTGTGAAGCTACTACAGTACCACCTAGTGTCATATGCACAATATCATAAGAAAACACAATACACAGTTATACTAAAAATAAAGGTACTTTATTTTTATGACAATATGCCAAAGTATCTTAGGGTGTACCCTCAGTGAGAGGATAGGAAATATACACAAGATATATATACACAATAGCAAAAATATGCAGTATAGTCTTAGAAAACAGTGCAAACAATGTATAGTTACAATAGGATGCAAAGGGGAAACATAGGGATAGGGGCAACACAAACCATATACTCCAGAAGTGGAATGCGAACCACGAATGGACCCCAAACCTATGTGACCTTGTAGAGGGTCACTGGGACTATTAGAAAATAGTGAGAGTTAGAAAAATAACCCTCCCCAAGACCCTGAAAAGTGAGTGCAAAGTGCACTAAAGTTCCCCTAAGGACAAAAGAGTCGTGTTAGAGGAATAATGCAGGAAAGACACAAACCAGCAATGCAACAACTGTGGATTTCCAATCTAGGGTACCTGTGGAACAAGGGGACCAAGTCCAAAAGTCACAAGCAAGTCGGAGATGGGCAGATGCCCAGGAAATGCCAGCTGCGGGTGCAAAGAAGCTTCGACTGGACAGAAGAAGCTGAGGTTTCTGCAGGAACGAAAAGGGCTAGAGACTTTCCCTTTGGTGGACGGATCCCTCTCGCCTTGGAGAGTCGTGCAGAAGTGTTTTCCCGCCGGAAGGACGCCAACAAGCCTTGCTACACGCAAATCGTACGTTTGGCGTTTTTGGACGCTGCTGGGGCCCAGGAGGGACCAGGAGGTCGCAAATTGGACCTGAAGAGAGAGGGGACGTCGAGCAAGACAAAGAGCCCTCACTGAAGCAGGTAGCACCCGGAAAAGTGCCAGAAACAGGCACTACGAGGATGCGTGAAACGGTGCTCGCCGAAGTTCCACAAAGGAGTCCCACGTCGCCGGAGACCAACTTAGAAAGTCGTGCAATGCAGGTTAGAGTGCCGTGGACCCAGGCTTGGCTGTGCACAAAGGATTTCCGCCGGAAGTGCACAGGGGCCGGAGTAGCTGCAAAGTCGCGGTTCCCAGCAATGCAGCCCAGCGAGGTGAGGCAAGGACTTACCTCCACCAAACTTGGGCTGAAGAGTCACTGGACTGTGGGGGTCACTTGGACAGCGTCGCTGGATTCAAGGGACCTCGCTCGTCGTGCTGAGAGGAGACCCAAGGGACCGGTAATGCAGCTTTTTGGTGCCTGCGGTTGCAGGGGGAAGATTCCGTCGACCCACGGGAGATTTCTTCGGAGCTTCTGGTGCAGAGAGGAGGCAGGCTACCCCCACAGCATGCACAAGCAGGAAAACAGTCGAGAAGGCGGCAGGATCAGCGTTACAGAGTTGCAGTAGTCGTCTTTGCTACTATGTTGCAGGTTTGCAGGCTTCCAGCGTGGTCAGCGGTCGATTCCTTATCAGAAGGTGAAGAGAGAGATGCAGAGGAACTCGGCTGAGCTCATGCATTCGTTATCTAAAGTTTCCCCAGAGACAGAGACCCTAAATAGCCAGAAAAGAGGGTTTGGCTACCTAGGAGAGAGGAAAGGCTACTAACACCTGAAGGAGCCTATCAGCAGGAGTCTCTGACGTCACCTGGTGGCACTGGCCACTCAGAGCAGTCCAGTGTGCCAGCAGCACCTCTGTTTCCAAGATGGCAGAGGTCTGGAGCACACTGGAGGAGCTCTGGACACCTCCCAGGAGAGGTGCAGGTCAGGGGAGTGGTCACTCCCCTTTCCTTTGTCCAGTTTCGCGCCAGAGCAGGGGCTAAGGGGTCCCTGAACCGGTGTAGACTGGCTTATGCAGAATTGGGCACATCTGTGCCCAACAAAGCATTTCCAGAGGCTGGGGGAGGCTACTCCTCCCCTGCCTTCACACCATTTTCCAAAGGGAGAGGGTGTCACACCCTCTCTCAGAGGAAGTTCTTTGTTCTGCCATCCTGGGCCAGGCCTGGCTGGACCCCAGGAGGGCAGCTGCCTGTCTGAGGGGTTGGCAGCAGCTGCAGTGAAACCCCAGGAAGGGCAGTCTGGCAGTACCAGGGTCTGTGCTACAGACCACTGGGATCATGGAATTGTACCAACAATGCCAGGATGGCATAGAGGGGGCAATTCCATGATCATAGACATGTTACATGGCCATATTCGGAGTTACCATGGTGAAGCTACATATAGGTAGTGACCTATATGTAGTGCACGCGTGTAATGGTGTCCCCGCACTCACAAAGTTCAGTGAATTGGCTCTGAACAATGTGGGGGCACCTTGGCTAGTGCCAGGGTGCCCTCACACTAAGTAACTTTGCACCTAACCTTTACCAGGTAAAGGTTAGACATATAGGTGACTTATAAGTTACTTAAGTGCAGTGTAAAAATGGCTGTGAAATAACGTGGACGTTATTTCACTCAGGCTGCAGTGGCAGGCCTGTGTAAGAATTGTCAGAGCTCCCTATGGGTGGCAAAAGAAATGCTGCAGCCCATAGGGATCTCCTGGAACCCCAATACCCTGGGTACCTCAGTACCATATACTAGGGAATTATAAGGGTGTTCCAGTAAGCCAATGTAAATTGGTAAAAATGGTCACTAGCCTGTCAGTGACAATTTGAAAGTAATGAGAGAGCATAACCACTGAGGTTCTGGTTAGCAGAGCCTCAGTGAGACAGTTAGGCACCACACAGGGAACATATACATGCACACCTATGAGCACTGGGGCCCTGTGTGACAGGGTCCCAGTGACACATACATATAGGCCACAAACCTATGAGCACTGGGGTCCTGACCAGCAGGATCCCAGTGACACATAACAACCATACTGAAAACATGGTGTTTTCACTATGAGCACTGAGGCCTGGCTATCAGGATCCCAGTGAGACAGTGAAAACAGTGACAAACACCCTGACATACACTCACAAACAGGCCAAAAGTGGGGGTAACAAGGCTAGAAAGAGGCTACCTTCTCACACACCCCCCCCCAAACGAAGGACAATAAGGCTAACCTTGGCCAGTTGAGACTTTATTGTCTAAGTGGTGATAAGTAGAGAGTAGCTCTGCAATAGACTGGTTACTCCCTTTATCATCCACTATATGGTTACTTCCCTGTGGGGATGTAAACCACCCTGTTTGAAGTTTTTTAGCTAGGCAACAATGTGAAGATGTATTTTCAGAGTTTCTATCAGTAAGTTTTAGTTTAGAGCAGTGGGAATTGTCCACTGAACCTATTTGTAGTGATGGAAATGCCAGACAGGGATGCTGTCTCAGAAAAGCCATAGCTGGGCAAAAACTTTGTCCATCTGGCTGGAAGAGAGAACAGGGATGCTGTTTCTCTTGAGTTGGAGCAGGGCAGGGATGCTGTCCTATCAGCTCCACACTAGGGCAGGGATGCTGTCCTAAGTGTTGTGAGGCAGTGCAGAGTTTCTGCACTAAAGTTTCTCTGGGAGGGTTGGAGGGATGCTCCATGTTAACTATAATGGTGCTCTTTTTCTCACCAATGTTAGTTATCCCACAGAGAGGTACTTCCACCTCAGGGAGTCCAGCTTTGCTAGCTGATGATTCCCTTGGAACAGGTGCCACCCCAGGAGAGGTTTCTCCCACCACAGGAATAGTATCCTGAATGGTAGGGTGGTTAGGGGATACTGTGATACCCTTTTTACCTGTTGATGGAGAGGGATCCTGAGTTTTCAGGCCTTCTCTCCTTTGCTTTTTCATTTCACTTGAAATGAGAGGGAACAATTCCTCAGGGATGCCCAGCATGGCTGCATGGGCATAAAACTCTACATCAGCCCAACCTGAGGCCTCTAGGTCATTACCTAAGAGACAGTCTACAGGTAAGCTAGGTGATACCACCACCTGCTTAGGGCCAGTAACTCCACCCCAACTAAACTGAATTATAGCTAAGGGAAGAAACTTAGTGGAGTTATGGACATCAATAATCTTATACTGTTGTCCAATGATGTGTTGTTCAGGAGGCACTAGGTTTTCAGTCACCAAAGTGAAACTGGCACCTGTGTCCCTGTAGGCCAAGGCCTCAACACCATTTATTGAAACTGTCTGCCTGTACTTATCCATTGTAAGGGGACAAGCAGCCAGTGTGGCAAGGCCAGTGCCACTAGGTGTGACAGAAACTGTCTTGGGACTGATTACATCAGTTTCCACTATGGACCCATAAGTGAACCCAACTACACCCTTTGCTTGACTGTTGCCAGCAGTCCCACCACTAGTACCACTACTGCTAGGGGCACTAGAGCTTGATGTATTAGTGGTGGTAGGCTCAGGGGGTTTACCTGGACAGGACTTATCCCCTGGCCTATGGCCTCTGTTTTTACACACAAAGCACCAAGGCTTTTTAATGTGTGCAGGTTGAGAAGAAGAGGAAGAATTTGTTTTATCCCCACCCTCTGAAGAGTGTTTAAGATTTGAAGTGGGATCTTTGGTTTTACCCTTATCCCCATGCTTATCTTGAGATTTTTCACCATCTTTCTTCTTATTGCCATCTTTGTCACCCCCTGTATGAACTTTTCTGTTCACCCTTGTTCTGACCCATTTGTCTGCCTTCTTTCCCAATTCTTGGGGAGAGGTCAGATCAGAGTCTACCAGGTACTGGTGCAACAAATCAGACACACAATTATTAAGTATATGCTCTCTCAGGATTGTGTTATACAGGCTTTCATAATCAGTAACTTTACTGCCATGTAACCACCCCTCCAAGGCCTTCACTGAATGGTCAATGAAATCAACCCAGTCTTGTGAAGACTCCTTTTTGGTCTCTCTGAACTTTATCCTGTACTGTTCAGTGGTTAAGCCATAACCATCCAGGAGTGCATTCTTAAGAACTTGGAAATTATTGGCATCATTTTCTTTCACTGTAAGGAGCCTATCCCTACCTTTTCCACTAAATGATAGCCATAGGATAGCAGCCCACTGCTTTTGAGGGACATCCTGTACAGCACAGGCCCTCTCAAGTGCAGCAAACCACTTGTTAATGTCATCCCCCTCCTTATAAGGGGGAACTATCTTGTGCAGATTCCTGGAATCATGCTCTTTTGCAGGATGACTATGGGGAATACTGCTGCTGCCACCATGGGTATCTAAACCCAACTTCTGTCTTTCCCTCTCTATTTCTAAAGACTGTCTATCCAAATCCAGCTGTTGCTTCTTGAGCTTCAGTCTGGTTTGTTCCACTCTCAATCTATTGAGCTCCCTTTCTAACAATCTGTCATCAGGGTGGGTGGGAGGGACATTTCTAGATACAGAGGTATGATGGGAATGAACAGAAGGAGACCTGTCCCTTACAGAGGGCACCCTAACAGCTTGGCTACCAGCATAATGTGAGAGCACATCATCAGTATGATGTGATTCAACCTCTGTACCAACTATGCTAGACTGTCTAGTAATGGGCAGGCTGAGGAGTTTCTTTCCTGAACCTTTTCCTGGGGGAGTCCCTGGATCAGATTGAGAACCATTAGCTACGTTTTCTACAGATTGGGCACTTATGGCCTTATCCTGTACTCTAAGCATATTAATTAACAGTTCTAAGGAAGGATTCTTCCCTACACTCAAACCTCTCTCTATGCAGAGACTCCTTGCTCCTTTCCAGCTAAGGTGATCATATGCAAGTTTGGACAGTTCAAAATTTTTTCCTGTGCCAGACATTTTTTAGAGAGAGTTAAAGTGATAGAAAAAGAGAAAAAAGTTTTCAGAACTTTTTGGAAAGACAGAAAAAAAACTTTTTAAACTTTTAAGAACTTTTTGAAAGTTTAGAAGTACTTTTCAGCACTTAGAAAAGAGTGAAAAGAGGAAATGCAAAACTTTTTGGCTATGTGTATATACACTGACCTTGTTTTGTATATTTTTCTCTTATGAAAAGTACAATGACAAGAGTGGTAAGTAGTCTCAAGCACTTATCCCACCACTGCACAACCAATGTAGGAGGCTGGACTGGCTTGTAGTGAGTACCAAGGAGTACTTGCACCTTGCACCAGGCCCAGTTATCCCTTATTAGTGTATAGGGTGTCTAGCAGCTTAGGCTGATAGATAATGGTAGCTTAGCAGAGCAGCTTAGGCTGAACTAGGAGACGTGTGAAGCTACTACAGTACCACCTAGTGTCATATGCACAATATCATAAGAAAACACAATACACAGTTATACTAAAAATAAAGGTACTTTATTTTTATGACAATATGCCAAAGTATCTTAGGGTGTACCCTCAGTGAGAGGATAGGAAATATACACAAGATATATATACACAATAGCAAAAATATGCAGTATAGTCTTAGAAAACAGTGCAAACAATGTATAGTTACAATAGGATGCAATGGGGAAACATAGGGATAGGGGCAACACAAACCATATACTCCAGAAGTGGAATGCGAACCACGAATGGACCCCAAACCTATGTGACCTTGTAGAGGGTCGCTGGGACTATTAGAAAATAGTGAGAGTTAGAAAAATAACCCTCCCCAAGACCCTGAAAAGTGAGTGCAAAGAGCACTAAAGTTCCCCTAAGGACAAAAGAGTCGTGTTAGAGGAATAATGCAGGAAAGACACAAACCAGCAATGCAACAACTGTGGATTTCCAATCTAGGGTACCTGTGGAACAAGGGGACCAAGTCCAAAAGTCACAAGCAAGTCGGAGACGGGCAGATGCCCAGGAAATGCCAGCTGCGGGTGCAAAGAAGCTTCGACTGGACAGAAGAAGCTGAGGTTTCTGCAGGAACGAAAAGGGCTAGAGACTTTCCCTTTGGTGGACGGATCCCCCTTGCTTTGGAAAGTCGTGCAGAAGTGTTTTCCCGCCGGAAGGACGCCAATAAGCCTTGCTACACGCAAATCGTGCGTTTGGCGTTTTTGGACGCTGCTGGGGCCCAGGAGGGACCAGGAGGTCGCAAATTGGACCTGAAGAGAGAGGGGACGTCGAGCAAGACAAAGAGCCCTCACTGAAGCAGGTAGCACCCGGAAAAGTGCCAGAAACAGGCACTACGAGGATGCGTGAAACGGTGCTCGCCGAAGTTCCACAAAGGAGTCCCACGTCGCCGGAGACCAACTTAGAAAGTCGTGCAATGCAGGTTAGAGTGCCGTGGACCCAGGCTTGGCTGTGCACAAAGGATTTCCGCCGGAAGTGCACAGGGGCCGGAGTAGCTGCAAAGTCGCGGTTCCCAGCAATGCAGCCCAGCGAGGTGAGGCAAGGACTTACCTCCACCAAACTTGGGCTGAAGAGTCACTGGACTGTGGCGGTCACTTGGACAGCGTCGCTGGATTCGAGGGACCTCGCTCGTTGTGCTGAGAGGAGACCCAAGGGACCGGTAATGCAGCTTTTTGGTGCCTGCGGTTGCAGGGGGAAGATTCCGTCGACCCACGGGAGATTTCTTCGGAGCTTCTGGTGCAGAGAGGAGGCAGGCTACCCCCACAGCATGCACAAGCAGGAAAACAGTCGAGAAGGCGGCAGGATCAGCGTTACAGAGTTGCAGTAGTCGTCTTTGCTACTATGTTGCAGGTTTGCAGGCTTCCAGCGTGGTCAGCGGTCGATTCCTTATCAGAAGGTGAAGAGAGAGATGCAGAGGAACTCGGCTGAGCTCATGCATTCGTTATCTAAAGTTTCCCCAGAGACAGAGACCCTAAATAGCCAGAAAAGAGGGTTTGGCTACCTAGGAGAGAGGAAAGGCTACTAACACCTGAAGGAGCCTATCAGCAGGAGTCTCTGACGTCACCTGGTGGCACTGGCCACTCAGAGCAGTCCAGTGTGCCAGCAGCACCTCTGTTTCCAAGATGGCAGAGGTCTGGAGCACACTGGAGGAGCTCTGGACACCTCCCAGGGGAGGTGCAGGTCAGGGGAGTGGTCACTCCCCTTTCCTTTGTCCAGTTTCGCGCCAGAGCAGGGGCTAAGGGGTCCCTGAACCGGTGTAGACTGGCTTATGCAGAATTGGGCACATCTGTGCCCAACAAAGCATTTCCAGAGGCTGGGGGAGGCTACTCCTCCCCTGCCTTCACACCATTTTCCAAAGGGAGAGGGTGTCACACCCTCTCTCAGAGGAAGTTCTTTGTTCTGCCATCCTGGGCCAGGCCTGGCTGGACCCCAGGAGGGCAGCTGCCTGTCTGAGGGGTTGGCAGCAGCAGCAGCTGCAGTGAAACCCCAGGAAGGGCAGTCTGGCAGTACCAGGGTCTGTGCTACAGACCACTGGGATCATGGAATTGTACCAACAATGCCAGGATGGCATAGAGGGGGCAATTCCATGATCATAGACATGTTACATGGCCATATTCGGAGTTACCATGGTGAAGCTACATATAGGTAGTGACCTATATGTAGTGCACGCGTGTAATGGTGTCCCCGCACTCACAAAGTTCAGTGAATTGGCTCTGAACAATGTGGGGGCACCTTGGCTAGTGCCAGGGTGCCCTCACACTAAGAAACTTTGCACCTAACCTTTACCAGGTAAAGGTTAGACATATAGGTGACTTATAAGTTACTTAAGTGCAGTGTAAAAATGGCTGTGAAATAACGTGGACGTTATTTCACTCAGGCTGCAGTGGCAGGCCTGTGTAAGAATTGTCAGAGCTCCCTTTGGGTGGCAAAAGAAATGCTGCAGCCCATAGGGATCTCCTGGAACCCCAATACCCTGGGTACCTCAGTACCATATACTGGGGAATTATAAGGGTGTTCCAGTAAGCCAATGTAAATTGGTAAAAATGGTCACTAGCCTGTCAGTGACAATTTGAAAGTAATGAGAGAGCATAACCACTGAGGTTCTGGTTAGCAGAGCCTCAGTGAGACAGTTAGGCACCACACAGGGAACATATACATGCACACCTATGAGCACTGGGGCCCTGTGTGACAGGGTCCCAGTGACACATACATATAGGCCACAAACCTATGAGCACTGGGGTCCTGACCAGCAGGATCCCAGTGACACATAACAACCATACTGAAAACATGGTGTTTTCACTATGAGCACTGAGGCCTGGCTATCAGGATCCCAGTGAGACAGTGAAAACAGTGACAAACACCCTGACATACACTCACAAACAGGCCAAAAGTGGGGGTAACAATGCTAGAAAGAGGCTACCTTCTCACAAGCGTCAAGGAGGGAAACAACCAAAGCATGCGTAATAAATCAGCAGACTCCATCTGGCATTTGGGATAGCTCAGAGAAGCAGCAGGAAAAATGTTATGAAGTTTCAATGGCACAAAATGGGCCCTGTACAGGAGGGAAAATTAAATTACTTTAAACCGCAAGTTACAGGCTGGTGTATTCAAGGAGTAAGTGCCATTTCTTATCAGGTAGAACTCGACCCACATTATCTTCCCAGCAGGCTCGCAGAGGTGTTAATGAAGTGTGTAGGTGCATAAGCAAGCCTTTATTTAACCATTTAACAAAATGTCTGCCAGTACCTATTTCATATACAGCCTGAACAAAGGAGTGAATCTCTGATTCCAGCCTAAGCTGCACCCAATGCATATGAATAGAATAGGAGATATTGGCATGTGTCAAGAGAAGGGAATTAGACAAACCATGAGTCTGCGTAAAATCTTGATGAGACATCAACACACCCACTGCGATCATGCCCTCATCAATGTAATTCCTGCTGTTACCCAGGGATCCTGTCTGACCGACAGGAGTAGGCCTACAGGTGTGGGTAGGCCTCATAATGGTATTTTAGGGGCATAATGCGGGGGGGTTGGCGTATTTAAGAGCATATTTCCATTATGTGAGCTCATTGTTGAGCAATAACGGTAGGTGAGGGGGTCATGCCACACCCAGCAGCAGTGTGCCAAGCTGCAACATCTGTTGTGTATAGCCAATCTCAGTTAAGTGAAGGCCTGCCAACCAATAGGACACCAATTACAGTTGTCCTGCGAAACAGTAAGCCTTGAGGCCTGGGGCACCCAGCCCTCCCTCCCCAGCTGGCAGCTGCACTTTAGAGAGACTAACTCTACACCGTTCTGTGCTCCATATCAAAACCAATAATAATGAAGTAGTCTCCAAAAGCCAGTGGGGACGATTATGGGTAAAACAGTGTAACAAAAACCATTTTGGATAATGGTAGATGGCCAGCCACCAAGAGGGGACGCATTATCCAGAAATGAATTTGTGATTGAAGCAAGATGATGGCTTTATTTAAGTTGCCATGTCTGTGGTAGTTCCATAGACGTGCATACCTAAACATTCATCTGCCTTCTGCTTGATGCTCTGTACCAGAAGGTGCATAGCCAACACAAATATGTACAGGGATAAAGGGCATCCTTGCCTAGTACCACATTATGTTGAAAATGGATATGATATATGCGAACCTGTTTTCACTTTTGCAGTAGGGTTGGTATACAAAAGTTTGACCCACCTGATAAAGGTGGTGGGAATACCAAATCTGACTAGTGTTGCAAACATATAATCATATCCAAACATGTTGAATACTTGCTCACGATCAAGGGAGAAACAGCCTGCTGCAGGGTAGTGGGCTTTAGACACCTGTACCTGTGGCCAAGTGCAGGTGTCTGATATTCAGTGAGGCACAATGGTGTGGAATAAATCCACATTGATCGGCATGGATTAACTTAGGGATCAAAGGGAGTAATCGTATCACCAGCACCTTACTCAGTATCTAGTATTCAGTAGTTAATAAGGGTAAAGTTCTATAGGAGAACATGTCCTTTGGGTTATTTCCAGGTTTAAGCAAGGAAGAGACGAGGGCCTGCCATGTAGATGGTGGGAGAAACCCTATTTCAAGAGAAGCCTTAAAGGGGTTTCCCAGGTATGGAAGTCATTGGGGAGTGAAGGTGGCGTAAACTTTGATGGATAACCAATTCAGCATGTGCATTTTATTATGGGTAAATTCACTGATAGTGTGTTGGAGTTTATCTTGTGATAGAAGGGGCTACCAAATGTACTTTACGATGTGCTGGGACCTGGGGCAACTGCAAAGCATTTAGAAAGGTATCCATATCGGTGAAAGGTCCCTAAAGCTCGGCGTAATGTTCCTGAAAGGCATTATTAATATGCGCCTGAGTGGTATAATGGACATTGGTGGGTGTAAGCCCTGAGAGGATATGGGTAGGGGATATATGCAGTGTTAGAAAGTGGATTATTGGTAAGGCCAGGTAGGTACCTACACTTAGCAACAGGCCACTAACCTCCAGTTATGTCTCAATAAATTAAACCAAGCTCAACCCTTGGTAGCTTGACAATGAGCGACAAGGATTAACTTAAGAGACAAGTGTGTAAAGTATTACACAATCACAAAACAGAAAATAAGTAAAACACATAATGCAATAAAATTCTAACACCAATTTAGAAAACTAGATTATATTTTCATCTTTAAAATGACACCAACATGATTAAGATCGGATAAGGGGAACATGAGATATGAATTTTTCAAGAATGAATGTTTTCTAAGGCATTAAAGCAACTAGCGCTCAAAGGGTTAAAAAAGGTCACACTGGAAAAGGGACAAAGTCTAGACTTCAGGCCACCCATGAGGTAACACTGTCACACTAACTTTCAGAAGTGTTTCTTGATTAAGGAAAGTGGTCCACAGTAAAAGACAAGGGTTCAGAGGTTCCGGTTTGCCTCCTGGGGTCTGGGACTACAACTCCTGCAATAAACCTCTTCAACTTATGGAGTTGCTCCAAACATCTCCAAACTTCTGTATCTTCTTCAGAGGTCAATTTTGGGTCCTTGGAGTGTCCATAACCTGATCCAAGGTTCCAGAAGCTCTGAGTTACTCCTTGGGAGTTGGGACTACAGTTCCCAGAATACACCTGGTCAGAATCCTCAAATGGCCACTGGACACTGGTCAGCTGTGCTCTGCTTGGAGGACTTGATACAGGGGACTCTGGACAGCTCATTTGTACCTCTAGCAAACAGGGAGTCCCTTCTTCAAGCAGTAGAAAACAGGCAAAGTCCTTTTAGTGGTGAAGCCAAAGTGTGCAGCTGGTGCAGTTCTTCAGAGTGCAGTGTCCAGGTGCAGGTCAAGGGTCCAGCAGGGCAGTACTTCTTCTTCTTTGTCTTGTTCTTTGTAGGGATCTGAGTTGTGGGTGCAGCTCTGCCATATTTATCCTTGTTCCTGTGTGGAAAGCAGAGGGGTCCTAGGTATCCAATCACAGGCAGGCGCTGTCCCCCTTTGATCACCACTTCCTGGGAAGTGTGACAAAAATCAATCCCAGGGAGCAACATTCTTCAAAAACTCAACATGGCTGAAAGTGATTTTTGGAGGTAAGATCTGGCTGAGCCCATCCAATAGTGTGGCTAAAAATCCTAAACACACCCCTCCTCTGCCCTCTCCTAATCTAATCAAGAGGGCACTTAATTGTCTGGGGTTGCAGGATGTGAGAGAGGTGCTGAACTACTCCAAATGTCCTTCCCTGCCTTTGAAGACCAGTTTGGCCGCTCTCCCTGAGGCAGATCTCCTCACCCAGGCACATCCTTTGTGTTCAGCCCAGGCCACTTCACACCTCATCAAGGCAGACTGTCCAGGCTACCAGAGGGTGGCCAATCAGAGAAGGGCACTACAGGGATGAAGATGGCAACTTTCAGGCACAGTTTTAAAACTCTTTTACCTGAACTGGTTATATTAAATTCAACAATTGTATGTTGTGAGATTTATTATAAAAATAATTTTGATTCTAAATTCATGGTATCTGGCACTTAGGGGGTCTTTGTGAATTAAAATATAGTCTCCCCACTATAGCCTATGGAGGACATTCACTACAGTGAGGAAAAAACAAATGTGGCTATTTTACCTCACCAGGGCTTATAAACAATTTTTATAAGGTCCCTGGGCATAGTTACATGCCACCCAAGCCTAGAGGCACAGAGGGCACACCTTAGGGGTGACATATGTAAAAATAAGGACGTTTTTAAGACTTTGGAAGTACTTTTAATTCAAAAGTCGAATTTGCATATAACTTTAGCTAAAAAGCAGCCAGCAAGGCAGGTCTGCCTTTAAAATGACCCTGGGCACCTCAGCAGTGCAACTATAGATGCACTACCTATGCTATGCTCTACAATCAGCCATGTCGGTCAGTCAAAAGAACTTTAATTCGGCTACAAGAGCCACAAAAGCACAGCAACATTAAATAATTACACAGAATTAAATAAAATATATACAATACATGTGATTAGATAAAATAATAAAATTAAATACACTTCCAGAGTAAGTTTATGCATTCTTGCTAAAACCATTATACAGTAAGAAGTTTCCCTCTGACAATCTAACTTACCCCACGGAATTTGGCAACAGCAATCACTAGCATATGGCTAAGTCGGACCTGCGGACTCTCAGCAGTCTACAAGCCAGGGCCAGCCATTTCCTGCGTGAGGCAGTGTATGCAGGGCAGACAAATAGGACGTGAGGGAGGTTTTCAATGGGTGCTTTCTAAGCTAGACAGATAGTTGTTTCGTCATGTGACCAGCGACTAGTAAATAGTCTTAATGGCAGCGTGCCAATACGGAACTGGAAGTACAACTTCCTTTCTCTTGGCACCGTGATTATGTCCCAGAAAGACTCATAATTGCACATCTCTTTTAGGTTGGTGAAGTCACATGATAGTGTAGAGTGAAGAGCAACCCTTATGTCTTCAGAGTCTACCATATGCCAGTACAATTTTTCAAGATCACTTTTTGAAGGGAAGGTATTAGTGGATGCGGAATCCTAAAGTCCTCTAAGCCCAAGAGAGTAAAGTAGCCCATTGATGTGTCTGAACCAGGGGATACCATGAGAGTGGTCAGCTTCTAAGATGACCTGTAGGGCTATAGTAAAGGAGGCAAGCTCTGGGGTGGTCCAAAGACGCCGCCAGTAGAAGAGGGGACGTAGACGGGCTTTGTGGTTAATGTGTTTCATACCTAGGTCTTTAAAAAGGGGAAACAATGGAGTACTTGGCGGGAGGGACACTAGATTTCATAAGAAATTATTTTTAGAGACCTTTAGTTCTTGGGCTTTGGCATAGCCCCAAAGTTCAGCTCCGTAAAGGGCTGAACTTACTGCCTTGGTTTCATATATCCGGATTGCTGGGCGTACTGGTCTAGTATGTGAGAGGGTAAAGTCCTTTATTAAGACCCCCATTGTTTGCTTTAACTTCAGTGCTTGCTTTGCAATATGTGATTTCCATAGTTACCCTCATGGAGCCGAGTTAGTAATACAAGAATGTGCTCGGGGATTCCCATTAGGGAAAGAACTTCCCACAGCTTGTTACGGGGTACTAAATCGAATGCGGATTTCAAGTCCACAAAAGCAACATACAGGTTCCCTTTATCAATAAAAACAGTTTTCCAGTATAAGAGCAGAAACCTAAGGGCATGCTCAATGGTTGATATTTGTTTGCGAAAACCTGCCTGGAGGGGACTAAGGATGTTGCATTTCGTCATCCAGTCTTGAATCAATGACAGAATACTTTCTGCACACAGTCTATTAAACTAATTGGCCTATAATTACTGGGGAGGCTTCTGTCACCCTTTTTGAAGATTGGGACAACAATGGCCCCCTTCCAAGACTCAGGGATTGGCGCCCCAGATGCTATTACATTTGCTATGATGGTGACATATCTTGACCAGATTGATATATCGGTTAAAAATAGGACTGCTGCAACACCATCCACACCAGGTGCCCTACCACGCTTTAGAGAGCCTAAAAAGTATGCTATGCCCGCTTGGGAAAATAGTTGCAACACTTGAGGGGTGGGTGTTAGGGTAATCTGTGGCCAAGTGTCCTTATGTTGAGTGGTGGAACTATCATGGTTGTAAGAATACAACCCACTAAAGTGGTCTACCCAGTCCTTTGGTGCAATATTAGTTGTAATGACCAATTCACTGTTTGCAGGGCCGCGCGCTGCCAGGGACCAAAATGTGGTGCAATTCCTCTCTTGTGCATCATCACTAAGTGCAGCCCACCACTTGTCATCTTGTTCATGTTTAGCTTTGTTGATAGCTTATTTGTAAGACTTTCTGGCTGAGCTAATTGCATTTACATCCTTAGATTTGATAGCTTGGATTAAATGCTTGCTTGAGGAGCGGCACTCTTTGTTAAACCAGCGATGCCTACCCTTGAGCCTCTTACTATAAGAAGCTATGTCAGCCGAGAAGAGTGCCGCAATACCCTTGAAACATGAGGTGTGAGTTAAGCTTATTTCCTCGTTGGAGATTGAGGAGTCCACCTCTTAGCCCGTCAATGTGGTCCTCAAGGTTTTGTTAGCAGCATCAATGAATGTAGGTCGAGCCAGAACCTGGTTCCACTTTAGGTGGCGTTTGTCATTAACCAGACTGATTCCCTTTGGTGCTTTAACTGAGGTGTTGATCATGGATAGGTGGTTGCTCAAAGCTGACAAGTAGACTGAGAGAGGATTATGGTCACTTTCAGATCTCTCAATAACCATCATATCAATGACTAGAGACCATAATCTTATGTCGACTAGACAATAATCAATTCTACTGTTGTGGTTAACTTTGTTATACGTGTGAAAACCCTTTACGTCTGATTTAGTCCTGCCATTGAGTGCCCCAAGTCTAAATTCCATAGTCAATGATTTTACTTGAACTGCAACTTGTGACCACCTTTTAAGGGGCAGGATATCCATGGCAGGGATAGACCATACCTGATCCTCCTCGTGGGTGGACCCAAGATCATCCTAGTCAAGAGGCTCAAATGTGACGTTAAAAGTCACCTGCCACAATAATTTTGTAATGCCGGAGATAGTTTTAAAGAAATGCCTCCAGAATGCAGAGGATTTTGGAAACCTGACCCCCCACCAACCCCTCTGGCATAGATGTTAAAAATAATCACAACTGCATCAGCCACAAATGATAGGTGAAGACCTAGCAGGTCGGGGGAATCAATGGATGGCTGTGATGTACAGCAGTTTAGTGATGTTCTAGTCCAAATGGCGAGACCCCCCGAGTGCCTGCATCTGGTACTGGGCAGAGCAGGAATATAAAAGTTGGAATAGCCAGTTCGAAAGAGTGGGTCGGTCGACCATGTCTCTTGAAGAATACACATCTCGTTTTACTCAATAAAGGAGGTGAAGGACGGGAGAGGGAGGATAGATCTCAGACCTGCCACATTCCATGAAACAAGTCGTACCCCGGTGGTTGAATGGACAGCCCTGTCAACTGACATATTTAAGAGTTTGGTTACCTGAGGGTGGTTTAACAGGTGAGGTTGCTGGGGAGGACAGCAGTCGTCATCACTATTGTCCAGTGAATCCTGTATCGAGTAATGATAACAATCTGGGGGACCTTATCTGGTCCTAGGTGCGGTATTCTCATTCTTTGCTATCTGTAATAAGTGAGATTCACCTGGGAAAGAATGTACAATGTTATCACGGCCATGCAATGGATCACCGGCGGTCGGGTGGGATCTGTAAGGAGAAGAAACATGAATGCTTGCAGAGGCAGTACTGGGGGCTACAGCCAACCAGAGACAGTTGTTTCATGTAAGTCAGGGGGAAGTTCAACATGTATTTCAGATGATGCTTTAAGTCAATCATTCTCGCTAAGAGTAGATGGATTACCTGTTGGGCAGTGGATGGGACGAGCCCTACAGTATACAGGTGGACTAGGATATTTGAACTGGATACGGATTGCCCTGGAGCACTTGTCCTTGCGTCTAGGGCCACCAGGTTGTCCACCATGTTCCTATCCCTAAGTGTCAACTGTAGAATGTCAAAGTGTGTGCCTTCGTCGGGCCTTCTTATTGCATCAATTATATCCTCACATATTACAGAGTAACAGCCTCTTACGTGGTAAATCCAATGAATTGCCTTATTTCTAATGGAATCTCCCCCTTCTCTTTGTGCCAGTGGGTGTAGCTTAGAAACATTGACCATTAGAACAGTCCTTGTAGATTGGAGTCGGTCAATGATGGGTTGTGCAGTGTATTTAGGGACAGTATTGCTTGCGGATTTTGTAGTTTGATAGCAGGCATCAAATGCCTTCCCTAAGCTATTTGGTGGGGGAGCTGATCAGATTTCTTGATCTTAGCATCATCTGGAGATTGGTCAGCACAACTATTTGCTAGCATTATGGGCAATTGTGTCATGGTACCTGAGTGGTTTGGCATTGGATTGCGGTAATGATTTATGGAAGTCGTTGTGCCTGGAGAAATTAGCTGCTTGTCTATTGCAATTAAGGAGTTAACCATAGACTTATATTCTGACACCTCCCTTTTGAAATCTTGTATGCATAACATATGCTGTGCATTTGACTGATCTGAGTGCTCATTTTCATCTACATCTACTGACACACCCACCCTGATGCATGGGTCAGGGTCGTCCTGTGAGCCTGAAATATTTATTAAAGGGGTAAAGCGGTTGATTCACTGAATAGATTTGCTGGGATCAGTTGGAGGCTTTTCCGCTGATAATGGGGGAGCGTGGGTGATGACATCTCTGCTCTCCCCCTGCACTGTGGAGGCTATAGCCTGTTGGCCGCATTTTACAAATATGTCAGCAATTTTCTTGTGACCATCGCCCTTCCTGACAGGGGAGCACTCTCCCCCAGTTCCGTTGGGGCTGCTGTCTGGGGAGGAAGTTAAGATTCCTTCACATTCGTCAAGAAGGTTGCAGATTCTGTCCTTAACACAGTTATTGGCCACATGCTAATGTCTCTTCCACTTTTTAACACCGCCCCTGCCCCACCCTCTATTGCTTTCCTTTTGCCCATTGAACTATAAGTGATGGATAAATATTCTATAAAAAGTTCAATGATACACCTACAGGAAGATACAATAGTGGCGAGAGTCAACGGTGCCTACTTTGAGAAAATGTTAGGGGGTTGGCCCAGCCCAGCCTCCTCCGGGGTACGACGGGGGTGGACGGGCCCACCCTTGGCCTCGCCTGGGATCGGCCCGCACGCACCCAGTGCGCGTCCCGCACCGAGAAATGCCCCCACACGCTAAATAGCGCTTGTTTGTCTGGTCAAGTGGATGCAGGTGCTGGTAAGACGGCCGCCTCCTGGGGCCACAAAGCAGTCTGGGATATGTAGTCCCTTTAAAGTTCCAGGCGGGCCGCAGCCCTGTTTTCTCACATGCAGACAGATCATATGGGCCAATGTAGGAAAGTACCATCTTTCTTGGAATGTTACCCCCAATTTCTACCTGTTTGTCAGTATGTTTTGCCTGTCTCATTGGATCCTGCTGGCCAGGAACCAAGTGCTCATAGTTTGTGGCCTAATGTGTGTGTTCTCGGTAGTGCTTAACTGTGTCACTGAAGTTCTGGTTACCAGAACTCCAGTGCTTATGCTCTCTCTACTTCCAAATTAGTCACTATAGTTTAGTGACTTTATATTCCAATTCCAATTGGCACACTAGACCCTCCCTTATAAGTCCCTCATATATGGTACCTAGGTACCCAGGGCATTGGGGTTCCAGGAGATCCTAATGGGCTGCAAAATTTATTTTGCCACCCATAAGGAGCTCAGACAAACCTTTCTTCAGGACTGCCACTGCAGCCTGAGTGAAATAGTGCTCACACTATTTCACAGCCATTTTCACTGCACTTAAGTAACTTATAAGTCACCTATATGTCTAACCTTCATTTACTGAAGGCTAGGTGCAAGTTACTAAGTGTGAGGGGACCCTTGCACTAGCAAAGGTACCCCCATGCAGTCCAGGGCCAATTCCCCAGACTTCGTGAGTGTGGGGAAACCATTGCATGCATGCACTACATATAGGTCAATACCTATATGTAGCTTCACAGTGGTAACTCCGAATATGGCCATGTAACATGTCTAAGATCATGGAATTGTCCCCATTCCAAATCTGGTATGGGGGGCCCATCCCATGCATCCTGGGGGCTCCACTATGGACCCCCAGTAGTGCCAAACCAGCTCTCTGAGGCTTGCACTGCAGCTACAGCTGCTGCCACCTCACAGACAGGGTTCTCCCCTCCTGGGGTCTGAGCAGCTCAGTCCCAGGAAGCAGAACAATGCATTTCCTTTGGGACGAGGGTGTTATACCCTCTCCCTTTGGAAATAGGTGTTACAGGCTTGGGATGGGTAGCCTCCCAGAGCCTCTGGAAATGCTTTGAAGGGGATAGATGGTGCCCTCCTTATATAAGCCAGTCTACACCAGTTCAGGGACCCCAAGCCCTTGCTCTGGTGTGAAACTGGACAAAGGAAAGGGGAGTGACCACTCCCCTGTCCATCACTACCCCATGGGTCTCTCCTGTGGGTGTCTCTTCAGATTTACCTTGCAAGACTCCTACAGGAATGCTCTGCATCCCCTGTTTAAGCTTCTGACCATCGGAATAACCGCAGACTGCTCCAGGAACCGCTGTAACTGCAACAAAGTATCCAGGATGACTCCTGTGACCTGCAACCTCAGCTCTAGCCAGCAACTGAAACAGTTTCCAAGGTGTGCACGCTCTGAGGACTCACTGTCTTCACCCTGCACCAGAAGACCTAAAGGAATCTCCCATGGAGTGACGGAGTCACTTCCCTGCTCCTGCAGGCAACTTCTAAGACGATGACCGGTTCTCTGAGACTCCTCTCCTGACGACGAGTGTGCTACCTGGAACACAGGTGGTGGACCAACATGACCCAGACTCTCCTAAGATCCAGCTGTCCAAGTTTGGTGGAGGTAAGAGGTTGCCTTCCCCGTTTGCCCCTACCCCTGTGCACCACGTCATTCCCAGCTACTTGGGCTTCTGTGCACTTCTTCCATGAATCCTTTGTGCACATTGTTGCTCAGGTGCCAGCACTACATCCTGCGATGCACAACTCTCTGAGTTGTTCTCCGGCAGCATGAGACCTTCTTTTGTTGTTCTGCACCAACCGCACTTTGCATCTTCTTTGTCCCTGTGTCCTGGGACCCCCATGGGTGCTGCCTGGTCATCTGTGGGCTCTCTCCAGTGCTGGGAGCCCCCTCTGCCTCCTCATTCCAAGTTGAGACCCCCGGTCCCTCCTGGGTCCAGGCAGCGCCATTTTGTTGCAAACTGTGACCTTGCTTGAACCAAGGCTTGTTTGACGAATCCAGTGATACAAACAGCCTGCATCCAACATCTCGACGTGGGTCATCTCCTGCACCATGCAGGAACCCTCAGCCATCTTCTTTGGTGCTCTCCTGCTGACTTCTTCTAACCGGAGAATCCATGGCAGGAGCTCCTGTCCTTCCTGGAATCTTCTGCGACTTCTGGACTTGGTCTCCTCTCTTCACAGTTCTTCAGGCCCACCGTTTGATGCTTGCAGTCTTGTTTGGTTCTTGCAATAACTCTTATCACAACTTGTAGTGTGTCCTGAGGTATCTTGCAGTACTTTACTCCCATATTCCTGGGCTCTAGGGTGGGGTATTTTACTTACCTTTGGTTGTTTCTAACACTCCCAGTGCCCCTCCACACACTACACTTGCCTAGGGGGGAATTCGAGATTTGCATTCCACTTTCTTAGTATATGGTTTGTATTGCCACCAGGCCTATTGCATTCTATTGTATTTTCTACTGTTTGCACTATTTTAGGACAATTTACTTATCTGATTTTGGTCTCTAGTGTATATATTGTGTATAATACTTACCTTCAGAAGGAGTATTGCCTCTAAGATATTTTTTGCCTTGTGTCACTAAAATAAAATACTTTTATTTTTGGTAACACTGAGTATTGTCTTTTATTGTGTATAAGTACTGTGTAACCATAGTGGTATTGCAGGAGCTTTGCATGTCTCCTAGTTCAGCCTAAGCTGCTCTGCTACTGCTACCTCTAGACAGCCTAAGCTGCTAGAACACTGCCTACATTTCACTAATAAGGGATAACTGGACCCGATATAAGGTGTAAGTACCTTAGGTACCCACTACAAACTAGGAGACCCTCCTACAGCCAGGACAGCACCCGCTTTATCACCTTTACTATGTAATTTTTGTGTATAGGTGTGTAGGAAAGTACCATCTTTCTTGGCATTTTACCACCAATTTCTGCCTGTTTGTCAGTGCGTTTTGCCTGTCTCACTGGGATCCTGCTAGCCAGGACCCCAGTGCTCATACTTTGTGGTCTATATGTGTGTTGTCAGTATGCTTAACTGTGTCACTGAAGTTCTTCTAACCAGAACTCCAGTGCCTATGCTCTCTCTACTTACCAAATTTCTCACTATAGTTTAGTGACTCCATATTCCAGTTCCAGGAGATCCTTATCGGCTGCAGCATTTCTTTTGCCACCCATAAGGAGCCCAGACAAACCATTCTTCAGGACTGCCACTGCAGCCTGAGTGATATAGTGCCCCCACTATCTCACAGCCATTTTCACTTCACGTAATATGTATACCCTTCATTTACTGAAGGCCAGGTGCAAAGTTACTGTTTGTGAGGGCACCCTTGCACTGGCAAAGGTGTCCCCACGTTGTCCAGGGTCATAACCCGGACTTCGTAAGTGCGGGGATACCATTAAACGCATGCACTACATATATGTCAATTCATATATGTAGCTTCACAATGGTAACTCCGAATATGGCCTTGTGAGGTGTCTAAGATCATGGAATTGTCCCCCCATTCCACATCTGGTATTGGGGGGCCGATCCCATGCACCCTGGAACTCCACCATGGACACCCAGTACTGCCAACCTAGCTCTCTGAGGTTTCCACTGCAGCCCAGCTGCTGCCACCTCACAGACAGGGTTCTCCCCTCCTGGGGTCTGAGCAGCTCAGTCCCAGGAAGGCAGAACAATGCATTTCCTTTGGGAGGAGGGTGGTACACCCTTTCCCTTTGGAAATAGGTGTTACAGGCTTAGGAGGAGTAGCCTCCCCAGCCTCTAAAAATGCTTTGAATGGCACAGATGGTGCCCTCCTTGCATAAGCCAGTCTACACCGGTTCAGTGACCCCCAGTCGCTGCTCTGGCACGAAACTGGACAAAGGAAAGGGGAGTGACCACTCCCCTGTCCATCACCACTCCAGAGGTGGTACCCAGAGCTCCTCCATTGTGTTCCTGGCATTAGCCATCTTGGATTCCAAGGTGTGGGGGCACACTGGAGACTTCTAATTGGCCAGTGCCAGCAGGTGACGTCAGAGACCCCTCCTGATAGGTGCATAACTGGGTAGGTAGCCAATCCCCCTCTCAGGGGATATTTAAGTTCTCTTCTCTGGGTGTTTCCTCAGATTCAGCTTCAAGACTTCTCCAGGAATCCTCTTGTAGGAAAGTCCTCCTTTTTGCCCTGGTCACCCCCACACTTTTTGGACAGGTACTGGTGGTTACTGACTCTTGGCTGTGCCCTGGGTACTGCTTACCAGTCCCAGGGCCAGTGCTCTGTGTAAAATGGATATGCAAATTAGGCTAATTATAATTGGCTAAGTTAACCTACCTATAAGTCCCTAGTATATGGTAGGGCATGTAGGTTTAGGGACCACAGCATAGGTAGTGCACCCATAGGTGCACTGCTGAGGTACCCAGTGTCATTTTAAAGGCAGGCCTGCCTTGCTGGCTGCTTTTAAATTAAAGTTATATGCAAATTCGACTTTGGAATTCAAAGTAGTTCCAAAGTCTTAAACGACCTTATTTTTACATATGCCACCCATAAGGTGTGCCCTATGTGCCCCTAGGGGTGGGTGCCATGTAACTATAAGCAGGTACCTTTTAAAAATAGTTTTATAAGCCCTGGTGAGGTAAAAACAGCCAAATTCGCTTTTTCCCTCATTGTAGTAAATGGCCTTCATAGGATAGAATGGGGAGACTTTATTTTAATTTTTAAAGTCCCCTTAAATAATGGATACCAAGAGTTTGGTATCAAATTAATTGTTGTAATAAATCCCACAACTTCCAGTTGTGGGATTTAATATAACTTGTTCAGGTAAAGAGTTTTAAACTTTACCCGAAAAGTTGCCAATTTCAGCCCTGCAATGTTTTTGCTGCTGTGCTCTGATTGGCCAGCCTCTAGCAGCCTGGCCAGGCTGCCTTGATGAGGTGTGAAGTGGCCTGGCTTCACACAAAGGAATGTGCCTGTGGGAGGGAATCTCCCCTCAGCAGATGGTGAGGCAGGAATGGGGAGGGCTGCCAAACTGGTCTTCAAAGACAGAGAAGGACATTTGGAGCAACCCAGCAACACCCCCACATCCTGCAACCCCAGACAACTAGGTGCCCCCTTGATTAGATTAGGAGAGGGCAGGAGAGGAGTGTGTTTATGATTTTTAGCCGCACCAGTGGGTGGGCTCAGCCAGATGTAACCTCCAAAAATCAGATTCAGCCATGATGGATTTTTGGAGAATGTTGCCTCCTGGGATTGATTTTTGCCACACATCCCAGGAAGTGGTCATCACAGGAGGAAGTACCCTGCACCTGATTGGAGAATTAGGACCCCCCTGCTTTTCACCCAGGAGCAAGGATAAAACTGGCAGACCTGCACCCACACTTCAGATCCCTATCAGATTCCAACAAGGAAGAACCAAAGGAGAAGAAGGACTGCCCTGCTGGTCCCCTGGCCTGCACCTGGAACCTGCACTCAGAAGGACTGCACCAGCTGCACACTTGGGCTTCACCACAAGAAGAACTTTGCCTGGCTTCAACTGGTTCAAGGAGGGACTCCCTGTTTGCTACAGGTGAAAAATTGCTAACCAGAGTCCCCTGCACCAACTTCTGAAGAAAGCGACCAGCTGACCACTGTCCAGTGGCCAAAAAGGAGTTTGCGGCAGGTGCATTTTGGGAGTTGTAGTCCGCACCCCCCAAGGACCATCTCAGAACTTCTGGACCCTTGGGGTGAGCTGTGGACCTCAAAAGAACCTTAAAAGGACATCTGGGAGAAGCCCCAGAAGTTTGGAGAAGTTTGGACAACTTTTGAAAATAAAGCTCCATAGAGGGACCGACCCACTGCGGCAACTCTAGCCGGCTTGCCTCAACCGCGACCCGGCCTGATTTGCTTGTTCGTCCCAGTAAAGAAAATCTCCAAAAAAAGAGACTAAGGTGGTCATTCCGACCTAGGCGGGCGGCGGTTGCCGCCCGCCCGTCGGAAGCCGCCTGAATACCGCCCCGCGGTCAATAGACCGCGAGGGGTATTCTGACTGTCCCGCTGGGCCGGCGGGCGATCTGATTCAGATCGCCCGCCGGCCCAGCGGGAAAGCGCCTTCCACAAGGAAGCCGGCTCGGAATCGAGCCGGCGGAGTGGAAGGCGTGCGACGGGTGCAGCAGCACCCGTCGCGCTTTTCAGTGTCTGCATCGCAGACACTGAAAAGCCTAGTTGGGCCATGTTAGGGGGCCCCTGCAGTGCCCATGCCATGGGCATGGGCACTGCAGGGGCCCCCAGGGGCCCCAAGACGCCCGTTCCCGCCGGCCAGGTTCTGGCGGTAAGAACCGCCAGAGCCAGGCCGGCGGGAAGGGGGTCGGAATCCCCATGGCGGCGCAGCATGCTGTGCCGCCATGGAGGATTCCCCAGGGCAGCGGGAAACTGGCGGGAGACCGCCAGTTTTCCCTGTCTGACCGCGGCGTTAGCGCCGCGGTCAGAATGCCCTTAGGGGCACCGCCGGCCTGTCGGCCGTGCTCCCGCGCCCGTTGGCCCTGGCGGATTGTATCTGCCAGGGTCAGAATGAGGGCCTAAGTCCGAAGGTAAAAAGTTGACCGGGACCTCCCAGCCAGCGTACCCGAGGAGGGCTCCAGAGACGTCGGATCAAGATCCAGGTTTACCCTGGTCGAAGGATTTTCGCCTCGAAAAAACGACTAAGTCCGAAGGTAAAAATCTCCACCGAGGATTCCCGCATCACCTATCCGGAGAAGGGCTGCAGGAGGTTGGATTGGACTGGCAGGTTCGTCCCGCTGAAGAAAATCTTCGAAAAAGAGACTAAGGGGGTCATTCTGACCTCGGCGGTAAAAGGCGCTTACCGCCGGTCAGAAGACCGCCATAACACCGCCGCGGCCGCGGGAAACCGCCACGGTCATTCTGACCCGCAACAGGCAAACCGCCAAAAACCCGACATCCACAAAAGTCCGCCACACCAACGGCCAGCGAGAAACTGGCGATGACCAAACCTCCACCGTCACGCCAACAGAAATACGCCCATTCCATTCCGACCCACGAATCCATGCGGCGGTCTTTCAATCGCGGTATTCCATTGGCGGTACACACCGCCGCGGTCAAAATACACACACAGCTCCAAAACACTGCCACATTGGTCATTTTGAAACACACACACCTGATACACATACTAACACCACTCCCACACAACCAACACAATATAAAACACACACCCACATCACCCACAAACCCCTACGACCACCATTTATTGACTAAGGCCAGAGAGAGACACCACCAGCTAGTACAGAGCATTCACAGGCACATAACCCCATCACTCACACAACATCCACGCACAAAACACCACACACCACCACACTCACCACACTCATCACCACAAACGCCACCCCACACCTCATCCACACCACCCCAAGGCACCCCAAAGACACCCCAGGTTTTCAGACGCTGAACTCAGGGTCATGGTGGAGGAAATAGTTCGGGTAGAGCCCCAGCTCTTCGGGGCACAGGTCCAGCACACCACCATTGCCAGGAAGATGGAGCTATGGCAAAGAATAGTGGACAGGGTCAACGCTGTGGGACAGCATCCACGAAATCAGGAAGCAGTGGAACGACCTACGGGGGAAGGTGCGTTCCATGGTATCCAGACACAACATCGCAGTGCAGAAGACTGGCGGCGGACCCCCACCTCAACCCCCAGAATTCACAACATGGGAGGAACAGGTCTTGGCGATCCTGCATCCTGAGGGCCTCGCTGGAGTATGCGGAGGAATGGACTCTGGTAAGTTTAATCTCAACTACTTCATCCCCCCCCACCCACCGGCATGCCAAATCATACCCCCACCCTCTCCCCCACCCCCATCACATATCCTCCTTGCTAATGTCTCACCATCACAACCCACCCATCCCAACTCCAAGCCCTGCATGCGACCACAAACCATGGACACCCCTCACCTAAGCATGCCCACTGCACATACCCATCCCCCCCCAAACCACCGTCACAACAGCCCCCAAAAGGGAATGCCAGCACTGGGGTACACGGGCACCCACCCATTGCACACTATGGCACACACAGAAGCAATAACCATACTCTTATACCCCTGCAGGACCCGAACGCCACGACACCGCCCAGGAGGGTCCAGAAATGTCCATTCCACCCCCAGAAGAGGCCCACAGTGATGACAGCAGCTCTGTCTCCCTGGACCCAGATGACCAGTCCGGCCCATCGGGGACCTCGGGACAGTCGGTTCCCCTCAGACAGCCACAGGCCACAGCAGACCTACCCCCCTCTGGGAACACCAGCACAGCACCCACCCAGCGGGCCCATGCCTCTGTCTCCAGGACACGTCAATCAGCGGTGTGTCCACCACTACAGGGCACCCAGGTTAACCCACCACCCCAACAACAACAGGGACCTGGGGGCAGTGGTAGTGGGCACACAGTCCAGGGGAAAGAGGCCCAGGGAAACAGGGCAACTGGGAGGGCTACTGTGCAACAGGGGGAGGACAGGCCAAGGGAACCCACTCTCCACGAGGCCCTATCCTCCATCATGGGAGCATACCACCGCTCCCAGGAGACGATGGTGACGGTCCTGGCCAGGTTCCAGGAGATCCAGGTACTGCAGGAGGAACAGTTTATGGGGTTCAGGGAAGAACTCAGAAATATCAGTTCCGCAATGGGCACCATCGTTGTGGCTCTCAATCAGATTGTCAGCACATTGCGGGACCATGTGGCACCATAAAGGGCCCCTGTCACTAGCATGGACCAAGAACAGGCTACCACCTCCGCCGGCGCTAGTGGACAGGAGGCCCAGACACAAGAACAACAAGCCACCAGAACCCCACCCCCTGCAGAAGGAGAACCACCCCGCAAGCGGTGCCTGAGATCTAGGAAGAAGACAGAGTAGGATGCCAAGACCCTGCCAGGAAAGGATACCCCCTGATTGTCATCCCACTGTCCCACATTGTCACCCTGTCCAACCTTAAACTGCCCCTGCTCCACCTTCCACAGGCATATGGACAATGCACCTGTGAGACTCAAAATCTGGACTCTGCCATGTACATTCCTCCACCATCACCCATCACCGAATTTCAACCATTACCCACATTTGAGCACTTTAATAAACACACTTATTGCACAAAAATAATCTGGAGTCTGCCTGTATTTTTGAACAAATGTATTACACAGAACCGTGCCAAAATGTCCAGTTACATTGTGATGACAACATACCACTGTCACACAGCTGTAGTCCATGGGGAAACAAAGCAGAGGTCACGGAGTGGGGCCCACATCTCTGAAATTGGTAGGGAAAGACACAACTCAGTGAACATACACTGGGTGGAAACTCAGACAGTAGAGAGGCAGGAGACTTTAAGTAAATGTAAATTCCGGTGTTGATTCTTACCTGTATGTTATTGAAAATACTGCTGTATTACTCTGTCCCTGTTGTCTGTGTCGTCCTCTTCGTCTTCCTCCTCTTCACTCTCCGCAGGCTCCACAGCTGCCACAACACCACCATCTGGACCATCCTCCTGCAGGAAAGGCACCTGGCGGCACAAAGCCAGGTTGTGAAGCATACAGCAGGCCACGATGATATGGCACACCTTCTTTGGTGAGTACATTAGGGATCCACCTGTCATATGGAGGCACCTAAACCTGGCCTTCAGGAGGCCGAAGGTCCGCTCGATCACCCTCCTAGTACGCCCATGGGCCTCATTGTACCGTTCCTCTGCCCTTGTCCTGGGATTCCTCACTGGGGTCAGTAGCCATGACAGGTTAGGGTAACCAGAGTCACCAATTAGCCACACACGGTGTCTCTGAAGTAGTTCCATCAGGTAAGGGATGCTGCTATTTCGCATGATGTACGCGTCATGCACTGACCCAGGGAACTTGGCATTTAAAAGGGAGATGTACTGGTCAGCCAAACAGACCACCTGGACATTCATGGAATGATAACTTTTTCTGTTCCTGTACACCTGTTCACTCGTGCTGGGGGGGACCAAAGCAACATGTGTCCCATCAATTGCACCAATGATGTTGGGAATATGTCCAAGCGCATAGAAATCACCCTCCACCGTAGCCAAATCGCCCACCTCAGGGAAAACAATGTAGCTCCGCATGTATTTCAACAGGGCAGACAACACTCTGGACAACACCTTGGAAAACATAGGCTGTGACATCCCTGATGAAATGGCCACTGTAGTTTGGAATGACCCACTTGCCAAGAAATGGAGTACTGACAGAACCTGCACTAGAGGGGGAATCCCTGTGGGTTGGCGGATGGGTGACATCAGGTCTGGCTCCAGTTGGGCACACAGTTCCTGTATAGTGGCTCTGTCAAGCCTGTATGTCAGTATGACATGTCTTTCTTCCATTGTCGACAGGTCCACCAGCGGTCTGTACACGGGAAGATTCCTCCATCTCCTCGCAAGTCCCAGCGGACGGTGCCTAGGAAGGACAGCATGGAGCACAGAGTCAATCAACCCACAGGTACGTTCCCACAGCTTGCACAGTACACGATTCTCAATGCATTGAATGGCTTGTATGAGTGTTGATGCAAGGCCTAGGTATGTGTGGCGCAGTAGATTTTAAGCCATGTGGGCCCTTGAAATGGCAGCTGCCTGACCTGTGAAGTGCGACAGTGTGTTGTGAGGTCAATGCGCTGGCGTGGCACACCGTGGTGGGAGGCGGTCAAAGACCGCGGCGCAAAGCCGTATTGGTTAACATTGAACCCTATGGGTCTTAGGAGCCAATGACGATGTACGCCGGAGGTCGCGGTACGCACCGCCGCGGTACGCACCGCCGCGGGCGTGACCGCCATTTTCTATCTGCTTAATCACTCGATACCTGATCATCCACAGGAGAGGACCTATACTGCAAGTGCTGCTGTGACCTCGGTCTGGAAGAGACAATGGCTGCTGCGACTGGGGAAAGGGCCCCTGCCTTCACTTCTGAAGAATTGGAGAAACTCGTGGATGGGGTCCTCCCCCAGTATGCGCTACTCTACGGTCCTCCAGACCAACAGGTAAGTACACTGGGACCATGCTTTGTGGCCAATGCCTGGGTTGAGTGGGGTGAATGAACAATGGTGGGGAGGGGAGCGAATGAGGCATGCATCAAACGACAGATGAGAGCATGTGCCACATGGCAAGGGTGGGGATGGGGGGCCACTCACATCGAGCATGCAGAAAATGATTGTTTATTTTTCTCCCCCTGTACATGTCACATAGGTCAGCGCCCATCAGAAAATCGACATTTGGCGTGCCATCGCCAAGGACGTCCGGACCCTGGGGGTCCACAACAGACGGGGCACCCACTGCCGCAAGAGGTGGGAGGACATCCGCCGCGGGAGCAGGAAGACCCCGGAGGCTCTGCTGGGGATGGCCTCCCAACGTAGGAGGGGTGGCACTCGTCAATTGACCCCCCTGATGTCCCGGATCCTGGCGGTGGCCTACCCCGATTTGGATGGGCGCGTGAGGACATCACAGCAGACACAAGGGGGTGAGTACAAATACATTCTGCTGACTTTGCGCGCAGTGGAGGTGAATGGGTGGGGGAGGAGGGCTGTGGCTAACCCTAGGCCAGGGCGATTTCCGTAGGCTAGGCCCCTCCGTTAGGCATGGCCCTGTGCCCCCGCCCCCCACCTCTGTAGGATGCCTAGTACACCTAATCATGGCCCTGTGTCACCTATGTGTGGATTTGTCGTCCATAGGCTTGTAGGCCATGTCCCATGGATTGAGTAGTGTACCCCAAGTGCGCGGCGTAGTGCAGGGGGCTTCTGTGTCTGTCCTCTCCGTAAACTGTGTCGCCAATGCATGCACTCAACATGTCTTTATTTCTCCCCCCCCCCCCTTTTTGTGGTCTTCCTGTTCATGTGTGCATTAGCATCATCAGGCGGAGGAGAAGTGGCATCGGAGCACGAGGGAGCTGCATCTCACATGGCCATGGAGGGCCATGCAACCGACTCGGAATTCACCAGTGAGACGGAGGGCGAGGGGAGCTCCACAGCGGGGACACGTGGTGACACCAGCGACACAGACACGTCCTCGGAAGGGAGCTCCCTTGTGGTGGCGGCAACATCCGTTCCCACCGCAACAACAGGTACAGCCGCCACCCAGCGCACCAGCTCCGCCCTCCCAGCAGCCCCTCAGCCTTCGCCCCGTGCCCGCTCACCCAGGAAGGTAGGCATCTTGCCCCAGTTACCCCTGCTGCCCTCAGTGAGGAGGTCATTGACCTCCTGAGGACGCTCATTGTTGGGCAGTCTACCCTTTTGAATGCCATCCAGGGTGTAGAAAGGGAGGTGCACCGGAGTAATGCATACCTGGAGGGCATTCATTCGGGTCAGGCTGCCCATCAGCGATCGTTCTACGCTCTGGCCTCAGCACTGACGGCAGCCATTGTCCCTGTCTCCTGCCTCCCTCCTCCAACTTCCTCAACCCAGTCCCACTCCCCTGTACCTGTGCCTATCCCAGACACACCTACAGACCAGCCTGCACACACCTCAACACCCAAGTGAAGCTCATCCAGACATAAGCACCACATATCACACAAGCATTCACCCAAGCAACAGCCACATGCAGACATGCCAACAGCCACTGCCTCCTCTGTGTCCCCCTCCTCCTCGTCTCCCTCCTCCCTCCTTGTGACGTCTCCACTCACACTTGCATGCACAACATCATCAGCCACTACGTCCATCACCAGCACACCCACCAGAACACTCCGCACACGTGCAGTAACCACCCCCATACCATTTACACGTCCCCTGTCTCCTCTCCCAGTATGTCTGTCACCCCCTCTTCCAAACCACACAAATGCAGGCAGCCACCCACCCAACAGCCATCCACCTCACGACAGCCTCCAGCACAAGCACCTGCACCCAAAGACACCAGACTTGACTCACCTATAACCACATCCTCTTCCTCCACTCCCATACCCACTACACCTACCCTTCCCACTGCTCCCAAAAAGTTTTTCCTGTCCAAAATTAACCTCTTTCCATCACCTGACCCACCCCCTCCATCTCATCAGACTCCAACCAGCACCTCAGCCACCACAAAACCTGGACCTACAAGGACAATAGTCCAAGGATTTTGGAGTCCAACACCTTCAAGGCCAGCTACTTCGGCTAGCAGTAAAGATACAGCCAGCCCACCCCCTGGAAAGAAAGCCAAAAAAGCCAGTGCCCGGCGCGAGAGGCCAGAGACAGCAGGCTCCAAGGGCACTACCCTGGCACCGTCAGGAAGTGGGGTGCCACCTGGCACACCGACAAAGGGAGGAAAGGGCCACAGAGGAGCAGGGAAGGGTGGCAAGGGCAGCACGACAAGTCCGGCAGCAGGCGAGCTGCCCAGGAGGGACCCACCAGCCCCATTCCAGGGGTGAAGGAGGACACCCACGGGCCTGGGACGGCAGCACAGGAGGGCCCCGCAAGCGAGAAGACAGATGTGCACGAAGGGCACAGCAGCCACATGTCGGGTGGCGAGTGAGATCCATGTCATGGCCGGATCTGGTGCCCTGGAGACACATGTCAAGCACCGCTGAACAGGGCCCTTCAAGTCAAGCACCGCTGAACAGGTCACCGCAGTCTCAAGAACCGCTGAACAGGGCCCTTCAAGACAAGCACCGCTGAACAGGGACTTCTCTCCTGATGATGAGCATGCTCCCTGGAACACAGGGGGTGGACCA
Organism: Pleurodeles waltl; assembly: GCF_031143425.1. Taxonomy (NCBI): domain Eukaryota; kingdom Metazoa; phylum Chordata; class Amphibia; order Caudata; family Salamandridae; genus Pleurodeles; species Pleurodeles waltl. Next base: position 381,039,154 of record NC_090446.1, read on the forward strand.
CAGTGACCCAGACTGTCCAAAGGTCCAGCTGTCCAAATTTGGTGGAGGTAAGAGCATGCCTCCCCTGCGACAATACCCCTGTGCACCACGTTTTCTCCAACTCCTTGGGCTTCTGTGCACTTCTTCCAAGTATCCTTCATGCACAGTGTAGCCCAGGTCCCCAGCACTTCATCCTGCTACCCACAGCTCCCTGAGTTGTTCTCCGGACGCCTGGGACCTTCCTGTGTAGTGCTGCGATTACTGCACTTTGCATCTTTTTTGTCCCTGTGCGTTCTGGGATTCCCGTGGGTGCTGCCTGGTCTTCTGAGGGCTCTCTGAAGTGCTGAGAGCCCCCCTCTGTCTCCTCAGTCTGAGTTGAGACCTCCAGGTCACTCCTGGGTCCAGGAAGCTCCTTTTTGATGCAAATCGCGTACTTGCTTGGACCAAGGCTTGTTGGTGGAATCCAGCGACACAAACAACCTGCATCCAACAATTCGACATGGGACATCACCTGCACCAAGCAGGAACCCACAGCCATCTTCTTTGGTTCTCTTCTGTATATTTCTTCTTACCAGAGAAACCACTTTTGCACCATCTTCTAGGTTGGCAGGGGCTCCTGTTCTTCCTGGACTCTTCTTAGACTTCTGGATTTGGTCTTCTCTCTCCACAGGTCTTTAGGTCCAGGAATCAATAGGTTGTTGATTGCAGTCTTGCTTGGTTCCTACAAAATCTCTTATCACGACTTGTAGTTTCTCCTGAGGAAACTTGCAGTATATTACTCCTGCTTTCCTGGGCTCTGGGGTGGGGTACTTTACCTACCTTTGGTGTTTTCCTACACTCCCAGCGCCCCTCTATGCACTACACTTGCCTAGGGGGGGAATTTGTGATTTCCATTCCTCAATTTTAGTATATGGTTTGTGTTGCCCCTAGGCCCATTGCAATCTATTGTATCTTCTACAGTTTACACTATTCTATGACTGTGTACTTACCTGATTTCGTTACTAGTGTATATATTGTGTAAAGAATATTGCCTCTAACATATTGTTGGCCTTGTGTCACTAAAATAAAGTATCTTTATTTTTGCTAACACTGAGTACTATCTTTTATTGTGTATAAGCACTGTGTAACTATAGTGGTATTGCAGGAGCTTTGCATGTCTCCTAGTTCAGCCTAAGCTGCTCTGCTACAGCTACCTCTAGACTGCCTAAGCTGCTAGAACAGTGACTACATTTCACTAATAAGCGATAACTGGATCTGGCATAAGGTGTAAGTACCTTAGGTACCCACTACAAACCAGGCCAGCCTCCTACAAGGTGTTGTAATCTATGACCCATGGGTGCACTAAGATTTCTGTGTATTTAATGCAGCATTTTGGCAAGCTATCCCAGCAAAGTATAATTGTGAACCACATCACACTCCAGTGTCCCAATTGTGTTTTGGTGTGCTTGAGGGCATGCAAAACTGTTTGCCAGGCACCCTCTACTGTGGATGTGGACAATCCCTGTATTTTTACTTTAAATGCTTCCCACCCTATCAGCGGGGAGGAAGCAGTACCAGAATCTTCTGTAAAGTAAGTGGTAATAGTAGTGGCCAGGGTGCCTTCAAAACCAACATCCTCCAATTGAAGAGGTTGTAATTGCTATGTAGGGACTGGGGTAGGAATTTGGCCTCAGGACATAGGCGGCTCAAGGGGACTGCGATCAGATAAAGTTTTATCCAGGTGAGTAGAGTCAGTAAAGTGCACTTGCATATGTGTAGGACATAGAATATGGCCCAGATGGGCCTGCAGTTTATGTGGCAGGGAGGACAAGGAGTATACCCTCATCCCTTCATTGAGTGCTCTCCATGCATCAGACAAGGGCCATCCCGATACCCAGTCTTGCAGCAAATTTGCTTGCTTGACTGATGGAGAGCTTGGAGGAGGGCATTGAGAGTGATCAAGATGCGTGACCAGAACCCCATTAAAATCTCCTCCGACCAACCATGGGAGATGGGACCTTTCAGCCAATATGGAGGATAAATGCATGAGGAAGACATCTTGCTGTGTATTAGGAGCGTAAACATTGCTCAGCACCAGCCTCTTACCATCCAGGGCCCCAAGGACAAATACATATCAGTCATTTGCGTCTATGTTAGAACCCATAATCATAAATGGTACTCCCTCCCACATCCAACCTGCCACACACCAGGCAAAGGCAGAATACATATTATAAAATAGTTGCCTCCTCCACCTCATACAAAGGTAATCGACTCAACAGAGGAGAGGTGACTTTTCTGTGTGAGCCTTACGGTGATTGAATCCTGTTACATTTATGAAATGAGCCAATCCCCCTGACATTCCATATTGAAATTTTATAATTATTTGTAACAGTTGACATAGAAACAACAAGCATTTTTTATGCAAAGGGTCTTGCAGTTGCTCGAGTTAGAGAAAAAAAAACGCAGTGTGATCACACTATGTAAAATGGAGCACGATCGAGCTGCGTGGAAAATAAATAGATAAAGTAGTCTGGACACCATGCTGAAAACATCGAGCCTCATATGTTTTTAGTAGTTTACTGGTGCTGTGTAGGTGGGCTAAACACCGGAAAAGGCATGACGTATGCATGCCTTTCACAAATGAAAGAAAGTGGATTTTAAAAGGCAAGCCCACGAACCAATGAAAGTGACTGACGTGCATTGGCATGGTTGGAAGCACAAAGGGAGATTACAGAATGGGACGGAGCGCTTTGCGCTTGCCTATGAAAAGTATCAAAGAGGACCCTACGTCATATGAATCGTGGACACAACTGATGGCATAAAAGAAAAAAACAGCAATAATACCTCAGTGCTTGGTCCAGCAAAGAACAATTGTTCGACTAATAATGTAAAACCATATTAACAGCATAAACTTGAGCAACTACTGTGGGGGGTAGACCAATGAGGCCTTGGCTGCGGAGCAGTGAAAAGGAGAAATGCAAGAAATTGCAGCACTCATACAGGGTGGCACAGAAAACAAATCAGTGCAGCATAAAATAATGAAAACAATACCTATGACTGATGGGGCAAAGAACAACATGAACAACTGGTGAGCCTCACCAGTGCATTGCAAACCTGCAGGACAGGACATGTTAATGGAAAGAATCACACCCATAGTATCAGATTACAATGCCTGTTGTTTGTGGTGTCGCAGAGGGGAAAAGACTCATGCTGGCACAAGAGTCAGAGTCCGAAGGGAACTTTCCAGAGGAGCTGGATGGAGACAGCTGAGGTTGTTGCCTGGTGGAAGACACTGTGACAAGCACAGCTGTTGCCTCTCCAAAGCCTGTTGGTAGAAGCGGCCACCCTAAATGAGGGCAATCAGGCAATCCCATACCAGCGTATTTGGGGAGGTTGTCACACATCCCCGGGTAACGATTCAGAAGGAGGGATGACAGGCATCCAGATCATGTCATTCTAACCAGTCCCATACAGCCTTGGGTATATCAAAGAACAAGGTCTGTTGATCTTGGATAACTCTCAAATGTGCAAGAAACATTAAGGCATATGTTAGACCTTCTGATCAGAGTTTTTTGTTCGTAGCAAGAAAAGATGCCCTCCTGCGCTGAACTGCCAAGTTGTAGGTGGGGAATAGGGTCATGTTGGAGTTACCTAGAACAATCAGTGCATTATCCCTGGCCTTCTGCAAGACAATGTCCTGGTCCCTAAAACTGAGAATGCTGGTTACAACAGGTTTCAAAGGTATTCCCGGAGTTGGGCAGCATGTTGGCACTCTATGCGCCCTTTCCACAGTGAACAAATCAGAAAGCCTTCGCAAGGCCATACATGTCCTCAGCCATTTTTAGAAGAACAATGTGGCATTAGATCCCTCGGACCTCTCCGGCAGTCCAATAATACGCACATTGTTGAGTTGTGTATGGCGCTCTGCATCCTCCACTTTGTCATGCAAGAGTTACAGTTGGTCACGAAGATCATCCAATATGGGTGAGTGGGCTATTTGTGGAACCAGGGTAGACAGAGCTGTTTCAGTGGTTTTTAACTCAGACAATTTATGGTGGTCATCCCTTAGGAAGCCCAAATCTGAGGCCAGCGTACCAATGAAATGTTCTGTAGCAACTCTTGAATCTTGGATTTCTTGCAGGATAATGTCAAGTTTGTCTGGAGAGGAGCCCAGTGCCATTGGCGGAAGGTAATTTTCTCCTTTGAGAGTAGATGGAGCATCTTACTGTACATGTTGAGAAGGAGAGTCCCTGTGGCCTGGCATTGCCATCAGTCTTATAACCTTGGTGCAGCCCATAGTGAAAAAGAATTGCCAAGGTACGTAATGCATGAACACTGAGATGGGTCAGCATCGGAGGAGAGACGCAGAGTCACAGGTAGCATCACTCCATTAAGATCGGTCCCAATGCACCACTTTTCTTGTGCTGCGCCTGCTCCACCTAATGATACCATGGGTGCACCGTATTTACACCCCTGCCCCCACTATGGCGCACCATGATGCTCATTTCCACAATAGCATCATAATTTATTATTGTGCAGCATTGCTGGATTAGCACCATAAGTTATCGCACTAGTGCAGCAAAGCACTAGGGAGGCCCATATGCTACTAATGGCCCGTAACTTGAATGCCTGCCCCAAGCCATTGTTATAAATGATGGGAAAAATGTTGCAGTGAAATCTTGTAGATTTCACTGTGACATTTTTTGCGGCCTCCCTGAGTGGGAACCCCCCACTTGCATACATTATTGCAACAGTTCAATGCAGGAGAAGAAGACCTTCTCAGCGCCTGGCAAGTTGAGTGGGGGACATACACATAGGGGCTGCTCAGTTGGAGTGTATGCAGCTGGGATAACTTGTTGAGGTGAAGGAGTATGTCCAGTGACAGGGCCCATGTTCCCTGGTGGGGCTCGTCCAATTGAGAACACCCAATACAGCTCACTGCATAGTAAAGGAAGGCGCAATAGTCTCACCATTGCATGAGGCCGAATGTTTTAATAAGTCAACTGGTGCTGGTTCGGACCAAGTTGATGTGTTGTAAAAAAAGAAAGGGAGCACCTCTAGGCCATGCAATTACAGGATGGCGGTGCCAATGTGCTAGCGACCTTGCGTTACCATAGTGTGCCCACAACCCGTCAAAGAAGTCCAATTAGAGGGAGAAATGATGCAATAACAGAGCAGGACGTCTGTTGTACTGTAATGATGGAAGGCAATCTTTGATTAGTGTTGAAGTTCAAGGAAACCGTTGGTTAGCCAAACCCCCACATAATACAGCAGAAGGCTGTTGGCCATGTGGAGGCCACTTGCCGTTTCCACCCACATGGCACAGGTATCACTCACCTACTGTGAGGCAGAGTAATGTCCCTGGCAGATAGTGGAGTAATGGGACAGGTGAGGAGTAAAGGCTCCAGGGCAGGCTTGCTGTGGCTCCACTCTGCGTCGCTGCACTTTATGATGACAAGTAGGTGGTAGAGCTCCTGGGCTCCGGCCACCCAGGCAGCTGAGCAATGTCCACTGCCAATTTCGAGCTCCTTCTGTGGTCTGTGTGGGGTTCATCGCAGAGAGCAGGCTGGGCAAATAATCTCCCAGAATGACCTGCAGCAGCCAGTCACCAGCTGTTTGTTGTTAGTAGCCCCGCTGACCTTGGTATAGGTGGCCTGTTGGGGCTGTCCGGAGCAGAAAGCCAAAAAGAAAAAGAGAGGGAGGGGTCCAAGGAAGGTTTTCCTTGTACCAGAAACTCCAGCAATCGCTTCTTAGAGGAAGCATCAAGGGGAGCCAATCAATACGTAAGGGAGGTCGTCCAGGCCTACTAAGATACAATTGAGTCCTCTGTCATGCGGCCCACCCTGCCCAAAGGTGGCCTGTAGCAACAGCATCACCTCGATGCAGGCTGGAATGTAATCAAGAGGTCCCGCCAGAATCTCCCCCATCAGCGCAGCACTTTGGCACTGCGTAGGGTGGAGATGGTGTTCGATAAATGAGTTTTCCTGAGCGCCCTGCAAGAGCACTAAGAGAGTCGGCCTGCCATCTTCGGTGGCTAGCCATACCCCCCACTCTGTACAATAGATTAGAACAAACGTATAACTTTATACTCTCACAAGTCTCCTGCAGCCACCTGCAAGCCTTCCGCAAGAGTGATCACACACCTTATATAGTACAAAGTGAAAATGTAATTACATAGTGAAAACACATAGGGTTGATTTAAGACCCTTAGTGCCTCCTTGCACCACATTAGCACCATTTTGTTTAACATTAATGTGGTCCAAGGAGGTCAAAATCACCAGCCAAAATTACAGTGTGGCCAATGCATGTATTGCGTCACTTTGTAGTTCTTTGCGCTACATTATGCGTCCTCCAGGCATAATGTATGCAATGGGGGCGTTCCCCCGTTAGTGGGTCCGAGAAAATGGCACAAAGAAATCTGAAAGATTACTTTGCATCATTTATTTTGGCACTTTAACACCTGCTCAGAGAAGGCATTAAAAGGAGGTAAGCCATTGTTTCTAATGGGCCTCAATGGGCTGTGCAGAATTAGCTTCAACATTGTTGATGCTAATCCTGCAAAGCTCCGAACTAGCATAAAAAATGACACTAGTACCCCTAACTACTGCCATGGTGCGCCGTGTCTTAGACTTTTCATAAATCAGGGCTGTAGTTTACAGTATGGGAGATACTGATAAGTGTCTTTTTGAAATATAAATGTGATGATTCTGTAACGATAGATACAAGATTATGAAAGGTATGTTGGGAATATTTCTGAATATGTTAGTTACAACAACTAAGAAGCTGAATGCTCTCAACACAAACATTGTTGGAGTAGTTAGTTTCTAAGTATTTATAAATATATTTGCATTTTTTTTTAAAACAGAGAAATTAACGGAAAAAAAACAAAGGTTAAAGTAATTTTATAGTTAGGTGAATTTCTTAGTGACAACCTTAATGTTTTGTATTAAGAAATAACACAGAAAGTCACCAGTTATAGTTAGCAGTAACTATAACTCGCACCCTCACCATGCTCTGCTTATGACCTCACATATTACCTCATTCATAATATGTTCTATAACATAATTTATGACATCACTGAGGATATCTTAAATTACATCATTGATGACATCACTGATGGCATCACTAATGACGTCAAGCTTGGTTTTCCTGCATATTGCTGTATAACTTTCTATTGCTTTACACGTACTTTAGCTCACATTCACAAACAACCACAGATATGCGATAAACCTTCATTAACTATGGTGTTCAATCTGTATACAACTGTTCAGAGAAAACCAAAATAGAGAATGCAAATTCCAAAACAAAGTCCCTAATACAGATAGCTTTTATCTGTATCAAGCCCTTGGCACATACCGAAAATACATTAAGAAATGAAGTTGCGATCAGTAGAGAACTGAGGGCCAGATGTAGCAAATAATTGCGAGTTGCAAATGGGCCGATTCACTATTTGCGACAATGCAAAATCGGCAATGGGATTCAAAAAACCCATTTCCGACTTGCAAAAAGCGATGGGAGCCGTTTGCGAGTCACATCAGTTGCGACCTCATTTTGCGACCCTCAAATAGCAAGTCACAATTTGCGAGTCGCAAAGCAAAGCTTATGCAATTGCAACTCGCAAATTGGGACTAGTCGCAAAAAGCCCAGTTTGCATGTCCCATTTACCACTAACTCAGAGCAGGTGGTAACCATAACCAAAGCATAAAAGGAGACCCAGAAAGCATCTGGGTTACTCAAGATGGCGGAGATATACCTGATAGCAGTGAGGAGGAGAGTCCACGCCACACTGCAGAGGAGGAGGAGGGGCCACAGACAGGAGAAGATATATAGAACAAGGCAGACTCTTTTCCAGGAAACTGAGGATGAGATATACGATAAATACCGCCTTAGCAGCGCAGCCATACTAGAATTAATTGATTTACGTGCAAGTGCTATGCTCACTGCACCTCTTGGCCTCAGGGAGCTATCAGGGGGTCATTGCTGTGGCAGGTGGGGTATCCCAAAGTGCAGTGTCAAGGTTCCTCAGGGCCTTCCTAGATGCCTTAGTCACACACATGTCTCACTTCATATACCTACTAAGGAATGAGGCAGAAATTAACAGCACCAAGCTGGACTTTTACCGCATTGCTAACTTTCCCCATGTAATAGGATGTGTAGGTGGGACACACATTCAAATATGCCCCCCTGCAAACCTGGAACATATTTTCCGCAACAGAAAGTGTACCCACTCACTGAATATTCAGGTAGTTTGTGACGCCCATTATGTCATCACTGACATTGTAGCTAAGTTTCCAGGCAGTACCCATGACTCATAAATTTTTAGGCATAGTGGGATACATCAACGTCTGGAACGTGGGGAATTTGGAGACGGATACCTTCTAGGTAGAGCTACATACACCTTGCAGACATACACACAGGTCACTGTGCACAACAAGCAGGACTTCCTAACAGTGTACATTTTGTGCCCAACAGGTGACAGTGCATATGACCTAAGGCCATGGATTCTGACTCCGTTTTTAACACCCAGCAATGAATGTGAGAGGCGATACAACAATGCACATAAGAGGACCAGGAACATGATGGAGCGCACCTTCGGAATCCTGAAAGCAAGATTCAGATGCCTCCACCGCAGTGGAGGTGCCCTCCAGTATACCCCCATTACAGCATTCAAAATTGTGGTCGCATGCGCCATCCTCCACAACATAGCCACCCGACGTGGGCTACCTCTCACCCCTGCAGACCCAGATCCTGATGATGAAGAGCAAGAACAACCACATCGCCATCATGGGGATCGGAGTATAGCTAATCAAGGCAGACTGAGACGGGAACACATCGCAAACCAATACTTTGGAAGGTATGTGTCAACTCCAACCATACTCACCTATTGACCAAAAACACCATTCGTTAAGTGGAACAAAAATAACTATTTTATTAGTGCAGAAATTCAACTATATACAAGTAATGAATGTCCATGGGCACGAAAATGCAAACCAGGCATGTGGCACATTGACGTCATGTGCCACTTCTACAGGACCAGGGTAATGTCTATGACCTTCTGCCCCTCCTTCCAGCCTGGCTGGTCCCTGGTGCTTCTGCTGTGCTCTCCCTGGTACTCCTGAGCACCCTACTGTCAGTGGCAGAGACACTGCTCACTGTCGAGCCCTCCTCACTGTCCTGGGGTGTTTCCCCTGTGCCCCTAGACAGATGCTGTGCCTCCATCAAGTCAATGATGTGGGTGAGACGTCCCAGGCCCCTAGCCACATCCCCAGCGAAATGGCCCATTTCCACCTGCAGCCCAACTGTCCTCCTATACAGGCCTGTGGTGTTCATGGCGAGCCTGCCGATGGATGTGGCCATCCTGTCTAGTCTGTGCAGGAGCTGACGGTCCCTGCTCCGCCCGCCCTCGGCCTGGGCCAGTAGTCCTCCCGCCAGTTCCCTCATGACTAGGGCAAGGTCCCCAGTGTTCGTGCATATCATGTCCATCCTGGAGTTCAGTTGCTGCATGCTGGCATGGTTATTGCGCACGAAGCGGTGCAGCACACCACTAATCCTCCCTAAAATTCTATTTTGTAGGCGCTGACCATGCAGCAGCTGTGACTCACTGGTGCTGGGAGGTTTATTGCCCGGACTGCAGCCCTGATGTCCTGGACCTACGTCGCCTGCGCAGCGGTGGCTGCCCTGTGAGTTCCACTGTCTCACTCCTGCCTGTTGCTGGCGCAGCCTCTTGGGATACAGTTGCAGCAGGAGTGGATACTGCAGGGATGCTGTTGGCCGTGCAGGTGGGAGTGCTGGCGGGTCCTGAGGTGTCCTCATGGGGCTGGCTGATTGGAGTAGTGGTGGTGTCTTGTTGGAGACCTGTGGGACATGGGGAACAGACTGTCAGTGTCTACTATCTGTTGCACACTTCCTAATAAACATTTGACTATGAACTGCCTACTTGACTACATTTCCCATAATGCATCATTCTGGTGTTTGCTACCCTGAAATGGATCTATCTTGGTTGAGCATGCCCCTGTGTACATGGTGGGTGGGGGTATGGCATTGATAGGGGTACAGGCATGTCACATGGTACTCACCGGTTGATGTGCTGGGCTGTGAGGTGTCCAGGTCCCCAAATCCAGAGACTGCCTCCTGCTCCAGGGTTTCCTCCACCCTTTCTTCCAGGGGTGTGGGTGGTGGCACAGACGATGGTCCCCCTCCTGTGCCTCTCATCTCCCGGAGCCTTTCTGCCACTCTCTCCTTGGTCCGGGAGCGGAGGTCATACCACCTTTTTTTGATGTCATCAATGCTCCTGTGGCTCACCCCCAGGGAATTTATTTTGTCCTGGATGTCCTGCCACAGCTGTTTCTTGGTGGTTTCAGGCACATTTAGGGCTGATTTCCCAAACAAATCGTCATAGTGCTGACAGCATTCGTCTGTCAGCACCTCCAGCTCCCTCTCAGAGAACTTCAGCTTTCTCTTCCTTGGAGTTCCTTCCATGGCAGCTGCTGTTTCTCCTGTGTGCAGTTCAGCAGTTATAAAAGGGTGTGGTCCTCCCTCCTCCCAGGTGTATTAGTAAACTTCCTGGCTGTGATGTCATCATCATGTGCCAGGAAGTGTTTCCAGAGTGTTCTGGAGTGGTTTCTGCAGCACCTGTAATCAATTAACAAGCTAATCGCAATTTGCGACTAGCACTCGCTAATTGCGAGTTCGTTTTTTGCGCAGTCGCAAAAAGCGACCTCGCAATCGGCGGACTCGCACACTGCATTGCGAGTCCGGGTGCGAGTCGCAATTTCGGCACTGTTGTTTTGCCTGCATCTTGTTTTGCGACTCGCATTTTGCGAGTCGCACAAACTCGCAAAATGCGAGTCGCAATTTTTAAGTTTGCTACATCTGGCCCTGAGTACTGTACACAGTCTTTGCTCTCTGGAGTATACCATACTGTTAGCAAACATTGAAGCTCTCATGAGAAATACACCACAGAGGATTGAAAATAATCTACTAAGCACAATGTACATTCTATGAAACAGTTGTCAAAAAATATTTGCTAAAAAGTAAACTTGATCTGAAAGTGCAAAAGATCATACAACCTGCAGCCTTCATACTGTAGTGAAAACCTCACAGATATACATACTGTTAATGCTGCCAACCAGAAATTATGATTTTCTGTGTTTTTTTGTTGTTGAAAGTGTTAATGTTATCAGTGAGAAATTCACCTAAATATAGTTTTATTTATATGATGTGTTCAGACATTATTTTGTGAAAGTTTTTTTTAATTGTAATATAACAGGATATGTTTTGCAGTTTATGAAATCTTTCTCCAATCCGTGTGACTATTAAACAGATAAATATTTAATATTTCAATAGAAATTGGTTATTTGCTCAAATGACGGGTGTGTGTAGTAGTTTGTGGAAAATGCAATGCCTGCCCTTTTAGACCTCTCTCCCAGATGACAAGTGTTCATAGTAGTGTGTGAGGAGCAACTGGCCTCTTCTGTCAGATCTCCCTCTCAGATGATAGGTGTGCAAGGTAGAGTGTGGGGAATGACCGACCTGTCCTTTCATACCTCTCTCTCAGATGTCTGCTGTGCATAGTAGTGTGCAGGGAGTGACTGGCCTCTCCTGTCAGACTTCTCTCTCAGATGACAGCTATGTGTAATAGGGTGTAGGATGGGACTGGCTTCTTCTTTCACACGTCTCTCTCAGATGACGGTTGTGCATTGTAGTGTGTGTGGATGGACTGCCTCTACTTTCAGACCTCTCTCTCAGATGACGGGTGTGTGTAATAATGTGCTGAGAGGGGCTGGGAGGGTCTTCTCTCTCAGATGACAGCTGTGTGCAATAGGGTGTAGGAAGGGACTGGCTTTTTCTTTCATACTTCTCTCTCAGATGACGGTTGTTAATTGTAGTGTGTGGATGGACTGCTTCTCCTTTCAGACCTCTCTCTCGGAGGACGGGTGTGTGCAGTAGTGTGCTGGGAGGGGCTGCACTCTCCTGTCAGACCTCTCTCTGAGATGATGGGTGTTGGAAGTAAGCTGTGTGAACGGACTGGCTTCTCCTTTCAGACCTCTCTCTCAGATGACAGGTGTGTGTAGTAATGTGTGAGGAGGGACTGCCTTCTCCTGTCAGACCTCTCTCTCTCTGTTGATGAGTGTATGTAGTAGTGCATGGAGCGACAGGCCTCTCCGTTCAGACCTCTGTCTCAGATGACAGATGTGCATAGTACAGCATGTGGATGGACTGATCTTTCCTTTCAGACATTTCTCTTAGATGATGAGTGTGCATAGTAGGGTATGCAGATATACTGGCTTTTCCTTGGAGATTTCTGTCTCAAATGACTGGTGTACACAGTACTGTGTAGAGAAAAAAGTATTGTCCTTTCCCACCTCTATCTCAGATGACAGCTGAGCATTGTAGTATGAGGGGAGGAACTGGTCTCTCCTGTCAACTCTCTCTCAGATAACAGCTGTGTGTAATAGATTGTGGGGAGTAACTGGCTTCTTCTTTGAGACATCTCTCTCAGATTACCGTTGCGCATAGGACAGTGTGTAGATGGACTGGCCTTTCACTTCAGAGCTCTCTTCAGATGAGGGGTGTGCATAGTAGAGCATGTGAATGGCCTGTCCTCTCCTGTCTGACATCTCTCTCAGACAACTGTGTGCATAGTAGGGTGTGTGAATGGACTCCCCTCAGATGACAGGTGTGCGTATTAGTATGTGGGGAATGACATGCCTACCATTTGCACATCTCTCTCAGGTGACCGGTGTGCATAGTAGGGTATGTAGAGAGACACTGGCCTCCCCATGGAGACCTCTCTCTTGGATGATGGGTGTAGACATTATGCTCTGTCCAGGAAGCACCCTCCCCATTAACGGCCCTCTCTCTGATATTGGGTGTGCATAGTAGGGTGTGGGAAGAGACTGTACTCTACTCATTTCTCTTAGCAAGCCAATAGGCATAGATAGTGGACTGTGATAAACACCATCTCTAGTAAGAGTCCTTCCTATTGTAGCAAGTGTGCATACTACAGTGTATTCAAAGATCACCTACTACTTTCTACCTTTCCCTAGCCTGCAAGAGCCTTGTGAGATCGTACTTTGTTTAAAATAAAAATTAACAATCTACTCTTCACAGTATTTATCTCTTACACACTTCCTCTCAGAAACAAGGACCACAATATGCATTCCTAATAATAGAGTGTATTGAGAACTCATCTACTCCTTTTTACTATATAACATCCCATGAAAGTCCTGCTAAATTAATTAAAAACAATATACATTTATCTTCACAGTAGTCATCCCTTAGACATCTCCTCTCTAACCCTAGAGGGACAGCATACCTTTCTGCTGCCCCCTTGTATACCTTTCTGACATAATTTCGACACCTCCAATTCTTCGCAGCAAAGAGTAATGGTTGACATGTAATTTCTAACTTTCCAACAGCCAGCCAATCAGAGCACTTGCTCTAGCAGAACTCACAGGAGCCTTCTGCTCCCGCAAGAGTGTGAAGGCCCACAGGAAAAACTGGCCTCTGGACCAATCGCACAGCTCCATTTTATATTTCAAGCTCTCGCAGTAGGCTCACAGGACTCTTGCGTGCCCAACTGCCAAATTATACAATTATATTGTAACCTTAATTTCTCAAAAAGTACTGAGTAGATTTACACCAAATCACAAAAAGCACAACCTGTAGACCAAAATCTAGCTTCCTGCCAAATTTGGTGCAATTCCATTAAGCAGTTTTTGCTGTACCCATGCCTAGAAAAAATGCCAAAACGTACCAGGAAAGAGCTAAGGTGGATGAACTTTTTTTGGAAAGTTTTGTTAAGATTGATCAAATGGATTAAAGTTATTAGCCAACCAAAAAAACTGCAGCTATGAAAAAGAATATCTAACTATAACTACCTAGTGGTGACCACCACTAGGTAAATAATATATTTATTTTCACTGAAAAAACTAATTACATATATCTATATCTATATATATATATAAATATATATATATATATATATCACTCTATATATTTATAGATATATGTATCACTGCTGTTGCAGGGTGCTCCTTACTGGAGCTGAGTTCTATCTTCTGTTTTATATATATGTATATATATATATATATAATTTTCAAAAAGCCGGTGCAACTCGATCAAACACCAAAAAGGATGCACAATATCCAAACAAGCTCGTGGAATGTAGAGAGTGAGATAAAAAAAAAAAAAATCACTCCATTTTATTGAAAGAGTTCATATAAAGGCAAAAGTAATAATAAACAAAAATAATTAAATGAATGGCACTTGCTAGAATCTGTAAAGTTCCTGCAATGAACAAGCAAGCACACGCTGTCCCAGCCAAATGTCAACGCGTTTTGGCAACAGCCTTCAACTGGACATTGGCAGACATTTTTACACCTGACTATTTAAATCCTATAGTCCTTCTTTACTTTTGACAACATAACTAAAATATATATATATATATATACACGCACACATATATATACACACACATATATATGTATATATATATATATATATATATATATATATGCTTTTGCCTTTGCATTTCCACTTTCAAACACGATTGAGCCCTACCATTCCAACAATATTTTGAGGAGGGACAGCTATATAGGCAGTTATCTGCGACAGCTATGTAAACATACTTTGCCCCCAGCTATGCTAACATCTACATGGGCTGGAAGGAGGAACAGGTGGTCAACAAGATACAGGAAAATCTGATTCTGAAGATACCTCTTTGGATCTGAGATGTAGATAATCTCTTCATCCTCAGCGATGGCAGTAGAACCGAAGCTGAAGAATGTATAAATGAATTACTGCATAATAATCCTAACTTGTCATTTTAGATTTCATATTAGTAACAAGATGGATTATCACTGAGGAAAATATGGTTTAGACAAAAGGGTTATCCTGGGAAAGAGTTACATCAAGTAGTACTAAGGTAGCCAAGGTTACCAGGGAACAATGTCTATTTTCTCAGGATAAGACTGAAAATTCAGAAGATGGTACTATGGCATCCTCCCCAGCCTGGGTACCAGCCAATGACTGTGCCACACACAGATCTGAATATTACACGTCTTCATTCCTCTGCGTGTAACTGTGCACTCAATATTCTAAACCAAGCTTTCATTGCAATTCACTCTAACAGCTATGTCAAACTGCTACTGAGTCTGTACGTAGCCAATAGGGTTCTATCCCCAAACTCGCAAGACACTACATCTCCCTCTCTGTTAAACAAAAAAATACTATTACAATATCTATAATATATATAAAAGCATGTACAACAATTTCTCTTCAGTCAACTTTCCTGGCGCTTTGATCAGTCAACCTCTTCTGGTTAATAGAAGCTGGGAACTGTCATCATCTTCAGTGTCAGAGAGTTTTAAAGACTGTGAAGAGGTAACAGTAGTAACTGAGTTATCAGGTTAAATCTTTCCTTCATCATCTCAATCTGAAGACTGATGAATCAAAGACCTAAAGTGAAAAGAGTCTCCGGTAACAGATTTCATAGGGCGCTGGGCAGTCACAATGTGCCCCTTGGTAGATAGTACGTGGAGAAGTTCAACATCATTTGGAGGATCAGATTTCCTTCTTATCTTTTGTCAGGCAGTCACTAAATCACCTCTCTTAAAAGTGATATTCTTTGCATCTTGTGTCTTGTCTGCATAAGCTTTCATTTTCTGCTTGTTACCCAAGACCCTTGTACGAATCATGTTCTCACTTCTTTCTCTCTTGTTTGGCCCATTGAGGCAACTTGGTTGTCATTGCTCTTCCGAACATCAAAGTCGCAGGACTTTTACCTGTAGTCGAATGAAGTATTTAACGATAAGCTTGTAGGGTAGAATTTAATACAGTCTTCGAACTGAGCTTCTCAAGAGTTACACTCTGTACTGCTTTTTTTAGCGTACTCATAAAACACTCAACAAATTTGTTAGCCTGCGGATACAAAGGTGTACTCTTTTGACGCATTATATTCAGATGCTCCAGGAATTCTTTTAATTCTCAACTGTTAAAATGCGGGCCATTATCAGACTTCAAAATGGCTGGAACACCCATGTAGCAAAGATGTCATCTTGTCTGTCAATGACTCGTCCATGAGTTGTGGATGAGAGATCTTTGATTAATAGAAAATGTGAGTATTCATCCACAATAACGATAAGGTGATGTCCATTGTTCAGAAAACCAAAGAAATCATGGCTATTTTCTCCCTTGCATATTTGGGAGTTCTGACATGTTTGGAGTATGTTGAGTAACATTTGTAGAAAGGCATTTGCATAGATGACAGGATTTGAGTTATTTGTCAACCCTTTCATTTACATACGGAAACCAAGCCTAGTCTTGGAGAGCTCTTTTTGTGACAATGATATCACAATGTTCTTTCACAGCCACTTCAATTACTTTTTGTCACATACTCTCTGGAATCGAGATTCTCAACCCTCGCAGTATGGCTCCCTCCTGATTTATTGACTGTTCGTCTTTGACATTTTTTACCTTTTGATATTTTGTTATTCACTATAATTTGTGTGAGATCAAGTGTGCCAGTTCCATGACTGATTTGTAATTATGGGCCTGATTCTAACTTTGGAGGACGGTGTTAAACCGTCCCAAAAGTGGCGGATATACCACCTACCGTATTACGAGTACATTATATCCTATGGAACTCGTAATACGGTAGGTGGTATATCCGCCACTTTTGGGACGGTTTAACACCGTCCTCCAAAGTTAGAATCAGGCCCTATGGGCCTCATTATGACCCTGGCGGGCGGCGGAGGCCGCCCGCCAGGATCCCGCCCTCCAAATTACCGCGCCGCGGTCAAAAGACCGCGGCGGGTATTACGAGTTTTCCCCTGGGCTGGCGGGCGGTTCCAGTTAAACCGCCCGCCAGCCCAGGGGAAAACGACCTTCCCACGAGGATGCCGGCTCGTAATCGAGCCGGCGGAGTGGGAAGGTGCGACGGGTGCTACTGCACCCGTCGCGTATTTCACTGTCTGCAAGGCAGACAGTGAAATACATTTTGGGGCCCTCTTACGGGGGCCCCTGCCGTGCCCATGCCATTGGCATGGGCATGGCAGGGGCCCCCAGGGGCCCCGCGACCCCCCCTACCGCCATCCTGTTCATGGCGGCTTTCCCGCCATGAACTGGATGGCGGTAAGGGGGGTCAGAATCCTCATGGCTGCGGAGCGCGCTCCGCAGCCATGGAGGATTCCAATGAGCAGCGGAAAGTCAGCGGGAGACCGCTGACTTTCCGCTTCTGACCGCGGCTGAACCGCTGCGGTCAGAATGCTCATTGGAGCACCGCCAGCCTGTCGGCGGTGCTCCCGTGGTCGGTGGCCCTGGCGGCCACCGGCCGCCAGGGTCAGAATGACCCTCTATGTCTTTTAACTTCAACACGTCACTATCACGGCTCGTGGCAGTGATGAGTTAGGCTAACAAGATAGCAGCTGGCATCTTTGTTTTTATAATGAAATTAATGTAGGCTTTAGCTGTCATGTATGGAGTACCTTGACCATGTATAGGCAATCTGGAAAAAGAATAAGCGGGGTTTTGATCCTTCCTTGGATGATGCACAATGGTATAATCCTATTCTTGCAACGGTAGTCCCCATCGTTCAATATGAGAAGGCATCTTGCCTTTTGGTTTGGCAGAGATGATCAGTAAAACTTGATGACCAGTTACCAGTGAAAAACACTGCCTGTACAGGAATGCATGGACATTTTTACAAGCCCATACCACAGTAAAACTTTCTTTCTCAGTTTGTGAGTAAGCACAATCTGTTTGGAACAAACTTGTACTAGCATATGCCACAAAACACCTTCAAGCATTTGGGTGTCTACTGTGCTGTGCAAGAACAGCGCCTAAACCGACTGGGGTAGCATCAACAAGAACTTCTGTATGAAGCTTTGGATTGAAGTATGCCATTTCAGAAGCATTTTCGTTGGCATGTGCAATGCTCTTGAAAAATCTCCTATATTCTTTTGTGACCATTGAAATGGAACATTTTTCTTTGTCTACTTTCTTAATGGAGCACTTACAGTGGCAAAGTCTCTGATGTATCTTGAACAGTAACTGGTAATGCCAAGAAATTAACATACCATAGAAACATCTTGTAGGGGATCAGCATTTGAGAGTGCTTGTATCTTTGCGGTATTGGGTGTCATACCCCATCGGAAAAGATATGGCCAAAGAATTTTAGCGTTGTCTTGTGGAACTCACACACTTCTCTGCTTTCAAAATCAAACCAGCATCAGTAAGTAAACTACATACTTGTGTGTGAGCTCTATCGTGCTACTCCTGTGTAGCTCCATAAACTAATATGTGACCATTATAATTGAGCGCATTCAAAACAGGCTGTATGAGACATCAAATGATGTCTTGGAAACATTCTGCACCTGATGACACACTAAAATCTAGTGCCTGATTTAGAGTTTGGCAGATGGGTTACCACCATCACAAACATGACGAATATCATGTCCGCTACATTATGCTTTCCATAGGATGAAATGGAATCGTAATACGGCAGATGGAATAGCCATCATATTTGTGATGGAGTAACCCCATCCTCCAAACTCTAAATCAGGCCCAAAGTCTTTTATATCAAAGCAGACCAATATGTGAAGAAAAGGCTGTAATGTGCCAGCACATTTCTTCGATTTCTAACTGATGATAACCTTTATTTAAATCAAGGCAAGAGAAGACCTTTGTGACATTTAATTGTGTTATCATGTCAGCAAAGTGTGGACCTGAAGGTGAGCCTCGTTCAGTTGCTTTGTTCCTGCCATGTCAATGCATATGCGTATCGCTCCTTTACTGTCCTTATTTGGGCACTCTCACTTGGGGGAAACCCAGGGCGTAAGGCAAGTGGATCATTTAATAATGTCATGCTTAATTAATGATTCAAGTTCTTTTTCAAAGCTTATTGTAAATGAAAAATAATTTGTGTACGTCTCTGAGCAACAGGACTGACATCCTCATTAATATGCAGCTTTGCTTTCATAGTCTTAAGCCTCCTAAACCATGAAACAACTATGGGAATTGAATTAATATTTTGTGATCAGCATTCATGCTCTTTGTTAGAAATGGGGTCTTTGTTTCGGAGTCAGGTTACCCCCGTCCAAGCAAGGACTCTCACTCTAGTCAGGGTAAGTCACACACAATCCAATTTATCCTGTGCCTGCCCTCTGGTAGCTTGGCACTGATCAGTCAGGCTTAACTTAGAAGGCAATGTGTAAAGTATTTGTGCAATAAATAATACAATAACACAGTATAGCACCACAGAAATACACCACACAGTGTTTAGAAAAATATATAATAAGTATCTGGTTAAATGCAGATCAAAACGATTAAGATGCAAAAAGTATAGGTTGAGATGTAAAAATTATATAAAGTGTTTTTAGTCTCGTAAAAGCAATAAATGTCTCTTGCAAGCACAAAGTACCTGGTTTGCGCTCAAAATCTCTGCAAAGAACCCCAGAGGCAGAGATGCGTGGAAAACAGGGAGGTGTGCGTTGATTTCCGGCGCTCGTTCTTGGATGCTCTTTGGGTTGCAGGGTTTTTGGATGCCCCGGGGACGATGCATTGAAATCCAGCGCTGGCAGGACTAAGTCACAGGGTCTGCGTCGATCCAGTTGGCTTTGCGTGGAAAATTCTACTGCACTGCAGGTGATGCGTCGATTCCTCTCAGGAAGTCGTGCTGCGTCATTCCAGCTCGGCTGTGCATCGATATAGTGGGCTGTGCGTGGAATTTCCGATCGCTACGCTAGCGCTGCGTCGATCTTCTCCTTGCAAAGTCGGGCTGCGTCGTTCCGGTTCATCATGCGGTGACGTTTTCACCGTGATGCAGGCTTCGTGTTTTTTTCTGCCGGCTGTGCATCGATTTCTGCCGCACAGGGAGTTCTTCTTATAGAGATGAAGTCTTTTTGATCCTGAGACTTCAGGGAACGGGAGGCAAGCTCTATCCAAGCCCTTGGAGAACATGTCTCAGCACAACGAGAGAGCAGCAAGGCAGCAAGGCAACAGCAAGGCAGAAGTCCTTCACAGAAAGCAGTCAGGTGAGTCCTTTGGGCAGCCAGGCAGTTCTTCTTGGCAGGTTGCAGGTACTGGTTCAGGTTCTTTTCTCTAGGAAGTGTCTGTGACAAAATTGTCTTGTCAAGAAGTGTCTGAGTTGGTAGGGTCAATGACCCTGCTTAAATACTCAAATGTGCATTTGAGGTGGGGGAGACTTCAAATAGTGGCTTAGAAGTGCATAAGGTCCCCTTTCAGTTCCATTCTGTCTGCCAGGGTCCCAGTAGGGGGTGTGGCAGTCCTTTGTGTGAGGGCAGGGTACTGTCCTTTGACATGTAAGTGTCAGGCCATCCACCCTCCCAGCCCAGGAAGACCCATTCAATATGCAGGTGTATGCAAGTGTGACTGAGCATCCTGTGTTTGGGGTTGTCTGAGTGAATGCACAAGGGAGCTCTCAACTGAACCTAGCCAGACGTGGATTGTAAGGCACAGAAGGATTCAAGTGCAGAGAAATGCTCACTTTTTAAAAGTGGCATTTCTAAAATAGTAATATAAAATCCAACTTCACCAGTCAGCAGGATTTTGTATTACCATTCTGGCCATACTAAATATGACCTCCCTACTCCTAGCAGGCCTCACAGCAGTGTAAAAGGGAATGTAGAAGTTTTACACTGCCAGGACATGTAAACTACACAGGTACGTGTCCTGCCTTTTGTCTACACAGCACCCTGTCCTATGGGTTACCCAGGGCCTACCTTAGGGGTGACTTATATGTAGAAAATTGGGAGTGTTAGGCTTGGCAAGTACTTTTAAATGCAAAGTCGAATTGGCAGTGAAACTGCACACACAGGCTTTACAATGGTAGGCCTGAGACATGGTTAAGGGGCTACTTAAGTGGGTGGCACAATCAGTGCTGCAGGCCCACTAGTAGCATTTAATCTACAGGCCCTGGGCACATATAGTGCACTTTACTAGGGACTTATAAGTAAATAAAATAATCAAATTGGGTATGATCCAAAGTCATCATGTTTAAAGGGAGAGAGCATATGCTCTTTAGCACTTTTTAGCAGTGGTAAAGTGTGTAGAGTACTAAAACCAGCAAAAACAGTATCCAAAAAGTGGAGGGATGCAGGCAAAAAGTTAGGGGTGACCACCCTAAGGCTGTCAGGTCTAACACTGTTATTCAGTGAAATCAGTCCCATATCAGCAACTGTGCCAAAACTGAGTAGACAGGCACTTGACCCTGTACCTTGAAGCACATGGATGGGTGCTTGCACCTTTGTCTTCTTGTGTTTCGTCGTCACTACAGATGAACCTTGACTCTTCATGGGCATGGATATAGCCCATGTATACACTTTGGTTTTCGATGGCATAAGCAGCGGTAATGAAGATAGTCCATTGCACTTCTCTTCAGGCATTATGGGGCAGATTTAAGAACTCCTAGTGCCTCCTTGTGCCACATTACCTTCATTTTTTTTTATGTTAATGTGGCCCATCGAGGCAAAAATCGTAGTGCCAAATTTACAAAGTGGGGCAATGAATGCATTGCTCCACTTTTTAACCCTTTGTGATACATTATGCCTGTGTCAGGCTTAATGTTTGCAAAGGGGGCGTCCTCCCATTAGGGGAGCAAAAGAATGGCGTAAATACATCTTTTTCATCAACACTTTTAATGCCTGCTGAGAGCAGGCAATCAAAAGAGACCCACCATTGTTTAGAATGGTGTCAATGGGATTTTCACAGTTAGGGCCCAACAATTGGACCCTAATCCTGCAAAGCTCAGGACTAGCATGAAGTTTTTTGATGCTGGTTCCCTAACTACTGTCATGGTGTGCCGTACTTTAGATATGCTGCACACATGGTGGCATTAGTGGAGTGGTAAGGGGTGCAAGAAAAGTGGTGCTGCACTGGGTGCAGCACCACCTTTCTTAAATCTAGCCCTATGTTTATTGATGTACCACTGTAGATAATGAAAGTTATTGAACAACCGTTTATTTTTAATGTAATCTTTGGACAGTGTTTGTATGATTTAGGTGCTTTGGCATGTCAACTTTTCTTTGAAATTTTTCTTTACAAGCAGCCGGATCAACATACGCTCATTTTTCTGTGGTAAACAACAACATGGCGCAACCACCTTGCCCACTGAGGAAGAAGAATTGTTTGATGATAATTTAGATGATGATCGACTTTTCCACAGGCTTTTCATGTCAGTCCACTGGCAGACATTACCTTTGTGAAAATCCACATCTAAAACATAACTTCTTTTTATGTGTAGACATCACAGTCTGTCCCTCAGTCTTTTGATTTGGCTTACTTTCCACACTCATGAGTGATTCAGTATGGGCACCTCTGGCCTCCGTTTCAGTAGCCTGTTTTTCAACAAACTTCAGCTCTGGCAGCCATTAATACTCGCTCCAGACTAGGAGTTTCTCTCAGCATTCGTCGTCTGAATGAATCTGTTAAGCATCCATCAACAAGTCTAAAGTGTATGGTTTCTTCCTCATTACATTCATTTTACTTACACTGTTTCATGAGTGTATCCAGTCTCTCCACAAATTCATTGATTGTTTTATGAACTCCGTGGCATTCTTGACTGAAAATGTATCTTTCATAAATGGAGTTTGTTACTGGATTGAATTTGAGATTCAACTCTTCTTTAATCTGATGGTATGTGACTTCTCCATCAGATCTCTGCATTTTGTTTATGACTTATTTTACACCATCACCAGCAAGATGCTTGATACCTTTTCTGCTATCAGTCTCTTCCAGTGCATCAATGAAATCATAAAATGTGTCCATCCAAGCAGTCCATCTAGTGCCAATATTTTGTTTTTTGGCAGTATTGAAATGTGGTGGTGGTTTCAGGACGGTTGCAGTATTATAACTGTTCACAGGATTGGCTGGCAATGCAACCAGAGCTCTCTCAGACTCGGATTGCCAGAAATTAGGATTTGTTCCATTCATGCCCCTACCATGGCTCTGTGATGGCCCGGTCTCAGGGTTTTGTTTGATGAGCCCCTTCGGCAGAACGGCTTTCTGTCGGACTCCTTGATGCTACAGATATGGACGGCTCTGTAAACACTACCGCAGGCACTTCTCTTGGAGCCATGACTCTGTTTAATCAGTTTAGGTAAGCAGAGGACCTGTTCATGTATTTGAGGGGTTGTGCTTTTAGTCTCTCTTTTCACACCTTGTTGAACTCTGCCTTGCAGTGCTTCTATTAACACTGATATTTGGCAAGTTATGATTATCTTTGGCTACGTTTGTAAACCTGGTTGTGTCTACCTTCAGCATTAAAGCTACGCTCAGTGTACAATTCTATTCTGCATGGAAATGCAGTACGTTTATGTATGTCCTTGTTCGTAGCTTGTTGACCAAGGATGCATACACTCCTCAGTAAAGCTTTTATCTACAAATGTTTTACATCAGCTGGAGTTGTGATTTGACTCCTCATGCATGAAGCGTTGCTTCTGTACTTCGAAAGTGATACGTGGTACGCACAAGCAGTTTGCTTGGACCACGAGAAACTCTCAGGAAGAACACAATCGTTCTTTGGTTTACTTAACCCCTATCTCTGCCCCAATTGTAGTGGTATAGCTAGCCTGGTTACCCGCCAATGACTATACCATCCATGGAGCTAAATGTTACTTCTCTTTATTCCACTGCGTGTAACTGTTTTCTCAACATTCTAAACCAACACTGCTACGGAGTCTGTTCAGAGCTAATAAAACTCGCAAGACACCAAAGGTACTGTTCGCTTTAGTTGCACAAACAACAAGGCGAGTACAGAGGTCAATGAAATTAAGGGAAAACACTGGAATGTGGTTAAAATAGTTCTGATTTGGGTGGCTATAAAAAATTGTGATAATGCTTTCAATGAGCGAGGCATTTCGACAAGGAATTTGGCCAATATAATTTCAGTTTTCCACTTTTTTCTTCACCTCCTGCAATATTTATTTATTGTTGAGGAGCCCTTCACTCTCAACTGCCCACTAGGGCATTTATGTATAAGGACAGTTTTAGAGCTTCTAGCAAATATGGTATGGCCAGGCAGCCCGCCCCCCATTACAAAAAATAAACAATAACAATGCCCCTGGGACTTGGCCCAACCAGGGCCTTCTAAAAGACAAAGCGCAACTTGAAAAACCCAACTTTTTTGACCCTCCTTTTTTCTCGGCCCCCACTTGTGGTATCACTCCGAACCTTTTTGTGCACAACAAAAATCACTGGGGCACATTTTTGGAATATTTCGTGAAGATTAGGCATGTCAAAAAACGCTTTTTATGTGGAAACATGGTCCTAACTGTAACTACCTACTGGTGACCACCAGTAGGTAGCACATATATATGCTAATTTCCATAGGACCTTTAGGCACGACAACACGACTACAGCCCAACCCACTGGACAGAAATACACCAAATTTGGCAGAAAGTCAGCTTTCGGTACGCAGAGTGTGCTTTTTCTTATTTGGTGTAAATCCATTCAGTAGTTTTTAGGATATTAACGGGAGAAGAAATTTGTATATCTCTGGCCACGACAACCTCACACCTCAAACCAGGAAGTATTGGCAGACATCTCGGGACCTCTCCCGAGCTAAAAAGCATTTTTTTACATTTTGGGTGCGATTTGCAGCGGATCTGGTAAAAAAAAAAAACAAAGCGCTGACTCCTGCGCTTCTTTATTCTGAATTCCTCGGGTGGGCCAAGTCCTCCCTGGTGCTTTTATCATATTGAGTGTGGGGGGCTGTGCGGCCCCCCTGCAACCCTGGAGGCCACCACTTCCCCAGGGCTTTACTGAAATGTGGTGTGGGGGCTGGGTGACCCCCCCCTCAGCCCCAGGGACCACCACCTCCCTAGGACTATAATAGAAAGAATGAAGTGGGTCAATTTTTGACCCCCAAGCTCCGGGGACCACCACCTCCCCGGGGCTGTGTAACAATGGAAGGGGGCTGTGTAGCCCCGTTCAGGAGCCAATGATTGCCCAGGGGACGGCCGCCCACCAAGCAAAGGCAAACAGTCAAACAGCTCCCGCTGTCAGAAAATGGAGTTTTCATATGTCATCCCTACACACAAACATGCATGCAGGGAAAACAGATGAAAGAATTGTTCCCATTGTTCCCATAAGTAGGGAGCTGCTACTAAAAGCAGCTCCTGGCTTCTGGGAGCAATGCAGCTCTTGCAGGATGTGGGGAGCCGGTAGGACCACAGGGCCTTTAGGCTCCTCCAGTGGCCCTGTAACTCTATCTCTCTTCCTTCCCATAATGGGGTCGGGGAGAGAGAGAGATTGTCATTGCATTGTCTGTCCAAAGAGTTGGACTAGCAAGATGTGTGGTGTGAATGTTATAGTTGCGTGTTGATGCAAATTAGAACAGAGTCTCTTCTGGCCTACTGGTAAAGGTGTGTGTGGGTGTGTGTATATATATATATATATACATATATATATATATATATTACCCACTGGCGGTTGCCACTGGGTAGTTATAGTTAAGATTGTGTTTCCATGAGGAAAGCTTTTCTTGGTTTGCTTGTGAATTTTATGCCATTCATTGAATACTCGCAAATATTTCCAAAGAAAGTCTCATCCACCTCAGCTACTTCTTGGAAAGTTTCGTAGGGGGAGTGAGGATCCGTCAAGCAGGGCTGAGAAAAAGTGGGGGAGGGTCCAAAAATGCGTTTTCTCCATTCATTTTTCCATAGCAAAATTAAACAACGATACCACAAAAACTGGACGGAATTTCACTAAATTTGGCAAAACATTTGCTTTTGTGATTTGATGTAAATCCATTCCATAGTTTTAGCATAGTTATAGTAATTATGGCTCACAAATTTGTATATTCATGGGACAGAAGGTCTGCCGAGCCAACAGATCTTGAGAGAAGATCTGATTTGCTGACACCACATCAACAATGATGTGGCGTAACCAATTTAGGACACACATGATCAAGTCCTAGAAAAAGGAAAAAAAAAGACATGAGGTCAAGGTAGGAATACTCTGCCCACCTAAGCCTGCAGCCAGCAACATATCATTTTAAAACAATTTGCCTCAATTTTGCAGCAAAATTTAAAGAAACAAAAGTGCACGCTTCTGCCCTTTAGAAAAATAACCCCAGGTCGCATGGGGGGACACCCTGAGGACCCCATCCCTGGGGCTGAATATGAAAAAAGAGGAGTCATTGAAAATATAGGGGGGCTGCATGCTGATATCGGTATATATAGATATTACCTAGTAGTAGTCGCCACTAGGTAGTTATAGTTAGGATCTAGTTTCCACAGACTCACCCTAAGGTAACTATAACTTGCGCCCTTGCCATGCACTCCTAATTATCCCACAAATGACAGCACTGATGACATCTTTGATAACATAATTGATAATGTCACTGTAACATCTGCAAATTATTGATCACATAACTGTGCATGGCAGGGGCACAAGTTATAGTTACCGTATGTTGTAAATTATAGTTACTTGAAATACCTCTAAGTATAACAAGTGAATTTCTATAGTTTTGTTCGTTTAAAAACTGAGCCTAATTATAACGTCCCTGGAACGTTTGTTTTTTAAGTGAATATCAATGTTTTTCTTTAATACTTTTTTTCAGTGAATTTATATATATATACACTTTCGTACTGCTGTGAATTTATTCATTTATATATACAGGAAAAAGTTTCCTCTCCAACGCGTTTTGCCCATAGCCTCGCTCACAGATGGAGTTGGAATACCATCATACATTTAAATAACACAAACATAGGACAACATTTTGTGAGCCATGCAACGGGCCCCCGAGCGCTGGCAGCCATCTTAGAACGGATTTCTGTGTATACTGTTTAATATGTCCATGTGAAAAGATCTATGTGGGTATTACTATTCTCCGCGCAAAGAAAAGAGTGTTGGAACTTATATTTTGATGTATTTATAACTTTTGATGCAGTAACAGATTTCCCTGAAACTTCCTAATCTATTGACTTGGTACGTAAGTTATGACGTAGCGCGTTGCCTGGAGACTAAACCGAGGGGCAGGAGCCCTTTAAAATCTGTTCGCGCTCCCGCCGTCGCGGGAAGCGCGGTGCCTGGAGACTAAACCGAGGGGCAGGAGCCCTTTGAAATCTGTTCGCGCTCCCGCTGTCGCGGGAAGCGCGTTGCCTGGAGACTAAACCGAGAGGCAGGAGCCCTTTAAAATCTGTTCGCACTCCCGCTGCGCGGGCGGCGCCCGGGCTAAGCCCGGGCCAAGGGCGGGCCCGTCCTTGCCCGTCATTGCCAGGAAGAGGCAGGGCAGGGCCACCCCCCTGACATTTCTCCTAAAAAAAAAAACCTTCTGGACTACGGGACTAGGCACCTTACAATTGTTTGGTTGCCTGAAGGTACTGTGTGGGTGCTTTTGCCTGCTCTTTTTCTTTCTTAAATACTCTCTTCCATCTGTCGCGCTGCGTCCCTCCGACGGGGTAGGAGCCCCTTAAACATTTTGTCACCCCGATTGGATTAGCCGTGAGGCCTTTCTCACGAAGTAAGGGTCCGTCCCTCGCCTGCCACCCACTGGAAGAGGCCAGGCTGGGCCCCCCCTCTTTAACCTTGCCCCATAAGCTGGTCCTCTGGCAACTAGTCCCCTTCTCCTGTATTAAGGAAGTAGTTTATATACTCAAACATAGCCCCTGAGTAACCGGACATTACTTTATACCACACTACGTAAACATGGGTAAAAAGAAACATTAAAAATTAAACAACACAACAAGTTTAAAAGACAGTTCATCTATATTAAAATATATCTCTGGGGCGATGGGAATGATAGATAAGCAAATCGCCACAGTTGAAGGGAAAATGTCATTATCTAAAGAGCTTTCCCACGAATCATTAGGATCCGTACCATCGCAACACAACTCCCCATCCAGCGAACATGGGGGTGGACACTCAAGAGTAAGGCTTACAAATGGCTGCGTTAAAGACTCTTCGAATCTAATCTATTCCACGGATGAAATATCCCCTGTCGCCAAGCGACCAAGAAAACCAGAGATAGGCCTGGTGGATAAGACCGCAAAAACAACGCCAGTGATAGACCTAATAAATACTCCAATTAAAAAATATTCTAAAAAATCAATGTGGAAGAAACCCTCAACCTCAGCAGGAGCCACTGTTCGGTCACTCCTAATAAATCTCCACGAGATAGTGAACTCATTGAAATCCTCTATCGGAGCCACCTTGGACTCTATGTCGTAGCGCCTAAAGGGGGTGGAGTCCAGTCTTGAGGCAGGTCTTGAAAGAATAAAGTCCTTACAAAGGGAAGACACTCATTTTCAAAGCAAGGACCCCAGAAGCACATTGCGGTCCTCAGAACATGAGAACAACACATAGCCTATCCCATACAACAGGCCAATCAGTACACACCGAAACGTTAATTTTCAGACTGAATTACAAACTCAACCAATACCTCCTCCGCTGTACCATCCCACCCAACCCTCTTTCTCATCTATTACACCACATAATCCTTCTCCAAATAAAAAAGCCCTAAATCCCACACTACGTAAGACAGCAAGTAGTGCTATGCATAGGGCAGCGACTACCTATCCCTACTCAAATCCAGGGAGAAACACAACTAGCAGGAATAGACCCCTAAATCCCGTCTACCTCCCTAGTGACCTGCTACATCTCCCCCCGGAGGCTACACCATATGTCGTGGTCCTGGCAAACGTCCCACCGATAGACGATCAACAACGAGAAACATGGACGGCCTTGAGAAACAAGGCCCTTAATTGGATCGGGGCCCGAATGGGCCCTGGATCAGTGAGGACCCTATTTGATGATATAAAAATGGTCAGAAGAATTAAATGGATAGGAAACAGCATGAAAGCGCTAATTGGAGATTGTGTGGTCCTTTCTTTTGGCTCACCGAATCTAGTGAATAGAATTATTCATGACTTAGGAGCCAGACAAGTTACCCTACAAGGAATCTCGTTACTACCCTTGGGCTATTTCTATCAAAGATCAGCGGGGAATAACTCCATCCATCCAAGCGAGCTGTAGCACCTTCATCCAGTGCAGACTTATCTATAACATGCAACAGATTTTATCCTCTCTCAACGCTGGAAAATATTGATTGACTCGACATGAAACAGTTAGCTCCCCCTGACAGAGCAGCCCAGACAATTCATTTATCAGGGAAGGACCTACATAAGGAAGGCATACCTCACATTATGGTTCCTATAAGGAATGAGATATTACCTCATCTAAGACAGGGCGATGATTCCAGAAATATACTAAACCCAACTCACAGCGATATCCCCCCTCACTCGCCAAAGGACCAGCACTGTAATTTTATACAGAATTTTAACCAGACATCGGAAATAGTTTTACTATTTTGGAATATTGCAGGCCTAGCTAACAAGTTAGGCAATGAGATCTGGGCCAATTCTTTAGAAGACTATTCATGTGTTTGCTTACAAGAGACATGGCTTCTAACTCCCGCCCATCTAAATGGTTATAAAACATTTCATACTCCTGCCAAGCAGTCAAGGTATGGTAGACCTAAAGGGGGATTGTGTACATATATTTCCAACAAATTATCCTTACAGAATTTAGAGATGCAATTCATGAGTCCATACTACCAATTGATAGAGAGTAACCTGGACCACAAGACCCATTTAGTCATTATTAATTTCTATAATAATGCTGCTCCAGGAGAATTCTCCAACATCTTAGTGGAAATGGAAAATGATTTAAAAAAAATATCTAGAAAAAATAACCGAGAGATCCTACTGATATGGGGTGGTGATTTCAACGTCCATCCGTGCAAAGAAACTTCAGATAAGATATGTGGATGGGACTCGGAAGACATAGGTTCAAGCCTCCACCTCTCTCACAACACTCAAGGAGATGAAATGAATTTACTGGCTCAAACCTATAACCTATCCTTTGTAAATGAATTATTTCTGGATGAACCACAATTCAAACCAACGTATAACGGAAGGGGCGTAAATACAGTGATCGATTATGTCCTAATGTCTACTCACTTCGCACACTATCTTACAAACTATACCTTGCACAACATCGCAATTAGTGATCACTACCCCCAGAGCATGAATCTCCTACTATCCCCCTTTTAGCAGCTAAGGAAGATAGTATTACAATGGTAGATGATAATGAACTGGTCCCGCGCAACGGATACATTATGAAGTGGTCCCAGACAGACCCTAAGTCTTTATTGAAACAGGTAATATGCCAATGTAAACATGCTTTCGCAGACTGTTTAAGAGAGAACCCACATCCAGGGCTATGTCTAAATGCTTTTACGATGATCACTCAAACCATAAAAGAAGCCCTCACTATTAGGAGCAGTAAGGCAGGGAAAAAAAAGACGTGCGGATGGTTTGACCATAACTGCACTCAAGCACATAAGAGACTGAAAAAGGCCCTAAATGCCCCAAAAAGGTGCTTGAGTGACATACGTAAACGCAGACAGGAATATAGGACAGCAATAAAGGAAAGGAAATTGACTATAAAAACAAACTTGTGGGAAACCCTCCACACAGCAAGTCGTAAGAAAGATAATATTCTTTTCTGGCAGACAATAAATTCCCCCGTGTTAGGGGACAGAGACATTCCTAGGATGGAAATCGCCATCTCCGAAGAAGACTGGGTAGCACATTTCTCTAATATATATTCACTGACGAGTGACATAGTAGACCATACACATGACCACGATTCACAGGAAGGTCCGCGCCTAGCTATAACTCCCCAATTTAGCCTTCAGGAGGTAGAGGAAGCTATAACAGAAAGCAAATCAGGGAAAGCGCCAGGCCCTGATGGCGTTCCGATCGATATATTCAAGGCCAATATTGACCTGTGGGGGCCTATATTGACGCAGACATTGAGGGCTATCTGCATATGCGGACTCCTACCATCTTGGAGAGACTCTAACATAATTCCAATATATAAAAAGGGCGACCGCCTTAATCCAGCCTGCTACAGGCCAATTTCCCTGCTGGACACAACAGCTAAAATAGCAGGGAGAATAATTCTGAATAGGCTGCAAACATGGGCAGAGGAAAAGAACATCTTATCCCCGGTCCAGCCTGGATTCCGGAAAGGAATCGGAACAGTGGAACAAAGTTTAAATCTAAGGCCCTCATTCTGACCTTGGCGGGCGGCGGAGGCCGCCCGCCAAAGTCCCGCCGTCAGGTTACCGTTCCGCGGTCGAAAGACCGCGGCGGTAATTCTGACTTTCCCGCTGGGCTGGCGGGCGGTCGCCTTCAGACCGCCCGCCAGCCCAGCGGGAAAGAGGCTTCCACGATGAAGCCGGCTCGGAATCGAGCCGGCGGAGTGGAAGCTGTGCGACGGGTGCAGTTGCACCCGTCGCGTATTTCACTGTCTGCGCAGCAGACAGTGAAATACATGTAGGGGCCCTCTTACGGGGGCCCCTGCAATGCCCATGCCAGTGGCATGGGCACTGCAGGGGCCCCCAGGGGCCCCGCGACCCCCCCTACCGCCATCCGGATCCCGGCGGTCGGACCGCTGGGATCTGGATGGCGGTAGGGGGGGTCGGAATCCCCGCGGCGGTGCAGCAAGCTGCGCCGCCGTGGAGGATTCAATGGGGCGGCGGTACACTGGCGGGAGCCCGCCAGTGGTGCCGGTCCGACCGCGGCTTTACCGCCGCGGTCGGAATCCCCATTGGAGCACCGCCGGCCTGTCGGCGGTGCTCCCGCGGTCCTCCGCCCTGGCGGTCTTTGACCGCCAGGGTCAGAATGAGGGCCTAAGTCTCATTATTGGAAAGTATACCAAGATCAGAGCAGGCAACCTGTACTTGGCCTTTATTGACTTATCATCAGCTTTCGACTGTGTAATTCATGACAAATTGTAGACATTTTAAATAGCATGGGGGTGGAACCGGCCTTAATTCAATTTATTCGCGAAATGTACACAGGGTCCAGAGCAAGAGTGAGGTATGGCCTAAAAGGGGAATGTACCCGCCCCTTTGATCTACACAGAGGAGTGCGCCAAGGCTGCGTTCTCGCTCCATTCCTGTTTTCAATGTATATAAACAACCTAGACAAAGAATTGGCCACTAGGTGTAAAGATCTACCCCAAATAGATAATTGATCTGTTCCGGCATTACTTTATGCAGACGACGCAGTATTAATGGCCAGGACCCCAATAGCTCTCCAGAATCTCCTAACAACCTGTATTACATACATGACACAGCTGGGACTTACTGTCAACCGCTCCAAAACGTTTATCATGAACTGCGGAGGGAAGCGCAGCAAGATTTATAACATCACCATTGTAGATAGCAAGGTCGAAATTGCGCAAACCTTCTCATATCTGGGCATAACATTTGACAAACTGGGTTCCTGGGTCAACTGCAGGAAGATGAAGAGAGTGCAACTGATCAAAACATTGATGGCACTACGACTCTTCTCCAAAAGGCTTGGGGGGATCACACCACCTAACATGATAAAGATCTATAAAGCCAAGTGTATTCCAGCCGTCACGTATGGGGCAGGAGTTTGGGGACATACAAACTGTGATTTAGTGCAGACAGTGGAAAATGATTTCCTACGACATCTGTTGAGGGTACCAAAAGGCACTTCATCGTACGTCACACATTCGGAACTTGGGGTTCCCTTCATTGCAGACCTGATAAAGATCCAGCCACTGCTATTATGGCATAAAGGGGGTCATTCTGACCCTGGCGGTCCATGACCGCCATGGTGGAGGGCGGCGGAAGCACCGCCAACAGGCTGGTGGTGCTTCCTGGGCTATTCTGACTGCGGCGGTAAAGCCGCGGTCAGAAAAGGGGAACTGGCGGTTTCCCGCCGGTTTTCCCCTGGCCCAGGGACTCCGCCATGGCGGCGCTGCTTGCAGCACCGCCATGGGGATTCCGACCCCCTTCCTGCCAGCCTGTTTGTGGCAGTGTCCACCGCCAGAACCAGGATGGCGGGAACGGGTGCCGTGGGGCCACTGGGGGCCCCTGCACTGCCCATGCCAATGGCATGAGCAGTGCATGGGCCCCCTAACAGGGCCCCACAAAGATTTTCACTGTCTGCTTTGCAGACAGTGAAAATCGCGACGGGTGCCACTGCACCCGTCGCACCCCTGCAACTCCGCCGGCTCCATTCGGAGCCGGCTTCCTCGTTGCAGGGGATTTCCCGCTGGGCCGGCGGGCGGCCTTTTGGCGGTTGCCCGCCGGGCCAGCGGGAAAGTTGGAATGACCGCGGTGCGGTCATTCGTGGGTAACCGCATGGCGGGCGGCGACTGCCGCCCGCCGCGGTCAGAATGACCGCCAAAGTCTGGACCTCGGAATTCACCAGTTTTAATAAGGCCATTTTGACCGACTGTATGAAGTCATTATATACATCAAGGGTACCATGGTTAAAATACATTATGACCTTCTTCGAAAAAATGGGCAATAAAGACTACTATACAAACCCAGCCTTGTTGCGGAAGATATCCAGGAAAGACCTGAGTATCCTGGCATTAAACTATCTAGAAGACATACATTGGGGGGCGGAATAAAAAAAAACCTCAGTCATACATAACCAAATAATTTTGACGGCTGAGGGCATGCAGCCGTATTTGGCAAACGTGGTACTCCTGCGCCACCGTTATGTTCTTACTCGATTTAGGCTAGACAATTTTCATCGCCTAGTTTCATTTCCAATTATGAACGATTGGTCCACCTCGTTAAAACCATGCCCCTGTGATGCAAAAACACTTCAATCCACAATCCATGTGGTTTTATTCTGTAATTTTTACGCCTATCAGTGCTTCAAAGGCTGCAACAGCTGCATGAGTATAGTGACAGGGAGGTCGTTCCACACAGGTCCAGGTTGTTGCATACCCTCACTCCCCTGCATAAGCACCCAGAGCCACACTTAGGGATTTGTGCATCTGACTGGCAGCAAAAATATAGTGAGGCAGAGGGAGTCCCACACAGCCAAAGGCTTATGCCCAGCCTCATTCACTCATGTAAGCAGCAAGGGCCACACTCAGGAAAACACAGGGCCAGCTATATGCACACCTATTCACGCACTAAAGCAACTAGTGCTGTGCCTGCAGATCCAACAGCAGCAAACATAGAGAAAGGCAGAAGTAGTACAATAACAGTCCAGGGTTGCACACACCTACTAATCCAGGTATGCCCTCAGTGTAACACTCAGGGAATTGAGCTCTCTGATGACAGTAATAGCAAGGTGAAGTGGAGGAGGATCGATGCAGGTCCAGTTTGATGCACACCTTAATCACCCATATAAACACCTAGGTCTACACTCAAGGGTTTCAGAGCCGCAACAGCAGCAAAATTAGAGTGAGGTGGAAGGAGTCCATGCAGGTCCAGATTTACCACACCTCCCCCCCACTTACCCTCATGAGAACCTAGAGTCACACTGAGGGATTCAACCATTCAAATCAAAGGAAAAATGATAGTGATATGGAGGGCATCCCATGCTGGTCAAGATTTATGCACATCTTCACTCACCTATACAAGCTCACAGGGCCACACACAGGGATTCAAGTACTCCAAAGGCAGCAGAAGAACAGTGACTTGGAGGGTGTACAG
Organism: Pleurodeles waltl; assembly: GCF_031143425.1. NCBI lineage: Eukaryota > Metazoa > Chordata > Amphibia > Caudata > Salamandridae > Pleurodeles > Pleurodeles waltl. The sequence continues at coordinate 381,073,640 of NC_090446.1, forward strand.
AATAGCTCCACGTTTTCTCACATCCCCACTCATCTACATGAGCAACCAGGTCCATCCTGATGCATTTGAGTACTCCATTGGCACCGTAAGTGCAGTGAGGCGGAAGGTTTCATGTGCAGGCCCAGCATGATGCACACTCTCGCTCACTCACATAAGTACCAAGGACCATACTCAGGAATGGAGAGAATGCAACACTTAGGCTGGCAGTCAGTGGGTGTCTAATTCAGACCCAACCACACAACCAAACAGAAGATGTCTAAATTATATCCAAAGTCATGAAAAACAACACTCATGCAGACCCTGGGATACTCTGAGAGATATGGACACAGCTTTGAAACAAATCACACTCTCAGGCCGTGGGTGCCAACTCTGGTCCCAAGGGCACAGACACAGGCACTTGAACAGATACACACTCAGGTATTGCATCAGGGACATGCATATATCTATTGAGGGAATAGCACAGTAATGTAGTGTGTGTCTAACTGAGTACCAATCGCACACTCAAGCAGTGAAAGTCCAATTCTGGTCCAAGCACACATGCATAACCAGTCATTTTGAAACACACACAAGGAAGCCCACAGGGCTATGTATTTACCCATTGACTGAATGACAGGCTAACACAGTGGGTTTCCAACTAAGATTGAAGTCAACTTGGGCAGTTAGTGTCTAAATCTGATGCAAGCTTATGAACACCGACAATCACTCAGCACACTGTAAGAGGTATCGTCAGAGATACCCAAACACAAATGGAGACAATGGCACACTTACATAGTGGATGTAAAATTCAGGCTCAAGCATACAGTAAGGAAGTCAATGTGTTCCTCATGTGCTAGCTGACGGACACCATTGCACACTGAGGCATATACCTGGGGGTAAGCCACAGGGATATGAACACATCCTCTGAATAATGAATATACCAGTGGAGGGAATGACATAATTAAGTTATCGGTGACTAACTCAGGGCCAAATGCACAATGAGGCAGATGGTGATCAAATTAAGTCCAAGATCATTCGAAACAGCATTAACTCTTTTATCAATCAGGTAATACGTTGATGTTTTCAAAAAACACATTCTCACCATTCAATACATCCTTCTTTCAAAGGCAAATCTCTTTAAAAACATTAAATTCAAAGAAGAACACATAGATAAAAGTTGAGTCATGGTTCTGGCTCAAATTTGTCAAGCCACTAAAACTCGCCAGATATATCCCACTGTGCGAACCATCACTATCACTTACTCCTTGTGTTGCAGTTAGCATCACACACATTATCACTGATGATATCATAACTAAGACATCTTGATTGACATCGCTATCTGAACCATTGAGCTGTTGATTACATCACACATTATATTAAAAGTGGCATTGCTGATGTCACTTGTGACTTTAAAAGTGATGCCTCGGATGACATCACTGCATCTATAAAAGCATAAAAAAATAAACAACAGAAAAAACATAAAGCAAAACAGAATTTGCACAGTGCCATTGTGTTAGACAAAGACTCAAGTTTGAGTCACACATATAGGAACACAGACACACAGTCTACCACTCCCATAAAACCACATACACTAAGGCTGACTTACATTATCAAATTGTGATCCACACTTAAAGCACAATTTGCACAATGTAACTGTTTCAGGCTCTTAATGTTTATCTAGACATAGGGATAGTTGTAAAAAGGACACCACTCACACACTCATACACACACTCATACTTCATGGTAAAGTGACAAAGTCAGGGACACATTCAGGTACACTATTGGCACAACACCTGAGTAACAGTTGCATAGATACACAGGGGGTGATTACAACCCTGGAGTTTGACGGAGAAGTGGTGGTTTTACCGCCAACAGGCTGGCGGTAAAAAATTTGGAATTATGACCAGGGCAGTTACCGCCTTGGTCATCCGCCACTTCTCCAATGAGACCGCCATGGCGGAGACGACCGCTGGGCTGGAGACTTGGGTCTCCAGCCCGGCGCCAGTCACAAGACCGCTGGCGGTATCATGAGCCGGCTTACCGCCATGGAGTTCATGGGGTTTGGAACTGCCATGAAATCCATGGCGGTAAGCACTATCAGGGCCAGGGAATTCCTTCCCTGGCACTGATAGGGGTCTCCGCCACCCCCCACCCCCTCCCCCGAGTCCGTCCCCGACACCCCCCACCCCCTGCCACCCCCCAAAGGTGGCAGTACCCCCCCTCCCCACCCCTACCCCCGACATCACAACACAGACACACACCCGACATGCATGCAGGCACCACCAACACACATTCCCGCACACACACGTACAAACATGCCAACAGACACACACACAGTCATACACGCACACCTTCATTCAGACATACACGCACACATCCAAACAGACATACATACAGACAGACACGCACACATTTCCATTCACACTACACCCCGCATGCATACATGCACTCACACACCCCCTCTACATACTCACACGCACACCCCCATGCACCCACACATCACACAACACCCCGCTCCCCTAACGGACGATCAACTTACCTTGTCCGTTGATCTTCCGGGAGGGGGTGGGATCCATGGGGGCTGCTCCGCCGCCACCACACCGTCAACAGAACACCACCACTCCGAATCACAGAACGTGAATCGGTGGGCGGTGTTCTGTTGACGTGGCGGTGGAGCAACCTCCACTTCCCCGCCGCCCACCAGTATGGCTGCTGGCCGCTCTCCGTCCAGAAAAGGACAGAGGGCTGCCAGCAGTCATAATACGCAAGCGGAAAACTGCCACCACTGGCGGTCTTCAGCATGGCGGTCCCTCGGCGATCTTGTGAAAAGACCGCCGAGGTCGAAATGACCCCACAGTGTGAAGCAGACTTGAGACTCACATTAGTACCCCACGACTCATTGAGTGGCATAAAAAAGAAAAAGAACACAAACATCAAAACAAACACATCACAAGCAAAAATATAAAGTAGATACAGATATTCTAAAGCTCATAGTTGAACACAGGCAGCTATAGAGCAAAATAGCAATATGCAATAAATATATCATACATTGTAAATTAGTCTGATAGTTTCACAGGAGCACATCATCATTACAGGCCATTCAAATATACACACTCATACTTCCATACACACACAAGCAGACTTACATGCACAGGATGACACACAATTAAATACTATTTAAATATCAAATACTTACAGTCAAATAAAATAAACTTGACAATAAAAGTGAAGCAAGAGTAGGGTTATTAAATAAGATGGAAAGACAGCATGAGTTTTCACAAATCTGACATCGAGTAAGACTCTACCAAAGTCTAAGCACTTGATGTACAGTTTGGAATTTGGGATGCTCAACCACAAATGAGGGAGATATCCGTCCACTGTAGTTCAAGTTCATTATTTACTATGACACTTGCAATACAGCAGACAGGACAGAGTATCCCATCCGACAAACTCTAACTCACACTCAAATTACAGAAAACGTAGCGATCTGAGGTATTTTGGGAGGGACATGATACAAATATGTCTTTCTATACAAACGTGTATTTGTATGTCTTTAACAGCTAATAGATACTTATTGGTTATTACAATCTCTATGTCTCTATGTGCCACAATAAAGAATAAATGAAGAATTTTAGCTTAAAACAACTTCCATGAGACAATAGTTTGCAACCTCAAAAAATGATGAAGGGCTAATACAAAAATCATTAAACAGGAGCTTACAATTTTCAGTAGCAATTGACAAACCAAAGACAAAGCAAAATAAGCAACCACTGACATTAAGTAATTGAGTACCACACCCCATTTTGCAATTACATAATCATCAAAAAGCTTCAAAATGTTCCTCCTATTTTAAGCAAAATCTTTATTCTGTGTTCAATTATTGTTTAAGAAAAAAATGGCATAATTTTCTTAATGATTAATAATTTTTTTTTTAAAACAGTCATCACAGTGACCAAAACAAGTTGTATACAATATATTGCATTACCCTTAAAAACTGAGAAGATCATTGCATTTAATATAAAATATTAGCATATTTGAAAAATATTGAGAAATACACTGCACAACGAAACAGTGATGTCATCAGTGATGTTACTTGTGGCATTAGTGATGTTTATGGTGTATTTTCTGATTAGGGCCAATGGAATTATGCAGCAAGGTATACCAAGTTTTGCTGCAGAGTTTACTAATCATGAAGCGAAAAAAGGCAAAATAATTAGCATAATGCGGCATGTTTTGATAGTATCATTCATTTTCATTTTTACACGTTACCTGGGTTCCACCTCAGTCTGACACCAAATACATCAAAAGCAACAGAAAGATAACCAGTCAAACTCTGTAAAGGGCCTTCTACTGCGTTACAGCACATATTGCTCCATGTTTAGTAACTTTTGATGTGTTTGACTAGAAAACATTTGTTGTTAAACTTTGCAGATTATTCAAAAGATGATGGATCATGTGGCAAATGAGGCAAATTCCTAAAGGTGCAGAAAACACTGTGGCTGCAAAATTGCACAATTTAGGTGGCCCTGCTTATGATTTCATCTCTTATGTGATCTGTGATGTCAGGCAGCTCAGTAGTGGTGTGTGCTTTGGTTCAAGCAGTGATGTCAATGATATCATGAGTGATGCGTTAGTTATAGTGTCACCAACAATGTTTGATGCTTGATGTCATTTCCAAAGCAAGCGGTGGGGATAGGAATGATTGCACCGCAAACCATAACTGATTAATTTCAGTGGTCTAATGAATGTTGAGTCAGAACCATAACTCACTTTTACCTGTGTTTTTTCAATGAATATAAATGGATATAATTCGCTTAGCCAAGTAATGACCACTGTGCAAATGTTTGTACATCTCTGTGCAGGGTTACAAAGGTTAAAGGGGTGTGAAAAAAGAGTATCTCCAATTGTAGCACATGTAGGAAATGTTTCTCTTGCCTACAGCCCAAGCTGTTAAACAGATTTACACAAAACCTCACATTAATGTAGAACTTTACACATAAAGTGTGATTTTGTAAATCTGTTTAGTAGTTTTTGAGATGTAAAATATTCAAGAAAGTTACCAAGAGAGTTTTTGGGGATTAACACTTTGAATATCTGTGCCATTTAAAAACGTGACTCATGATTCACGAATCCTGACAATCGATTTAAATGTTTTTTGACAAATGTAATTGGCTGGAGAAGGAATCTGAAAGGTGTTCCATCAATGTAAGAACTGCAAATTGGAAAATATGTGATTTGTGTGCAGAAGGAAAAAAAATCAACATTCAAGGGGCCATCCTCAGGGATGTCTGATCCCTGGGGTAGTGCTGAGAAGTTCCAAAAGGCGTGGAAAGCACCAGAAAAAAAATTAGAAACCTGCTTGTGATTTGTGAATCAAAAAGGGATCAAGATTCCACAAGCAGACATTTCAGATGTTGCATTTGATGGCCAATTTGTGAAAGATTCACGCATCGATTTTGATCAGGTTGTTCACAAGTTGAAAAGAATCCATCTGCAAGTTAACACACTAAAAAAAAAGAATTGAAACCCAGAGGTGAAAGTTAAGTATGTAATAAATAAACAATGGAGGTATCAGCAAAAGCAGAGTTGAAAATTGAATTATGGTTCTGGCTCATAGGTGCAAAACCAAACAAATTCACCAATAATTATTAACAACACACAACATAACTCATGCCACCTGCCATGCTCAAAGCACTAATTTGACAATGGTACAGACAGTGCTTAAATTGCAAAATGATGAGTACAAATGCCCAGAGCACCGTTCAGATGCCCACGGCTGTGTTATTAAAAGTCAGCACACCAAGGGCCATATGTATAAAGACATTTTCCCATAGACACAGAATGGGTAAAACCCTTTGATACATTTGGCCCCAAATACCAATCTCACTCCTGTTTTCTTCCTCAGTAATGGGTTTTCCATCTTTCTCTTTCTCTTTTTTCCCGTTGATGTGTTTGTCCCTCTCTTGTTCTCTGGAAATGTCTGATGAGAAAAAAAAAGTGCCAGTCCCCAAAAATGAAGGCCTGTGGCTCCCAATGGCAACTACCAGCTCAAATTCAGCACTGGTTATAGAAGTAAAGAAAAAAGGTGTCAAAGGAACAATGTGGTGTGTAATTACGGGTATGGCACATGTTGTGTGTGTTGCTAACCATAACTGGAGATTTGATTAATTTTGCTTGTATGAACCATAACTCGATTTTAAACTCTGTGTTTTCATTGAAAAGATGAATAGGAAGAAAGAAAGAAAGAAAGAAAGAAAGAAAGAAAGAAAGAAAGAAAGAAAGAAAGAAAGCAGGGACTGGTTGCAAACCCTAACCCTGTGAGGCAACTTTCAATGTGCTCTTTTTGGGAGGTACAAGGGGAATGGGCAATTATCTATTTCATTTTTTGTTGTTTTTATACCATGTGATGTGTGCCTCCAGCACAGGGTTCTAGAACTTCAGACCCTTACTGCAAGTTGGGATAACCTGTCACAGGCTCTAAAAGCCCCATAGAAATATTAATGTATTTAAACATTTGATTTCAGGGGTCTCTCTAGGGTCTTCATGCTTACCCCATGGAGTCAGGGGATGCAAATCCCTTATTGCTCCTTCGCTTGTTTATAGGATGCAGGGACAGAACTCTGGGGGTGATTCTAAGCTTGAACCGCCAGAAGACCGTACCGCGGTCAAAAGACCGCGGCGGTCATTCTGGGTTTCGCACTGGGCTGGCGGGCGACGGCCGAAAGTCCACCCGCCAGCCCAGCGGGAAACACCCTTCCCACGAGGACGCCGGCTCAGAATGGAGCCGGCGGAGTGGGAAGGTGCGACGGGTGCAGTTGCACCCGTCGCGAAATTCTTCGTGGGGCCCTCTTACAGGGGCCCCTGCAGTGCCCATGCCATTGGCATGGGCACTGCAGGGGCCCCCAGGGGCCCCGCGGCACCCCCTACCGCCATCCTGTTCCTGGCGGGAGACCCGCCAGGAACAGGATGGCGGTAGGGGGTGTCAGAATCCCCATGGCGGCGGAGCGCGCTCCGCCGCCATGGAGGATTCTCAAGGGCAGCGGGAAGTCGGCGGTACACCGCCGACTTTCCGTTTCTGGCCGCGGCTGAACCGCCGCGGTCAGAATGCCCAGCGGTGCACCGCCAGCCTGTTGGCGGTGCTACCGCCGACCTCCGCCATGGCGGTAATTACCGCCAGGGTCAGAATGACCCCCTCTGTGTCCTGTAATGGGGGCATAACAGATTTCTCTTTCTAAACATATGTAGCAAATGTATACACATACATTAAAAATATATATACTTATATGTATTGATTACATAGAAATGCAAAATGTAGGGACTTTAAGTAAGGGTTAGACTGAAAACTCAGATATTCAGAAATGTGAAATAATTATATAACCAGAACTGTAATATAATGACTCTTGCAATGTGTTAGACCTGGCATCCTTGGTGTGCTTTCCCCTAATTTTTAGTCTTCTGACCTACTATTTTCCTGACTTCATTTTTCCTGCCTTTAGGATTCTGTGGACTTTACCACTGCTAACCAGTGCCAAAGTGCAGGTTCTCTGTACTCTAAACACGGTAACATTAGCTTGTCCACAAATGGAATATTTAATTTACTTGTAAGTCCCTAGTAAAATGCACTCACATCAGTAGCACTCTAAACATGTCTCAGTCCTGTCACTGTGGAGCTTGTTTGTGCAATTTTAAACTGCAATTTTCAACCTGCCAATTGCACCCACTTACCAGGCCCAAACCTTCCTTTTTATTACATAAAAGTCACCCCTAATATAGGCCCTGGTTAGCCCCAAGGGCAGGGTGCAATGTATTTAAAATATTAGACATGTACTTTTAAGTTTAACATGTCCTGGTATTAAATTTGTTTTTCACTACTGCAAGGCATATCTCTCCCATAGGTTAACCCTGGGATTACCTTGAAGCAACCTTTAAGAGTAACTTCCAATTGGGAAAAGATTGAAATTGGGAGTTTGGTGTCTCTGGACGCACAATTTAAAATCACAATTCATGCTGTATTAAATTCTACGTCTAAAAATGCCACTTTTAGAAAGTTGTCATTTTCTTCCTCCAACCATTCTGTGCCTCTGCCTGTCTCTTAATACACATCTGGGGTGGGTGACAGCTGGGCTTTGTGTATTCCCTCTGGATGATCACACACAAAGGGAGCTGGGTTGTGACATTTGCATCCTGATCTAGTACCAGGCTCATGGGTCTTCCTGGGCTAGATGGGAGGGAGGAGCTGTCTCTTACACCTTAATAGTGCTGTGCCTTTCCACACACAAATGGCTGCATAACCCTTTACAGAGGGTCTGGACCCCGGAAAGGATGTGCAGGGAACTTGTGCACTTCAAATACCTCTGAACTCTCCCCCACTTCAAAGGCTTAACTGGGTATACGTAGTGGACCCCAAACCTGTACAGATCAGAACTTTGCTGGAACCAAGGACATTCTGCCTGGAAGAAGAGCCGCTGCGCTGTGGGAGGAACTGCCACTTTTCTAACTGCTTTGCTGTGTCGGCCTGCTGATGGCTGTGCTGTAAAAGGGACTGCTACTTTGTTTCTTGTTATTTTCTTGTGTTGGCCTTCTGCTTCATGGCTGGGAGTGAGAAGGACTGGACCTGGTCTCTACATCCTTGAACCCAAGTTTCTCCAAGGGCTTCCTCCTTTTCTTGAAGTCTCAGGTCCATCAAAGACTTCCTTTAACTTTTCTTCATTTGCTGGACTCTGCCAACTGTAACTTCTCCCTTGCCTGAGATGCCAAACCCAGACCTGAGCCTCAGAAATGGGTTCTGCAGCTGCTTTCTACCAAGAAGCAATGCATCGAGGTTAGAACCGATGCAGTGCCCTCCGACATTGATACATTGCCGATTTGAGGATGACGAGGGACCTGACTGTGATGTTCAATGACAATGCATCGCCGATCCAAGGCATTGCTGCATGGCTTGATGGTGACACATTGCTTACATATCAATGGAGCTCCATGTCAACGCGGGTCCCAACTGCAATGATTGACAATGATGCATCTACTCAATTGTGCAGATCGGAACCAAGGCATTGATTTTTTTATGTTGATTCTTGCTGTATCCAAGGTACATTTTCTACGGGCTCCGCATGAGTCCTGTAGCTGGCTTGCTTTCCATCGCGGTTGGCTTGAACTTCAAATTTACCCCAGTCTAGCACCACCTCAGTCTACCTTTTAGCACTATTGTCTTTAAAGCACTACATCGCAGTTTTTTCTTTAAAAAAATCATATTTTGAGTTCTACTTGTTAGATTTTCATCCTCTTCATCTTGTTTTACTCAGATAAATATTCTCTCTTTTTCCATAAATTGGTGTGGAGTCTTTTTGTGGTGTTTTTACCGTGTTGCTGTAATTTAAGTGTTGCACATATACATTGCCGATTAGGCAAAGCCTGAGTACTGTATGCCAAGCTATCACAGAGTGAACACAAGTTAATTAAGGTTACATATCTGACTTATCGTGACTAAGATTGTGGTCCCTACTTGGACAGGGTGCAAACCTCTGTCAACTAGAGAACCAATTTCTAATACAATCTAATTTTATGCCCCAAGCAGTGGTCAGTCCTGGAGCGCTGATGCAGCAAGTCCCAATTTAATAACACTGAACACTGAAAAACAAACGTTGTTCCTTATGGTAGTATATTGGCAAAGGGAAGAGATTGTTTATTCACTCCATCTGTGATTTGCCCACATATCCAGATACCTGAGCCAAGCACTGCAATAGTTGTTGATGGTGGCCCCCGTCAACCATGAGGAAGGTGGTAGGATGTGAATGGTTACTGCTTTTGTGCTATCAGCTGTGGTAGACAGGAGAACCTTAGTCCATGTGAGCATAGGTGCTTATTCTATATTCTCTAATTGTGAATGGGGAGTACGGCAGTGAGGATGATATGGCTGGAGTCTAGCGGGTCACGTCAGGGACAGAGTTAGGAGTCTAGGTCATGCATGCAAGGTATTGAGTTTTTAAAAAAAATTGGAATTGTGAGAGTGGGTCATTTATGGAAGCAAGGTGCAATCTGCAAGCCAGGTATGCTTAATTGTATGTTCTGAAAATAAATAATCATACTTTAAAACATAATTGCCTTTGCAGTCTGAGAAATATTAGAAATGGAAGATAGTGAGAAGGAAAGAGGCAAGATACCAAAAGTGTTTCGGCTGCCCAAAGGTATCATGGATCTGACTTTGCTGACAGATTTATTGTGATGGCAGTGAAATATACCAAGGCAGGAGGAAGAATATAATTTGTAGATATTTGTTTGAGAAGGGCAAGAAACACTTTTTAAAATATTAGTATTCATATTTTTCCTACTGTAACACATGGCCAACCCACCACTGTTAGGGGTGCGTGTCTAATGATTGTGTCATATTCAGACAGCGGAAGGAGCTCAAGTGTATAAATAAAGCCCAAGACCAGTGTACTCCTGTTTCCAGCCCTTCCTTATAGTGGACTGTGACCAGGGCAAAGTATCTGTATCAGAGTATTTGTACTGCATGCAAGAGACAAAAAAATCCACAAAGAGCAACCACTTTACCAGCTTAAACCGTGTCACATCATCCCTGCCCCCCCACCCATAAATGGTCCTCCCTGGCTGTTCTCCCAGAGGGCTTCAACCACCACTAATATCATGCATCCCACACTTCTGCCCAGTGGATCCTCAACTATCACCATGTCCATCCAGTGTCCTCCTCAGTAGGGTCCCACATGGTATTCCCGCCCCTCGTCACAGGTCACAAGTTACATGCAAAGCAGTACCCACTCTGCAAATGGTGGATGGTCATCTGTTCTGGAATCCACTTTGTCTACTTGATTGTCCTATAATCCAAGGCACTGCATCCAACCTTTCCCGGGGCGTAGTGCAATGTAAACTGCCAACTCGGCTCTAGCCCATTTAACCAGTTTGGTGTACCAGCAATGCAATGGTGGGACCGCCTCAGAATTCAGCGCATGGCTACACATCTTTTGTCAGTATCAAGTCAGGCTATGAAAGTGCACATGTCCCTTAGGCTTTTTACTTACAGGCCTCACATCCAGCAAGCATTAAAGGGAGTTCAAAGGGAGAATACATGCGGTCACCTCCGATATACATTGTACCACTTAGGACCAAACCTGAGATGTCGATAGGAAGGACCACACCATGTGCATAAAGTATGCAGTGTCTTCCAAGCAGCTGGGGCATGAAGTCCTTGCCCCTGGATACATCTTCCCTATTTTCTATGTAAGATGGAGAAAATTAAATTGAATAAACCTAAATCTCTTGAAACTTGTTTAATGGAGTGAATTAGCCTATGTCTTGTCTGCTATATCACTTCTCCAAACCCCATCCCACCATTCCTGAAGTCTCAAAGCCCTCTCAGTGTAATGATGCTGTAGTGCTTCATAAATGCATGGCTTTTTTTGTTCCACCATTAGTCAATATCGTCTCTAGTGGTGTCGCGGTGGGGGGCATGTTCTGATCCAATCCCCACGTGATCAACCTCACCGGTTTCAGGGCGGAATATAGTCAACAGTGGCCTGGTCCCAAAACATTAGTGGCAGTCAATTCTTCAAAGGTTTTCAGTTTACTGTCAATTGCGAGTTATGCCCAGACCTGAATCCCTGCATCCATTCAGTCCTGTATCCAGTGCACTGTGCTAAAGAAGGCACACTGTGGTATCGCCCATGTAGGGAGACTTGGAGCATTGGGGGTTGTCTTGTTGCACCCCTCCAACACCTCAGTATGTTATCCGAGTCACTGTGTGAATCAGAGCTCAGCTACCAGTGTAAGAGGGAACCTCCCCCAAGGTCATCTAGCATCTCTGATTCTTGTGGGTTCAGCATCTGGCCCAGTCAACACATCAGCCATTGCTGCTGCGCTGCTGCTGTGCCACAGCATAATATAGCTAATAGTCAGGAACACCTATATCACCCTCTTCCATTGGAGCACATGACTTATCAAGTGCAGCTCAGTGTCTATCATCGCCCCAAATTAGCGCAAAAAGTGTCTGCTGCATGTCTCTGAAGAAAGACCTCCTCAAAACCATTGGGATGCCATCAAGTAATAAATAATTCTAGGGATTATTAAGATTTTTAAAATAGAAACCCTTCCCACAGGGGACAGTGGTTCCCAAATCCAAAAAGAAAGTAAAAAATGAATCAAGTTCAATGCCCGGCCCTTGCTGCCATCTATTAAATCAGATTTGGCGTGATACATTTGGACTCCCAAGTATTTCAAATTGTCTAGGTTTCATGGTAGCCCCACTCTAATGCCCCACCGTGGGGCCTGTATGCGCAATAAGCATGTCTGTGGCTCCATGGCCAGGGCAAACAATAAAGGGGAAAGGGGGCATCTCTGCCTGGTGCCTCTGCTGATCGAAAGTGCGTTCAAAACAACCCCTTCCACACACACTAATGTCAATGGCTCTGCATATAGTAATGCCACTTAGAAAGTTCAGCCTCATGCCCAACATCCATAGCACTACCATGAGATATGGCCACCCTACAGTATGGGTTGCCTTCTCGATGTCGGGGGAGGTAACCCAGCCCTGTACCTCCGATACATCATGCCCAGTCCATGACCCAGAACAATGTACGCAAACTGAGGAAAGTGCTATGTTCTGGGATAAATCCATTCTGGTCTGGAGTACTACTTTGCTGAATATTGGGAACAACTGGTTGGCAAATACCTTGCCCAGTACCTTGAAATCTAGAATCAATAATGATAATGGGCACTTTGGTGTCACCTGCATGGAGTCTCATCCCGGTTTCAGGAGTACTGCAATCTAAGCCTCTCTCATGGAGTCCCTTGTGATCTGCCCAATCGCCAATTTAATTTTTCCAGTATTAAGCCTGCTTCCAATTCTTGCTTTTGCCCCCTATAGCAAGTTTCAAGAACTCCAATAATTTGGTGCTGGGAGTTCACTATCAAAACTGTTCTCAATGGAATAGCAGTTATGGGTGTGTGTGGGGGTCTCAGCCCTCAGCAACTAAGCCAGTCAACTGACATTCTTGTCACCCAAATCATGCCCTAATTTCAGGTATTCCCTATAATCTAAAAGTGATATCCTATGAAAGGTCATCCTGTACTCTTTCCTCAGATGGGCCAATTCTGTTCACCAATCAGGGTGTGTAACACATGTGTCCTCCAATGCCTTAATGGGACCCTTCTTTCCCAGGACCTCATCCTGCAGCACCATGTTTGCCCCATATGTCATTTTTATTCACACTCCTCGTAATACTGCCTCAAACACATCCCACTCCACAGTTTCATTGGAGCCCGTTCCTTTTATTTTCTGCCAAATACTACCCAATCACCTCACCTATCTGTGTGTGGAACACGTCATCGACTAGCACCGCTGTTTTCAACCACCACGTAACGTTTTTCTGGTGGGTTCTTCCCCATGCAAGAGCGACCATCAGCGGACTGCAGTCAGAAAATGTGCGCCCTAAATATTCTGCATGTGGAATATGTGGGCCAGATCAGTTGTACAATACAATATATCTAAATGGTTATGCATCTCATGTACAGCCAAGTAGTGGGAGTATTCCATCTCCTCAGAGTGGAGTAAGCACCATATGCCCTCCACCTGTATCATCTGAGCCCTTTGTCTAAGTTGCTAGGAGGCAAAGTTGACCTGGTTACCCATCAGAGGGGGCACAGATCAGTCCTTGACTAAATCTAGGGAATAATTAAAATCTCTGTACCACACCATCACTGTTGGAGTGCTGCATTTAAGGGTTACTGTGAGAGCAGCAAAATGAGAAGACTGCCCAATGGTGGGTGTGTATACCGTCACTAGAGGCAATAGGAACTATCTAGGATACCTTCTAATATCACATACCTGCCTTCCGTATCTATCTGGGTATGTAGAACTGCGCATGGAACCCCCAGTTCCACCCATATGAGGACTCCTCAAGCATACCCAGAATAAGTAATTCCAAAGAACACCCTATGCCTTCAACGCAATCTACTGAGTTCCTCCACTGTATGATGTGTTTCTTGGAGGCATGTAAGTGTACATGGCATCTTTTGAAGTATACATGAACCCTGCATTTTATGTGTGATGTACCATGCACCTCACATTCCAGGAGAGTATCCTGAAGGTTTGAGTCATCATGTTGTGACTAAGTTGTTATATGCCCTCTAGCCATAGCTAAAATAGAGGCATGTGAGATGCTTGTTTGCAGCAGCTAAGAAACTGAAACATCAAATACCATAAACTCCTGCTTCCTGGCTGGTGCACAACTGTGTCCTGTACAGGCAAACATAAAACAGTTCCGCAAACAACATCTGAATCATATGAGGGGGGTCACACACGTTCAGTGAAATCCGTTGGGTAAAAGTGGTCAAAAACCTGACAGAGATAGCCCACGCACATTTTTTTAATCTTTTCAGGGAAACAAAGAGGCACCTCACCTGATGGTCACATCTACAACTCTCTATTCTAGGTAGAGCAAACTTGGTGATACTCCCAAAATTCATTTTCATCTTTAATACTCTCCCCTTATTTTTTAAAGCTGACTGGTTACGGAAATTGCAGGGGGAAGTAGTCACTTTTATCCGGTCATACAAAAATCTAATAGCCTGGAAAATATTAAGGAAAAAGAAGCTAGATAGAGGAATCGCACTTCCAGATTTTCAGCTTTACTACTGGCCATTCCAATTGAAAAACATTAGACCACTATTTTCCAAAGAATACGGTTCCTCACGGTTACGGGCACTAACAGGTAGCTTCGGGGGGCAGGGTACACATTTCCTTCATAAATTTGGTCATCCCAGATACTACAAAAAAGTAAGATTAAAAGTTCTTAATACCACCTGCAGGTTATGGTGTGCAGAGAACAAGGTTGGGAATCCCATATTATTGTGAGTTGGCCCCAATTTGGGATTTGTCCGGTACACCAATATGTTTACAAGATGCCCTAGCTATCCTATTGAAAGAGGGAGGAATTGTACGATGGGGACAAATAGTTACCAGAGGCTCTGCGATTCCATGGGAGTCCTTATCCGATGTGACAAATGCTAAGTTATCCAGATTTAAATATAAGCAAATTAAATCCTGGGTGCAAGGAGAGCCTGAGGCCAGGCTTGTTACAGATTGGGAAAGTGAAATTATAGGCACCCAGAGGTTATAGAAAGACGTTTCAAGATGGTATTGGGTATTAATACAGGCTGAGGAGTCTCTCTTTCATTACCAGTAGAGGGGTGGAAATCTGATTTCCCAGCACTTGACCTCCCTCATTTTTAGCAGGCATCTATGAATTTGGTCTGTGGTGAAACCTGCCTCTTTGAGGAGGAATCACTTGTTCACCTTGTACAGGGTTTATTGGACTCCCAGAAGGCTAACTAAAATAGGCCTTCAAAGGAAGAGCAACCGCCTGAAGTATGGCCTAGAGGGTGTAGATGACATATAAATTTGGTAGCGGTATCCGGGTATCCAACATTTTTGGGAAAAAGTGGGCAAGATGATTTTATCCATTATAAACGGACAAGTAGAAATCAGTTTACCAATGATTGTATTCGGGCTTTATGAGGGTCCCGGGGGAAACATACACGATAAATTGGCAAAACCTTTGGCACATCTTTTTTTCTTACTTAATATTGATAGCACGGTGGGAAATATGTATTAAGTGGATATCGAGTTCCCCCCCAACCCATACTGATTGGCTATTGTGGGTGAAGAGAATTTCTGACCTTGATTGTAGTAACGGCCAGGTCAAGTGCCAGAGAATGTGGGAACTTTTTTTACTTTCTATAGAATTAACTTTTACTATTTGTAGGCCGGAAAGATATGTTTGGAAAAATCTTTCTGCATCTGACTATGGTAAGAGTCCAATGATTAATCATTTTAGACACAACAGAGAGGAGGAGGGGAGGTGGATTGGTTACTAGTTTCTCCCCCGTATCTCCTCTAATTATGTTGGTGGAGGCCACTCCTCTGGTGTCCACTGCTGGGTCAGGGACCCGACCAGGGTCAAGACACGATATGGCTCCTCCTGTCTTTTGCTATAAATGAGGACGCAGAAAAAAAAATAGAGTCCTTCTGAATCATTTGAGCAGGGTCACACACGTTCAGTGAAGTACACTGCAGTCTGAAAAAGTGCCTCCCAGTGTCTTGCATCATTTCGTATACCCAGTCTCATGCTTTCCCACACCATCAACTCATATACTTGCAGTTCAGGTGTATGCCCAGACATAATTTTGAAAATAAGGAGAAAAGGACAATGCAGCGAGCAAATCAGATTTGGAAGTTGACAGTCATAGGGTTGATTTGCGGGCCACAGTGTAGTTCCGCTGGAACCTCGTCCAGTAAATAACCATCATGTGAGTCCGGTGTAATTGTTTCCAAGCTTTTAGTATTCAATCCAAGTGTGCCTGTTCTCTCACTTTCAGTGATAACCACTGCCCGTTCCTTCACTGCTTTTTCTTTAAATGGTTGGTTACTGAGTTTTCAGACAAATCGATTCTTGTTTTTCCTCATCTTCCATCCAATATCCTTGTTGTTTCTGGTGTCTGTAGGGACAATCTCTCTCTTGGTCTCCAGAAACCTCTATACCTGCTTTGAAGAAGAGAAGAATAGGGGATTTCTTCGATCTAGCACTTTAAGTTTTGCTGGGAACAATAAAGTGTATTTGAGGCCTATGAGGCATACCTTCTTGTTTACTGAGTAGTAAGATTCCTGTTGCCTTTGCACCTCGGCTGTGTAATAATTGCAAATGTTCACAGTTCTATTCTCCACCTGGCACTGGTCCCTTGCCACAGGCTTTCTGCAGGATATTGTCTCTCTCACAATAGTCAAAGGGTCTTGCCTCCATAGGCCTCAAGTGTGCACCGGTCGGAGGTGGCCTGTGCAGCACCCAGTGGGCACACCCCACAGAAAAAGGTTGATTGTTTGCCTCCAAGGATAGTGTTTGGTGGCCACTGCTCCATATATAGGTCCATGTTGGAGCCGTCTATTTGTTTAGGCAGAACCATTACTCAGATGTTATTCTGTCTCAAGTGTCCTTCTGCATCATCTGTCCTTCCTCTCAGTGTTTCCATTTCGGTATGCAAGGCCTTGGTCTGTGATTCAGCAGTGTCCATGCTTGGTTGAAACAATGTGAGAATGATGTTATGAGTAGTCTCCTTATCCTTAGGAACTTTGTAATCATCCCACAGAATACCAACATCAATTATTGGAGCATCCAACTTACTGTTATGCAACTTGCCTGGTTGCCATCTTGAACACACCCCCAATGTCAAGGAACTGTCATGATTAGAATAAAGGAGGGGACTGATTCTTGAATCAGGAGACTTGGTTGAGTTTCATGTTTACCTTGCTCACAGGGTTCAATACTGCTAACTAGTATATACTTTTTCTTTCCTCCTTTCATAACAGCCAACGGAAATTGTAAGGTAACTGGAAGACTAAGGCTACTGCTAGCTCTATAACATGCTGGTAAGTAACATATCTTTATTTAGGACCACAAAAGAAGATCAGGGTCAAGAAAATTGTCAAGAGGAAAGGGAATGCCAAGGTCAGTAACATCACTACAGCCTCCAGTGCTGCAGACATAACTGCTGCTGGTTAGTCATATTTATATATTCAACTACAATAAGTAATCATATCTCTATTTTTATGGAGAACTGTTGTCTACATTCTCTTTTTTATATTTTCTTAACTTTTACAATTTTTCTTAATTTGCCCTTTCATCTATTTGGTCTCTGATAGTGTCAACATTGTATACTCCCGTGTGTTTTCTTTTATATTTCCTTCTTTTTCCTGACCCAATTTCCTCCTATCTATTTCAATTTCCCTTTATTTTCACCTGGCCCCATCTCTCTTTTAGTTTTCTCCTTTGCCTGGTCTCTTTGCTTACCTTTGTTCATTGTTTCCCTAAATATTTCCTACAACTTTTGCTCTATTTTTCAAGTTTACAGTATTGAATTTTTTATTCTTTTGATTTTTAAAGTGTAGGAGTAAACGTTTCAAAGTCATACTTTGGTAAGCAGTAAATTAACATCCCTTAGGTATTAAAATGTTTTTACATATGAAGTTACTTGAATTTGTGTTGATTTACCGGAATAAGTACCTATATTTGTAGGCCCAACCCAGGAGATCAGAGAGGCCAGACTCTTCTGGTGGGGGGTACAGGAAGGTGGCCAAAAGGGAGGAAAATCCCCAAAAAAGGAAAAAACCTACTTGTCATTCTTATGAATTTTGATTGATGATGAAGATTAAAATTTAAGAGGATTACAAGGCAGTATATTTCACCTGAGTAACAGAAAGAAGAAAAGAGACAGGCCACATTGCAGAGTAGAATCACTCAAATATTCTAGCAGCAAACATAAATTTCTGAAGATTCAAGTTCTAAAAGCAAAAATAAGAGACAAGAATTAAAGAAAGAGCCTAAAGAATGAAGTAAACATTAAGGAAACAAATGTGCTGTGACACATCTTCCACTTAAAATTACCTCCGATATAATTCTAGCAGGAAGTGGCATCATAGAAAAACACTTACTTCCTCTTTGACGCCATTTTATAGAGGGCATGTTTTAATGCTTGACAACACACTTATTCTAGAAATCATGACATTTGCTAGCCTAGCAAAAAGCAAAAAGAAGCTCAAGTTTCATGTCACTCACCAAGCGCTGCCTTCCGTGAATTTGCTGATACCATTCTCTCCATATCCTTGAGATAGCTTTCGGAACATAAGGGCAGTCTCTGCAACTTGGGTGCTCAGCCACACACTGAACATGGAGACTTAGAATATGCCTTCTAACTATGCAAACAGTGATACTTCCTCTTCAACAAGAGCATGGACTTGGGTAAGCTTCTAACTTCATAGAGAATTACCTTATTATGTCACTTTCTCTGCGTTTTGGACATTTATTAGAAAGAAGAAAGTATATTGCCTGCTTATACCAACAATCTCCTGTCTTGACATGTGTGATATATCCAATGTGTTATTCCTAAGTTTATTCTTATCCCATCACTTTCACATGCTTGTCTTCTACCTTACATTAACCTGTAACCATTAACAATAACCAAATCTAAAGCAAGCAGAATCCCAGGCTCCTAGACAATTGTCCCCAATGTCCACTCACTCCACAACCCAGGACCATATTTATTATGCTGATAACAAGCTGGAGAGGGTGTGGTGTCGGTTTAGAATGAAGTAGGGTAAAGGATGGGCCTTTGGTCGAACAGTTGTGTGCCATTCTTTATCCAAAAACGTGCAGCCATAGTAGGTCAAGTAATTATGCTGTAGAAAAAGTCATATAAATTGTGCTGCATAAATGAATGCACCAACTTTTCTGTGGCAATATACCTTAGTCAGTTATTCATTTTCAAGCACCTTAATTCTGTTTGGGTAAAGGGTAGCCTCATCATTTCATTTTTTGTTTTACTTTTTTGTTGGTGGTGTTGATGTATTTTTTTAAATAGGTGTTGTTTTCTTATACATTATATTCTGTTCCGTTATTACTTTATTAGTCTGCTTTATTGTCTCTTAATTAATAGAATACACAAAGAACAAAAAAGCCACTCTCATTCTGTCTTCAGGAGTTCCATTGCTATGTCACCCTAATGACAACCTCCACATTCCTTGCAATTAGTGTCAGAAATCAGACCAGTATTATTTCCCGTGCCCTCTCATCTAATGTTACCCCAAAGTAACCCCCTAAATTATATTTAACATTTTAAAGATTTTAAATTACGCTGATGTCTCCCTCAAACAGCACTCAAATCCATCAATATCTGAAAGCAGCTGCTGTTAAAGGGGTTTTGGCCAAGCCCTTAACAGGCAGCCAACATCCTCAACCATGAAAGATTCCACAGGAAACATTTCTTATGCTGAGTAGAGCATGTGAACAAGAAAAAGTATTCTACCTGATAGAAGAAAATCCAAAAGAGAGGCCAGTATTTATCAACAAGTACTCCTAGAATAGTAATCTACTAAATTAAGACCCAGATTTAAGAGGGCCTGGCGCTATTCCAACACCACATTAGCGCCATATTTTTTACGCTAATGTGGCATTGGAAGGCCAAAAATTCTGCACCATATTCACAAAGTGATGCAATGCTTACATTGCGCCACTCTGCAACCCCTTGGGTTACATGATGCCTGCGCCAGGCACAACGTATGAAAGGGGAGCGTTCCGGCAATGGGGGGTGAAAAAATGTTGCAAAGAAATCTAATAGATTTAATTGTGTGATTTTTATTGGCATTTTTAATGGCTGCTAAGAGCAGGCGTTAAAGGGAGGCTCCCATTGTTTTCAATGGGCCTCTGGGTGCTTTGCAGGCTTAGCGTCAAAAGTGCTGGACTAGTGTAAAAAATTTACGCTAATGCCCCTGACTACAGCCATGGTGTGCCGTTTTTTAAATTTAGAGGGGTGCTAAGGGGTACACAAAAAGTGGTGCATCACAAGGTGAAGTTCCACCTTTCATAAATTTGCCGCTAAGTATCCTATTTTTTTTATTATGAAAGGAGTTTCATGAAATATTGCAACCTTATGTGAGTTATAGGCAAAGTGTAGATTATTTAATAGATGCCAGGATCCAAGCCAGGAGTTCTTTTCGGCAATTAGATTCTCTCTGTGGTGTTGATTATAAAGAGAAAATTATCAGCCATAGCCTTATTTAGAAACAGTTCTAATACTTCACATAATAAGTTTATATAACTTACAGGCAAACTATAGGGGTCATTATGACCCCGGCGGTCGGTGTTATAGTGGCGGTAGTACCACCAACAGGCTGGCATTACTTACCACCATATTATGACATTGGCGGTTTGGCAAAAGCCAAACTGCCAATGTACTACACCGACCGCCACAACGGTAACAATCGCTGGGCTGGAGACTACAGTCTCCCGTCCGGCAGCCGTCACTAGGCTGCCCACGGGAATATGACCCCGCCCACCGCCATGGTTTTTGTGGCTTTCTCACCGCCATGAAAACCATGGCAGTAGGCACTATCAGTGACAGGGAATTCCTTCCCTGGCACTGATAGGGGTCTGCCCTGACCCCCTCCCCAGAGTCCTTCCCCAACCTCCCCCTCACCCTCCAGACCCCCCGACATACACACACCTACACACACAGACATGCATACACACATACCCACCTACACCCACGCATGCATACATCCATGCACACACACATCCACACCCACTGACATACATACAAGCACACACGCATTCAGACAACACAGCATCCATGCACACTCATGTCCATTCATACACACACGCCCCACACCCACATGCACGCACACAGAAACATGCACACACACACCCCCACAGCCTCACAACACACCCCACCCCCCTCCCCTGTCAGAGCACCTGACTTACCTGCTTGCAGGGGGTTTTCTGGCAGGAGACGGGAAGGGGCACTGCTGCCAGCAGCAGTGTCCGCCAGCAGAACACCGCCAGGCCGAATTATGGATCATGATACTCTCTGAGGCGGTCTACTGGCATGGCGCTGCTGCTGGCAGCAGCGCCACCTTACTGCCGCCTGCCGCCATGACCGTTGCCGGAATTCCACCAGCCTTGTGGCGGAATTCCGGCTACGGTCATAATGTGGCGGTCGGCTGGTATCCACGATGACGACTTATTGGTGGCCATCGCCGTGGTGGTAGGTGGCATTTACCTCTTATTTCATAATGAGGGCCTATGTATTATTTATGTTGCACCTGCAAACAAGTCAGGAAGTGTCTTTTGCTACTAGATTCTCTGTTGGGTGGAAAAGGAACCACCCAGCCATAGCCTAACATTGAGTACTATTTATGTTTGCCACCATGATGCCCCATGGGCAGGGAATGGAGATATCCTAGGCAGCTTAATTTTTTTTTTTCTTCACCTAAAGCCGTATGGCCTCACTTAGATTAAATCCACCCACCAAGGGATGAGGGATGATGGCTGATGGTGGTACAGAACAATAGATCTCATAATTGGAGTAAGAAAGTTAAGGATTCAGCCAATGGATAGATGGAGGGGCATACAGGGGAATATTTGATAGAGATTAAGACAAAGCATTCAGCTACTTCCATGGGCACAACACATACATCATAGAAGGAAGAGGACAATTAAATTATTGCAACACAGGCATTTTTAGCAGCTTGCAGACTCCCAAGTCAGTATCAATGCTATAATATAAACTAGGGAGGACACACAGTCCTTTAAAAGTCATTAAAAAGTACATTTAACAATTAAAATGAATACTGCAAAAAATGGTACAGCTGTATTTCTACATTGTCTGTCTTGGGAGCAGTGCTGAAGTTCAGAGCAAAAGCACAATGGAGAAGCGAAGTCCTGTTGACTGCAGAAAGTAAAGGAGAATATTTGAGAGTCAAAGAAATAGGTGTATGAGGTCTCGTTCTGAAGAGCCTAAGTTGCCATTGGTTTTATTATCTAAATGCTAATCAAATACTACTTGCAAAAACCTACCTTAATGTACCCTGAATTATTGATCAATAAAACATTAAAAAATCAAGTTTAGCTGTGCTCATCAACTCTGCTACATTATTCACACTGTCTTTGCCACTGGAACCACTTTTCTGTACTCCTGGTAAGAGGCAAACCTAATGAACAAGGAAAGTAAAAGGAATTCAGACTTAAAGTTAACAAAAAAGTCTCAGGGGAACCACAAGATGCATGAAGGCATCTAATGCCAATCAAGTACCACTCCCAGATATATATAAAAGAGTGCACACTGAATGATCATCTAAAGTTTAAAAGTAGCAAGTTTAGTTAAGCCTCTCCTGTGTTCAAGAAGTAAAGAAGTGTACCATATTGGGCACTCCACACATGAGGTAACCTGGAGGGCTATTCTACAAGCTGACAGGAGTGTGAAACATAAATGATTGAGGTGGGATTCTGGAATTCAGTACAGAAAAAAACTTTTTGCTCACTTAAAAAATGAATTCCAAACCTTTTTGAAAAGGTGGAGGTAACTTTTATAACCAGCTGTTCCGAAGATT
The DNA here is from genome assembly GCF_031143425.1 of Pleurodeles waltl. Lineage (NCBI taxonomy): Eukaryota > Metazoa > Chordata > Amphibia > Caudata > Salamandridae > Pleurodeles > Pleurodeles waltl. Next base: position 381,096,561 of record NC_090446.1, read on the forward strand.
ATATTAAAGGTTTCCAATCCAAGATGTAGTAGGACATTTTTCTGTCATGTCAGTTCCTGCTTGAATTATGTATAAAGAGACAATCACAGCAGGTAAATGCATTGCAACACATTTGTTTCTTTAATTGTTGTTGTTTTCTTCAATCCTTCCCCCCTCCTGTGACTATTGTTGTCTAAGATTTGTGTTCTAGCAGTTGTTTTGTTCTGGTTTGTACATTTGAAATGCTCATTTGGCTACTTTCCTTCGTGATATCAGTGAAGTTAATTGCCTTGCTGTTTTCTTCAGTATTAATCTTCATCTTCAATCTGGAGCTACATGATTGTGAAGGAGGTTTTTCCACTTTGTGGATTTTTCTTCCCAACTGAACACTTCTAAGAAGATACTTGACACTTCCCACTTATACTGTTTTATGCATGGTGGCACTTAGATATTGGAAGAACTCACCCTGTCATGACTGCAGTCACCGAAGCACTGAGAGACATCTGCTTTGAATTTGGTGGTGTACTGTTGCTTATCAGGCTGATTCCAATGTCTTTTTATACAGAAGAGGGTGCAACCATTACTCTGCATTGTGCATATATGAGGAGAAAGGAAAAGGCTTTAATGACAGTATTCTTTCCTGTTATGAAGACAGATTTCTTTGTCTCACTAACCTCTTTCCTGGGTGAAGTTTTCCTACTTCTTTTTGGTTAGCAACATGTCTGGTCTGTGCACTCCATTGCCAGCTAGTTCAAGGATATGTCCGCATCTCAATCTTGTCCACCTGCAGACAATAAAAAATAAGAAAAAGGGCAGGTTATTCAATATACCTGACACATTGTAGAAGCAATTTCCTGGGATAGTTGGGGTGCCTTTGGTTAGGTACAGTGTGGTGAGACACTTCTGGGAACACTCACCATCATTTAGTGCAAAGCTCACAATTCTTTATTTAAAACAGAGAAATAACAGTACTAGTTCTCATGTGGTGTACTACAACATCATTTCAAAATGGAGGACAATGTAAACACAGATCAGTTTCTAATACATTTTAATCTAAGGAAAAAAGAAAACAACTCACCCCCCAAACACACATACACACACGCAACAGACTAATCCCTAAACTGCAATACACTACAGTATAACCTCAAATAAAAGCAAGAAATCACGGAAATTAATGAATAATATAAACCCCAAATTAACTTTTTCTTGTTCTTTAATCCCCACACGAGCCTGCCCTGCATCCCCCAGATTTGACACCATCAAGCAACAACCAAAATGGAGAAAAAAAACAAAAAAAAGGATTACTCAAACATCAAGGCCCATATTTATACTTTTTGCCGCAAAACTGCGCCGGCGCAGTTTTGCGTCAAAAATATTACCGCCGGCTAACGCCCTTTTGGTGCGCCGTGCGGGCGGCAAATTTATACTTTGACGCACTGCGGCCCAAACAACAGGTGGGAGTCATTATTTTTGACGCACACCGCGGCGTCAAGTCGTAAAGGAAAACGACGTTAACGCAGCAGAAATTACTGTGCGTCGATTTACGACACTGCAAACCGGATATGCGCCGTTTCTTTTGACGCAATAGCGTCAAAAAACACAGCGAACACAGCCATTTCACCAGAGGAGAGCCAAAATGGATCCCAGATGCCAATACAGACCCCAGGAAGATGACAGCAGACCAGGAACCAGCCAGGAGGACCCACACAAGAACCAGGACACTTTTAAGAAGAAAAGAAAGTGTCGCTTCAGTGCAGAGGAGCAGGAAATTCTGGTTAAAAAGGTGACGGAACACCAGCACCAACTGTTTGTCACATCAAAGTTGCCAATCAGTAGGAGAGTGTGGCTGAAGTACGTGGAACAGTCATTCAGTGCAAGAAACGCTGGCATGACTGCAAACGCAGGACCAAGGAAAAGATGGCCAGGAACAGGAAGGCAGCACTGCAGACTGGAGGTCGGAGTCCAGCACACCAGGAGGCCCTGGACCACATGGAGGAGATGGTCGCAGCCGTCATCCCTGAGGAGATCGTCACAGGGATTCAAGGACAGGACAGCGCAGACTACCAGGAGACAACGCACATGCAGGGTAAGTTGCATGGGGAATTAAAATGCACAAATGTTAACTGCAAGCGGGGGGGATACCGACCACAAAATGCATGGAAGTCATCATAATAATGGAGTGGCATGGGTAAAGGGGCACAGCATGGGGCATGGCCTGCACAGACAGAAGCTGGGGCACACCATTACACTACACCAACAACGGTCCCATGGGGGCATGCTGTCATGCCAACGATGGAGCAAAGGGAAAGCCACGCCAGGAGGGAAGGCCACTACGTCAAACTGACATCCTGGCACTCGTCAGCCAACATACCCCCTACATTAACTAGGGCCCTATTAGCAATCCTATAGCCAAACCGACAACTGCAATGTAACTGCGACAACAGTTGCCACTACCACCTCTGCTCTGTGTGCAGCTCAAGTAGCCAATGGCAGTAACCTCCCCATGGATCATACACACCTAAATTAGGGGGTGAGGATGACAACTGCAACAATCCCCAGAAACAAGACAAAGGCCACAGTACTCTCAAATGTCAATGCCCATAGTTGTGACAAACATCAGCCAAAGTAAACAACAATAGGAGCGACACAGCACTAAGGACACACCCATGCTGCATATGTCAGGGTCCATCCTGTGCCTGGGTAACAAGGCAACATCCCAAATGTCATACTGCTCAGATAACAGCATTGAGGAGGGGACACATGTAAATGGTCACTGAAATACACCTGCACAGTCAGAGGACAAAATAGGACACAGATACGACTATCAGGGCAATCCAATGTAACACACATTCCCCAACATCAGCAGGACCCATTAACAATGTCAACATCCATATCGGATCATAACATTGCCATGCATAGGATATGCCTCATGTCAATTACATTTAAGTGGATGTGGACGATCAGGGATTGGGGCAGGTCCAGATTGTTAGGTGTGCTGCCAGGGCCATCAGAACAGCCAGTGAAAGGTCTCACCATGAGAATGGATGTACACAGAGGGTCGAGTAGGAAAAGAAGGTGGCAATTCTCTATTTGGCTAACATCAACACCTAGAGGCGATGAGGCTGACAAGTCTGATAACTCAATAACATACATGTGACACACAGGTGGGCCATAGGCCTGAAAGAATGCCCATCTCAAGGACTGGAGAAATTAACACAAAACAAGATCACAAAGTGAATTCATCAAAAGGCAGGCACGTCACATCAAAATTGCCACAACACAGACACACTAATTGTACCCTGTTTCATTGCAGAGGAAGATGGATCTCCTGTCGATATGCCTGTCCCAGATTTCCCTGGTGACATGGATGACGAGCCGATAAACATTTCCCAGGAGACTATCCAAAAGGTCCTTGAAATCCTCCAGACCCGCCTTCTGTCACAAGGAGGAGCACAGAACAAGCAGCCATCACAGAGGAACCACCCACCACCCCAATTGTAAGACCTGCCAGCTCCAATACAGCTGAGGACTCAGACGACACTAGCACCAGCTTTGAGAGAACTGTTGTGGGAGGACAGCCGGAGCTGGCCAAGGAGGTGCAGGAGGGGATGCAAAATATGGCAGCCAGCCTAGAGGGGGTGCGTTCGTGCATGATGTTATCTGCAGATCAGGCAGCAGCTATGCAAGCCCTAACATCTATCTTGCAGAAACTGCAGAAAACCCAGAAGGAAATCAGCACAGCTGTAATACAGTTGACCCAACACCTACAACAGCAATCCTGTCAACGTGTGCACGAATGCAACATTGAACCCCTCAGGGCCGACCTGGCTGCCTACCATCGTGATGTGGCTGCTATTCTCAAGAACCAGCAGGCCCTCCTTGCAGCAGTACTGCCCTTAAGACCTTCACAGGGAACAGCGACCGGGATGCCTGACTTAACGTCTTCTAACACTGAGGTGTGTGTTGCCCCTTCACAACCAACAAAAACAAGGACAAAGCAGGTAACACACACATCAGAAGAAGAAGACATGGAACAGATCACATTCACAAGGAAAATGACCCGGAAGCACTAGTCCCTGCCACATGGCCAACTATTACCAAGGCCCTGCGCTTTGTAACTTGCCAGTCTTGCAACAACTGCACTCAAGCACTGTTCTGCAAACCACTGTATATCTTGTCAACCAGCCCAGTGATTGTCTCTCTCCTACTCATTGGCTAAGTCTGTCCATCTGCACTGTCTGAAACAGTAACCCCAGCATGACAAAAGCATTTTGGTAAACCCTTGTGTTGGATCACAATGGAAGATATCACTATAATGGACTCACAATCATGGACAATGTACAGATAGCACTACAGCACTTTTCAATAAATAGCACTTACACAACAAATCTGTCTCTGGGTAATGTGACATATCAACTGTGCAGTAGATAACTGAAAGGTGCCTACTGTCAAATTACGTAGCTTGTCAATACAACTGTCCTGATAATATGTAGTTAGAGAAATCTGCACAGTGCCCATGATTGCATCATACTCTGCCCATCCTGAGGGACAAATCTGATGAAGTGAGAAACCATACACCACCATGCTGTGTAGGACAGAAGAATGCTTCCTCAGGGGATAACTAAGTCATCAAATAGTGGCCGCAAAATGTTTTCACCATGCAAAAATAACACAATAAACATGCCACACTAATCTAAGTAAATACTAAAAAAACTGCACAAATGAAGGTATCTGAGTTAACATACAAATAGGTAATCATGCCGAACTGTGTCACAAATGATGTATGAGGGTCATGAAGACAAGAATACAAGATTGTCAATGAGAACTCATCTTATAAGGGTGTGCATGATCATCACACTGCAGTCAGACCTAAAACTGTTTCCCCAATATCAAGTCTGGAAGCACTGTTAGTGACTTTGAAAACACACTTATCAACAGAAACACATTGGGATCCATATTAACTGTGATTGGTGGTTGCAACAAAGGGTAGACACTTTGCAAGGTAGCTCTGGGCTAGCTGCCAATCGTACAGCTCAGTTGGGATTTGTTTGTAGCATAGGACACAGATGTTATAGTACAAAATTGATGTACACTGAATCCAAACCCACGATCAAGTACCATTCAACACATACTATGAAGGGGTAACCAAATATTTATTGAAAGCTAACCATAGATGAGGAAACTGAAGGAAAAATCTTACCTACCATAATCTACCCTGACTACTCATTGCCCACAACTGTCCCTAACTAACCTAAGCTACACTTACTTATCACATGTAACAAAACGTTCTAAACATCTACCCCCCACCCCCCTTATGAGACGGGACACATTGAGGACAACACATACTAACCTAAACACATACTATACTATCCTAAACAAATATATATATTTTTTTTTTACACACAAGAACCCCTACATAGCCCCCACCCACCCACCCACACATGTAATAAGTCAAAAAAGAAACAAGCAGGACCCCCAACCCCACACCCACTAACACTAACTAAACTAACAGCCTATACTAACCTAACACTAAGCCCCCTAAGCCCACTAACTATAAGAACAAGGAAAGAGGAGGGAGGGGAGGGTATCATGTCCATCAAATCTAGTGTCCAGAGGTTGGCCCTCCGGAGGGTCCTCTTAATATCCTTGACCCGCCGTTTAATGTGCCGCACGTCCCGGCTCAGGTGGCTCACCTTGGGCAGCACTTTGTCCATCTTATGTTCAAGTCTGTTGAAGGCTGCAGGGTCAACAGGTGAAGCAGTGGCAGTCTGGGTACCGGTGGAGGAGGTCTTTGTGGGCTGTCCTGCACCGGTGGCAATGCTGGGGCCAGGAAGTCCTGCAGATGTTGGATCAACAGTGGCAGCTGTGGGTGGGACCACCTCGCTCTGATTGGTGGTTGTTTCTGTGGTGGCTGTGGTGGGCAAAGTAGGCGCACCCTGTGGGAAGGCTCGCCATGCCCCAGAGGAACGTTCATGGCGATATCGCCGGGCCATCCTCCGGAACCCCGACTCCACCAGCAGGATGTGCTGGTATCGCATGGTCCGGCGCTGAAATTCACTGACCTGGTCTGGAGTCATGTTAGCTGCTGTGAAGACAAATGCAGATATGCTACATTAGTAACTGCATTGTGTGAAACGGCACAGCAAGTTAATCCGACATTACATCTACTGTACTTGTAACAGCTCATATCACGATACAGAGCATTGAATGTCCCTGAGGAAGTATATGGCAGGCCAGACAACAAAGGTCACATCACACAAAGCACATCCATAACCTACAAGATGGGTAACAACTGGCTTTGACTTGCTATCTGACTTCTGACAGTTATCATCTAAGAATCATGCTGCATATCCCCCGCCAAGGGCTGGGCTACAAATGTCAGTGTACAGAAAGCAAAACTAAAGCCACATGGTCTGCAAGTTGTAACTGGACTTTCCAGTATGGTACCAAGTGCCAAACCTGAGTGTGTATACTAGCATGCAACCAAACCATCACTTATTCACAGGTATGTGTAACATACTGGTAGCATCAGTACTAGGTACCCCATTCACAAACCCATGGCCGTGTTTGAGGGGGGGCGGTGGATACACAACTATAATTTGCCAACAACATGTACACCGAGGAGTGTATAGGCAACTCCACACATGTTTGTCTCTACAGACACACCACAGGTAAGGTCTATCTACAATTAGGAGTCAGCAAACCATAGAGCACTCATAGGGTCAGACATGTCAGGAAATGCAGAACTTAGTACACAACATATACTTCCAGTGAGGCCTGACTTACATCAGACACAGAGTTGCTAGAACACCCATGATCATGAATTGCATGCACACCTAGGCCATTACACTCAGGTTCCACAGACTTGATGCACTACATTTGGAAGTACATGCTGCTAGGACGTTCTACCTACTGTTTCAAACTTACGTAGGTAAATAGGGAAGCAGATGTCTATTGGAAAGCTATTAGCTCTACCAATCTTAGAGAATGTGGGTCTGACAGGCTGACTAAATAGGGGCTGACTTCCTTTGCGACTCTTGGTGATACAAGTGTCAGACACATGACTATCCCCTGTACTCACAGTGGGGCCTACAGGTATGTCCTACAATCCCTACATGATACCATTGGATACGCATTGGCAAACTCAAAACATGTGAAAACTGCATTCCCACTCATGGAACAAGGGAAAAGCTTGCCCAACGCATCACACCTTGCTATGCGTCCAACTCACACGAGTCCATCACCAGCAAACACAACTAATAACAGAAATATCAACACATACTGGAGTGGTCGGGGTCCTCAAATGTCACCACCTCTCCCACAGTGTAGGGTGCCGGTCCACCTGTAAGGTATGAAAGGAAGAAATGTGCTCAAAATCTGTGCACAGTGCAACAATTTCATAAACATATACAATATGTAGGCTGAAAAAGGAAATGGCAGCCATTCAGAAATGATGGTACTGCATCTGATATTTCACGGCCAACTTGTACATTGCATAGGTCTCCTGTGACAGTTACACACATATCTGCACACATACATTGGCCCTAACTATCATGTGGTTGCAAACATGCCATATAATTGGTGAGCACTAAAAAATATGGAGTGTAATTGTCTCATCATGTGCATCCAAGAGAAATATCCAACGCCTGGTTACTTGAGGACTGCATTACCAGTCAAACATGCCTTGTGGCCATGACACATTTATTGCACATAGGCTCAATGTACAGAGGGAGGGGCAGGGACTCCTGTAACTCATCCTGTTGTTACAGTATAGTCACTTGATGTGGCCCAGCTATGGTGATTTGCACCAACCATGGAGATGTGAAGCCATGTGCATACACTTGGACTGCCATCCATATTTGGATTGTGGCTCAACTAATTCCAACAAACATCTTAAGATGTTAGCTGAGGGCACCTTACACCTTTTCACGATGTTTTCAAATCATGAACTGACATGTATCCAAAAATATCAAGAAACACAATAATCCCACACATTCATAGTACTTCTGTGAACGCTTTCCTTCCACACTCACCAGACTAACATGAGACCAATGTCTGAGCCACTTTGCTATTATCAATTGATGTGAAGGCAGCACTCATTTTCTGCATCATGTAGTGATTCGAAAGTCAGTCTAGCAATTGCGTCAACATAGTTGGCCTAAATGTTGGTATATCTGTACTTCTCTGTCAATAGTACCCTATATAGACATGATTTGCTCCTATTTTGTTAGCTGTGCTGACAAAAAGGCCGCACCAATTTCCTTCATGGTAAAGTAACCTGTAAGTTTGCTGAGCACGTGCTACCTGACAGCTAGCAATTTTGATCCTTGCCATAGTGCATCAATGATCCTCTTATATTTCCCCAGCATTACACACAGTCATCAAGTTAGCTGGCAGACATTGCACTAATCCCCTGATGTCACTACAGAGCATTTAATCGTGCACATTAACAATAGGCGTACTCACCAACAGTGCCACCAATCATGATTCCCAGGTGGTCCAAGAGATCCTGCTCCCTGGTGATGAGGTCAGCCCACCGGTGCTTCAGCTGGTGGTCACTCCTCTGGCTGGCATACACACGCTGCAGGTGATGCAGCACCTTTCCCCACCGGATTCTGCGCGCCTCTGTCGGATACCCCTGTATGACCCTGCCCCCTGCCTGGATCATGAGCGGCAAGAAATGTGTCACCAGCCAGATGAAGCCCCCCAACTCCTCTTCCCCCATCCTGCCAAGACGCGGCCTACTTATAGATGACGATCAGGAATAGGAGTAAAAGAAATAGAAACGGGAAAAGGGTGAAAGTAGGGATAAAAAGACAGAAAAAATGTAAACCTAAACACTAAAAGAGCCCAACTATCCCCAAACTAACACTACCCACAACAGACTCCCACAAACAAGAAATACACAAGATAAATGGACAAATGTAGACAAAACACAGTACTACAGTATACACAAACAATATTTATTTCACAAAAGGACTTTACAGATAGCACAGAGGACAAAAACAGCACAAAATCTCTGGACAACACTCTCTACACAGCCACACAGTCTAGAAGGATCATAGACTGCAAAGTGAAAGTGAAAGTACACCCACTGTACATGATCTGTAAACAGGATATCCTATTACATTACTTCCTATATGAAAAGTCCTGCCTTTTTCACGTTATGCGTCATTTTTTGTTGCACAAAACTGTATTTGCATCATTTTTTTGACGCACAGACGTGACTATTAACCCGCATCCACATAATGATACATGGACTGTACAAATATCTGGATGCGGGCTAAATTTCACTCCTGTGCGTCAAAAAAAATCATGCAAATACAGTTTTGGTAAACAAAAAATGACGCACACCGCTAGGGACGTCAAAATTACAGTGCATTAACTGGTTTGGGGCATTTTTACTTGTTTTTTGGTTATTTTACATTTGGAACACATCAGAGATTGGCTATTTGAAGACAGTATGGTGTTGATGGTGTATGTTCACATGTGTGACATCATACTGCAGCGGAACATCATCCACTACACCCTTCACAGTATTTTTACAATTGGCTGACGCAATAGATGGTCATAAGTGTGGCCTATATATATGTGTGGCACAAATTGTGCATGTTTGGCATAAGGAGAGGATAGCATTGTACAATACCTACATTCCTTTGGCTCAAAGTGTGTGCTTTGACAACTAATGTGTTGGTTGACCAAGTGTGTGTGTATCACATGAAGCATAATTGTACATATTGCTGTATGAATGTGACGTCCATGTGTCAAATCCTAAGATGCAAGTCAAATTGAAAATGAGCAAGGGCATGTGTTAGTCATACATGTAACAACACCCGTAAAGTATACCTCCAAGTTTTAGGGTCACGTAGACACCACATGTGACATAGCATACACCAGATGGATGGCAGACGCCTGTTCATGTCAATGGTCCACATTTTCTACATCCTATGTCCTAGAGTATTGGAAAGAGCTTCCTAGGCACTAGTTGGTGAATCCCACAGTGAGTCATACACATGCATTGAGGAAGTGGGTACCATGTTGTTTGCACAGACAGACAAGGGTCAATCTCATATGTATGATGACACCACAGTTGAGGCCATAGAAGTGAGCCCCAACTATCAAGTAACTGTGATGGACCAGCATACAAGACAGCACGTGTCCACATATTTCCAGTGATCAATTGCACATAGGTGTCTTGTTCATGTGTGTGGTCCAATGATGATCCTGTAGATTGTTTGGGGTGTAATTTGTCACAGTTCGGACCAGGACTCATCATGAGTCAGTGGCAGCTATTCCTGTAACTACTGAGTATCCTTTGTTGATCAATGTGAGTAAAGTAGATGTGGACATGTGAACCAACATGTGGAGGGTCCCAACCTGTCACTAAAGACGTGTAATGAGACAGTCAACAGGGCAACCTTGGTGTGCTGAGAGAGATAATGTCTCAATTGTCATGTTCCGGCAGGTGTCATTACAACATCTGTACACAGGTTGGCCTCTGCACTTCCCACTGCATCTGGGAACATCATAGCCTCTGTGCTGTTTATTCTCGCAGCTATTCACCACACACGGCCAGTCACTAAGTTGTGCGCACTGTGATGCTGTGTGTGAACTGTCTTGGTCCTGACATTTGTGTATTATTCATGGACATTATCAGAGGTTGCTGGTTGTGCTGAAAGCCCCGTACCCAATCCCTGCCTATGACCCTGGGACACTGTCACACTTTGTCATTCATGCATAAATGCAACCCAGCCAAGGGATGGGCCATGAAGTTTGCTTTTCCAAGAGGATGTAACTCAAATGGTACAGTTAAAAGGCAGATGATGCTATACAATGTATTTGGGTATGCATGGAAGAAGCCCATGCCCAATGCCCCCTGATGAATGGGAATGGGAGGTTTGCTTACGCACGTGTGGCACATATGTAGACACAGGGATACTTTAGTGTGATGCACAGATAGTTGCCAGTCAGGCTGACAGAATGCTAGGTGATTCAGGATCCAGGGCCAGATGTATCAAAGGGTTTCATCCATTCTGTGTCTATGGGAAAATGCTTTAGTACTTATGGCCCCCAGTTACTTGACAAGTTACGTGATCAGTGGTCTGACTGAGACTGTATTGAGGACAAAGTTGACAGTTGACATGTCAAACTGTGTACGTCCTGTGTTTTTTAAGGTGACAAATGAACCCAAGGGCTGTGTTACACGGCTTAATTAGTATCAATTGTTGACGGTGTATTTGACATAATGGCAACTCCTATGCTGTTCCAGGCATCATCAGGGGCAGTGCTTTTTTAAATGGGTGGTGTGCATGGAGGTGATCACAGGTGTGGGCTGCATCTGTTTCTCACCAGTCCTGTAGGTGAGACTTGCATTCTAAGGGCCAACAGACATTTTCACAAGGGGAAACAATCTACATGTGCTAACAGGGCTTTGAAACTAGAAGACAGTGTATAAATTGACCTGACGTCCTTGCGGTCAGATGTTATATGACAATGGTATACCTTAGGAAAGGGTGTAGCACACTGGTTTGCTAATGTTGGTCTGTGTTTGTAGAGGAGGTATTATCAGGGTACACATCTTAGTATTCCAGGGACCTCTTCCGACAGGTGGGTTGTGACCAGGTGTATGGGTGTGTAAGGAGTTAGGAAATGGGCTGACATGTACATGAAATGTCATGTGCGCAATGCATGTCATATGTGTGGCACTTGTTCTGCTTCTATGGAACTCTAGTCACAGATATTCCTTGCAAATATTGGATGCAGTTGGACTAACTGCTGTCACGGGTCTGGTCAGGCATTCCTCTTAGTGATGCCAAAGCACATTGACTGCCTCATGTATGAGGCTTGTTTTACCCTTATTGAGTGATGGTGTCATAGTTGTGTGCCATATGCTGCGTTGGACCTTGCTTTCAACATGTATGTGTGAAATAGTTGTGGTCCTCTGCTATTGGCCTTCAAAGGAGATATGTACATGATATATGTCATTAAGAGTGTGTGCCTATTTGACCATTGTATGTTAGGCATCACATTAGCTCTGGGATGTTCCGTGTCCTACTCAGTATCTCAGCAATGCTCCATGAGGCAACACTCTTATTCTGATAAGTAGAGATGAAGGTGTGCAAAAAGGAATAGCCAGACCATGATATGGTGATTATAATAGGTGTTTGTTTAAATTAGTTAACTAAAGTGGTGAAGGTGATCATATTCAGAAGACATTATTTACAATCTGTTGCCACCTGCGTATACCAGCAGCTGTGTTCTGTAGTTCTCCCTCCTGTTGCACGCCAGCATCCTCCTCTTCCTCCTCTTCAGGCATGTGTGGCTCTGGTTCCAGGAGGGGAATGTTTCTTTTGATGCAAATGTTGTGCAATATTGCACATGTGAAGATGATCCTACAGACCATCTCGGGGGAATACAGGAGGCTACCACCCATGATGCCGAGGCAGCGGAACCTTGACTTGAGGATGCCGAAGGTCCGCTCGACAATGCTGCATGTCCTCCTATGGGCGTCGTGTTATGCACGCTCTGCAGCAGTACTTAGGTTGCCAAATGGTGTCATAATCGATGGCTGGATGCCATACCCCTGATCAGCTGCAAGAGAAAATTAATGGGATCATGTTGATGTAGCTGGCACTATTGAAAAGACCTTTAATGGCAATAGTTGTCTTGTGTTGTCTGTGACTCTTTTGTGTACTAATGTGGCATCCTATGCGTGTAGGCTGTACCATCTGCATTGTGTTGTTTCCTTGGCTGAACGAGTGTTTGTCTGCTAACCGTTTGTCAGCAGTATGTTTTGGGATTTGCATTACAGTGTGCCCTCCCTAGCATTGTGACTTGTGATACAGGTGTCCGTGTGTCTTCACTGGGGGTGAGATGATAGTTCCATGCAGAGTTAAAATTTAAAGTGTTGTTAACACGTTTCTTTCAAAGTACCCTGGACATCCCATACCTTGAAACTTATGCAATGTATTAATGTAAAGGTCATTGGGACACTTACAATTTGCAAGGTGACATTTAGGCAACCACACTCATTGACGTCTTCACATTAGGCTGTACAGTAATTTCCGATGTGTGACAGGTTCAATGGTGACTTAAGAAACATGGCTAGTGATGTCATGACCTCAGTGTGTTCCTGTTGACATGTTGCTGTTGTGGTGTATGTCTTGTGTGTCCTAGAGGGTTGCTGTGCAGTGAGTATATAAGTAGGCTTTTGTACTTACCAACAAGTAGTCCATTGCCATACCGTCCATCCTGGAAGTGTTCATTGATGGTGCAGTGACGGAAGATGTATGAGTCATGTACACTCCCAGGATATTTAGCCACGATGTTGGTGATCAATCCCTGGTGATCGACTATGGCCTGCACGTTGATGGAATGTGTGTGCTTCCTGTTGCGGTAGAGGTGTTCAGTTGCAGCAGGTGGCACAAGGCGTACATGTGTGCAGTCGATTGCACCAAGGACGTGTGGGAAGCCACTGATGAGGTAGAACCCCTGTTTTGTTTCCTGCTGCTTCTGCAGTGTTTTAGGGAAGCAGATGTGGCGGGTGTCAGTCGAATGATGGCATCCATTACTTTGGGCAAAAAGGCGGAGAATGATGGTTGTGATATTCCGCCAACCAGGGCACCAGTTGTTTGGAAAGAGCCACTTGCCAGCATATGAAGTACGGCAAGCAGCTTTGTTTCTGTTGAGATGGTGCGGGGTGTCACCAAAGTGGGGGCCAACTGCTGTTCAATGTTGCGCAGCAGCTGCTGAATGGCCTACCAGTTCAACCGGTACCTCTGTATGATGTGTGTTGCCTGAGGCCCTGAAGGGTTGTTCTTGGGCAGAATATCCTCTCCTGCCTTCTGCGCTGCCTTTGGGGTCCCTGCTGGTGTTGTTGTAGCTGCTGTTGTTTCTGCTGGGCTCTGCGTCTGCGTGCACGCTGGATTAGAATCACCTCCATGGCTCCCTGTTGCTGCTCTGCTGTTTGTTCTGTGTGTTCTGATTAAATACAGGTCTGTTTGCCGCATTTTAATGCCTGCCCTGACCCAGGCGTTAATTTTTGACGCAAATCGGGCTGTGCGTCATTTTCTGGCTCCGCCTCCTGGCCGTGCGTCATTTTTGCCCGAAAGCATAAATACAACGCATGGCCCTTTAAGCCATTTTTTGGACGGGAACGCCTACCTTGCATATAATTAGCGCAAGGTGGGTTGCCACATCCAAAAAATGACACACACAGCGGAATTTTGTCGTCCGCAGGCTCGGGCATCAAAGTTTAAATACGGGGCAACGTTTGCGCTGATTGTGCGTCAAAATTTTTAACGCACAATCGGCGCAGATGGAGTATAAATATGCCGCCAAATATTTTGCAATGTGCTGAAATGAAATTTATTGATTTGTTTTCAAACAATACAAACAATTCAAGGGTGAATGATGCAGAAAAAAGGTGAACCTTTTTTCCATCTAGAATCAAAATGAAAAATGACCAAAGACTCAACTACGAACAGGAAGCAATCTTAACGATTTGCCCCTAAACTAGGACAAAACTGATCTTGGGTTGCTTGTGTTCTTGTTCAAGGGGGTTGTGGCCTGGCAGATCAGGCTGGACTGTTCTTATCAGAGCAGGGACAAGACTGATTTGCATATATCTGGGTCCAAACTGAGGTAGCACGGTGTGCAAAATAACAATGAATTGGGATGCAGCCTCAAGTGATTAACAGTGTCTGAGATTAATTAAAGCATTCCATCCATCACAATTTTGTATACTTATATTACCACATTTCCGGACATAGTACTGGAAAACAAACACCCAAAAGGTGATGGAATGAATGCTTTCAAATAGTTTCGGAAATCGCTTGGGATAGCATTCAGAATTCCAACCCATTACTTTTTGCTCACTGTGTCATCTTGACAAAGGCACAACTAATACTAATCACTACTGTTCCTGTTCAGCCTGGAAACAGTCCAACTCAAACCTTGGCCATCTCACCCCTCCACCATGCAGCCCTCTGTTTTTTTTAGATGGAAATTTAGAGATTCACACCTCAAATCACACTGACTAGTCTATGCTCCTGAATACCATAGGGTTGGTGTGCATCATCTTTTGTTGTACTTTAAGAAATTAAGTGAGACTAAATAGAATCAAATTCAAGACATTTACCATCTGTGGCCTTTAATACGAAATTGTAATAGAACTAGAAGGTTGTTACCATTGTACATGTTTCTCTACTTTCCACTTTTGAATGCCTGCCTTCTGGCATTTTGGCTTTGATAATTCATGCTTTGTTCTTTCATGGTTTTTGCAAATCGTTACTGTTGGAGAAGCTTCCAGACCTTAATCAAATGAAACACATTAGCAGAAGGCAACAATATTCTTTTGGTCACAAAAAAGCACACACTACCATAATAGTCTCAGACTCCGAATGGAACTACTTTGTGGGTAGATGTGCTTCTTCTGAAACAGCAGCATGCCCTAACTCATAGTGAAGTCACCCACAGTATATCTACCCCTGTGTGATCAAGTGTGGGCTCACATATGTATCAAGTCTGCCAAGTGTATTAGCAATCATGCTGATATGCTGAAGCCAAGAGATGCATGCCTGATGTCACAGGCAAGACAGTCCTCAATAATATAACTATTTATGGAGGCAAGGGCATTGGACTATACGGAGAGCCATACTAATATTGGTGCTCATTTTATGCAGTTCTCCAAGTTAACTCTAGTTCTTCAGGTAAAAAAAATGGGGCGCTGCTATTTGGTAGCCCTAGGAGGTGCTGACAAAAGCAGATTTGTTTAGTCTGAAGACCATGAGGTATACTTTAGGCACAAACTGGTGTTCCATATCTTAAAACCTGTAAACCTTTGATTTAAAAATGTCCAGGAGTGTCTTATTTGTTTTTTAACACTCTGGAACAAACTTAACAAGACAGCAAGTGGTTGATTAAACCTAAGGCACCTAGTAGAGATCACCAGGACCAGTAGATGGATATCTTGAATATATTTCCCAGGTACAGGGAGTGATTTTTCTTTCCGATGAGCCTTCCTTGATAATGATTACTCTAGTCTTATAGTTCTTAGGGCTACATTCCATGTAATTGGTTTTAGAGTCTTGTTTTTGGTCTCTTAGGTTTAAGTTATAAGACTTGGATGGAGTTCCGGTAGCCGCGCTACACGGAACGCCACGAAGTTCCAAAAACACTCCGTCAGCCTACGCTACTAGTTTCTTTATGCGCCCATTCGCGTGAAGTTTAATGCCACTTGCAACACAAAATACATCCTTGTGTTAGAAAGTGAGTGGCACCACGCAGTTTGGGCCCTACTTACTTGTTTTTTTGCTTGTTATGGTGCTGGGGCCTACTGTGATATCCTTCCATATCTGTCTAATCTTACACTTTTAAAACCTATTTTCCCTTAGTTTCTGTTTATTATATTACCTTTTCTCTATGTGTTTTTATATTTTAACTTTTCTCCTTATCGTGTTTTTTGTGACATTTTTACTTTTCAATTTTTTGCTTTACTTTCTTTTTTCACTTCCTTCTTCCTTATCTCTCTCTCTCCCCCTCCCAAGTCCCCATCACCATGGCAAAGCAGGGGAGAGGCAATTCTAGGCCAACAACCACCACTGTCAGCCACCTTCCTTGTGGGCAGCGCTGACGTGAAGGGGTGCAGTCCTGTGCCATTTTTTCTGAGGTGGAGGTGGCTGCCTTGATGTTTTATATGCAGGGCCATCTCCCCTTTACCTTGGCAGCAGGCCCAGGTCTGGGTCCGGCCTCCAGAAGCAGCAGCAATGCTGGGTGAGGGTGCGCCGGGCTGAGCGCCGCCACTCTGAGGTCTGGTGCATGCAGCAACAGCTAACGCACCACTGGGCAGATATCCTGGATTGTGAAGTGGACCTGCTACGCATAGAGGTTGCAGGGGTATGGTGAGTAATAATTCATTATTAGTTATGTTCTATGCTAATAGTTTCTTCCCAAATACCAATCACGCTGCTCATACGCAGGTAAGTTATCTTTATGTTGTAAATTATGTGATCGTCATCTAGACCGGTGCTGGGCTGTGCAGGAATGAATAGACTCCTCCTGTGCCCTGTCTAAGATAGTCATAGTTAATATTAATATTAGTGAGTTAGCATGTTCTCTCACTTCTCTGTGCCTTTACTATTTGCAGCTCATACAGTTTCAACTGCCAAGCAATTTGCCAGTGATCTGTAGCAGTTTTGCATGTCTGCATCTAATCTATCCATTGAGAGATTGAGAATGAGATGAGAACTGTAGAAATCAATCAGTGCAATTTATTAGTAATTCCAAAGTGCAGCTTAGGACATTTTGAATAGGGTTAGGCAATTTGGAATAGCATGGTCTATGATACAAGTATTATTATTATACATGCACTCTGAACCTCTGATGTAGAAATGTTACTACGTTTGCCTTGTCCTTAAAAAAAAATATTCTTTGAGCAATTATTTATTAACAGTACCACTAATCTTTGCTATTTTTTTTTCTTACATCATCCAGCATCCAGGGACAGGAAGAGGGCGGGTGAGGGAGCTGAAGGTGCCCCATCCTCAAGAACCAGGACAGATGGCTCTGCTGGCCCCAGTAAGTCCTTCTGTTAATATTAATATTTATTTCCTTAATTTTTACAGCTCCACATTGAAATTTATTTTTTACTCTTTTACTGTGCCTGCCCCCTAATTTTTTTCAACTCCACTTTGATTTATCTGTTTTGTAAATTCTTCTAATACCTGCATTATCCTATTTACCTATTTTCTATTTTTCAAGTTTCTTTACTTCAAGCTCTGTCTGTAGCTTCCTTTCTTATGCTTTGCCAGTGAAGTTTCCTTCTCCCCTTATATATCTTATCTTGTGGAGTGGTGGTAATGCTCAGAGAACCCATGTACTGAAGATTGCATGCTCATATAAGGTATTCTACACAGGTTTCGTGAAAAGGCTTTCTATTTATTGCCCCAGTCCAATCATTAAAAACAGGAATAAAAAAGGTGTTTTGAACATGGTCATGTAATTGTTTGAACCCTCCAATGTTGTGTATGTATTATTAGTATACTAGCAGTTGATGACCGTGCACCAAGGTTGAAAGTATGAGGAGGATGGCGCCATTGCATTAGCCAACCAAGACCATATGTTCTTCATTGACCAATTCTTTCACCCTTTTATTTCTCTTGAAAAACTCAGATTCATCAATAACTAGTTCTGCCCCTCCATTATCAAAAGTTGTTTTTTTACTTGGCTATTTGGCTTTTAATACATTTCCAACCAACAAAATGCCCACCTGATATTTTGATAGAAGATAAGTCTGTAACCGAAAGACTACATTCCTACGCTACATCCTTTGAAGGCTGGTGCTATTAAAGGTCCGTAAGGCACACATTGAAGGGCTCCTCAGATGAATCCTGGCCCACCGTTAGTGCCCTCTACTGTCTCTTTTTTAACATTTATTTTGGTGGGTGGAGAGGATGGAAATTGACATTTCTACTTTGTTTTGTGCTATATGGACAATTGGACAGCTTTTCTTGGGACATTGCTTCTCAAAAGGGACATTTTTGTGGGGATAGGGGTGGGCCAGTTGTGGGTAGAAGGGGTGAGAATTTATTCTTTTTGTTATGTACAGGCAGAATAAATATTTATTTACAGTTTTTGATGCCTAAAATCTTTTTGGGGGCGTTTTACTTCACACTACTGCCTTTACACAGCAGGTTTTTTTAATCTGTTGACAGCGTATTCCATTTAGCGCAGCATGTTTTAAAATCTGCTGATAGTGTATAACAATTATTTATTCAGTTAGGTACCCTTGTCCTAATACCCTCCTAGTCTCTGCAGTGCATTCTGCAGACGTTGACCCATAGGAGTGGGGTGAAGAGATTTGCCGCTGCCAATTATATTGTCTAGTACAACAATACTCCATAATTCTCTTACCTGAATAGATGAAACGAGGGCTGCAAGGTTTCCAAATGTACCATGATGGTGCAGAAGTAGCATGCTAGCGCACTACCAATGAACGCATTGGAAGCAAGGTCCCACTCCACCTATGTGAACTCAAATGAAGATCCTGCACACTGTGTTGGTGTTGCTTCCACCACATCCACCCCACCAAGTGTGTGATTAATCAATTGTGTAAATTATTAGGTAACATCTCAATAAATCACATACACCGGGGGAAGAGGTTTAGGAATTTGATGAATGGATGGGAAAGGGATTTAAGTAAAGGTGTGACAAAAAGCTAAACACTAGACTAACACAATAGTCATCTGGGAAATGATCAGCAGTTGTTGTGGAAGGAATAGAAAAAATGAATATTTATGACACAGATAACTTTACATTCCATCAGCCCCAGTGAGACTCAAGTTGTTATGATATATTGATTCAAAGAAAGGGAGCACGCTGCCTACACTCCAGCAACAAAGTATGACCCCAATGCATCATGGTCAAATTCATAGTCTATTAAAAAAGTAATAAAGTCTTTCACCTCCGTAGGTAGAGTAAGTGCTCTATATCCCTGTACATGTGTTTCTGGGTCTAGCCTGTCATCAGCAGGGAGCAGCATGTTATAGGGGCTTGCTTGAAATGCCGCCAAATGTCTTCTCAGGTTTAAGTACCACTCATGGCGCACAGGTACCTCCCAAGGCTCGTCAGCCGTGGCTCAAGGGAGCCGTCAATAAGACAGTTTCAAAGAAACGGAGGTGAAAGACTCTTCTTACTTTTTGAACAGGCTACTAATCAACTGCATTTACCATGATGCTTTGGGGTTTTACTTTGTTGCTGGAGTGCAGGCAGTGTGCTCCCTCTCTAAAATTGTTATAATATATATATAAAAATGTTCAGCCACCTACGTTTGCAAAATAGTACATATAAATAATGTTAGGGTGAAGATAGCACACACAGTTCTAAAAAAATAATGTTGGGGTGAAGATAGCACACACAGTTCTAAAAAAATATTATTGAAAGAAAAATAATACTAGTCTGTATTGCCAAATTGGGTGGTGTACCTGCATCCTTCTTGGATTTCTCCGTCAATCTTCTTGGTTGGCTGCCTGAAGCAGTCCGATAAAATAAGCATGAGTTTTATGGTGCAGGAGAAGAGAAGGCCTGTGGAATGTAAAACAGAAATTATTATCATGATATTGTAGATTCAAAAGGATTGAATGGAAGGTAAGCTTCATGAGGAGTAGTATGCCAAGAAGACTGAGAGGTGGCCGAGCAAGAGCAAAGACCTTTGTGATCATTCATTTTATGACTGATGTGCGATCAATTAAGTGAGAACAAATACAATAACCAACATTCACAGACAAGTCACTGCATATTTCGAGGTGATCAAACTCGCAACTATCATGATCATCATAACGTTTAGCCTAGAGCATGATCATAATGTGACATCATCTATCACATGTCTGTCTCCTCCAGTTACATTCAACAACAGGCCCCCCACCAAACCACATAGTTTTAAGTTTGAGCCAGCCAGCAGACACATGCAGCAGCATTGCATTGCATTTCCCAAATCAAGTAATCGACACACCTCTTACCACCAGTCCACTGACTGGAGTAGGCCTCTTAGACTCATCATCATCCAAAAGGATTTCCATGAAGTTGATAACTTCTTTCATCTAGCAGTTGTTTAAGTTGGCAATTCACACTCTGAATCATTCCATCATCATCCAGACTCAGATTAAAGATTATTTTGTCCAATTCCATTCCATCTGCTCCAGAGAGTCAGTCTCATGACCCAATTGAGATAGAACGACCCGTAGCGCATAGCTGTGTTTGACAATAGAACATTGAGGGTTTTTTTTTCTGGACTAGATTTTTGTTTGTTAGCTAAATGGGCTTGGTTGGGTCTTCCTTGACAAATGTGAACCAGAAAACAAAGCACCAGAAAACAAAGCAGTGTAAAAACATTGGAAAACAAATTTCACTTGGGGCCAGATGTCCCAAAGGATTTTGCATTCGCAAACGGTGGTATTCGGTAAATTCCACTGTTTGCTAATGCAAAATAGCCTATCACAAATGATGAAAGGCAGTGCAGTGCAATTTAAGGATTCCTTTAAATTGTGACTTTGAATAGGGAATCGCAATAGGTAATCGCAAATAGGGAATTCCTATTTGCAATTTCCTATGCATACGTATCATGCATTTCCTAAGTGCAAACTCAGCATTTAGGAAATGCAGTTACCACAAATTTAAATTTGATGGTAACCATTTGCAATTTAAAAAATGCATTAAAATGCATTTTTAAAAGTGGCATGTGGCGCACACATGCCCGTAGGGCATATATGTGCTTTACATGTGCACAATTCCTTTTGCGGGGGTGTATTAAAGGCCCCCAGCACCCTTCGATTTACATTACCTAAACTGAGAATTCCTAACAGAAATTTGCAAATTGGGAAATGCAAAACCATTCACACCCATGAGCCTTCAGGCCAATAGAGTTGAATGGAGTCCCATTCCCTAATAGCGATTCCCTAATAGTGACTGCAAATTTTAAGAAATCACTATTAGGGATTCACTATTTTCTTACATCCCATTTTGGATTTCTGAAATAGCGATTTCTTAAAATTTGCTATTTAAGAAATGCAAACTGGGACTGTGATGCTTCCGGCACTAAGTGTCAAAGGCAAAGGAAAAACAAATCAACTTCAGGAAAAAATGAACACCCATTATTATGCCACTAACATTGTTAATCAATCATGGCACAAACACAAGCAAGCACAATAATATAGTTAAACAATAAGCACCCAGTCTCATTATTTGCCACCCCTAGACATGAGTGACATGAACCATCTCAACATTGAAACCAATATCTCTCATATCCCTCGATGGGGCATTTAGAATTACTTACCTGTTCCAATCAAGCATAGTGGCACATTGCTGATCCTATTTGATTCACAAAATGAAACACATATTGACCAGAAAGATGTAAATCAAATATCTGGGGCAGTCCTGCTAGGGCACAAAAAGGAAGGATAGGTACAGAATGGAGGCAGGCATTGTCTCTCAAATCTCCTTGAAGTGATTTTCAGGGTGGGTGGGGGTTTCTTCAATGCACACTGCTCTAACTCCAACTCGGCCACACATGTGCCTAAAACAGTTGCAGTTCGTTAAGCATTTAGACAGAAACAAACAACATAAAATATTAGGGTTCCCCTAGCTAGCTATATTCTTTTTATTTTCTCAAAGCAGTTCATCAATAGAAGAAAGTAGAAAGTTCTATGGTGTCCTAGGTTTAGTCAAACTGAGGTGATTCACCCAGAAGTTGGTGAACTAACACACTACCATGACCTGAGTCCGACCAATCACTCTCATGCACCTCCTGTTGTACTTCAGGTATGCTGTAATTTGGTGGTACAAAGTGCTGATTCATTTTGATCATGATCAATCTCTCGACGCTTTGGGGCGAGAGACTGGTCCTCACTGTGATGACTGAACACATGCTCAGCAGACACTCTGGCTACGGGGCAAGACAGAGACTTTATTGACAGACTGCTGAGCACTGGCCATTAGCGCCTCTTGCCATACCAATACGCCAATGGGTTTTGATCCAGAAGGACCTCTGTCGGGCCATCCAAGTAGCCCTGGACCATCCTCTCAATAGTCATAGGCGCTCCACCCTGCTCGACCTCTTTTGCCTTTGCCTTTGCCTCTGCAGTGGACTTGCCTTTAGAAACCAATCAAATGCAAATTTTGGGCCTGCTACCCCTGTTCCTTTTGTTGCTTCTGGTGTTGATTTTGGCTGCTGTGAGCAAATAGCACTGTCCGCATTCTATATGGAATTTGTAGGCTGCACCCTAGAACTTCTTCCTGTGAGTGGGCCTCTAATTTCCAGCTGTTCTCTTTCTAGGTCTCTGGTTTTCTTAGCAATCCACGTCTTTTCGTTCGAAACATCCCCGTCTGAAAAAGGAATGAAAGTGGCCAGTAATTGTTTGTACCGTGGGTCAAGAACTGTGGCACAGATGTATTGTTTGGATGACACAATATCTCTTTGTAGCTTGGCATTAACAGATCTGTTTTTTCATCCTTACCTCCGTCAGTTTAAGACACCTCCTTTAGCTGTTTCTGTATTATGTGCTCCAATGGGATAGCTTGTCCCATGGTACAGGCCTCCTTGCCATCCCTGTCAGGCATTTGACCAGGACCCATTGGTCCATCTCACTGATCATGCCTTTCACAGTTGCATCCCCTCTTTGCATGACATATTCATTGTTTGGCCTGTACTGCTCAAATAGACGTTGCAACATGTAATCAGTAGAATTCTAACATGTTTGCACCCCCCTTGTGAGGGCTTAAACTGGCCTTCTATTATCATGCAGGATAATCCTCAACAGGTTGTAGGTTTTTTAAAAATGGCTAAAATGAGTGCAGATTCTTCTACATGTGGACAGTAAGTTGCTGATTCGGGGCTCTTTTTTTTTAGAAAGTCCTGTACAATGATGTTTATGCACTGTGCCAAAAACAGGACTCTGAAATAGCCACCATCTGACGTGGCCTTAACTAGATCACTGCCATTGTCCATAGCAACAAATCCAACGTTAAGTCCTCTGGAATGCAGCCATCCAAAGACCTTGTTGTTAAAGTCATCCAAGATGTTTGCAGCTCTATGGGATTTCTCCATTGCAAACATATCTTTTGTTGCATGCTTCTGAGCACCATAAAAAATATCAGCTGTGTCAGTACCTGCAGATATCATTTCTCTAACCCCCACAAAAGAGATCCAGTGTACAGTGATGTACAGTGATTCACATGTAATCAGTGGCTTGGCAACTGGTCCACATGTCTGTCGTCAAGTAGATTATGTGGACACCACTCTGCTGCAAAACTTGTCTAACCAATTCCAGCACATAGTGATGTAGTACTAGAACATCAACTCTGGAGGAATAGGTCTGTCTGGAAACCTTCTATTTTAGGCAGATGACCGCCACAAATTCTAGAAAGCTCACTCCTTCCCCAAAAGATCAAGGGAGGAGGTCCAACGCTAACATTTTCGTCAGCTTCCCGTTATACAAACGTGCCATTGCATGGTTGCCTTTGTGCTGCCCCTCCTGCCTAATCATGGCAGTAATAGTAGCCTGGATTTTTTTTTTCTTTACTGGTGCAGGTGATTTCAAAGCAGAAGGTGGTGGTGGGCTCAATGTGCATCTCAGGGGGGCAGCCACTGTAAGTTCTTACCATGGTGTTTCGACCTGACTCTGAGTTTCCCTGTGCCATTGCGATGTTGCTGATGTGGGAGACAATACTACTGCACTGCTGGGGACAGAGCAGATTTGTTTAACAAAAATGTCACCCTCTTCTTCACCTTCACCTTCCACCATGATCGGATCATAATTCCTGCTTTCAACACCTTCACCACCACCACTTCCAGGCTTTTGTCCGCTAAGGTGCGCAGCCCAGGGGACTGAGTGGTGGTTTCTCAAATGGGTTGGTTGGCCTCCGGTTCCATAGTTTGTACCAAACTTAGCCCAACTAACATTTGCTCTGTAAATGGAGCACATGGCAATGTTTGGCTCCTCTTCACTAACCAAAAAGAAGTTTCAAACTGGGGAGGTCAACTTCCTAACACTGGGGCCACTACCAATGTCTGAAGAAGTGACGGTAGGTGGATGTTGTTCTGATAACGTTTGCCCCTCTGTAGTGCCCTCTTCTACTGAAGTGGATGTAGGAGACAGCCAGGGCCTTGTAAATTTGGAAGCTGGTGGAGGTGGTGGTATCTGTGCCACATCCCTCGGAGCAGGTTGACAAGATGGGGAAATTTTTATCGCCACTGGAGCTGGGCTAACCTCCATGATGACTGGCTTGTCATCAGACTTGTTATCCTCCTCTTCTTCATCCATAAATCTAAGGCTTTCAGGACCCTTCTTTTCACTCCTTGCCTCTCCTTACATGTCTCAGACTAAGGTGGCATCCAAGTAGAGTATTGATCATCAGAAGGGGGGCTTGAAGAAGAAGATGTTGGAGATCTGGAAGACAGTGGGACTTGTGAAAGATGGGCTTCTTCAGCTTCCTCAGCATGAAGCTCAACATCCTGATGTGCTCCTACTTTGGGAGGAACTGCTACTGCTGGCTGCGGCTGTTGTTGTCCAATGTCCTGAGTTTCCAGCAGTGATTGGGTACTACTTTGAGAAAACAATAAGTCCAATTCAACATCACTGCTCATCTTTGTTCCTGTGATTAGAGAGGCTGCCTCTGTAGCAGACATTGGCTTGGGTCTAGTTTGGAATAGGGCTGCTGATGCTGGAGTGCTGCTCCCAGCTTGCTCCCCAGAGGCTGGTGCATCAGGCACATGTTTTTGCCCTAGAAAGGTCTGTGGCAACATTCCAGTGGTGTAAAACTCCTTCTTATCACTGGCAGCTTTCTTGGTAGCAGCTTTCTTTGGGGCCATCTTGAAGCTGTCAGTTGGCAGTAGCATTTAGCTTCACGAGCTGAAGAGATGTCCGTGTGGTTGTGAGAGTGGTCACGACGCACATCGTGCACAGGCCTTCTCTCTGGCAGGACTGTGGGTGATGTTTCTTTCTCTTCGTGCACCTAAAAGCAAACATGCAAAAAGGATCAATGAAACATGGCATTGTTGCAGTTGCATAAGTAGCAGAAACAATATCATTTAATGGTTACTTAACTTATAAATAATTATGAAATAATGCAGTGTAATCATTCATTAAAACCACACCAACATTACCTTTTGTTATCATGTATACTCATGAGGGATAAGAAAGAGCAACAACTACAACATACAAAATGTAACTGTTAGCTTTGTCTGCATCAAGTTGGCATGTGGCACTTATGGAGGTGCTGGTGACAAATGGAATAATCCTTGAATAATGTAATGTAGTGCAACTGTACACCTACTGCAGAAATAGGGCTAATGGGGAAAATGGGGAAAAAAAATAATAATAATAAAAAAGCAAAAAGAAAACTATTTTTTTTAAAACCAAGAAAAAAACTATTATTATTATTGTCATACTATTTTAAAATGTAATAAAATAAAGGTTGTGAAACTAATTATTACAAAAAAGAATAAAGAAAATTTTAAAAATAGAATTCAATTGCTTATGTACTGGGGGAAGGGGACTACCATGAAAAAACACAGTTAGTTAGAAACAGTAGTGCAGGCGAAAAATGCAAAAAATATGTAATAAAATATAAAATACTCCTCATACAGTACATTTAGTAATAAGCATTGACCTACTAGGCCTGAATAACACACTAAGGGCCAGATGTATGAATCTGGCCCATTGCGATTCGGTAATTGCGATTTTTAAGAAATCGCAATTACCGACTCGCAAAGGGCCATGTATCACATTTGCGATTCGGTAATTGCGATTTCTTAAAAATCGCAAATGCAATTACCGAATAGCAAATTGCGATACTGGCCCCATTCGCAGCTATGGGCCTGTTGGGCCATAGCTGCAAATTTTTTGCATTTCCTAAATTGAGATTTCTGAAACAGAAATCGCAATTTGGGAAATGCAAAAGGCCAGGGTGCTGGGGGCCTAAGGCCCCCTCTCCTGCACCCCAAATTATTTTTTCATGTAAAGTACACACATGCCAAAAGGCATTTTTTAATTTTGCGCCAGGTTACCACCATGTGCAAAATACCATTCGTCGAAAAATCGCAATTTGCCATTTTTTGCAGAATTGCCTTGCGACCTGGATTTTGCAAATCGCAAATTGTGATTCGCAAAATCCAGGTCGCAATGCGGAAAATCACAATTTTTGCGATTTTCTTTTTGTGGTCTGCGAATGCCTTTGATACATTGCAGACCACGATTTTGCACTCGCAAACGGCCGATTTCGCAGTTTGCGAGTGCAAAATCATTTGATAAATCTGGCCCTAAATGGCTACCAGCCACATGGTCAAACAACAACCAACAAGGAGGCATGGTCAAAACAACAAAGAATAACACTTGCAAGCCGAAAAGCACACTGGCTGCCTACACAAAGTGACTGCCAGCCACATGGTCAAATAACAACCAGCAAGGAGGCATAGCCGTCACAACTAAGAAGAGCACATGCAGGGCTACTGGCTGTCTAAACAAAATGGCCACCAACCACATCAAACAACAAGCTGGATGAATAGAAAACAAAAAACACATAAAGGTATAGAATTATACAAAAGGGCCTCTGACCACATGGCATGGGGAAGAAAGACATATGGTGGCCTATGACAAACACTCTAATGTACTGGTCAGACAAAGAAGGCATTGGTACAGGAAAAAATAGCATTAAGTCACTAAATCTAAAAATGAAAATTAAGGGGGGGCAAACATTTTACAACAATACACATCTTACAAAGGCCTCAAGTGCTATTACCCCACCATATAAGGTTTGCAGAAAAATTTGAAATACCGTCAAACAACATTTTGTTATCCTTAATCTAATGCCATCCAAAGTGTTCCAGTTCAACAGACATCACAAACAGTTGTTTCATGATGCACCCATGACTAGAACTGGGCCTACAGCTGGAAGGCCTATTCCATTAGCTGACTAGGTCACTTAAGTTAAGTCCATTGCACTTCTCTTCAGGCATTATGGGGCAGATTTAAGATCTCCTAGTGCCTCCTTGCGCCATATTACCCTAATTTATTTTTACGTTAATGTGGCCCAGCGAGGCAAAAATTGCAGTCCCAAATTTACAAAGTGGGGCAATGCATGCAATGCTTCACTTTGTAACCCTTTGAGGTACATTATGCCGGTGCCAGGCATAATGTTTGCAAAGATGGCGTTCCCACATTAGGGGGAGCAAATGAATGGTGCAAAGGAATCTATTTCATCAGCACTTTTAATGCCTGCTCAGAGCAGGCAATAAATAGAGCCATGCCATTGTTAGAATGGGCCTCAATGGGCTTTGCACGATTAACTCCTAACATTTTGACCCTAATTCTGCAAAGCTCCAGACTAGCATAAAAAAACGTTGAGGCTAGTTCCCTAACTACCGCTGTGATGTGCTGTATTTTAGATATGGTGCACACATGGTGGCATTAGCGGGTGCTAAGGGGTGCAAGAAAAATTGTGCTGCACTGGGTACAGCACCACTTTTCTTAAATCTAGCCTTATGTCTATTGATGTACCACTGTTGATAATGAAAGGTATTGAACAACCATTTATTTTTAATGTAGTCTTTGGGCAGTGGTTGTATGACTTAGGTGCTTTGGCATGTCAACTTTTCTTTGACATTTTTCTTTACAAGCGGCCGGATCAACATACGCTCATTTTTCTGAGGTAAACATCGACATGGCGCAACCACCATGCCCACTGTCACTTGATATTGAGGCAGAAGAACTGTTTGATGATGATTTAGATAATGATCAACTTTGCCACAGCCTTTACATGTCAGTCCACTGGCAGACATTACCTTTGTGGGGAAATGAAAATCCACATCCAAAACATAACTTCTTTTTATGTGTAGACATCACAATCTGTCCCTCAGTCTTTTGATTTGGCTTACTTTCCACACTCATGAGTGATTCACTATGGACATCTCTGGCCTCCATGTCAGTAGCCTGTTTTTCAACACACTTCAGCTTTCGCAGCCATTAATACTCGCTCCAGACTAGGAGTTTTTTTCAGAATTCGTTGTCTGAATAAATCTGTTAAACATCCATCAACAAGTTTAAGATGTATGGCTTCTTCATTATTGAATTCATTTGACATACAGTGTTTCATGAGTGTATCCAGTCTCTTCACAAATTCATTGATAGTTTTATGAACTCCGTGGCATTCTTGACTGAAAATGTATCTTTCATAATCGGAGTTTGTTACTAGATTGAATTTGAGCTTCAATTCCTCTTTAATCTGATGGTATGTGATTTCTCCATCAGATCTCAGCATTTTGTTTATGACTTCTTTCACACAGTCACCAGCAAGAGTTTTGAGATGCTTGATACCTTTTCTGCTATCAGTCTCTTAAAGTGCATCAATGAAATCATAAAATGTGTCTATCCAAGCAGTCTATCTATTGCCAATATTTTGTTTTTGTGCAGCATTAAAAGGTGGTGGTGGTTTCAGGAAGGTTGCAGTATTATAACCCTTCACAGGACTGGCTAGCAATGCAACCAGAGCTCTCTCTGACTTGCATTACCAAAAATCAGGATTTGTTCCATTCATGTCCCTACCATGGCCCTGTGATGGCCCAGTCTCAGGGTTTTCTTTAATGAGCTCCATCGGCAGAACGGCTTTCTGTCGGACTCCTTGATGCTACAGATATGGACGGCTCTGTAAACACTACCGCAGGCACTTCTCTTGGAGCCACTCTCGACAGCAGTATGATGACTGTTTAATCAGTTTAGATAAGAGGGGACCTGCTCATGTATTTGAGGGGTTGTGCTTTTAGTCTCTCTTTTTACACCTTGTTGAACTCTGCCTTGCAGTGCTTCTATTAACATTGTTATTTGGCAAGTTGTGTTTACCTTTGGCTGCGCTTTGTAAAACTGGTTGTTTCTGCCTTCACCATTAAGGCTAAGTTTAGTGTACAATTCTATTTTGCATGGCAATGCAGTACCTTTATGTATGGCCATGTTCGTAGCTTCTTGAGCAATGAAGCATACACTCCTCAGTAAAGCTTCTATCTTCAAATGTTTTACATCGGCTGGAGTTGCGACTTGACTCCTCATGCATGAAGCGTTGCTTCTGTACTTCGACAGTGACACATGTGATACGCACAAGCAGTTTGCTTGGACCACAAGAAACTCTAAGGGAGAGCACAATCGTTCTTTGGTTTACTTATCCCCTATCCCTGCCCCAGTTGTAGTGGTCTCTCTTGCCTGGTTACCCATTAATGAGCACGCCACACACAGAGCTGAATATTCCATCTCTTTATTCCTCTGCGTGTAACTGTTTACTCAACATTCTAAACCAAGCTTTCATTGCATTCCTCTTTAAGAGCAACGTCACACTGCTACGGAGTCCATTTAGACCCAATAAAACTCACAAGACACTAAAGGTACTATTCTCTTCAGTTGCACATTCTACAAGGCGAGTATAGAGGTTAATAAAACTAAGGGAAAATTCTGACACCTGGTTAAAATAGTTCTGATTTGGGTGCCGAAGTAACAGGCTATCACAGAATAACTTAGGAAAAGCCCAAGTCTTTGAATGCTGTTCTGACATCTAGTCATTTACAACCTAGGGATGACACTTGTTGGTTACATCCAAGGAATGGGTTCTCCAAAAATAACAATTGCAAGGCCCACGAGTTCAATAGGAATTGCAAGACCTTTCAGTTACCTACAGTTACCTATGCAATCAAATGTTCTTCTGAACACATTTATGTAGGAAGCACCATCATTCATGTACACAAATGCATTTTAGAGCAAGTTTCGGCTATAACAAATTGTGATAATGCATACTATGTAGCGAGGCATTTCGACAAGGAACATAACCGGAACCCTTGGAATTTAAAGGGTTCAGTGAAAAGAAATATAAGGTAACAAATTAGTTCCTGTTTGAGTTTCTAACTTTGTTTTGTGAACTGATGTACTGGAATTTGACTGCCCATCTTTTAACCCGTTCTGTGCCGAGGACGTAGTGGTTACGTCCTTCGGCACAGTGCTGCTGTGCCGAGGACGTAACCACTACGTCCTCGGCACACAGCCCAGAGGGAGCACTCTCGCTCCCTCTGTGTGCTTCCCCCACCCCCCTGAAGTCAGGGATGGAAGGGGAAGCCCTTCCCCTTCCACCCCCGACCCCCCCCACACCCCCATAATGACGTTAGCACGCGATCGCGCGCTGACTTCATTATGGGGTTCTCGCCGCACAGGAAGCCATTTGCTTCCTGTGCGGCGAGAAAGGAAGAGGTGAGTTTCTCTTCCCGGTGGGTGGGGGGTTTTGCCGAAAGAGGCACCGGGGAAAGGAAAGGCTTTTCCTTTCCCCCGCTATCTCTTTGAGCATTCCTGCATCAGGAATGCCCACTAGACCCCAGGGATTTGTTTTTTTTGTATTTCTTTTGTGTTTCTGGCTTGCGGGGAGCGGCCCCTTGGGCAAGGGTCGCTCCCCTTTTGGGGGCAATTAGTTAGGGCCATTTCTGCCCCCCTTGGGGGCAGATTGGCCTACTATTTTAGGCGGATCTGCCCCTAAGGGGGGCAGAAACCACTGGATCACCAGGGATGCAGTTTTATTTGTGTATTTATGTGGGTGTGCCCCATTGGGCAAGGGCCTCCCCCCCCAAGGGGGCATAGAACTGTTGGCCTTTTCTGCCCCCTAGGGGGCAGATCGGCCTATTTTTTTTAGGTCCATCTGCCCCCAAGGGGGGCAGAAGCCACTTAGGCACCAGGGATTGTGTGTGTAGTGGATGGGGGGGCGGCCCCTTGGGCAAGGGTCGCTCCCCTTTGGGGGGCATGTCTTTTAGGGCCATTTCTGCCCCCCTTGGGGGCAGATCAGCCTAATATTTTTAGGCTGATCTGCCCCAAGGGGGGCAGAAACCACTAGAACGCCAGGGATTTTTTTTTATGTGTTTATTTTTGTGGGGGGGCTTCCTCTTGGGCACAGGACGCCCCCCCAAGGGGGGCATTGACCTGTTGGCCATTTCTGCCCCCCCCTGGGGGCAGATGGGCCTATTTTCTTAGGCCCACCTGCCCCCAAGGGGGGCAGAAGCCACTTAGACACCAGGGATAGTGTGTGTGTGTGTGTGTGTGTGTGTGTGTGTGTGTTAGTGGATGGGGGGGCCTTGGGCAAGGGTCGCCCCCCACTTTGGGGGCACATGTACAGAGGCCCTTTCTGCACCCCTTGGAGACAGACCAGCCTATTATTTTTAGGCTGATCTGCCCCCAAGGGGGGCAGAAACCACTAGAACGCCAGGGATTTTTACAATTTTTTTATTTTTGTGGGGGGCGTCCCCTTGGGCACGGGGTGCCCCCCCCAAGGGGGGCATTGACCTGTTGGCCATTTCTGCCCCCCCCCGGGGGCAGATGGGCCTATTTTGTTAGGCCCACCTGCCCCCAAGGGGGGCAGAAGCCACTTAGCCACCAGGGATAGTGTGTGTGTGTGTTAGTGGAGGAGGGGGAGCCTTGGGCAAGGGTCGCCCCCCACTTTGGGGGCACATGTACCGAGGCCATTTCTGCACCCCTTGGAGACAGATCAGCCAATTATTTTTAGGCTGATCTGCCCCCAAGGGGGGCAGAAGCCACTTAGGCACCAGGGATAGTGTTGTGTGTGTTTTTTTGTTTTTTTGTTTGAGGGCTGTCCCCTTTGGCAAGGGTCGCTCCCCATAGGGACACACTACTAAAGGTATTTTCTGGCCTCCTTGGGGCAGACAGGCCTATTTTTTTAGAAGGCCCATCTGCCCCTATGGCAGAATCCACTTAGGCACCAATTTCGAAATGTTTGATGGTGGGTTGTTTGTCAACTGATGAAGTATTTGCATTTGTGATAAAAAATGTTTTCCTCCTTTTTGTTCTAGTTCAAAGCTTTTGCTTTATTTGCTGTGGCTCCTTGCGGTTTTGGCGGTGTTTGACCTGCAGTTTGCACAGTTGCATGTTTTAGGTAAGTAAAAACTATTTACTCCAAAGGAGTATTGTTGCCATGCATGAATGACATGTTTGTAGGGGGTGTACAAAATGCAGGATTGTGTGTGAAATTGTCATTAAATTTGTGCACACCGATATTTGTTTTGTCTTATTTCTAATTTGCCTTTCTTTCTTTCTTTTTAGTGGGATATTATTGGTGATTGCTGTGTCTGTGCAGAGTAGTTGCTGGTGAATCAAGCTTTTTCAGGCAAGTGAGCGGTATAGTTTTTGAGTTTATAACTCTTACTAACAAAGCTACACTTTGTTACTTGTCTTACACAGTGCTGGTTGTTGGTGGTGAATTTGTCCAGTTAATTTTAGTAGGAGAGATCATGGCTAGCCACAGGATGACCGCTCAGCAGGTGGTTGATATGCTTTTTGAGTCACAGTCTGATCATGATTATGAGACGGACTCTGCATCTGAGGCAGAGGAGGAAGTGAGAGATTCTGACAGTGATGTTTCTGTTGGAGGGGAATCTTCTGATGATGAAGCCACACTCAGTGCAGATGAAGGGCCTGTTTTAGAGGAGGACACTGATGTGCAAATAGTGCAGCAACCTGGGGCTGAAAGGTTTTCCGTTATAAGACCTGATGTCTGGGTTGCCCCAAACATGGAGCAGCCAGAGTTGCCTGCCTTTACTGGTCTCCCGGGGTGTAACGCCAATACAGAGAACTTTTTGCCTATCAATTTCTTTGAGTTATTCATGGATGATGTGTTTTTGGAAGAGATTGTTGAGCAGACTAATTTGTATGCGGAGCAGCATTTGAGGGACAACGCTGCTAGACTTAGGCCACACTCTAGAGCTGCCCA
The DNA here is from genome assembly GCF_031143425.1 of Pleurodeles waltl. Taxonomy (NCBI): domain Eukaryota; kingdom Metazoa; phylum Chordata; class Amphibia; order Caudata; family Salamandridae; genus Pleurodeles; species Pleurodeles waltl. The sequence goes on from NC_090446.1 coordinate 381,129,831, forward strand.
GTGGATTCCCACAAATTTGGAGGAGATAAAAAAGTTTTTCGGTTTGACTTTTTTGATGGGGTTGATAAGGAAGCCGTCACTGGCTTCTTATTGGTCTACTAGTCCCTTGATGGCAACAGCTATATTTCCTGCGACCATGAGTCGTAATCGGTATTTGCTTCTTCTTAGGATGCTGCATTTTGTTGACAATGCATTAGCCTTGCCACGAGATCACCCAGATTCTGACCGTCTTTTTAAGATTAGGCCTGTCCTTGATCATTTTGTAGATCGGTTTTCGGAGGTCTATGTTCCAGGCAAAGAGATAAGTGTGGACGAGTCTTTGGTCCTCTTCAAGGGTCGTTTGTTTTTTAGGCAGTACATTCCTAGCAAAAGGGCACAATATGGAATTAAATTGTACTTTCTGTCTGAAAGTAGGACAGGATATGTGTATAGTTTCCGTGTCTACACTGGTAGGGATTCCAATATTGACCCCCCTGGTTGTCCTCCCACTTTTGGAGTTACTGAGAAAATTGTGTGGGATCTTGGTAGACGACTGTTCAACAAAGGTCACCATTTGTATGTAGATAACTTCTACACTGGAGTGCAGTTGTTCAAGGAATTGTTTAGAGTGGACACTGTTGCTTGTGGCACAATCCGTTCTAACCGGAAAGGCTATCCAAGGGAGCTTGTCTGTAAAACACTTGAGAGGGGGCAGTGCTGTGCCTTGCGGAATGAGGAGCTGCTAGCTTTGAAATTTTCAGTCAAGAGGGATGTCTACATGCCAAGTACCATCCATGATGAGAGTACTTCCCCCGTGACTGTTTGAGGCCAGGTTGCTGAAGTGTGCAAACCTGTGTGCATTTTAGATTATAATAAGCACATGGGAGGTGTAGATAGAGTTGATCAGAGGTTGGAACCTTATACTGCTATTGGTAAGTCTTACATTTGGTATAAGAAGTTAGCAATTCACCTCTTCCACTTAGCAACCTTCAATGCTTTTATTGTGTTTAGTGATAGGTCTCCAGAGTCAAAGATGACATTTGTGAAATTTCAGGAGTCAGTGATAGGGAGCCTTATTGTGGTGAAACAGGCCAGAGTTCCTAGAGAAGCAGTGGTGGAGGATGTGGCTAGATTGAAAGATCGCCACTTTGCTGAGCACATTCCTCCCACACCCAAAAAAGACTTTCCAGCTAAGAAATGTAGAGTGTGTTTTCGAAGAGGTATCCGGAGGGAGACTCGAATGTCCGGCCCAGATTGTCCTTCAAAGCCTGGGCTGTGTGTGGGTGGTTGTTTTAAGAATTACCACACCCAGAAGAATTTCTGGGAACAACCATGAGTGTAAACTCATGTCTGTTTTGTATTTTCATGTGTTCAGTTTCATGGTTAGCATTTCTGTCATGTACTTAGTTAGAGCTTTTGTGTTTGTAGTTTTGTAATTCTTTCTACTTAGTTAGGGGTTCCTCTGTTTAAAAAAAAAAAAAATTATGCCATTGTGTGTGGAGTGGGGCTTGGCTGAGGGTGCGCATATTGACTTGCTGTTGGCTACTGCAACACACGGCCAGCCAAACACCAGTCCACACACTCCCATCAGCTGGTGTGATTGTTGTATCAGGCATGTGGGCGTATGTAAGTGATGGGCCCTTGAGTGGCGCTGTCTGTCGATGTGAGTGTTGTAATGTGCTGGGCCCGTGGCTGGCGGTGTGAATGGTCTTGTGTCTGTCATGTATGAAAGTTGTGTGAATGGACTGTAAAGCGGTTGGTGCCTTGTCGCGGCTTTACAGCTCACGAGCTGTGAGTCATTGGTTCCATTTTTTGCCTTTCAGTTATTAACAGTGCATTTCATTTTTGTGAAAGCTCTTGTTAGTAAAATTTGATCCACTAAACCATCACTCACCCTCGTGCCAAATCCAACCAGTATGTGTGGTAAAAATGACAAAACCTGCTCCGCTGTAATCAGGCGTCACAGCACACCTGTGACACGCTAGGTGCCTCAAGTGGGACCCCGATGATGAAGCATGCCACCAACTTGGTTGGTGGGTGAGGGGTCTTTTTCACATAACCTAAGTGTGTTTCTTTTCACAATTTTAGTGTTTGGCACATCACGGACGTATGTGGACACATCAAAACGATATATTACAAAACTACCTGTGTTTGGGGGGGAGAGGGCACCTATGTTTTCGGTCCAGGGTGTGGCCTTCACCTAGGGAAACCTACCAAACCCAGACATTTTTTAAAACTAGACACCCCAAGGAGTCCAGGGAGGTGTGGCTTGCGTGGATCCCCCAACATTTACTTACCCAGACTCCTCTGTAAAACTCAAAATGTGCTTAAAAAAGCATATTTTCCTGACTTTTCTTCGTAGGATCACTGCTCCAGCACAAAATTCCTACTCCCCAGTGTTCCCCTCAGTCTAACAAGTAAAAGTGACACCTCACTTATGTGGGTCCCCAAAGCAGAGTCAGTCTAAAGATGTATAAAGGAATATGTCCTTATAAACTCGCTGTGCTATCCCCTCTATCTCTACAAGTTTTGGGCCTTATTCTGTTGCAGGCACCTGGACCACCCACACAAGTGAGGAATCATTTGTATCGGGAGACTAGGGGGAACGCTGGGTGTAAGGAAATTTGTGGCTCCTCTCAGATTCCAGACCTTTCTGTCACCGAAATGTGAGGAAAATGTGTTCTTTTAGCCAAAATTTGAGGTTTGCAAAGGATTCTGGGTAACAGAACCTGGTCAGAGCCCCGCAAGTCACCCCATCTTGGATTCCCCTAGGTCTCTAGTTTTCAAAAATGCACAGGTTTGGTAGGTTTCCCTAGGTGCCGGCTGAGCTATAGGCCAAAATCTACAGGTAGGCACTGTTTTCAATGAAAAAATGTGATGTGTCCACGTTGCGTTTTGGGGCGTTTCCTGTCGCGGGCGCTAGTCCTACCCACACAAGTGAGGTATCATTTTTATCGGGAGACTTGGGGGAACGCTGCGTGGAAGGAAATTTGTGGCTCCTCTCAGATTCCAGAACTTTCTGTTACCGAAATAAGAGGAAAATGTGTTTTTTTACCCAAAATTTGAGGTTTGCAAAGGATTCTGGGTAACAGAACCTGGTCAGAGCCCCACAAGTCACCCCATCTTGGATTCCCCTAGGTCTCTAGTTTTCAAAAATGCACAGGTTTGGTAGGTTTCCCTAGGTGCCGGCTGAGCTAGAGGCCAAAATCTACAGGTAGGCACTTTGCAAAAAACAGCTCTGTTTTCTTTAAAAAAATGGGATGTGTCCACATTGCGTTTTGGGGCATTTCCTGTCACGGGCGCTAGGCCTACCCACACAAGTAAGGTATCATTTTTATCGGGAGACCTGGAGGAATGCTGGGTGGAAGGAAATTTGTGGCTCCTCTCAGATTCCAGAACTTTCTGTCACAGAAATGTGAGGAAAATGCATTTTTTTAGCCAAAATTTGAGGTTTGCAAAGGATTCTGGGGAACAGAACCTGGTCAGAGCCCCACAAGTCACTCCATCTTGGATTCCCCTAGGTCCCTAGTTTCCAAAAATGCACAGGTTTGGTAGTTTTCCCTAGGTGCCGGCTGAGCTAGAGGCCAAAATCCACAGGTAGGCACTTTGCAAATAACAGCTCTGTTTTCTTTCAAAAAATGGGATGTGTCCACGTTGCATTTTGGGGCGTTTCCTGTCGCGGGCGCCAGGCCTACCCACACAAGTGAGGTATCATTTTTATCAGGGAGACTTGGGGGAACGCTGGGTGGAAGGAAATTTGTGGCTCCTCTCAGATTCCAGAACTTTCTGTCACCCAAATGTGAGGAAAATGCGTTTTTTTAGCCAAAATTTGAGGTTTGCAAAGGATTCTGGGTAACAGAGCCTGGTCAGAGCCCCACAAGTCACCCCATCTTGGATTCCCCAAGGTCTCTAGTTTTCAAAAATGCACAGGTTTGGTAGGTTTCCCTAGGTGCCGGCTGAGCTAGAGGCCAAAATCTACAGGTAGGCACTTTGCAAAAAACATCTCTGTTTTCTTTCAAAAAATGGGATGTGTCCACGTTGTGTTTTGGGGTGTCTCCTGTCTCGGCCGCTAGGCCTACCCACACAGGTGAGGTATCATTTTTATCGGGAGACTTGGGGGAACGCTGGGTGGAAGGAAATTTGTGGCTCCTCTCAGATTCCAGAACTTTCTGTCACCCAAATGTGAGGAAAATGCGTTTTTTTAGCCAAAATTTGAGGTTTGCAAAGGATTCTGGGTAACAGAACCTGATCAGAGCCCCACAAGTCACACCATCTTGGATTCCCCTAGGTCTCTAGTTTTCAAAAATACACAGGTTTGGTAGGTTTCCCTAGGTACCGGCTGAGCTAGAGGCCAAAATCTACCGGTAGGCACTTTGCAAAAAACAGCTCTGTTTTCTTTCAAAAAATGGGATGTGTCCACGTTGTGTTTTGGGGCGTCTCCTGTCTCGGCCGCTAGGCCTACCCACACATGTGAGGTATAATTTTTATCGGGAGACTTGGGGGAACGCTGGGTGGAGGGAAATTTGTGGCTCCTCTCAGATTCCAGAACTTTCTGTCACCAAAATGTGAGGAAAATTTGTTTTTTTAGCCAAATTTTGAGGTTTGCAAAGGATTCTGGGTAACAGAACCGGGTCAGAGCCCCACAAGTCAACCCATCCTGCATTCTTCTAGGTCTCTAGTTTTCAAAAATGCACAGGTTTGGTAGGTTTCCCTAGGTGCCGGCTGAGCTAGAGGTCACAATCTACAGGTAGGCACGTTGCAAAAAACAGCTCTGTTTTCTTTCAAAAAATGGGATGTGTCCACGTTGTGTTTTGGGGCGTCTTCTGTCGAGGGCGCTAGGCCTACCCAAACAAGTGAGGTATCATTTTTATTGGGAGACTTGGGGGAACGCTGAGTGGAAGGAAATTTGGGGCTCCTCTCAGATTTCAGAACTTTCTGTCACTGATATGTGAGGAAAATGCATTTTTTTAGCTACAATTTGAGGTTTGCAAAGGATTCTGGGTAGCATAACCTGGTCAGAGCCCCACAAGTCACCCCATCTTGGATTCCCCTAGGTCTCTAGTTTTTAAAAATGCACAGGTTTGGTGGGTTTCCCTAGGTGCCGGCTGAGCTAGAGGCCAAAATCTACAGGTAGGCACTTTGCAAAAAACAGCTCTGTTTTCTGTGATGTGTCCACGTTGTGTTTTGGGGCATATCTTGTCGCGGGCACTAGGCCTACCCACACAAGTGAGCTACCATTTTTATCGGGAGACTTGGGGGAACGCTGGGTGGAAGGAAATTTCTGGCTCCTCTCAGATTCTAGAACTTTCTGTCACCGAAATGTGAGGAGAATATGTTTTTTTAGACAAATTTTGAGGTTTGCAAAGGATTCTGGGTAATAAAACCTGGTCAGAGCCGCACAAGTCACCCCATCTTGGATTTCCCTAGGTCTCTAGTTTTCAAAAATGCACAGGTTTGGTAGGTTTCACTAGATGCCGGCTGAGCTAGAGGCCAAAATCTACAGGTAGGCACTTTGCAAAAAACAGCTCTGTTTTCTGTCAAAAAATGGGATGTGCCCACTTTGTGTTTTGGGACATTTCCTGTCGCGGGCGCTGGACTACCCACACAAGTGAGGTATCATTTTTATCGGGAGACTTGGGGGAACGCTGGATGGAAGGAAATTTGTGGCTCCTCTCAGATTCCAGAACTTTCTGTCACCGAAATGTGAGGAAAATGCATTTTTTTAGCCAAAATTTGAGGTTTGCAAAGGATTCTGGGTAACAGAACCTGGTCAGAGCCCCACAAGTCACCCCATCTTGGGTTCCACTAGGTCCATAGTTTTAAAAAATGCACAGGTTTGGTAGGTTTCCCTGAGTGCTGGCTGAGCTAGAGTCCAAAATCCACAGGTAGGCACTTTGCAAAAAACAGCTCTGTTTTCTTTCAAAAAATGGGATGTGTCCACGTTGCATTTTGGGGCGTTTCCTGTCGCGGGCGCTAGGCCTACCCACACAAGTGAGGTATCATTTTTATCGGGAGACTTGGGGGAACGCTGGGTGGAAGGAAATTTGTGGCTCCTCTCAGATTCCAGAACTTTCTGTCACCCAAATGTGAGGAAAATGCGTTTTTTTGGCCAAAATTTGAGGTTTGCAAAGGATTCTGGGTAACAGAACCTGATCAGAGCCCCACAAGTCACCCCATCCTGGATTCCCCTAGGTCTCTAGTTTTCAAAAATGCACAGGTTTGGTATGTTTCCCTAGGTGCCGGATGAGGCCAAAATCTACAGGTAGGCACTTTGCAAAAAACATCTCTGTTTTCTTTAAAAAAATGGGATGTGTCCACATTGTGTTTTGGGGCGTCCCCTGTTTCGGCCGCTAGGCCTACCCACACAGGTGTGGTATCATTTTTATCGGGAGACTTGGGGGAACGCTGGGTGGAAGGAAATTTGTGGCTCCTCTCAGATTCCAGAACTTTCTGTCACCCAAATGTGAGGAAAATGCGTTTTTTTAGCCAAAATTTGAGGTTTGCAAAGGATTCTGGGTAACAGAACCTTGTCAGAGCCCCACAAGTCACCCCATCTTGGATTCCCCTAGGGCCCTAGTTTTAAAAAATGCACAGGTTTGGTAGGTTTCCCTAGGTGCCGGCTGAGCTAGAGGCCAAAATCCACAGGGAGGCACTTTGCAAAAAACAGCTCTGTTTTCTTTCAAAAAATGGGATGTGTCCACGTTGCATTTTGGGGCGTTTCCTGTCACGGGCGCTAGGCCTACCCACACAAGTGAGGTATCATTTTTATCGGGAGACTTGGGGGAACACTGGGTGGAAGGAAATTTGTGGCTCCTCTCAGATTCCAGAACTTTCTGTCACCCAAATGTGAGGAAAATGTGTTTTTTTAGCCAAAATTTGAGGTTTGCAAAGGATTCTGGGTAACAGAACCTGGTCGGAGCCTCACAAGTCACCCCATCTTGTATTACCCTAGGTCTCTAGTTTTCAAAAATGCACAGGTTTGGTAGGTTTCCCTAGGTGCCGGCTGAGCTAGAGGCCAAAACCTACAGGTAGACACTTTGCAAAAAACAGCTCTGTTTTCTGTGATGTGTCCACGTTGTGTTTTGGGGCATATCTTGTCACGGGCGCTAGGCCTACCCACACAAGTGAGGTATCATTTTTATCGGGAGACTTGGGGGAACGCTGGGTGGAAGGAAATTTGTGTCTCCTCTCAGATTCCAGAACTTTCTGTCACCGAAATGTTAGGAAAATATGTTTTTTTAGCCAAAATTTGAGGTTTGCAAAGGATTCTGGGTAACAGAACCTGATCAGAGCCCCACAAGTCACCCCATCCTGGATTCCCCTAGGTCTCTAGTTTTCAAAAATGCACAGGTTTGGTAGGTTTCCCTAGGTGCCGGCTGAGCTAGAGGCCAAAATCTACAGGTAGGCACTTTGCAAAAAACATCTCTGTTTTCTTTCAAAAAATGGGATGTGTCCACGTTGTGTTTTGGGGCGTCTCCTGTTTCGGCCGCTAGGCCTACCCACACAGGTGAGGTATCATTTTTATCGGGAGACTTGGGGGAACGCTGGGTGGAAGGAAATTTGTGGCTCCTCTCAGATTCCAGAACTTTCTGTCACCCAAATGTGTGGAAAATACGTTTTTTTAGCCAAAATTTGAGGTTTGCAAAGGATTCTGGGTAACAGAACCTGGTCAGAGCCCCACAAGTCACCCCATCTCGGATTCCCCTAGGTCCTTAGTTTTCAAAAATGCACAGGTTTGGTAGGTTTCCCTATGTGCCGGCTGAGCTAGAGGCCAAAATCCACAGGTAGGCACTTTGCAAAAAACAGCTCTGTTTTCTTTCAAAAAATGGGATGTGTCCACGTTGCATTTTTGGGCGTTTCCTGTCGCGGGCGCTAGGCCTATCCACACAAGTGAGGTATCATTTTTATCGGGAGACTGGGGGAACGCTGGGTGGAAGGAAATTTGTGGCTCCGCTCAGATTCCAGAACTTTCTGTCACCCAAATGTGAGGAAAATGCGTTTTTTTAGCCAGAATTTGAGGTTTGCAAAGGATTCTGGGTAACAGAACCTGGTCAGAGCCTCACAAGTCACCCCATCTTGGATTCCCCTAGGTCTCTAGTTTTCAAAAATGCACAGGTTTGGTAGGTTTCCCTAGGTACCGGCTGAGCTAGAGGCCAAAATCTACAGGTAGGCACGTTGCAAAAAACAGCTCTGTTTTCTTTCAAAAAATGGGATGTGTCCACGTTGTCTTTTGGGGCGTCTCCTGTCTCGGGCGCTAGGCCTACCCACACAGGTGAGGTATCATTTTTATCGGGAGACTTGGGGGAACGCTGGGTGGAGGGAAATTTGTGGCTCCTCTCAGATTCCAGAACTTTCTGTCACCGAAATGTGAGGAAAATTTGTTTTTTTTAGCCAAATTTTGAGGTTTGCAAAGGATTCTGGGTAACAGAACCGGGTCAGAGCCCCACAAGTCAACCCATCCTGCATTCTTCTAGGTCTCTAGTTTTCAAAAATGCACAGGTTTGGTAGGTTTCCCTAGGTGCCGGCTGAGCTAGAGGTCACAATCTACAGGTAGGCACGTTGCAAAAAACAGCTCTGTTTTCTTTCAAAAAATGGGATGTGTCCACGTTGTGTTTTGGGGCGTCTTCTGTCGAGGGCGCTAGGCCTACCCACACAAGTGAGGTATCATTTTTATTGGGAGACTTGGGGGAACGCTGAGTGGAAGGAAATTTGGGGCTCCTCTCAGATTTCAGAACTTTCTGTCACTGATATGTGAGGAAAATGCATTTTTTTAGCTAAAATTTGAGGTTTGCAAAGGATTCTGGGTAACAGAACCTGCTCAGAGCCCCACAAGTCACCCCATCTTGGATTCCCCTAGGTCTCTAGTTTTTAAAAATGCACAGGTTTGGTGGGTTTCCCTAGGTGCCGGCTGAGCTAGAGGCCAAAATCTACAGGTAGGCACTTTGCAAAAAACAGCTCTGTTTTCTGTGATGTGTCCACGTTGTGTTTTGGGGCATATCTTGTCGCGGACGCTAGGCCTACCCACACAAGTGAGCTACCATTTTTATCGGGAGACTTGGGGGACACTGGGTGGAAGGAAATTTGTGGCTCCTCTCAGATTCTAGAACTTTCTGTCACCGAAATGTGAGGAAAATATGTTTTTTTAGCCACATTTTGAGGTTTGCAAAGGATTCTGGGTAATAAAACCTGGTCAGAGCCGCACAAGTCACCCCATCTTTGATTTCACTAGGTCTCTAGTTTTCAAAAATGCACAGGTTTGGTAGGTTTCACTAGCTGCCGGCTGAGCTAGAGGCCAAAATCTACAGGTAGGCACTTTGCAAAAAACAGCTCTGTTTTCTTTCAAAAAATGGGATGTGCCCACTTTGTGTTTTGGGACATTTCCTGTCGCGGGTGCTAGGACTACCCACACAAGTGAGGAATCATTTTTATCGGGAGACTTGGGGGAACGCTGGATGGAAGGAAATTTGTTGCTCCTCTCAGATTCCAGAACTTTCTGTCACCGAAATGTGAGGAAAATGCATTTTTTTAGCCAAAATTTGAGGTTTGCAAAGGATTCTGGGTAACAGAACCTGGTCAGAGCCCCACAAGTCACCCCATCTTGGGTTCCCCTAGGTCCCTAGTTTTAAAAAATGCACAGGTTTGGTAGGTTTCCCTAGGTGCCGGCTGAGCTAGAGGCCAAAATCCACAGGTAGGCACTTTGCAAAAAACAGCTCTGTTTTCTTTAAAAAAATGGGATGTGTCCACGTTGCGTTTTGGGGCGTTTCCTGTCGCAGGCGCCAGGCCTACCCACACAAGTGAGGTATCATTTTTATCAGGGAGACTTGGGGGAACGCTGGGTGGAAGGAAATTTGTGGCTCCTCTCAGATTCCAGAACTTTCTGTCACCCAAATGTGAGGAAAATGCGTTTTTTTAGCCAAAATTTGAGGTTTGCAAAGGATTCTGGGTAACAGAACCTGGTCAGAGCCCCACAAGTCACCCCATCTTGGATTCCCCAAGGTCTCTAGTTTTCAAAAATGCACAGGTTTGGTAGGTTTCCCTAGGTGCCGGCTGAGCTAGAGGCCAAAATCTACAGGTAGGCACTTTGCAAAAAACATCTCTGTTTACTTTCAAAAAATGGGATGTGTCCACGTTGTGTTTTGGGGTGTCTCCTGTCTCGGCCGCTAGGCCTACCCACACAGGTGAGGTATCATTTTTATCGGGAGACTTGGGGGAACGCTGGGTGGAAGGAAATTTGTGGCTCCTCTCAGATTCCAGAACTTTCTGTCACCCAAATGTGAGGAAAATGCGTTTTTTTAGCCAAAATTTGAGGTTTGCAAAGGATTCTGGGTAACAGAACCTGATCAAAGCCCCACAAGTCACCCCATCTTGGATTCCCCTAGGTCTCTAGTTTTAAAAAATGCATAGGTTTGGTAGGTTTCCCTAGGTACCGGCTGAGCTAGAGGCCAAAATCTACAGGTAGGCACGTTGCAAAAAACAGCTCTGTTTTCTTTCAAAAAATGGGATGTGTCCACGTTGTGTTTTGGGGCGTTTCCTGTCTCGGCCGCTAGGCCTACCCACACAGGTGAGGTATCATTTTTATCGGGAGACTTGGGGGAACGCTGGGTGGAGGGAAATTTGTGGCTCCTCTCAGATTCCAGTACTTTCTGTCACCGAAATGTGAGGAAAATTTGTTTTTTTTAGCTAAATTTTGAGGTTTGCAAAGGATTCTGGGTAACAGAACCGGGTCAGAGCCCCACAAGTCAACCCATCTTGGATTCTTCTAGGTCTCTAGTTTTAAAAAATGCACAGGTTTGGTAGGTTTCCCTAGGTGCCGGCTGAGCTAGAGGTCACAATCTACAGGCAGGCACGTTGCAAAAAACAGCTCTGTTTTCTTTCAAAAAATGGGATGTGTCCACGTTGTGTTTTGGGGCGTCTTCTGTCGAGGGTGCTAGGCCTACCCACACAAGTGAGGTATCATTTTTATTGGGAGACTTGGGGGAACGCTGAGTGGAAGGAAATTTGGGGCACCTCTCAGATTTCAGAACTTTCTGTCACTGATATGTGAGGAAAATGCATTTTTTTAGCTAAAATTTGAGGTTTGCAAAGGATTCTGGGTAGCAGAACCTGGTCAGAGCCCCACAAGTCACCCCATCTTGGATTCCCCTAGGTCTCTAGTTTTTAAAAATGCACAGGTTTGGTGGGTTTCCCTAGGTGCCGGCTGAGCTAGAGGCCAAAATCTACAGGTAGGCACTTTGCAAAAAACAGCTCTGTTTTCTGTGATGTGTCCACGTTGTGTTTTGGGGCATATCTTGTCGCGGGCGCTAGGCCTACCCACACAAGTGAGCTACCATTTTTATCGGGAGACTTGGGGGAACGCTGGGTGGAAGGAAATTTGTGGCTCCTCTCAGATTCTAGAACTTTCTGTCACCGAAATGTGAGGAAAATATGTTTTTTTAGCCAAATTTTGAGGTTTGCAAAGGATTCTGGGTAATAAAACCTGGTCAGAGCCGCACAAGTCACCCCATCTTGGATTTCACTAGGTCTCTAGTTTTCAAAAATGCACAGGTTTGGTAGGTTTCACTAGGTGCCGGCTGAGCTAGAGGCCAAAATCCACAGGTAGGCACTTTGCAAAAAACAGCTCTGTTTTCTTTAAAAAAATGGGATGTGTCCACGTTGCGTTTTGGGGCGTTTCCTGTCGCGGGCGCTAGCCCTACCCACACAAGTGAGGTATCATTTTTATCGGGAGACTTGGGGGAACACTGGGTGGAAGGAAATTTGTGGCTCCTCTCAGATTCCAGAACTTTCTGTCACCCAAATGTGAGGAAAATGCGTTTTTTTAGCCAAAATTTGAGGTTTGCAAAGGATTCTGGGTAACAGAACCTGGTCAGAGCCTCACAAGTCACCCCATCTTGGATTCCCCTAGGTCTCTAGTTTTCAAAACTGCACAGGTTTGGTAGGTTTCCCTAGGTGCTGGCTGAGCTAGAGGCCACAATCTACAGGTAGGCACGTTGCAAAAAACAGCTCTTTTCTCTTTCAAAAAATGGGGTGTGTCCACGTTGTGTTTTGGGGCATCTCCTGTCGAGGGCGCTAGGCCTACCCACACAAGTGATGTATCATTTTTATCGGGAGACTTGGGGGAACGCTGAGTGGAAGGAAATTTGGGGCTCCTCTCAGATTTCAGAACTTTCTGTCACTGATATGTGAGGAAAATGCATTTTTTTAGCTACAATTTGAGGTTTGCAAAGGATTCTGGGTAGCATAACCTGGTCAGAGCCCCACAAGTCACCCCATCTTGGATTCCCCTAGGTCTCTAGTTTTTAAAAATGCACAGGTTTGGTGGGTTTCCCTAGGTGCCGGCTGAGCTAGAGGCCAAAATCTACAGGTAGGCACTTTGCAAAAAACAGCTCTGTTTTCTGTGATGTGTCCACGTTGTGTTTTGGGGCATATCTTGTCGCGGGCGCTAGGCCTACCCACACAAGTGAGCTACCATTTTTATCGGGAGACTTGGCGGAACGCTGGGTGGAAGGAAATTTCTGGCTCCTCTCAGATTCTAGAACTTTCTGTCACCGAAATGTGAGGAAAATATGTTTTTTTAGCCAAATTTTGAGGTTTGCAAAGGATTCTGGGTAATAAAACCTGGTCAGAGCCGCACAAGTCACCCCATCTTGGATTTCCCTAGGTCTCTAGTTTTAAAAAATGCACAGGTTTGGTAGGTTTCACTAGATGCCGGCTGAGCTAGAGGCCAAAATCTACAGGTAGGCACTTTGCAAAAAACAGCTCTGTTTTCTGTCAAAAAATGGGATGTGCCCACTTTGTGTTTTGGGACATTTCCTGTCGCGGGCGCTAGGACTACCCACACAAGTGAGGTATCATTTTTATCAGGAGACTTGGGGGAACGCTGGATGGAAGGAAATTTGTGGCTCCTCTCAGATTCCAGAACTTTCTGTCACCGAAATGTGAGGAAAATGCATTTTTTTAGCCAAAATTTGAGGTTTGCAAAGGATTCTGGGTAACAGAACCTGGTCAGAGCCCCACAAGTCACCCCATCTTGGGTTCCACTAGGTCCATAGTTTTAAAAAATGCACAGGTTTGGTAGGTTTCCCTGAGTGCTGGCTGAGCTAGAGTCCAAAATCCACAGGTAGGCACTTTGCAAAAAACAGCTCTGTTTTCTTTAAAAAAATGGGATGTGTCCACGTTGCATTTTGGGGCGTCTCCTGTCGCGGGCGCTAGGCCTACCCACACAAGTGAGGTATCATTTTTATCGGGAGACTTTGGGGAACGCTGGGTGGAATGAAATTTGTGGCTCCTCTCAGATTCCAGAACTTTCTGTCACCCAAATGTGAGGAAAATGCGTTTTTTTGGCCAAAATTTGAGGTTTGCAAAGGATTCTGGGTAACAGAACCTGATCAGAGACCCACAAGTCACCCCATCCTGGATTCCCCTAGGTCTCTAGTTTTCAAAAATGCACAGGTTTGGTATGTTTCCCTAGGTGCCGGATGAGGCCAAAATCTACAGGTAGGCACTTTGCAAAAAACATCTCTGTTTTCTTTAAAAAATTGGGATGTGTCCACGTTGTGTTTTGGGGCGTCTCCTGTTTCGGCCGCTAGGCCTACCCACACAGGTGTGGTATCATTTTTATCGGGAGACTTGGGGGAACGCTGGGTGGAAGGAAATTTGTGGCTCCTCTCAGATTCGAAAACTTTCTGTCACCCAAATGTGAGGAAAATGCGTTTTTTTAGCCAAAATTTGAGGTTTGCAAAGGATTCTGGGTAACAGAACCTGGTCAGAGCCCCACAAGTCACCCCATCTTGGATTCCCCTAGGTCCCTAGTTTTAAAAAATGCACAGGTTTGGTAGGTTTCCCTAGGTGCCGGCTGAGCTAGAGGCCAAAATCCACAGGGAGGCACTTTGCAAAAAACAGCTCTGTTTTCTTTCAAAAAATGGGATGTGTCCACGTTGCATTTTGGGGCGTTTCCTGTCACGGGCGCTAGGCCTACCCACACAAGTGAGGTATCATTTTTATCGGGAGACTTGGGGGAACACTGGGTGGAAGGAAATTTGTGGCTCCTCTCAGATTCCAGAACTTTCTGTCACCCAAATGTGAGGAAAATGCGTTTTTTTAGCCAAAATTTGAGGTTTGCAAAGGATTCTGGGTAACAGAACCTGGTCGAAGCCTCACAAGTCACCCCATCTTGGATTCCCCTAGGTCTCTAGTTTTAAAAAATGCACAGGTTTGGTAGGTTTCCCTAGGTGCCGGCTGAGCTAGAGGCCAAAACCTACAGGTAGACACTTTGCAAAAAACAGCTCTGTTTTCTGTGATGTGTCCACGTTGTGTTTTGGGGCATATCTTGTCACGGGCGCTAGGCCTACCCACACAAGTGAGGTATCATTTTTATCGGGAGACTTGGGGGAACGCTGGGTGGAAGGAAATTTGTGGCTCCTCTCAGATTCCAGAACTTTCTGTCACCCAAATGTGTGGGAAATGCGTTTTTTTAGCCAAAATTTGAGGTTTGCAAAGGATTCTGGGTAACAGAACCTGATCAGAGCCCCACAAGTCACCCCATCCTGGATTCCCCTAGGTCTGTAGTTTTCAAAAATGCACAGGTTTGGTAGGTTTCCCTAGGTGCCGGCTGAGCTAGAGGCCAAAATCTACAGGTAGGCACTTTGCAAAAAACATCTCTGTTTTCTTTAAAAAAATGGGATGTGTCCACGTTGTGTTTTGGGGCGTCTCCTGTTTCGGCCGCTAGGCCTACCCACACAGGTGAGGTATCATTTTTATCGGGAGACTTGGGGGAACGCTGGGTGGAAGGAAATTTGTAGCTCCTCTCAGATTCCAGAACTTTCTGTCACCCAAATGTGAGGAAAATGCTTTTTTTTGCCAAAATTTGAGGTTTGCAAAGGATTCTGGGTAACAGAACCTGGTCAGAGCCCCACAAGTCACCCCATCTCGGATTCCCCTAGGTCCTTAGTTTTCAAAAATGCACAGGTTTGGTAGGTTTCCCTATGTGCCGGCTGAGCTAGAGGCCAAAATCCACAGGAAGGCACTTTGCAAAAAACAGCTCTGTTTTCTTTCAAAAAATGGGATGTGTCCACGTTGCATTTTTGGGCGTTTCCTGTCGCGGGCGCTAGGCCTATCCACACAAGTGAGGTATCATTTTTATCGGGAGACTGGGGGAACGCTGGGTGGAAGGAAATTTGTGGCTCCTCTCAGATTCCAGAACTTTCTGTCACCCAAATGTGAGGAAAATGCGTTTTTTTAGCCAGAATTTGAGGTTTGCAAAGGATTCTGGGTAACAGAACCTGGTCAGAGCCTCACAAGTCACCCCATCTTGGATTCCCCTAGGTCTCTAGTTTTCAAATATGCACAGGTTTGGTAGGTTTCCCTAGGTGTCGGCTGAGCTAGAGGCCAAAATCTACAGGTAGACACTTTGCAAAAAACAGCTCTGTTTTCTGTGATGTGTCCACGTTGTGTTTTGGGGCATATCTTGTCGCGGGCGCTAGGCCTACCCACACAAGTGAGCTACCATTTTTATCGGGAGACTTGGGGGAACACTGGGTGGAAGGAAATTTGTGGCTCCTCTCAGATTCCAGAACTTTCTGTCACCGAAATGTTAGGAAAATATGTTTTTTTAGCCAAATTTTGAGGTTTGCAAAGGATTCTGGGTAACAGAACCTGGTCAGAGCCGCACAAGTCAACCCATCTTGGATTCCCCTAGGTCTCTAGTTTTCAAAAATGCACAGGTTTGGTAGGTTTCCCTAGGTGCCGGCTGAGCTAGAGGCCCAAATCTACAGGTAGGCACTTTGCAAAAAACAGCTCTGTTTTCTTTCAAAAAATGGGATGTGTCCACGTTGCATTTTGGGGCGTCTCCTGTCGCGGGCGCTAGGCCTACCCACACAAGTGAGCTACCATTTTTATCGGGAGACTTGGGGGAACGCTTGGTGGAAGGAAATTTGTGGCTCCTCTCAGATTCCAGAACTTTCTGTCACCGAAATATGAGGAAAATGTGTTTTTTTAGCCAAATTTTGAGGTTTGCAAAGGATTCTGTGTAATAGAACCGGGTCAGAGCCCCCACAAGTCAACCCATCTTGGATTCCGCTAGGTCTCTAGTTTTCAAAAATGCACAGGTTTGGTAGGTTTCCCTAGGTGCCGGCTGAGCTAGAGGCCCAAATCTACAGGTAGGCACTTTGCAAAAAACAGCTCTGTTTTCTTTAAAAAAATGGGATGTGTCCACGTTGCATTTTGGGGCGTCTCCTGTCGCGGGGGCTAGGACTACCCACACAAGTGAGGAATCATTTTTATCGGGAGACTTGGGGGAACGCTGGATGGAAGGAAATTTGTTGCTCCTCTCAGATTCCAGAACTTTCTGTCACCGAAATGTGAGGAACATGCATTTTTTTAGCCAAAATTTGAGGTTTGCAAAGGATTCTGGGTAACAGAACCTGGTCAGAGCCCCACAAGTCACCCCATCTTGGGTTTACCTAGGTCCCTAGTTTAAAAAAATGCACAGGTTTGGTAGGTTTCCCTAGGTGCCGGCTGAGCTAGAGGCCAAAATCCACAGGTAGGCACTGCAAAAAACAGCTCTGTTTTCTTTAAAAAAATGGGATGTGTCCACGTTGCGTTTTGGGGCGTTTCCTGTCGCGGGCGCTAGCCCTACCCACACAAGTGAGGTATCATTTTTATCGGGAGACTTGGGGGAACACTGGGTGGAAGGAAATTTGTGGCTCCTCTCAGATTCCAGAACTTTCTGTCACCCAAATGTGAGGAAAATGCGTTTTTTTAGCCAAAATTTGAGGTTTGCAAAGGATTCTGGGTAACAGAACCTGGTCAGAGCCTCACAAGTCACCCCATCTTGGATTCCCCTAGGTCTCTAGTTTTCAAAAATGCACAGGTTTGGTAGGTTTCCCTAGGTGCTGGCTGAGCTAGAGGCCACAATCTACAGGTAGGCACGTTGCAAAAAACAGCTCTTTTTTCTTTCAAAAAATGGGATGTGTCCACGTTGTGTTTTGGGGCATCTCCTGTCGAGGGCGCTAGGCCTACCCACACAAGTGATGTATCATTTTTATCGGGAGACCTGGGGGAACGCTGAGTGGAAGGAAATTTGTGGCTCCTCTCAGATTTCAGAACTTTCTGTCACTGATATGTGAGGAAAATGCATTTTTTTAGCTACAATTTGAGGTTTGCAAAGGATTCTGGGTAGCATAACCTGGTCAGAGCCCCACAAGTCACCCCATCTTGGATTCCCCTAGGTCTCTAGTTTTTAAAAATGCACAGGTTTGGTGGGTTTCCCTAGGTGCCGGCTGAGCTAGAGGCCAAAATCTACAGGTAGGCACTTTGCAAAAAACAGCTCTGTTTTCTGTGATGTGTCCACGTTGTGTTTTGGGGCATATCTTGTCGCGGGCGCTAGGCCTACCCACACAAGTGAGCTTCCATTTTTATCGGGAGACTTGGGGGAACGCTGGGTGGAAGGAAATTTCTGGCTCCTCTCAGATTCTAGAACTTTCTGTCACCGAAATGTGAGGAAAATATGTTTTTTTAGCCAAATTTTGAGGTTTGCAAAGGATTCTGGGTAATAAAACCTGGTCAGAGCCGCACAAGTCACCCCATCTTGGATTTCCCTAGGTCTCTAGTTTTCAAAAATGTACAGGTTTGGTAGGTTTCACTAGATGCCGGCTGAGCTAGAGGCCAAAATCTACAGGTAGGCACTTTGCAAAAAACAGCTCTGTCTTCTGTCAAAAAATGGGATGTGCCCACTTTGTGTTTTGGGACATTTCCTGTCGCGGGCGCTAGGACTACCCACACAAGTGAGGTATCATTTTTATCGGGAGACTTGGGGGAACGCTGGATGGAAGGAAATTTGTGGCTCCTCTCAGATTCTAGAACTTTCTGTCACCGAAATGTGAGGAAAATGCATTTTTTTAGCCAAAATTTGAGGTTTGCAAAGGATTCTGGGTAACAGAACCTGGTCAGAGCCGCACAAGTCACCCCATCTTGGGTTCCACTAGGTCCATAGTTTTAAAAAATGCACAGGTTTGGTAGGTTTCCCTAGGTGCTGGCTGAGCTAGAGGCCAAAATCCACAGGTAGGCACTTTGCAAAAAACAGCTCTGTTTTCTTTCAAAAAATGGGATGTGTCCACGTTGCATTTTGGGGCGTTTCCTGTCGCGGGCGCTAGGCCTACCCACACAAGTGAGGTATCATTTTTATCGGGAGACTTGGGGGAACGCTGGGTGGAAGGAAATTTGTGGCTCCTCTCAGATTCCAGAACTTTCTGTCACCCAAATGTGAGGAAAATGCGTTTTTTTGGCCAAAATTTGAGGTTTGCAAAGGATTCTGGGTAACAGAACCTGATCAGAGCCCCACAAGTCACCCCATCCTGGATTCCCCTAGGTCTCTAGTTTTCAAAAATGCACAGATTTGGTATGTTTCCCTAGGTGCCGGATGAGGCCAAAATCTACAGGTAGGCACTTTGCAAAAAACATCTCTGTTTTCTTTAAAAAAATGGGATGTGTCCACGTTGTGTTTTGGGGCGTCTCCTGTTTCGGCTGCTAGGCCTACCCACACAGGTGTGGTATCATTTTTATCGGGAGACTTGGGGGAACGCTGGGTGGAAGGAAATTTGTGGCTCCTCTCAGATTCCAGAACTTTCTGTCACCCAAATGTGAGGAAAATGCGTTTTTTTAGCCAAAATTTGAGGTTTGCAAAGGATTCTGGGTAACAGAACCTGGTCAGAGCCCCACAAGTCACCCCATCTTGGATTCCCCTAGGTCCCTAGTTTTAAAAAATGCACAGGTTTGGTAGGTTTCCCTAGGTGCCGGCTGAGCTAGAGGCCAAAATCCACAAGGAGGCACTTTGCAAAAAACAGCTCTGTTTTCTTTAAAAAAATGGGATGTGTCCACGTTGCATTTTGGGGCGTTTCCTGTCACGGGCGCTAGGCCTACCCACACAAGTGAGGTATCATTTTTATCGGGAGACTTGGGGGAACACTGGGTGGAAGGAAATTTGTGGCTCCTCTCAGATTCCAGAACTTTCTGTCACCCAAATGTGAGGAAAATGCGTTTTTTTAGCCAAAATTTGAGGTTTGCAAAGGATTCTGGGTAACAGAACCTGGTCGGAGCCTCACAAGTCACCCCATCCTGGATTCCCCTAGGTCTCTAGTTTTCAAAAATGCACAGGTTTGGTAGGTTTCCCTAGGTGCCGGCTGAGCTAGAGGCCAAAACCTACAGGTAGACACTTTGCAAAAAACAGCTCTGTTTTCTGTGATGTGTCCACGTTGTGTTTTGGGGCATATCTTGTCACGGGCGCTAGGCCTACCCACACAAGTGAGGTATCATTTTTATCGGGAGACTTGGGGGAACGCTGGGTGGAAGGAAATTTGTGTCTCCTCTCAGATTCCAGAACTTTCTGTCACCGAAATGTTAGGAAAATATGTTTTTTTAGACAAAATTTGAGGTTTGCAAAGGATTCTGGGTAACAGAACCTGATCAGAACCCCACAAGTCACCCCATCCTGGATTCCCCTAGGTCTCTAGTTTTCAAAAATGCACAGGTTTGGTAGGTTTCCCTAGGTGCCGGCTGAGCTAGAGGCCAAAATCTACAGGTAGGCACTTTGCAAAAAACATCTCTGTTTTCTTTCAAAAAATGGGATGTGTCCACGTTGTGTTTTGGGGCGTCTCTTGTTTCGTCCGCTAGGCCTACCCACACAGGTGAGGTATCATTTTTATCGGGAGACTTGGGGGAACGCTGGGTGGAAGGAAATTTGTGGCTCCTCTCAGATTCCAGAACTTTCTGTCACCCAAATGTGAGGAAAATGCGTTTTTTTAGCCAAAATTTGAGGTTTGCAAAGGATTCTGGGTAACAGAACCTGGTCAGAGCCCCACAAGTCACCCCATCTCGGATTCCCCTAGGTCCTTAGTTTTCAAAAATGCACAGGTTTGGTAGGTTTCCCTATGTGCCGGCTGAGCTAGAGGCCAAAATCCACAGGTAGGCACTTTGCAAAAAACAGCTCTGTTTTCTTTCAAAAAATGGGATGTGTCCACGTTGCATTTTTGGGCGTTTCCTGTCGCGGGCGCTAGGCCTATCCACACAAGTGAGGTATCATTTTTATCGGGAGACTGGGGGAACGCTGGGTGGAAGGAAATTTGTGGCTCCTCTCAGATTCCAGAACTTTCTGTCACCCAAATGTGAGGAAAATGCGTTTTTTTAGCCAGAATTTGAGGTTTGCAAAGGATTCTGGGTAACAGAACCTGGTCAGAGCCTCACAAGTCACCCCATCTTGGATTCCCCTAGGTCTCTAGTTTTCAAATATGCACAGGTTTGGTAGGTTTCCCTAGGTGCCGGCTGAGCTAGAGGCCAAAATCTACAGGTAGGCACTTTGCAAAAAACAGCTCTGTTTTCTGTCAAAAAATGGGATGTGCCCACTTTGTGTTTTGGGACATTTCCTGTCGCGGGCGCTAGGACTACCCACACAAGTGAGGTATCATTTTTATCGGGAGACTTGGGGGAACGCTGGATGGACGGAAATGTGTGGCTCCTCTCAGATTCCAGAACTTTCTGTCACCGAAATGTGAGGAAAATGCATTTTTTTAGCCAAAATTTGAGGTTTGCAAAGGATTCTGGGTAACAGAACCTGGTCAGAGCCCCACAAGTCACCCCATCTTGGGTTCCACTAGGTCCATAGTTTTAAAAAATGCACAGGTTTGGTAGGTTTCCCTAGGTGCTGGCTGAGCTAGAGGCCAAAATCCACAAGTAGGCACTTTGCAAAAAACAGCTCTGTTTTCTTTCAAAAAATGGGATGTGTCCACGTTGCATTTTGGGGCGTTTCCTGTCGCGGGCGCTAGGCCTACCCACACAAGTGAGGTATCATTTTTATCGGGAGACTTGGGGGAACGCTGGGTGGAAGGAAATTTGTGGCTCCTCTCAGATTCCAGAACTTTCTGTCACCCAAATGTGAGGAAAATGCGTTTTTTTGGCCAAAATTTGAGGTTTGCAAAGGATTCTGGGTAACAGAACCTGATCAGAGCCCCACAAGTCACCCCATCCTGGATTCCCCTAGGTCTCTAGTTTTCAAAAATGCACAGGTTTGGTATGTTTCCCTAGGTGCCGGATGAGGCCAAAATCTACAGGTAGGCACTTTGCAAAAAACATCTCTGTTTTCTTTAAAAAAATGGGATGTGTCCACGTTGTGTTTTGGGGCGTCTCCTGTTTCGGCCGCTAGGCCTACCCACACAGGTGTGGTATCATTTTTATCGGGAGACTTGGGGGAACGCTGGGTGGAAGGAAATTTGTGGCTCCTCTCAGATTCCAGAACTTTCTGTCACCCAAATGTGAGGAAAATGCGTTTTTTTAGCCAAAATTTGAGGTTTGCAAAGGATTCTGGGTAACAGAACCTGGTCAGAGCCCCACAAGTCACCCCATCTTGGATTCCCCTAGGTCCCTAGTTTTAAAAAATGCACAGGTTTGGTAGGTTTCCCTAGGTGCCGGCTGAGCTAGAGGCCAAAATCCACAGGGAGGCACTTTGCAAAATACAGCTCTGTTTTCTTTCAAAAAATGGGATGTGTCCACGTTGCATTTTGGGGCGTTTCCTGTCACGGGCGCTAGGCCTACCCACACAAGTGAGGTATCATTTTTATCGGGAGACTTGGGGGAACACTGGGTGGAAGGAAATTTGTGGCTCCTCTCAGATTCCAGAACTTTCTGTCACCCAAATGTGAGGAAAATGCGTTTTTTTAGCCAAAATTTGAGGTTTGCAAAGGATTCTGGGTAACAGAACCTGGTCGGAGCCTCACAAGTCACCCCATCCTGGATTCCCCTAAGTCTCTAGTTTTCAAAAATGCACAGGTTTGGTAGGTTTCCCTAGGTGCCGGCTGAGCTAGAGGCCAAAACCTACAGGTAGACACTTTGCAAAAAACAGCTCTGTTTTCTGTGATGTGTCCACGTTGTGTTTTGGGGCATATCTTGTCACGGGTGCTAGGCCTACCCACACAAGTGAGGTATCATTTTTATCGGGAGACTTGGGGGAACGCTGGGTGGAAGGAAATTTGTGTCTCCTCTCAGATTCCAGAACTTTCTGTCACCGAAATGTTAGGAAAATATGTTTTTTTAGCCAAAATTTGAGGTTTGCAAAGGATTCTGGGTAACAGAACCTGATCAGAGCCCCACAAGTCACCCCATCCTGGATTCCCCTAGGTCTCTAGTTTTCAAAAATGCACAGGTTTGGTAGGTTTCCCTAGGTGCCGGCTGAGCTAGAGGCCAAAATCTACAGGTAGGCACTTTGCAAAAAACATCTCTGTTTTCTTTCAAAAAATGGGATGTGTCCACGTTGTGTTTTGGGGCGTCTCCTGTTTCGGCCGCTAGGCCTACCCACACAGGTGAGGTATCATTTTTATCGGGAGACTTGGGGGAACGCTGGGTGGAAGGAAATTTGTGGCTCCTCTCAGATTCCAGAACTTTCTGTCACCCAAATGTGAGGAAAATGCATTTTTTTAGCCAAAATTTGAGGTTTGCAAAGGATTCTGGGTAACAGAACCTGGTCAGAGCCCCACAAGTCACCCCATCTCGGATTCCCCTAGGTCCTTAGTTTTAAAAAATGCACAGGTTTGGTAGGTTTCCCTATGTGCCGGCTGAGCTAGAGGCCAAAATCCACAGGTAGGCACTTTGCAAAAAACAGCTCTGTTTTCTTTCAAAAAATGGGATGTGTCCACGTTGCATTTTTGGGCGTTTCCTGTCGTGGGCGCTAGGCCTATCCACACAAGTGAGGTATCATTTTTATCGGGAGACTGGGGGAACGCTGGGTGGAAGGAAATTTGTGGCTCCTCTCAGATTCCAGAACTTTCTGTCACCCAAATGTGAGGAAAATGCGTTTTTTTAGCCAGAATTTGAGGTTTGCAAAGGATTCTGGGTAACAGAACCTGGTCAGAGCCTCACAAGTCACCCCATCTTGGATTCCCCTAGGTCTCTAGTTTTCAAATATGCACAGGTTTGGTAGGTTTCCCTAGGTGCCGGCTGAGCTAGAGGCCAAAATCTACAGGTAGGCACTTTGCAAAAAACAGCTCTGTTTTCTGTCAAAAAATGGGATGTGCCCACTTTGTGTTTTGGGACATTTCCTGTCGCGGGCGCTAGGACTACCCACACAAGTGAGGTATCATTTTTATCGGGAGACTTGGGGGAACGCTGGATGGAAGGAAATGTGTGGCTCCTCTCAGATTCCAGAACTTTCTGTCACCGAAATGTGAGGAAAATGCATTTTTTTAGCCAAAATTTGAGGTTTGCAAAGGATTCTGGGTAACAGAACCTGGTCAGAGCCCCACAAGTCACCCCATCTTAGGTTCCACTAGGTCCATAGTTTTAAAAAATGCACAGGTTTGGTAGGTTTCCCTAGGTGCTGGCTGAGCTAGAGGCCAAAATCCACAGGTAGGCACTTTGCAAAAAACAGCTCTGTTTTCTTTCAAAAAATGGGATGTGTCCACGTTGCATTTTGGGGCGTTTCCTGTCGCGGGCGCTAGGCCTACCCACACAAGTGAGGTATCATTTTTATCGGGAGACTTGGGGGAACGCTGGGTGGAAGGAAATTTGTGGCTCCTCTCAGATTCCAGAACTTTCTGTCACCCAAATGTGAGGAAAATGCATTTTTTTAGCCAAAATTTGAGGTTTGCAAAGGATTCTGGGTAACAGAACCTGGTCAGAGCCCCACAAGTCACCCCATCTCGGATTCCCCTAGGTCCTTAGTTTTAAAAAATGCACAGGTTTGGTAGGTTTCCCTATGTGCCGGCTGAGCTAGAGGCCAAAATCCACAGGTAGGCACTTTGCAAAAAACAGCTCTGTTTTCTTTCAAAAAATGGGATGTGTCCACGTTGCATTTTTGGGCGTTTCCTGTCGTGGGCGCTAGGCCTATCCACACAAGTGAGGTATCATTTTTATCGGGAGACTGGGGGAACGCTGGGTGGAAGGAAATTTGTGGCTCCTCTCAGATTCCAGAACTTTCTGTCACCCAAATGTGAGGAAAATGCGTTTTTTTAGCCAGAATTTGAGGTTTGCAAAGGATTCTGGGTAACAGAACCTGGTCAGAGCCTCACAAGTCACCCCATCTTGGATTCCCCTAGGTCTCTAGTTTTCAAATATGCACAGGTTTGGTAGGTTTCCCTAGGTGCCGGCTGAGCTAGAGGCCAAAATCTACAGGTAGGCACTTTGCAAAAAACAGCTCTGTTTTCTGTCAAAAAATGGGATGTGCCCACTTTGTGTTTTGGGACATTTCCTGTCGCGGGCGCTAGGACTACCCACACAAGTGAGGTATCATTTTTATCGGGAGACTTGGGGGAACGCTGGATGGAAGGAAATGTGTGGCTCCTCTCAGATTCCAGAACTTTCTGTCACCGAAATGTGAGGAAAATGCATTTTTTTAGCCAAAATTTGAGGTTTGCAAAGGATTCTGGGTAACAGAACCTGGTCAGAGCCCCACAAGTCACCCCATCTTAGGTTCCACTAGGTCCATAGTTTTAAAAAATGCACAGGTTTGGTAGGTTTCCCTAGGTGCTGGCTGAGCTAGAGGCCAAAATCCACAGGTAGGCACTTTGCAAAAAACAGCTCTGTTTTCTTTCAAAAAATGGGATGTGTCCACGTTGCATTTTGGGGCGTTTCCTGTCGCGGGCGCTAGGCCTACCCACACAAGTGAGGTATCATTTTTATCGGGAGACTTGGGGGAACGCTGGGTGGAAGGAAATTTGTGGCTCCTCTCAGATTCCAGAACTTTCTGTCACCCAAATGTGAGGAAAATGCGTTTTTTTAGCCAGAATTTGAGGTTTGCAAAGGATTCTGGGTAACAGAACCTGGTCAGAGCCTCACAAGTCACCCCATCTTGGATTCCCCTAGGTCTCTAGTTTTCAAATATGCACAAGTTTGGTAGGTTTCCCTAGGTGCCGGCTGAGCTAGAGGCCAAAATCTACAGGTAGACACTTTGCAAAAAACAGCTCTGTTTTCTGTGATGTGTCCACGTTGTGTTTTGGGGCATATCTTGTCGCGGGCGCTAGGCCTACCCACACAAGTGAGCTACCATTTTTATCGGGAGACTTGGGGGAACACTGGGTGGAAGGAAATTTGTGGCTCCTCTCAGATTCCAGAACTTTCTGTCACCGAAATGTTAGGAAAATATGTTTTTTTAGCCAAATTTTGAGGTTTGCAAAGGATTCTGGGTAACAGAACCTGGTCAGAGCCGCACAAGTCAACCCATCTTGGATTCCCCTAGGTCTCTAGTTTTCAAAAATGCACAGGTTTGGTAGGTTTCCCTAGGTGCCGGCTGAGCTAGAGGCCCAAATCTACAGGTAGGCACTTTGCAAAAAACAGCTCTGTTTTCTTTCAAAAAATGGGATGTGTCCACGTTGCATTTTGGGGCGTTTCCTGTCACGGGCGCTAGGCCTACCCACACAAGTGAGGTATCATTTTTATCAGGAGACTTGGGGGAACACTGGGTGGAAGGAAATTTGTGGCTCCTCTCAGATTCCAGAACTTTCTGTCACCCAAATGTGAGGAAAATGCGTTTTTTTAGCCAAAATTTGAGGTTTGCAAAGGATTCTGGGTAACAGAACCTGGTCGGAGCCTCACAAGTCACCCCTTCTTGGATTCCCCTAGGTCTCTAGTTTTCAAAAATGCACAGGTTTGGTAGGTTTCCCTAGGTGCCGGCTGAGCTAGAGGCCAAAACCTACAGGTAGACACTTTGCAAAAAACAGCTCTGTTTTCTGTGATGTGTCCACGTTGTGTTTTGGGGCATATCTTGTCACGGGCGCTAGGCCTACCCACACAAGTGAGGTATCATTTTTATCGGGAGACTTGGGGGAACGCTGGGTGGAAGGAAATTTGTGTCTCCTCTCAGATTCCAGAACTTTCTGTCACCGAAATGTTAGGAAAATATGTTTTTTAGCCAAAATTTGAGGTTTGCAAAGGATTCTGGGTAACAGAACCTGGTCAGAGCCCCACAAGTCACCCCATCTTGGATTCCCCTAGGTCCTTAGTTTTCAAAAATGCACAGGTTTGGTAGGTTTCCCTATGTGCCGGCTGAGCTAGAGGCCAAAATCCACAGGTAGGCACTTTGCAAAAAACAGCTCTGTTTTCTTTCAAAAAATGGGATGTGTCCACGTTGCATTTTTGGGCGTTTCCTGACGCGGGCGCTAGGCCTATCCACACAAGTGAGGTATCATTTTTATTGGGAGACTGGGGGAACGCTGGGTGGAAGGAAATTTGTGGCTCCTCTCAGATTCCAGAACTTTCTGTCACCCAAATGTGAGGAAAATGCGTTTTTTTAGCCAGAATTTGAGGTTTGCAAAGGATTCTGGGTAACAGAACCTGGTCAGAGCCTCACAAGTCACCCGATCTTGGATTCCCCTAGGTCTCTAGTTTTCAAATATGCACAGGTTTGGTAGGTTTCCCTAGGTGCCGGCTGAGCTAGAGGCCAAAATCTACAGGTAGACACTTTGCAAAAAACAGCTCTGTTTTCTGTGATGTGTCCACGTTGTGTTTTGGGGCATATCTTGTCGCGGGCGCTAGGCCTACCCACACAAGTGAGCTACCATTTTTATCGGGAGACTTGGGGGAACACTGGGTGGAAGGAAATTTGTGGCTCCTCTCAGATTCCAGAACTTTCTGTCACCGAAATGTTAGGAAAATATGTTTTTTTAGCCAAATTTTGAGGTTTGCAAAGGATTCTGGCTAACAGAAGATGGTCAGAGCCGCACAAGTCAACCCATCTTGGTTTCCCCTAGGTCTCTAGTTTTCAAAAATGCACAGGTTTGGTAGGTTTCCCTAGGTGCCGGCTGAGCTAGAGGCCCAAATCTACAGGTAGGCACTTTGCAAAAAACAGCTCTGTTTTCTTTCAAAAAATGGGATGTGTCCACGTTGCATTTTGGGGCGTCTCCTGTCGCTGGCGCTAGGCCTACCACACAAGTGAGCTACCATTTTTATCGGGAGACTTGGGGGAACGCTGGGTGGAAGGAAATTTGTGGCTCCTCTCAGATTCCAGAACTTTCTGTCACCGAAATATGAGGAAAATGGGTTTTTTTAGCCAAATTTTGAGGTTTGCAAAGGATTCTGGGTAATAGAACCGGGTCAGAGCCCCCACAAGTCAACCCATCTTGGATTCCGCTAGGTCTCTAGTTTTAAAAAATGCACAGGTTTGGTAGGTTTCCCTAGGTGCCGGCTGAGCTAGAGGCCCAAATCTACAGGTAGGGACTTTGCAAAAAACAGCTCTGTTTTCTTTTAAAAAATGGGATGTGTCTACGTTGCGTTTTGGGGCGTCTCCTGTCGCGGGCGCTAGGCCTACCCACACAAGTGAGGTATCATTTTTATCGGGAGACTTGGGGGAACGCTGGGTGGAAGGAAATTTGTGGCTCCTCTCAGATTCCTGAACTTTCTGTCACCGAAATGTTAGGAAAATATGTTTTTTTAGCCAAATTTTGAGGTTTGCAAAGGATTCTGGGTAACAGAACCTGGTCAGAGCCGCACAAGTCACCCCATCTTGGATTTCCCTAGGTCTCTAGTTTTCAAAAATGCACAGGTTTGGTAGGTTTCCCTAGGTGCCGGCTGAGCTAGAGGCCAAAATCCACAGGTAGGCACTTTGCAAAAAACAGCTCTGTTTTCTTTCAAAAAATGGGATGTGTCCACGTTGCATTTTGGGGCGTTTCCTGTCGCGGGCGCTAGGCCTACCCACACAGGTGAGGTATCATTTTTATCGGGAGACTTGGGGGAACGCTGGGTGGAAGGAAATTTGTGGCTCCTCTCAGATTCCAGAACTTTCTGTCACCCAAATGTGAGGAAAATGCGTTTTTTTAGCCAAAATTTGAGGTTTGCAAAGGATTCTGGGTAACAGAACCTGGTCAGAGCCCCACAAGTCACCCCATCTTGGATTCCCCTAGGTCCTTAGTTTTAAAAAATGCACAGGTTTGGTAGGTTTCCCTATGTGCCGGCTGAGCTAGAGGCCAAAATCCACAGGTAGGCACTTTGCAAAAAACAGCTCTGTTTTCTTTCAAAAAATGGGATGTGTCCACGTTGCATTTTTGGGCGTTTCCTGTCGCGGGCGCTAGGCCTATCCACACAAGTGAGGTATCATTTTTATTGGGAGACTGGGGGAACGCTGGGTGGAAGGAAATTTGTGGCTCCTCTCAGATTCCAGAACTTTCTGTCACCCAAATGTGAGGAAAATGCGTTTTTTTAGCCAGAATTTGAGGTTTGCAAAGGATTCTGGGTAACAGAACCTGGTCAGAGCCTCACAAGTCACCCGATCTTGGATTCCCCTAGGTCTCTAGTTTTCAAATATGCACAGGTTTGGTAGGTTTCCCTAGGTGCCGGCTGAGCTAGAGGCCAAAATCTACAGGTAGACACTTTGCAAAAAACAGCTCTGTTTTCTGTGATGTGTCCACGTTGTGTTTTGGGGCATATCTTGTCGCGGGCGCTAGGCCTACCCACACAAGTGAGCTACCATTTTTATCGGGAGACTTGGGGGAACACTGGGTGGAAGGAAATTTGTGGCTCCTCTCAGATTCCAGAACTTTCTGTCACCTAAATGTTAGGAAAATATGTTTTTTTAGCCAAATTTTGAGGTTTGCAAAGGATTCTGGCTAACAGAAGATGGTCAGAGCCGCACAAGTCAACCCATCTTGGTTTCCCCTAGGTCTCTAGTTTTCAAAAATGCACAGGTTTGGTAGGTTTCCCTAGGTGCCGGCTGAGCTAGAGGCCCAAATCTACAGGTAGGCACTTTGCAAAAAACAGCTCTGTTTTCTTTCAAAAAATGGGATGTGTCCACGTTGCATTTTGGGGCGTCTCCTGTCGCTGGCGCTAGGCCTACCACACAAGTGAGCTACCATTTTTATCGGGAGACTTGGGGGAACGCTGGGTGGAAGGAAATTTGTGGCTCCTCTCAGATTCCAGAACTTTCTGTCACCGAAATATGAGGAAAATGGGTTTTTTTAGCCAAATTTTGAGGTTTGCAAAGGATTCTGGGTAATAGAACCGGGTCAGAGCCCCCACAAGTCAACCCATCTTGGATTCCGCTAGGTCTCTAGTTTTAAAAAATGCACAGGTTTGGTAGGTTTCCCTAGGTGCCGGCTGAGCTAGAGGCCCAAATCTACAGGTAGGGACTTTGCAAAAAACAGCTCTGTTTTCTTTTAAAAAATGGGATGTGTCTACGTTGCGTTTTGGGGCGTCTCCTGTCGCGGGCGCTAGGCCTACCCACACAAGTGAGGTATCATTTTTATCGGGAGACTTGGGGGAACGCTGGGTGGGAGGAAATTTGTGGCTCCTCTCAGATTCCAGAACTTTCTGTCACCGAAATGTTAGGAAAATATGTTTTTTTAGCCAAATTTTGAGGTTTGCAAAGGATTCTGGGTAACAGAACCTGGTCAGAGCCGCACAAGTCACCCCATCTTGGATTTCCCTAGGTCTCTAGTTTTCAAAAATGCACAGGTTTGGTAGGTTTCCCTAGGTGCCGGCTGAGCTAGAGGCCAAAATCCACAGGTAGGCACTTTGCAAAAAACAGCTCTGTTTTCTTTCAAAAAATGGGATGTGTCCACGTTGCATTTTGGGGCGTTTCCTGTCGCGGGCGCTAGGCCTACCCACACAAGTAAGGTATCATTTTTATCGGGAGACTTGGGGGAACGCTGGGTGGAAGGAAATTTGTGGCTCCTCTCAGATTCCAGAACTTTCTGCCACCCAAATGTGAGGAAAATGCGTTTTTTTAGCCAAAATTTGAGGTTTGCAAAGGATTCTGGGTAACAGAACCTGGTCAGAGCCCCACAAGTCACCCCATCTTGGATTCCCCTAGGTCCCTAGTTTTAAAAAATGCACAGGTTTGGTAGGTTTCCCTAGGTGCCGGCTGAGCTAGAGGCCAAAATCCACAAGGAGGCACTTTGCAAAAAACAGCTCTGTTTTCTTTAAAAAAATGGGATGTGTCCACGTTGCATTTTGGGGCGTTTCCTGTCACGGGCGCTAGGCCTACCCACACAAGTGAGGTATCATTTTTATCGGGAGACTTGGGGGAACACTGGGTGGAAGGAAATTTGTGGCTCCTCTCAGATTCCAGAACTTTCTGTCACCCAAATGTGAGGAAAATGCGTTTTTTTAGCCAAAATTTGAGGTTTGCAAAGGATTCTGGGTAACAGAACCTGGTCGGAGCCTCACAAGTCACCCCATCCTGGATTCCCCTAGGTCTCTAGTTTTCAAAAATGCACAGGTTTGGTAGGTTTCCCTAGGTGCCGGCTGAGCTAGAGGCCAAAACCTACAGGTAGACACTTTGCAAAAAACAGCTCTGTTTTCTGTGATGTGTCCACGTTGTGTTTTGGGGCATATCTTGTCACGGGCGCTAGGCCTACCCACACAAGTGAGGTATCATTTTTATCGGGAGAATTGGGGGAACGCTGTGGGAAGGAAATTTGTGTCTCCTCTCAGATTCCAGAACTTTCTGTCACCGAAATGTTAGGAAAATATGTTTTTTTAGCCAAAATTTGAGGTTTGCAAAGGATTCTGGGTAACAGAACCTGATCAGAGCCCCACAAGTCACCCCATCCTGGATTCCCCTAGGTCTCTAGTTTTCAAAAATGCACAGGTTTGGTAGGTTTCCCTAGGTGCCGGCTGAGCTAGAGGCCAAAATCTACAGGTAGGCACTTTGCAAAAAACATCTCTGTTTTCTTTCAAAAAATGGGATGTGTCCACGTTGTGTTTTGGGGCGTCTCTTGTTTCGTCCGCTAGGCCTACCCACAGAGGTCAGGTATCATTTTTATCGGGAGACTTGGGGGAACGCTGGGTGGAAGGAAATTTGTGGCTCCTCTCAGATTCCAGAACTTTCTGTCACCCAAATGTGAGGAAAATGCGTTTTTTTAGCCAAAATTTGAGGTTTGCAAAGGATTCTGGGTAACAGAACCTGGTCAGAGCCCCACAAATCACCCCATCTCGGATTCCCCTAGGTCCTTAGTTTTCAAAAATGCACAGGTTTGGTAGGTTTCCCTATGTGCCGGCTGAGCTAGAGGCCAAAATCCACAGGTAGGCACTTTGCAAAAAACAGCTCTGTTTTCTTTCAAAAAATGGGATGTGTCCACGTTGCATTTTTGGGCGTTTCCTGTCGCGGGCGCTAGGCCTATCCACACAAGTGAGGTATCATTTTTATCGGGAGACTGGGAGAACGCTGGGTGGAAGGAAATTTGTGGCTCCTCTCAGATTCCAGAACTTTCTGTCACCCAAATGTGAGGAAAATGCGTTTTTTTAGCCAGAATTTGAGGTTTGCAAAGGATTCTGGGTAACAGAACCTGGTCAGAGCCTCACAAGTCACCCCATCTTGGATTCCCCTAGGTCTCTAGTTTTCAAATATGCACAGGTTTGGTAGGTTTCCCTAGGTGCCGGCTGAGCTAGAGGCCAAAATCTACAGGTAGGCACTTTGCAAAAAACAGCTCTGTTTTCTGTCAAAAAATGGGATGTGCCCACTTTGTGTTTTGGGACATTTCCTGTCGCGGGCGCTAGGACTACCCACACAAGTGAGGTATCATTTTTATTGGGAGACTTGGGGGAACGCTGGATGGAAGGAAATGTGTGGCTCCTCTCAGATTCCAGAACTTTCTGTCACCGAAATGTGAGGAAAATGCATTTTTTTAGCCAAAATTTGAGGTTTGCAAAGGATTCTGGGTAACAGAACCTGGTCAGAGCCCCACAAGTCACCCCATCTTGGGTTCCACTAGGTCCATAGTTTTAAAAAATGCACAGGTTTGGTTGGTTTCCCTAGGTGCTGGCTGAGCTAGAGGCCAAAATCCACAGGTAGGCACTTTGCAAAAAACAGCTCTGTTTTCTTTCAAAAAATGGGATGTGTCCACGTTGCATTTTGGGGTGTTTCCTGTCGCGGGCGCTAGGCCTACCCACACAAGTGAGGTATCATTTTTATCGGGAGACTTGGGGGAACGCTGGGTGGAAGGAAATTTGTGGCTCCTCTCAGATTCCAGAACTTTCTGTCACCCAAATGTGAGGAAAATGTGTTTTTTTGGCCAAAATTTGAGGTTTGCAAAGGATTCTGGGTAACAGAACCTGATCAGAGCCCCACAAGTCACCCCATCCTGGATTCCCCTAGGTCTCTAGTTTTCAAAAATGCACAGGTTTGGTATGTTTCCCTAGGTGCCGGATGAGGCCAAAATCTACAGGTAGGCACTTTGCAAAAAACATCTCTGTTTTCTTTAAAAAAATGGGATGTGTCCACGTTGTGTTTTGGGGCGTCTCCTGTTTCGGCCGCTAGGCCTACCCACACAGGTGTGGTATCATTTTTATCGGGAGACTTGGGGGAACGCTGGGTGGAAGGAAATTTGTGGCTCCTCTCAGATTCCAGAACTTTCTGTCACCCAAATGTGAGGAAAATGCGTTTTTTTAGCCAAAATTTGAGGTTTGCAAAGGATTCTGGGTAACAGAACCTGGTCAGAGCCTCACAAGTCACCCCATCTTGGATTCCCCTAGGTCCCTAGTTTTAAAAAATGCACAGGTTTGGTAAGTTTCCCTAGGTGCCGGCTGAGCTAGAGGCCAAAATCCACAGGGAGGCACTTTGCAAAATACAGCTCTGTTTTCTTTCAAAAATTGGGATGTGTCCACGTTGCATTTTGGGGCGTTTCCTGTCACGGGCGCTAGGCCTACCCACACAAGTGAGGTATCATTTTTATCGGGAGACTTGGGGGAACACTGGGTGGAAGGAAATTTGTGGCTCCTCTCAGATTCCAGAACTTTCTGTCACCCAAATGTGAGGAAAATGCGTTTTTTTAGCCAAAATTTGAGGTTTGCAAAGGATTCTGGGTAACAGAACCTGGTCAGAGCCTCACAAGTCACCCCATCCTGGATTCCCCTAGGTCTCTAGTTTTCAAAAATGCACAGGTTTGGTAGGTTTCCCTAGGTGCCGGCTGAGCTAGAGGCCAAAACCTACAGGTAGACACTTTGCAAAAAACAGCTCTGTTTTCTGTGATGTGTCCACGTTGTGTTTTGGGGCATATCTTGTCACGGGCGCTAGGCCTACCCACACAAGTGAGGTATCATTTTTATCGGGAGACTTGGGGGAACGCTGGGTGGAAGGAAATTTGTGTCTCCTCTCAGATTCCAGAACTTTCTGTCACCAAAATGTAAGGAAAATATGTTTTTTAAGCCAAAATTTGAGGTTTGCAAAGGATTCTGGGTAACAGAACCTGATCAGAGCCCCACAAGTCACCCCATCCTGGATTCCCCTAGGTCTCTAGTTTTCAAAAATGCACAGGTTTGGTAGGTTTCCCTAGGTGCCGGCTGAGCTAGAGGCCAAAATCTACAGGTAGGCACTTTGCAAAAAACATCTCTGTTTTCTTTCAAAAAATGGGATGTGTCCACGTTGTGTTTTGGGGCGTCTCCTGTTTCGGCCGCTAGGCCTACCCACACAGGTGAGGTATCATTTTTATCGGGAGACTTGGGGGAACGCTGGGTGGAAGGAAATTTGTGGCTCCTCTCAGATTCCAGAACTTTCTGTCACCCAAATGTGAGGAAAATGCGTTTTTTTAGCCAAAATTTGAGGTTTGCAAAGGATTCTGGGTAACAGAACCTGGTCAGAGCCCCACAAGTCACCCCATCTCGGATTCCCCTAGGTCCTTAGTTTTCAAAAATGCACAGGTTTGGTAGGTTTCCCTATGTGCCGGCTGAGCTAGAGGCCAAAATCCACAGGTAGGCACTTTGCAAAAAACAGCTCTGTTTTCTTTCAAAAAATGGGATGTGTCCACGTTGCATTTTTGGGCGTTTCCTGTCTCGGGCGCTAGGCCTATCCACACAAGTGAGGTATAATTTTTATCGGGAGACTGGGGGAACGCTGGGTGGAAGGAAATTTGTGGCTCCTCTCAGATTCCAGAACTTTCTGTCACCCAAATGTGAGGAAAATGCGTTTTTATAGCCAGAATTTGAGGTTTGCAAAGGATTCTGGGTAACAGAACCTGGTCAGAGCCTCACAAGTCACCCCATTTTGGATTCCGCTAGGTCTCTAGTTTTCAAATATGCACAGGTTTGGTAGGTTTCCCTAGGTCCCGGCTGAGCTAGAGGCCAAAATCTACAGGTAGGCACTTTGCAAAAAACAGCTCTGTTTTCTGTCAAAAAATGGGATGTGCCCACTTTGTGTTTTGGAACATTTCCTGTCGCGGGCGCTAGGACTACCCACACAAGTGAGGTATCATTTTTATCGGGAGACTTGGGGGAACGCTGGATGGAAGGAAATGTGTGGCTCCTCTCAGATTCTAGAACTTTCTGTCACCGAAATGTGAGGAAAATTTGTTTTTTTAACCAAATTTTGAGGTTTGCAAAGGATTCTGGGTAATAAAACCTGGTCAGAGCCCCACAAGTCCCCCCATCTTGGATTCCCCTAGGTCTCTAGTTTTCAAAAATGCACAGGTTTGGTAGGTTTCCCTAGGTGCCGGCTGAGCTAGAGGCCCAAATCTACAGGTAGGCACTTTGCAAAAAACAGCTCTGTTTTCTTTCAAAAAATGGGATGTGTCCACTTTGCATTTTGGGGCGTCTCCTGTCGCGGGCGCTAGGCCTACCACACAAGTGAGCTACCATTTTTATCGGGAGACTTGGGGGAACGCTGGGTGGAAGGAAATTTGAGGCTCCTCTCAGATTCCAGAACTTTCTGTCACCGAAATATGAGGAAAATTGGTTTTTTTAGCCAAATTTTGAGGTTTGCAAAGGATTCTGGGTAATAGAACCGGGTCAGAGCCCCCACAAGTCAACCCATCTTGGATTCCGCTAGGTCTCTAGTTTTCAA
The DNA here is from genome assembly GCF_031143425.1 of Pleurodeles waltl. Classification (NCBI taxonomy): domain Eukaryota; kingdom Metazoa; phylum Chordata; class Amphibia; order Caudata; family Salamandridae; genus Pleurodeles; species Pleurodeles waltl. Next base: position 381,164,551 of record NC_090446.1, read on the forward strand.
AAATGCACAGGTTTGGTAGGTTTCCCTAGGTGCCGGCTGAGCTAGAGGCCCAAATCTACAGGTAGGGACTTTGCAAAAAACAGCTCTGTTTTCTTTTAAAAAATGGGATGTGTCCACGTTGCATTTTGGGGCGTTTCCTGTCGCGGGCGCTAGGCCTACCCACACAAGTAAGGTATAATTTTATCGGGACACTTGGGGGAACGCTGGGTGTAAGGAAATTTGTGGCTCCTCTCAGATTCCAGAACTTTCTGTCACCCAAATGTGAGGAAAATGCGTTTTTTTTTGCCAAAATTTGAGGTTTGCAAAGGATTCTGGGTAACAGAACCTGGTCCGAGCCCCACAAGTCACCCCATCTTTTATTCCCCTAGGTGCCGGCTGAGCTACAGGCCAAAATCTACAGGTAGGCACGTTGCAAAAAACAGCTCTGTTTTCTTTAAAAAAATGGGATGTGTCCACGTTGTGTTTTGGGGCGTCTCCTGTCACGGCCGCTAGGCCTACCCACACAGGTGAGGTATCATTTTTATCGGGAGACTTGGGGTAACGCTGGGTGGAAGGAAATTTGTGGCTCTTCTCAGATTCCAGAACTTTGTGTCACAGAAATGTGAGGAAAATGTGTTTTTTTTAGCCAAAATTTGTTTGCAAAGGATTCTGGGTAACAGAACCTGGTCAGAGCCTCACAAGTCACCCCATCTTGGATTCCCCTAGGTCTCTAGTTTTCAAAAATGCACAGGTTTGGTAGGTTTCCCTAGGTGCTGGCTGAGCTAGAGGCCACAATCTACAGGTAGGCACGTTGCAAAAAACAGCTCTTTTTTCTTTCAAAAAATGGGATGTGTCCACGTTGTGTTTTGGGGCATCTCCTGTCGAGGGCGCTAGGCCTACCCACACAAGTGATGTATCATTTTTATCGGGAGACTTGGGGGAACGCTGAGTGGAAGGAAATTTGTGGCTCCTCTCAGATTTCAGAACTTTCTGTCACTGTTATGTGAGGAAAATGCATTTTTTTAGCTACAATTTGAGGTTTGCAAAGGATTCTGGGTAGCATAACCAGGTCAGAGCCCCACAAGTCACCCCAGCTTGGATTCCCCTAGGTCTCTAGTTTTTAAAAATGCACAGGTTTGGTGGGTTTCCCTAGGTGCCGGCTGAGCTAGAGGCCAAAATCTACAGGTAGGCACTTTGCAAAAAACAGCTCTGTTTTCTGTGATGTGTCCACGTTGTGTTTTGGGGCATATCTTGTCGCGGGCGCTAGGCCTACCCACACAAGTGAGCTACCATTTTTATCGGGAGACTTGGGGGAACGCTGGGTGGAAGGAAATTTCTGGCTCCTCTCAGATTCTAGAACTTTCTGTCACCGAAATGTGAGGAAAATTTGTTTTTTTAGCCAAATTTTGAGGTTTGCAAAGGATTCTGGGTAATAAAACCTGGTCAGAGCCGCACAAGTCACCCCATCTTGGATTTCCCTAGGTCTCTAGTTTTCAAAAATGCACAGGTTTGGTAGGTTTCCCTAGGTGCCGGCTGAGCTAGAGGCCCAAATATACAGGTAGGGACTTTGCAAAAAACAGCTCTGTTTTCTTTTAAAAAATGGGATGTGTCCACGTTGCATTTTGGGGCGTTTCCTGTCGCGGGCGCTAGGCCTACCCACACAAGTAAGGTATCATTTTATCGGGACACTTGGGGGAACGCTGGGTGGAAGGAAATTTGTGGCTCCTCTCAGATTCCAGAACTTTCTGTCACCCAAATGTGAGGAAAATGCGTTTTTTTTGCCAAAATTTGAGGTTTGCAAAGGATTCTGGGTAACAGAACCTGGTCCGAGCCCCACAAGTCACCCCATCTTGGATTCCCCTAGGTGCCGGCTGAGCTAGAGGCCAAAATCTACAGGTAGGCACGTTGCAAAAAACAGCTCTGTTTTCTTTAAAAAAATGGGATGTGTCCACGTTGTGTTTTGGGGCGTCTCCTGTCACGGCCGCTAGGCCTACCCACACAGGTGAGGTATCATTTTTATCGGGAGACTTGGGGTAACGCTGGGTGGAAGGAAATTTGTGGCTCTTCTCAGATTCCAGAACTTTCTGTCACAGAAATGTGAGGAAAATGTGTTTTTTTAGCCAAAATTTGAGGTTTGCAAAGGATTCTGGGTAACAGAACCTGGTCAGAGCCCCACAGGTCACCCCATCTTGGATTCCCCTAGGTCCCTAGTTTTCAAAAATGCCCAGGTTTGGTAGGTTTCCCTAGGTGCCGGCTGAGCTAGAGGCCAAAATCCACAGGTAGGCACTTTGCAAAAAACAGCTCTGTTTTCTTTCAAAAAATGGGATGTGCCCACGTTGCATTTTGGGGCGTTTCCTGTCGCGGGCGCTAGGCCTACCCACACAAGTGAGGTATCATTTTTATCGGGAGACTTGGGGGAACGCTGGGTGGAAGGTTATTTGTGGCTCCTCTCAGATTCCAGAACTTTCTGTCACCCAAATTTGAGGAAAATGCTTTTTTTTAGCCAAAATTTGAGGTTTGCAAAGGATTCTGGGTAACAGAACCTGGTCAGAGCCCCACAAGTCACCCCATCTTGGATTCCCCAAGGTCTCTAGTTTTCAAAAATGCACAGGTTTGGTAGGTTTCCCTAGGTGCCGGCTGAGCTAGAGGTCAAAATCTACAGGTAGGCACTTTGCAAAAAACATCTCTGTTTTCTTTCAAAAAATGGGATGTGTCCACGTTGTGTTTTGGGGCGTCTCCTGTCTCGGCCAATAGGCCTACCCACACAGGTGAGGAATCATTTTTAACGGGAGACTTGGGGGAGCGCTGGGTTGAAGGAAATTTGTGGCTCCTCTCAGATTCCAGAACTTTCTGTCACCGAAATGTGAGGAAAATGTGTTTTTTTAGCCAAATTTTGAGGTTTGCAAAGGATTCTGGGTAACAGAACCTGGTCAGAGCCCCACAAGTCACCCCATCTTTGATTCCCCTAGGTCTCTAGTTTTCAAAAATGCACAGGTTTGGTAGGTTTCCCTAGGTGCCGGCTGAGCTAGAGGCCAAAATCTACAGGTAGGCACTTTGCAAAAAACAGCTCTGTTTTCTTTAAAAAAATGAGATGTGTCCACGTTGCGTTTTGGGGCGTCTCCTGTCGCTGGCGCTAGCCCTACCCACACAAGTGAGGTATCATTTTTATCGGGAGACTTGGGGGAACACTAAGTGGAAGGAAATATGTGGCTCCTCTCAGATTTCAGAACTTTCTGTCACCGAAATGTGAGGAAAATGTTTTTTTATTAGCCAAAATTTGAGGTTTGCAAAGGATTCTGGGTAACAGAACCTGATCAGAGCCCCACAAGTCACCTCATCTTGGATTCCCTTAGGTCTCTAGTTTTCTAAAATGCACAGGTTTGGTAGGTTTCCCTAGGTGCCGGCTGAGCTAGAGGCCAAAATCTACAGGTAGGCACGTTGGAAAGAACAGCTCTGTTTTCTTTAAAAAAAGGGGATTTGTCCACGTTGTGTTTTGGGGCGTCTCCTGTCACGGCCGCTATGCCTACCCACACAGGTGAGGTATCATTTTTATCGGGAGACTTGGGGTAACTCTGGGTGGAAGGAAATTTGTGGCTCCTCTCAGATTCCAGAACTTTCTCTCACAGAAATGTGAGGAAAATGTGTTTTTTTAGCCAAAATTTGAGGTTTGCAAAGGATTCTGGGTAACAGAACCTGGTCAGAGCCCCACAAGTCACCCCATCTTGGATTCCCCTAGGTTCCTAGTTTTCAAAAATGCCCAGGTTTGGTAGGTTTCCCTAGGTGCCGGCTGAGCTAGAGGCCAAAATCCACAGGTAGGCACTTTGCAAAAAACAGCTCTGTTTTCTTTCAAAAAATGGGAAGTGTCCACGTTGCATTTTGGGGCGTTTCCTGTCGCGGGCGCTAGGCCTACCCACACAAGTGAGGTATCATTTTTATCGGGAGACTTGGGAGAACGCTGGGTGGAAGGAAATTTGTGGCTCCTCTCAGATTCCAGAACTTTCTGTCACCCAAATGTGAGGAAAATGCTTTTTTTTAGCCAAAATTTGAGGTTTGCAAAGGATTCTGGGTAACAGAACCTGGTCCGAGCCCCACAAGTCACCCCATCTTGGATTCCCCTAGGTCTCTAGTTTTCAAAAATGCACAGGTTTGGTAGGTTTCCCTAGGTGCCGGCTGAGCTAGAGGCCAAAATCTACAGGTAGGCACTTTGCAAAAAACATCTCTGGTTTCTTCCAAAAAATGGGATGTGTCCACATTGTGTTTTGGGGCGTCTCCTGTCTCGGCCGCTAGGCCTACCCACCCAGGTGAGGAATCATTTTTAACGGGAGACTTGGGGGAACGCTTGGTGGAAGGAAATTTGTAGCTCCTCTCAGATTCCAGAACTTTCTGTCACCCAATAGTGAGGGAAATGCGTTTTTTTAGCCAAAATTAGAGGTTTGCAAAGGATTCTGGGTAACAGAACCTGATCAGAGCCCCACAAGTCACCCTATCTTGGATTCCCCTAGGTCTCTAGTTTTCAAAAATGCACAGGTTTGGTAGGTTTCTCTAGGTGCAGGCTGAGCTAGAGGCCAAAATCTACAGGTAGGCACGTTGCAAAAAACAGCTCTGTTTTCTTTCAAAAAATGGGATGTGTCCACGTTGCGTTTTGGGGCGTCTCTCGTCTCGGCCGCTAGGCCTACCCACACAGGTGAGGTATCATTCTTATCGGGAGATTTGGGGAAACGCTTGGTGGAAGGAAATTTGTGGCTCCTCTCAGATTCCAGAACTCTCTGTCACCGAAATGTGAGGAAAATGTGGTTTTTTTTGCCAAATTTAGAGGTTTGCAAAGGATTCTGGGTAACAGAACCAGGTCAGAGCCCCACAAGTCACCCCTTCTTGGATTCCCCTAGGTCTCTAGTTTTCAAAAATGCACAGGTTTGGTAGGGTTCCCTAGTTGCCGGCTGAGCTAGAGGCCAAAATCTACAGGTAGGCACGTTGCAAAAAACAGCTCTGTTTTCTTTCAAAAAATGGGATGTGTCCACGTTGTGTTTTGGGGCGTCTCCTGTCACGGGCGCTAGGCCTACCCACACAAGTGAGGTATCATTTTTATCGGGAGACTTGGCGGAATGCAGAGTGGAAGGAAATTTGTGGCTCCTCTCAGATTCCAGAACTCTCTGTCACCGAAATGTGAGGAAAATGTGTTTTTTTAGCCAAATTTTGTTTGCAAAGGATTCTGGGTAACAGAACCTGGTCAAAGCCCGACAAGTCACCCCATCTTGGATTCCCCTAGGTCTCTAGTTTTAAAAAATGCACAGGTTTGGTAGGTTTCCCTAGGTGCTGGCTGAGCTAGAGGCCAAAATCTACAGGTAGGCACTTTGCAAAAAACAGCTCTGTTTTCTATCAAAAAATGGGATGTGCCCACTTTGTGTTTTGGGACATTTCCTGTCACGGGCGCTAGGACTACCCACACAAGTGAGGTATCATTTTCATCGGGAGACTTGGGGGAGCGCTGGGTTGAAGGAAATTTGTGGCTCCTCTCAGATTCCAGAACTTTCTGTCACCGAAATGTGAGGAAAATGTGTTTTTTTAGCCAAATTTTGAGGTTTGCAAAGGATTCTGGGTAACAGAACCTGGTCAGAGCCCCACAAGTCACCCCATCTTTGATTCCCCTAGGTCTCTAGTTTTCAAAAATGCACAGGTTTGGTAGGTTTCCCTAGGTGCCGGCTGAGCTAGAGGCCAAAATCTACAGGTAGGCACTTTGCAAAAAACAGCTCTGTTTTCTTTAAAAAAATGAGATGTGTCCACGTTGCGTTTTGGGGCGTCTCCTGTCGCTGGCGCTAGCCCTACCCACACAAGTGAGGTATCATTTTTATCGGGAGACTTGGGGGAACACTAAATGGAAGGAAATATGTGGCTCCTCTCAGATTTCAGAACTTTCTGTCACCGAAATGTGAGGAAAATGTTTTTTTATTAGCCAAAATTTGAGGTTTGCAAAGGATTCTGGGTAACAGAACCTGATCAGAGCCCCACAAGTCACCTCATCTTGGATTCCCTTAGGTCTCTAGTTTTCTAAAATGCACAGGTTTGGTAGGTTTCCCTAGGTGCCGGCTGAGCTAGAGGCCAAAATCTACAGGTAGGCACGTTGGAAAGAACAGCTCTGTTTTCTTTAAAAAAAGGGGATGTGTCCACGTTGTGTTTTGGGGCGTCTCCTGTCACGGCCGCTATGCCTACCCACACAGGTGAGGTATCATTTTTATCGGGAGACTTGGGGTAACTCTGGGTGGAAGGAAATTTGTGGCTCCTCTCAGATTCCAGAACTTTCTCTCACAGAAATGTGAGGAAAATGTGTTTTTTTAGCCAAAATTTGAGGTTTGCAAAGGATTCTGGGTAACAGAACCTGGTCAGAGCCCCACAAGTCACCCCATCTTGGATTCCCCTAGGTTCCTAGTTTTCAAAAATGCCCAGGTTTGGTAGGTTTCCCTAGGTGCCGGCTGAGCTAGAGGCCAAAATCCACAGGTAGGCACTTTGCAAAAAACAGCTCTGTTTTCTTTCAAAAAATGGGAAGTGTCCACGTTGCATTTTGGGGCGTTTCCTGTCGCGGGCGCTAGGCCTACCCACACAAGTGAGGTATCATTTTTATCGGGAGACTTGGGAGAACGCTGGGTGGAAGGAAATTTGTGGCTCCTCTCAGATTCCAGAACTTTCTGTCACCCAAATGTGAGGAAAATGCTTTTTTTTAGCCAAAATTTGAGGTTTGCAAAGGATTCTGGGTAACAGAACCTGGTCCGAGCCCCACAAGTCACCCCATCTTGGATTCCCCTAGGTCTCTAGTTTTCAAAAATGCACAGGTTTGGTAGGTTTCCCTAGGTGCCGGCTGAGCTAGAGGCCAAAATCTACAGGTAGGCACTTTGCAAAAAACATCTCTGGTTTCTTCCAAAAAATGGGATGTGTCCACATTGTGTTTTGGGGCGTCTCCTGTCTCGGCCGCTAGGCCTACCCACCCAGGTGAGGAATCATTTTTAACGGGAGACTTGGGGGAACGCTTGGTGGAAGGAAATTTGTAGCTCCTCTCAGATTCCAGAACTTTCTGTCACCCAATAGTGAGGGAAATGCGTTTTTTTAGCCAAAATTAGAGGTTTGCAAAGGATTCTGGGTAACAGAACCTGATCAGAGCCCCACAAGTCACCCTATCTTGGATTCCCCTAGGTCTCTAGTTTTCAAAAATGCACAGGTTTGGTAGGTTTCTCTAGGTGCAGGCTGAGCTAGAGGCCAAAATCTACAGGTAGGCACGTTGCAAAAAACAGCTCTGTTTTCTTTCAAAAAATGGGATGTGTCCACGTTGCGTTTTGGGGCGTCTCTCGTCTCGGCCGCTAGGCCTACCCACACAGGTGAGGTATCATTCTTATCGGGAGATTTGGGGAAACGCTTGGTGGAAGGAAATTTGTGGCTCCTCTCAGATTCCAGAACTCTCTGTCACCGAAATGTGAGGAAAATGTGGTTTTTTTTGCCAAATTTAGAGGTTTGCAAAGGATTCTGGGTAACAGAACCAGGTCAGAGCCCCACAAGTCACCCCTTCTTGGATTCCCCTAGGTCTCTAGTTTTCAAAAATGCACAGGTTTGGTAGGGTTCCCTAGTTGCCGGCTGAGCTAGAGGCCAAAATCTACAGGTAGGCACGTTGCAAAAAACAGCTCTGTTTTCTTTCAAAAAATGGGATGTGTCCACGTTGTGTTTTGGGGCGTCTCCTGTCACGGGCGCTAGGCCTACCCACACAAGTGAGGTATCATTTTTATCGGGAGACTTGGCGGAATGCAGAGTGGAAGGAAATTTGTGGCTCCTCTCAGATTCCAGAACTCTCTGTCACCGAAATGTGAGGAAAATGTGTTTTTTTAGCCAAATTTTGTTTGCAAAGGATTCTGGGTAACAGAACCTGGTCAAAGCCCGACAAGTCACCCCATCTTGGATTCCCCTAGGTCTCTAGTTTTAAAAAATGCACAGGTTTGGTAGGTTTCCCTAGGTGCTGGCTGAGCTAGAGGCCAAAATCTACAGGTAGGCACTTTGCAAAAAACAGCTCTGTTTTCTATCAAAAAATGGGATGTGCCCACTTTGTGTTTTGGGACATTTCCTGTCACGGGCGCTAGGACTACCCACACAAGTGAGGTATCATTTTCATCGGGAGACTTGGGGGAGCGCTGGGTTGAAGGAAATTTGTGGCTCCTCTCAGATTCCAGAACTTTCTGTCACCGAAATGTGAGGAAAATGTGTTTTTTTAGCCAAATTTTGAGGTTTGCAAAGGATTCTGGGTAACAGAACCTGGTCAGAGCCCCACAAGTCACCCCATCTTTGATTCCCCTAGGTCTCTAGTTTTCAAAAATGCACAGGTTTGGTAGGTTTCCCTAGGTGCCGGCTGAGCTAGAGGCCAAAATCTACAGGTAGGCACTTTGCAAAAAACAGCTCTGTTTTCTTTCAAAAAATGAGATGTGTCCACGTTGCGTTTTGGTGCGTCTCCTGTCGCTGGCGCTAGCCCTACCCACACAAGTGAGGTATCATTTTTATCGGGAGACTTGGGGGAACACTAAGTGGAAGGAAATATGTGGCTCCTCTCAGATTTCAGAACTTTCTGTCACCGAAATGTGAGGAAAATGTTTTTTTATTAGCCAAAATTTGAGGTTTGCAAAGGATTCTGGGTAACAGAACCTGATCAGAGCCCCACAAGTCACCTCATCTTGGATTCCCTTAGGTCTCTAGTTTTCTAAAATGCACAGGTTTGGTAGGTTTCTCTAGGTGCCGGCTGAGCGAGAGGCCAAAATCTACAGGTAGGCACTTTGCAAAAAACATCTCTGGTTTCTTTCAAAAAATGGGATGTGTCCACATTGTGTTTTGGGGCGTCTCCTGTCTCGGCCGCTAGGCCTACCCACCCAGGTGAGGAATCATTTTTAACGGGAGACTTGGGGGAACGCTGGGTGGAAGGAAATTTGTGGCTCCTCTCAGATTCCAGAACTTTCTGTCACCCAATAGTGAGGGAAATGCGTTTTTTTAGCCAAAATTTGAGGTTTGCAAAGGATTCTGGGTAACAGAACCTGGTCAGAGCCCCACAAGACACCCCATCTTGGATTCCCCTAGGTCCCTAGTTTTCAAAAATGCCCAGGTTTGGTAGGTTTCCCTAGGTGCCGGCTGAGCTAGAGGCCAAAATCCACAGGTAGGCACTTTGCAAAAAACAGCTCTGTTTTCTTTCAAAAAATGGGATGTGTCCACGTTGCATTTTGGGGCGTTTCCTGTCGCGGGCGCTAGGCCTACCCACACAAGTGAGGTATCATTTTTATCGGGAGACTTGGGGGAACGCTGGGTGGAAGGAAATTTGTGGCTCCTCTCAGATTCCAGAACTTTCTGTCACCCAAATGTGAGGAAAATGCTTTTTTTTAGCCAAAATTTGAGGTTTGCAAAGGATTCTGGGTAACAGAACCTGGTCCGAGCCCCACAAGTCACCCCATCTTGGATTCCCCTAGGTCTCTAGTTTTCAAAAATGCACAGGTTTGGTAGGTTTCCCTAGGTGCCGGCTGAGCTAGAGGCCAAAATCTACAGGTAGGCACTTTGCAAAAAACATCTCTGGTTTCTTTCAAAAAATGGGATGTGTCCACATTGTGTTTTGGGGCGTCTCCTGTCTCGGCCGCTAGGCCTACCCACCCAGGTGAGGAATCATTTTTAACGGGAGACTTGGGGGAACGCTGGGTGGAAGGAAATTTGTGGCTCCTCTCAGATTTCAGAACTTTCTGTCACCGAAATGTGAGGAAAATGTTTTTTTATTAGCCAAAATTTGAGGTTTGCAAAGGATTCTGGGTAACAGAACCTGATCAGAGCCCCACAAGTCACCTCATCTTGGATTCCCTTAGGTCTCTAGTTTTCTAAAATGCACAGGTTTGGTAGGTTTCTCTAGGTGCCGGCTGAGCGAGAGGCCAAAATCTACAGGTAGGCACGTTGCAAAAAACAGCTCTGTTTTCTTTAAAAAAAGGGGATGTGTCCACGTTGTGTTTTGGGGCGTCTCCTGTCACGGCCGCTATGCCTACCCACACAGGTGAGGTATCATTTTTAACGGGAGACTTGGGGGAACGCTGGGTGGAAGGAAATTTGTGGCTCCTCTCAGATTTCAGAACTTTCTGTCACAGAAATGTGAGGAAAATGTGTTTTTTTAGCCAAAATTTGAGGTTTGCAAAGGATTCTGGGTAACAGAACCTGGTCAGAGCCCCACAAGACACCCCATCTTGGATTCCCCTAGGTCCCTAGTTTTCAAAAATGCCCAGGTTTGGTAGGTTTCCCTAGGTGCCGGCTGAGCTAGAGGCCAAAATCCACAGGTAGGCACTTTGCAAAAAACAGCTCTGTTTTCTTTCAAAAAATGGGATGTGTCCACGTTGCATTTTGGGGCGTTTCCTGTCGCGGGCGCTAGGCCTACCCACACAAGTGAGGTATCATTTTTATCGGGAGACTTGGGGGAACGCTGGGTGGAAGGAAATTTGTGGCTCCTCTCAGATTCCAGAACTTTCTGTCACCCAAATGTGAGGAAAATGCTTTTTTTTAGCCAAAATTTGAGGTTTGCAAAGGATTCTGGGTAACAGAACCTGGTCCGAGCCCCACAAGTCACCCCATCTTGGATTCCCCTGGGTCTCTAGTTTTCAAAAATGCACAGATTTGGTAGGTTTCCCTAGGTGCCGGCTGAGCTAGAGGCCAAAATCTACAGGTAGGCACTTTGCAAAAAACATCTCTGGTTTCTTTCAAAAAATGGGATGTGTCCACATTGTGTTTTGGGGCGTCTCCTGTCTCGGCCGCTAGGCCTACCCACCCAGGTGAGGAATCATTTTTAACGGGAGACTTGGGGGAACGCTGGGTGGAAGGAAATTTGTGGCTCCTCTCAGATTCCAGAACTTTCTGTCACCCAATAGTGAGGGAAATGCGTTTTTTTAGCCAAAATTAGAGGTTTGCAAAGGATTCTGGGTAACAGAACCTGATCAGAGCCCCACAAGTCACCCCATCTTGGATTCCCCTAGGTCTCTAGTTTTCAAAAATGCACAGGTTTGGTAGGTTTCCCTAGGTGCCGGCTGAGCTAGAGGCCAAAATCTACAGGTAGGCACGTTGCAAAAAACAGCTCTGTTTTCTTTCAAAAAATGGGATGTGTCCACGTTGCGTTTTGGGGCGTCTCTTGTCTCGGCCGCTAGGCCTACCCACACAGGTGAGGTATCATTCTTATCGGGAGATTTGGGGGAAACGCTTGGTGGAAGGAAATTTGTGGCTCCTCTCAGATTCCAGAACTCTCTGTCACCGAAATGTGAGGAAAATGTGTTTTATTTTTGCCAAATTTTGAGGTTTGCAAAGGATTCTGGGTAACAGAACCGGGTCAGAGCCCCACAAGTCACCCCTTCTTGGATTCCCCTAGGTCTCTAGTTTTCAAAAATGCACAGGTTTGGTAGGGTTCCCTAGGTGCCGGCTGAGCTAGAGGCCAAAATCTACAGGTAGGCACGTTGCAAAAAACAGCTCTGTTTTCTTTAAAAAAATGGGATGTGTCCACGTTGTGTTTTGGGGCGTCTCCTGTCACGGGCGCTAGGCCTACCCACACAAGTGAGGTATCATTTTTATCGGGAGACTTGGCGGAATGCAGAGTGGAAGGAAATTTGTGGCTCCTCTCAGATTCCAGAACTCTCTGTCACCGAAATGTGAGGAAAATGTGTTTTTTTAGCCAAATTTTGTTTGCAAAGGATTCTGGGTAACAGAACCTGGTCAAAGCCCGACAAGTCACCCCATCTTGGATTCCCCTAGGTCTCTAATTTTCAAAAATGCACAGGTTTGGTAGGTTTCCCTAGGTGCTGGCTGAGCTAGAGGCCAAAATCTACAGGTAGGCACTTTGCAAAAAACAGCTCTGTTTTCTATCAAAAAATGGGATGTGCCCACTTTGTGTTTTGGGACATTTCCTGTCACGGGCGCTAGGACTACCCACACAAGTGAGGTATCATTTTCATCGGGAGACTTGGGGGAGCGCTGGGTTGAAGGAAATTTGTGGCTCCTCTCAGATTCCAGAACTTTCTGTCACCGAAATGTGAGGAAAATGTGTTTTTTTAGCCAAATTTTGAGGTTTGCAAAGGATTCTGGGTAACAGAACCTGGTCAGAGCCCCACAAGTCAACCCATCTTTGATTCCCCTAGGTCTCTAGTTTTCAATAATGCACAGGTTTGGTATGTTTCCCTAGGTGCCGGCTGAGCTAGAGGCCAAAATCTACAGGTAGGCACTTTGCAAAAAACAGCTCTGTTTTCTTTCAAAAAATGAGATGTGTCCACGTTGCGTTTTGGGGCGTCTCCTGTCGCTGGCGCTAGCCCTACCCACACAAGTGAGGTATCATTTTTATCGGGAGACTTGGGGGAACACTAAGTGGAAGGAAATATGTGGCTCCTCTCAGATTTCAGAACTTTCTGTCACCGAAATGTGAGGAAAATGTTTTTTTAATAGCCAAAATTTGAGGTTTGCAAAGGATTCTGGGTAACAGAACCTGATCAGAGCCCCACAAGTCACCTCATCTTGGATTCCCTTAGGTCTCTAGTTTTCTAAAATGCACAGGTTTGGTAGGTTTCCCTAGGTGCCGGCTGAGCTAGAGGCCAAAATCTACAGGTAGGCACGTTGCAAAAAACAGCTCTGTTTTCTTTAAAAAAAGGGGATGTGTCCACGTTGTGTTTTGGGGCGTCTCCTGTCACGGCCTCTATGCCTACCCACACAGGTGAGGTATCATTTTTATCGGGAGACTTGGGGTAACGCTGGGTGGAAGGAAATTTGGGGCTCCTCTCAGATTCCAGAACTTTCTGTCACAGAATTGTGAGGAAAATGTGTTTTTTTTAGCCAAAATTGGAGGTTTGCAAAGGATTCTGGGTAACAGAACCTGGCCAGAGCCCCACAAGTCACCGCATCTTGGATTCCCCTAGGTCTCTAGTTTTCAAAAATGCACAGGTTTGGTAGGTTTCCCTAGGTGCCGGCTGAGCTAGAGGCCAAAATCTACTGGTAGGCACGTTGCAAAAAACAGCTCTGTTTTCTTTCAAAAAATGGGATGTGTCCACGTTGCGTTTTGGGGCGTCTCTTGTCTCGGCCGCTAGGCCTACCCACACAAGTGAGGTATCATTTTTATCAGGAGACTTGGCGGAATGCTGAGTGGAAGGAAATTTGTGGCTCCTCTCAGATTCCAGAACTTTCTGTCACCGAAATGTGAGGAAAATGTGTTTTTTTAGCCAAATTTTGAGGTTTGCAAAGGATTCTGGGTAACAGAACCTGGTCAGAGCCCCACAAGTCACCCCATCTTGGATTCCCCTAGGTCTCTAGTTTTCAAAAATGCACAGGTTTGGTAGGTTTCCCTAGGTGCCGGCTGAGCTAGAGGCCAAAATCTACAGGTAGGCACTTTGCAAAAAACATCTCTGGTTTCTTTAAAAAAATGGGATGTGTCCACGTTGTGTTTTGGGGCGTCTCCTGTCTCGGCCGCTAGGCCTACCCACACAGGTGATGAATCATTTTTAACGGGAGACTTGGGGGAACGCTGGGTGGAAGGAAATTTGTGGCTCCTCTCAGATTCCAGAACTTTCTGTCACCCAAATGTGAGGGAAATGCGTTTTTTTAGCCAAAATTTGAGGTTTGCAAAGGATTCTGGGTAACAGAACCTGATCAGAGCCCCACAAGTCACCCCATCTTGGATTCCCCTAGGTCTCTAGTTTTCAAAAATGCACAGGTTTGGTAGGTTTCCCTAGGTGCCGGCTGAGCTAGAGGCCAAAATCTACAGGTAGGCACGTTGCAAAAAACAGCTCTGTTTTCTTTCAAAAAATGGGATGTGTCCACGTTGCGTTTTGGGGCGTCTCTTGTCTCGGCCGCTAGGCCTACCCACACAGGTGAGGTATCATTCTTATCGGGAGATTTGGGGAAACGCTTGGTGGAAGGAAATTTGTGGCTCCTCTCAGATTCCAGAACTCTCTGTCACCGAAATGTGAGGAAAATGTGTTTTTTTTTGCCAAATTTTGAGGTTTGCAAAGGATTCTGGGTAACAGAACCGGGTCAGAGCCCCACAAGTCACCCCTTCTTGGATTCCCCTAGGTCTCTAGTTTTAAAAAATGCACAGGTTTGGTAGGGTTCCCTAGGTGCCGGCTGAGCTAGAGGCCAAAATCTACAGGTAAGCACGTTGCAAAAAACAGCTCTGTTTTCTTTCAAAAAATGGGATGTGTCCACGTTGTGTTTTGGGGCGTCTCCTGTCACGGGCGCTAGGCCTACCCACACAAGTGAGGTATCATTTTTATCGGGAGACTTGGCGGAATGCAGAGTGGAAGGAAATTTGTGGCTCCTCTCAGATTCCAGAACTCTCTGTCACCGAAATGTGAGGAAAATGTGTTTTATTAGCCAAATTTTGTTTGCAATGGATTCTGGGTAACAGAACCTGGTCAAAGCCCGACAAGTCACCCTATCTTGGATTCCCTTAGGTCTCTAGTTTTCAAAAATGCACAGGTTTGGTAGGTTTCCCTAGGTGCTGGCTGAGCTAGAGGCCAAAATCTACAGGTAAGCACTTTGCAAAAAACAGCTGTTTTCTATCAAAAAATGGGATGTGCCCACTTTGTGTTTTGGGACATTTCCTGTCACGGGCGCTAGGACAACCCACACAAGTGAGGTATCATTTTCATCGTGAGACTTGGGGGAGTGCTGGGTTGAAGGACATTTTTGGCTCCTCTCAGATTCCAGAACTTTCTGTCACCGAAATGAGAGGAAAATGTGTTTTTTTTAGCCAAAATTGGAGGATTGCAAAGGATTCTGGGTAACAGAACCTGGCCAGAGCCCCACAAGTCACCCCATCTTGGATTCCCCTAGGTCTCTAGTTTTCAAAAATGCACAGGTTTGGTAGGTTTCCCTAGGTGCCGGCTGAGCTAGAGGCCAAAATCTACTGGTAGGCACGTTGCAAAAAACAGCTCTGTTTTCTTTCAAAAAATGGGATGTGTCCACGTTGCGTTTTGGGGCGTCTCTTGTCTCGGCCGCTAGGCCTACCCACACAAGTGAGGTATCATTTTTATCAGGAGACTTGGCGGAATGCTGAGTGGAAGGAAATTTGTGGCTCCTCTCAGATTCCAGAACTTTCTGTCACCGAAATGTGAGGAAAATTTGTTTTTTTAGCCAAATTTTGAGGTTTGCAAAGGATTCTGGGTAACAGAACCTGGTCAGAGCCCCACAAGTCACCCCATATTGGATTCCCCTAGGTCTCTAGTTTTCAAAAATGCACAGGTTTGGTAGGTTTCCCTAGGTGCCGGCTGAGCTAGAGGCCAAAATCTACAGGTAGGCACTTTGCAAAAAACATCTCTGGTTTCTTTAAAAAAATGGGATGTGTCCACGTTGTGTTTTGGGGCGTCTCCTGTCTCGGCCGCTAGGCCTACCCACACAGGTGATGAATCATTTTTAACGGGAGACTTGGGGGAACGCTGGGTGGAAGGAAATTTGTGGCTCCTCTCAGATTCCAGAACTTTCTGTCACCCAAATGTGAGCGAAATGCGTTTTTTTAGCCAAAATTTGAGGTTTGCAAAGGATTCTGGGTAACAGAACCTGATCAGAGCCCCACAAGTCACCCCATCTTGGATTCCCCTAGGTCTCTAGTTTTCAAAAATGCACAGGTTTGGTAGGTTTCCCTAGGTGCCGGCTGAGCTAGAGGCCAAAATCTACAGGTAGGCACGTTGCAAAAAACAGCTCTGTTTTCTTTCAAAAAATGGGATGTGTCCACGTTGCGTTTTGGGGCGTCTCTTGTCTCGGCCGCTAGGCCTACCCACACAGGTGAGGTATCATTCTTATCGGGAGATTTGGGGAAACGCTTGGTGGAAGGAAATTTGTGACTCCTCTCAGATTCCAGAACTCTCTGTCACCGAAATGTGAGGAAAATGTGTTTTTTTTTGCCAAATTTTGAGGTTTGCAAAGGATTCTGGGTAACAGAACCGGGTCAGAGCCCCACAAGTCACCCCTTCTTGGATTCCCCTAGGTCTCTAGTTTTAAAAAATGCACAGGTTTGGTAGGGTTCCCTAGGTGCCGGCTGAGCTAGAGGCCAAAATCTACAGGTAAGCACGTTGCAAAAAACAGCTCTGTTTTCTTTCAAAAAATGGGATGTGTCCACGTTGTGTTTTGGGGCGTCTCCTGTCACGGGCGCTAGGCCTACCCACACAAGTGAGGTATCATTTTTATCGGGAGACTTGGCGGAATGCAGAGTGGAAGGAAATTTGTGGCTCCTCTCAGATTCCAGAACTCTCTGTCACCGAAATGTGAGGAAAATGTGTTTTATTAGCCACATTTTGTTTGCAATGGATTCTGGGTAACAGAACCTGGTCAAAGCCCGACAAGTCACCCTATCTTGGATTCCCTTAGGTCTCTAGTTTTCAAAAATGCACAGGTTTGGTAGGTTTCCCTAGGTGCTGGCTGAGCTAGAGGCCAAAATCTACAGGTAAGCACTTTGCAAAAAACAGCTGTTTTCTATAAAAAAATGGGATGTGCCCACTTTGTGTTTTGGGACATTTCCTGTCACGGGCGCTAGGACTACCCACACAAGTGAGGTATCATTTTCATCGGGAGACTTGGGGGAGTGCTGGGTTGAAGGACATTTTTGGCTCCTCTCAGATTCCAGAACTTTCTGTCACCGAAATGAGAGGAAAATGTGTTTTTTTAGCCAAATTTTGAGGTTTGGAAAGGATTCTGGGTAACAGAACCTGTTCAGAGCCCCACAAGTCACCCCATCTTGGATTCCCCTAGGTCTCTAGTTTTCAATAATGCACAGGTTTGGTAGGTTTCCCTAGGTGCCGGCTGAGCTAGAGGCCAAAATCTACAGGTAGGCACTTTGCAAAAAACAGCTCTGTTTTCTTTCAAAAAATTAGATGTGTCCACGTTGCGTTTTGGGGCGTCTCCTGTCGCTGGCGCTAGACCTACCCACACAAGTGAGGTATCATTTTTATCGGGAGACTTAGGGAAACGCTAAGTGGAAGGAAATTTGTGGCTCCTCTCAGATTTCAGAACTTTCTGTCACCGAAATGTGAGGAAAATGCGTTTTTTTAGCTAAAATTTGAGGTTTGCAAAGGATTCTGGGTAACAGAACCTGATCAGAGCCCCACAAGTCACCCCATCTTGGATTCCCCTAGGTCTCTAGTTTTCAAAAATGCACAGGTTTGGTAGGTTTCCCTAGGTGCCGGCTGAGCTAGAGGCCAAAATCTACAGGTAGGCACGTTGCAAAAAACAGCTCTGTTTTCTTTCAAAAAATGGGATGTGTCCACGTTGCGTTTTGGGGCGTCTCTTGTCTCGGCCGCTAGGCCTACCCACACAGGTGAGGTATCATTCTTATCGGGAGATTTGGGGAAACGCTTGGTGGAAGGAAATTTGTGACTCCTCTCAGATTCCAGAACTCTCTGTCACCGAAATGTGAGGAAAATGTGGTTTTTTTTGCCAAATTTTGAGGTTTGCAAAGGATTCTGGGTAACAGAACCGGGTCAGAGCCCCACAAGTCACCCCTTCTTGGATTCCCCTAGGTCTCTAGTTTTAAAAAATGCACAGGTTTGGTAGGGTTCCCTAGGTGCCGGCTGAGCTAGAGGCCAAAATCTACAGGTAAGCACGTTGCAAAAAACAGCTCTGTTTTCTTTCAAAAAATGGGATGTGTCCACGTTGTGTTTTGGGGCGTCTCCTGTCACGGGCGCTAGGCCTACCCACACAAGTGAGGTATCATTTTTATCGGGAGACTTGGCGGAATGCAGAGTGGAAGTAAATTTGTGGCTCCTCTCAGATTCCAGAACTCTCTGTCACCGAAATGTGAGGAAAATGTGTTTTATTAGCCACATTTTGTTTGCAATGGATTCTGGGTAACAGAACCTGGTCAAAGCCCGACAAGTCACCCTATCTTGGATTCCCTTAGGTCTCTAGTTTTCAAAAATGCACAGGTTTGGTAGGTTTCCCTAGGTGCTGGCTGAGCTAGAGGCCAAAATCTACAGGTAAGCACTTTGCAAAAAACAGCTGTTTTCTATAAAAAAATGGGATGTGCCCACTTTGTGTTTTGGGACATTTCCTGTCACGGGCGCTAGGACTACCCACACAAGTGAGGTATCATTTTCATCGGGAGACTTGGGGGAGTGCTGGGTTGAAGGACATTTTTGGCTCCTCTCAGATTCCAGAACTTTCTGTCACCGAAATGAGAGGAAAATGTGTTTTTTTAGCCAAATTTTGAGGTTTGGAAAGGATTCTGGGTAACAGAACCTGTTCAGAGCCCCACAAGTCACCCCATCTTGGATTCCCCTAGGTCTCTAGTTTTAAATAATGCACAGGTTTGGTAGGTTTCCCTAGGTGCCGGCTGAGCTAGAGGCCAAAATCTACAGGTAGGCACTTTGCAAAAAACAGCTCTGTTTTCTTTCAAAAAATTAGATGTGTCCACGTTGCGTTTTGGGGCGTCTCCTGTCGCTGGCGCTAGACCTACCCACACAAGTGAGGTATCATTTTTATCGGGAGACTTGGGGAAACGCTAAGTGGAAGGAAATTTGTGGCTCCTCTCAGATTTCAGAACTTTCTGTCACCGAAATGAGAGGAAAATGCGTTTTTTTTAGCTAAAATTTGAGGTTTGCAAAGGATTCTGGGTAACAGAACCTGGTCAGAGCCCCACAAGTCACCCCATCTTGGATTCCCCTAGATCTCTAGTTTTCAAAAATGCACAGGTTTGGTAGGTTTCCCTAGGTGCCGGCTGAGCTAGAGGCCAAAACCTACAGGTAGTACTTTGCAAAAAACAGCTCTGTTTTCTGTGATGTGTCCACGTTGTGTTTTGGGGCATATCTTGTCGCGGGCGCTAGGCCTACCCACACAAGTGAGCTACCATTTTTATCGGGAGACTTGGGGGAACGCTGGGTGGAAGGAAATTTGTGGCTCCTCTCAGATTCCAGAACTTTCTGTCACAGAAATGAGAGGAAAATGTGTTTTTTTTAGCCAAATTTTGAGGTTTGCAAAGGATTTCTGGGTAATAGAACCGGGTCAGAGCCCCACAAGTCACCCCATCTTGGATTCCCCTAGGTCTCTAGTTTTCAAAAATGCACAGGTTTGGTAGGTTTCCCTAGGTGCCGCCTGAGCTAGAGGCCAAAATCTAAAGGTAGGCACTTTGCAAAAAACAGCTCTGTTTTCTTTTAAAAAATGGGATGTGTCCACGTTGCGTCTTGGGGCATCTCCTGTTGCGGGCGCTAGGCCTACCCACACAAGTGAGGTATCATTTTTATCGGGAGACTTGGGGGAACGCTGGGTGGAAGGAAATTTGTGGCTCCTCTCAGATTCTAGAACTTTCTGTCACCGAAATGTTAGGAAAATATGTTTTTTTAGCCAAATTTTGAGGTTTGCAAAGGATTCTGGGTAACAGAACCTGGTCAGAGCCGCACAAGTCACCCCATCTTGGATTTCCCTAGGTCTCTAGTTTAAAAAAATGCACAGGTTTGGTTGGTTTCCCTAGGTGCCGGCTGAGCTAGAGGCCAAAATCCACAGGTAGGCACTTTGCAAAAAACAGCTCTGTTTTCTTTCAAAAAATGGGATGTGTCCACGTTGCATTTTGGGGCGTTGCCTGTTGCGGGCGCTAGGCCTACCCACACAAGTGAGGTATCATTTTTATCGGGAGACTTGGGGGAACGCTGGGTGGAAGGAAATTTGTGGCTCCTCTCAGATTCCAGAACTTTCTGTCACCCAAATGTGAGGAAAATGTTTTTTTATTAGCCAAAATTTGAGGTTTGCAAAGGATTCTGGGTAACAGAACCTGATCAGAGCCCCACAAGTCACCCCATCTTGGATTCCCCTAGGTCTCTAGTTTTCTAAAATGCAGAGGTTTGGTAGGTTTCCCTAGGTGCCGGCTGAGCTAGAGGCCAAAATCTACAGGTAGGCAAGTTGCAAAAAACAGCTCTGTTTTCTTTAAAAAAATGGGATGTGTCCACGTTGTGTTTTGGGGCGTCTCCTGTCACGGCCGCTAGGCCTACCCACACAAGTGAGGTATCATTTTTATCGGGAGACTTGGGGGAACGCTGGGTGGAAGGAAATTTGTGGCTCCTCTCAGATTCCAGAACTTTCTGTCACCCAAATGTGAGGAAAATGCGTTTTTTTAGCCAAAATTTGAGGTTTGCAAAGGATTCTGGGTAACAGAACCTGATCAGAGCCCCACAAGTCACCCCATCCTGGATTCCCCTAGGTCTCTAGTTTTCAAAAATGCACAGGTTTGGTAGGTTTCCCTAGGTGCCGGCTGAGGCCAAAATCTACAGGTAGGCACTTTGCAAAAAAACATCTCTGTTTTCTTTCAAAAAATGGGATGTGTCCACGTTGTGTTTTGGGGCGTCTCCTGTTTCGGCCGCTAGGCCTACCCACACAGGTGAGGTATCATTTTTATCGGGAGACTTGGGGGAACGCTGGGTGGAAGGAAATTTGTGGCTCCTCTCAGATTCCAGAACTTTCTGTCACCCAAATGTGAGGAAAATGCGTTTTTTTTTGCCAAAATTTGAGGTTTGCAAAGGATTCTGGGTAACAGAACCTGGTCAGAGCCTCACAAGTCACCCCATCTTGGATTCCCCTAGGTCTCTAGTTTAAAAAAATGCACAGGTTTGGTAGGTTTCCATAGGTGCCGGCTGAGCTAGAGGCCAAAACCTACAGGTAGACACTTTGCAAAAAAAAGCTCTGTTTTCTGTGATGTGTCCACGTTGTGTTTTGGGGCATATCTTGTCGCGGGCGCTAGGCCTACCCACACAAGTGAGCTACCATTTTTATCGGGAGACTTGGGGGTATGCTGGGTGGAAGGAAATTTGTGGCTCCTCTCAGATTCCAGAACTTTCTGTCACCCAAATGTGAGGAAAATGTGTTTTTTTTTAGCCAAATTTTGAGGTTTGCAAAGGATTCTGGGTAATAGAACCGGGTCAGAGCCCCACAAGTCACCCCATCTTGGATTCCCCTAGGTCTCTAGTTTTCAAAAATACACAGGTTTGGTAGGTTTCCCTAGGTGCCGGCTGAGCTAGAGGCCAAAATCTAAAGGTAGGCACTTTGCAAAAAACAGCTCTGTTTTCTTTTAAAAAATGTGATGTGTCCACGTTGCATTTTTGGGCGTTTCCTGTCGCGGGCGCTAGGCCTATCCACACAAGTGAGGTATCATTTTTATCGGGAGACTTGGGGAAACGCTGGGTGGAAGGAAATTTGTGGCTCCTCTCAGATTCCAGAACTTTCTGTCACCCAAATGTGAGGAAAATGCATTTTTTAAGCCAAAATTTGAGGTTTGCAAAGGATTCTGGGTAACAGAACCTGGTCAGAGCCTCACAAGTCACCCCATCTTGGATTCCCCTAGGTCTCTAGTTTTCAAAAATGCACAGATTTGGTAGGTTTCCCTAGGTGCCGGCTAAAGTAGAGGCCAAAATCTACAGGTAGACACTTTGCAAAAAACAGCTCTGTTTTCTGTGATGTGTCCACGTTGTGTTTTGGGGCATATCTTGTCGCGGGCGCTAGGCCTACCCACACAAGTGAGCTACCATTTTTATCGGGAGACTTGGGGGAACACTGGGTGGAAGGAAATTTGTGGCTCCTCTCAGATTCCACAACTTTCTGAAACTGAAATGTTAGGAAAATATGTTTTTTTAGCCAAATTTTGAGGTTTGCAAAGGATTCTGGGTAACAGAACATGGTCAGAGCCGCACAAGTCAACCCATCTTGGATTCCCCTAGGTCTCTTGTTTTAAAAACTGCACAGGTTTGGTAGGTTTCCCTAGGTGCCGGCTGAGCTAGAGGCCAAAATCTACAGGTAGGCACTTTGCAAAAAACAGCTCTGTTTTCTGTGATGTGTCCACGTTGTGTTTTGGGGCATATCTTGTCGCGGGCGCTAGGCCTACCCACACAAGTGAGCTACCATTTTTATCGGGAGACTTGGGGGAACGCTGGGTCGAAGGAAATTTGTGGCTCCTCTCAGATTCCAGAACTTTCTGTCACCGAAATGTGAGGAAAATGTGTTTTTTTAGCCAAATTTTGAGGTTTGCAAAGGATTCTGGGTAATAGAACCGGGTCAGAGCCCACCAAGTCAACCCATCTTGGATTCCGCTAGGTCGCTAGTTTTCAAAAATGCACAGGTTTGGTAGGTTTCCCTAGGTGCTGGCTGAGCTAGAGGCCCAAATCTACAGGTAGGCACTTTGCAAAAAACAACTCTGTTTTCTTTTAAAAAATGGGATGTGTCTACGTTGCGTTTTGGGGCGTCTCCTGTCGCGGGCGCTAGGCCTACCCACACAAGTGAGGTATCATTTTTATCGGGAGACTTGGGGGAACGCTGGGTGGAAGGACATTTGTGGCTCCTCTCAGATTCCAGAACTTTCTGTCACCGAAATGTTAGGAAAATACGTTTTTTTAGCCTAATTTTGAGGTTTGCAAAGCATTCTGGGTAACAGAACCTGGTCAGAGCCGCACAAGTCACCCCATCTTGGATTTCCCTAGGTGTCTAGTTTAAAAAAATGCACAGGTTTGGTAGGTTTCCCTAGGTGCCGGCTGAGCTAGATGCCAAAATCCACAGGTAGGCACTTTGCAAAAAACAGCTCTGTTTTCTTTCAAAAAATGGGATGTGTCCACGTTGTATTTTGGGGTGTTTCCTGTCGCGGGCGCTAGGCCTACCCACACAAGTAAGGTATAATTTTTATCGGGAGACTTGGGGGAACGCTGGGTGGAAGGAAATTTGTGGCTCCTCTCAGATTCCAGAACTTTCTGTCACCCAAATGTGAGGAAAATGCGTTTTTTAGCCAAAATTTGAGGTTTGCAAAGGATTCTGGGTAACAGAACCTGGTCAGAGCCCCACAAGTCACCCCATCTTGGATTCCCCTAGGTCTCTAGTTTTAAAAAATGCACAGGTTTGGTAGGTTTCCCTAGGTGCCGGCTGAGCTAGAGGCCAAAATCTACAGGTAGGCACTTCGCAAAAAACATCTCTGTTTTCTTTCAAAAAATGGGATGTGTCCACGTTGTGTTTTGGGGCGCCTCCTCTTTCGGCCGCTAGGCCTACCCACACAGGTGAGGTATAATTTTTATCGGGAGACTTGGGGGAACGCTGGGTGGAAGGAAATTTGTGGCTCCTCTCAGATTCCAGAACTTTCTGTCACCGAAATGTTAGGAAAATATGTTTTTTTAGCCAAATTTTGAGGTTTGCAAAGGATTCTGGGTAACAGAACCTGGTCAGAGCCGCACAAGTCACCCCATCTTGGATTTCCCTAGGTCTCTAGTTTTAAAAAATGCACAGGTTTGGTTGATTTCCCTAGGTGCCGGCTGAGCTAGAGGCCAAAATCCACAGGTAGGCACTTTGCAAAAAACAGCTCTGTTTTCTTTAAAAAAATGGGATGTGTCCACGTTGCATTTTGGGGCGTTTCCTGTCGCGGGCACTAGGCCTACCCACACAAGTGAGGTATCATTTTTATCGGGAGACTTGGGGGAACGCTGGGTGGAAGGAAATTTGTGGCTCCTCTCAGATTCCAGAACTTTCTGTCACCCAAATGTGAGGAAAATGCGTTTTTTAGCCAAAATTTGAGGTTTGCAAAGGATTCTGGGTAACAGAACCTGATCAGAGCCCCACAAGTCACCCCATCCTGGATTCCCCTACGTCTCTAGTTTTCAAAAATGCACAGGTTTGGTAGGTTTCCCAAGGTGCCGGCTGAGCTAGAGGCCAAAATCTACAGGTAGGTACTTCGCAAAAAACATCTGTGTTTTCTTTCAAAAAATGGGATGTGTCCACGTTGTGTTTTGGGGCGTTTCCTGTTTCGGCCGCTAGGCCTACCCACACAGGTGAGGTATCATTTTTATCGGGAGACTTGGGGGAACGCTGGGTGGAAGGAAATTTGTGGCTGCTCTCAGATTCCAGAACTTTCTGTCACCCAAATGTGAGGAAAATGCATTTTTTAAGCCAAAATTTGAGGTTTGCAAAGGATTCTGGGTAACAGAACCTGGTCAGAGCCTCACAAGTCACCCCATCTTGGATTCCCCTAGGTCTCTAGTTTTCAAAAATGCACAGGTTTGGTAGGTTTCCCTAGGTGCCGGTTAAAGTAGAGGCCAAAATCTACAGGTAGACACTTTGCAAAAAACAGCTCTGTTTTCTGTGATGTGTCCACGTTGTGTTTTGGGGCATATCTTGTCACGGGCGCTAGGCCTACCCACACAAGTGAGCTACCATTTTTATCGGGAGACTTGGGGGAACGCTGGGTCGAAGGAAATTTGTGGCTCCTCTCAGATTCCAGAACTTTCTGTCACCGAAATGTGAAGAAAATGTGTTTTTTTAGCCAAATTTTGAGGTTTGCAAAGGATTCTGGGTAATAGAACCGGGTCAGAGCCCCACAAGTCAACCCATCTTGGATTCCGCTAGGTCGCTAGTTTTCAAAAATGCACAGGTTTGGTAGGTTTCCCTATGTGCTGGCTGAGCTAGAGGCCCAAATCTACAGGTAGGCACTTTGCTAAAAACAACTCTGTTTTCTTTTAAAAAATGGGATGTGTCTACGTTGCGTTTTGGGGCGTCTCCTGTCGCGGGCGCTAGGCCTACCCACACAAGTGAGGTATCATTTTTATCGGGAGACTTGGGGGAACGCTGGGTGGAAGGAAATGTGTGGCTCCTCTCAGATTCCAGAACTTTCTGTCACCGAAATGTTAGGAAAATATGTTTTTTTAGCCAAATTTTGAGGTTTGCAAAGGATTCTGGGTAACAGAACCTGGTCAGAGCCGCACAAGTCACCCCATCTTGGATTTCCCTAGGTGTCTAGTTTAAAAAAATGCACAGGTTTGGTAGGTTTCCCTAGGTGCCGGCTGAGCTAGAGGCCAAAATCCACAGGTAGGCACTTTGCAAAAAACAGCTCTGTTTTCTTTCAAAAAATGGGATGTGTCCACGTTGCATTTTGGGGCGTTTCCTGTCGCGGGCGCTAGGCCTACCCACACAAGTAAGGTATAATTTTTATCAGGAGACTTGGGGGAATGCTGGGTGGAAGGAAATTTGTGGCTCCTCTCAGATTCCTTAACTTTCTGTCACCCAAATGTGAGGAAAATGCGTTTTTTAGCCAAAATTTGAGGTTTGCGAAGGATTCTGGGTAACAGAACCTGGTCAGAGCCCCACAAGTCACCCCATCTTGGATTCCCCTAGGTCTCTAATTTTCAAAAATGCACAGGTTTGGTAGGTTTCCCTAGGTGCCGGCTGAGCTAGAGGCCAAAATCTACAGGTAGGCACTTCGCAAAAAACATCTCTGTTTTCTTTAAAAAAATGGGATGTGTCCACGTTGTGTTTTGGGGCGCCTCCTCTTTCGGCCGCTAGGCCTACCCACACAGGTGAGGTATAATTTTCATCGGGAGACTTGGGGGAACGCTGGGTGGAAGGAAATTTGTGGCTCCTCTCAGATTCCAGAACTTTCTGTCACCGAAATGTTAGGAAAATATGTTTTTTTAGCCAAATTTTGAGGTTTGCAAAGGATTCTGGGTAACAGAACCTGGTCAGAGCCGCACAAGTCACCCCATCTTGGATTTCCCTAGGTCTCTAGTTTTAAAAAATGCACAGGTTTGGTTGATTTCCCTAGGTGCCGGCTGAGCTAGAGGCCAAAATCCACAGGTAGGCACTTTGCAAAAAACAGCTCTGTTTTCTTAAAAAAAATGGGATGTGTCCACGTTGCATTTTGGGGCGTTTCCTGTCGCGGGCGCTAGGCCTACCCACACAAGTGAGGTATCATTTTTATCGGGAGACTTGGGGGAACGCTGGGTGGAAGGAAATTTGTGGCTCCTCTCAGATTCCAGAACTTTCTGTCACCCAAATGTGAGGAAAATGCGTTTTTTTTGCCAAAATTTGAGGTTTGCAAAGGATTCTGGGTAACAGAACCTGGTCAGAGCCTCACAAGTCACCCCATCTTGGATTCCCCTAGGTCTCTAGTTTAAAAAAATGCACAGGTTTGGTAGGTTTCCATAGGTGCCGGCTGAGCTAGAGGCCAAAACCTACAGGTAGACACTTTGCAAAAAAAAGCTCTGTTTTCTGTGATGTGTCCACGTTGTGTTTTGGGGCATATCTTGTCGCGGGCGCTAGGCCTACCCACACAAGTGAGCTACCATTTTTATCGGGAGACTTGGGGGTATGCTGGGTGGAAGGAAATTTGTGGCTCCTCTCAGATTCCAGAACTTTCTGTCACCCAAATGTGAGGAAAATGTGTTTTTTTTAGCCAAATTTTGAGGTTTGCAAAGGATTCTGGGTAATAGAACCGGGTCAGAGCCCCACAAGTCACCCCATCTTGGATTCCCCTAGGTCTCTAGTTTTCAAAAATACACAGGTTTGGTAGGTTTCCCTAGGTGCCGGCTGAGCTAGAGGCCAAAATCTAAAGGTAGGCACTTTGCAAAAAACAGCTCTGTTTTCTTTTAAAAAATGTGATGTGTCCACGTTGCATTTTTGGGCGTTTCCTGTCGCGGGCGCTAGGCCTATCCACACAAGTGAGGTATCATTTTTATCGGGAGACTTGGGGAAACGCTGGGTGGAAGGAAATTTGTGGCTCCTCTCAGATTCCAGAACTTTCTGTCACCCAAATGTGAGGAAAATGCATTTTTTAAGCCAAAATTTGAGGTTTGCAAAGGATTCTGGGTAACAGAACCTGGTCAGAGCCTCACAAGTCACCCCATCTTGGATTCCCCTAGGTCTCTAGTTTTCAAAAATGCACAGATTTGGTAGGTTTCCCTAGGTGCCGGCTAAAGTAGAGGCCAAAATCTACAGGTAGACACTTTGCAAAAAACAGCTCTGTTTTCTGTGATGTGTCCACGTTGTGTTTTGGGGCATATCTTGTCGCGGGCGCTAGGCCTACCCACACAAGTGAGCTACCATTTTTATCGGGAGACTTGGGGGAACACTGGGTGGAAGGAAATTTGTGGCTCCTCTCAGATTCCACAACTTTCTGAAACTGAAATGTTAGGAAAATATGTTTTTTTAGCCAAATTTTGAGGTTTGCAAAGGATTCTGGGTAACAGAACATGGTCAGAGCCGCACAAGTCAACCCATCTTGGATTCCCCTAGGTCTCTTGTTTTAAAAACTGCACAGGTTTGGTAGGTTTCCCTAGGTGCCGGCTGAGCTAGAGGCCAAAATCTACAGGTAGGCACTTTGCAAAAAACAGCTCTGTTTTCTGTGATGTGTCCACGTTGTGTTTTGGGGCATATCTTGTCGCGGGCGCTAGGCCTACCCACACAAGTGAGCTACCATTTTTATCGGGAGACTTGGGGGAACGCTGGGTCGAAGGAAATTTGTGGCTCCTCTCAGATTCCAGAACTTTCTGTCACCGAAATGTGAGGAAAATGTGTTTTTTTAGCCAAATTTTGAGGTTTGCAAAGGATTCTGGGTAATAGAACCGGGTCAGAGCCCACCAAGTCAACCCATCTTGGATTCCGCTAGGTCGCTAGTTTTCAAAAATGCACAGGTTTGGTAGGTTTCCCTAGGTGCTGGCTGAGCTAGAGGCCCAAATCTACAGGTAGGCACTTTGCAAAAAACAACTCTGTTTTCTTTTAAAAAATGGGATGTGTCTACGTTGCGTTTTGGGGCGTCTCCTGTCGCGGGCGCTAGGCCTACCCACACAAGTGAGGTATCATTTTTATCGGGAGACTTGGGGGAACGCTGGGTGGAAGGACATTTGTGGCTCCTCTCAGATTCCAGAACTTTCTGTCACCGAAATGTTAGGAAAATACGTTTTTTTAGCCTAATTTTGAGGTTTGCAAAGCATTCTGGGTAACAGAACCTGGTCAGAGCCGCACAAGTCACCCCATCTTGGATTTCCCTAGGTGTCTAGTTTAAAAAAATGCACAGGTTTGGTAGGTTTCCCTAGGTGCCGGCTGAGCTAGATGCCAAAATCCACAGGTAGGCACTTTGCAAAAAACAGCTCTGTTTTCTTTCAAAAAATGGGATGTGTCCACGTTGTATTTTGGGGCGTTTCCTGTCGCGGGCGCTAGGCCTACCCACACAAGTAAGGTATAATTTTTATCGGGAGACTTGGGGGAACGCTGGGTGGAAGGAAATTTGTGGCTCCTCTCAGATTCCAGAACTTTCTGTCACCCAAATGTGAGGAAAATGCGTTTTTTAGCCAAAATTTGAGGTTTGCAAAGGATTCTGGGTAACAGAACCTGGTCAGAGCCCCACAAGTCACCCCATCTTGGATTCCCCTAGGTCTCTAGTTTAAAAAAATGCACAGGTTTGGTAGGTTTCCCTAGGTGCCGGCTGAGCTAGAGGCCAAAATCTACAGGTAGGCACTTCGCAAAAAACATCTCTGTTTTCTTTCAAAAAATGGGATGTGTCCACGTTGTGTTTTGGGGCGCCTCCTCTTTCGGCCGATAGGCCTACCCACACAGGTGAGGTATAATTTTTATCGGGAGACTTGGGGGAACGCTGGGTGGAAGGAAATTTGTGGCTCCTCTCAGATTCCAGAACTTTCTGTCACCGAAATGTTAGGAAAATATGTTTTTTTAGCCAAATTTTGAGGTTTGCAAAGGATTCTGGGTAACAGAACCTGGTCAGAGCCGCACAAGTCACCCCATCTTGGATTTCCCTAGGTCTCTAGTTTTAAAAAATGCACAGGTTTGGTTGATTTCCCTAGGTGCCGGCTGAGCTAGAGGCCAAAATCCACAGGTAGGCACTTTGCAAAAAACAGCTCTGTTTTCTTTAAAAAAATGGGATGTGTCCACGTTGCATTTTGGGGCGTTTCCTGTCGCGGGCACTAGGCCTACCCACACAAGTGAGGTATCATTTTTATCGGGAGACTTGGGGGAACGCTGGGTGGAAGGAAATTTGTGGCTCCTCTCAGATTCCAGAACTTTCTGTCACCCAAATGTGAGGAAAATGCGTTTTTTAGCCAAAATTTGAGGTTTGCAAAGGATTCTGGGTAACAGAACCTGATCAGAGCCCCACAAGTCACCCCATCCTGGATTCCCCTACGTCTCTAGTTTTCAAAAATGCACAGGTTTGGTAGGTTTCCCAAGGTGCCGGCTGAGCTAGAGGCCAAAATCTACAGGTAGGTACTTCGCAAAAAACATCTGTGTTTTCTTTCTAAAAATGGGATGTGTCCACGTTGTGTTTTGGGGCGTTTCCTGTTTCGGCCGCTAGGCCTACCCACACAGGTGAGGTATCATTTTTATCGGGAGACTTGGGGGAACGCTGGGTGGAAGGAAATTTGTGGCTGCTCTCAGATTCCAGAACTTTCTGTCACCCAAATGTGAGGAAAATGCATTTTTTAAGCCAAAATTTGAGGTTTGCAAAGGATTCTGGGTAACAGAACCTGGTCAGAGCCTCACAAGTCACCCCATCTTGGATTCCCCTAGGTCTCTAGTTTTCAAAAATGCACAGGTTTGGTAGGTTTCCCTAGGTGCCGGCTAAAGTAGAGGCCAAAATCTACAGGTAGACACTTTGCAAAAAACAGCTCTGTTTTCTGTGATGTGTCCACGTTGTGTTTTGGGGCATATCTTGTCACGGGCGCTAGGCCTACCCACACAAGTGAGCTACCATTTTTATCGGGAGACTTGGGGGAACGCTGGGTCGAAGGAAATTTGTGGCTCCTCTCAGATTCCAGAACTTTCTGTCACCGAAATGTGAGGAAAATGTGTTTTTTTAGCCAAATTTTGAGGTTTGCAAAGGATTCTGGGTAATAGAACCGGGTCAGAGCCCCACAAGTCAACCCATCTTGGATTCCGCTAGGTCGCTAGTTTTCAAAAATGCACAGGTTTGGTAGGTTTCCCTATGTGCTGGCTGAGCTAGAGGCCCAAATCTACAGGTAGGCACTTTGCTAAAAACAACTCTGTTTTCTTTTAAAAAATGGGATGTGTCTACGTTGCGTTTTGGGGCGTCTCCTGTCGCGGGCGCTAGGCCTACCCACACAAGTGAGGTATCATTTTTATCGGGAGACTTGGGGGAACGCTGGGTGGAAGGAAATTTGTGGCTCCTCTCAGATTCCAGAACTTTCTGTCACCGAAATGTTAGGAAAATATGTTTTTTTAGCCAAATTTTGAGGTTTGCAAAGGATTCTGGGTAACAGAACCTGGTCAGAGCCGCACAAGTCACCCCATCTTGGATTTCCCTAGGTGTCTAGTTTAAAAAAATGCACAGGTTTGGTAGGTTTCCCTAGGTGCCGGCTGAGCTAGAGGCCAAAATCCACAGGTAGGCACTTTGCAAAAAACAGCTCTGTTTTCTTTCAAAAAATGGGATGTGTCCACGTTGCATTTTGGGGCGTTTCCTGTCGCGGGCGCTAGGCCTACCCACACAAGTAAGGTATAATTTTTATCAGGAGACTTGGGGGAATGCTGGGTGGAAGGAAATTTGTGGCTACTCTCAGATTCCTTAACTTTCTGTCACCCAAATGTGAGGAAAATGCGTTTTTTAGCCAAAATTTGAGGTTTGCGAAGGATTCTGGGTAACAGAACCTGGTCAGAGCCCCACAAGTCACCCCATCTTGGATTCCCCTAGGTCTCTAATTTTCAAAAATGCACAGGTTTGGTAGGTTTCCCTAGGTGCCGGCTGAGCTAGAGGCCAAAATCTACAGGTAGGCACTTCGCAAAAAACATCTCTGTTTTCTTTAAAAAAATGGGATGTGTCCACGTTGTGTTTTGGGGCGCCTCCTCTTTCGGCCGCTAGGCCTACCCACACAGGTGAGGTATAATTTTCATCGGGAGACTTGGGGGAACGCTGGGTGGAAGGAAATTTGTGGCTCCTCTCAGATTCCAGAACTTTCTGTCACCGAAATGTTAGGAAAATATGTTTTTTTAGCCAAATTTTGAGGTTTGCAAAGGATTCTGGGTAACAGAACCTGGTCAGAGCCGCACAAGTCACCCCATCTTGGATTTCCCTAGGTCTCTAGTTTTAAAAAATGCACAGGTTTGGTTGATTTCCCTAGGTGCCGGCTGAGCTAGAGGCCAAAATCCACAGGTAGGCACTTTGCAAAAAACAGCTCTGTTTTCTTAAAAAAAATGGGATGTGTCCACGTTGCATTTTGGGGCGTTTCCTGTCGCGGGCGCTAGGCCTACCCACACAAGTGAGGTATCATTTTTATCGGGAGACTTGGGGGAACGCTGGGTGGAAGGAAATTTGTGGCTCCTCTCAGATTCCAGAACTTTCTGTCACCCAAATGTGAGGAAAATGCGTTTTTTAGCCAAAATTTGAGGTTTGCAAAGGATTCTGGGTAACAGAACCTGATCAGAGCCCCACAAGTCACCCCATCCTGGATTCCCCTACGTCTCTAGTTTTCGAAAATGCACAGGTTTGGTAGGTTTCCCTAGGTGCCGGCTGAGCTAGAGGCCAAAATCTACAGGTAGGTACTTTGCAAAAAACATCTCTGTTTTCTTTCAAAAAATGGGATGTGTCCACGTTGTGTTTTGGGGCGTCTCCTGTTTCGGCCGCTACGCCTACCCACACAGGTGAGGTATCATTTTTATCGGGAGACTTGGGGGAACGCTGGGTGGAAGGAAATTTGTGGCTCCTCTCAGATTCCAGAACTTTCTGTCACCCAAATGTGAGGAAAATGCGTTTTTTTAGCCAAAATTTGAGGTTTGCAAAGGATTCTGGGTAACAGAACCTGGTCAGAGCCCCACAAGTCACCCCATCTTGTATTCCCCTAGGTCCCTAGTTTTAAAAAATGCACAGGTTTTGTAGGTTTCCCTAGGTGCCGGCTGAGCTAGAGGCCAAAATCCACAGGTAGGCACTTTGCAAAAAACAGCTCTGTTTTCTTTCAAAAAATGTGATGTGTCCACGTTGCATTTTTGGGCGTTTCCTGTCGCGGGCGCTAGGCCTATCCACACAAGTGAGGTATCATTTTTATCGGGAGACTTGGGGGAACGCTGGGTGGAAGGAAATTTGTGGCTCCTCTCAGATTCCAGAACTTTCTGTCACCCAAATGTGAGGAAAATGCATTTTTTAAGCCAAAATTTGAGGTTTGCAAAGGATTCTGGGTAACAGAACCTGGTCAGAGCCTCACAAGTCACCCCATCTTGGATTCCCCTAGGTCTCTAGTTTTCAGAAAGTCACAGGTTTGGTAGGTTTCCCTAGGTGCCGGCTAAAGTAGATGCCAAAATCTACAGGTAGACACTTTGCAAAAAACAGCTCTGTTTTCTGTGATGTGTCCACGTTGTGTTTTGGGGCATATCTTGTCGCGGGCGCTAGGCCTACCCACACAAGTGAGCTACCATTTTTATCGGGAGACTTGGGGGAACACTGGGTGGAAGGAAATTTGTGGCTCCTCTCAGATTCCACAACTTTCTGTCACCGAAATGTTAGGAAAATATGTTTTTTTAGCCAAATTTTGAGGTTTGCAAAGGATTCTGGGTAACAGAACATGGTCAGAGCCGCACAAGTCAACCCATATTGGATTCCCCTAGTTCTCTTGTTTTAAAAACTGCACAGGTTTGGTAGGTTTCCCTAGGTGCCGGCTGAGCTAGAGGCCCAAATCTACAGGTAGGCACTTTGCAAAAAACAGCTCTGTTTTCTGTGATGTGTCCACATTGTGTTTTGGGGCATATCTTGTCGCGGGCGCTAGGCCTACCCACACAGGTGAGGTATCATTCTTATCGGGAGATTTGGGGAAACGCTTGGTGGAAGGAAATTTGTGGCTCCTCTCAGATTCCAGAACTCTCTGTCACCGAAATGTGAGGAAAATGTGTTTTTGTTTGCCAAATTTTGAGGTTTGCAAAGGATTCTGGGTAACAGAACCGGGTCAGAGCCCCACAAGTCACCCCTTCTTGGATTCCCCTAGGTCTCTAGTTTTCAAAAATGCACAGGTTTGGTAGGGTTCCCTAGGTGCCGGCTGAGCTAGAGGCCAAAATCTACAGGTAGGCACTTTGCAAAAAACAGCTCTGTTTTCTTTCAAAAAATGGGATGTGTCCACGTTGTGTTTTGGGGCATCTCCTGTCACGGGCGCTAGGCCTACCCACACAAGTGAGGTATCATTTTTATCGGGAGACTTGGCGGAATGCAGAGTGGAAGGAAATTTGTGGCTCCTCTCAGATTCCAGAACTCTCTGTCACCGAAATGTGAGGAAAATGTGTTTTTTTAGCCAAATTTTGTTTGCAATGGATTCTGGGTAACAGAACCTGGTCAAAGCCCGACAAGTCACCCCATCTTGGATTCCCCTAGGTCTCTAGTTTTCAAAAATGCACAGGTTTGGTAGGTTTCCCTAGGTGCTGGCTGAGCTAGAGGCCAAAATCTACAGGTAGGCACTTTGCAAAAAACAGCTCTGTTTTCTATCAAAAAATGGGATGTGCCTACTTTGTGTTTTGGGACATTTCCTGTCACGGGCGCTAGGACTACCCACACAAGTGAGGTATCATTTTCATCGGGAGACTTGAGGGAGTGCTGGGTTGAAGGACATTTTTGGCTCCTCTCAGATTCCAGAACTTTCTGTCACCGAAATGAGAGGAAAATGTGTTTTTTTAGCCAAATTTTGAGGTTTGCAAAGGATTCTGGGTAACAGAACCTGTTCAGAGCCCCACAAGTCACCCATCTTGGATTCCCCTAGGTCTCTAGTTTTCAATAATGCACAGGTTTGGTAGGTTTCCCTAGGTGCCGGCTGAGCTAGAGGCCAAAATCTACAGGTAGGCACTTTGCAAAAAACAGCTCTGTTTTCTTTCAAAAAATGAGATGTGTCCACATTGCGTTTTGGGGCGTCTCCTGTCGCTGGCGCTAGACCTACCCACACAAGTGAGGTATCATTTTTATCGGGAGACTTGTGGAAACGCTAAGTGGAAGGAAATTTGTGGCTCCTCTCAGATTTCAGAACTTTCTGTCACCGAAATGTGAGGAAAATGCGTTTTTTTAGCTAAAATTTGAGGTTTGCAAAGTATTCTGGGTAACAGAACCTGGTCAGAGCCCCACAAGTCACCCCATCTTGGATTCCCCTAGGTCTCTAGTTTTCAAAAATGCACAGGTTTGGTAGGTTTCCCTAGGTGCCAGCTGAGCTAGAGGCCAAAACCTACAGGTAGACACTTTGCAAAAAACAGCTCTGTTTTCTGTGATGTGTCCACGTTGTGTTTTGGGGCATATCTTGTCGCGGGCGCTAGGCCTACCCACACAAGTGAGCTACCATTTTTATCGGGAGACTTGGGGGAACACTGGGTGGAAGGAAATTTGTGGCTCCTCTCAGATTCCAGAACTTTCTGTCACCGAAATGTGTGGAAAATGTGTTTTTTTTAGCCAAATTTTGAGGTTTGCAAAGGATTCTGGGTAATAGAACCGGGTCAGAGCCCCACAAGTCACCCATCTTGGATTCCCCTAGGTCTCTAGTTTTCAAAAATGCACAGGTTTGGTAGGTTTCCCTAGGTACCGGCTGAGCTAGAGGCCAAAATCTAAAGGTAGGCACTTTGCAAAAAAACAGCTCTGTTTTCTTTTAAAAAATGGGATGTGTCCACGTTGCGTTTTAGGGCATCTCCTGTTGCGGGCGCTAGGCCTACCCACACAAGTGAGGTATCATTTTTATCGGGAGACTTGGGGGAACGCTGGGTGGAAGGAAATTTGTGGCTCCTCTCAGATTCCAGAACTTTCAGTCACCGAAATGTGAGGAAAATATGTTTTTTTAGCCAAATTTTGAGGTTTGCAAAGGATTCTGGGTAACAGAACCTGGTCAGAGCCGCACAAGTCACCCCATGTTGGATTTCCCTAGGTCTCTAGTTTTAAAAAATGCACAGGTTTGGTTGGTTTCCCTAGGTGCCGGCTGAGCTAGAGGCCAAAATCCACAGGTAGGCACTTTGCAAAAAACAGCTCTGTTTTCTTTCAAAAAATGGGATGTGTCCACGTTGCATTTTGGGGCGTTGCCTGTCGCGGGCGCTAGGCCTACCCACACAAGTGAGGTATCATTTTTATCGGGAGACTTGGGGGAACGCTGGGTGGAAGGAAATTTGTGGCTCCTCTCAGATTCCAGAACTTTCTGTCACCCAAATGTGAGGAAAATGTTTTTTTATTAGCCAAAATTTGAGGTTTGAAAAGGATTCTGGGTAACAGAACCTGATCAGAGCCCCACAAGTCACCCCATCTTGGATTCCCCTAGGTCTCTAGTTTTCTAAAATGCACAGGTTTGGTAGGTTTCCCTAGGTGCCGGCTGAGCTAGAGGCCAAAATCTACAGGTAGGCACGTTGCAAAAAACAGCTCTGTTTTCTTTAAAAAAATGGGATGTGTCCACGTTGTGTTTTGGGGCGTCTCCTGTCACGGCCGCTAGGCCTACCCACACAAGTGAGGTATCATTTTTATCGGGAGACTTGGGGGAACGCTGGGTGGAAGGAAATTTGTGGCTCCTCTCAGATTCCAGAACTTTCTGTCACCCAAATGTGAGGAAAATGCGTTTTTTTAGCCAAAATTTGAGGTTTGCAAAGGATTCTGGGTAACAGAACCTGATCAGAGCCCCACAAGTCACCCCATCCTGGATTCCCCTAGGTCTCTAGTTTTAAAAAATGCACAGGTTTGGTAGGTTTCCCTAGGTGCCGGCTGAGGCCAAAATCTACAGGTAGGCACTTTGCAAAAAAACATCTCTGTTTTCTTTCAAAAAAATGGGATGTGTCCACGTTGTGTTTTGGGGCGTCTCCTGTTTCGGCCGCTAGGCCTACCCACACAGGTGAGGTATCATTTTTATCGGGAGACTTGGGGGAACGCTGGGTGGAAGGAAATTTGTGGCTCCTCTCAGATTCCAGAACTTTCTGTCAACCAAATGTGAGGAAAATGTGTTTTTTTAGCCAAAATTTGAGGTTTGCAAAGGATTCTGGGTAACAGAACCTGGTCAGAGCCCCACAAGTCACCCCATCTTGGATTCCCCTAGGTCCGTAGTTTTAAAAAATGCACAGGTTTGGTAGGTTTCCCTAGGTGCCGGCTGAGCTAGAGGCCAAAATCCACAGGTAGGCACTTTGCAAAAAACAGCTCTGTTTTCTTTCAAAAAATGGGATGTGTCCACGTTGAATTTTGGGGCGTTTCCTGTCGCGGGCGCTAGGCCTACCCACCCAAGTGATGTATCATTTTTATCGGGAGACTTGGGGAAACGCTGGGTGGAAGGAAATTTGTTGCTCCTCTCAGATTCCAGAACTTTCTGTCACCCAAATGTGAGGAAAATGCGTTTTTTTAGCCAAAATTTGAGGTTTGCAAAGGATTCTGGGTAACAGAACCTGGTCAGAGCCTCACAAGTCACCCCATCTTGGATTCCCCTAGGTCTCTAGTTTTAAAAAATGCACAGGTTTGGTAGGTTTCCCTAGGTGCCGGCTGAG
Organism: Pleurodeles waltl; assembly: GCF_031143425.1. Taxonomy (NCBI): domain Eukaryota; kingdom Metazoa; phylum Chordata; class Amphibia; order Caudata; family Salamandridae; genus Pleurodeles; species Pleurodeles waltl. The sequence continues at coordinate 381,200,737 of NC_090446.1, forward strand.
CTAGAGGCCAAAACCTACAGGTAGACACTTTGCAAAAAAAAGCTCTGTTTTCTGTGATGTGTCCACGTTGTGTTTTGGGGCATATATTGTCGCGGGCGCTAGGCCTACCCACACAAGTGAGCTACCATTTTTATCGGGAGACTTGGGGGTATGCTGGGTGGAAGGAAATTTGTGGCTCCTCTCAGATTCCAGAACTTTCTGTCACCCAAATGTGAGGAAAATGTGTTTTTTTTAGCCAAATTTTGAGGTTTGCAAAGGATTCTGGGTAATAGAACCGGGTCAGAGCCCCACAAGTCACCCCATCTTGGATTCCCCTAGGTCTCTAGTTTTCAAAAATACACAGGTTTGGTAGGTTTCCCTAGGTGCCGGCTGAGCTAGAGGCCAAAATCTAAAGGTAGGCACTTTGCAAAAAACAGCTCTGTTTTCTTTTAAAAAATGGGATGTGTCTAGGTTGCGTTTTGGGGCGTCTACTGTTGCGGGCGCTAGGCCTACCCACACAAGTGAGGTATCATTTTTATCGGGAGACTTGGGGGAACGCTGGATGGAAGGAAATTTGTGGCTCCTCTCAGATTCCAGAACTTTCTGTCACCGAAATGTTAGGAAAATATGTTTTTTTAGCCAAATTTTGAGGTTTGCAAAGGATTCTGGGTAACAGAACCTGGTCAGAGCCGCACAAGTCACCCCATCTTGGATTTCCCTAGGTCTCTAGTTTTAAAAAATGCACAGGGTTTGGTTGGTTTCCCTAGGTGCCAGCTGAGCTAGAGGCCAAAATCCACAGGTAGGCACTCTGCAAAAAACAGCTCTGTTTTCTTTAAAAAAATGGGATGTGTCCACGTTGCATTTTGGGGCGTTTCCTGTCGCGGGCGCTAGGCCTACCCACACAAGTGAGGTATCATTTTTATCGGGAGACTTGGGGGAACGCTGGGTGGAAGGAAATTTGTGGCTCCTCTCAGATTCCAGAACTTTCTGTCACCGAAATGTTAGGAAAATATGTTTTTTTAGCCAAATTTTGAGGTTTGCAAAGGATTCTGGGTAACAGAACCTGGTCAGAGCCGCACAAGTCACCCCATCTTGGATTTCCCTAGGTCTCTAGTTTTAAAAAATGCACAGGTTTGATTGATTTCCCTAGGTGCCGGCTGAGCTAGAGGCCAAAATCCACAGGTAGGCACTTTGCAAAAAACAGCTCTGTTTTCTTTAAAAAAATGGGATGTGTCCACGTTGCATTTTGGGGCGTTTCCTGTCGCGGGCGCTAGGCCTACCCACACAAGTGAGGTATCATTTTTATCGGGAGACTTGGGGGAACGCTGGGTGGAAGGAAATTTGTGGCTCCTCTCAGATTCCAGAACTTTCTGTCACCCAAATGTGAGGAAAATGCGTTTTTTTAGCCAAAATTTGAGGTTTGCAAAGGATTCTGGGTAACAGAACCTGGTCAGAGCCCCACAAGTCACCCCATCTTGGATTCCCCTAGGTCCCTAGTTTTATAAAATGCACAGGTTTGGTAGGTTTCCCTAGGTGCCGGCTGAGGTAGAGGCCAAAATCCACAGGTAGGCACTTTGCAAAAAACAGCTCTGTTTTCTTTCAAAAAATGTGATGTGTCCACGTTGCATTTTTGGGCGTTTCCTGTCGCGGGCGCTAGGCCTATCCACACAAGTGAGGTATCATTTTTATCGGGAGACTTGGGGGAACGCTGGGTGGAAGGAAATTTGTGGCTCCTCTCAGATTCCAGAACTTTCTGTCACCCAAATGTGAGGAAAATGCATTTTTTAAGCCAAAATTTGAGGTTTGCAAAGGATTCTGGGTAACAGAACCTGGTCAGAGCCTCACAAGTCACCCCATCTTGGATTCCCCTAGGTCTCTAGTTTTCAGAAAGTCACAGGTTTGGTAGGTTTCCCTAGGTGCCGGCTAAAGTAGATGCCAAAATCTACAGGTAGACACTTTGCAAAAAACAGCTCTGTTTTCTGTGATGTGTCCACGTTGTGTTTTGGGGCATATCTTGTCGCGGGCGCTAGGCCTACCCACACAAGTGAGCTACCATTTTTAACGGGAGACTTGGGGGAACACTGGGTGGAAGGAAATTTGTGGCTCCTCTCAGATTCCACAACTTTCTGTCACCGAAATGTTAGGAAAATATGTTTTTTTAGCCAAATTTTGAGGTTTGCAAAGGATTCTGGGTAACAGAACATGGTCAGAGCCGCACAAGTCAACCCATATTGGATTCCCCTAGTTCTCTTGTTTTAAAAACTGCACAGGTTTGGTAGGTTTCCCTAGGTGCCGGCTGAGCTAGAGGCCCAAATCTACAGGTAGGCACTTTGCAAAAAACAGCTCTGTTTTCTGTGATGTGTCCACATTGTGTTTTGGGGCATATCTTGTCGCGGGCGCTAGGCCTACCCACACAGGTGAGGTATCATTCTTATCGGGAGATTTGGGGAAACGCTTGGTGGAAGGAAATTTGTGGCTCCTCTCAGATTCCAGAACTCTCTGTCACCGAAATGTGAGGAAAATGTGTTTTTGTTTGCCAAATTTTGAGGTTTGCAAAGGATTCTGGGTAACAGAACCGGGTCAGAGCCCCACAAGTCACCCCTTCTTGGATTCCCCTAGGTCTCTAGTTTTCAAAAATGCACAGGTTTGGTAGGGTTCCCTAGGTGCCGGCTGAGCTAGAGGCCAAAATCTACAGGTAGGCACTTTGCAAAAAACAGCTCTGTTTTCTTTCAAAAAATGGGATGTGTCCACGTTGTGTTTTGGGGCATCTCCTGTCACGGGCGCTAGGCCTACCCACACAAGTGAGGTATCATTTTTATCGGGAGACTTGGCGGAATGCAGAGTGGAAGGAAATTTGTGGCTCCTCTCAGATTCCAGAACTCTCTGTCACCGAAATGTGAGGAAAATGTGTTTTTTTAGCCAAATTTTGTTTGCAATGGATTCTGGGTAACAGAACCTGGTCAAAGCCCGACAAGTCACCCCATCTTGGATTCCCCTAGGTCTCTAGTTTTCAAAAATGCACAGGTTTGGTAGGTTTCCCTAGGTGCTGGCTGAGCTAGAGGCCAAAATCTACAGGTAGGCACTTTGCAAAAAACAGCTCTGTTTTCTATCAAAAAATGGGATGTGCCTACTTTGTGTTTTGGGACATTTCCTGTCACGGGCGCTAGGACTACCCACACAAGTGAGGTATCATTTTCATCGGGAGACTTGAGGGAGTGCTGGGTTGAAGGACATTTTTGGCTCCTCTCAGATTCCAGAACTTTCTGTCACCGAAATGAGAGGAAAATGTGTTTTTTTAGCCAAATTTTGAGGTTTGCAAAGGATTCTGGGTAACAGAACCTGTTCAGAGCCCCACAAGTCACCCATCTTGGATTCCCCTAGGTCTCTAGTTTTCAATAATGCACAGGTTTGGTAGGTTTCCCTAGGTGCCGGCTGAGCTAGAGGCCAAAATCTACAGGTAGGCACTTTGCAAAAAACAGCTCTGTTTTCTTTCAAAAAATGAGATGTGTCCACATTGCGTTTTGGGGCGTCTCCTGTCGCTGGCGCTAGACCTACCCACACAAGTGAGGTATCATTTTTATCGGGAGACTTGTGGAAACGCTAAGTGGAAGGAAATTTGTGGCTCCTCTCAGATTTCAGAACTTTCTGTCACCGAAATGTGAGGAAAATGCGTTTTTTTAGCTAAAATTTGAGGTTTGCAAAGTATTCTGGGTAACAGAACCTGGTCAGAGCCCCACAAGTCACCCCATCTTGGATTCCCCTAGGTCTCTAGTTTTCAAAAATGCACAGGTTTGGTAGGTTTCCCTAGGTGCCAGCTGAGCTAGAGGCCAAAACCTACAGGTAGACACTTTGCAAAAAACAGCTCTGTTTTCTGTGATGTGTCCACGTTGTGTTTTGGGGCATATCTTGTCGCGGGCGCTAGGCCTACCCACACAAGTGAGCTACCATTTTTATCGGGAGACTTGGGGGAACACTGGGTGGAAGGAAATTTGTGGCTCCTCTCAGATTCCAGAACTTTCTGTCACCGAAATGTGAGGAAAATGTGTTTTTTTTAGCCAAATTTTGAGGTTTGCAAAGGATTCTGGGTAATAGAACCGGGTCAGAGCCCCACAAGTCACCCATCTTGGATTCCCCTAGGTCTCTAGTTTTCAAAAATGCACAGGTTTGGTAGGTTTCCCTAGGTACCGGCTGAGCTAGAGGCCAAAATCTAAAGGTAGGCACTTTGCAAAAAAACAGCTCTGTTTTCTTTTAAAAAATGGGATGTGTCCACGTTGCGTTTTAGGGCATCTCCTGTTGCGGGCGCTAGGCCTACCCACACAAGTGAGGTATCATTTTTATCGGGAGACTTGGGGGAACGCTGGGTGGAAGGAAATTTGTGGCTCCTCTCAGATTCCAGAACTTTCAGTCACCGAAATGTGAGGAAAATATGTTTTTTTAGCCAAATTTTGAGGTTTGCAAAGGATTCTGGGTAACAGAACCTGGTCAGAGCCGCACAAGTCACCCCATCTTGGATTTCCCTAGGTCTCTAGTTTTAAAAAATGCACAGGTTTGGTTGGTTTCCCTAGGTGCCGGCTGAGCTAGAGGCCAAAATCCACAGGTAGGCACTTTGCAAAAAACAGCTCTGTTTTCTTTCAAAAAATGGGATGTGTCCACGTTGCATTTTGGGGCGTTGCCTGTCGCGGGCGCTAGGCCTACCCACACAAGTGAGGTATCATTTTTATCGGGAGACTTGGGGGAACGCTGGGTGGAAGGAAATTTGTGGCTCCTCTCAGATTCCAGAACTTTCTGTCACCCAAATGTGAGGAAAATGTTTTTTTATTAGCCAAAATTTGAGGTTTGCAAAGGATTCTGGGTAACAGAACCTGATCAGAGCCCCACAAGTCACCCCATCTTGGATTCCCCTAGGTCTCTAGTTTTCAAAAATGCACAGGTTTGGTAGGTTTCCCTAGGTGCCGGCTGAGCTAGAGGCCAAAATCTACAGGTAGGCACGTTGCAAAAAACAGCTCTGTTTTCTTTAAAAAAATGGGATGTGTCCACGTTGTGTTTTGGGGCGTCTCCTGTCACGGCCGCTAGGCCTACCCACACAAGTGAGGTATCATTTTTATCGGGAGACTTGGGGGAACGCTGGGTGGAAGGAAATTTGTGGCTCCTCTCAGATTCCAGAACTTTCTGTCACCCAAATGTGAGGAAAATGCGTTTTTTTAGCCAAAATTTGAGGTTTGCAAAGGATTCTGGGTAACAGAACCTGATCAGAGCCCCACAAGTCACCCCATCCTGGATTCCCCTAGGTCTCTAGTTTTAAAAAATGCACAGGTTTGGTAGGTTTCCCTAGGTGCCGGCTGAGGCCAAAATCTACAGGTAGGCACTTTGCAAAAAAACATCTCTGTTTTCTTTCAAAAAAATGGGATGTGTCCACGTTGTGTTTTGGGGCGTCTCCTGTTTCGGCCGCTAGGCCTACCCACACAGGTGAGGTATCATTTTTATCGGGAGACTTGGGGGAACGCTGGGTGGATGGAAATTTGTGGCTCCTCTCAGATTCCAGAACTTTCTGTCAACCAAATGTGAGGAAAATGTGTTTTTTTAGCCAAAATTTGAGGTTTGCAAAGGATTCTGGGTAACAGAACCTGGTCAGAGCCCCACAAGTCACCCCATCTTGGATTCCCCTAGGTCCGTAGTTTTAAAAAATGCACAGGTTTGGTAGGTTTCCCTAGGTGCCGGCTGAGCTAGAGGCCAAAATCCACAGGTAGGCACTTTGCAAAAAACAGCTCTGTTTTCTTTCAAAAAATGGGATGTGTCCACGTTGAATTTTGGGGCGTTTCCTGTCGCGGGCGCTAGGCCTACCCACCCAAGTGATGTATCATTTTTATCGGGAGACTTGGGGAAACGCTGGGTGGAAGGAAATTTGTTGCTCCTCTCAGATTCCAGAACTTTCTGTCACCCAAATGTGAGGAAAATGCGTTTTTTTAGCCAAAATTTGAGGTTTGCAAAGGATTCTGGGTAACAGAACCTGGTCAGAGCCTCACAAGTCACCCCATCTTGGATTCCCCTAGGTCTCTAGTTTTAAAAAATGCACAGGTTTGGTAGGTTTCCCTAGGTGCCGGCTGAGCTAGAGGCCAAAACCTACAGGTAGACACTTTGCAAAAAAAAGCTCTGTTTTCTGTGATGTGTCCACGTTGTGTTTTGGGGCATATATTGTCGCGGGCGCTAGGCCTACCCACACAAGTGAGCTACCATTTTTATCGGGAGACTTGGGGGTATGCTGGGTGGAAGGAAATTTGTGGCTCCTCTCAGATTCCAGAACTTTCTGTCACCCAAATGTGAGGAAAATGTGTTTTTTTTAGCCAAATTTTGAGGTTTGCAAAGGATTCTGGGTAATAGAACCGGGTCAGAGCCCCACAAGTCACCCCATCTTGGATTCCCCTAGGTCTCTAGTTTTCAAAAATACACAGGTTTGGTAGGTTTCCCTAGGTGCCGGCTGAGCTAGAGGCCAAAATCTAAAGGTAGGCACTTTGCAAAAAACAGCTCTGTTTTCTTTTAAAAAATGGGATGTGTCTAGGTTGCGTTTTGGGGCGTCTACTGTTGCGGGCGCTAGGCCTACCCACACAAGTGAGGTATCATTTTTATCGGGAGACTTGGGGGAACGCTGGATGGAAGGAAATTTGTGGCTCCTCTCAGATTCCAGAACTTTCTGTCACCGAAATGTTAGGAAAATATGTTTTTTTAGCCAAATTTTGAGGTTTGCAAAGGATTCTGGGTAACAGAACCTGGTCAGAGCCGCACAAGTCACCCCATCTTGGATTTCCCTAGGTCTCTAGTTTTAAAAAATGCACAGGGTTTGGTTGGTTTCCCTAGGTGCCAGCTGAGCTAGAGGCCAAAATCCACAGGTAGGCACTCTGCAAAAAACAGCTCTGTTTTCTTTAAAAAAATGGGATGTGTCCACGTTGCATTTTGGGGCGTTTCCTGTCGCGGGCGCTAGGCCTACCCACACAAGTGAGGTATCATTTTTATCGGGAGACTTGGGGGAACGCTGGGTGGAAGGAAATTTGTGGCTCCTCTCAGATTCCAGAACTTTCTGTCACCGAAATGTTAGGAAAATATGTTTTTTTAGCCAAATTTTGAGGTTTGCAAAGGATTCTGGGTAACAGAACCTGGTCAGAGCCGCACAAGTCACCCCATCTTGGATTTCCCTAGGTCTCTAGTTTTAAAAAATGCACAGGTTTGATTGATTTCCCTAGGTGCCGGCTGAGCTAGAGGCCAAAATCCACAGGTAGGCACTTTGCAAAAAACAGCTCTGTTTTCTTTAAAAAAATGGGATGTGTCCACGTTGCATTTTGGGGCGTTTCCTGTCGCGGGCGCTAGGCCTACCCACACAAGTGAGGTATCATTTTTATCGGGAGACTTGGGGGAACGCTGGGTGGAAGGAAATTTGTGGCTCCTCTCAGATTCCAGAACTTTCTGTCACCCAAATGTGAGGAAAATGCGTTTTTTTAGCCAAAATTTGAGGTTTGCAAAGGATTCTGGGTAACAGAACCTGATCAGAGCCCCACAAGTCACCCCATCCTGGATTCCCCTACGTCTCTAGTTTTCAAAAATGCACAGGTTTGGTAGGTTTCCCTAGGTGCCGGCTGAGCTAGAGGCCAAAATCTACAGGTAGGTACTTTGCAAAAAACATCTCTGTTTTCTTTCAAAAAATGGGATGTGTCCACGTTGTGTTTTGGGGCGTCTCCTGTTTCGGCCGCTAGGCCTACCCACACAGGTGAGGTATCATTTTTATCGGGAGACTTGGGGGAACGCTGGGTGGAAGGAAATTTGTGGCTCCTCTCAGATTCCAGAACTTTCTGTCACCCAAATGTGAGGAAAATGCGTTTTTTTAGCCAAAATTTGAGGTTTGCAAAGGATTCTGGGTAACAGAACCTGGTCAGAGCCCCACAAGTCACCCCATCTTGGATTCCCCTATGTCCCTAGTTTTAAAAAATGCACAGGTTTGGTAGGTTTCCCTAGGTGCCGGCTGAGCTAGAGGCCAAAATCCACAGGTAGGCACTTTGCAAAAAACAGCTCTGTTTTCTTTCAAAAAATGTGATGTGTCCACGTTGCATTTTTGGGCGTTTCCTGTCGCGGGCGCTAGGCCTATCCACACAAGTGAGGTATCATTTTTATCGGGAGACTTGGGGGAACGCTGGGTGGAAGGAAATTTGTGGCTCCTCTCAGATTCCAGAACTTTCTGTCACCCAAATGTGAGGAAAATGCATTTTTTAAGCCAAAATTTGAGGTTTGCAAAGGATTCTGGGTAACAGAACCTGGTCAGAGCCTCACAAGTCACCCCATCTTGGATTCCCCTAGGTCTCTAGTTTTCAAAAATGCACAGGTTTGGTAGGTTTCCCTAGGTGCCGGCTAAAGTAGAGGCCAAAATCTACAGGTAGACACTTTGCAAAAAACAGCTCTGTTTTCTGTGATGTGTCCACGTTGTGTTTTGGGGCATATCTTGTCGCGGGCGCTAGGCCTACCCACACAAGTGAGCTACCATTTTTATCGGGAGACTTGGGGGAACACTGGGTGGAAGGAAATTTGTGGCTCCTCTCAGATTCCACAACTTTCTGTCACCGAAATGTTAGGAAAATATGTTTTTTTAGCCAAATTTTGAGGTTTGCAAAGGATTCTGGGTAACAGAACATGGTCAGAGCCGCACAAGTCAACCCATCTTGGATTCCCATAGGTCTTTTGTTTTAAAAACTGCACAGGTTTGGTAGGTTTCCCTAGGTGCCGGCTGAGCTAGAGGCACAAATCTACAGGTAGGCACTTTGCAAAAAACAGCTCTGTTTTCTGTGATGTGTCCACGTTGTGTTTTGGGGCATATCTTGTCGCGGGCGCTAGGCCTACCCACACAAGTGAGCTACAATTTTTATCGGGAGACTTGGGGGAACGCTGGGTCGAAGGAAATTTGTGGCTCCTCTCAGATTCCAGAACTTTCTGTCACCGAAATGTGAGGAAAATGTGTTTTTTTAGCCAAATTTTGAGGTTTGCAAAGGATTCTGGGTAATAGAACCGGGTCAGAGCCCCACAAGTCAACCCATCTTGGATTCCGCTAGGTCGCTAGTTTTCAAAAATGCACAGGTTTGGTAGGTTTCCCTAGGTGCTGGCTGAGCTAGAGGCCCAAATCTACAGGTAGGCACTTTGCAAAAAACAGCTCTGTTTTCTTTTAAAAAATGGGATGTGTCTACGTTGCGTTTTGGGGCGTCTCCTGTCGCGGGTGCTAGGCCTACCCACACAAGTGAGGTATCATTTTTATCGGGAGACTTGGGGGAACGCTGGGTGGAAGGAAATTTGTGGCTCCTCTCAGATTCCAGAACTTTCTGTCACCGAAATGTTAGGAAAATATGTTTTTTTAGCCAAATTTTGAGGTTTGCAAAGGATTCTGGGTAACAGAACCTGGTCAGAGCCGCACAAGTCACCCCATCTTGGATTTCCCTAGGTCTCTAGTTTAAAAAAATGCACAGGTTTGGTAGGTTTCAATAGGTGCCGGCTGAGCTAGAGGCCAAAATCCACAGGTAGGCACTTTGCAAAAAACAGCTCTGTTTTCTTTCAAAAAATGGGATGTGTCCACGTTGCATTTTGGGGCGTTTCCTGTCGCGGGCGCTAGGCCTACCCACACAAGTAAGGTATAATTTTTATCGGGAGACTTGGGGGAACGCTGGGTGGAAGGAAATTTGTGGCTCCTCTCAGATTCCAGATCTTTCTGTCACCCAAATGTGAGGAAAATGCGTTTTTTAGCCAAAATTTGAGGTTTGCAAAGGATTCTGGGTAACAGAACCTGGTCAGAGCCACACAAGTCACCCCATCTTGGATTCCCCTAGGTCTCTAGTTTTCAAAAATGCACAGGTTTGGTAGGTTTCCCTAGGTGCCGGCTGAGCTAGAGGCCAAAATCTACAGGTAGGCACTTCGCAAAAAACATCTCTGTTTTCTTTCAAAAAATGGGATGTGTCCACGTTGTGTTTTGGGGCGCCTCCTCTTTCGGCCGCTAGGCCTACCCACACAGGTGAGGTATAATTTTTATCGGGAGACTTGGGGGAACGCTGGGTGGAAGGAAATTTGTGGCTCCTCTCAGATTCCAGAAATTTCTGTCACCCAAATGTGAGGAAAATGTTTTTTTATTAGCCAAAATTTGAGGTTTGCAAAGGATTCTGGGTAACAGAACCTGATCAGAGCCCCACAAGTCACCCCATCTTGGATTCCCCTAGGTCTCTAGTTTTCTAAAATGCACAGGTTTGGTAGGTTTCCCTAGGTGCCGGCTGAGCTAGAGGCCAAAATCTACAGGTAGGCACGTTGCAAAAAACAGCTGTTTTCTTTAAAAAAATGGGATGTGTCCACGTTGTGTTTTGGGGCGTCTCCTGTCACGGCCGCTAGGCCTACCCACACAGGTGAGGTATCATTTTTATCGGGAGACTTGGGGTAACGCTGGGTGGAAGGAAATTTGTGGCTCCTCTCAGATTCCAGAACTTTCTGTCACAGAAATGTGAGGAAAATGCATTTTTTTAGCCAAAATTTGGGGTTTGCAAAGGATTCTGGGTAACAGAACCTGGTCAGAGCCCCACAAGTCACCCCATCTTGGATTCGCCTAGGTCTCTAGTTTTAAAAAATGCACGGGTTTGGTATGTTTCCCTAGGTGCCGGCTGAGCTAGAGGCCAAAATCTACAGGTAGGCACTTCGCAAAAAACATCTCTGTTTTCTTTCAAAAAATTAGATGTGTCCACGTTGCGTTTTGGGGCGTCTCCTGTCGCTGGCGCTAGCCCTACCCACACAAGTGAGGTATCATTTTTATCGGGAGACTTGGGGGAACAGTAAGTGGAAGGAAATATGTGGCTCCTCTCAGATTTCAGAACTTTCTGTCACCGAAATGTGATGAAAATGTTTTTTTATTAGCCAAAATTTGAGGTTTGCAAAGGATTCTGGGTAACAGAACCTGATCAGAGCCCCACAAGTCACCTCATCTTGGATTCCCTTAGGTCTCTAGTTTTCTAAAATGCACAGGTTTGGTAGGTTTCCCTAGGTGCCGGCTGAGCTAGAGGCCAAAATCTACAGGTAGGCACGTTGCAAAAAACAGCTCTGTTTTCTTTAAAAAAAGGGGATGTGTCCACGTTGTGTTTTGGGGCGTCTCCTGTCACGGCCGCTATGCCTACCCACACAGGTGAGGTATCATTTTTATCGGGAGACTTGGGGTAACGCTGGGTGGAAGGAAATTTGTGGCTCCTCTCAGATTCCAGAACTTTCTGTCACCCAAATGTGAGGAAAATGCGTTTTTTTAGCCAAAATTTGAGGTTTGCAAAGGATTCTGGGTAACAGAACCTGGTCAGAGCCCCACAAGTCACCCCATCTTGGATTCCCCTAGGTCCCTAGTTTTAAAAAATGCACAGGTTTGGTAGGTTTCCCTAGGTGCCGGCTGAGCTAGAGGCCAAAATCCACAGGTAGGCACTTTGCAAAAAACAGCTCTGTTTTCTTTCAAAAAATGTGATGTGTCCACGTTGCATTTTTGGGCGTTTCCTGTCGCGGGCGCTAGGCCTATCCACACAAGTGAGGTATCATTTTTATCGGGAGACTTGGGGGAACGCTGGGTGGAAGGAAATTTGTGGCTCCTCTCAGATTCCAGAACTTTCTGTCACCAAAATGTGAGGAAAATGCATTTTTTAAGCCAAAATTTGAGGTTTGCAAAGGATTCTGGGTAACAGAACCTGGTCAGAGCCCCACAAGTCACCCCATCTTGGATTCCCCTAGGTCCCTAGTTTTAAAAAATGCCCAGGTTTGGTAGGTTTCCCTAGGTGCCTGCTGAGCTAGAGGACAAAATCCACAGGTAGGCACTTTGCAAAAAACAGCTCTGTTTTCTTTCAAAAAATGGGATGTGTCCACGTTGCATTTTGGGGCGTTTCCTGTCGCGGGCGCTAGGCCTACCCACACAAGTGAGGTATCATTTTTATCGGGAGACTTGGGGGAACGCTGGGTGGAAGGAAATTTGTGGCTCCTCTCAGATTCCAGAACTTTCTGTCACCCAAATGTGAGGAAAATGCTTTTTTTGGGCCAAAATTTGAGGTTTGCAAAGGATTCTGGGTAACAGAACCTGGTCAGAGCCCCACAAGTCACCCCATCTTGGATTCCCCTAGGTCTCTAGTTTTCAAAAATGCACAGGTTTGGTAGGTTTCCCTAGGTGCCGGCTGAGCTAGAGGCCAAAATCTACAGGTAGGCACTTTGCAAAAAACATCTCTGGTTTCTTTAAAAAAATGGGATGTGTCCACGTTGTGTATTGGGGCGTCTCCTGTCTCGGCCGCTAGGCCTACCCACACAGGTGAGGAATCATTTTTAACGGGAGACTTGGGGGAACGCTGGGTGGAAGGAAATTTGTGGCTCCTCTCAGATTCCAGAACTTTCTGTCACCCAAATGTGAGGGAAATGCGTTTTTTTTTTTGCCAAAATTTGAGGTTTGCAAAGGATTCTGGGTAACAGAACCTGATCAGAGCCCCACAAGTCACCCCATCTTGGATTCCCCTAGGTCTCTAGTTTTCAAAAATGCACAGGTTTGGTAGGTTTCCCTAGGTGCCGGCTGAGCTAGAGGCCAAAATCTACAGGTAGGCACGTTGCAAAAAACAGCTCTGTTTTCTTTCAAAAAATGGGATGTGTCCACGTTGCGTTTTGGGGCGTCTCTTGTCTCGGCCGCTAGGCCTACCCACACAGGTGAGGTATCATTCTTATCGGGAGATTTGGGGAAACGCTTGGTGGAAGGAAATTTGTGGCTCCTCTCAGATTCCAGAACTCTCTGTCACCGAAATGTGAGGAAAATGTGTTTTTTTTGGCCAAATTTTGAGGTTTGCAAAGGATTCTGGGTAACAGAACCAGGTCAGAGCCCCACAAGTCACCCCTTCTTGGATTCCCCTAGGTCTCTAGTTTTCAAAAATGCACAGGTTTGGTAGGGTTCCCTAGGTGCCGGCTGAGCTAGAGGCCAAAATCTACAGGTAGGCACTTTGCAAAAAACAGCTCTGTTTTCTTTCAAAAAATGGGATGTGTCCACGTTGTGTTTTGGGGCGTCTCCTGTCACGGGCGCTAGGCCTACCCACACAAGTGAGGTATCATTTTTCTCGGGAGACTTGGCGGAATGCAGAGTGGAAGGAAATTTGTGGCTCCTCTCAGATTCCAGAACTATCTGTCACCGAAATGTGAGGAAAATGTGTTTTTTTAGCCAAATTTTGTTTGCAAAGGATTCTGGGTAACAGAACTTGGTCAAAGCCCGACAAGTCACCCCATCTTGGATTCCCCTAGGTCTCTAGTTTTAAAAAATGCACAGGTTTGGTAGGTTTCCCTAGGTGCTGGCTGAGCTAGAGGCCAAAATCTACAGGTAGGCACGTTGCAAAAAACAGCTCTGTTTTCTATCAAAAAATGGGATGTACCCACTTTGTGTTTTGGGACATTTCCTGTCACAGGCGCTAGGACTACCCACACAAGTGAGGTATCATTTTCATCGGGAGACTTGGGGGAGTGCTGGGTTGAAGGACATTTTTGGTTCCTCTCAGATTCCAGAACTTTCTGTCACCGAAATGAGAGGAAAATGTGTTTTTTTAGCCAAATTTTGAGGTTTGCAAAGGATTCTGGGTAACAGAACCTGTTCAGAGCCCCACAAGTCACCCCATCTTGGATTCCCCTAGGTCTCTAGTTTTCAAAAATGCACAGGTTTGGTAGGTTTCCCTAGGTGCCGGCTGAGCTAGAGGCCAAAATCTACAGGTAGGCACTTTGCAAAAAACAGCTCTGTTTTCTTTAAAAAAATGGGATGTGTCCACGTTGCATTTTGGGGCGTCTCCTGTCGCTGGCGCTAGACCTACCCACACAAGTGAGGTATCATTTTTATCGGGAGACTTGGGGAAACGCTAAGTGGAAGGAAATTTGTGGCTCCACTCAGATTTCAGAACTTTCTGTCATCGAAATGTGAGGAAAATGCGTTTCTTTAGCTAAAATTTGAGGTTTGCAAAGGATTCTGGGTAACAGAACCTGATCAGAGCCCCACAAGTCACCCCATCCTGGATTCCCCTAGGTCTCTAGTTTTCAAAAATGCACAGGTTTGGTAGGTTTCCCTAGGTGCCGGCTGAGCTAGAGGCCAAAATCTACAGGTAGGCACTTTGCAAAAAACATCTGTGGTTTCTTTAAAAAAATGGGATGTGTCCACGTTGTGTTTTGGGGCGTCTCCTGTCTCGGCCGCTAGGCCTACCCACACAGGTGAGGAATCATTTTTAACGGGAGACTTGGGGGAACGCTGGGTGGAAGGAAATTTGTGGCTCCTCTCAGATTCCAGAACTTTCTGTCACCCAAATGTGAGGGAAATGCATTTTTTTAGCCAAAATTTGAGGTTTGCAAAGGATTCTGGGTAACAGAACCTGATCAGAGCCCCACAAGTCACCCCTTCTTGGATTCCCCTAGGTCTCTAGTTTTCAAAAATGCACAGGTTTGGTAGGGTTCCCTAGGTGCCGGCTGAGCTAGAGGCCAAAATCTACAGGTAGGCACGTTGCAAAAAACAGCTCTGTTTTCTTTCAAAAAATGGGATGTGTCCACGTTGTGTTTTGGGGCGTCTCCTGTCACGGGCGCTAGGCCTACCCACACAAGTGAGGTATCATTTTTCTCGGGAGACTTGGCGGAATGCAGAGTGGAAGGAAATTTGTGGCTCCTCTCAGATTCCAGAACTCTCTGTCACCGAAATGTGAGGAAAATGTGTTTTTTTAGCCAAATTTTGTTTGCAAAGGATTCTGGGTAACAGAACCTGGTCAAAGCCCGACAAGTCACCCCATCTTGGATTCCCCTAGGTCTCTAGTTTTAAAAAATGCACAGGTTTGGTAGGTTTCCCTAGGTGCTGGCTGAGCTAGAGGCCAAAATCTACAGGTAGGCACGTTGCAAAAAACAGCTCTGTTTTCTATCAAAAAATGGGATGTGCCCACTTTGTGTTTTGGGACATTTCCTGTCACAGGCGCTAGGACTACCCACACAAGTGAGGTATCATTTTCATCGGGAGACTTGGGGGAGTGCTGGGTTGAAGGACATTTTTGGCTCCTCTCAGATTCCAGAACTTTCTGTCACCGAAATGAGAGGAAAATGTGTTTTTTTAGCCAAATTTTGAGGTTTGCAAAGGATTCTGGGTAACAGAACCTGTTCAGAGCCCCACAAGTCACCCCATCTTGGATTCCCCTAGGTCTCTAGTTTTCAAAAATGCACAGGTTTGGTAGGTTTCCCTAGGTGCCGGCTGAGCTAGAGGCCAAAATCTACAGGTAGGCACTTTGCAAAAAACAGCTCTGTTTTCTTTCAAAAAATGAGATGTGTCCACGTTGCGTTTTGGGGCGTCTCCTGTCGCTGGCGCTAGACCTACCCACACAAGTGAGGTATCATTTTTATCGGGAGACTTGGGGAAACGCTAAGTGGAAGGAAATTTGTGGCTCCTCTCAGATTTCAGAACTTTCTGTCATCGAAATGTGAGGAAAATGTGTTTTTTTAGCCAAATTTTGAGGTTTGCAAAGGATTCTGGGTAACAGAACCTGTTCAGAGCCCCACAAGTCACCCCATCTTGGATTCCCCTAGGTCTCTAGTTTTCAAAAATGCACAGGTTTGGTAGGTTTCCCTAGGTGCCGGCTGAGCTAGAGGCCAAAATCTACAGGTAGGCACTTTGCAAAAAACAGCTCTGTTTTCTTTCAAAAAATGAGATGTGTCCACGTTGCGTTTTGGGGCGTCTCCTGTCGCTGGCGCTAGACCTACCCACACAAGTGAGGTATCATTTTTATCGGGAGACTTGGGGAAACGCTAAGTGGAAGGAAATTTGTGGCTCCTCTCAGATTTCAGAACTTTCTGTCATCGAAATGTGAGGAAAATGCGTTTTTTTAGCTAAAATTTGAGGTTTGCAAAGGATTCTGGGTAACAGAACCTGGTCAGAGCCCCACAAGTCACCCCATCTTGGATTCCCCTAGGATTCTAGTTTTCAAAAATGCACAGGTTTGGTAGGTTTCCCTAGGTGCCGGCTGAGCTAGAGGCCAAAACCTACAGGTAGACACTTTGCAAAAAACAGCTCTGTTTTCTGTGATGTGTCCACGTTGTGTTTTGGGGCATATCTTGTCGCGGGCGCTAGGCCTACCCACACAAGTGAGCTACCATTTTTATCGGGAGACTTGGGGGAACGCTGGGTGGAAGGAACTTTGTGGCTCCTCTCAGATTCCAGAACTTTCTGTCACCGAAATGTGAGGAAAATTTGTTTTTTTTAGCCAAATTTTGAGGTTTGCAAAGGATTCTGGGTAATAGAACCGGGTCAGAGCCCCACAAGTCAACCCATCTTGGATTCCGCTAGGTCGCTAGTTTTAAAAAATGCACAGGTTTGGTAGGTTTCCCTAGGTGCTGGCTGAGCTAGAGGCCCAAATCTACAGGTAGGCACTTTGCAAAAAACAGCTCTGTTTTCTTTTAAAAAATGGGATGTGTCTACGTTGCGTTTTGGGGCGTCTCCTGTCGCGGGCGCTAGGCCTACCCACACAAGTGAGGTATCATTTTTATCGGGAGACTTGGGGGAACGCTGGGTGGAAGGAAATTTGTGGCTCCTCTCAGATTCCAGAACTTTCTGTCACCGAAATGTTAGGAAAATATGTTTTTTTAGCCAAATTTTGAGGTTTGCAAAGGATTCTGGGTAACAGAACCTGATCAGAGCCGCACAAGTCACCTCATCTTGGATTTCCCTAGGTCTCTAGTTTAAAAAAATGCACAGGTTTGGTAGGTTTCAATAGGTGCCGGCTGAGCTAGAGGCCAAAATCCACAGGTAGGCACTTTGCAAAAAACAGCTCTGTTTTCTTTCAAAAAATGGGATGTGTCCACGTTGCATTTTGGGGCGTTTCCTGTCGCGGGCGCTAGGCCTACCCACACAAGTAAGGTATAATTTTTATCGGGAGACTTGGGGGAACGCTGGGTGGAAGGAAATTTGTGGCTCCTCTCAGATTCCAGAACTTTCTGTCACCCAAATGTGAGGAAAATGCGTTTTTTAGCCAAAATTTGAGGTTTGCAAAGGATTCTGGGTAACAGAACCTGGTCAGAGCCCCACAAGTCACCCCATCTTGGATTCCCCTAGGTCTCTAGTTTTCAAAAATGCACAGGTTTGGTAGGTTTCCCTAGGTGCCGGCTGAGCTAGAGGCCAAAATCTACAGGTAGGCACTTCGCAAAAAACATCTCTGTTTTCTTTCAAAAAATGGGATGTGTCCACGTTGTGTTTTGGGGCGCCTCCTCTTTCGGCCGCTAGGCCTACCCACACAGGTGAGGTATAATTTTTAACGGGAGACTTGGGGGAACGCTGGGTGGAAGGAAATTTGTGGCTCCTCTCAGATTCCAGAAATTTCTGTCACCCAAATGTGAGGAAAATGTTTTTTTATTAGCCAAAATTTGAGGTTTGCAAAGGATTCTGGGTAACAGAACCTGATCAGAGCCCCACAAGTCACCCCATCTTGGATTCCCCTAGGTCTCTAGTTTTCTAAAATGCACAGGTTTGGTAGGTTTCCCTAGGTGCCGGCTGAGCTAGAGGCCAAAATCTACAGGTAGGCACGTTGCAAAAAACAGCTGTTTTCTTTAAA
Organism: Pleurodeles waltl; assembly: GCF_031143425.1. Lineage (NCBI taxonomy): Eukaryota > Metazoa > Chordata > Amphibia > Caudata > Salamandridae > Pleurodeles > Pleurodeles waltl. The sequence continues at coordinate 381,218,328 of NC_090446.1, forward strand.
AAAATGGGATGTGTCCACGTTGTGTTTTGGGGCGTCTCCTGTCACGGCCGCTAGGCCTACCCACACAGGTGAGGTATCATTTTTATCGCGAGACTTGGGGTAACGCTGGGTGGAAGGAAATTTGTGGCTCCTCTCAGATTCCAGAACTTTCTGTCACAGAAATGTGAGGAAAATGCATTTTTTTAGCCAAAATTTGGGGTTTGCAAAGGATTCTGGGTAACAGAACCTGGTCAGAGCCCCACAAGTCACCCCATCTTGGATTCCCCTAGGTCTCTAGTTTTAAAAAATGCACGGGTTTGGTAGGTTTCCCTAGGTGCCGGCTGAGCTAGAGGCAAAATCTACAGGTAGGCACTTCGCAAAAAACATCTCTGTTTTCTTTCAAAAAATTAGATGTGTCCACGTTGCGTTTTGGGGCGTCTCCTGTCGCTGGCGCTAGCCCTACCCACACAAGTGAGGTATCATTTTTATCGGGAGACTTGGGGGAACAGTAAGTGGAAGGAAATATGTGGCTCCTCTCAGATTTCAGAACTTTCTGTCACCGAAATGTGATGAAAATGTTTTTTTATTAGCCAAAATTTGAGGTTTGCAAAGGATTCTGGGTAACAGAACCTGATCAGAGCCCCACAAGTCACCTCATCTTGGATTCCCTTAGGTCTCTAGTTTTCTAAAATGCACAGGTTTGGTAGGTTTCCCTAGGTGCCGGCTGAGCTAGAGGCCAAAATCTACAGGTAGGCACGTTGCAAAAAACAGCTCTGTTTACTTTAAAAAAAGGGGATGTGTCCACCTTGTGTTTTGGGGCGTCTCCTGTCACGGCCGCTATGCCTACCCACACAGGTGAGGTATCATTTTTATCGGGAGACTTGGGGTAACGCTGGGTGGAAGGAAATTTGTGGCTCCTCTCAGATTCCAGAACTTTCTGTCACAGAAATGTGAGGAAAATGTGTTTTTTTAGCCAAAATTTGAGGTTTGCAAAGGATTCTGGGTAACAGAACCTGGTCAGAGCCCCACAAGTCACCCCATCTTGGATTCCCCTAGGTCCCTAGTTTTAAAAAATGCCCAGGTTTGGTAGGATTCCCTAGGTGCCGGCTGAGCTAGAGGCCAAAATCCACAGGTAGGCACTTTGCAAAAAACAGCTCTGTTTTCTTTCAAAAAATGGGATGTGTCCACGTTGCATTTTGGGGCGTTTCCTGTCGCGGGCGCTAGGCCTACCCACACAAGTGAGGAATCATTTTTATCGGGAGACTTGGGGGAACGCTGGGTGGAAGGAAATTTGTGGCTCCTCTCAGATTCCAGAACTTTCTGTCACCCAAATGTGAGGAAAATGCTTTTTTTTGGCCAAAATTTGAGGTTTGCAAAGGATTCTGGGTAACAGAACCTGGTCAGAGCCCCACAAGTCACCCCATCTTGGATTCCCCTAGGTCTCTAGTTTTCAAAAATGCACAGTTTTGGTAGGTTTCCCTAGGTGCCGGCTGAGCTAGAGGCCAAAATCTACAGGTAGGCACTTTGCAAAAAACATCTCTGGTTTCTTTAAAAAAATGGGATGTGTCCACGTTGTGTTTTGGGGCGTCTCCTGTCTCGGCCGCTAGGCCTACCCACACAGGTGAGGAATCATTTTTAACGGGAGACTTGGGGGAACGCTGGGTGGAAGGAAATTTGTGGCTCCTCTCAGATTCCAGAACTTTCTGTCACCCAAATGTGAGGGAAATGCGTTTTTTTTTTGCCAAAATTTGAGGTTTGCAAAGGATTCTGGGTAACAGAACCTGATCAGAGCCCCACAAGTCACCCCATCTTGGATTCCCCTAGGTCTCTAGTTTTAAAAAATGCACAGGTTTGGTAGGTTTCCCTAGGTGCCGGCTGAGCTAGAGGCCAAAATCTACAGGTAGGCACGTTGCAAAAAACAGCTCTGTTTTCTTTCAAAAAATGGGATGTGTCCACGTTGCGTTTTGGGGCGTCTCTTGTCTCGGCCGCTAGGCCTACCCACACAGGTGAGGTATCATTCTTATCGGGAGATTTGGGGAAACGCTTGGTGGAAGGAAATTTGTGGCTCCTCTCAGATTCCAGAACTCTCTGTCACCGAAATGTGAGGAAAATGTGTTTTTTTGGGCCAAATTTTGAGGTTTGCAAAGGATTCTGGGTAACAGAACCAGGTCAGAGCCCCACAAGTCACCCCTTCTTGGATTCCCCTAGGTCTCTAGTTTTCAAAAATGCACAGGTTTGGTAGGGTTCCCTAGGTGCCGGCTGAGCTAGAGGCCAAAATCTACAGGTAGGCACGTTGCAAAAAACAGCTCTGTTTTCTTTCAAAAAATGGGATGTGTCCACGTTGTGTTTTGGGGCGTCTCCTGTCACGGGCGCTAGGCCTACCCACACAAGTGAGGTATCATTTTTCTCGGGAGACTTGGCGGAATGCAGAGTGGAAGGAAATTTGTGGCTCCTCTCAGATTCCAGAACTCTCTGTCACCGAAATGTGAGGAAAATGTGTTTTTTTAGCCAAATTTTGTTTGCAAAGGATTCTGGGTAACAGAACCTGGTCAAAGCCCGACAAGTCACCCCATCTTGGATTCCCCTAGGTCTCTAGTTTTCAAAAATGCACAGGTTTGGTAGGTTTCCCTAGGTGCTGGCTGAGCTAGAGGCCAAAATCTACAGGTAGGCACGTTGCAAAAAACAGCTCTGTTTTCTATCAAAAAATGGGATGTGCCCACTTTGTGTTTTGGGACATTTCCTGTCACAGGCGCTAGGACTACCCACACAAGTGAGGTATCATTTTCATCGGGAGACTTGGGGGAGTGCTGGGTTGAAGGACATTTTTGGCTCCTCTCAGATTCCAGAACTTTCTGTCACCGAAATGAGAGGAAAATGTGTTTTTTTAGCCAAATTTTGAGGTTTGCAAAGGATTCTGGGTAACAGAACCTGTTCAGAGCCCCACAAGTCACCCCATCTTGGATTCCCCTAGGTCTCTAGTTTTCAAAAATGCACAGGTTTGGTAGGTTTCCCTAGGTGCCGGCTGAGCTAGAGGCCAAAATCTACAGGTAGGCACTTTGCAAAAAACAGCTCTGTTTTCTTTCAAAAAATGAGATGTGTCCACGTTGCGTTTTGGGGCGTCTCCTGTCGCTGGCGCTAGACCTACCCACACAAGTGAGGTATCATTTTTATCGGGAGACTTGGGGAAACGCTAAGTGGAAGGAAATTTGTGGCTCCTCTCAGATTTCAGAACTTTCTGTCATCGAAATGTGAGGAAAATGCGTTTTTTTAGCTAAAATTTGAGGTTTGCAAAGGATTCTGGGTAACAGAACCTGGTCAGAGCCCCACAAGTCACCCCATCTTGGATTCCCCTAGGATTCTAGTTTTCAAAAATGCACAGGTTTGGTAGGTTTCCCTAGGTGCCGGCTGAGCTAGAGGCCAAAACCTACAGGTAGACACTTTGCAAAAAACAGCTCTGTTTTCTGTGATGTGTCCACGTTGTGTTTTGGGGCATATCTTGTCGCGGGCGCTAGGCCTACCCACACAAGTGAGCTACCATTTTTATCGGGAGACTTGGGGGAACGCTGGGTGGAAGGAACTTTGTGGCTCCTCTCAGATTCCAGAACTTCCTGTCACCGAAATGTGAGGAAAATTTGTTTTTTTTAGCCAAATTTTGAGGTTTGCAAAGGATTCTGGGTAATAGAACCGGGTCAGAGCCCCAGAAGTCACCCCATCTTGGATTTCCCTAGGTCTCTAGTTTTCAAAAATGCACAGGTTTGGTAGGTTTCCCTAGGTGCCGGCTGAGCTAGAGGCCAAAATCTAAAGGTAGGCACTTTGCAAAAAACAGCTCTGTTTTCTTTTAAAAAATGGGATGTGTCCACGTTGCGTTTTGGGGCATCCCCTGTTGCGGGCGCTAAGCCTACCCACACAAGTGAGGTATCATTTTTATCGGGAGACTTGGGGGAACGCTGGGTGGAAGGAAATTTGTGGCTCCTCTCAGATTCCAGAACTTTCTGTCACCGAAATTTTAGGAAAATATGTTTTTTTAGCCAAATTTTGAGGTTTGCAAAGGATTCTGGGTAACAGAACCTGGTCAGAGCCGCACAAGTCACCCCATCTTGGATTTCCGTAGGTCTCTAGTTTTAAAAAATGCACAGGTTTGGTTGGTTTCCCTAGGTGCCGGCTGAGCTAGAGGCCAAAATCCACAGGTAGGCACTTTGCAAAAAACAGCTCTGTTTTCTTTCAAAAAATGGGATGTGTCCACGTTGCATTTTGGGGCGTTGCCTGTCGCGGGCGCTAGGCCTACCCACACAAGTGAGGTATCATTTTTATCGGGAGACTTGGGGGAACGCTGGGTGGAAGGAAATTTGTGGCTCCTCTCAGATTCCGGAACTTTCTGTCACCCAAATGTGAGGAAAATGTTTTTTTATTAGCCAAAATTTGAGGTTTGCAAAGGATTCTGGGTAACAGAACCTGATCAGAGCCCCACAAGTCACCCCATCTTGGATTCCCCTAGGTCTCTAGTTTTCTAAAATGCACAGGTTTGGTAGGTTTCCCTAGGTGCCGGCTGAGCTAGAGGCCAAAATGTACAGGTAGGCACGTTGCAAAAAACAGCTCTGTTTTCTTTAAAAAAAATGGGATGTGTCCACGTTGCATTTTGGGGCGTTTCCTGTCGCGGGCGCTAGGCCTACCCACACAAGTGAGGTATCATTTTTATCGGGAGACTTGGGGGAACGCTGGGTGGAAGGAAATTTGTGGCTCCTCTCAGATTCCAGAACTTTCTGTCACCCAAATGTGAGGAAAATGCGTTTTTTTAGCCAAAATTTGAGGTTTGCAAAGGATTCTGGGTAACAGAACCTGATCAAAGCCCCACAAGTCACCCCATCTTGGATTCCCCTAGGTCTCTAGTTTTAAAAAATGCATAGGTTTGGTAGGTTTCCCTAGGTACCGGCTGAGCTAGAGGCCAAAATCTACAGGTAGGCACGTTGCAAAAAACAGCTCTGTTTTCTTTCAAAAAATGGGATGTGTCCACGTTGTGTTTTGGGGCGTTTCCTGTCTCGGCCGCTAGGCCTACCCACACAGGTGAGGTATCATTTTTATCGGGAGACTTGGGGGAACGCTGGGTGGAGGGAAATTTGTGGCTCCTCTCAGATTCCAGTACTTTCTGTCACCGAAATGTGAGGAAAATTTGTTTTTTTTAGCTAAATTTTGAGGTTTGCAAAGGATTCTGGGTAACAGAACCGGGTCAGAGCCCCACAAGTCAACCCATCTTGGATTCCCCTAGGTCTCTAGTTTTCAAAAATGCACAGGTTTGGTAGGTTTCCCTAGGTGCTGGCTGATCTAGAGGACAAAATCTACAGGTAGGCACTTTGCAAAAAACAGCTCTGATTTCTTTAAAAAAATGGGATGTGTCCACGTTGCATTTTGGGGTGTTTCCTGTCGCGGGCGCTAGGCCTACCCACACAAGTAAGGTATAATTTTTATCGGGAGACTTGGGGGAACGCTGGGTGGAAGGACATTTGTGGCTCCTCTGAGATTCCAGAACTTTCTGTCACCCAAAAGTGAGGAAAATGTGTTTTTTTAGCCAAAATTTGAGGTTTACAAAGGATTCTGGGTAACAGAACCTGGTCAGAGCCCCACAAGTCACCCCATCTTGGATTCCCCTAGGTCTCTAGTTTTCAAAAATGGACAGGTTTGGTAGGTTTCCCTAGGTGCCGGCTGAGGCCAAAATCTACAGGTAGGCACTTTGCAAAAAAAATCTCTGTTTTCTTTCAAAAAATGGGATGTGTCCACGTTGTGTTTTGGGGCGTCTCCTGTTTCGGCCGCTAGGCCTACCCACACAGGTGAGGTATCATTTTTATCGGGAGACTTGGGGGAACGCTGGGTGGAAGAAAATTTGTGGCTCCTCTCAGATTCCAGAACTTTCTGTCACCCAAATGTGAGGAAAATGCGTTTTTTAAGCCAAAATTTGAGGTTTGCAAAGGATTCTGGGTAACAGAACCTGCTCAGAGCCCCACAAGTCACCCCATCTTGGATTCCCCTAGGTCCATAGTTTTAAAAAATGCACAGGTTTGGTAGGTTTCCCTAGGTGCCGGCTGAGCTAGAGGCCAAAATCCACAGGTAGGCACTTTGCAAAAAACAGCTCTGTTTTCTTTCAAAAAATGGGATGTGTCCACGTTGCATTTTGGGGCGTTTCCTGTCGCGGGCGCTAGGCCTACCCACACAAGTGAGGTATCATTTTTATCGGGAGACTTGGGGGAACGCTGGGTGGAAGGAAATTTGTGGCTCCTCTCAGATTCCAGAACTTTCTGTCACCCAAATGTGAGGAAAATGTTTTTTTAGCCAAATTTTGAGGTTTGCAAAGGATTCTGGGTAACAGAACCTGATCAGAGCCCCACAAGTCACCCCATCTTGGATTCCCCTAGGTCTCTAGTTTTCTAAAATGCACAGGTTTGGTAGGTTTCCCTAGGTGCCGGCTGAGCTAGAGGCCAAAATCTACAGGTAGGCACGTTGCAAAAAACAGCTCTGTTTTCTTTAAAAAAATGGGATGTGTCCACGTTGTGTTTTGGGGCGTCTCCTGTCACGGCCGCTAGGCCTTCCCACACAAGTGAGGTATCATTTTTATCGGGAGACTTGGGGGAACGCTGGGAGGAAGGAAATTTGTGGCTCCTTTCAGATTCCAGAACTTTCTGTCACCCAAATGTGAGGAAAATGCGTTTTTTTGGCCAAAATTTGAGGTTTGCAAAGGATTCTGGGTAACAGAACCTGATCAGAGCCCCACAAGTCACCCCATCCTGGATTCCCCTAGGTCTCTAGTTTTCAAAAATGCACAGGTTTGGTAGGTTTCCCTAGGTGCCGGCTGAGGCCAAAATCTACAGGTAGGCACTTTGCAAAAAACATCTCTGTTTTCTTTAAAAAAATGTGTGTCCACGTTGTGTTTTGGGGCGTCTCCTGTTTCGGCCGCTAGGCCTACCCACACAGGTGAGGTATCATTTTTATCGGGAGACTTGGGGGAACGCTGGGTGGAAGGAAATTTGTGGCTCCTCTCAGATTCCAGAACTTTCTGTCACCCAAATGTGAGGAAAATGCGTTTTTTTAAGCCAAAATTTGAGGTTTGCAAAGGATTCTGGGTAACAGAACCTGGTCAGAGCCCCACAAGTCACCCCATCTTGGATTCCCCTAGGTCCCTAGTTTTAAAAAATGCACAGGTTTGGTAGGTTTCCCTAGGTGCCGGCTGAGCTAGAGGCCAAAATCCACAGGTAGGCACTTTGCAAAAAACAGCTCTGTTTTCTTTCAAAAAATGGGATGTGTCCACGTTGCATTTTGGGGCATTTCCTGACGCGGACGCTAGGCCTACCCACACAAGTGAGGTATCATTTTTATCTGGAGACTTGGGGGAACGCTGGGTGGAAGGAAATTTGTGGCTCCTCTCAGATTCCAGAACTTTCTGTCACCCAAATGTGAGGAAAATGCGTTTTTTTAGCCAAAATTTGAGGTTTGCAAAGGATTCTGGGTAACAGAACCTGGTCAGAGCCTCACAAGTCACCCCATCTTAGATTCCCCTAGGTCTCTAGTTTTCAAAAATGCACAGGTTTGGTAGGTTTCCCTAGGTGCCGGCTGAGCTAGAGGCCAAAACCTACAGGTAGACACTTTGCAAAAAAAAGCTCTGTTTTCTGTGATGTGTCCACGTTGTGTTTTGGGGCATATCTTGTCGCGGGCGCTAGGCCTACCCACACAAGTGAGCTACCATTTTTATCGGGAGACTTGGGGGTATGCTGGGTGGAAGGAAATTTGTGGCTCCTCTCAGATTCCAGAACTTTCTGTCACCCAAATGTGAGGAAAATTTGTTTTTTTAACCAAATTTTGAGGTTTGCAAAGGATTCTGGGTAATAGAACCGGGTCAGAGCCCCACAAGTCACACCATCTTGGATTCCCCTAGGTCTCTAGTTTTCAAAAATACACAGGTTTGGTAGGTTTCCCTAGGTGCCGGCTGAGCTAGAGGCCAAAATCTAAAGGTAGGCACTTTGCAAAAAACAGCTCTGTTTTCTTTTAAAAAATTGGATGTGTCTACGTTGCGTTTTGGGGCGTCTCCTGTTGCGGGCGCTAGGCCTACCCACACAAGTGAGGTATCATTTTTATCGGGAGACTTGGGGGAACGCTGGATGGAAGGATATTTGTGGCTCCTCTCAGATTCCAGAACTTTCTGTCACCTAAATGTTAGTAAAATATGTTTTTTTAGCCAAATTTTGAGGTTTGCAAAGGATTCTGGGTAACAGAACCTGGTCAGAGCCGCACAAGTCACCCCATCTTGGATTTCCCTAGGTCTCTAGTTTTAAAAAATGCACAGGTTTGGTTGGTTTCCCTAGGTGCTAGCTGAGCTAGAGGCCAAAATCCACAGGTAGGCACTCTGCAAAAAACAGCTCTGTTTTCTTTCAAAAAATGGGATGTGTCCACGTTGCATTTTTGGGCGTTTCCTGTCGCGGGCGCTAGGCCTACCCACACAAGTGAGGTATCATTTTTATCGGGAGACTTGGGGGAACGCTGGGTGGAAGGAAATTTGTGGCTCCTCTCAGATTCCAGAACTTTCTGTCACCGAAATGTTAAGAAAATATGTTTTTTTAGCCAAATTTTGAGGTTTGCAAAAGATTCTGGGTAACAGAACCTGGTCAGAGCCGCACAAGTCACCCCATCTTGGATTTCCCTAGGTCTCTAGTTTTAAAAAATGCACAGGTTTGGTTGATTTCCCTAGGTGCCGGCTGAGCTAGAGGCCAAAATCCACAGGTAGGCACTTTGCAAAAAACAGGTCTGTTTTCTTTCAAAAAATGGGATGTGCCCACGTTGCATTTTGGGGCGTTTCCTGTCGCGGGCGCTAGGCCTACCCACACAAGTGAGGTATCATTTTTATCGGGAGACTTGGGGGAACGCTGGGTGGAAGGAAATTTGTGGCTCCTCTCAGATTCCAGAACTTTCTGTCACCCAAATGTGAGGAAAAGGCGTTTTTTTAGCCAAAATTTGAGGTTTGCAAAGGATTCTGGGTAACAGAACCTGATCAGAGCCCCACAAGTCACCCCATCCTGGATTCCCCTACGTCTCTAGTTTTCAAAAATGCACAGGTTTGGTAGGTTTCCCTAGGTGCCGGCTGAGGTAGAGGCCAAAATCCACAGGTAGGCACTTTGCAAAAAACAGCTCTGTTTTCTTTAAAAAAATGGGATGTGTCCACGTTGTGTTTTGGGGCGTCTCCTGTTTCGGCCGCTAGGCCTACCCACACAGGTGAGGTATCATTTTTATCGGGAGACTTGGGGGAACGCTGGGTGGAAGGAAATTTGTGGCTCCTCTCAGATTCCAGAACTTTCTGTCACCCAAATGTGAGGAAAATGCGTTTTTTTAGCCAAAATTTGAGGTTTGCAAAGGATTCTGGGTAACAGAACCTGGTCAGAGCCCCACAAGTCACCCCATCTTGGATTCCCCTAGGTCCCTAGTTTTAAAAAATGCACAGGTTTGGTAGGTTTCCCTAGGTGCCGGCTGAGGTAGAGGCCAAAATCCACAGGTAGGCACTTTGCAAAAAACAGCTCTGTTTTCTTTAAAAAAATGTGATGTGTCCACGTTGCATTTTTGGGCGTTTCCTGTCGCGGGCGCTAGGCCTATCCACACAAGTGAGGTATCATTTTTATCGGGAGACTTGGGGGAACGCTGGGTGGAAGGAAATTTGTGGCTCCTCTCAGATTCCAGAACTTTCTGTCACCCAAATGTGAGGAAAATGCATTTTTTAAGCCAAAATTTGAGGTTTGCAAAGGATTCTGGGTAACAGAACCTGATCAGAGCCCCACAAGTCACCCCATCTTGGATTCCCCTAGGTCTCTAGTTTTCTAAAATGCACAGGTTTGGTAGGTTTCCCTAGGTGCCGGCTGAGCTAGAGGCCAAAATCTACAGGTACGAACGTTGCAAAAAACAGCTCTGTTTTCTTTAAAAAAATGGGATGTGTCCACGTTGTGTTTTGGGGCGTCTCCTGTCACGGCCGCTAGGCCTACCAACACAAGTGAGGTATCATTTTTATCGGGAGACTTGGGGGAACGCTGGGTGGAAGGAAATTTGTGGCTCCTCTCAGATTCCAGAACTTTCTGTCACCCAAATGTGAGGAAAATGCGTTTTTTGGGCCAAAATTTGAGGTTTGCAAAGGATTCTGGGTAACAGAACCTGATCAGAACCCCACAAGTCACCCCATCCTGGATTCCCCTAGGTCTCTAGTTTTCAAAAATGCACAGGTTTGGTAGGTTTCCCTAGGTGCCGGCTGAGGCCAAAATCTACAGGTAGGCACTTTGCAAAAAAACATCTCTGTTTTCTTTCAAAAAATGGGATGTGTCCACGTTGTGTTTTGGGGCGTCTCCTGTTTCGGCCGCTAGGCCTACCCACACAGGTGAGGTATCATTTTTATCGGGAGACTTGGGGGAACACTGGGTGGAAGGAAATTTGTGGCTCCTCTCAGATTCCAGAACTTTCTGTCACCCAAATGTGAGGAAAATGCGTTTTTTTAGCCAAAATTTGAGGTTTGCAAAGGATTCTGGGTAACAGAACCTGGTCAGAGCCCCACAAGTCACCCCATCTTGGATTCCCCTAGGTCCCTAGTTTTAAAAAATGCACAGGTTTGGTAGGTTTCCCTAGGTGCCGGCTGAGCTAGAGGCCAAAATCCACAGGTAGGCACTTTGCAAAAAACAGCTCTGTTTTCTTTCAAAAAATGGTATGTGTCCACTTTGCATTTTGGGGCGTTTCCTGACGCGGGCGCTAGGCCTACCCACACAAGTGAGGTATCATTTTTATCGGGAGACTTGGGGGAACGCTGGGTGGAAGGAAATTTGTGGCTCCTCTCAGATTCCAGAACTTTCTGTCACCCAAATGTGAGGAAAATGCGTTTTTTTAGCCAAAATTTGAGGTTTGCAAAGGATTCTGGGTAACAGAACCTGGTCAGAGCCCCACAAGTCACCCCATCCTGGATTCCCCTAGGTCTCTAGTTTTCAAAAATGCACAGGTTTGGTAGGTTTCCCTAGGTGCCGGCTGAGCTAGAGGCCAAAATCTACAGGTAGGCACTTCGCAAAAAACATCTCTGTTTTCTTTCAAAAAATGGGATGTGTCCACGTTGTGTTTTGGGGCGCCTCCTCTTTCGGCCGCTAGGCCTACCCACACAGGTGAGATATAATTTTTATCGGGAGACTTGGGGGAACGCTGGGTGGAAGGAAATTTGTGGCTCCTCTCAGATTCCAGAACTTCCTGTCACCGAAATGTTAGGAAAATATGTTTTTTTAGCCAAATTTTGAGGTTTGCAAAGGATTCTGGGTAACAGAACCTGGTCAGAGCCGCACAAGTCAGCCCATTTTGGATTTCCCTAGGTCTCTAGTTTTAAAAAATGCACAGGTTTGGTTGATTTCCCTAGGTGCCGGCTGAGCTAGAGGCCAAAATCCACAGGTAGGCACTGTGCAAAAAACAGCTCTGTTTTCTTTAAAAAAATGGGATGTGTCCACGTTGCATTTTGGGGCGTTTCCTGTAGCGGGCGCTAGGCCTACCAACACAAGTGAGGTATCATTTTTATCGGGAGACTTGGGGGAACGCTGGGTGGAAGGAAATTTGTGGCTCCTCTCAGATTCCAGAACTTTCTGTCACCCAAATGTGAGGAAAATGCGTTTTTTTACCCAAAATTTGAGGTTTGCAAAGGATTCTGGGTAACAGAACCTGATCAGAGCCCCACAAGTCACCCCATCCTGGATTCCCCTACGTCTCTAGTTTTCAAAAATGCACAGGTTTGGTAGGTTTCCCTAGGTGCCGGCTGAGCTAGAGGCCAAAATCTACAGGTAGGTACTTTGCAAAAAACATCTCTGTTTTCTTTCAAAAAATGGGATGTGTCCACGTTGTGTTTTGGGGCGTCTCCTGTTTCGGCCGCTAGGCCTACCCACACAGGTGAGGTATCATTTTTATCGGGAGACTTGGGGGAACGCTGGGTGGAAGGAAATTTGTGGCTCCTCTCAGATTCCAGAACTTTCTGTCACCCAAATGTGAGGAAAATGCGTTTTTTTATCCAAAATTTGAGGTTTGCAAAGGATTCTGGGTAACAGAACCTGGTCAGAGACCCACAAGTCACCCCATCTTGGATTCCCCTAGGTCCCTAGTTTTAAAAAATGCACAGGTTTGGTAGGTTTCCCTAGGTGCCGGCTGAGCTAGAGGCCAAAATCCACAGGTAGGCACTTTGCAAAAAACAGCTCTGTTTTCTTTCAAAAAATGTGATGTGTCCACGTTGCATTTTTGGGCGTTTCCTGTCGCGGGCGCTAGGCCTATCCACACAAGTGAGGTATCATTTTTATCGGGAGACTTGGGGGAACGCTGGGTGGAAGGAAATTCGTGGCTCCTCTCAGATTCCAGAACTTTCTGTCACCCAAATGTGAGGAAAATGCATTTTTTAAGCCAAAATTTGAGGTTTGCAAAGGATTCTGGGTAACAGAACCTGGTCAGAGCCTCACAAGTCACCCCATCTTGGATTCCCCTAGGTCTCTAGTTTTCAATAAATGCACAGGTTTGGTAGGTTTCCCTAGGTGCCGGCTGAGCTAGAGGCCCAAATCTACAGGTAGGCACTTTGCAAAAAACAGCTCTGTTTTCTGTGATGTGTCCACGTTGTGTTTTGGGGCATATCTTGTCGCGGGCGCTAGGCCTACCCACACAAGTGAGCTACCATTTTTATCGGGAGACTTGGGGGAACGCTGGGTCGAAGGAAATTTGTGGCTCCTCTCAGATTCCAGAACTTTCTGTCACCGAAATGTGAGGAAAATATGTTTTTTTAGCCAAATTTTGAGGTTTGCAAAGGATTCTGGGTAATAGAACTGGGTCAGAGCCCCACAAGTCAACCCATCTTGGATTCCGCTAGGTCGCTAGTTTTCAAAAATGCACAGGTTTGGTAGGTTTCCCTAGGTGCTGGCTGAGCTAGAGGCCCAAATCTACAGGTAGGCACTTTGCAAAAAACAGCTCTGTTTTCTTTTAAAAAATGGGATGTGTCTACGTTGCGTTTTGGGGCGTCTCCTGTCGCGGGCGCTAGGCCTACCCACACAAGTGGGGTATCATTTTTATCGGGAGACTTGGGGGAATGCTTGGTGGAAGGAAATTTGTGGGTCCTCTCAGATTCCAGAACTTTCTGTCACCAAAATGTTAGGAAAATATGTTTTTTTAGCCAAATTTTGAGGTTTGCAAAGGATTCTGGGTAACAGAACCTGGTCAGAGCCGCACAAGTCACCCCATCTTGATTTCCCTAGGTCTCTAGTTTAAAAAAATGCACAGGTTTGGTAGGTTTCCCTAGGTGCCGGCTGAGCTAGAGGCCAAAATCCACAGGTAGGCACTTTGCAAAAAACAGCTCTGTTTTCTTTAAAAAAATGGGATGTGTCCACGTTGCATTTTGGGGCGTTTCCTGTCGCGGGCGCTAGGCCTACCCACACAAGTAAGGTATAATTTTTATCGGGAGACTTGGGGGAACGCTGGGTGGAAGGAAATTTGTGGCTCCTCTCAGATTCCAGAACTTTCTGTCACCCAAATGTGAGGAAAATGCGTTTTTTAGCCAAAATTTGAGGTTTGCAAAGGATTCTGGGTAACAAAACCTGGTCAGAGCCCCACAAGTCACCCCATCTTGCATTCCCCTAGGTCTCTAGTTTTCAGAAATGCACAGGTTTGGTAGGTTTCCCTAGGTGCCGGCTGAGCTAGAGGCCAAAATCTACAGGTAGGCACTTCGCAAAAAACATCTCTGTTTTCTTTCAAAAAATGGGATGTGTCCACGTTGTGTTTTGGGGCGCCTCCTCTTTCGGCCGCTAGGCCTACCCACACAGGTGAGGTATAATTTTTATCGGGAGACTTGGGGGAACGCTGGGTGGAAGGAAATTTGTGGCTCCTTTCAGATTCCAGAACTTTCTGTCACCAAAATGTTAGGAAAATATGTTTTTTTAGCCAAATTTTGAGGTTTGCAAAGGATTCTGGGTAACAGAACCTGGTCAGAGCCGCACAAGTCACCCCATCTTGGATTTCCCTAGGTCTCTAGTTTTAAAAAATACACAGGTTTGGTTGATTTCCCTAGGTGCCGGCTGAGCTAGAGGCCAAAATCCACAGGTAGGCACTTTGCAAAAAACAGCTCTGTTTTCTTTAAAAAAATGGGATGTGTCCACGTTGCATTTTGGGGAGTTTCCTGTCGCGGGCGCTAGGCCTACCCACACAAGTGAGGTATCATTTTTATCGGGAGACTTGGGGGAACGCTGGGTGGAAGGAAATTTGTGGCTCCTCTCAGATTCCAGAACTTTCTAGCACCCAAATTTGAGGAAAATGCGTTTTTTTAGCCAAAATTTGAGGTTTGCAAAGGATTCTGGGTAACAGAACCTGGTCAGAGCCCCACAAGTCACCCCATCTTGGATTCCCCTAGGTCCCTAGTTTTAAAAAATGCACAGGTTTGGTAGGTTTCCCTAGGTGCCGGCTGAGCTAGAGGCCAAAATCCACAGGTAGGCACTTTGCAAAAAACAGCTCTGTTTTCTTTCAAAAAATGTGATGTGTCCACGTTGCATTTTTGGGCTTTTCCTGTCGCGGGAGCTAGGCCTATCCACACAAGTGAGGTATCATTTTTATCGGGAGACTTGGGGGAACGCTGGGTGGAAGGAAATTTGTGGCTCCTCTCAGATTCCAGAACTTTCTGTCACCCAAATGTGAGGAAAATGCATTTTTTAAGCCAAAATTTGAGGTTTGCAAAGGATTCTGGGTAACAGAACCTGGTCAGAGCCTCACAAGTCACCCCATCTTGGATTCCCCTAGGTCTCTAGTTTTCAAAAATGCACAGGTTTGGTAGGTTTCCCTATCTGCCGGCTAAAGTAGAGGCCAAAATCTACAGGTAGACACTTTGCAAAAAACAGCTCTGTTTTCTGTGATGTGTCCACGTTGTTTTTTGGGGCATATCTTGTCGCGGGCGCTAGGACTACCCACACAAGTGAGCTACCATTTTTATCGGGAGACTTGGGGGAACATTGGTTGGAAGGAAATTTGTGGCTCCTCTCAGATTCCACAACTTTCTGTCACCGAAATGTTAGGAAAATATGTTTTTTAGCCAAATTTTGAGGTTTGCAAAGGATTCTGGGTAACAGAACATGGTCAGAGCCGCACAAGTCAACCCATCTTCGATTCCCCTAGGTCTCTTGTTTTAAAAACTGCACAGGTTTGGTAGGTTTCCCTAGGTGCCGGCTGAGCTAGAGGCCCAAATCTACAGGTAGGCACTTTGCAAAAAACAGCTCTGTTTTCTGTGATGTGTCCACGTTGTGTTTTGGGGCATATCTTGTCGCGGGCGCTAGGCCTACCCACACAAGTGAGCTACCATTTTTATCGGGAGACTTGGGGGAACGCTGGGTGGAAGGAAATTTGTGGCTCCTCTCAGATTCCAGAACTTTCTGTCACCGAAATGTGAGGAAAATGTGTTTTTTTAGCCAAATTTTGAGGATTGCAAAGGATTCTGGGTAATAGAACCGGGTCAGAGCCCCACAAGTCAACCCATCTTGCATTCCGCTATGTCGCTAGTTTTAAAAAATGCACAGGTTTGGTAGGTTTCCCTAGGTGCTGGCTGAGCTAGAGGCCCAAATCTACAGGTAGGCACTTTGCAAAAAACAGCTCTGTTTTCTTTTTAAAAATGGGATGTGTCTACGTTGCGTTTTGGGGCGTCTCCTGTCGCGGGCGCTAGGCCTACCCACACAAGTGAGGTATCATTTTTATCGGGAGACTTGGGGGAACACTGGGTGGAAGGAAATTTGTGGCTCCTCTCAGATTCCAGAACTTTCTGTCACCGAAATGTTAGGAAAATATGTTTTTTTAGCCAAATTTTGAGGTTTGCAAAGGATTCTGGGTAACAGAACCTGGTCAGAGCCGCACAAGTCACCCCATCTTGGATTTCCCTAGGTCTCTAGTTTAAAAAAATGCACAGGTTTGGTAGGTTTCCCTAGGTGCCGGCTGAGCTAGAGGCCAAAATCCAAAGGTAGGCACTTTGCAAAAAACAGCTCTGTTTTCTTTCAAAAAATGGGATGTGTCCACGTTGCATTTTGGGGCATTTCCTGTCGCGGGCGCTAGGCCTACCCACACAAGTAAGGTATAATTTTTATCGGGAGACTTGGGGGAACGCTGGGTGGAAGGAAATTTGTGGCTCCTCTCAGATTCCAGAACTTTCTGTCACCGAAATGTGAGGAAAATGTGTTTTTTTAGCCAAATTTTGAGGATTGCAAAGGATTCTGGGTAATAGAACCGGGTCAGAGCCCCACAAGTCAACCCATCTTGCATTCCGCTATGTCGCTAGTTTTAAAAAATGCACAGGTTTGGTAGGTTTCCCTAGGTGCTGGCTGAGCTAGAGGCCCAAATCTACAGGTAGGCACTTTGCAAAAAACAGCTCTGTTTTCTTTTTAAAAATGGGATGTGTCTACGTTGCGTTTTGGGGCGTCTCCTGTCGCGGGCGCTAGGCCTACCCACACAAGTGAGGTATCATTTTTATCGGGAGACTTGGGGGAACACTGGGTGGAAGGAAATTTGTGGCTCCTCTCAGATTCCAGAACTTTCTGTCACCGAAATGTTAGGAAAATATGTTTTTTTAGCCAAATTTTGAGGTTTGCAAAGGATTCTGGGTAACAGAACCTGGTCAGAGCCGCACAAGTCACCCCATCTTGGATTTCCCTAGGTCTCTAGTTTAAAAAAATGCACAGGTTTGGTAGGTTTCCCTAGGTGCCGGCTGAGCTAGAGGCCAAAATCCAAAGGTAGGCACTTTGCAAAAAACAGCTCTGTTTTCTTTCAAAAAATGGGATGTGTCCACGTTGCATTTTGGGGCATTTCCTGTCGCGGGCGCTAGGCCTACCCACACAAGTAAGGTATAATTTTTATCGGGAGACTTGGGGGAACGCTGGGTGGAAGGAAATTTGTGGCTCCTCTCAGATTCCAGAACTTTCTGTCACCCAAATGTGAGGAAAATGCGTTTTTTAGCCAAAATTTGAGGTTTGCAATGGATTCTGGGTAACAGAACCTGGTCAGAGCCCCACAAGTCACCCCATCTTGGATTCCCCTAGGTCTCTAGTGTTTAAAAATGCACAGGTTTGGTAGGTTTCCCTAGGCGCCGGCTGAGCTAGAGGCCAAAATCTACAGGTAGGCACTTCGCAAAAAACATCTCTGTTTTCTTTCAAAAAATGGGATGTGTCCACGTTGTGTTTTGGGGCGCCTCCTCTTTCGGCCGCTAGGCCTACCCACACATGTGAGGTATAATTTTTATCGGGAGACTTGGGGGAACGCTGGATGGAAGGAAATTTGTGGCTCCTCTCAGATTCCAGAACTTTCTGTCACCCAAATGTGAGGAAAATGTTTTTTTATTAGCCAAAATTTGAGGTTTGCAAAGGATTCTGGGTAACAGAACCTGATCAGAGCCCCACAAGTCACCCCATCTTGGATTCCCCTAAGTCTCTAGTTTTCTAAAATGCACAGGTTTAGTAGGTTTCCCTAGGTGCCGACTGAGCTAGAGGCCAAAATCTACAGGTAGGCACGTTGCAAAAAACAGCTGTTTTCTTTAAAAAAATGGGATGTGTCCACGTTGTGTTTTGGGGCGACTCCTGTCACGGCCGCTAGGCCTACCCACACAGTTGAGGTATCATTTTTATCGGGAGACTTGGGGTAACGCTGGGTGGAAGGAAATTTGTGGCTCCTCTCAGATTCCAGAACTTTCTGTCACAGAAATGTGAGGAAAATGCGTTTTTTTAGCCAAAATTTGAGGTTTGCAAAGGATTCTGGGTAACAGAACCTGGTCAGAGCCCCACAAGTCACCCCATCTTGGATTCCCCTAGGTCTCTAGTTTTCAAAAATGCACAGGTTTGGTAGGTTTCCCTAGGTGCCGGCTGAGCTAGAGGCCAAAATCTACAGGTAGGTACTTTGCAAAAAACATCTCTGTTTTCTTTCAAAAAATGGGATGTGTCCACGTTGTGTTTTGGGGCGTCTCCTGTTTCGGCCGCTAGGCCTACCCACACAGGTGAGGTACCATTTTTATCGGGAGACTTGGGGGAACGCTGGGTGGAAGGAAATTTGTGGCTCCTCTCAGATTCCAGAACTTTCTGTCACCCAAATGTGAGGAAAATGCGTTTTTTTAGCCAAAATTTGAGGTTTGCAAAGGATTCTGGGTAACAGAACCTGGTCAGAGCCCCACAAGTCACCCCATCTTGGATTCCCCTAGGTCCCTAGTTTTAAAAAATGCACAGGTTTGGTAGGTTTCCCTAGGTGCCGGCTGAGCTAGAGGCCAAAATCCACAGGTAGGCACTTTGCAAAAAACAGCTCTGTTTTCTTTCAAAAAATGGGATGTGTCCACGTTGCATTTTTGGGCGTTTCCTGTCGCGGGCGCTAGGCCTATCCACACAAGTGAGGTATCATTTTTATCGGGAGACTTGGGGGAACGCTGGGTGGAAGGAAATTTGTGGCTCCTCTCAGATTCCAGAACTTTCTGTCACCCAAATGTGAGGAAAATGCATTTTTTAAGCCAAAATTTGAGGTTTGCAAAGGATTCTGGGTAACAGAACCTGGTCAGAGCCTCACAAGTCACCCCATCTTGGATTCCCCTAGGTCCCTAGTTTTCAAAAATGCCCAGGTTTGGTAGGTTTCCCTAGGTGCCGGCTGAGCTAGAGGCCAAAATCCACAGGTAGGCACTTTGCAAAAAACAGCTCTGTTTTCTTTCAAAAAATGGGATGTGTCCACGTTGCATTTTGGGGCGTTTCCTGTCGCGGGCGCTAGGCCTACCCACACAAGTGAGGTATCATTTTTATCGGTAGACTTGGGGGAATGCTGAGTGGAAGGAAATTTGGGGCATATCTTGTCGCGGGCGCTAGGCCTACCCACACAAGTGAGCTACCATTTTTATCGGGAGACTTGGGGAACATTGGGTGGAAGGAAATTTGTGGCTCCTCTCAGATTCCACAACTTTCTGTCACCGAAATGTTAGGAAAATATGTTTTTTTTAGCCAAATTTTGAGGTTTGCAAAGGATTCTGGGTAACAGAACATGGTCAGAGCCGCACAAGTCAACCCATGTTGGATTCCCCTAGGTCTCTAGTTTTCAAAAATGCACAGGTTTGGTAGGTTTCCCTAGGTGCCGGCTGAGCTAGAGGCCCAAATCTACAGGTAGGCACTTTGCAAAAAACAGCTCTGTTTTCTGTGATGTGTCCACGTTGTGTTTTGGGGCATATCTTGTCGCGGGCGCTAGGCCTACCCACACAAGTGAGCTACCATTTTTATCGGGAGACTTGGGGGAACGCTGGGTCGAAGGAAATTTGTGGCTCCTCTCAGATTCCAGAACTTTCTGTCACCGAAATGTGAGGAAAATATGTTTTTTTAGCCAAATTTTGAGGTTTGCAGAGGATTCTGGGTAACAGAACCTGGTCAGAGCAGCACAAGTCACCCCATCTTGGATTCCGCTAGGTCTCTAGTTTTCAAAAATGCACAGGTTTGGTAGGTTTCCCTAGGTGCTGGCTGAGCTAGAGGCCAAAATCCAAATGTAGGCACTTTGCAAAAAACAGCTCTGTTTTCTTTCAAAAAATGGGATGTGTCCACGTTGCATTTTGGGGCGTTTCCTGTCGCGGGCGCTAGGCCTACCCACACAAGTAAGGTATAATTTTTATCGGGAGACTTGGGGGAACGCTGGGTGGAAGGAAATTTGTGGCTCCTCTCAGATTCCAGAACTTTCTGTCACCCAAATGAGAGGAAAATGCGTTTTTTTAGCCAAAATTTGAGGTTTGCAAAGGATTCTGGGTAACAGAACCTGGTCAGAGCCCCACAAGTCACCCCATCTTGGATTCCCCTAGGTCTCTAGTTTTCAAAAATGCACAGGTTTGGTAGGTTTCCCTAGGTGTCAGCTGAGCTAGAGGCCACAATCTACAGGTAGGCACTTTGCAAAAAACAGCTCTGTTTTCTTTTTAAAAATGGGACGTGTCTACGTTGCCTTTTGGGGCGTCTCCTGTCGCGGGCGCTAGGCCTACCCACACAAGTGAGGTATCATTTTTATCGGGAGACTTGGGGGAACGCTGGGTGGAAGGAAATTTGTGGCTCCTCTCAGATTCCAGAACTTTCTGTCACCCAAATGTGAGGAAAATGCATTTTTTAAGCCAAAATTTGAGGTTTGCAAAGGATTCTGGGTAACAGAACCTGGTCAGAGCCTCACAAGTCACCCCATCTTGGATTCCCCTAGGTCCCTAGTTTTCAAAAATGCCCAGGTTTGGTAGGTTTCCCAAGGTGCCGGCTGAGCTAGAGGCCAAAATCCACAGGTAGGCACTTTGCAAAAAACAGCTCTGTTTTCTTTCAAAAAATGGGATGTGTCCACGTTGCATTTTGGGGCGTTTCCTGTCGCGGGCGCTAGGCCTACCCACACAAGTGAGGTATCATTTTTATCGGTAGACTTGGGGGAATGCTGAGTGGAAGGAAATTTGGGGCATATCTTGTCGCGGGCGCTAGGCCTACCCACACAAGTGAGCTACCATTTTTATCGGGAGACTTGGGGAACATTGGGTGGAAGGAAATTTGTGGCTCCTCTCAGATTCCACAACTTTCTGTCACCGAAATGTTAGGAAAATATGTTTTTTTAGCCAAATTTTGAGGTTTGCAAAGGATTCTGGGTAACAGAACATGGTCAGAGCCTCACAAGTCAACCCATGTTGGATTCCCCTAGGTCTCTAGTTTTCAAAAATGCACAGGTTTGGTAGGTTTCCCTAGGTGCCGGCTGAGCTAGAGGCCCAAATCTACAGGTAGGCACTTTGCAAAAAACAGCTCTGTTTTCTGTGATGTGTCCACGTTGTGTTTTGGGGCATATCTTGTCGCGGGCGCTAGGCCTACCCACACAAGTGAGCTACCATTTTTATCGGGAGACTTGGGGGAACGCTGGGTCGAAGGAAATTTGTGGCTCCTCTCAGATTCCAGAACTTTCTGTCACCGAAATGTGAGGAAAATATGTTTTTTTAGCCAAATTTTGAGGTTTGCAAAGGATTCTGGGTAACAGAACCTGGTCAGAGCAGCACAAGTCACCCCATCTTGGATTCCGCTAGGTCTCTAGTTTTCAAAAATGCACAGGTTTGTTAGGTTTCCCTAGGTGCTGGCTGAGCTAGAGGCCAAAATCCAAATGTAGGCACTTTGCAAAAAACAGCTCTGTTTTCTTTAAAAAAATGGGATGTGTCCACGTTGCATTTTGGGGCGTTTCCTGTCGCGGGCGCTAGGCCTACCCACACAAGTAAGGTATAATTTTTATCGGGAGACTTGGGGGAACGCTGGGTGGAAGGAAATTTGTGGCTCCTCTCAGATTCCAGAACTTTCTGTCACCCAAATGAGAGGAAAATGCGTTTTTTTAGCCAAAATTTGAGGTTTGCAAAGGATTCTGGGTAACAGAACCTGGTCAGAGCCCCACAAGTCACCCCATCTTGGATTCCCCTAGGTCTCTAGTTTTCAAAAATGCACAGGTTTGGTAGGTTTCCCTAGGTGTCAGCTGAGCTAGAGGCCACAATCTACAGGTAGGCACTTTGCAAAAAACAGCTCTGTTTTCTTTTTAAAAATGGGACATGTCTACGTTGCCTTTTGGGGCGTCTCCTGTCACGGGCGCTAGGCCTACCCACACAAGTGAGGTATCATTTTTATCGGGAGACTTGGGGGAACGCTGGGTGGAAGGAAATTTGTGGCTCCTCTCAGATTCCAGAACTTTCTGTCACCGAAATGTTAGGAAAATATGTTTTTTTAGCCAAATTTTGAGGTTTGCAAAGTATTCTGGGTAACAGAACCTGGTCAGAGCCGCACAAGTCACCCCATCTTGGATTTCCCTAGGTCTCTAGTTTAAAAAAATGCACAGGTTTGGTAGGTTTCCCTAGGTGCCGGCTGAGCTAGAGGCCAAAATCCAAAGGTAGGCACTTTGCAAAAAACAGCTCTGTTTTCTTTCAAAAAATGGGATGTGTCCACGTTGCATTTTGGGGCATTTCCTGTCGCGGGCGCTAGGCCTACCCACACAAGTAAGGTATAATTTTTATCGGGAGACTTGGGGGAACGCTGGGTGGAAGGAAATTTGTGGCTCCTCTCAGATTCCAGAACTTTCTGTCACCCAAATGTGAGGAAAATGCGTTTTTTAGCCAAAATTTGAGGATTGCAATGGATTCTGCGTAACAGAACCTGGTCAGAGCCCCACAAGTCACCCCATCTTGGATTCCCCTAGGTCTCTAGTTTTCAAAAATGCACAGGTTTGGTAGGTTTCCCTAGGTGCCGGCTGAGCTAGAGGCCAAAATCTACAGGTAGGCACTTCGCAAAAAACATCTCTGTTTTCTTTCAAAAAATGGGATGTGTCCACGTTGTGTTTTGGGGCGCCTCCTCTTTCGGCCGCTAGGCCAACCCACACAGGTGAGATATAATTTTTATCGGGAGACTTGGGGGAACGCTGGGTGGAAGGAAATTTGTGGCTCCTCTCAGATTCCAGAACTTTCTGTCAGCGAAATGTTAGGAAAATATGTTTTTTTAGCCAAATTTTGAGGTTTGCAAAGGATTCTGGGTAACAGAACCTGGTCAGAGCCGCACAAGTCACCCCATCTTGGATTTCCCTAGGTCTCTAGTTTTAAAAAATGCACAGGTTTGGTTGATTTCCCTAGGTGCCGGCTGAGCTAGAGGCCAAAATCCACAGGTAGGCACTTTGCAAAAAACAGCTCTGTTTTCTTTAAAAAAATGGGATGTGTCCACGTTGCATTTTGGGGCGTTTCCTGTCGCGGGCGCTAGGCCTACCCACACAAGTGAGGTATCATTTTTATCGGGAGACTTGGGGGAACGCTGGGTGGAAGGAAATTTGTGGCTCCTCTCAGATTCCAGAACTTTCTGTCACCCAAATGTGAGGAAAATGCATTTTTTAAGCCAAAATTTGAGGTTTGCAAAGGATTCTGGGTAACAGAACCTGGTCAGAGCCTCACAAGTCACCCCATCTTGGATTCCCCTAGGTCTCTAGTTTTCAAAAATGCACAGGTTTGGTAGGTTTCCCTAGGTGCCGGCTAAAGTAGAGGCCAAAATCTACAGGTAGACACTTTGCAAAAAACAGCTCTGTTTTCTGTGATGTGTCCACGTTGTGTTTTGGGGCATATCTTGTCGCGGGCGCTAGGCCTACCCACACAAGTGAGCTACCATTTTTATCGGGAGACTTGGGGGAACGCTGGGTGGAAGGAAATTTGTAGCTCCTCTCAGATTCCAGAACTTTCTGTCACCCAAATGTGAGGAAAATGCGTTTTTTTAGCCAAAATTTGAGGTTTGCAAAGGATTCTGTGTAACAGAACCTGATCAGAGCCCCACAAGTCACCCCATCCTGGATTCCCCTACGTCTCTAGTTTTCAAAAATGCACATGTTTGGTAGGTTTCCCTAGGTGCCGGCTGAGCTAGAGGCCAAAATCTACAGGTAGGTACTTTGCAAAAAACATCTCTGTTTTCTTTCAAAAAATAGGATGTGTCCACGTTGTGTTTTGGGGCGTCTCCTGTTTCGGCCGCTAGGCCTACCCACACAGGTGAGGTATCATTTTTATCGGGAGACTTGGGGGAACGCTGGGTGGAAGGAAATTTGTGGCTCCTCTCAGATTCCAGAACTTTCTGTCACCCAAATGTGAGGAAAATGCATTTTTTAAGCCAAAATTTGAGGTTTGCAAAGGATTCTGGGTAACAGAACCTGGTCAGAGCCTCACAAGTCACCCCATCTTGGATTCCCCTAGGTCCCTAGTTTTAAAAAATGCACAGGTTTGGTAGGTTTCCCTAGGTGCCGGCTGAGCTAGAGGCCAAAATCCACAGGTAGGCACTTTGCAAAAAACAGCTCTGTTTTCTTTCAAAAAATGTGATGTGTCCACGTTGCATTTTTGGGCTTTTCCTGTCGCGGGAGCTAGGCCTATCCACACAAGTGAGGTATCATTTTTATCGGGAGACTTGGGGGAACGCTGGGTGGAAGGAAATTTGTGGCTCCTCTCAGATTCCAGAACTTTCTGTCACCCAAATGTGAGGAAAATGCATTTTTTAAGCCAAAATTTGAGGTTTGCAAAGGATTCTGGGTAACAGAACCTGGTCAGAGCCTCACAAGTCACCCCATCTTGGATTCCCCTAGGTCTCTAGTTTTCAAAAATGCACAGGTTTGGTAGGTTTCCCTATCTGCCGGCTAAAGTAGAGGCCAAAATCTACAGGTAGACACTTTGCAAAAAACAGCTCTGTTTTCTGTGATGTGTCCACGTTGTTTTTTGGGGCATATCTTGTCGCGGGCGCTAGGACTACCCACACAAGTGAGCTACCATTTTTATCGGGAGACTTGGGGGAACATTGGTTGGAAGGAAATTTGTGGCTCCTCTCAGATTCCACAACTTTCTGTCACCGAAATGTTAGGAAAATATGTTTTTTAGCCAAATTTTGAGGTTTGCAAAGGATTCTGGGTAACAGAACATGGTCAGAGCCGCACAAGTCAACCCATCTTCGATTCCCCTAGGTCTCTTGTTTTAAAAACTGCACAGGTTTGGTAGGTTTCCCTAGGTGCCGGCTGAGCTAGAGGCCCAAATCTACAGGTAGGCACTTTGCAAAAAACAGCTCTGTTTTCTGTGATGTGTCCACGTTGTGTTTTGGGGCATATCTTGTCGCGGGCGCTAGGCCTACCCACACAAGTGAGCTACCATTTTTATCGGGAGACTTGGGGGAACGCTGGGTGGAAGGAAATTTGTGGCTCCTCTCAGATTCCAGAACTTTCTGTCACCGAAATGTGAGGAAAATGTGTTTTTTTAGCCAAATTTTGAGGATTGCAAAGGATTCTGGGTAATAGAACCGGGTCAGAGCCCCACAAGTCAACCCATCTTGCATTCCGCTATGTCGCTAGTTTTAAAAAATGCACAGGTTTGGTAGGTTTCCCTAGGTGCTGGCTGAGCTAGAGGCCCAAATCTACAGGTAGGCACTTTGCAAAAAACAGCTCTGTTTTCTTTTTAAAAATGGGATGTGTCTACGTTGCGTTTTGGGGCGTCTCCTGTCGCGGGCGCTAGGCCTACCCACACAAGTGAGGTATCATTTTTATCGGGAGACTTGGGGGAACACTGGGTGGAAGGAAATTTGTGGCTCCTCTCAGATTCCAGAACTTTCTGTCACCGAAATGTTAGGAAAATATGTTTTTTTAGCCAAATTTTGAGGTTTGCAAAGGATTCTGGGTAACAGAACCTGGTCAGAGCCGCACAAGTCACCCCATCTTGGATTTCCCTAGGTCTCTAGTTTAAAAAAATGCACAGGTTTGGTAGGTTTCCCTAGGTGCCGGCTGAGCTAGAGGCCAAAATCCAAAGGTAGGCACTTTGCAAAAAACAGCTCTGTTTTCTTTCAAAAAATGGGATGTGTCCACGTTGCATTTTGGGGCATTTCCTGTCGCGGGCGCTAGGCCTACCCACACAAGTAAGGTATAATTTTTATCGGGAGACTTGGGGGAACGCTGGGTGGAAGGAAATTTGTGGCTCCTCTCAGATTCCAGAACTTTCTGTCACCGAAATGTGAGGAAAATGTGTTTTTTTAGCCAAATTTTGAGGATTGCAAAGGATTCTGGGTAATAGAACCGGGTCAGAGCCCCACAAGTCAACCCATCTTGCATTCCGCTATGTCGCTAGTTTTAAAAAATGCACAGGTTTGGTAGGTTTCCCTAGGTGCTGGCTGAGCTAGAGGCCCAAATCTACAGGTAGGCACTTTGCAAAAAACAGCTCTGTTTTCTTTTTAAAAATGGGATGTGTCTACGTTGCGTTTTGGGGCGTCTCCTGTCGCGGGCGCTAGGCCTACCCACACAAGTGAGGTATCATTTTTATCGGGAGACTTGGGGGAACACTGGGTGGAAGGAAATTTGTGGCTCCTCTCAGATTCCAGAACTTTCTGTCACCGAAATGTTAGGAAAATATGTTTTTTTAGCCAAATTTTGAGGTTTGCAAAGGATTCTGGGTAACAGAACCTGGTCAGAGCCGCACAAGTCACCCCATCTTGGATTTCCCTAGGTCTCTAGTTTAAAAAAATGCACAGGTTTGGTAGGTTTCCCTAGGTGCCGGCTGAGCTAGAGGCCAAAATCCAAAGGTAGGCACTTTGCAAAAAACAGCTCTGTTTTCTTTCAAAAAATGGGATGTGTCCACGTTGCATTTTGGGGCATTTCCTGTCGCGGGCGCTAGGCCTACCCACACAAGTAAGGTATAATTTTTATCGGGAGACTTGGGGGAACGCTGGGTGGAAGGAAATTTGTGGCTCCTCTCAGATTCCAGAACTTTCTGTCACCCAAATGTGAGGAAAATGCGTTTTTTAGCCAAAATTTGAGGTTTGCAATGGATTCTGGGTAACAGAACCTGGTCAGAGCCCCACAAGTCACCCCATCTTGGATTCCCCTAGGTCTCTAGTGTTTAAAAATGCACAGGTTTGGTAGGTTTCCCTAGGCGCCGGCTGAGCTAGAGGCCAAAATCTACAGGTAGGCACTTCGCAAAAAACATCTCTGTTTTCTTTCAAAAAATGGGATGTGTCCACGTTGTGTTTTGGGGCGCCTCCTCTTTCGGCCGCTAGGCCTACCCACACATGTGAGGTATAATTTTTATCGGGAGACTTGGGGGAACGCTGGATGGAAGGAAATTTGTGGCTCCTCTCAGATTCCAGAACTTTCTGTCACCCAAATGTGAGGAAAATGTTTTTTTATTAGCCAAAATTTGAGGTTTGCAAAGGATTCTGGGTAACAGAACCTGATCAGAGCCCCACAAGTCACCCCATCTTGGATTCCCCTAAGTCTCTAGTTTTCTAAAATGCACAGGTTTAGTAGGTTTCCCTAGGTGCCGACTGAGCTAGAGGCCAAAATCTACAGGTAGGCACGTTGCAAAAAACAGCTGTTTTCTTTAAAAAAATGGGATGTGTCCACGTTGTGTTTTGGGGCGACTCCTGTCACGGCCGCTAGGCCTACCCACACAGTTGAGGTATCATTTTTATCGGGAGACTTGGGGTAACGCTGGGTGGAAGGAAATTTGTGGCTCCTCTCAGATTCCAGAACTTTCTGTCACAGAAATGTGAGGAAAATGCGTTTTTTTAGCCAAAATTTGAGGTTTGCAAAGGATTCTGGGTAACAGAACCTGGTCAGAGCCCCACAAGTCACCCCATCTTGGATTCCCCTAGGTCTCTAGTTTTCAAAAATGCACAGGTTTGGTAGGTTTCCCTAGGTGCCGGCTGAGCTAGAGGCCAAAATCTACAGGTAGGTACTTTGCAAAAAACATCTCTGTTTTCTTTCAAAAAATGGGATGTGTCCACGTTGTGTTTTGGGGCGTCTCCTGTTTCGGCCGCTAGGCCTACCCACACAGGTGAGGTACCATTTTTATCGGGAGACTTGGGGGAACGCTGGGTGGAAGGAAATTTGTGGCTCCTCTCAGATTCCAGAACTTTCTGTCACCCAAATGTGAGGAAAATGCGTTTTTTTAGCCAAAATTTGAGGTTTGCAAAGGATTCTGGGTAACAGAACCTGGTCAGAGCCCCACAAGTCACCCCATCTTGGATTCCCCTAGGTCCCTAGTTTTAAAAAATGCACAGGTTTGGTAGGTTTCCCTAGGTGCCGGCTGAGCTAGAGGCCAAAATCCACAGGTAGGCACTTTGCAAAAAACAGCTCTGTTTTCTTTCAAAAAATGGGATGTGTCCACGTTGCATTTTTGGGCGTTTCCTGTCGCGGGCGCTAGGCCTATCCACACAAGTGAGGTATCATTTTTATCGGGAGACTTGGGGGAACGCTGGGTGGAAGGAAATTTGTGGCTCCTCTCAGATTCCAGAACTTTCTGTCACCCAAATGTGAGGAAAATGCATTTTTTAAGCCAAAATTTGAGGTTTGCAAAGGATTCTGGGTAACAGAACCTGGTCAGAGCCTCACAAGTCACCCCATCTTGGATTCCCCTAGGTCCCTAGTTTTCAAAAATGCCCAGGTTTGGTAGGTTTCCCTAGGTGCCGGCTGAGCTAGAGGCCAAAATCCACAGGTAGGCACTTTGCAAAAAACAGCTCTGTTTTCTTTCAAAAAATGGGATGTGTCCACGTTGCATTTTGGGGCGTTTCCTGTCGCGGGCGCTAGGCCTACCCACACAAGTGAGGTATCATTTTTATCGGTAGACTTGGGGGAATGCTGAGTGGAAGGAAATTTGGGGCATATCTTGTCGCGGGCGCTAGGCCTACCCACACAAGTGAGCTACCATTTTTATCGGGAGACTTGGGGAACATTGGGTGGAAGGAAATTTGTGGCTCCTCTCAGATTCCACAACTTTCTGTCACCGAAATGTTAGGAAAATATGTTTTTTTTAGCCAAATTTTGAGGTTTGCAAAGGATTCTGGGTAACAGAACATGGTCAGAGCCGCACAAGTCAACCCATGTTGGATTCCCCTAGGTCTCTAGTTTTCAAAAATGCACAGGTTTGGTAGGTTTCCCTAGGTGCCGGCTGAGCTAGAGGCCCAAATCTACAGGTAGGCACTTTGCAAAAAACAGCTCTGTTTTCTGTGATGTGTCCACGTTGTGTTTTGGGGCATATCTTGTCGCGGGCGCTAGGCCTACCCACACAAGTGAGCTACCATTTTTATCGGGAGACTTGGGGGAACGCTGGGTCGAAGGAAATTTGTGGCTCCTCTCAGATTCCAGAACTTTCTGTCACCGAAATGTGAGGAAAATATGTTTTTTTAGCCAAATTTTGAGGTTTGCAGAGGATTCTGGGTAACAGAACCTGGTCAGAGCAGCACAAGTCACCCCATCTTGGATTCCGCTAGGTCTCTAGTTTTCAAAAATGCACAGGTTTGGTAGGTTTCCCTAGGTGCTGGCTGAGCTAGAGGCCAAAATCCAAATGTAGGCACTTTGCAAAAAACAGCTCTGTTTTCTTTCAAAAAATGGGATGTGTCCACGTTGCATTTTGGGGCGTTTCCTGTCGCGGGCGCTAGGCCTACCCACACAAGTAAGGTATAATTTTTATCGGGAGACTTGGGGGAACGCTGGGTGGAAGGAAATTTGTGGCTCCTCTCAGATTCCAGAACTTTCTGTCACCCAAATGAGAGGAAAATGCGTTTTTTTAGCCAAAATTTGAGGTTTGCAAAGGATTCTGGGTAACAGAACCTGGTCAGAGCCCCACAAGTCACCCCATCTTGGATTCCCCTAGGTCTCTAGTTTTCAAAAATGCACAGGTTTGGTAGGTTTCCCTAGGTGTCAGCTGAGCTAGAGGCCACAATCTACAGGTAGGCACTTTGCAAAAAACAGCTCTGTTTTCTTTTTAAAAATGGGACGTGTCTACGTTGCCTTTTGGGGCGTCTCCTGTCGCGGGCGCTAGGCCTACCCACACAAGTGAGGTATCATTTTTATCGGGAGACTTGGGGGAACGCTGGGTGGAAGGAAATTTGTGGCTCCTCTCAGATTCCAGAACTTTCTGTCACCCAAATGTGAGGAAAATGCATTTTTTAAGCCAAAATTTGAGGTTTGCAAAGGATTCTGGGTAACAGAACCTGGTCAGAGCCTCACAAGTCACCCCATCTTGGATTCCCCTAGGTCCCTAGTTTTCAAAAATGCCCAGGTTTGGTAGGTTTCCCAAGGTGCCGGCTGAGCTAGAGGCCAAAATCCACAGGTAGGCACTTTGCAAAAAACAGCTCTGTTTTCTTTCAAAAAATGGGATGTGTCCACGTTGCATTTTGGGGCGTTTCCTGTCGCGGGCGCTAGGCCTACCCACACAAGTGAGGTATCATTTTTATCGGTAGACTTGGGGGAATGCTGAGTGGAAGGAAATTTGGGGCATATCTTGTCGCGGGCGCTAGGCCTACCCACACAAGTGAGCTACCATTTTTATCGGGAGACTTGGGGAACATTGGGTGGAAGGAAATTTGTGGCTCCTCTCAGATTCCACAACTTTCTGTCACCGAAATGTTAGGAAAATATGTTTTTTTAGCCAAATTTTGAGGTTTGCAAAGGATTCTGGGTAACAGAACATGGTCAGAGCCTCACAAGTCAACCCATGTTGGATTCCCCTAGGTCTCTAGTTTTCAAAAATGCACAGGTTTGGTAGGTTTCCCTAGGTGCCGGCTGAGCTAGAGGCCCAAATCTACAGGTAGGCACTTTGCAAAAAACAGCTCTGTTTTCTGTGATGTGTCCACGTTGTGTTTTGGGGCATATCTTGTCGCGGGCGCTAGGCCTACCCACACAAGTGAGCTACCATTTTTATCGGGAGACTTGGGGGAACGCTGGGTCGAAGGAAATTTGTGGCTCCTCTCAGATTCCAGAACTTTCTGTCACCGAAATGTGAGGAAAATATGTTTTTTTAGCCAAATTTTGAGGTTTGCAAAGGATTCTGGGTAACAGAACCTGGTCAGAGCAGCACAAGTCACCCCATCTTGGATTCCGCTAGGTCTCTAGTTTTCAAAAATGCACAGGTTTGTTAGGTTTCCCTAGGTGCTGGCTGAGCTAGAGGCCAAAATCCAAATGTAGGCACTTTGCAAAAAACAGCTCTGTTTTCTTTAAAAAAATGGGATGTGTCCACGTTGCATTTTGGGGCGTTTCCTGTCGCGGGCGCTAGGCCTACCCACACAAGTAAGGTATAATTTTTATCGGGAGACTTGGGGGAACGCTGGGTGGAAGGAAATTTGTGGCTCCTCTCAGATTCCAGAACTTTCTGTCACCCAAATGAGAGGAAAATGCGTTTTTTTAGCCAAAATTTGAGGTTTGCAAAGGATTCTGGGTAACAGAACCTGGTCAGAGCCCCACAAGTCACCCCATCTTGGATTCCCCTAGGTCTCTAGTTTTCAAAAATGCACAGGTTTGGTAGGTTTCCCTAGGTGTCAGCTGAGCTAGAGGCCACAATCTACAGGTAGGCACTTTGCAAAAAACAGCTCTGTTTTCTTTTTAAAAATGGGACATGTCTACGTTGCCTTTTGGGGCGTCTCCTGTCACGGGCGCTAGGCCTACCCACACAAGTGAGGTATCATTTTTATCGGGAGACTTGGGGGAACGCTGGGTGGAAGGAAATTTGTGGCTCCTCTCAGATTCCAGAACTTTCTGTCACCGAAATGTTAGGAAAATATGTTTTTTTAGCCAAATTTTGAGGTTTGCAAAGTATTCTGGGTAACAGAACCTGGTCAGAGCCGCACAAGTCACCCCATCTTGGATTTCCCTAGGTCTCTAGTTTAAAAAAATGCACAGGTTTGGTAGGTTTCCCTAGGTGCCGGCTGAGCTAGAGGCCAAAATCCAAAGGTAGGCACTTTGCAAAAAACAGCTCTGTTTTCTTTCAAAAAATGGGATGTGTCCACGTTGCATTTTGGGGCATTTCCTGTCGCGGGCGCTAGGCCTACCCACACAAGTAAGGTATAATTTTTATCGGGAGACTTGGGGGAACGCTGGGTGGAAGGAAATTTGTGGCTCCTCTCAGATTCCAGAACTTTCTGTCACCCAAATGTGAGGAAAATGCGTTTTTTAGCCAAAATTTGAGGATTGCAATGGATTCTGCGTAACAGAACCTGGTCAGAGCCCCACAAGTCACCCCATCTTGGATTCCCCTAGGTCTCTAGTTTTCAAAAATGCACAGGTTTGGTAGGTTTCCCTAGGTGCCGGCTGAGCTAGAGGCCAAAATCTACAGGTAGGCACTTCGCAAAAAACATCTCTGTTTTCTTTAAAAAAATGGGATGTGTCCACGTTGTGTTTTGGGGCGCCTCCTCTTTCGGCCGCTAGGCCAACCCACACAGGTGAGATATAATTTTTATCGGGAGACTTGGGGGAACGCTGGGTGGAAGGAAATTTGTGGCTCCTCTCAGATTCCAGAACTTTCTGTCAGCGAAATGTTAGGAAAATATGTTTTTTTAGCCAAATTTTGAGGTTTGCAAAGGATTCTGGGTAACAGAACCTGGTCAGAGCCGCACAAGTCACCCCATCTTGGATTTCCCTAGGTCTCTAGTTTTAAAAAATGCACAGGTTTGGTTGATTTCCCTAGGTGCCGGCTGAGCTAGAGGCCAAAATCCACAGGTAGGCACTTTGCAAAAAACAGCTCTGTTTTCTTTAAAAAAATGGGATGTGTCCACGTTGCATTTTGGGGCGTTTCCTGTCGCGGGCGCTAGGCCTACCCACACAAGTGAGGTATCATTTTTATCGGGAGACTTGGGGGAACGCTGGGTGGAAGGAAATTTGTGGCTCCTCTCAGATTCCAGAACTTTCTGTCACCCAAATGTGAGGAAAATGCATTTTTTAAGCCAAAATTTGAGGTTTGCAAAGGATTCTGGGTAACAGAACCTGGTCAGAGCCTCACAAGTCACCCCATCTTGGATTCCCCTAGGTCTCTAGTTTTCAAAAATGCACAGGTTTGGTAGGTTTCCCTAGGTGCCGGCTAAAGTAGAGGCCAAAATCTACAGGTAGACACTTTGCAAAAAACAGCTCTGTTTTCTGTGATGTGTCCACGTTGTGTTTTGGGGCATATCTTGTCGCGGGCGCTAGGCCTACCCACACAAGTGAGCTACCATTTTTATCGGGAGACTTGGGGGAACGCTGGGTGGAAGGAAATTTGTAGCTCCTCTCAGATTCCAGAACTTTCTGTCACCCAAATGTGAGGAAAATGCGTTTTTTTAGCCAAAATTTGAGGTTTGCAAAGGATTCTGTGTAACAGAACCTGATCAGAGCCCCACAAGTCACCCCATCCTGGATTCCCCTACGTCTCTAGTTTTCAAAAATGCACATGTTTGGTAGGTTTCCCTAGGTGCCGGCTGAGCTAGAGGCCAAAATCTACAGGTAGGTACTTTGCAAAAAACATCTCTGTTTTCTTTCAAAAAATAGGATGTGTCCACGTTGTGTTTTGGGGCGTCTCCTGTTTCGGCCGCTAGGCCTACCCACACAGGTGAGGTATCATTTTTATCGGGAGACTTGGGGGAACGCTGGGTGGAAGGAAATTTGTGGCTCCTCTCAGATTCCAGAACTTTCTGTCACCCAAATGTGAGGAAAATGCGTTTTTTTAGCCAAAATTTGAGGTTTGCAAAGGATTCTGGGTAACAGAACCTGGTCAGAGCCCCACAAGTCACCCCATCTTGGATTCCCCTAGGTCCCTAGTTTTAAAAAATGCACAGGTTTGGTAGGTTTCCCTAGGTGCCGGCTGAGGTAGAGGCCAAAATCCACAGGTAGGCACTTTGCAAAAAACAGCTCTGTTTTCTTTCAAAAAATGTGATGTGTCCACGTTGCATTTTTGGGCGTTTCCTGTCGCGGGCGCTAGGCCTATCCACACAAGTGAGGTATCATTTTTATCGGGAGACTTGGGGGAATGCTGGGTGGAAGGAAATTTGTGGCTCCTCTCAGATTCCAGAACTTTCTGTCACCCAAATGTGAGGAAAATGCATTTTTTAAGCCAAAATTTGAGGTTTGCAAAGGATTCTGGGTAACAGAACCTGGTCAGAGCCTCACAAGTCACCCCATCTTGGATTCCCCTAGGTCTCTAGTTTTCAAAAATGCACAGGTTTGGTAGGTTTCCCTAGGTGCCGGCTAAAGTAGAGGCCAAAATCTACAGGTAGACACTTTGCAAAAAACAGCTCTGTTTTCTGTGATGTGTCCACGTTGTGTTTTGGGGCATATCTTGTCGCGGGCGCTAGGCCTACCCACACGAGTGAGCTACCATTTTTATCGGGAGACTTGGGGGAACACTGGGTGGAAGGAAATTTGTGGCTCCTCTCAGATTCCACAACTTTCTGTCACCGAAATGTTAGGAAAATATGTTTTTTTAGCCAAATTTTGAGGTTTGCAAAGGATTCTGGGTAACAGAACCTGGTCAGAGCCGCACAAGTCACCCCATCTTGGATTTCCCTAGGTCTCTAGTTTAAAAAAATGCACAGGTTTGGTAGGTTTCCCTAGGTGCCGGCTGAGCTAGAGGCCAAAATC
Source organism: Pleurodeles waltl (assembly GCF_031143425.1). Taxonomy (NCBI): domain Eukaryota; kingdom Metazoa; phylum Chordata; class Amphibia; order Caudata; family Salamandridae; genus Pleurodeles; species Pleurodeles waltl. The sequence continues at coordinate 381,252,201 of NC_090446.1, forward strand.
CACAGGTAGGCACTTTGCAAAAAACAGCTCTGTTTTCTGTGATGTGTCCACGACTGTGTTTTGGTGCATATCTTGTCGCGGGCGCTAGGCCTACCCACACAAGTGAGCTACCATTTTTATCGGGAGATTTGGGGGAACGCTGGGTCGAAGGAAATTTGTGGCTCATCTCAGATTCCAGAACTTTCTGTCACCGAAATGTTAGGAAAATATGTTTTTTTAGCCAAATTTTGAGGTTTGCAAAGGATTCTGGGTAACAGAACCTGGTCAGAGCCGCACAAGTCACCCCATCTTGGATTTCCCTAGGTCTCTAGTTTAAAAAAATGCACAGGTTTGGTAGGTTTCCCTAGGTGCCGGCTGAGCTAGAGGCCAAAATCCACAGGTAGGCACTTTGCAAAAAACATCTCTGTTTTCTTTCAAAAAATAGGATGTGTCCACGTTGTGTTTTGGGGCGTCTCCTGTTTCGGCCGCTAGGCCTACCCACACAGGTGAGGTATCATTTTTATCGGGAGACTTGGGGGAACGCTGGGTGGAAGGAAATTTGTGGCTCCTCTCAGATTCCAGAACTTTCTGTCACCCAAATGTGAGGAAAATGCGTTTTTTTAGCCAAAATTTGAGGTTTGCAAAGGATTCTGGGTAACAGAACCTGGTCAGAGCCCCACAAGTCACCCCATCTTGGATTCCCCTAGGTCCCTAGTTTTAAAAAATGCACAGGTTTGGTAGGTTTCCCTAGGTGCCGGCTGAGGTAGAGGCCAAAATCCACAGGTAGGCACTTTGCAAAAAACAGCTCTGTTTTCTTTCAAAAAATGTGATGTGTCCACGTTGCATTTTTGGGCGTTTCCTGTCGCGGGCGCTAGGCCTACCCACACAAGTGAGGTATCATTTTTATCGGGAGACTTGGGGGAACGCTGGGTGGAAGGAAATTTGTGGCTCCTCTCAGATTCCAGAACTTTCTGTCACCCAAATGTGAGGAAAATGCATTTTTTAAGCCAAAATTTGAGGTTTGCAAAGGATTCTGGGTAACAGAACCTGGTCAGAGCCTCACAAGTCACCCCATCTTGGATTCCCCTAGGTCTCTAGTTTTCAAAAATGCACAGGTTTGGTAGGTTTCCCTAGGTGCCGGCTAAAGTAGAGGCCAAAATCTACAGGTAGACACTTTGCAAAAAACAGCTCTGTTTTCTGTGATGTGTCCACGTTGTGTTTTGGGGCATATCTTGTCGCGGGCGCTAGGCCTACCCACACAAGTGAGCTACCATTTTTATCGGGAGACTTGGGGGAACGCTGGGTGGAAGGAAATTTGTAGCTCCTCTCAGATTCCAGAACTTTCTGTCACCCAAATGTGAGGAAAATGCGTTTTTTTAGCCAAAATTTGAGGTTTGCAAAGGATTCTGTGTAACAGAACCTGATCAGAGCCCCACAAGTCACCCCATCCTGGATTCCCCTACGTCTCTAGTTTTCAAAAATGCACATGTTTGGTAGGTTTCCCTAGGTGCCGGCTGAGCTAGAGGCCAAAATCTACAGGTAGGTACTTTGCAAAAAACATCTCTGTTTTCTTTCAAAAAATAGGATGTGTCCACGTTGTGTTTTGGGGCGTCTCCTGTTTCGGCCGCTAGGCCTACCCACACAGGTGAGGTATCATTTTTATCGGGAGACTTGGGGGAACGCTGGGTGGAAGGAAATTTGTGGCTCCTCTCAGATTCCAGAACTTTCTGTCACCCAAATGTGAGGAAAATGCGTTTTTTTAGCCAAAATTTGAGGTTTGCAAAGGATTCTGGGTAACAGAACCTGGTCAGAGCCCCACAAGTCACCCCATCTTGGATTCCCCTAGGTCCCTAGTTTTAAAAAATGCACAGGTTTGGTAGGTTTCCCTAGGTGCCGGCTGAGGTAGAGGCCAAAATCCACAGGTAGGCACTTTGCAAAAAACAGCTCTGTTTTCTTTCAAAAAATGTGATGTGTCCACGTTGCATTTTTGGGCGTTTCCTGTCGCGGGCGCTAGGCCTATCCACACAAGTGAGGTATCATTTTTATCGGGAGACTTGGGGGAATGCTGGGTGGAAGGAAATTTGTGGCTCCTCTCAGATTCCAGAACTTTCTGTCACCCAAATGTGAGGAAAATGCATTTTTTAAGCCAAAATTTGAGGTTTGCAAAGGATTCTGGGTAACAGAACCTGGTCAGAGCCTCACAAGTCACCCCATCTTGGATTCCCCTAGGTCTCTAGTTTTCAAAAATGCACAGGTTTGGTAGGTTTCCCTAGGTGCCGGCTAAAGTAGAGGCCAAAATCTACAGGTAGACACTTTGCAAAAAACAGCTCTGTTTTCTGTGATGTGTCCACGTTGTGTTTTGGGGCATATCTTGTCGCGGGCGCTAGGCCTACCCACACGAGTGAGCTACCATTTTTATCGGGAGACTTGGGGGAACACTGGGTGGAAGGAAATTTGTGGCTCCTCTCAGATTCCACAACTTTCTGTCACCGAAATGTTAGGAAAATATGTTTTTTTAGCCAAATTTTGAGGTTTGCAAAGGATTCTGGGTAACAGAACCTGGTCAGAGCCGCACAAGTCACCCCATCTTGGATTTCCCTAGGTCTCTAGTTTAAAAAAATGCACAGGTTTGGTAGGTTTCCCTAGGTGCCGGCTGAGCTAGAGGCCAAAATCCACAGGTAGGCACTTTGCAAAAAACAGCTCTGTTTTCTGTGATGTGTCCACGACTGTGTTTTGGTGCATATCTTGTCGCGGGCGCTAGGCCTACCCACACAAGTGAGCTACCATTTTTATCGGGAGATTTGGGGGAACGCTGGGTCGAAGGAAATTTGTGGCTCATCTCAGATTCCAGAACTTTCTGTCACCGAAATGTTAGGAAAATATGTTTTTTTAGCCAAATTTTGAGGTTTGCAAAGGATTCTGGGTAACAGAACCTGGTCAGAGCCTCACAAGTCACCCCATCTTGGATTCCCCTAGGTCTCTAGTTTTCAAAAATGCACAGGTTTGGTAGGTTTCCCTAGGTGCCGGCTAAAGTAGAGGCCAAAATCTACAGGTAGACACTTTGCAAAAAACAGCTCTGTTTTCTGTGATGTGTCCACGTTGTGTTTTGGGGCATATCTTGTCGCGGGCGCTAGGCCTACCCACACGAGTGAGCTACCATTTTTATCGGGAGACTTGGGGGAACACTGGGTGGAAGGAAATTTGTGGCTCCTCTCAGATTCCACAACTTTCTGTCACCGAAATGTTAGGAAAATATGTTTTTTTAGCCAAATTTTGAGGTTTGCAAAGGATTCTGGGTAACAGAACCTGGTCAGAGCCGCACAAGTCACCCCATCTTGGATTTCCCTAGGTCTCTAGTTTAAAAAAATGCACAGGTTTGGTAGGTTTCCCTAGGTGCCGGCTGAGCTAGAGGCCAAAATCCACAGGTAGGCACTTTGCAAAAAACAGCTCTGTTTTCTGTGATGTGTCCACGACTGTGTTTTGGTGCATATCTTGTCGCGGGCGCTAGGCCTACCCACACAAGTGAGCTACCATTTTTATCGGGAGACTTGGGGGAACGCTGGGTCGAAGGAAATTTGTGGCTCATCTCAGATTCCAGAACTTTCTGTCACCGAAATGTTAGGAAAATATGTTTTTTTAGCCAAATTTTGAGGTTTGCAAAGGATTCTGGGTAACAGAACCTGGTCAGAGCCGCACAAGTCACCCCATCTTGGATTTCCCTAGGTCTCTAGTTTAAAAAAATGCACAGGTTTGGTAGGTTTCCCTAGGTGCCGGCTGAGCTAGAGGCCAAAATCCACAGGTAGGCACTTTGCAAAAAACATCTCTGTTTTCTTTCAAAAAATAGGATGTGTCCACGTTGTGTTTTGGGGCGTCTCCTGTTTCGGCCACTAGGCCTACCCACACAGGTGAGGTATCATTTTTATCGGGAGACTTGGGGGAACGCTGGGTGGAAGGAAATTTGTGGCTCCTCTCAGATTCCAGAACTTTCTGTCACCCAAATGTGAGGAAAATGCGTTTTTTTAGCCAAAATTTGAGGTTTGCAAAGGATTCTGGGTAACAGAACCTGGTCAGAGCCCCACAAGTCACCCCATCTTGGATTCCCCTAGGTCCCTAGTTTTAAAAAATGCACAGGTTTGGTAGGTTTCCCTAGGTGCCGGCTGAGGTAGAGGCCAAAATCCACAGGTAGGCACTTTGCAAAAAACAGCTCTGTTTTCTTTCAAAAAATGTGATGTGTCCACGTTGCATTTTTGGGCGTTTCCTGTCGCGGGCGCTAGGCCTACCCACACAAGTGAGGTATCATTTTTATCGGGAGACTTGGGGGAACGCTGGGTGGAAGGAAATTTGTGGCTCCTCTCAGATTCCAGAACTTTCTGTCACCCAAATGTGAGGAAAATGCATTTTTTAAGCCAAAATTTGAGGTTTGCAAAGGATTCTGGGTAACAGAACCTGGTCAGAGCCTCACAAGTCACCCCATCTTGGATTCCCCTAGGTCTCTAGTTTTCAAAAATGCACAGGTTTGGTCGGTTTCCCTAGGTGCCGGCTAAAGTAGAGGCCAAAATCTACAGGTAGACACTTTGCAAAAAACAGCTCTGTTTTCTGTGATGTGTCCACGTTGTGTTTTGGGGCATATCTTGTCGCGGGCGCTAGGCCTACCCACACAAGTGAGCTACCATTTTTATCGGGAGACTTGGGGGAACGCTGGGTGGAAGGAAATTTGTGGCTCCTCTCAGATTCCAGAACTTTCTGTCACCCAAATGTTAGGAAAATGCGTTTTTTTAGCCAAAATTTGAGGTTTGCAAAGGATTCTGTGTAACAGAACCTGATCAGAGCCCCACAAGTCACCCCATCCTGGATTCCCCTACGTCTCTAGTTTTCAAAAATGCACATGTTTGGTAGGTTTCCCTAGGTGCCGGCTGAGCTAGAGGCCAAAATCTACAGGTAGGTACTTTGCAAAAAACATCTCTGTTTTCTTTCAAAAAATAGGATGTGTCCACGTTGTGTTTTGGGGCGTCTCCTGTTTCGGCCGCTAGGCCTACCCACACAGGTGAGGTATCATTTTTATCGGGAGACTTGGGGGAACGCTGGGTGGAAGGAAATTTGTGGCTCCTCTCAGATTCCAGAACTTTCTGTCACCCAAATGTGAGGAAAATGCGTTTTTTTAGCCAAAATTTGAGGTTTGCAAAGGATTCTGGGTAACAGAACCTGATCAGAGCCCCACAAGTCACCCCATCCTGGATTCCCCTACGTCTCTAGTTTTCAAAAATGCACAGGTTTGGTAGGTTTCCCTAGGTGCCGGCTGAGCTAGAGACCAAAATCTACAGGTAGGTACTTTGCAAAAAACATCTCTGTTTTCTTTCAAAAAATGGGATGTGTCCACGTTGTGTTTTGGGGCGTCTCCTGTTTCGGCCGCTAGGCCTACCCACACAGGTGAGGTATCATTTTTATCGGGAGACTTGGGGGAACGCTGGGTGGAAGGAAATTTGTGGCTCCTCTCAGATTCCAGAACTTTCTGTCACCCAAATGTGAGGAAAATGCGTTTTTTTAGCCAAAATTTGAGGTTTGCAAAGGATTCTGGGTAACAGAACCTGGTCCGAGCCCCACAAGTCACCCCATCCTGGATTCCCCTAGGTCTCTAGTTTTCAAAAATGCACAGGTTTGGTAGGTTTCCCTAGGTGCCGGCTAAGCTAGAGGCCAAAATCTACAGGTAGGCACTTCGCAAAAAACATCTCTGTTTTCTTTCAAAAAATGGGATGTGTCCACGTTGTGTTTTGGGGCGCCTCCTCTTTCGGCCGCTAGGCCTACCCACACAGGTGAGATATAATTTTTATCGGGAGACTTGGGGGAACGCTGGGTGGAAGGAAATTTGTGGCTCCTCTCAGATTCCAGAACTTCCTGTCACCGAAATGTTAGGAAAATATGTTTTTTTAGCCAAATTTTGAGGTTTGCAAAGGATTCTGGGTAACAGAACCTGGTCAGAGCCGCACAAGTCAGCTCATTTTGGATTTCCCTAGGTCTCTAGTTTTAAAAAATGCACAGGTTTGGTTGATTTCCCTAGGTGCCGGCTGAGCTAGAGGCCAAAATCCACAGGTAGGCACTGTGCAAAAAACAGCTCTGTTTTCTTTAAAAAAATGGGATGTGTCCACGTTGCATTTTGGGGCGTTTCCTGTCGCGGGCGCTAGGCCTACCCACACAAGTGAGGTATCATTTTTATCGGGAGACTTGGGGGAACGCTGGGTGGAAGGAAATTTGTGGCTCCTCTCAGATTCCAGAACTTTCTGTCACCCAAATGTGAGGAAAATGCGTTTTTTTACCCAAAATTTGAGGTTTGCAAAGGATTCTGGGTAACAGAACCTGATCAGAGCCCCACAAGTCACCCCATCCTGGATTCCCCTACGTCTCTAGTTTTCAAAAATGCACAGGTTTGGTAGGTTTCCCTAGGTGCCGGCTGAGCTAGAGGCCAAAATCTACAGGTAGGTACTTTGCAAAAAACATCTCTGTTTTCTTTCAAAAAATGGGATGTGTCCACGTTGTGTTTTGGGGCGTCTCCTGTTTCGGCCGCTAGGCCTACCCACACAGGTGAGGTATCATTTTTATCGGGAGACTTGGGGGAACGCTGGGTGGAAGGAAATTTGTGGCTCCTCTCAGATTCCAGAACTTTCTGTCACCCAAATGTGAGGAAAATGCGTTTTTTTAGCCAAAATTTGAGGTTTGCAAAGGATTCTGGGTAACAGAACCTGGTCAGAGACCCACAAGTCACCCCATCTTGGATTCCCCTAGGTCCCTAGTTTTAAAAAATGCACAGGTTTGGTAGGTTTCCCTAGGTGCCGGCTGAGCTAGAGGCCAAAATCCACAGGTAGGCACTTTGCAAAAAACAGCTCTGTTTTCTTTCAAAAAATGTGATGTGTCCACGTTGCATTTTTGGGCGTTTCCTGTCGCGGGCGCTAGGCCTATCCACACAAGTGAGGTATCATTTTCATCGGGAGACTTGGGGGAACGCTGGGTGGAAGGAAATTCGTGGCTCCTCTCAGATTCCAGAACTTTCTGTCACCCAAATGTGAGGAAAATGCATTTTTTAAGCCAAAATTTGAGGTTTGCAAAGGATTCTGGGTAACAGAACCTGGTCAGAGCCTCACAAGTCACCCCATCTTGGATTCCCCTAGGTCTCTAGTTTTCAATAAATGCACAGGTTTGGTAGGTTTCCCTAGGTGCCGGCTGAGCTAGAGGCCCAAATCTACAGGTAGGCACTTTGCAAAAAACAGCTCTGTTTTCTGTGATGTGTCCACGTTGTGTTTTGGGGCATATCTTGTCGCGGGCGCTAGGCCTACCCACACAAGTGAGCTACCATTTTTATCGGGAGACTTGGGGGAACGCTGGGTCGAAGGAAATTTGTGGCTCCTCTCAGATTCCAGAACTTTCTGTCACCGAAATGTGAGGAAAATATGTTTTTTTAGCCAAATTTTGAGGTTTGCAAAGGATTCTGGGTAATAGAACCGGGTCAGAGCCCCACAAGTCAACCCATCTTGGATTCCGCTAGGTCGCTAGTTTTCAAAAATGCACAGGTTTGGTAGGTTTCCCTAGGTGCTGGCTGAGCTAGAGGCCCAAATCTACAGGTAGGCACTTTGCAAAAAACAGCTCTGTTTTCTTTTAAAAAATGGGATGTGTCTACGTTGCGTTTTGGGGCGTCTCCTGTCGCGGGCGCTAGGCCTACCCACACAAGTGGGGTATCATTTTTATCGGGAGACTTGGGGGAATGCTTGGTGGAAGGAAATTTGTGGGTCCTCTCAGATTCCAGAACTTTCTGTCACCGAAATGTTAGGAAAATATGTTTTTTTAGCCAAATTTTGAGGTTTGCAAAGGATTCTGGGTAACAGAACCTGGTCAGAGCCGCACAAGTCACCCCATCTTGATTTCCCTAGGTCTCTAGTTTAAAAAAATGCACAGGTTTGGTAGGTTTCCCTAGGTGCCGGCTGAGCTAGAGGCCAAAATCCACAGGTAGGCACTTTGCAAAAAACAGCTCTGTTTTCTTTAAAAAAATGGGATGTGTCCACGTTGCATTTTGGGGCGTTTCCTGTCGCGGGCGCTAGGCCTACCCACACAAGTAAGGTATAATTTTTATCGGGAGACTTGGGGGAACGCTGGGTGGAAGGAAATTTGTGGCTCCTCTCAGATTCCAGAACTTTCTGTCACCCAAATGTGAGGAAAATGCGTTTTTTAGCCAAAATTTGAGGTTTGCAAAGGATTCTGGGTAACAAAACCTGGTCAGAGCCCCACAAGTCACCCCATCTTGCATTCCCCTAGGTCTCTAGTTTTCAGAAATGCACAGGTTTGGTAGGTTTCCCTAGGTGCCGGCTGAGCTAGAGGCCAAAATCTACAGGTAGGCACTTCGCAAAAAACATCTCTGTTTTCTTTCAAAAAATGGGATGTGTCCACGTTGTGTTTTGGGGCGCCTCCTCTTTCGGCCGCTAGGCCTACCCACACAGGTGAGGTATAATTTTTATCGGGAGACTTGGGGGAACGCTGGGTGGAAGGAAATTTGTGGCTCCTTTCAGATTCCAGAACTTTCTGTCACCAAAATGTTAGGAAAATATGTTTTTTTAGCCAAATTTTGAGGTTTGCAAAGGATTCTGGGTAACAGAACCTGGTCAGAGCCGCACAAGTCACCCCATCTTGGATTTCCCTAGGTCTCTAGTTTTAAAAAATGCACAGGTTTGGTTGATTTCCCTAGGAGCCGGCTGAGCTAGAGGCCAAAATCCACAGGTAGGCACTTTGCAAAAAACAGCTCTGTTTTCTTTAAAAAAATGGGATGTGTCCACGTTGCATTTTGGGGAGTTTCCTGTCGCGGGCGCTAGGCCTACCCACACAAGTGAGGTATCATTTTTATCGGGAGACTTGGGGGAACGCTGGGTGGAAGGAAATTTGTGGCTCCTCTCAGATTCCAGAACTTTCTAGCACCCAAATTTGAGGAAAATATGTTTTTTTAGCCAAATTTTGAGGTTTGCAAAGGATTCTGGGTAACAGAACCTGGTCAGAGCAGCACAAGTCACCCCATCTTGGATTCCGCTAGGTCTCTAGTTTTCAAAAATGCACAGGTTTGGTAGGTTTCCCTAGGTGCTGGCTGAGCTAGAGGCCAAAATCCAAATGTAGGCACTTTGCAAAAAACAGCTCTGTTTTCTTTCAAAAAATGGGATGTGTCCACGTTGCATTTTGGGGCGTTTCCTGTCGCGGGCGCTAGGCCTACCCACACAAGTAAGGTATAATTTTTATCGGGAGACTTGGGGGAACGCTGGGTGGAAGGAAATTTGTGGCTCCTCTCAGATTCCAGAACTTTCTGTCACCCAAATGAGAGGAAAATGCGTTTTTTTAGCCAAAATTTGAGGTTTGCAAAGGATTCTGGGTAACAGAACCTGGTCAGAGCCCCACAAGTCACCCCATCTTGGATTCCCCTAGGTCTCTAGTTTTCAAAAATGCACAGGTTTGGTAGGTTTCCCTAGGTGTCAGCTGAGCTAGAGGCCACAATCTACAGGTAGGCACTTTGCAAAAAACAGCTCTGTTTTCTTTTTAAAAATGGGACGTGTCTACGTTGCCTTTTGGGGCGTCTCCTGTCGCGGGCGCTAGGCCTACCCACACAAGTGAGGTATCATTTTTATCGGGAGACTTGGGGGAACGCTGGGTGGAAGGAAATTTGTGGCTCCTCTCAGATTCCAGAACTTTCTGTCACCCAAATGTGAGGAAAATGCATTTTTTATGCCAAAATTTGAGGTTTGCAAAGGATTCTGGGTAACAGAACCTGGTCAGAGCCTCACAAGTCACCCCATCTTGGATTCCCCTAGGTCCCTAGTTTTCAAAAATGCCCAGGTTTGGTAGGTTTCCCTAGGTGCCGGCTGAGCTAGAGGCCAAAATCCACAGGTAGGCACTTTGCAAAAAACAGCTCTGTTTTCTTTCAAAAAATGGGATGTGTCCACGTTGCATTTTGGGGCGTTTCCTGTCGCGGGCGCTAGGCCTACCCACACAAGTGAGGTATCATTTTTATCGGTAGACTTGGGGGAATGCTGAGTGGAAGGAAATTTGGGGCATATCTTGTCGCGGGCGCTAGGCCTACCCACACAAGTGAGCTACCATTTTTATCGGGAGACTTGGGGAACATTGGGTGGAAGGAAATTTGTGGCTCCTCTCAGATTCCACAACTTTCTGTCACCGAAATGTTAGGAAAATATGTTTTTTTAGCCAAATTTTGAGGTTTGCAAAGGATTCTGGGTAACAGAACATGGTCAGAGTCGCACAAGTCAACCCATGTTGGATTCCCCTAGGTCTCTAGTTTTCAAAAATGCACAGGTTTGGAGGTTTCCCTAGGTGCCGGCTGAGCTAGAGGCCCAAATCTACAGGTAGGCACTTTGCAAAAAACAGCTCTGTTTTCTGTGATGTGTCCACGTTGTGTTTTGGGGCATATCTTGTCGCGGGCGCTAGGCCTACCCACACAAGTGAGCTACCATTTTTATCGGGAGACTTGGGGGAACGCTGGGTCGAAGGAAATTTGTGGCTCCTCTCAGATTCCAGAACTTTCTGTCACCGAAATGTGAGGAAAATATGTTTTTTTAGCCAAATTTTGAGGTTTGCAAAGGATTCTGGGTAACAGAACCTGGTCAGAGCAGCACAAGTCACCCCATCTTGGATTCCGCTAGGTCTCTAGTTTTCAAAAATGCACAGGTTTGGTAGGTTTCCCTAGGTGCTGGCTGAGCTAGAGGCCAAAATCCAAATGTAGGCACTTTGCAAAAAACAGCTCTGTTTTCTTTCAAAAAATGGGATGTGTCCACGTTGCATTTTGGGGCGTTTCCTGTCGCGGGCGCTAGGCCTACCCACACAAGTAAGGTATAATTTTTATCGGGAGACTTGGGGGAACGCTGGGTGGAAGGAAATTTGTGGCTCCTCTCAGATTCCAGAACTTTCTGTCACCCAAATGAGAGGAAAATGCGTTTTTTTAGCCAAAATTTGAGGTTTGCAAAGGATTCTGGGTAACAGAACCTGGTCAGAGCCCCACAAGTCACCCCATCTTGGATTCCCCTAGGTCTCTAGTTTTCAAAAATGCACAGGTTTGGTAGGTTTCCCTAGGTGTCAGCTGAGCTAGAGGCCACAATCTACAGGTAGGCACTTTGCAAAAAACAGCTCTGTTTTCTTTTTAAAAATGGGACGTGTCTACGTTGCCTTTTGGGGCGTCTCCTGTCACGGGCGCTAGGCCTACCCACACAAGTGAGGTATCATTTTTATCGGGAGACTTGGGGGAACGCTGGGTGGAAGGAAATTTGTGGCTCCTCTCAGATTCCAGAACTTTCTGTCACCGAAATGTTAGGAAAATATGTTTTTTTAGCCAAATTTTGAGGTTTGCAAAGTATTCTGGGTAACAGAACCTGGTCAGAGCCGCACAAGTCACCCCATCTTGGATTTCCCTAGGTCTCTAGTTTAAAAAAATGCACAGGTTTGGTAGGTTTCCCTAGGTGCCGGCTGAGCTAGAGGCCAAAATCCAAAGGTAGGCACTTTGCAAAAAACAGCTCTGTTTTCTTTCAAAAAATGGGATGTGTCCACGTTGCATTTTGGGGCATTTCCTGTCGCGGGCGCTAGGCCTACCCACACAAGTAAGGTATAATTTTTATCGGGAGACTTGGGGGAACGCTGGGTGGAAGGAAATTTGTGGCTCCTCTCAGATTCCAGAACTTTCTGTCACCCAAATGTGAGGAAAATGCGTTTTTTAGCCAAAATTTGAGGATTGCAATGGATTCTGCGTAACAGAACCTGGTCAGAGCCCCACAAGTCACCCCATCTTGGATTCCCCTAGGTCTCTAGTTTTCAAAAATGCACAGGTTTGGTAGGTTTCCCTAGGTGCCGGCTGAGCTAGAGGCCAAAATCTACAGGTAGGCACTTCGCAAAAAACATCTCTGTTTTCTTTCAAAAAATGGGATGTGTCCACGTTGTGTTTTGGGGCGCCTCCTCTTTCGGCCGCTAGGCCAACCCACACAGGTGAGATATAATTTTTATCGGGAGACTTGGGGGAACGCTGGGTGGAAGGAAATTTGTGGCTCCTCTCAGATTCCAGAACTTTCTGTCAGCGAAATGTTAGGAAAATATGTTTTTTTAGCCAAATTTTGAGGTTTGCAAAGGATTCTGGGTAACAGAACCTGGTCAGAGCCGCACAAGTCACCCCATCTTGGATTTCCCTAGGTCTCTAGTTTTAAAAAATGCACAGGTTTGGTTGATTTCCCTAGGTGCCGGCTGAGCTAGAGGCCAAAATCCACAGGTAGGCACTTTGCAAAAAACAGCTCTGTTTTCTTTAAAAAAATGGGATGTGTCCACGTTGCATTTTTGGGCGTTTCCTGTCGCGGGCGCTAGGCCTATCCACACAAGTGAGGTATCATTTTTATCGGGAGACTTGGGGGAATGCTGGGTGGAAGGAAATTTGTGGCTCCTCTCAGATTCCAGAACTTTCTGTCACCCAAATGTGAGGAAAATGCATTTTTTAAGCCAAAATTTGAGGTTTGCAAAGGATTCTGGGTAACAGAACCTGGTCAGAGCCTCACAAGTCACCCCATCTTGGATTCCCCTAGGTCTCTAGTTTTCAAAAATGCACAGGTTTGGTAGGTTTCCCTAGGTGCCGGCTAAAGTAGAGGCCAAAATCTACAGGTAGACACTTTGCAAAAAACAGCTCTGTTTTCTGTGATGTGTCCACGTTGTGTTTTGGGGCATATCTTGTCGCGGGCGCTAGGCCTACCCACACGAGTGAGCTACCATTTTTATCGGGAGACTTGGGGGAACACTGGGTGGAAGGAAATTTGTGGCTCCTCTCAGATTCCACAACTTTCTGTCACCGAAATGTTAGGAAAATATGTTTTTTTAGCCAAATTTTGAGGTTTGCAAAGGATTCTGGGTAACAGAACCTGGTCAGAGCCGCACAAGTCACCCCATCTTGGATTTCCCTAGGTCTCTAGTTTAAAAAAATGCACAGGTTTGGTAGGTTTCCCTAGGTGCCGGCTGAGCTAGAGGCCAAAATCCACAGGTAGGCACTTTGCAAAAAACAGCTCTGTTTTCTGTGATGTGTCCACGACTGTGTTTTGGTGCATATCTTGTCGCGGGCGCTAGGCCTACCCACACAAGTGAGCTACCATTTTTATCGGGAGACTTGGGGGAACGCTGGGTCGAAGGAAATTTGTGGCTCATCTCAGATTCCAGAACTTTCTGTCACCGAAATGTTAGGAAAATATGTTTTTTTAGCCAAATTTTGAGGTTTGCAAAGGATTCTGGGTAACAGAACCTGGTCAGAGCCGCACAAGTCACCCCATCTTGGATTTCCCTAGGTCTCTAGTTTAAAAAAATGCACAGGTTTGGTAGGTTTCCCTAGGTGCCGGCTGAGCTAGAGGCCAAAATCCACAGGTAGGCACTTTGCAAAAAACATCTCTGTTTTCTTTCAAAAAATAGGATGTGTCCACGTTGTGTTTTGGGGCGTCTCCTGTTTCGGCCGCTAGGCCTACCCACACAGGTGAGGTATCATTTTTATCGGGAGACTTGGGGGAACGCTGGGTGGAAGGAAATTTGTGGCTCCTCTCAGATTCCAGAACTTTCTGTCACCCAAATGTGAGGAAAATGCGTTTTTTTAGCCAAAATTTGAGGTTTGCAAAGGATTCTGGGTAACAGAACCTGGTCAGAGCCCCACAAGTCACCCCATCTTGGATTCCCCTAGGTCCCTAGTTTTAAAAAATGCACAGGTTTGGTTGATTTCCCTAGGTGCCGGCTGAGCTAGAGGCCAAAATCCACAGGTAGGCACTTTGCAAAAAACAGCTCTGTTTTCTTTAAAAAAATGGGATGTGTCCACGTTGCATTTTTGGGCGTTTCCTGTCGCGGGCGCTAGGCCTATCCACACAAGTGAGGTATCATTTTTATCGGGAGACTTGGGGGAATGCTGGGTGGAAGGAAATTTGTGGCTCCTCTCAGATTCCAGAACTTTCTGTCACCCAAATGTGAGGAAAATGCATTTTTTAAGCCAAAATTTGAGGTTTGCAAAGGATTCTGGGTAACAGAACCTGGTCAGAGCCTCACAAGTCACCCCATCTTGGATTCCCCTAGGTCTCTAGTTTTCAAAAATGCACAGGTTTGGTAGGTTTCCCTAGGTGCCGGCTAAAGTAGAGGCCAAAATCTACAGGTAGACACTTTGCAAAAAACAGCTCTGTTTTCTGTGATGTGTCCACGTTGTGTTTTGGGGCATATCTTGTCGCGGGCGCTAGGCCTACCCACACGAGTGAGCTACCATTTTTATCGGGAGACTTGGGGGAACACTGGGTGGAAGGAAATTTGTGGCTCCTCTCAGATTCCACAACTTTCTGTCACCGAAATGTTAGGAAAATATGTTTTTTTAGCCAAATTTTGAGGTTTGCAAAGGATTCTGGGTAACAGAACCTGGTCAGAGCCGCACAAGTCACCCCATCTTGGATTTCCCTAGGTCTCTAGTTTAAAAAAATGCACAGGTTTGGTAGGTTTCCCTAGGTGCCGGCTGAGCTAGAGGCCAAAATCCACAGGTAGGCACTTTGCAAAAAACAGCTCTGTTTTCTGTGATGTGTCCACGTTGTGTTTTGGTGCATATCTTGTCGCGGGCGCTAGGCCTACCCACACAAGTGAGCTACCATTTTTATCGGGAGACTTGGGGGAACGCTGGGTCGAAGGAAATTTGTGGCTCATCTCAGATTCCAGAACTTTCTGTCACCGAAATGTTAGGAAAATATGTTTTTTTAGCCAAATTTTGAGGTTTGCAAAGGATTCTGGGTAACAGAACCTGGTCAGAGCCGCACAAGTCACCCCATCTTGGATTTCCCTAGGTCTCTAGTTTAAAAAAATGCACAGGTTTGGTAGGTTTCCCTAGGTGCCGGCTGAGCTAGAGGCCAAAATCCACAGGTAGGCACTTTGCAAAAAACAGCTCTGTTTTCTTTCAAAAAATGGGATGTGTCCACGTTGCATTTTGCGGCGTTTCCTGTCGAGGGCGCTAGGCCTACCCACACAAGTAAGGTATCATTTTTATCGGGAGACTTGGGGGAACGCTGGGTGGAAGGAAATTTGTGACTCCTCTCAGATTCCAGAACTTTCTGTCACCCAAATGTGAGGAAAATGCATTTTTTAGCCAAAATTTGAGGTTTGCAAAGGATTCTGGGTAACAGAACCTGGTCAGAGCCCCACAAGTCACCCCATCCTGGATTCCCCTAGGTCTCTAGTTTTCAAAAATGCACAGGTTTGGTAGGTTTCCGTAGGTGCCGGCTGAGCTAGAGGCCAAAATCTACAGGTAGGCACTTCGCAAAAAACATCTCTGTTTTCTTTCAAAAAATGGGATGTGTCCACGTTGTGTTTTGGGGCGCCTCCTCTTTCGGCCGCTAGGCCTACCCACACAGGTGGGATATAATTTTTATCGGGACACTTGGGGGAACGCTGGGTGGAAGGAAATTTGTGGCTCCTCTCAGATTCCAGAACTTTCTGTCACCGAAATGTTAGGAAAATATGTTTTTTTAGCCAAATTTTGAGGTTTGCAAAGGATTCTGGGTAACAGAACCTGGTCAGAGCCGCACAAGTCAGCCCATTTTGGATTTCCCTAGGTCTCTAGTTTTAAAAAATGCACAGGTTTGGTTGATTTCCCTAGGTGCCGGCTGAGCTAGAGGCCAAAATCCACAGGTAGGCACTGTGCAAAAAACAGCTCTGTTTTCTTTAAAAAAATGGGATGTGTCCACGTTGCATTTTGGGGCGTTTCCTGTCGCGGGCGCTAGGCCTACCCACACAAGTGAGGTATCATTTTTATCGGGAGACTTGGGGGAACGCTGGGTGGAAGGAAATTTGTGGCTCCTCTCAGATTCCAGAACTTTCTGTCACCCAAATGTGAGGAAAATGCGTTTTTTTAGCCAAAATTTGAGGTTTGCAAAGGATTCTGGGTAACAGAACCTGATCAGAGCCCCACAAGTCACCCCATCCTGGATTCCCCTACGTCTCTAGTTTTCAAAAATGCACAGGTTTGGTAGGTTTCCCTAGGTGCCGGCTGAGCTAGAGACCAAAATCTACAGGTAGGTACTTTGCAAAAAACATCTCTGTTTTCTTTCAAAAAATGGGATGTGTCCACGTTTTGTTTTGGGGCGTCTCCTGTTTCGGCCGCTAGGCCTACCCACACAGGTGAGGTATCATTTTTATCGGGAGACTTGGGGGAACGCTGGGTGGAAGGAAATTTGTGGCTCCTCTCAGATTCCAGAACTTTCTGTCACCCAAATGTGAGGAAAATGCGTTTTTTTAGCCAAAATTTGAGGTTTGCAAAGGATTCTGGGTAACAGAACCTGGTCCGAGCCCCACAAGTCACCCCATCCTGGATTCCCCTAGGTCTCTAGTTTTCAAAAATGCACAGGTTTGGTAGGTTTCCCTAGGTGCCGGCTAAGCTAGAGGCCAAAATCTACAGGTAGGCACTTCGCAAAAAACATCTCTGTTTTCTTTCAAAAAATGGGATGTGTCCACGTTGTGTTTTGGGGCGCCTCCTCTTTCGGCCGCTAGGCCTACCCACACAGGTGAGATATAATTTTTATCGGGAGACTTGGGGGAACGCTGGGTGGAAGGAAATTTGTGGCTCCTCTCAGATTCCAGAACTTCCTGTCACCGAAATGTTAGGAAAATATGTTTTTTTAGCCAAATTTTGAGGTTTGCAAAGGATTCTGGGTAACAGAACCTGGTCAGAGCCGCACAAGTCAGCCCATTTTGGATTTCCCTAGGTCTCTAGTTTTAAAAAATGCACAGGTTTGGTTGATTTCCCTAGGTGCCGGCTGAGCTAGAGGCCAAAATCCACAGGTAGGCACTGTGCAAAAAACAGCTCTGTTTTCTTTAAAAAAATGGGATGTGTCCACGTTGCATTTTGGGGCGTTTCCTGTCGCGGGCGCTAGGCCTACCCACACAAGTGAGGTATCTTTTTTATCGGGAGACTTGGGGGAACGCTGGGTGGAAGGAAATTTGTGGCTCCTCTCAGATTCCAGAACTTTCTGTCACCCAAATGTGAGGAAAATGCGTTTTTTTACCCAAAATTTGAGGTTTGCAAAGGATTCTGGGTAACAGAACCTGATCAGAGCCCCACAAGTCACCCCATCCTGGATTCCCCTACGTCTCTAGTTTTCAAAAATGCACAGGTTTGGTAGGTTTCCCTAGGTGCCGGCTGAGCTAGAGGCCAAAATCTACAGGTAGGTACTTTGCAAAAAACATCTCTGTTTTCTTTCAAAAAATGGGATGTGTCCACGTTGTGTTTTGGGGTGCCTCCTGTTTCGGCCGCTAGGCCTACCCACACAGGTGAGGTATAATTTTTATCGGGAGACTTGGGGGAACGCTGGGTGGAAGGAAATTTGTGGCTCCTCTCAGATTCCAGAACTTTCTGTCACCCAAATGTGAGGAAAATGCGTTTTTTTAGCCAAAATTTGAGGTTTGCAAAGGATTCTGGGTAACAGAACCTGGTCAGAGACCCACAAGTCACCCCATCTTGGATTCCCCTAGGTCCCTAGTTTTAAAAAATGCACAGGTTTGGTAGGTTTCCCTAGGTGCCGGCTGAGCTAGAGGCCAAAATCCACAGGTAGGCACTTTGCAAAAAACAGCTCTGTTTTCTTTCAAAAAATGTGATGTGTCCACGTTGCATTTTTGGGCGTTTCCTGTCGCGGGCGCTAGGCCTATCCACACAAGTGAGGTATCATTTTCATCGGGAGACTTGGGGGAACGCTGGGTGGAAGGAAATTCGTGGCTCCTCTCAGATTCCAGAACTTTCTGTCACCCAAATGTGAGGAAAATGCATTTTTTAAGCCAAAATTTGAGGTTTGCAAAGGATTCTGGGTAACAGAACCTGGTCAGAGCCTCACAAGTCACCCCATCTTGGATTCCCCTAGGTCTCTAGTTTTCAATAAATGCACAGGTTTGGTAGGTTTCCCTAGGTGCCGGCTGAGCTAGAGGCCCAAATCTACAGGTAGGCACTTTGCAAAAAACAGCTCTGTTTTCTGTGATGTGTCCACGTTGTGTTTTGGGGCATATCTTGTCGCGGGCGCTAGGCCTACCCACACAAGTGAGCTACCATTTTTATCGGGAGACTTGGGGGAACGCTGGGTCGAAGGAAATTTGTGGCTCCTCTCAGATTCCAGAACTTTCTGTCACCGAAATGTGAGGAAAATATGTTTTTTTAGCCAAATTTTGAGGTTTGCAAAGGATTCTGGGTAATAGAACCGGGTCAGAGCCCCACAAGTCAACCCATCTTGGATTCCGCTAGGTCGCTAGTTTTCAAAAATGCACAGGTTTGGTAGGTTTCCCTAGGTGCTGGCTGAGCTAGAGGCCCAAATCTACAGGTAGGCACTTTGCAAAAAACAGCTCTGTTTTCTTTTAAAAAATGGGATGTGTCTACGTTGCGTTTTGGGGCGTCTCCTGTCGCGGGCGCTAGGCCTACCCACACAAGTGGGGTATCATTTTTATCGGGAGACTTGGGGGAATGCTTGGTGGTAGAAAATTTGTGGGTCCTCTCAGATTCCAGAACTTTCTGTCACCGAAATGTTAGGAAAATATGTTTTTTTAGCCAAATTTTGAGGTTTGCAAAGGATTCTGGGTAACAGAACCTGGTCAGAGCCGCACAAGTCACCCCATCTTGATTTCCCTAGGTCTCTAGTTTAAAAAAATGCACAGGTTTGGTAGGTTTCCCTAGGTGCCGGCTGAGCTAGAGGCCAAAATCCACAGGTAGGCACTTTGCAAAAAACAGCTCTGTTTTCTTTAAAAAAATGGGATGTGTCCACGTTGCATTTTGGGGCGTTTCCTGTCGCGGGCGCTAGGCCTACCCACACAAGTAAGGTATAATTTTTATCGGGAGACTTGGGGGAACGCTGGGTGGAAGGAAATTTGTGGCTCCTCTCAGATTCCAGAACTTTCTGTCACCCAAATGTGAGGAAAATGCGTTTTTTAGCCAAAATTTGAGGTTTGCAAAGGATTCTGGGTAACAAAACCTGGTCAGAGCCCCACAAGTCACCCCATCTTGCATTCCCCTAGGTCTCTAGTTTTCAGAAATGCACAGGTTTGGTAGGTTTCCCTAGGTGCTGGCTGAGCTAGAGGCCAAAATCTACAGGTAGGCACTTCGCAAAAAACATCTCTGTTTTCTTTCAAAAAATGGGATGTGTCCACGTTGTGTTTTGGGGCGCCTCCTCTTTCGGCCGCTAGGCCTACCCACACAGGTGAGGTATAATTTTTATCGGGAGACTTGGGGGAACGCTGGGTGGAAGGAAATTTGTGGCTCCTTTCAGATTCCAGAACTTTCTGTCACCAAAATGTTAGGAAAATATGTTTTTTTAGCCAAATTTTGAGGTTTGCAAAGGATTCTGGGTAACAGAACCTGGTCAGAGCCGCACAAGTCACCCCATCTTGGATTTCCCTAGGTCTCTAGTTTTAAAAAATGCACAGGTTTGGTTGATTTCCCTAGGTGCCGGCTGAGCTAGAGGCCAAAATCCACAGGTAGGCACTTTGCAAAAAACAGCTCTGTTTTCTTTAAAAAAATGGGATGTGTCCACGTTGCATTTTGGGGAGTTTCCTGTCGCGGGCGCTAGGCCTACCCACACAAGTGAGGTATCATTTTTATCGGGAGACTTGGGGGAACGCTGGGTGGAAGGAAATTTGTGGCTCCTCTCAGATTCCAGAACTTTCTAGCACCCAAATTTGAGGAAAATGCGTTTTTTTAGCCAAAATTTGAGGTTTGCAAAGGATTCTGGGTAACAGAACCTGGTCAGAGCCCCACAAGTCACCCCATCTTGGATTCCCCTAGGTCCCTAGTTTTAAAAAATGCACAGGTTTGGTAGGTTTCCCTAGGTGCCGGCTGAGCTAGAGGCCAAAATCCACAGGTAGGCACTTTGCAAAAAACAGCTCTGTTTTCTTTCAAAAAATGTGATGTGTCCACGTTGCATTTTTGGGCTTTTCCTGTCGCGGGCGCTAGGCCTATCCACACAAGTGAGGTATCATTTTTATCGGGAGACTTGGGGGAACGCTGGGTGGAAGGAAATTTGTGGCTCCTCTCAGATTCCAGAACTTTCTGTCACCCAAATGTGAGGAAAATGCATTTTTTAAGCCAAAATTTGAGGTTTGCAAAGGATTCTGGGTAACAGAACCTGGTCAGAGCCTCACAAGTCACCCCATCTTGGATTCCCCTAGGTCTCTAGTTTTCAAAAATGCACAGGTTTGGTAGGTTTCCCTAGGTGCCGGCTAAAGTAGAGGCCAAAATCTACAGGTAGACACTTTGCAAAAAACAGCTCTGTTTTCTGTGATGTGTCCACGTTGTTTTTTGGGGCATATCTTGTCGCGGGCGCTAGGACTACCCACACAAGTGAGCTACCATTTTTATCGGGAGACTTGGGGGAACATTGGTTGGAAGGAAATTTGTGGCTCCTCTCAGATTCCACAACTTTCTGTCACCGAAATGTGAGGAAAATATGTTTTTTAGCCAAATTTTGAGGTTTGCAAAGGATTCTGGGTAACAGAACATGGTCAGAGCCGCACAAGTCAACCCATCTTCGATTCCCCTAGGTCTCTTGTTTTAAAAACTGCACAGGTTTGGTAGGTTTCCCTAGGTGCCGGCTGAGCTAGAGGCCCAAATCTACAGGTAGGCACTTTGCAAAAAACAGCTCTGTTTTCTGTGATGTGTCCACGTTGTGTTTTGGGGCATATCTTGTCGCGGGCGCTAGGCCTACCCACACAAGTGAGCTACCATTTTTATCGGGAGACTTGGGGGAACGCTGGGTGGAAGGAAATTTGTGGCTCCTCTCAGATTCCAGAACTTTCTGTCACCGAAATGTGAGGAAAATGTGTTTTTTTAGCCAAATTTTGAGGATTGCAAAGGATTCTGGGTAATAGAACCGGGTCAGAGCCCCACAAGTCAACCCATCTTGCATTCCGCTATGTCGCTAGTTTTAAAAAATGCACAGGTTTGGTAGGTTTCCCTAGGTGCTGGCTGAGCTAGAGGCCCAAATCTACAGGTAGGCACTTTGCAAAAAACAGCTCTGTTTTCTTTTTAAAAATGGGATGTGTCTACGTTGCGTTTTGGGGCGTCTCCTGTCGCGGGCGCTAGGCCTACCCACACAAGTGAGGTATCATTTTTATCGGGAGACTTGGGGGAACACTGGGTGGAAGGAAATTTGTGGCTCCTCTCAGATTCCAGAACTTTCTGTCACCGAAATGTTAGGAAAATATGTTTTTTTAGCCAAATTTTGAGGTTTGCAAAGGATTCTGGGTAACAGAACCTGGTCAGAGCCGCACAAGTCACCCCATCTTGGATTTCCCTAGGTCTCTAGTTTAAAAAAATGCACAGGTTTGGTAGGTTTCCCTAGGTGCCGGCTGAGCTAGAGGCCAAAATCCAAAGGTAGGCACTTTGCAAAAAGCAGCTCTGTTTTCTTTCAAAAAATGGGATGTGTCCACGTTGCATTTTGGGGCATTTCCTGTCGCGGGCGCTAGGCCTACCCACACAAGTAAGGTATAATTTTTATCGGGAGACTTGGGGGAACGCTGGGTGGAAGGAAATTTGTGGCTCCTCTCAGATTCCTGAACTTTCTGTCACCCAAATGTGAGGAAAATGCGTTTTTTAGCCAAAA
Organism: Pleurodeles waltl; assembly: GCF_031143425.1. Lineage (NCBI taxonomy): Eukaryota > Metazoa > Chordata > Amphibia > Caudata > Salamandridae > Pleurodeles > Pleurodeles waltl. The sequence continues at coordinate 381,273,815 of NC_090446.1, forward strand.
TTTGAGGTTTGCAATGGATTCTGGGTAACAGAACCTGGTCAGAGCCCCACAAGTCACCCCATCTTGGATTCCCCTAGGTCTCTAGTGTTTAAAAATGCACAGGTTTGGTAGGTTTCCCTAGGCGCCGGCTGAGCTAGAGGCCAAAATCTACAGGTAGGCACTTCGCAAAAAACATCTCTGTTTTCTTTCAAAAAATGGGATGTGTCCACGTTGTGTTTTGGGGCGCCTCCTCTTTCGGCCGCTAGGCCTACCCACACAGGTGAGGTATAATTTTTATCGGGAGACTTGGGGGAACGCTGGGTGGAAGGAAATTTGTGGCTCCTCTCAGATTCCAGAAATTTCTGTCACCCAAATGTGAGGAAAATGTTTTTTTATTAGCCAAAATTTGAGGTTTGCAAAGGATTCTGGGTAACAGAACCTGATCAGAGCCCCACAAGTCACCCCATCTTGGATTCCCCTAAGTCTCTAGTTTTCTAAAATGCACAGGTTTAGTAGGTTTCCCTAGGTGCCGACTGAGCTAGAGGCCAAAATCTACAGGTAGGCACGTTGCAAAAAACAGCTGTTTTCTTTAAAAAAATGGGATGTGTCCACGTTGTGTTTTGGGGCGACTCCTGTCACGGCCGCTAGGCCTACCCACACAGGTGAGGTATCATTTTTATCGGGAGACTTGGGGTAACGCTGGGTGGAAGGAAATTTGTGGCTCCTCTCAGATTCCAGAACTTTCTGTCACAGAAATGTGAGGAAAATGCGTTTTTTTAGCCAAAATTTGAGGTTTGCAAAGGATTCTGGGTAACAGAACCTGGTCAGAGCCCCACAAGTCACCCCATCTTGGACTCCCCTAGGTCTCTAGTTTTCAAAAATGCACAGGTTTGGTAGGTTTCCCTAGGTGCCGGCTGAGCTAGAGGCCAAAATCTACAGGTAGGTACTTTGCAAAAAACATCTCTGTTTTCTTTAAAAAAATGGGATGTGTCCACGTTGTGTTTTGGGGCGTCTCCTGTTTCTGCCGCTAGGCTTACCCACACAGGTGAGGTATCATTTTTATCGGGAGACTTGGGGGAACGCTGGGTGGAAGGAAATTTGTGGCTCCTCTCAGATTCCAGAACTTTCTGTCACCCAAATGTGAGGAAAATGCGTTTTTTTAGCCAAAATTTGAGGTTTGCAAAGGATTCTGGGTAACAGAACCTGGTCAGAGCCCCACAAGTCACCCCATCTTGGATTCCCCTAGGTCCCTAGTTTTAAAAAATGCACAGGTTTGGTAGGTTTCCCTAGGTGCCGGCTGAGCTAGAGGCCAAAATCCACAGGTAGGCACTTTGCAAAAAACAGCTCTGTTTTCTTTCAAAAAATGTGATGTGTCCACGTTGCATTTTTGGGTGTTTCCTGTAGCGGGCGCTAGGCCTATCCACACAAGTGAGGTATCATTTTTATCGGGAGACTTGGGGGAACGCTGGGTGGAAGGAAATTTGTGGCTCCTCTCAGATTCCAGAACTTTCTGTCACCCAAATGTGAGGAAAATGCATTTTTTAAGCCAAAATTTGAGGTTTGCAAAGGATTCTGGGTAACAGAACCTGGTCAGAGCCTCACAAGTCACCCCATCTTGGATTCCCCTAGGTCCCTAGTTTTCAAAAATGCCCAGGTTTGGTAGGTTTCCCTAGGTGCCGGCTGAGCTAGAGGCCAAAATCCACAGGTAGGCACTTTGCAAAAAACAGCTCTGTTTTCTTTCAAAAAATGGGATGTGTCCACGTTGCATTTTGGGGCGTTTCCTGTCGCGGGCGCTAGGCCTACCCACACAAGTGAGGTATCATTTTTATCGGTAGACTTGGGGGAATGCTGAGTGGAAGGAAATTTGGGGCATATCTTGTCGCGGGCGCTAGGCCTACCCACACAAGTGAGCTACCATTTTTATCGGGAGACTTGGGGAACATTGGGTGGAAGGAAATTTGTGGCTCCTCTCAGATTCCACAACTTTCTGTCACCGAAATGTTAGGAAAATATGTTTTTTTAGCCAAATTTTGAGGTTTGCAAAGGATTCTGGGTAACAGAACATGGTCAGAGCCGCACAAGTCAACCCATGTTGGATTCCCCTAGGTCTCTAGTTTTCAAAAATGCACAGGTTTGGTAGGTTTCCCTAGGTGCCGGCTGAGCTAGAGGCCCAAATCTACAGGTAGGCACTTTGCAAAAAACAGCTCTGTTTTCTGTGATGTGTCCACGTTGTGTTTTGGGGCATATCTTGTCGCGGGCGCTAGGCCTACCCACACAAGTGAGCTACCATTTTTATCGGGAGACTTGGGGGAACGCTGGGTCGAAGGAAATTTGTGGCTCCTCTCAGATTCCAGAACTTTCTGTCACCGAAATGTGAGGAAAATATGTTTTTTTAGCCAAATTTTGAGGTTTGCAAAGGATTCTGGGTAACAGAACCTGGTCAGAGCAGCACAAGTCACCCCATCTTGGATTCCGCTAGGTCTCTAGTTTTCAAAAATGCACAGGTTTGGTAGGTTTCCCTAGGTGCTGGCTGAGCTAGAGGCCAAAATCCAAATGTAGGCACTTTGCAAAAAACAGCTCTGTTTTCTTTCAAAAAATGGGATGTGTCCACGTTGCATTTTGGGGCGTTTCCTGTCGCGGGCGCTAGGCCTACCCACACAAGTAAGGTATAATTTTTATCGGGAGACTTGGGGGAACGCTGGGTGGAAGGAAATTTGTGGCTCCTCTCAGATTCCAGAACTTTCTGTCACCCAAATGTGAGGAAAATGCGTTTTTTTAGCCAAAATTTGAGGTTTGCAAAGGATTCTGGGTAACAGAACCTGGTCAGAGCCCCACAAGTCACCCCATCTTGGATTCCCCTAGGTCTCTAGTTTTCAAAAATGCACAGGTTTGGTAGGTTTCTCTAGGTGTCAGCTGAGCTAGAGGCCACAATCTACAGGTAGGCACTTTGCAAAAAACAGCTCTGTTTTCTTTTTAAAAATGGGATGTGTCTACGTTGCCTTTTGGGGCGTCTCCTGTCGCGGGCGCTAGGCCTACCCACACAAGTGAGGTATCATTTTTATCGGGAGACTTGGGGGAACGCTGGGTGGAAGGAAATTTGTGGCTCCTCTCAGATTCCAGAACTTTCTGTCACCGAAATGTTAGGAAAATATGTTTTTTTAGCCAAATTTTGAGGTTTGCAAAGGATTCTGGGTAACAGAACCTGGTCAGAGCCGCACAAGTCACCCCATCTTGGATTTCCCTAGGTCCCTAGTTTTAAAAAATGCCCAGGTTTGGTAGGTTTCCCTAGGTGCCGGCTGAGCTAGAGGCCAAAATCCACAGGTAGGCACTTTGCAAAAAACAGCTCTGTTTTCTTTAAAAAAATGGGATGAGTCCACGTTGCATTTTGGGGCGTTTCCTGTCGCGGGCGCTAGGCCTACCCACACAAGTGAGGTATCATTGTTATCGGTAGACTTGGGGGAACGCTGGGTGGAAGGAAATTTGTGGCTCCTCTCAGATTCCAGAACTTTCTGTCACACAAATGTGAGGATAATGCTTTTTTTTAGCCAAAATTTGAGGTTTGCAAAGGATTCTGGGTAACAGAACCTGACCAGAGCCCCACAAGTCACCCCATCTTGGATTCCCCTAGGTCCCTAGTTTTCTAAAATGCACAGGTTTGGTAGGTTTCCCTAGGTGCCGGCTGAGCTAGAGGCCAAAATCTACAGGTAGGCACGTTGCAAAAAACAGCTCTGTTTTCTTTTAAAAAATGGGATGTGTCCACGTTGTGTTTTGGGGCTTCTCCTGTCACGGCCGCTAGGCCTACCCACACAGGTGAGGTATCATTTTTATCGGGAGACTTGGGGTAACGCTGGGTGGAAGGAAATTTGTGGCTCCTATCAGATTCCAGAACTTTCTGTCACAGAAATGTGAGGAAAATGTGTTTTTTAGCCAAAATTTGAGGTTTGCAAAGGATTCTGGGTAACAGAACCTGGTCAGAGCCCCACAAGTCACCCCATCTAGGATTCCCCTAGGTCCCTAGTTTTCAAAAATGCCCAGGTTTGGTAGGTTTCCCTAGGTGCCGGCTGAGCTAGAGGCCAAAATCCACAGGTAGGCACTTTGCAAAAAACAGCTCTGTTTTCTTTCAAAAAATGGGATGTGTCCACGTTGCATTTTGGGGCGTTTCCTGTCGCGGGCGCTAGGCCTACCCACACAAGTGAGGAATCATTTTTATCGGTAGACATGGGGGAACGCTGGGTGGAAGGAAATTTGTGGCTCCTCTCAGATTCCAGAACTTTCTGTCACCCAAATGTGAGGATAATGCTTTTTTTTAGCCAAAATTTGAGGTTTGCAAAGGATTCAGGGTAACAGAACCTGGTCAGAGCCCCACAAGTCACCCCATCTTGGATTCCCCTAGGTCTCTAGTTTTCAAAAATGCACAGGTTTGGTAGGTTTCCCTAGGTGCCGGCTGAGCTAGAGGCCACAATCTACAGGTAGGCACTTTGCAAAAAACATCTCTGTTTTCTTTCAAAAAATGGGATGTGTCCACGTTGTGTTTTGGGGCGTCTCCTGTCTCGGCCGCTAGGCCTACCCACACAGGTGAGGAATCATTTTTAACGGGAGACTTGGAGGAACGCTGGGTGGAAGGAAATTTGTGGCTCATCTCAGATTCCAGAACTTTCTGTCACCCAAATGTGAGGGAAATGCGTTTTTTTAGCCAAAATTTGAGGTTTGCAAAGGATTCTGGGTAACAGAACCTGATCAGAGCCCCACAAGTCACCACATCTTGGATTCCCCTAGGTCTCTAGTTTTCAAAAATGCACAGGTTTGGTAGGTTTCCCTAGGTGCCGGCTGAGCTAGAAGCCAAAATCTACAGGTAGGCACGTTGCAAAAAACAGCTCTGTTTTCTTTCAAAAAATGGGATGTGTCCACGTTGCGTTTTGGGGCGTCTCTTGTCTCGGCCGCTAGGCCTACCCACACAGGTGAGGTATCATTCTTATCAGGAGATTTGGGGAAACGCTGGGTGGAAGGAAATTTGTGGCTCCTCTCAGATTCCAGAACTCTCTGTCACCGAAATGTGAGGAAAATGTGTTTTTTTTTGGCCAAATTTTGAGGTTTGCAAAGGATTCTGGGTAATAGAACCTTGTCCGAGCCCCACAAGTCAACCCATCTTGGATTCCGCTAGGTCTCTAGTTTTCAAAAATGCACAGGTTTGGTAGGTTTCCCTAGGTGCTGGCTGAGCTAGAGGCCCAAATCTACAGGTAGGCATTTTGCAAAAAACAGCTCTGTTTTCTTTCAAAAAATGGGCTGTGTCCACGTTGTGTTTTGGGCCGTCTCCTGTTTCGGCCGCTAGGCCTACCCACACAGGTGAGGTATTATTTTTATCGGGAGACTTGGGGGAATGCTGGGTGGAAGGAAATTTGTGGCTCCTCTCAGATTCCAGAACTTTCTGTCACCCAAATGTTAGGAAAATATGTTTTTTTAGCCAAATTTTGAGGTTTGCAAAGCATTCTGGGTAACAGAACCTGGTCAGAGCCACACAAGTCACCCCATCTTGGATTTCTCTAGGTCTCTAGTTTAAAAAAATGCACAGGTTTGGTAGCTTTCCCTAGGTGCCGGCTGAGCTAGACGCCAAAATCCACAGGTAGGCACTTTGCAAAAAACAGCTCTGTTTTCTTTCAAAAAATGGGATGTGTCCACGTTGCATTTTGGGGAGTTTCCTGTCGCGGGCGCTAGGCCTACCCACACAAGTGAGGTATAATTTTTATCGGGAGACTTGGGGGAACGCTGGGTGGAAGGAAATTTGTGGCTCCTCTCAGATTCCAGAACTTTCTGTCACCCAAATGTGAGGAAAATGTTTTTTTATTAGCCAAAATTTGAGGTTTGCAAAGGATTCTGGGTAACAGAACCTGATCAGAGCCCCACAAGTCACCCCATCTTGGATTCCCCTAGGTCTCTAGTTTTCTAAAATGCACAGGTTTGGTAGGTTTCCCTAGGTGCCGGCTGAGCTAGAGGCCAAAATCTACAGGTAGGCACGTTGCAAAAAACAGCTCTGTTTTCTTTAAAAAAATGGGATGTGTCCACGTTGTGTTTTGGGGCGTCTCCTGTCACGGCCGCTAGGCCTACCCACACAGGTGAGGTATCATTTTTATCGGGAGACTTGGGGTAACGCTGGGTGGAAGGAAATTTGTGGCTGCTCTCAGATTCCAGAACTTTCTGTCACAGAAATGTGAGGAAAATGTGTTTTTTTAGCCAAAATTTGAGGTTTGCAAAGGATTCTGGGTAACAGAACCTGGTCAGAGCCCCACAAGTCACCCTATCTTGGATTCCCCTAGGTCCCTAGTTTTCAAAAATGCCCAGGTTTGGTAGGTTTCCCTAGGTGCCGGCTGAGCTAGAGGCCAAAATCCACAGGTAGGCACTTTGCAAAAAACAGCTCTGTTTCCTTTAAAAAAATGGGATGTGTCCACGTTGCATTTTGGGGCGTCTCCTGTCGCGGGCGCTAGGCCTACCCACACAAGTGAGGTATCATGTTTATCGGGAGACTTGGGGGAACGCTGGGTGGAAGGAAATTTGTGGCTCCTCTCAGATTCCAGAACTTTCTGTCACAGAAATGTGAGGAAAATGTGTTTTTTTAGCCAAAATTTGAGGTTTGCAAAGGATTCTGGGTAACAGAACCTGGTCAGAGCCCCACAAGTCACCCTATCTTGGATTCCCCTAGGTCTCTAGTTTTCAAAAATGCACAGGTTTGGTAGGTTTCCCTAGGTGCCGGCTGAGCTAGAGGCCAAAATCTACAGGTAGGCACTTTGCAAAAAACATCTCTGTTTTCTTTAAAAAAATGGGATGTGTCCACGTTGTGTTTCGGGGCGTCTCCTGTCTCGGCCGCTAGGCCTACCCACACAGGTGAGGAATCATTTTTAACGGGAGACTTGGGGGAACGCTGGGTGGAAGGAAATTTGTGGCTCCTCTCAGATTCTAGAACTTTCTGTCACCCAAATGTGAGGGAAATGCGTTTTGTTTAGCCAAAATTTGAGGTTTGCAAAGGATTCTGGGTAACAGAACCTGAGCAGAGCCCCACAAGTCACCCCATCTTGGATTCCCCCAGTTCTCTAGTTTTCAAAAATGCACAGGTTTGGTAGGTTTCCCTAGGTGCCGGCTGAGCTAGAGGCCAAAATCTACAGGTAGGCACGTTGCAAAAAACAGCTCTGTTTTCTTTCAAAAAATGGGATGTGTCCACGTTGCGTTTTGGGGTGTCTCTTGTCTCGGCCGCCAGGCCTACCCACACAGGAGAGGTATCATTCTTATCGGGAGATTTGGGGAAACGCTGGGTGGAAGGAAATGTGTGGCTCCTCTCAGATTCCAGAACTCTCTGTCACCGAAATGTGAGGAAAATGTGTTTTTTTAGCCAAATTTTGTTTGCAAAGGATTCTGGGTAACAGAACCTGGTCAAAGCCCGACAAGTCACCCCATCTTGGATTCCCCTAGGTCTCTAGTTTTCAAAAATGCACAGGTTTGGTAGGTTTCCCTAGGTGCTGGCTGAGCTAGAGGCCAAAATCTACAGGTAGGCACTTTGCAAAAAACAGCTCTGTTTTCTATCAAAAAATGGGATGTGCCCACTTTGTGTTTTGGGACATTTCCTGTCACGGGCGCTAGGACTACCCACACAAGTGATTTATCATTTTCATCGGGAGACTTGGGGGAGCGCTGTGTTGAAGGAAATTTGTGGCTCCTCTCAGATTCCAGAACTTTCTGTCACCGAAATGTGAGGAAAATGTGTTTTTTTAGCCAAATGTTGAGGTTTGCAAAGGATTCTGGGTAACAGAACCTGGTCAGAGCCCCACAAGTCACCCATCTTGGATTCCCCTAGGTCTCTAGTTTTCAAAAATGCACAGGTTTGGTAGGTTTCCCTAGGTGCCGGCTGAGCTAGAGGCCAAAATCTACAGGTAGGCACTTTGCAAAAAACAGCTCTGTTTTCTTTCAAAAAATGAGATGTGTCCATGTTGCGTTTTGGGGCGTCTCCTGTTGCTGGCGCTAGCCCTACCCACACAAGTGAGGTATCATTTTTATCGGGAGACTTGGGGGAACGCTAAGTGGAAGGAAATTTGTGGCTCCTCTCAGATTTCAGAACTTTCTGTCACCGAAATGTGTGGAAAATGTTTTTTTATTAGCCAAAATTTGAGGTTTGCAAAGGATTCTGGGTAACAGAACCTGATCAGAGCCCCACAAGTCACCCCATCTTGGATTCCCCTAGGTCTCTAGTTTTCTAAAATGCACAGGTTTGGTAGGTTTCCCTAGGTGCCGGCTGAGCTAGAGGCCAAAATCTACAGGTAGGCACGTTGCAAAAAACAGCTCTGTTTTCTTTAAAAAAATGGGATGTGTCCACGTTGTGTTTTGGGGCGTCTCCTGTCACGGCCGCTAGGCCTACCCACACAGGTGAGGTATCATTTTTATCGGGAGACTTGGGGTAACGCTGGGTGGAAGGAAATTTGTGGCTCCTCTCAGATTCCAGAACCTTCTGTCACAGAAATGTGAGGAAAATGTGTTTTTTAGCCAAAATTTGAGGTTTGCAAAGGATTCTGGGTAACAGAACCTGGTCGGAGCCCCACAAGTCACCCCATCTTGGATTCCCCTAGGTCCCTAGTTTTAAAAAATGCCCAGGTTTGGTAGGTTTCCCTAGGTGCCGGCTGAGCTAGAGGCCAAAATCCACAGGTAGGCACTTTGCAAAAAACAGCTCTGTTTTCTTTAAAAAAATGGGATGTGTCCACGTTGCATTTTGGGGCGTTTCCTGTCGCGGGCGCTAGGCCTACCCACACAAGTGAGGTATCATTTTTATCGGTTGACTTGGGGGAACGCTGGGTGGAAGGAAATTTGTGGCTCCTCTCAGATTCCAGAACTTTCTGTCACCCAAATGTGAGGATAATGCTTTTTTTTAGCCAAAATTTGAGGTTTGCAAAGGATTCTGGGTAACAGAACCTGATCAGAGCCCCACAAGTCACCCCATCTTGGATTCCCCTAGGTCTCTAGTTTTCTAAAATGCACAGGTTTGGTAGGTTTCCCTAGGTGCCGGCTGAGCTAGAGGCCAAAATCTACAGGTAGGCATGTTGCAAAAAACAGCTCTGTTTTCTTTTAAAAAATGGGATGTGTCCACGTTGTGTTTTGGGGCGACTCCTGTCACGGCCGCTAGGCCTACCCACACAGGTGAGGTATCATTTTTATCGGGAGACTTGGGGTAACGCTGGGTGGAAGGAAATTTGTGGCTCCTCTCAGATTCCAGAACTTTCTGTCACAGAAATGTGAGGAAAATGTGTTTTTTAGCCAAAATTTGAGGTTTGCAAAGGATTCTGGGTAACAGAACCTGGTCAGAGCCCCACAAGTCACCCCATCTAGGATTCCCCTAGGTCCCTAGTTTTCAAAAATGCCCAGGTTTGGTAGGTTTCCCTAGGTGCCGGCTGAGCTAGAGGCCAAAATCCACAGGTAGGCACTTTGCAAAAAACAGCTCTGTTTTCTTTCAAAAAATGGGATGTGTCCACGTTGCATTTTGGGGCATTTCCTGTCGCGGGCGCTAGGCCTACCCACACAAGTGAGGAATCATTTTTATCGGTAGACTTGGGGGAACGCTGGGTGGAAGGAAATTTGTGGCTCCTCTCAGATTCCAGAACTTTCTGTCACCCAAATGTGAGGATAATGCTTTTTTTTAGCCAAAATTTGAGGTTTGCAAAGGATTCAGGGTAACAGAACCTGGTCAGAGCCCCACAAGTCACCCCATCTTGGATTCCTCTAGGTCTCTAGTTTTCAAAAATGCACAGGTTTGGTAGGTTTCCCTAGGTGCCGGCTGAGCTAGAGGCCACAATCTACAGGTAGGCACTTTGCAAAAAACATCTCTGTTTTCTTTCAAAAAATGGGATGTGTCCACGTTGTGTTTTGGGGCGTCTCCTGTCTCGGCCGCTAGGCCTACCCACACAGGTGAGGAATCATTTTTAACGGGAGACTTGGAGGAACGCTGGGTGGAAGGAAATTTGTGGCTCCTCTCAGATTCCAGAACTTTCTGTCACCCAAATGTGAGGGAAATGCGTTTTTTTAGCCAAAATTTGAGGTTTGCAAAGGATTCTGGGTAACAGAACCTGATCAGAGCCCCACAAGTCACCACATCTTGGATTCCCCTAGGTCTCTAGTTTTCAAAAATGCACAGGTTTGGTAGGTTTCCCTAGGTGCCGGCTGAGCTAGAAGCCAAAATCTACAGGTAGGCACGTTGCAAAAAACAGCTCTGTTTTCTTTCAAAAAATGGGATGTGTCCACGTTGCGTTTTGGGGCGTCTCTTGTCTCGGCCGCTAGGCCTACCCACACAGGTGAGGTATCATTCTTATCAGGAGATTTGGGGAAACGCTGGGTGGAAGGAAATTTGTGGCTCCTCTCAGATTCCAGAACTCTCTGTCACCGAAATGTGAGGAAAATGTGTTTTTTTTTGCCAAATTTTGAGGTTTGCAAAGGATTCTGGGTAATAGAACCTGGTCCGAGCCCCACAAGTCAACCCATCTTGGATTCCGCTAGGTCTCTAGTTTTCAAAAATGCACAGGTTTGGTAGGTTTCCCTAGGTGCTGGCTGAGCTAGAGGCCCAAATCTACAGGTAGGCACTTTGCAAAAAACAGCTCTGTTTTCTTTCAAAAAATGGGATGTGTCCACGTTGTGTTTTGGGCTGTCTCCTGTTTCGGCCGCTAGGCCTACCCACACAGGTGAGGTATTATTTTTATCGGGAGACTTGGGGGAACGCTGGGTGGAAGGAAATTTGTGGCTCCTCTCAGATTCCAGAACTTTCTGTCACCCAAATGTTAGGAAAATATGTTTTTTTAGCCAAATTTTGAGGTTTGCAAAGCATTCTGGGTAACAGAACCTGGTCAGAGCCACACAAGTCACCCCATCTTGGATTTCCCTAGGTCTCTAGTTTAAAAAAAATGCACAGGTTTGGTAGCTTTCCCTAGGTGCCGGCTGAGCTAGAGGCCAAATTCCACAGGTAGGCACTTTGCAAAAAACAGCTCTGTTTTCTTTCAAAAAATGGGATGTGTCCACGTTGCATTTTGGGGAGTTTCCTGTCGCGGGCGCTAGGCCTACCCACACAAGTAAGGTATAATTTTTATCGGGATACTTGGGGGAACGCTGGGTGGAAGGAAATTTGTGGCTCCTCTCAGATTCCAGAACTTTCTGTCACCCAAATGTGAGGAAAATGTTTTTTTATTAGCCAAAATTTGAGGTTTGCAAAGGATTCTGGGTAACAGAACCTGATCAGAGCCACACAAGTCACCCCATCTTGGATTCCCCTAGGTCTCTAGTTTTCTAAAATGCACAGGTTTGGTAGGTTTCCCTAGGTGCCGGCTGAGCTAGAGGCCAAAATCTACAGGTAGGCACTGTGCAAAAAACAGCTCTGTTTTCTTTAAAAAAATGGGATGTGTCCACGTTGTGTTTTGGGGCGTCTCCTGTCACGGCCGCTAGGCCTACCCACACAGGTGAGGTATCATTTTTATCGAGAGACTTGGGGTAACGCTGGGTGGAAGGAAATTTGTGGCTGCTCTCAGATTCCAGAACTTTCTGTCACAGAAATGTGAGGAAAATGTGTTTTTTTAGCCAAAATTTGAGGTTTGCAAAGGATTCTGGGTAACAGAACCTGGTCAGAGCCCCACAAGTCACCCTATCTTGGATTCCCCTAGGTCCCTAGTTTTCAAAAATGCCCAGGTTTGGTAGGTTTCCCTAGGTGCCGGCTGAGCTAGAGGCCAAAATCCACAGGTAGGCACTTTGCAAAAAACAGCTCTGTTTTCTTTAAAAAAATGGGATGTGTCCACGTTGCATTTTGGGGCGTCTCCTGTCTCGGCCTCTAGGCCTACCCACACAGGTGAGGAATCATTTTTAAAGGGAGACTTGGGGGAACGCTGGGTGGAAGGAAATTTGTGGCTCCTCTCAGATTCTAGAACTTTCTGTCACCCAAATGTGAGGGAAATGCGTTTTGTTTAGCCAAAATTTGAGGTTTGCAAAGGATTCTGGGTAACAGAACCTGATCAGAGCCCCACAAGTCACCCCATCTTGGATTCCCCTAGGTCTCTAGTTTTCAAAAATGCACAGGTTTGGTAGGTTTCCCTAGGTGCCGGCTGAGCTAGAGGCCAAAATCTACAGGTAGGCACTTTGCAAAAAACAGCTCTGTTTTCTTTAAAAAAATGGGATGTGTCCACGTTGCGTTTTGGGGCGTCTCTTGTCTCGGCCGCCAGGCCTACCCACACAGGAGAGGTATCATTCTTATCGGGAGATTTGGGGAAACGCTGGGTGGAAGGAAATGTGTGGCTCCTCTCAGATTCCAGAACTCTCTGTCACCGAAATGTGAGGAAAATGTGTTTTTTTAGCCAAATTTTGTTTGCAAAGGATTCTGGGTAACAGAACCTGGTCAAAGCCCGACAAGTCACCCCATCTTGGATTCCCCTAGGTCTCTAGTTTTCAAAAATGCACAGGTTTGGTAGGTTTCCCTAGGTGCTGGCTGAGCTAGATGCCAAAATCTACAGGTAGGCACTTTGCAAAAAACAGCTCTGTTTTCTTTCAAAAAATGGGATGTGTCCACGTTGTGTTTTGGGCTGTCTCCTGTTTCGGCCGCTAGGCCTACCCACACAGGTGAGGTATTATTTTTATCGGGAGACTTGGGGGAACGCTGGGTGGAAGGAAATTTGTGGCTCCTCTCAGATTCCAGAACTTTCTGTCACCCAAATGTTAGGAAAATATGTTTTTTTAGCCAAATTTTGAGGTTTGCAAAGCATTCTGGGTAACAGAACCTGATCAGAGCCCCACAAGTCACCCCATCTTGGATTCCCCTAGGTCTCTAGTTTTCTAAAATGCACAGGTTTGGTAGGTTTCCCTAGGTGCCGGCTGAGCTAGAGGCCAAAATCTACAGGTAGGCACGTTGCAAAAAACAGCTCTGTTTTCTTTAAAAAAATGGATGTGTCCACGTTGCATTTTGGGGTGTTTCCTGTCGCGGGCGCTAGGCCTACCCACACAAGTGAGGTATCATTTTTATCGGTAGACTTGGGGGAACGCTGGGTGGAAGGAAATTTGTGGCGCCTCTCAGATTCCAGAACTTTCTGTCACCCAAATGTGAGGATAATGCTTTTTTTTAGCCAAAATTTGAGGTTTGCAAAGGATTCTGGGTAACAGAACCTGATCAGAGCCCCACAAGTCACCCCATCTTGGATTCCCCTAGGTCTCTAGTTTTCTAAAATGCACAGGTTTGGTAGGTTTCCCTAGGTGCCGGCTGAGCTAGAGGCCACAATCTACAGGTAGCTACTTTGCAAAAAACATCTCTGTTTTCTTTCAAAAAATGGGATGTGTCCACGTTGTGTTTTGGGGCGTCTCCTGTCTCGGCCGCTAGGCCTACCCACTCAGGTGAGGAATCATTTTTAACGGGAGACTTGGAGGAACGCTGGGTGGAAGGAAATTTGTGGCTCCTCTCAGATTCCAGAACTTTCTGTCACCCAAATGTTAGGAAAATATGTTTTTTTAGCCAAATTTTGAGGTTTGCAAAGCATTCTGGGTAACAGAACCTGGTCAGAGCCACACAAGTCACCCCATCTTGGATTTCCCTAGGTCTCTAGTTTAAAAAAATGCACAGGTTTGGTAGCTTTCCCTAGGTGCCGGCTGAGCTAGAGGCCAAATTCCACAGGTAGGCACTTTGCAAAAAACAGCTCTGTTTTCTTTCAAAAAATGGGATGTGTCCACGTTGCATTTTGGGGAGTTTCCTGTCGCGGGCGCTAGGCCTACCCACACAAGTAAGGTATAATTTTTATCGGGATACTTGGGGGAACGCTGGGTGGAAGGAAATTTGTGGCTCCTCTCAGATTCCAGAACTTTCTGTCACCCAAATGTGAGGAAAATGTTTTTTTATTAGCCAAAATTTGAGGTTTGCAAAGGATTCTGGGTAACAGAACCTGATCAGAGCCCCACAAGTCACCCCATCTTGGATTCCCCTAGGTCTCTAGTTTTCTAAAATGCACAGGTTTGGTAGGTTTCCCTAGGTGCCGGCTGAGCTAGAGGCCAAAATCTACAGGTAGGCACTGTGCAAAAAACAGCTCTGTTTTCTTTAAAAAAATGGGATGTGTCCACGTTGTGTTTTGGGGCGTCTCCTGTCACGGCCGCTAGGCCTACCCACACAGGTGAGGTATCATTTTTATCGAGAGACTTGGGGTAACGCTGGGTGGAAGGAAATTTGTGGCTGCTCTCAGATTCCAGAACTTTCTGTCACAGAAATGTGAGGAAAATGTGTTTTTTTAGCCAAAATTTGAGGTTTGCAAAGGATTCTGGGTAACAGAACCTGGTCAGAGCCCCACAAGTCACCCTATCTTGGATTCCCCTAGGTCCCTAGTTTTCAAAAATGCCCAGGTTTGGTAGGTTTCCCTAGGTGCCGGCTGAGCTAGAGGCCAAAATCCACAGGTAGGCACTTTGCAAAAAACAGCTCTGTTTTCTTTAAAAAAATGGGATGTGTCCACGTTGCATTTTGGGGCGTCTCCTGTCTCGGCCTCTAGGCCTACCCACACAGGTGAGGAATCATTTTTAAAGGGAGACTTGGGGGAACGCTGGGTGGAAGGAAATTTGTGGCTCCTCTCAGATTCTAGAACTTTCTGTCACCCAAATGTGAGGGAAATGCGTTTTGTTTAGCCAAAATTTGAGGTTTGCAAAGGATTCTGGGTAACAGAACCTGATCAGAGCCCCACAAGTCACCCCATCTTGGATTCCCCTAGGTCTCTAGTTTTCAAAAATGCACAGGTTTGGTAGGTTTCCCTAGGTGCCGGCTGAGCTTGAGGCCAAAATCTACAGGTAGGCACTTTGCAAAAAACAGCTCTGTTTTCTTTCAAAAAATGGGATGTGTCCACGTTGCGTTTTGGGGCGTCTCTTGTCTCGGCCGCCAGGCCTACCCACACAGGAGAGGTATCATTCTTATCGGGAGATTTGGGGAAACGCTGGGTGGAAGGAAATGTGTGGCTCCTCTCAGATTCCAGAACTCTCTGTCACCGAAATGTGAGGAAAATGTGTTTTTTTAGCCAAATTTTGTTTGCAAAGGATTCTGGGTAACAGAACCTGGTCAAAGCCCGACAAGTCACCCCATCTTGGATTCCCCTAGGTCTCTAGTTTTCAAAAATGCACAGGTTTGGTAGGTTTCCCTAGGTGCTGGCTGAGCTAGATGCCAAAATCTACAGGTAGGCACTTTGCAAAAAACAGCTCTGTTTTCTTTCAAAAAATGGGATGTGTCCACGTTGTGTTTTGGGCTGTCTCCTGTTTCGGCCGCTAGGCCTACCCACACAGGTGAGGTATTATTTTTATCGGGAGACTTGGGGGAACGCTGGGTGGAAGGAAATTTGTGGCTCCTCTCAGATTCCAGAACTTTCTGTCACCCAAATGTTAGGAAAATATGTTTTTTTAGCCAAATTTTGAGGTTTGCAAAGCATTCTGGGTAACAGAACCTGATCAGAGCCCCACAAGTCACCCCATCTTGGATTCCCCTAGGTCTCTAGTTTTCTAAAATGCACAGGTTTGGTAGGTTTCCCTAGGTGCCGGCTGAGCTAGAGGCCAAAATCTACAGGTAGGCACGTTGCAAAAAACAGCTCTGTTTTCTTTAAAAAAATGGATGTGTCCACGTTGCATTTTGGGGTGTTTCCTGTCGCGGGCGCTAGGCCTACCCACACAAGTGAGGTATCATTTTTATCGGTAGACTTGGGGGAACGCTGGGTGGAAGGAAATTTGTGGCGCCTCTCAGATTCCAGAACTTTCTGTCACCCAAATGTGAGGATAATGCTTTTTTTTAGCCAAAATTTGAGGTTTGCAAAGGATTCTGGGTAACAGAACCTGATCAGAGCCCCACAAGTCACCCCATCTTGGATTCCCCTAGGTCTCTAGTTTTCTAAAATGCACAGGTTTGGTAGGTTTCCCTAGGTGCCGGCTGAGCTAGAGGCCACAATCTACAGGTAGCTACTTTGCAAAAAACATCTCTGTTTTCTTTCAAAAAATGGGATGTGTCCACGTTGTGTTTTGGGGCGTCTCCTGTCTCGGCCGCTAGGCCTACCCACTCAGGTGAGGAATCATTTTTAACGGGAGACTTGGAGGAACGCTGGGTGGAAGGAAATTTGTGGCTCCTCTCAGATTCCAGAACTTTCTGTCACCCAAATGTGAGGGAAATGCGTTTTTTTAGCCAAAATTTGAGGTTTGCAAAGGATTCTGGGTAACAGAACGTGATCAGAGCCCCACAAGTCACCACATCTTGGATTCCCCTAGGTCTCTAGTTTTCAAAAATGCACAGGTTTGGTAGGTTTCCCTAGGTGCCGGCTGAGCTAGAAGCCAAAATCTACAGGTAGGCACGTTGCAAAAAACAGCTCTGTTTTCTTTCAAAAAATGGGATGTGTCCACGTTGCGTTTTGGGGCGTCTCTTGTCTCGGCCGCTAGGCCTACCCACACAGGTGAGGTATCATTCTTATCAGGAGATTTGGGGAAACGCTGGGTGGAAGGTAAATTTGTGGCTCCTCTCAGATTCCAGAACTCTCTGTCACCGAAATGTGAGGAAAATGTGTTTTTTTTTGCCAAATTTTGAGGTTTGCAAAGGATTCTGGGTAATAGAACCTGGTCCGAGCCCCACAAGTCAACCCATCTTGGATTCCGCTAGGTCTCTAGTTTTCAAAAATGCACAGGTTTGGTAGGTTTCCCTAGGTGCTGGCTGAGCTAGAGGCCCAAATCTACAGGTAGGCACTTTGCAAAAAACATCTCTGTTTTCTTTTAAAAAATGGGATGTGTCCACGTTGCGTTTTGGGGCGTCTCCTGTCGCGGGCGCTAGGCCTACCCACACAAGTGAGGTATCATTTTTATCGGGAGACTTGGGGGAACGCTGGGTGGAAGGAAATTTGTGGCTCCTCTCAGATTCCCGAACTTTCTGTCACCCAAATGTTAGGAAAATATGTTTTTTTAGCCAAATTTTGAGGTTTGCAAAGCATTCTGGGTAACAGAACCTGGTCAGAGCCGCACAAGTCACCCCATCTTGGATTTCCCTAGGTCTCTAGTTAAAAAAATGCACAGGTTTGGTAGCTTTCCCTAGATGCCGGCTGAGCTAGATGCCAAAATCCACAGGTAGGCACTTTGCAAAAAACATCTCTGTTTTCTTTAAAAAAATGGGATGTTTCCACGTTGTGTTTTGGGGCGCCTCCTCTTTCGGCCGCTAGGCCTACCCACACAGGTGAGGTATCATTTTTATCGGGGGACTTGGGGGAACGCTGGGTGGAGGGAAATTTGTGGCTCCTCTCAGATTCCAGAACTTTCTGTCACCCAAATGTGAGGAAATTGTTTTTTTATTAGCCAAAATTTGAGGTTTGCTAAGGATTCTGGGTAACAGAACCTGATCAGAGCCCCACAAGTCACCCCATCTTGGATTCCCCTAGGTCTCTAGTTTTCTAAAATGCACAGGTTTGGTAGGTTTCCCTAGGTGCCGGCTGAGCTAGAGGCCAAAATCTACAGGTAGGCACGTTGCAAAAAACAGCTCTGTTTTCTTTTAAAAAATGGGATGTGTCCACGTTGCATTTTGGGGCGTCTCCTGTCGCGGGCGCTAGACCTACCCACACAAGTGAGGTATCATGTTTATCGGGAGACTTGGGGGAACGCTGGGTGGAAGGAAATTTGTGGCTCCTCTCAGATTCCAGAACTTTCTGTCACAGAAATGTGAGGAAAATGTGTTTTTTTAGCCAAAATTTGAGGTTTGCAAAGGATTCTGGGTAACAGAACCTGGTCGGAGCCCCACAAGTCACCCTATCTTGGATTCCCCTAGGTCTCTAGTTTTCAAAAATGCACAGGTTTGGTAGGTTTCCCTAGGTGCCGGCTGAGCTAGAGGCCAAAATCTACAGGTAGGCACTTTGCAAAAAACATCTCTGTTTTCTTTAAAAAAATGGGATGTGTCCACGTTGTGTTTCGGGGCGTCTCCTGTCTCGGCCGCTAGGCCTACCCACACAGGTGAGGAATCATTTTTAATGGGAGACTTGGGGGAACGCTGGGTGGAAGGAAATTTGTGGCTCCTCTCAGATTCTAGAACTTTCTGTCTCCCAAATGTGAGGGAAATGCGTTTTGTTTAGCCAAAATTTGAGGTTTGCAAAGGATTCTGGGTAACAGAACCTGAGCAGAGCCCCACAAGTCACCCCATCTTGGATTCCCCCAGTTCTCTAGTTTTCAAAAATGCACAGGTTTGGTAGGTTTCCCTAGGTGCCGGCTGAGCTAGAGGCCAAAATCTACAGGTAGGCACGTTGCAAAAAACAGCTCTGTTTTCTTTCAAAAAATGGGATGTGTCCACGTTGCGTTTTGGGGCGTCTCTTGTCTCGGCCGCCAGGCCTACCCACACAGGAGAGGTATCATTCTTATCGGGAGATTTGGGGAAACGCTGGGTGGAAGGAAATGTGTGGCTCCTCTCAGATTCCAGAACTCTCTGTCACCGAAATGTGAGGAAAATGTGTTTTTTTAGCCAAATTTTGTTTGCAAAGGATTCTGGGTAACAGAACCTGGTCAAAGCCCGACAAGTCACCCCATCTTGGATTCCCCTAGGTCTCTAGTTTTCAAAAATGCACAGGTTTGGTAGGTTTCCCTAGGTGCTGGCTGAGCTAGAGGCCAAAATCTACAGGTAGGCACTTTGCAAAAAACAGCTCTGTTTTCTATCAAAAAATGGGATGTGCCCACTTTGTGTTTTGGGACATTTCCTGTCACGGGCGCTAGGACTACCCACACAAGTGATTTATAATTTTCATCGGGAGACTTGGGGGAGCGCTGTGTTGAAGGAAATTTGTGGCTCCTCTCAGATTCCAGAACTTTCTGTCACCGAAATGTGAGGAAAATGTGTTTTTTTAGCCAAATGTTGAGGTTTGCAAAGGATTCTGGGTAACAGAACATGGTCAGAGCCCCACAAGTCACCCATCTTGGATTCCCCTAGGTCTCTAGTTTTCAAAAATGCACAGGTTTGGTAGGTTTCCCTAGGTGCCGGCTGAGCTAGAGGCCAAAATCTACAGGTAGGCACTTTGCAAAAAACAGCTCTGTTTTCTTTCAAAAAATGGGATGTGTCCACGTTGCATTTTGGGGCGTTTCCTGTCGCGGGCGCTAGGCCTACCCACACAAGTGAGGTATCATTTTTATCGGTAGACTTGGGGGAACGCTGGGTGGAAGGAAATTTGTGGCTCCTCTCAGATTCCAGAACTTTCTGTCACCCAAATGTGAGGATAATGCTTTTTTTTAGCCAAAATTTGAGGTTTGCAAAGGATTCTGGGTAACAGAACCTGATCAGAGCCCCACAAGTCACCCCATCTTGGATTCCCCTAGGTCTCTAGTTTTCTAAAATGCACAGGTTTGGTAGGTTTCCCTAGGTGCCGGCTGAGCTAGAGGCCAAAATCTACAGGTAGGCACGTTGCAAAAAACAGCTCTGTTTTCTATTAAAAAATGGGATGTGTCCACGTTGTGTTTTGGGGCGTCTCCTGTCACGGCCGCTAGGCCTACCCACACAGGTGAGGTATCATTTTTATCGGGAGACTTGGGGTAACGCTGGGTGGAAGGAAATTTGTGGCTCCTCTCAGATTCCAGAACTTTCTGTCACAGAAATGTGAGGAAAATGTGTTTTTTAGCCAAAATTTGAGGTTTGCAAAGGATTCTGGGTAACAGAACCTGGTCAGAGCCCCACAAGTCACCCCATCTAGGATTCCCCTAGGTCCCTAGTTTTCAAAAATGCCCAGGTTTGGTAGGTTTCCCTAGGTGCCGGCTGAGCTAGAGGCCAAAATCCACAGGTAGGCACGTTGCAAAAAACAGCTCTGTTTTCTTTAAAAAAATGGATGTGTCCACGTTGCGTTTTGGGGCGTCTCTTGTCTCGGCCGCTAGGCCTACCCACACAGGTGAGGTATCATTCTTATCAGGAGATTTGGGGAAACGCTGGGTGGAAGGAAATTTGTGGCTCCTCTCAGATTCCAGAACTCTCTGTCACCGAAATGTGAGGAAAATGTGTTTTTTTTTGCCAAATTTTGAGGTTTGCAAAGGATTCTGGGTAATAGAACCTGGTCCGAGCCCCACAAGTCAACCCATCTTGGATTCCGCTAGGTCTCTAGTTTTCAAAAATGCACAGGTTTGGTAGGTTTCCCTAGGTGCTGGCTGAGCTAGAGGCCCAAATCTACAGGTAGGCACTTTGCAAAAAACATCTCTGTTTTCTTTTAAAAAATGGTATGTGTCTACGTTGCGTTTTGGGGCGTCTCCTGTCGCTGGCGCTAGGCCTACCCACACAAGTGAGGTATCATTTTTATCGGGAGACTTGGGGGAACGCTGGGTGGAAGGAAATTTGTGGCTCCTCTCAGATTCCCGCACTTTCTGTCACCCAAATGTAAGGAAAATATGTTTTTTTAGCCAAATTTTGAGGTTTGCAAAGCATTCTGGGTAACAGAACCTGGTCAGAGCCGCACAAGTCACCCCATCTTGGATTTCCCTAGGTCTCTAGTTTAAAAAAATGCACAGGTTTGGTAGCTTTCCCTAGGTGCCGGCTGAGCTAGATGCCAAAATCCACAGGTAGGCACTTTGCAAAAAACATCTCTGTTTTCTTTAAAAAAATGGGATGTTTCCACGTTGTGTTTTGGGGCGCCTCCTCTTTCGGCCGCTAGGCCTACCCACACAGGTGAGGTATCATTTTTATCGGGAGACTTGGGGGAACGCTGGGTGGAGGGAAATTTGTGGCTCCTCTCAGATTCCAGAACTTTCTGTCACCCAAATGTGAGGAAATTGTTTTTTTATTATCCAAAATTTGAGGTTTGCAAAGGATTCTGGGTAACAGAACCTGATCAGAGCCCCACAAGTCACCCCATCTTGGATTCCCCTAGGTCTCTAGTTTTCTAAAATGCACAGGTTTGGTAGGTTTCCCTAGGTGCCGGCTGAGCTAGAGGCCAAAATCTACAGGTAGGCACTTTGCAAAAAACAGCTCTGTTTTCTTTTAAAAAATGGGATGTGTCCACGTTGCATTTTGGGGCGTCTCCTGTCGCGGGCGCTAGGCCTACCCACACAAGTGAGGTATCATGTTTATCGGGAGACTTGGGGGAACGCTGGGTGGAAGGAAATTTGTGGCTCCTCTCAGATTCCAGAACTTTCTGTCACAGAAATGTGAGGAAAATGTGTTTTTTTAGCCAAAATTTGAGGTTTGCAAAGGATTCTGGGTAACAGAACCTGGTCGGAGCCCCACAAGTCACCCTATCTTGGATTCCCCTAGGTCTCTAGTTTTCAAAAATGCACAGGTTTGGTAGGTTTCCCTAGGTGCCGGCTGAGCTAGAGGCCAAAATCTACAGGTAGGCACTTTGCAAAAAACATCTCTGTTTTCTTTAAAAAAATGGGATGTGTCCACGTTGTGTTTCGGGGCGTCTCCTGTCTCGGCCGCTAGGCCTACCCACACAGGTGAGGAATCATTTTTAACGGGAGACTTGGGGGAACGCTGGGTGGAAGGAAATTTGTGGCTCCTCTCAGATTCTAGAACTTTCTGTCACCCAAATGTGAGGGAAATGCGTTTTGTTTAGCCAAAATTTGAGGTTTGCAAAGGATTCTGGGTAACAGAACCTGAGCAGAGCCCCACAAGTCACCCCATCTTGGATTCCCCCAGTTCTCTAGTTTTCAAAAATGCACAGGTTTGGTAGGTTTCCCTAGGTGCCGGCTGAGCTAGAGGCCAAAATCTACAGGTAGGCACGTTGCAAAAAACAGCTCTGTTTTCTTTCAAAAAATGGGATGTGTCCACGTTGCGTTTTGGGGCGTCTCTTGTCTCGTCCGCCAGGCCTACCCACACAGGAGAGGTATCATTCTTATCGGGAGATTTGGGGAAACGCTGGGTGGAAGGAAATGTGTGGCTCCTCTCAGATTCCAGAACTCTCTGTCACCGAAATGTGAGGAAAATGTGTTTTTTTAGCCAAATTTTGTTTGCAAAGGATTCTGGGTAACAGAACCTGGTCAAAGCCCGACAAGTCACCCCATCTTGGATTCCCCTAGGTCTCTAGTTTTCAAAAATGCACAGGTTTGGTAGGTTTCCCTAGGTGCTGGCTGAGCTAGAGGCCAAAATCTACAGGTAGGCACTTTGCAAAAAACAGCTCTGTTTTCTATCAAAAAATGGGATGTGCCCACTTTGTGTTTTGGGACATTTCCTGTCACGGGCGCTAGGACTACCCACACAAGTGATTTATCATTTTCATCGGGAGACTTGGGGGAGCGCTGTGTTGAAGGAAATTTGTGGCTCCTCTCAGATTCCAGAACTTTCTGTCACCGAAATGTGAGGAAAATGTGTTTTTTTAGCCAAATGTTGAGGTTTGCAAAGGATTCTGGGTAACAGAACCTGGTCAGAGCCCCACAAGTCACCCATCTTGGATTCCCCTAGGTCTCTAGTTTTCAAAAATGCACAGGTTTGGTAGGTTTCCCTAGGTGCCGGCTGAGCTAGAGGCCAAAATCTACAGGTAGGCACTTTGCAAAAAACAGCTCTGTTTTCTTTCAAAAAATGAGATGTGTCCATGTTGCGTTTTGGGGCGTCTCCTGTTGCTGGCGCTAGCCCTACCCACACAAGTGAGGTATCATTTTTATCGGGAGACTTGGGGGAACGCTAAGTGGAAGGAAATTTGTGGCTCCTCTCAGATTTCAGAACTTTCTGTCACCGAAATGTGAGGAAAATGTTTTTTTATTAGCCAAAATTTGTGGTTTGCAAAGGATTCTGGGTAACAGAACCTGATCAGAGCCCCACAAGTCACCCCATCTTGGATTCCCCTAGGTCTCTAGTTTTCTAAAATGCACAGGTTTGGTAGGTTTACCTAGGTGCCGGCTGAGCTAGAGGCCAAAATCTACAGGTAGGCACGTTGCAAAAAACATCTCTGTTTTCTTTAAAAAAATGGGATGTGTCCACGTTGTGTTTTGGGGCGTCTCCTGTCACGGCCGCTAGGCCTACCCACACAGGTGAGGTATCATTTTTATCGGGAGACTTGGGGTAACGCTGGGTGGAAGGAAATTTGTGGCTCCTCTCAGATTCCAGAACCTTCTGTCACACAAATGTGAGGAAAATGTGTTTTTTAGCCAAAATTTGAGGTTTGCAAAGGATTCTGGGTAACAGAACCTGGTCGGAGCCCCACAAGTCACCCCATCTTGGATTCCCCTAGGTCCCTAGTTTTAAAAAATGCCCAGGTTTGGTAGGTTTCCCTAGGTGCCGGCTGAGCTAGAGGCCAAAATCCACAGGTAGGCACTTTGCAAAAAACAGCTCTGTTTTCTTTAAAAAAATGGGATGTGTCCACGTTGCATTTTGGGGCGTTTCCTGTCGCGGGCGCTAGGCCTACCCACACAAGTGAGGTATCATTTTTATCGGTAGACTTGGGGGAACGCTGGGTGGAAGGAAATTTGTGGCTCCTCTCAGATTCCAGAACTTTCTGTCACCCAAATGTGAGGATAATGCTTTTTTTTAGCCAAAATTTGAGGTTTGCAAAGGATTCTGGGTAACAGAACCTGATCAGAGCCCCACAAGTCACCCCATCTTGGATTCCCCTAGGTCTCTAGTTTTCTAAAATGCACAGGTTTGGTAGGTTTCCCTAGGTGCCGGCTGAGCTAGAGGCCAAAATCTACAGGTAGGCACGTTGCAAAAAACAGCTCTGTTTTCTTTTAAAAAATGGGATGTGTCCACGTTGTGTTTTGGGGCGTCTCCTGTCACGGCCGCTAGGCCTACCCACACAGGTGAGGTATCATTTTTATCGGGAGACTTGGGGTAACGCTGGGTGGAAGGAAATTTGTGGCTCCTCTCAGATTCCAGAACTTTCTGTCACAGAAATGTGAGGAAAATGTGTTTTTTAGCCAAAATTTGAGGTTTGCAAAGGATTCTGGGTAACAGAACCTGGTCAGAGCCCCACAAGTCACCCCATCTAGGATTCCCCTAGGTCCCTAGTTTTCAAAAATGCCCAGGTTTGGTAGGTTTCCCTAGGTGCCGGCTGAGCTAGAGGCCAAAATCCACAGGTAGGCACTTTGCAAAAAACAGCTCTGTTTTCTTTAAAAAAATGGGATGTGTCCACGTTGCATTTTGGGGCATTTCCTGTCGCGGGCGCTAGGCCTACCCACACAAGTGAGGAATCATTTTTATCGGTAGACTTGGGGGAACGCTGGGTGGAAGGAAATTTGTGGCTCCTCTCAGATTCCAGAACTTTCTGTCACAGAAATGAGAGGAAAATGTGTTTTTTAGCCAAAATTTGAGGTTTGCAAAGGATTCTGGGTAACAGAACCTGGTCAGAGCCCCACAAGTCACCCCATCTAGGATTCCCCTAGGTCCCTAGTTTTCAAAAATGCCCAGGTTTGGTAGGTTTCCCTAGGTGCCGGCTGAGCTAGAGGCCAAAATCCACAGGTAGGCACTTTGCAAAAAACAGCTCTGTTTTCTTTAAAAAAATGGGATGTGTCCACGTTGCATTTTGGGGCATTTCCTGTCGCGGGCGCTAGGCCTACCCACACAAGTGAGGAATCATTTTTATCGGTAGACTTGGGGGAACGCTGGGTGGAAGGAAATTTGTGGCTCCTCTCAGATTCCAGAACTTTCTGTCACCCAAATGTGAGGATAATGCTTTTTTTTAGCCAAAATTTGAGGTTTGCAAAGGATTCAGGGTAACAGAACCTGGTCAGAGCCCCACAAGTCACCCCATCTTGGATTCCCCTAGGTCTCTAGTTTTCAAAAATGCACAGGTTTGGTAGGTTTCCCTAGGTGCCGGCTGAGCTAGAGGCCACAATCTACAGGTAGGCACTTTGCAAAAAACATCTCTGTTTTCTTTCAAAAAATGGGATGTGTCCACGTTGTGTTTTGGGGCGTCTCCTGTCTCGGCCGCTAGGCCTACCCACACAGGTGAGGAATCATTTTTAACGGGAGACTTGGAGGAACGCTGGGTGGAAGGAAATTTGTGGCTCCTCTCAGATTCCAGAACTTTCTGTCACCCAAATGTGAGGGAAATGCGTTTTTTTAGCCAAAATTTGAGGTTTGCAAAGGATTCTGGGTAACAGAACCTGATCAGAGCCCCACAAGTCACCACATCTTGGATTCCCCTAGGTCTCTAGTTTTCAAAAATGCACAGGTTTGGTAGGTTTCCCTAGGTGCCGGCTGAGCTAGAAGCCAAAATCTACAGGTAGGCACGTTGCAAAAAACAGCACTGTTTTCTTTCAAAAAATGGGATGTGTCCACGTTGCGTTTTGGGGCGTCTCTTGTCTCGGCCGCTAGGCCTACCCACACAGGTGAGGTATCATTCTTATCAGGAGATTTGGGGAAACGCTGGGTGGAAGGAAATTTGTGGCTCCTCTCAGATTCCAGAACTCTCTGTCACCGAAATGTGAGGAAAATGTGTTTTTTTTTGCCAAATTTTGAGGTTTGCAAAGGATTCTGGGTAATAGAACCTGGTCCGAGCCCCACAAGTCAACCCATCTTGGATTCCGCTAGGTCTCTAGTTTTCAAAAATGCACAGGTTTGGTAGGTTTCCCTAGGTGCTGGCTGAGCTAGAGGCCCAAATCTACAGGTAGGCACTTTGCAAAAAACAGCTCTGTTTTCTTTCAAAAAATGGGATGTGTCCACGTTGTGTTTTGGGCTGTCTCCTGTTTCGGCCGCTAGGCCTACCCACACAGGTGAGGTATTATTTTTATCGGGAGACTTGGGGGAACGCTGGGTGGAAGGAAATTTGTGGCTCCTCTCAGATTCCAGAACTTTCTGTCACCCAAATGTTAGGAAAATATGATTTTTTAGCCAAATTTTGAGGTTTGCAAAGCATTCTGGGTAACAGAACCTGGTCAGAGCCACACAAGTCACCCCATCTTGGATTTCCCTAGGTCTGTAGTTTAAAAAAATGCACAGGTTTGGTAGCTTTCCCTAGGTGCCGGCTGAGCTAGAGGCCAAAATCCACAGGTAGGCACTTTGCAAAAAACAGCTCTGTTTTCTTTCAAAAAATGGGATGTGTCCACGTTGCATTTTGGGGAGTTTCCTGTCGCGGGCGCTAGGCCTACCCACACAAGTAAGGTATAATTTTTATCGGGATACTTGGGGGAACGCTGGGTGGAAGGAAATTTGTGGCTCCTCTCAGATTCCAGAACTTTCTGTCACCCAAATGTGAGGAAAATGATTTTTTATTAGCCAAAATTTGAGGTTTGCAAAGGATTCTGGGTAACAGAACCTGATCAGAGCCCCACAAGTCACCCCATCTTGGATTCCCCTAGGTCTCTAGTTTTCTAAAATGCACAGGTTTGGTAGGTTTCCCTAGGTGCCGGCTGAGCTAGAGGCCAAAATCTACAGGTAGGCACTTTGCAAAAAACAGCTCTGTTTTCTTTAAAAAAATGGGATGTGTCCACGTTGTGTTTTGGGGCGTCTCCTGTCACGGCCGCTAGGCCTACCCACACAGGTGAGGTATCATTTTTATCGAGAGACTTGGGGTAACGCTGGGTGGAAGGAAATTTGTGGCTGCTCTCAGATTCCAGAACTTTCTGTCACAGAAATGTGAGGAAAATGTGTTTTTTTAGCCAAAATTTGAGGTTTGCAAAGGATTCTGGGTAACAGAACCTGGTCAGAGCCCCACAAGTCACCCTATCTTGGATTCCCCTAGGTCCCTAGTTTTCAAAAATGCCCAGGTTTGGTAGGTTTCCCTAGGTGCCGGCTGAGCTAGAGGCCAAAATCCACAGGTAGGCACTTTGCAAAAAACAGCTCTGTTTTCTTTTAAAAAATGGGATGTGTCCACGTTGCATTTTGGGGCGTTTCCTGTCGCGGGCGCTAGGCCTACCCACACAAGTGAGGTATCATGTTTATCGGGAGACTTGGGGGAACGCTGGGTGGAAGGAAATTTGTGGCTCCTCTCAGATTCCAGAACTTTCTGTCAACCAAATGTGAGGAAAATGCGTTTTTTTAGCCAAAATTTGAGGTTTGCAAAGGATTCTGGGTAACAGAACCTGGTCAGAGCCCCACAAGTCACCCCATCTTGGATTCCCCTAGGTCTCTAGTTTTCAAAAATGCACAGGTTTGGTAGGTTTCCCTAGGTGCCGGCTGAGCTAGAGGCCAAAATCTACAGGTAGGCACTTTGCAAAAAACATCTCTGTTTTCTTTAAAAAAATGGGATGTGTCCACGTTGTGTTTTGGGGCGTCTCCTGTCTCGGCCTCTAGGCTTACCCACACAGGTGAGGAATCATTTTTAACGGGAGACTTGGGGGAACGCTGGGTGGAAGGAAATTTGTTGCTCCTCTCAGATTCTAGAACTTTCTGTCACCCAAATGTGAGGGAAATGCGTTTTGTTTAGCCAAAATTTGAGGTTTGCAAAGGATTCTGGGTAACAGAACCTGATCAGAGCCCCACAAGTCACCCCATCTTGGATTCCCCTAGGTCTCTAGTTTTCAAAAATGCACAGGTTTGGTAGGTTTCCCTAGGTGCCGGCTGAGCTAGAGGCCAAAATCTACAGGTAGGCACTTTGCAAAAAACAGCTCTGTTTTCTTTCAAAAAATGGGATGTGTCCACGTTGCGTTTTGGGGCGTCTCTTGTCTCGGCCGCCAGGCCTACCCACACAGGAGAGGTATCATTCTTATCGGGAGATTTGGGGAAACGCTGGGTGGAAGGAAATGTGTGGCTCCTCTCAGATTCCAGAACTCTCTGTCACCGAAATGTGAGGAAAATGATTTTTTATTAGCCAAAATTTGAGGTTTGCAAAGGATTCTGGGTAACAGAACCTGATCAGAGCCCCACAAGTCACCCCATCTTGGATTCCCCTAGGTCTCTAGTTTTCTAAAATGCACAGGTTTGGTAGGTTTCCCTAGGTGCCGGCTGAGCTAGAGGCCAAAATCTACAGGTAGGCACTTTGCAAAAAACAGCTCTGTTTTCTTTAAAAAAATGGGATGTGTCCACGTTGTGTTTTGGGGCGTCTCCTGTCACGGCCGCTAGGCCTACCCACACAGGTGAGGTATCATTTTTATCGAGAGACTTGGGGTAACGCTGGGTGGAAGGAAATTTGTGGCTGCTCTCAGATTCCAGAACTTTCTGTCACAGAAATGTGAGGAAAATGTGTTTTTTTAGCCAAAATTTGAGGTTTGCAAAGGATTCTGGGTAACAGAACCTGGTCAGAGCCCCACAAGTCACCCTATCTTGGATTCCCCTAGGTCCCTAGTTTTCAAAAATGCCCAGGTTTGGTAGGTTTCCCTAGGTGCCGGCTGAGCTAGAGGCCAAAATCCACAGGTAGGCACTTTGCAAAAAACAGCTCTGTTTTCTTTTAAAAAATGGGATGTGTCCACGTTGCATTTTGGGGCGTTTCCTGTCGCGGGCGCTAGGCCTACCCACACAAGTGAGGTATCATGTTTATCGGGAGACTTGGGGGAACGCTGGGTGGAAGGAAATTTGTGGCTCCTCTCAGATTCCAGAACTTTCTGTCACCCAAATGTGAGGAAAATGCGTTTTTTTAGCCAAAATTTGAGGTTTGCAAAGGATTCTGGGTAACAGAACCTGGTCAGAGCCCCACAAGTCACCCCATCTTGGATTCCCCTAGGTCTCTAGTTTTCAAAAATGCACAGGTTTGGTAGGTTTCCCTAGGTGCCGGCTGAGCTAGAGGCCAAAATCTACAGGTAGGCACTTTGCAAAAAACATCTCTGTTTTCTTTAAAAAAATGGGATGTGTCCACGTTGTGTTTTGGGGCTTCTCCTGTCTCGGCCTCTAGGCTTACCCACACAGGTGAGGAATCATTTTTAACGGGAGACTTGGGGGAACGCTGGGTGGAAGGAAATTTGTGGCTCCTCTCAGATTCTAGAACTTTCTGTCACCCAAATGTGAGGGAAATGCGTTTTGTTTAGCCAAAATTTGAGGTTTGCAAAGGATTCTGGGTAACAGAACCTGATCAGAGCCCCACAAGTCACCCCATCTTGGATTCCCCTAGGTCTCTAGTTTTCAAAAATGCACAGGTTTGGTAGGTTTCCCTAGGTGCCGGCTGAGCTAGAGGCCAAAATCTACAGGTAGGCACTTTGCAAAAAACAGCTCTGTTTTCTTTCAAAAAATGGGATGTGTCCACGTTGCGTTTTGGGGCGTCTCTTGTCTCGGCCGCCAGGCCTACCCACACAGGAGAGGTATCATTCTTATCGGGAGATTTGGGGAAACGCTGGGTGGAAGGAAATGTGTGGCTCCTCTCAGATTCCAGAACTCTCTGTCACCGAAATGTGAGGAAAATGTGTTTTTTTAGCCAAATTTTGTTTGCAAAGGATTCTGGGTAACAGAACCTGGTCAAAGCCCGACAAGTCACCCCATCTTGGATTCCCCTAGGTCTCTAGTTTTCAAAAATGCACAGGTTTGGTAGGTTTCCCTAGGTGCTGGCTGAGCTAGAGGCCAAAATCTACAGGTAGGCACTTTGCAAAAAACAGCTCTGTTTTCTATCAAAAAATGGGATGTGCCCACTTTGTGTTTTGGGACATTTCCTGTCACGGGCGATAGGACTACCCACACAAGTGATTTATCATTTTCATCGGGAGACTTGGGGGAGCGCTGTGTTGAAGGAAATTTGTGGCTCCTCTCAGATTCCAGAACTTTCTGTCACCGAAATGTGAGGAAAATGTGTTTTTTTAGCCAAATGTTAAGGTTTGCAAACGATTCTGGGTAACAGAACCTGGTCAGAGCCCCACAAGTCACCCATCTTGGATTCCCCTAGGTCTCTAGTTTTCAAAAATGCACAGGTTTGGTAGGTTTCCCTAGGTGCCGGCTGAGCTAGAGGCCAAAATCTACAGGTAGGCACTTTGCAAAAAACAGCTCTGTTTTCTTTCAAAAAATGAGATGTGTCCATGTTGCGTTTTGGGGCGTCTCCTGTCGCTGGCGCTAGCCCTACCCACACAAGTGAGGTATCATTTTTATCGGGAGACTTGGGGGAACGCTAAGTGGAAGGAAATTTGTGGCTCCTCTCAGATTTCAGAACTTTCTGTCACCGAAATGTGAGGAAAATTGTTTTTTATTAGCCAAAATTTGAGGTTTGCAAAGGATTCTGGGTAACAGAACCTGATCAGAGCCCCACAAGTCACCCCATCTTGGATTCCCCTAGGTCTCTAGTTTTCAAAAATGCACAGGTTTGGTAGGTTTCCCTAGGTGCCGGCTGAGCTAGAGGCCAAAATCTACAGGTAGGCACGTTGCAAAAAACAGCTCTGTTTTCTTTAAAAAAATGGGATGTGTCCACGTTTTGTTTTGGGGCGTCTCCTGTCACGGCCGCTAGGCCTACCCACACAGGTGAGGTATCATTTTTATCGGGAGACTTGGGGTAACGCTGGGTGGAAGGAAATTTGTGGCTCCTCTCAGATTCCAGAACTTTCTGTCACAGAAATGTGAGGAAAATGTGTTTTTTAGCCAAAATTTGAGGTTTGCAAAGGATTCTGGGTAATAGAACCTGGTCAGAGCCCCACAAGTCACCCCATCATGGATTCCCCTAGGTCCCTAGTTTTCAAAAATGCCCAGGTTTGGTAGGTTTCCCTAGGTGCCGGCTGAGCTAGAGGCCAAAATCCACAGGTAGGCACTTTGCAAAAAACAGCTCTGTTTTCTTTAAAAAAATGGGATGTGTCCACGTTGCATTTTGGGGCGTTTCCTGTCGCGGGCGCTAGGCCTACCCACACAAGTGAGGTATCATTTTTATCGGTAGACTTGGGGGAACGCTGGGTGGAAGGAAATTTGTGGCTCCTCTCAGATTCCAGAACTTTCTGTCACCCAAATGTGAGGATAATGCTTTTTTTTAGCCAAAATTTGAGGTTTGCAAAGGATTCTGGGTAACAGAACCTGATCAGAGCCCCACAAGTCACCCCATCTTGGATTCCCCTAGGTCTCTAGTTTTCTAAAATGCACAGGTTTGGTAGGTTTCCCTAGGTGCCGGCTGAGCTAGAGGCCAAAATCTACAGGTAGGCACGTTGCAAAAAACAGCTCTGTTTTCTTTAAAAAAATGGATGTGTCCACGTTGCATTTTGGGGTGTTTCCTGTCGCGGGCGCTAGGCCTACCCACACAGGTGAGGAATCATTTTTATCGGTAGACTTGGAGGAACGCTGGGTGGAAGGAAATTTGTGGCTCCTCTCAGATTCCAGAACTTTCTGTCACCCAAATGTGAGGGAAATGCGTTTTTTTAGCCAAAATTTGAGGTTTGCAAAGGATTCTGGGTAACAGAACCTGGTCAGAGCCCCACAAGTCACCACATCTTGGATTCCCCTAGGTCTCTAGTTTTCAAAAATGCACAGGTTTGGTAGGTTTCCCTAGGTGCCGGCTGAGCTAGAAGCCAAAATCTACAGGTAGGCACGTTGCAAAAAACAGCTCTGTTTTCTTTCAAAAAATGGGATGTGTCCACGTTGCGTTTTGGGGCGTCTCTTGTCTCGGCCGCTAGGCCTACCCACACAGGTGAGGTATCATTCTTATCAGGAGATTTGGGGAAACGCTGGGTGGAAGGAAATTTGTGGCTCCTCTCAGATTCCAGAACTCTCTGTCACCGAAATGTGAGGAAAATGTGTTTTTTTTTGCCAAATTTTGAGGTTTGCAAAGGATTCTGGGTAATAGAACCTGGTCCGAGCCCCACAAGTCAACCCATCTTGGATTCCGCTAGGTCTCTAGTTTTCAAAAATGCACAGGTTTGGTAAGTTTCCCTAGGTGCTGGCTGAGCTAGAGGCCCAAATCTACAGGTAGGCACTTTGCAAAAAACATCTCTGTTTTCTTTTAAAAAATGGGATGTGTCTACGTTGCGTTTTGGGGCGTCTCCTGTCGCGGGCGCTAGGCCTACCCACACAAGTGAGGTATCATTTTTATCGGGAGACTTGGGGGAACGCTGGGTGGAAGGAAATTTGTGGCTCCTCTCAGATTCCCGAACTTTCTGTCACCCAAATGTTAGGAAAATATGTTTTTTTAGCCAAATTTTGAGGTTTGCAAAGCATTCTGGGTAACAGAACCTGGTCAGAGCCGCACAAGTCACCCCATCTTGGATTTCCCTAGGTCTCTAGTTTAAAAAAATGCACAGGTTTGGTAGCTTTCCCTAGGTGCCGGCTGAGCTAGATGCCAAAATCCACAGGTAGGCACTTTGCAAAAAACATCTCTGTTTTCTTTAAAAAAATGGGATGTTTCCACGTTGTGTTTTGGGGCGCCTCCTCTTTCGGCCGCTAGGCCTACCCACACAGGTGAGGTATCATTTTTATCGGGAGACTTGGGGGAACGCTGGGTGGAGGGAAATTTGTGGCTCCTCTCAGATTCCAGAACTTTCTGTCACCCAAATGTGAGGAAATTGTTTTTTTATTAGCCAAAATTTGAGGTTTGCAAAGGATTCTGGGTAACAGAACCTGGTCAAAGCCCCACAAGTCACCCCATCTTGGATTCCCCTAGGTCTCTAGTTTTCAAAAATGCACAGGTTTGGTAGGTTTCCCTAGGTGCCGGCTGAGCTAGAGGCCAAAATCTACAGGTAGGCACTTTGCAAAAAACATCTCTGTTTTCTTTAAAAAAATGGGATGTGTCCACGTTGTGTTTTGGGGCGTCTCCTGTCTCGGCCACTAGGCCTACCCACACAGGTGAGGAATCATTTTTAACGGGAGACTTGGGGGAACGCTGGGTGGAAGGAAATTTGTGGCTCTTCTCAGATTCTAGAACTTTCTGTCACCCAAATGTGAGGGAAAGGCGTTTTGTTTAGCCAAAATTTGAGGTTTGCAAAGGATTCTGGGTAACAGAACCTGATCAGAGCCCCACAAGTCACCCCATCTTGGATTCCCCTAGGTCTCTAGTTTTCAAAAATGCACAGGTTTGGTAGGTTTCCCTAGGTGCCGGCTGAGCTAGAGGCCAAAATCTACAGGTAGGCACGTTGCAAAAAACAGCTCTGTTTTCTTTCAAAAAATGGGATGTGTCCACGTTGCGTTTTGGGGCGTCTCTTGTCTCGGCCGCCAGGCCTACCCACACAGGAGAGGTATCATTCTTATCGGGAGATTTGGGGAAACGCTGGGTGGAAGGAAATGTGTGGCTCCTCTCAGATTCCAGAACTCTCTGTCACCGAAATGTGAGGAAAATGGCTTTTTTTAGCCAAATTTTGTTTGCAAAGGATTCTGGGTAACAGAACCTGGTCAAAGCCCGACAAGTCACCCCATCTTGGATTCCCCTAGGTCTCTAGTTTTCAAAAATGCACAGCTTTGGTAGGTTTCCCTAGGTGCTGGCTGAGCTAGAGGCCAAAATCTACAGGTATGCACTTTGCAAAAAACAGCTCTGTTTTCTATCAAAAAATGGGATGTGCCCACTTTGTGTTTTGGGACATTTCCTGTCACGGGCGCTAGGACTACCCACACAAGTGATTTATCATTTTCATCGGGAGACTTGGGGGAGCGCTGTGTTGAAGGAAATTTGTGGCTCCTCTCAGATTCCAGAACTTTCTGTCACCGAAATGCGAGGAAAATGTGTTTTTTTAGCCAAATGTTGAGGTTTGCAAAGTATTCTGGGTAACAGAACCTGGTCAGAGCCCCACAAGTCACCCATCTTGGATTCCCCTAGGTCTCTAGTTTAAAAAAATGCACAGGTTTGGTAGGTTTCCCTAGGTGCCGGCTGAGCTAGAGGCCAAAATCTACAGGTAGGCACTTTGCAAAAAACAGCTCTGTTTTCTTTCAAAAAATGAGATGTGTCCATGTTGCGTTTTGGGGCGTCTCCTGTCGCTGGAGCTAGCCCTACCCACACAAGTGAGGTATCATTTTTATCGGGAGACTTGGGGGAACGCTAAGTGGAAGGAAATTTGTGGCTCCTCTCAGATTTCAGAACATTCTGTCACCGAAATGTGAGGAAAATGTTTTTTTATTAGCCAAAATTTGAGGTTTGCAAAGGATTCTGGGTAACAGAACCTGATCAGAGCCCCACAAGTCACCCCATCTTGGATTCCCCTAGGTCTCTAGTTTTCTAAAATGCACAGGTTTGGTAGGTTTCCCTAGGTGCCGGCTGAGCTAGAGGCCAAAATCTACAGGTAGGCACGTTGCAAAAAACAGCTCTGTTTTCTTTAAAAAAATGGGATGTGTTCACGTTGTGTTTTGGGGCGTCTCCTGTCACGGCCGCTAGGCCTACCCACACAGGTGAGGTATCATTTTTATCGGGAGACTTGGGGTAACGCTGGGTGGAAGGAAATTTGTGGCTCCTCTCAGATTCCAGAACTTTCTGTCACAGAAATGTGAGGAAAATGTGTTTTTTAGCAAAAATTTGAGGTTTGCAAAGGATTCTGGGTAACAGAACCTGGTCAGAGCCCCACAAGTCACCCCATCTTGGATTCCCCTAGGTCCCTAGTTTTCAAAAATGCCCAGGTTTGGTAGGTTTCCCTAGGTGCCGGCTGAGCTAGAGGCCAAAATCCACAGGTAGGCACTTTGCAAAAAACAGCTCTGTTTTCTTTCAAAAAATGGGATGTGTCCACGTTGCATTTTGGGGCGTTTCCTGTCGCATGCGCTAGGCCTACCCACACAAGTGAGGTATCATTTTTATCGGTAGACTTGGGGGAACGCTGTGTGGAAGGAAATTTGTGGCTCCTCTCAGATTCCAGAACTTTCTGTCACCCAAATGTGAGGATAATGCTTTTTTTTAGCCAAAATTTGAGGTTTGCAAAGGATTCTGGGTAACAGAACCTGGTCAGAGCCCCACAAGTCACCCCATCTTGGATTCCCCTAGGACTCTAGTTTTAAAAAATGCACAGGTTTGGTAGGTTTCCCTAGGTGCCGGCTGAGCTAGAGGCCACAATCTACAGGTAGGCACTTTGCAAAAAACATCTCTGTTTTCTTTCAAAAAATGGGATGTGTCCACGTTGTGTTTTGGGGCGTCTCCTGTCTCGGCCGCTAGGCCTACCCACACAGGTGAGGAATCATTTTTAACGGGAGACTTGGAGGAACGCTGGGTGGAAGGAAATTTGTGGCTCCTCTCAGATTCCAGAACTTTCTGTCACCCAAATGTGAGGGAAATGCGTTTTTTTAGCCAAAATTTGAGGTTTGCAAAGGATTCTGGGTAACAGAACCTGATCAGAGCCCCACAAGTCACCACATCTTGGATTCCCCTAGGTCTCTAGTTTTCAAAAATGCACAGGTTTGGTAGGTTTCCCTAGGTGCCGGCTGAGCTAGAAGCCAAAATCTACAGGTAGGCACGTTGCAAAAAACAGCTCTGTTTTCTTTCAAAAAATGGGATGTGTCCACGTTGCGTTTTGGGGCGTCTCTTGTCTCGGCCGCTAGGCCTACCCACACAGGTGAGGTATCATTCTTATCAGGAGATTTGGGGAAACGCTGGGTGGAAGGAAATTTGTGGCTCCTCTCAGATTCCAGAACTCTCTGTCACCGAAATGTGAGGAAAATGTGTTTTTTTTGCCAAATTTTGAGGTTTGCAAAGGATTCTGGGTAACAGAACCTGGTCAGAGCCCCACAAGTCACCCCATCTTGGATTCCCCTAGGTCTCTAGTTTTCAAAAATGCACATGTTTGGTAGGGTTCCCTAGGTGCCGGCTGAGCTAGAGGCCAAAATCTACAGGTAGGCACTTTGCAAAAAACAGCTCTGTTTTCTTTCAAAAAATGGGATGTGTCCACGTTGTGTTTTGGGGCGTCTCCTGTCACGGGCGCTAGGCCTACCAACACAAGTGAGGTATCATTTTTATCGGGAGACTTGGCGGAATGCTGAGTGGAAGGAAATTTGTGGCTCCTCTCAGATTCCAGAACTCTCTGTCACCAAAATTTGAGGAAAATGTGTTTTTTTAGCCAAATTTTGTTTGCAAAGGATTCTGGGTAACAGATCCTGGTCAAAGCCCGACAAGTCACCCCATCTTGGATTCCCCTAGGTCTCTAGTTTTCAAAAATGCACAGGTTTGGTAGGTTTCCCTAGGTGCTGGCTGAGATAGAGGCCAAAATCTACAGGTAGGCACGTTGCAAAAAACAGCTCTGTTTTCTATCAAAAAATGGGATGTGCCCACTTTGTGTTTTGGGACATTTCCTGTCACGGGCGCTAGGACTACCCACACAAGTGAGGTATCATTTTCATCGGGAGACTTGGGGGAGCGCTGGGTTGAAGGAAATTTGTGGCTCCTCTCAGATTCCAGAACTTTCTGTCACCGAAATGTGAGGAAAATGTGTTTTTTTAGCCAAATGTTGAGGTTTGCAAAGGATTCTGGGTAACAGAACCTGGTCAGAGCCCCACAAGTCACCCCATCTTGGATTCCCCTAGGTCTCTAGTTTTAAAAAATGCACAGGTTTGGTAGGTTTCCCTAGGTGCCGGCTGTGCTAGAGGCCAAAATCTACAGGTAGGCACTTTGCAAAAAACAGCTCTGTTTTCTTTCAAAAAATGAGATGTGTCCACGTTGCATATTTTGGGGCGTCTCCTGTCGCTGGCGCTAGACCTACCCACACAAGTGAGGTATCATTTTTATCGGGAGACTTGGGGGAACGCTAAGTGGAAGGAAATTTGTGGCTCCTCTCAGATTTCAGAACTTTCTGTCACCGAAATGTGAGGAAAATGCATTTTTTTAGGTAAAATTTGAGGTTTGCAAAGGATTCTGGGTAACAGAACCTGGTCAGAGCCCCACAAGTCACCCCATCTTGGATTCTCCTAGGTCTCTAGTTTTCAAAAATGCACAGGTTTGGTAGGTTTCCCTAGGTGCCGGCTGAGCTAGAGGCCAAAACCTACAGGTAGACACTTTGCAAAAAACAGCTCTGTTTTCTGTGATGTGTCCACATTGTGTTTTGTGGCATATCTTGTCGCGGGCGCTAGGCCTACCCACACAAGTGAGCTACAATTTTTATCAGGAGACTTGGGGGAACGCTGGCTGGAAGGAAATTTGTGGCTCCTCTCAGATTCCAGAACTTTCTGTCACCAAAATGTGAGGAAAATGTGTTTTTTTTAGCCAAATTTTGAGGTTTGCAAAGGATTCTGGGTAATAGAACCGGGTCAGAGCCCCACAAGTCACCCCATCTTGGATTCCCCTAGGTCTCTAGTTTTCAAAAATGCACAGGTTTCGTAGGCTTCCCTAGGTGCCGGCTGAGCTAGAGGCCACAATCTACAGGTAGGCACGTTGCAAAAAACAGCTTTGTTTTCTTTAAAAAAATGGGATGTGTCCACGTTGTGTTTTGGGGCGTCTCCTGTCGAGTGCGCTAGGCCTACCCACACAAGTGAGGTATCATTTTTATCGGGAGACTTGGGGGAACGCTGAGTGGAAGGAAATTTGTGGCTCCTCTCAGATTTCAGAACTTTCTGTCACTGATATGTGAGGAAAATGCATTTTTTTAGCTTCAATTTGAGGTTTGCAAAGGATTCTGGGTAGCAGAACCTGGTCAGAGCCCCACAAGTCACCCCATCTTGGATTCCCCTAGGTCTCTAGTTTTTAAAAATGCACAGGTTTGGTGGGTTTCCCTAGGTGCCGGCTGAGCTAGAGGCCAAAATCTACAGGTAGGCACTTTGCAAAAAACAGCTCTGTTTTCTGTGATGTGTCCACGTTGTGTTTTGGGGCATATCTTGTCGCGGGCGCCTGGCCTACCCACACAAGTGAGCTACCATTTTTATCGGGAGACTTGGGGTAACGCTGGGTGGAAGGAAATGTGTGGCTCCTCTCAGATTCTAGAACTTTCTGTCACCGAAATGTGAGGAAAATATGTTTTTTTAGCCAAATTTTGAGGTTTGCAAAGGATTCTGGGTAATAAAACCTGGTCAGAGCCGCACAAGTCACCCCATCTTGGATTTCCCTAGGTCTCTAGTTTTCAAAAATGCACAGGTTTGGTAGGTTTCACTAGGTGCTGGCTGAGCTAGAGGCCAAAATCTACAGGTAGGCACTTTGCAAAAAACAGCTCTGTTTTCTGTCAAAAAATGGGATGTGCCCACTTTGTGTTTTGGGACATTTCCTGTCGCGGGCGCAAGGACTACCCACACAAGTGAGGTATCATTTTTATCGGGAGACTTAGGGGAACGCTGGATGGAAGGAAATTTGTGGCTCCTCTCAGATTCCAGAACTTTCTGTCACCGAAATGTGAGGAAAATGCATTTTTTTAGCCAAAATTTGAGGTTTGCAAAGGATTCTGGGTAACAGAACCTGGTCAGAGCCCCACAAGTCATCCCATCTTGGGTTCCCCTTGGTCCCTAGTTTTAAAAAATGCACAGGTTTGGTAGGTTTCCCTAGGTGCCGGCTGAGCTAGAGGCCAAAATCCACAGGTAGGCACTTTGCAAAAAACAGCTCTGTTTTCTTTAAAAAAATAGGATGTGTCCACGTTGCATTTTGGGGCGTTTCCTGTTGCGGGCGCTAGGCATACACTCACAAGTGAGGTATCATTTTTATCGGGAGACTTGGGGGAACGCTGGGTGGAAGGAAATTTGTGGCTCCTCTCAGATTCCAGAACTTTCTGTCACCCAAATGTGAGGAAAATGCGTTTTTTTAGCCAAAATTTGAGGTTTGCAAAGGATTCTGGGTAACAGAACCTGGTCAGAGCCTCACAAGTCACCCCATCTTGGATTCCCCTAGGTCTCTAGTTTTCAAAAATGCACAGGTTTGGTAGGTTTCCCTAGGTGCCGGCTGAGCTAGAGGCCAAAACCTACAGGTAGACACTTTGCAAAAAACAGCTCTGTTTTCTGTGATGTATCAACGTTGTGTTTTGGGGCATATCTTGTCGCGGGCGCTAGGCCTACCCACACAAGTGAGCTACCATTTTTATCGGGAGACTTGAGGGAACTCTGGGTGGAAGGAAATTTGTGGCTCCTCTCAGATTCCAGAACTTTCTGTCACCGAAATAAGAGGAAAATGTGTTTCTTTTAGCCAAAATTTTTCAGGTTTGCAAAGGATTCTGGGTAATAGAACCGGGTCAGAGCCCCACAAGTCACCCCATCTTGGATTCCCCTAGGTCTCTAGTTTTCAAAAATGCACAGGTTTGGTAGGTTTCCCTAGGTGCCGACTGAGCTAGAGGCCAAAATCTAAAGGTAGGCACTTTGCAAAAAACAGCTCTGTTTTCTTTCAAAAATGGGATGTGTCCACGTTGTGTTTTGGGCCGTCTCCTGTTTCGGCCGCTAGGCTACCCACACAGGTGAGGTATCATTTTTATCGGGAGACTTGGGGAACGCTGGGTGGAAGGAAATAGAGGCTCCTCTCAGATTCCAAACCTTTCTGTCACCCAAATGAGAGGAAACGGCGTTTTTTTAGCCAAAATTTGAGGTTTGCAAAGGATTCTGGGTAACAGAACCTGGTCAGAGCCCCACAAGTCACCCCATCTTGGATTCCCCTAGGTCTCTAGTTTTCTAAATGCACAGGTTTGGTAGGTTTCCCTAGGTGCCGGCTGAGCTAGAGGCCAAAATCTACAGGTAGGCACGATGCAAAAACAGCTCTGTTTTCTTTAAAATAATGGGATGTGTCCACGTTGTGTTTTGGGGCGTCTCCTGTCACGGCCGCTAGGCCTACCCACACAGGTGAGGTATCATTTATATCGGGAGACTTGGGGTAACGCTGGGTGGAAGGAAATTTGTGGCTCCTCTAAGCAATCCGAACTTTCTGTCACAGACATGTGAGGAAAAAGTGTTTTTTAGCCAAAATTTGAGGTTTGCAAAGGATTCTGGGTAACAGAACCTGGTCAGAGCCCCACAAGTCACCCCATCTAGGATTCCCCTAGGTCTCTAGTTTCAAAAATGCACAGGTTTGGTAGGTTTCCCTAGGTGCCGGCTGAGCTAGAAGCCAAAATCTACAGGTAGGCACGTTGCAAAAAACAGCTCTGTTTTCTTTCAAAAAATGGGATGTGTCCACGTTGCGTTTTGGGGCGTCTCTTGTCTCGGCCGCTAGGCCTACCCACACAGGTGAGGTATCATTCTTATCAGGAGATTTGGGGAAACGCTGGGTGGAAGGAAATTTGTGGCTCCTCTCAGATTCCAGAACTCTCTGTCACCGAAATGTGAGGAAAATGTGTTTTTTTTGGCCAAATTTTGAGGTTTGCAAAGGATTCTGGGTAATAGAACCTGGTCCGAGCCCCACAAGTCAACCCATCTTGGATTCCGCTAGGTCTCTAGTTTTCAAAAATGCACAGGTTTGGTAGGTTTCCCTAGGTGCTGGCTGAGCTAGAGGCCCAAATCTACAGGTAGGCACTTTGCAAAAAACAGCTCTGTTTTCTTTCAAAAAATGGGATGTGTCCACGTTGTGTTTTGGGCCGTCTCCTGTTTCGGCCGCTAGGCCTACCCACACAGGTGAGGTATTATTTTTATCGGGAGACTTGGGGGAACGCTGGGTGGAAGGAAATTTTTGGTTCCTCTCAGATTCCAGAACTTTCTGTCACCCAAATGTTAGGAAAATATGTTTTTTTAGCCAAATTTTGAGGTTTGCAAAGCATTCTGGGTAACAGAACCTGATCAGAGCCCCACAAGTCACCCCATCTTGGATTCCCCTAGGTCTCTAGTTTTCTAAAATGCACAGGTTTGGTAGGTTTCCCTAGGTGCCGGCTGAGCTAGAGGCCAAAATCTACAGGTAGGCACGTTGCAAAAAACAGCTCTGTTTTCTTTAAAAAAATGGGATGTGTCCACGTTGTGTTTTGGGGCGTCTCCTGTCACAGCCACTAGGCCTACCCACACAGGTGAGGTATCATTTTATCGGGAGACTTGGGGTAACGCTGGGTGGAAGGAAATTTGTGGCTGCTCTCAGATTCCAGAACTTTCTGTCACAGAAATGTGAGGAAAATGTGTTTTTTTAGCCAAAATTTGAGGTTTGCAAAGGATTCTGGGTAACAGAACCTGGTCAGAGCCCACAAGTCACCCTATTTTGGATTCCCCTAGGTCCCTAGTTTTAAAAAATGCCCAGGTTTGGTAGGTTTCCCTAGGTGCCGGCTGAGCTAGAGGCCAAAATCCACAGGTAGGCACTTTGCAAAAAACAGCTCTTGTTTTCTTTAAAAAATGGGATGTGTCCACGTTGCATTTGGGGCGTTTCCTGTCGCGGGCGCTAGGCCTACCCACACAAGTGAGGTATCATGTTTATCGGGAGACTTGGGGGAACGCTGGGTGGCAGGAAATTAGTGGCTCCTCTCAGATTTCAGAACTTTCTGTCACCCAAATGTACGGAAAATATGTTTTTTTTAGCCAAATTTTGAGGTTTGCAAAGCATTCTGGGTAACAGAACCTGATCAGAGCCCCACAGTCACCCCACTCTTGGATTCCCCTAGGTCTCTAGTTTTCTAAAATGCACAGGTTTGGTAGGTTTCCCTAGGTGCCGGCTGAGCTAGAGGCCAAAATCTACAGGTAGGCACGTTGCAAAAAACAGCTCTGTTTTCTTTAAAAAAATGGGATGTGTCCACGTTGTGTTTTGGGGGCTCTCCTGTCACGGCACTAGGCCTACCCACACAGGTGAGGTATCATTTTATCGGGAGACTTGGGGTAACGCTGGGTGGAAGGACATTAGTGCTGCTCTCAGATTCCAGACCTTCTGTCACAGAAATGAGAGGAAAAGTGTTTTTTTAGCCAAAATTTGAGGTTTGCAAAGGATTCTGGGTAACAGAACCTGGTCAGAGCCCACAAGTCACCCTATTTTGGATTCCCCTAGGTCCCTAGTTTTAAAAAATGCCCAGGTTTGGTAGGTTTCCCTAGGTGCCGGCTGAGCTAGAGGCCAAATCCACAGGTAGGCACTTTGCAAAAAACAGCTCTGTTTTCTTTAAAAAAATGGGATGTGTCCACGTTGCATTTTGGGGCGTTTCTGTCGCGGGCGCTAGGCCTACCCACACAAGTGAGGTATCATGTTTATCGGGAGACTTGGGGGAACGCTGGGTGGAAGGAAATTTGTGGCTCCTCTCAGTTCCAGATCCGAACTTCTGTCACCCAAATGTTAGGAAATATGTTTTTTTAGCCAATTTTGAGGTTTGCAAAGCATTCTGGGTAACAGAACCTGATCAGAGCCCCACAAGTCACCCCATCTTGGCTTCCCCTAGGTCTCTAGTTTTCTAAAATGCACAGGTTTGGTAGGGTTTCCCTAGGTGCCGGCTGAGCTAGAGGCCAAAATCTACAGGTAGGCACGTTGCAAAAAACAGCTCTGTTTTCTTTAAAAAAATGGGATGTGTCCCACGTTGTGTTTTGGGGCGTCTCCTGTCACGGCCACTA
Source organism: Pleurodeles waltl (assembly GCF_031143425.1). NCBI lineage: Eukaryota > Metazoa > Chordata > Amphibia > Caudata > Salamandridae > Pleurodeles > Pleurodeles waltl. The sequence continues at coordinate 381,315,837 of NC_090446.1, forward strand.
GGCCTACCCACACAGGTGAGGTATCATTTTTATCGGGAGACTTGGGGTACCGCTGGGTGGAAGGAAATTTGTGGCTGCTCTCAGATTCCAGAACTTTCTGTCACCCAAATGTTAGGAAAATATGTTTTTTTTAGCCAAATTTTGAGGTTTGCAAAGCATTCTGGGTAACAGAACCTGATCAGAGCCCCACAAGTCA